>NC_091979.1:206781709-207985495 GCF_044704955.1 Pristiophorus japonicus | reverse complement strand
GACTTTGTGTTTTGCCATCTGGGGAGTGCACCCACCCACAGCTGCGAGGGGAGACCTGCCCTCGCAGTCCCCCCCCCCCCTTCCCACCCCCCTCTCTCTTTCTCTGCTACTCTGTTTTCTCCCTCTCTCTCTGAGGCCTCTTCCTTCCAAATTTGCAAAAAAAAAACCAATTAAGACAACTGAGCAGAGGGAGCAAGGCCTCTCCCCAATTGTCAACGAGGGGAGAGGTGCCTCGTTAAGGGCTCCCTCTGCTCAGTTAACATACGAGGCCATTAAAGACCATTAAGGCCTGTGACTTTGGGGTGGGTGTAGCCCTTAAAGGGACCCCGTGATGGCGACCCCATCCACGCCGGTGGCAGGGCCAGCAAGACGTATGCGCAGGTGGCAACCGCTTCCACAGCACCTCCTGCGCCACCCGCTGCCCTGCCACCGTTCAGACTTATAACCAAAAAACACGGGGTCAAGAGCTACACTCACCCCACAATGAGCATTGAGGAGTGCGTGCGGGCGATGGCTGGGGTAGTCGCCCCTCGGCCATTGTCGCAGCTCCAAGATGTCTGGAAGGCCGTGTTCTTCCTGGGGTCGGAGCGGGCGGTGTCCCTGGCCCTTGAAAAGGGGCTCACGGTGGGCGGGACGTTCCTGCCGGTGGACCCTCTCGAGGCCACCGCGCAGAGGGTCATCATTTCAAACGTCCCGCCCTTTGTTCCCGCTGAGCTCCTCCTCCCTCACCTACACCAACTGGGGGAGGTAAGGTCGGGGATCAACCCCATACCGCTCGGCCTCAGGGAGGCAGCCTGCGCCACGTGTTCTCCTTCCGCCGCCAGCTCTTTGTCCGGCTGGCGCGGGAGGAGACGACGGAGGGGAACTTTAATGTGGTGCACGAGGGACTGCCTACCGCGTCTTCTGGACGTCGGACGGCGTGCGGTGCCATGCCTGTAGGGAGGTGGGGGCATGTTCGTAAGAACTGCCCCGCCTCCAAGGCCGCCAAACCACCGAAGGCGGCCAAGGCTGGCACCGCCGCCACCCCTCCCCCTAGTTGCGTCCGCGTGCCGGGAGCCATGGGTGCGCGGGCATCGTCGGAGGCCTTTGTTTTCAGGGCCTCCGGCGGGGGGGAGGGAGAGCGTTCGACCGGAAAGAAGGCGCGGAAGAAGGCGAAACATCTCGAGGCGGGTCCCCTCAGTGCGCCGGAAAGTCTGACCACCGCGCTCAGCCCAACCCAGTCACCGGCGAGCGCGGGGTGCCCGAGCCCGTGCCCGGGCCCTTGAATACCACCACAGAGGGGCCCAGGCGCGGGCAAGAAAAGGAAAAGGGGGGGCGGAGCGGGAGGCCTCGGGCAGACATGGAGGTCTCCCTGACTCCGCGCGCCCCCAGGAACAAAAAGAGGCACCGCCCCAATGAGGCGGAGGGGGAACAACATCCCTCCGCGGAGGAGGCGGTGCCCGCCGCGTGTCCCGCGTCCCCCACCAGCGCCCCCAAATTGCGCTGCAGGCGCGAGGAGTCTTTCCCCGGGGAGGGTGAGACAGTTGAGGCTGCCCAGCCTCTGCCTCCCGGGGATGGAGTGGAAGATCTGCCTGTCGTTGGGGGGCGTGGGAACCGCGGAGGAATGCGTAGCCGCCGGGCCGGGCGTCCCGGGGACTGAGGCGGGCGAGGCCGAAAAGGCCGAACCTGAGCCCGCCCAGCTATTATCCAACTTCCCCCGGGAGTCGCTCGACCCGGCAGAGAATGAAACAAATAATTATGACACTGTAGATGCTGGGCCGGGGGGTGGCAGCGGGGAGGGGAGGGAACACCCACCCTCGCCCCTTACTTTGGAGCTGGAGCACTTGGAGGGCCTGGGGATTTCCTATGGCCGGGTCTCTCCTTGTTCTCCGGTTCTGGGGCGGAGGGGGAACCCCTTCCGCTGTCATTTCCCGACCCAGCACCATTTTTAAAAGAGCCCAGTGGGGACTCCTCTGCCGACGATCCTGGGGGTGGGATCGGGGCAGTGCCAGGGCCGGTTGGAGCGGCCGGTTCATTTGCCGTACCTTGTGCGGTCGATGGGCCGGCTGCTGGCGGCCACCTCCCGGAGGAGGACGGGGACTCGGTGGGGGACGCGGGTGAAGACCTAGAGACCACCGCCAGGGAGGCGGTGGATCTGCTCGCGGCCGCCGCTGAGGCCCTCCTCGTTCCTGCAAAGGAACTCCGGGACTTTTTGGCCCAGAGCCGGGGTCGCCGCGACCAAGCCCGACTGGCCCTGGAAAAATGGTCCGAGCCGGAGCTGATCAAGGGGTCCGTCCGCGCCGCCGTTAAAACCTTGGCCGCGGGCGGGCCCTTGACAAAGGAGCAGCACCTTGAGCTGCGCGAGCTCGAGGGACTCCTCGCTGGGCTGCGGAGGGAGCGGAGTTCAACAAAAGACTCCGCTCCCTCCCCCACAATAGGTTAAGGTAGAGGTTGCACTATGCTTTTGTCATGAAGATAACCATAGCCAGCCTCAACATCAACGGCGGCAGAGGGGCACGCCGTAGATTTGACAATTTTTCGCTCCTGCGGGAGGGGAAATATGCGGTGTGCTTCCTGCAAGAAACCCACACCGTTCCGGGAGACGAAGCCACGTGGCTCCTGGAATGGCAAGGAGAGGTCCGCATGAGCCACCTCACCGCCATTTCTAGTGGGGTGGCCATCTTGCTGGGCCCGCATTTTCAGCCGGAGATCTTGGGGGTCGAGGAGCCCGTGCCAGGCCGCTTGCTGCACGTAACGGTTCGCCTGGGGGACGTGCCGCTCCATCTCGTGAACGTGTACGCCCCTCATCCCGGCCCGCAGCAAACGCGCTTCTTTGAAGAGGTGTCCGCTCTTCTTGGCTCCGTCGACGTCGGCGACTGCATTGTCCTCGGGGGGGATTTTAACTGCACCCTCGAGGCGAGGGACCGCTCCGGTGCCCCGCAGTGCATGACGGCGATGGAGAAGTTGAGGGACCTGGTCGGGTCCTTCGACTTGGTGGACGTCTGGCGAAATCTCCACCCCGACTCCAGCGCCTTTACTTGGGTGAGGCCTGGAGTTGGATGGTCTAGAGTCGACCGCCTTTACGTGTCTCGGGCGTACGTTTCCTGCGTCCCGGCGGCCTCCATGCGGCCGGTGCCGTGTTCGGACCACCACCTGGTGTGGGCGGAGCTCGCTTCGCTCCGCGCGAGGACGGGGTCCGCGTACTGGCACTTTAACAACCGGCTGCTGGAGGACGTGCGGTTCCAGGACTCGTTCCGTCGATTCTGGTCCGACTGGAGAAGGAAGCAGGGGGGCTTCCCCTCCTTGAGGCTATGGTGGGACGTGGGCAAGGCTCACGTCCGCGTCTTCTGTCAAGAGTACGCGAGGGGGTCGACCAAGAGGCGGGCGGCCAGAGTCGGGCGCCTAGAAAAAGAGGTGCTCGACCTGGAAGCCCGTCTCGGTCAAGTCGTCCAGGACCCGGCCCTGCGGACGGTGTACGAAGCGAAGAAGGCCGCGCTGAAGGACCTGCAGCTCGTCGGGTCCCGAGGCGCGTTCGTGAGGTCGCGGATCCGGTTCCTGCGGGATCTGGACCGCGGCTCCCCCTTCTTCTACTCGCTGGAAAAAAGGCAGAGTGTCCGTAAGCAGCTCTTGACGCTGCTGGCCGACGACGGCTCTCTCGTCTCGGATCCGGAGGGCGTCAACAACAGGGTCCGAGAATATTACGGGGCTCTGTTCTCTCCGGATCCGTCCAGCGAGGAAGCGCGTAGAGTTTTGTGGGAGGACCTGCCGAAGGTCGGCCCGGAGGGCGCCGAAAATCTGGAAGCTCCGCTAAGCCTGGCGGAGCTGACCGGTGCCCTCGCCCGGCTCTCGAGGGGAAAATCCCCGGGGCTGGACGGGCTGACCGTGGAGTTCCACAGGGCGTTCTGGGACGTCCTGGGGAGCGACTACGCGCGGGTCCTGGGGGAAAGTCTGGCGACCGGGGAGATGCCCCTCTCTTGGCGCAGGGCAGTCATCGTCCTGCTGCCTAAGAAGGGCGATCTCCGCCTCCTTAAGAACTGGCGCCCGGTCTCCCTCCTCAGCACGGACTACAAAATCTTCGCCAGGGCGATGTCTGCTCGCCTTGGTGCCGTGCTGGACCACATGATCCACCCCGACCAGTCATACACGGTCCCGGGCCGGACAATCCACGACAACATCCATCTGGTCCGGGACCTCATCCATTGTTCCCAGGAGGCTGGTCTGTCGGTCGCCTTCCTATCCCTCGACCAAGAGAAGGCGTTCGACAGGGTGGATCACGACTATCTGCTCGGAACTCTGCGCGCTTTCGGGTTCGGGACGCATTTCGTCGCCCGGATCCGACTTTTGTACGCCGCCGCGGAGTGTCTGATTAAGGTTAACGGGTCCTTGACGGCGCCCCTTCGCTTTAGGAGAGGGGTGCGCCAGGGATGCCCCATGTCCGGCCAGTTATACGCCGTTTGCGTGGAGCCTTTCCTGCGCCTCTTGCGGACGAGGTTGACGGGACTGGCTCTGCAAGGGCCGGGCGTGGAGGTCGTCCTCTCGGCTTACGCCGATGACGTGCTCCTCGCGGTAGAGGATCCCGCTGACCTGCGGAGGATGCGTGAGTGCCAGGAGATTTACTCGGCCGCGTCCTCCGCCAGGATCAACTGGGAGAAATGTTCCGGACTCCTGGTGGGTCAGTGGCGGGTGGACTCCCTGCCGGAGGAGCTCAGGCCTTTTGCCTGGAGCACGACCCATCTCCTCTATCTGGGAGTCTACCTTAGCCCCGACGAGGAAGCCTGGCCGGCGAACTGGCAGGAGCTGGAGGCCAAGGTCGCCGCTCGCCTAGGGCGCTGGACAGGACTGCTCCGAGTGCTGTCCTACAGGGGTCGAGCGCTAGTCATAAACCAGCTGGTGGCCGCAATGCTGTGGTACCGGCTGGTCACTTTGACCCCTCCCCCTGCGTTTGTCGCCAAGATACAGAAGAAGCTGGTGGACTTCTTCTGGAACAACAGGAAGCACTGGGTCTCTGCCGCGGTCTTGAGTCTCCCGCTTGAGGAGGGCGGTCAGTCGTTGGTGTGCGTCAGCGCCCAGCTCGCGACTTTCCGTCTTCAGACCCTGCAGAGATACCTTTACGTCGAGCCCCCTCCTAGGTGGTGTGCTCTGGCGAGGTATTTCTTCCGCCAGCAGCTCGACCTCAATTATGACACGCAGCTCCTGTTTGTGAACTTGGGGGGTGCCAGGACCGCCCTCCGGGAGCTGCCTGTCTTTTACAGGGAACTCATCAGGGTCTGGAACAAAGTCTCCACCAAGCGCAGCTCTCCGCCGGCTGGAGTGGCGGCCGTCCTGCAGGAGCCGCTGCTCGGGAATCCGTACCTCCACGGCCGAGGCTTCATGTGGCGGTCGGAAGAGAGGGCTGTGGCTGGTGAGGTGACCAGGGTCAGGGACCTGCTCGATGGCGGAGGAGCGGGCTGGATGGCGCCAGTCACGCTGGCGCGGCGCCTAAATTCTGCCAACGTCCGCCGCGCGGCCGATGCCATCGAGTCGCTAAAAACAGCTCTGGGCCCTGACTCCGTTAGGTGTATCGAGGAGGCTCAAGCACGTGGGGAGATCCCGTCCGAACTGACCCCCGTCCGGACGGAATTCCTCATCGGCGCCAAACCCCGGAACCTCCCTCGGGGGCCGGCGCCTCACAACTTGAGCCGCCTCGGGGAAATCCCCTCCGTGCCTTTCAGTTCCGCGCGGAGGGGTTTCCTGTACGGGCTGCTCCTGCACACCCTCAACTTTGCCATCCTCGCCGGCCGTCCGGACACGCCATGGCGCACCATCTTGCCGTCCGGAGGAGGCGGGGGTCCCCGATGGAGGGCACTCTACGCAGGGGTCCTCCCACTATTCATCGGGGACTTGGCCTGGAGGGTGGTGCACGGAGCAGTGCCGTGCAACAAATTTTTAAGCCGGTTCACGGACTCCCAGGCCGCCTGCAATTTCTGCGGTCTGGAGGAGTCCGTGTTCCATGTTTTTATTGAGTGCACAAGGTTGCAGCCCCTGTTCCATTATTTGAAGGGGCTGCTCCTGAAATTCTGGCTGCACTTCAGTCCCACTCTCCTGATCTTTGGGCACCCTGTGCGGAGGGGAGCGGGTAGGTCCGAAGGCCTCCTCGTAGGACTGCTCCTGGGCACGGCCAAGGGTGCCATCAGCCGGTCCAGGCAGCGGGCGGTCGAGGGGGTCGTTCAACCTGACTGCCTGCCTCTCTTCCGCTCTTACATCCGGTCCAGGGTGTCCTTGGAGATGGAGCACGCGGTGTCCACCGGTACGCTCGCGGCCTTCCGCGAGAGGTGGGCACCGGAGGGACTGGAGTGCATCATCACGCCCGGCAACCAAATTTTAATTTGATTTTACGTTTTAAAGTTAATTTGTTTTAATTGCCGGTGCTTTTAGTGTCCCCTTCCCTTTTATAGGGGGCACTGGGGAAAAATTGTGATTTTAGTGCCCAAAAAAAAAACAAAAAAAAAAGAAAAAAACACAAAAAAAAAAACACAAAAAAGGGGGAAAAAAAAAAAAATGGGCCTTGTAAATGTCTGGAGTGTCACCCAGGTCGGGTGGCACCGTTTAATGTTTTTATGTTTTCACAGATAAACTCAAAAGAGTTTCAAGCACAAGGGACCAATCGTGAAGCAGTGGAGGCGTGTCCTGCTCAGTTGGAGCTGTGAGCAGTGAGAGCAGCTGCTAGCAACTTGAGCTCCTGCCTGGAGAGCCCTGAGACCAGCCCAGGAATAGAAGGAAGGAAGGGGCTTCACTACAACTTCTATCCAGAGGGAGAGGAGGAGAACAGAAAACTTTGAACATCTTTACCATTCTGCAAGGAGTTGGAGAGAGGGGGAAAAAACCAACAACATCCAGTGTGGAAGGAGGGAGACTCTACCATTTCAACAGGTGGGTGTGGGTGCATTTCCCAAAAGACTTTGTTGTATCGGTGGGGGGAGGAAAGAAGACCACTGAGGGCCGGAACATCGCGGGGGGTGTGTGTGTGTGTGGTAGTGTGCGTGGGGGCCGTGCTTACAACTAGGCCCCCCCCCACAATTGGAACCCCCCCCACCCCCCACATTTGCCTAGCCTGGGATAGCTGGAGCTACCAGGCTGAAGATTGTTATTAATTATCCAATTAAAGATCGTTAGGAGTGCCTGGTGGCTCCAGCTACCCCAGGTGAAGACATCTTCTCCCCCCACCTGAAGACCACCCCAAGGACTTTTGTGTTTTTGCCATCTGGGGAGTGCACCCACCCACAGCTGCGAGGGGAGACCTGCCCTCGCAGTCCCCCCCCCCCCTTCCCACCCCCCTCTCTCTTTCTCTGCTACTCTGTTTCTCCCCTCTCTCTCTGAGGCCTCTTCCTTCCAAATTTGCAAAAAAAAAACCAATTAAGACAACTGAGCAGAGGGAGCAAGGCCTCTCCCCAATTGTCAACGAGGGGAGAGGTGCCTCGTTAAGGGCTCCTCTGCTCAGTTAACATACGAGGCCATTAAAGACCATTAAGGCCTGTGACTTTGGGGTGGGTGTAGCCCTTAAAGGGACCCCGTGATGGCGACCCCATCCACGCCGGTGGCAGGGCCAGCAAGGACGTATGCGCAGGTGGCAACCGCTTCCACAGCACCTCCTGCGCCACCCGCTGCCCTGCCACCGTTCAGACTTATAACCAAAAAACACGGGGTCAAGAGCTACACTCACCCCACAATGAGCATTGAGGAGTGCGTGCGGGCGATGGCTGGGGTAGTCGGCCCCTCGGCCATTGTCGCAGCCTCCAAGATGTCTGGGAAGGCCGTGTTCTTCCTGGGGTCGGAGCGGGCGGTGTCCCTGGCCCTTGAAAAGGGGCTCACGGTGGGCGGGACGTTCCTGCCGGTGGACCCTCTCGAGGCCACCGCGCAGAGGGTCATCATTTCAAACGTCCCGCCCTTTGTTCCCGCTGAGCTCCTCCTCCCTCACCTACACCAACTGGGGGAGGTAAGGTCGGGGATCAACCCCATACCGCTCGGCCTCAGGGAGAGCAGCCTGCGCCACGTGTTCTCCTTCCGCCGCCAGCTCTTTGTCCGGCTGGCGCGGGAGGAGACGACGGAGGGGAACTTTAATGTGGTGCACGAGGGGACTGCCTACCGCGTCTTCTGGACGTCGGACGGCGTGCGGTGCCATGCCTGTAGGGAGGTGGGGCATGTTCGTAAGAACTGCCCCGCCTCCAAGGCCGCCAAACCACCGAAGGCGGCCAAGGCTGGCACCGCCGCCACCCCTCCCCCTAGTTGCGTCCGCGTGCCGGGAGCCATGGGTGCGCGGGCATCGTCGGAGGCCTTTGTTTTCAGGGCCTCCGGCGGGGGGGAGGGAGAGCGTTCGACCGGAAAGAAGGCGCGGAAGAAGGCGAAACATCTCGAGGCGGGTCCCCTCAGTGCGCCGGAAAGTCTGACCACCGCGCTCAGCCCAACCCAGTCACCGGCGAGCGCGGGGTGCCCCGAGCCCGTGCCCGGGCCCTTGAATACCACCACAGAGGGGCCCAGGCGCGGGCAAGAAAAGGAAAAGGGGGGGGCGGAGCGGGAGGCCTCGGCAGACATGGAGGTCTCCCTGACTCCGCGCGCCCCCAGGAACAAAAAGAGGCACCGCCCCAATGAGGCGGAGGGGGAACAACATCCCTCCGCGGAGGAGGCGGTGCCCGCCGCGTGTCCCGCGTCCCCCACCAGCGCCCCCAAATTGCGCTGCAGGCGCGAGGAGTCTTTCCCCGGGGAGGGTGAGACAGTTGAGGCTGCCCAGCCTCTGCCTCCCGGGGATGGAGTGGAAGATCTGCCTGTCGTGGGGGGCGTGGGAACCGCGGAGGAATGCGTAGCCGCCGGGCCGGGCGTCCCGGGGACTGAGGCGGGCGAGGCCGAAAAGGCCGAACCTGAGCCCGCCCAGCTATTATCCAACTTCCCCCGGGAGTCGCTCGACCCGGCAGAGAATGAAACAAATAATTATGACACTGTAGATGCTGGGCCGGGGGGTGGCAGCGGGGAGGGGGAGGAACACCCACCCTCGCCCCTTACTTTGGAGCTGGAGCACTTGGAGGGCCTGGGGATTTCCTATGGCCGGGTCTCTCCTTGTTCTCCGGTTCCTGGGGCGGAGGGGGAACCCCTTCCGCTGTCATTTCCCGACCCAGCACCATTTTTAAAAGAGCCCAGTGGGGACTCCTCTGCCGACGATCCTGGGGGTGGGATCGGGGCAGTGCCAGGGCCGGTTGGAGCGGCCGGTTCATTTGCCGTACCTTGTGCGGTCGATGGGCCGGCTGCTGGCGGCCACCTCCCGGAGGAGGACGGGGACTCGGTGGGGGACGCGGGTGAAGACCTAGAGACCACCGCCAGGGAGGCGGTGGATCTGCTCGCGGCCGCCGCTGAGGCCCTCCTCGTTCCTGCAAAGGAACTCCGGGACTTTTTGGCCCAGAGCCGGGGTCGCCGCGACCAAGCCCGACTGGCCCTGGAAAAATGGTCCGAGCCGGAGCTGATCAAGGGGTCCGTCCGCGCCGCCGTTAAAACCTTGGCCGCGGGCGGGCCCTTGACAAAGGAGCAGCACCTTGAGCTGCGCGAGCTCGAGGGACTCCTCGCTGGGCTGCGGAGGGAGCGGAGTTCAACAAAAGACTCCGCTCCCTCCCCCACAATAGGTTAAGGTAGAGGTTGCACTATGCTTTTGTCATGAAGATAACCATAGCCAGCCTCAACATCAACGGCGGCAGAGGGGCACGCCGTAGATTTGACAATTTTTCGCTCCTGCGGGAGGGGAAATATGCGGTGTGCTTCCTGCAAGAAACCCACACCGTTCCGGGAGACGAAGCCACGTGGCTCCTGGAATGGCAAGGAGAGGTCCGCATGAGCCACCTCACCGCCATTTCTAGTGGGGTGGCCATCTTGCTGGGCCCGCATTTTCAGCCGGAGATCTTGGGGGTCGAGGAGCCCGTGCCAGGCCGCTTGCTGCACGTAACGGTTCGCCTGGGGGACGTGCCGCTCCATCTCGTGAACGTGTACGCCCCTCATCCCGGCCCGCAGCAAACGCGCTTCTTTGAAGAGGTGTCCGCTCTTCTTGGCTCCGTCGACGTCGGCGACTGCATTGTCCTCGGGGGGGATTTTAACTGCACCCTCGAGGCGAGGGACCGCTCCGGTGCCCCGCAGTGCATGACGGCGATGGAGAAGTTGAGGGACCTGGTCGGGTCCTTCGACTTGGTGGACGTCTGGCGAAATCTCCACCCCGACTCCAGCGCCTTTACTTGGGTGAGGCCTGGAGTTGGATGGTCTAGAGTCGACCGCCTTTACGTGTCTCGGGCGTACGTTTCCTGCGTCCCGGCGGCCTCCATGCGGCCGGTGCCGTGTTCGGACCACCACCTGGTGTGGGCGGAGCTCGCTTCGCTCCGCGCGAGGACGGGGTCCGCGTACTGGCACTTTAACAACCGGCTGCTGGAGGACGTGCGGTTCCAGGACTCGTTCCGTCGATTCTGGTCCGACTGGAGAAGGAAGCAGGGGGGCTTCCCCTCCTTGAGGCTATGGTGGGACGTGGGCAAGGCTCACGTCCGCGTCTTCTGTCAAGAGTACGCGAGGGGGTCGACCAAGAGGCGGGCGGCCAGAGTCGGGCGCCTAGAAAAAGAGGTGCTCGACCTGGAAGCCCGTCTCGGTCAAGTCGTCCAGGACCCGGCCCTGCGGACGGTGTACGAAGCGAAGAAGGCCGCGCTGAAGGACCTGCAGCTCGTCGGGTCCCGAGGCGCGTTCGTGAGGTCGCGGATCCGGTTCCTGCGGGATCTGGACCGCGGCTCCCCCTTCTTCTACTCGCTGGAAAAAAGGCAGAGTGTCCGTAAGCAGCTCTTGACGCTGCTGGCCGACGACGGCTCTCTCGTCTCGGATCCGGAGGGCGTCAACAACAGGGTCCGAGAATATTACGGGGCTCTGTTCTCTCCGGATCCGTCCAGCGAGGAAGCGCGTAGAGTTTTGTGGGAGGACCTGCCGAAGGTCGGCCCGGAGGGCGCCGAAAATCTGGAAGCTCCGCTAAGCCTGGCGGAGCTGACCGGTGCCCTCGCCCGGCTCTCGAGGGGAAAATCCCCGGGGCTGGACGGGCTGACCGTGGAGTTCCACAGGGCGTTCTGGGACGTCCTGGGGAGCGACTACGCGCGGGTCCTGGGGGAAAGTCTGGCGACCGGGGAGATGCCCCTCTCTTGGCGCAGGGCAGTCATCGTCCTGCTGCCTAAGAAGGGCGATCTCCGCCTCCTTAAGAACTGGCGCCCGGTCTCCCTCCTCAGCACGGACTACAAAATCTTCGCCAGGGCGATGTCTGCTCGCCTTGGTGCCGTGCTGGACCACATGATCCACCCCGACCAGTCATACACGGTCCCGGGCCGGACAATCCACGACAACATCCATCTGGTCCGGGACCTCATCCATTGTTCCCAGGAGGCTGGTCTGTCGGTCGCCTTCCTATCCCTCGACCAAGAGAAGGCGTTCGACAGGGTGGATCACGACTATCTGCTCGGAACTCTGCGCGCTTTCGGGTTCGGGACGCATTTCGTCGCCCGGATCCGACTTTTGTACGCCGCCGCGGAGTGTCTGATTAAGGTTAACGGGTCCTTGACGGCGCCCCTTCGCTTTAGGAGAGGGGTGCGCCAGGGATGCCCCATGTCCGGCCAGTTATACGCCGTTTGCGTGGAGCCTTTCCTGCGCCTCTTGCGGACGAGGTTGACGGGACTGGCTCTGCAAGGGCCGGGCGTGGAGGTCGTCCTCTCGGCTTACGCCGATGACGTGCTCCTCGCGGTAGAGGATCCCGCTGACCTGCGGAGGATGCGTGAGTGCCAGGAGATTTACTCGGCCGCGTCCTCCGCCAGGATCAACTGGGAGAAATGTTCCGGACTCCTGGTGGGTCAGTGGCGGGTGGACTCCCTGCCGGAGGAGCTCAGGCCTTTTGCCTGGAGCACGACCCATCTCCTCTATCTGGGAGTCTACCTTAGCCCCGACGAGGAAGCCTGGCCGGCGAACTGGCAGGAGCTGGAGGCCAAGGTCGCCGCTCGCCTAGGGCGCTGGACAGGACTGCTCCGAGTGCTGTCCTACAGGGGTCGAGCGCTAGTCATAAACCAGCTGGTGGCCGCAATGCTGTGGTACCGGCTGGTCACTTTGACCCCTCCCCCTGCGTTTGTCGCCAAGATACAGAAGAAGCTGGTGGACTTCTTCTGGAACAACAGGAAGCACTGGGTCTCTGCCGCGGTCTTGAGTCTCCCGCTTGAGGAGGGCGGTCAGTCGTTGGTGTGCGTCAGCGCCCAGCTCGCGACTTTCCGTCTTCAGACCCTGCAGAGATACCTTTACGTCGAGCCCCCTCCTAGGTGGTGTGCTCTGGCGAGGTATTTCTTCCGCCAGCAGCTCGACCTCAATTATGACACGCAGCTCCTGTTTGTGAACTTGGGGGGTGCCAGGACCGCCCTCCGGGAGCTGCCTGTCTTTTACAGGGAACTCATCAGGGTCTGGAACAAAGTCTCCACCAAGCGCAGCTCTCCGCCGGCTGGAGTGGCGGCCGTCCTGCAGGAGCCGCTGCTCGGGAATCCGTACCTCCACGGCCGAGGCTTCATGTGGCGGTCGGAAGAGAGGGCTGTGGCTGGTGAGGTGACCAGGGTCAGGGACCTGCTCGATGGCGGAGGAGCGGGCTGGATGGCGCCAGTCACGCTGGCGCGGCGCCTAAATTCTGCCAACGTCCGCCGCGCGGCCGATGCCATCGAGTCGCTAAAAACAGCTCTGGGCCCTGACTCCGTTAGGTGTATCGAGGAGGCTCAAGCACGTGGGGAGATCCCGTCCGAACTGACCCCCGTCCGGACGGAATTCCTCATCGGCGCCAAACCCCGGAACCTCCCTCGGGGGCCGGCGCCTCACAACTTGAGCCGCCTCGGGGAAATCCCCTCCGTGCCTTTCAGTTCCGCGCGGAGGGGTTTCCTGTACGGGCTGCTCCTGCACACCCTCAACTTTGCCATCCTCGCCGGCCGTCCGGACACGCCATGGCGCACCATCTTGCCGTCCGGAGGAGGCGGGGGTCCCCGATGGAGGGCACTCTACGCAGGGGTCCTCCCACTATTCATCGGGGACTTGGCCTGGAGGGTGGTGCACGGAGCAGTGCCGTGCAACAAATTTTTAAGCCGGTTCACGGACTCCCAGGCCGCCTGCAATTTCTGCGGTCTGGAGGAGTCCGTGTTCCATGTTTTTATTGAGTGCACAAGGTTGCAGCCCCTGTTCCATTATTTGAAGGGGCTGCTCCTGAAATTCTGGCTGCACTTCAGTCCCACTCTCCTGATCTTTGGGCACCCTGTGCGGAGGGGAGCGGGTAGGTCCGAAGGCCTCCTCGTAGGACTGCTCCTGGGCACGGCCAAGGGTGCCATCAGCCGGTCCAGGCAGCGGGCGGTCGAGGGGGTCGTTCAACCTGACTGCCTGCCTCTCTTCCGCTCTTACATCCGGTCCAGGGTGTCCTTGGAGATGGAGCACGCGGTGTCCACCGGTACGCTCGCGGCCTTCCGCGAGAGGTGGGCACCGGAGGGACTGGAGTGCATCATCACGCCCGGCAACCAAATTTTAATTTGATTTTACGTTTTAAAGTTAATTTGTTTTAATTGCCGGTGCTTTTAGTGTCCCCTTCCCTTTTATAGGGGGCACTGGGGAAAAATTGTGATTTTAGTGCCCAAAAAAAAAACAAAAAAAAAAGAAAAAAACACAAAAAAAAAAACACAAAAAAGGGGGAAAAAAAAAAAAATGGGCCTTGTAAATGTCTGGAGTGTCACCCAGGTCGGGTGGCACCGTTTAATGTTTTTATGTTTTCACAGATAAACTCAAAAGAGTTTCAAGCACAAGGGACCAATCGTGAAGCAGTGGAGGCGTGTCCTGCTCAGTTGGAGCTGTGAGCAGTGAGAGCAGCTGCTAGCAACTTGAGCTCCTGCCTGGAGAGCCCTGAGACCAGCCCAGGAATAGAAGGAAGGAAGGGGCTTCACTACAACTTCTATCCAGAGGGAGAGGAGGAGAACAGAAAACTTTGAACATCTTTACCATTCTGCAAGGAGTTGGAGAGAGGGGGAAAAAACCAACAACATCCAGTGTGGAAGGAGGGAGACTCTACCATTTCAACAGGTGGGTGTGGGTGCATTTCCCAAAAGACTTTGTTGTATCGGTGGGGGGAGGAAAGAAGACCACTGAGGGCCGGAACATCGCGGGGGGTGTGTGTGTGTGTGGTAGTGTGCGTGGGGGCCGTGCTTACAACTAGGCCCCCCCCCACAATTGGAACCCCCCCCACCCCCCACATTTGCCTAGCCTGGGATAGCTGGAGCTACCAGGCTGAAGATTGTTATTAATTATCCAATTAAAGATCGTTAGGAGTGCCTGGTGGCTCCAGCTACCCCAGGTGAAGACATCTTCTCCCCCCACCTGAAGACCACCCCAAGGACTTTTGTGTTTTTGCCATCTGGGGAGTGCACCCACCCACAGCTGCGAGGGGAGACCTGCCCTCGCAGTCCCCCCCCCCCCTTCCCACCCCCCTCTCTCTTTCTCTGCTACTCTGTTTCTCCCCTCTCTCTCTGAGGCCTCTTCCTTCCAAATTTGCAAAAAAAAAACCAATTAAGACAACTGAGCAGAGGGAGCAAGGCCTCTCCCCAATTGTCAACGAGGGGAGAGGTGCCTCGTTAAGGGCTCCTCTGCTCAGTTAACATACGAGGCCATTAAAGACCATTAAGGCCTGTGACTTTGGGGTGGGTGTAGCCCTTAAAGGGACCCCGTGATGGCGACCCCATCCACGCCGGTGGCAGGGCCAGCAAGGACGTATGCGCAGGTGGCAACCGCTTCCACAGCACCTCCTGCGCCACCCGCTGCCCTGCCACCGTTCAGACTTATAACCAAAAAACACGGGGTCAAGAGCTACACTCACCCCACAATGAGCATTGAGGAGTGCGTGCGGGCGATGGCTGGGGTAGTCGGCCCCTCGGCCATTGTCGCAGCCTCCAAGATGTCTGGGAAGGCCGTGTTCTTCCTGGGGTCGGAGCGGGCGGTGTCCCTGGCCCTTGAAAAGGGGCTCACGGTGGGCGGGACGTTCCTGCCGGTGGACCCTCTCGAGGCCACCGCGCAGAGGGTCATCATTTCAAACGTCCCGCCCTTTGTTCCCGCTGAGCTCCTCCTCCCTCACCTACACCAACTGGGGGAGGTAAGGTCGGGGATCAACCCCATACCGCTCGGCCTCAGGGAGAGCAGCCTGCGCCACGTGTTCTCCTTCCGCCGCCAGCTCTTTGTCCGGCTGGCGCGGGAGGAGACGACGGAGGGGAACTTTAATGTGGTGCACGAGGGGACTGCCTACCGCGTCTTCTGGACGTCGGACGGCGTGCGGTGCCATGCCTGTAGGGAGGTGGGGCATGTTCGTAAGAACTGCCCCGCCTCCAAGGCCGCCAAACCACCGAAGGCGGCCAAGGCTGGCACCGCCGCCACCCCTCCCCCTAGTTGCGTCCGCGTGCCGGGAGCCATGGGTGCGCGGGCATCGTCGGAGGCCTTTGTTTTCAGGGCCTCCGGCGGGGGGGAGGGAGAGCGTTCGACCGGAAAGAAGGCGCGGAAGAAGGCGAAACATCTCGAGGCGGGTCCCCTCAGTGCGCCGGAAAGTCTGACCACCGCGCTCAGCCCAACCCAGTCACCGGCGAGCGCGGGGTGCCCCGAGCCCGTGCCCGGGCCCTTGAATACCACCACAGAGGGGCCCAGGCGCGGGCAAGAAAAGGAAAAGGGGGGGGCGGAGCGGGAGGCCTCGGCAGACATGGAGGTCTCCCTGACTCCGCGCGCCCCCAGGAACAAAAAGAGGCACCGCCCCAATGAGGCGGAGGGGGAACAACATCCCTCCGCGGAGGAGGCGGTGCCCGCCGCGTGTCCCGCGTCCCCCACCAGCGCCCCCAAATTGCGCTGCAGGCGCGAGGAGTCTTTCCCCGGGGAGGGTGAGACAGTTGAGGCTGCCCAGCCTCTGCCTCCCGGGGATGGAGTGGAAGATCTGCCTGTCGTGGGGGGCGTGGGAACCGCGGAGGAATGCGTAGCCGCCGGGCCGGGCGTCCCGGGGACTGAGGCGGGCGAGGCCGAAAAGGCCGAACCTGAGCCCGCCCAGCTATTATCCAACTTCCCCCGGGAGTCGCTCGACCCGGCAGAGAATGAAACAAATAATTATGACACTGTAGATGCTGGGCCGGGGGGTGGCAGCGGGGAGGGGGAGGAACACCCACCCTCGCCCCTTACTTTGGAGCTGGAGCACTTGGAGGGCCTGGGGATTTCCTATGGCCGGGTCTCTCCTTGTTCTCCGGTTCCTGGGGCGGAGGGGGAACCCCTTCCGCTGTCATTTCCCGACCCAGCACCATTTTTAAAAGAGCCCAGTGGGGACTCCTCTGCCGACGATCCTGGGGGTGGGATCGGGGCAGTGCCAGGGCCGGTTGGAGCGGCCGGTTCATTTGCCGTACCTTGTGCGGTCGATGGGCCGGCTGCTGGCGGCCACCTCCCGGAGGAGGACGGGGACTCGGTGGGGGACGCGGGTGAAGACCTAGAGACCACCGCCAGGGAGGCGGTGGATCTGCTCGCGGCCGCCGCTGAGGCCCTCCTCGTTCCTGCAAAGGAACTCCGGGACTTTTTGGCCCAGAGCCGGGGTCGCCGCGACCAAGCCCGACTGGCCCTGGAAAAATGGTCCGAGCCGGAGCTGATCAAGGGGTCCGTCCGCGCCGCCGTTAAAACCTTGGCCGCGGGCGGGCCCTTGACAAAGGAGCAGCACCTTGAGCTGCGCGAGCTCGAGGGACTCCTCGCTGGGCTGCGGAGGGAGCGGAGTTCAACAAAAGACTCCGCTCCCTCCCCCACAATAGGTTAAGGTAGAGGTTGCACTATGCTTTTGTCATGAAGATAACCATAGCCAGCCTCAACATCAACGGCGGCAGAGGGGCACGCCGTAGATTTGACAATTTTTCGCTCCTGCGGGAGGGGAAATATGCGGTGTGCTTCCTGCAAGAAACCCACACCGTTCCGGGAGACGAAGCCACGTGGCTCCTGGAATGGCAAGGAGAGGTCCGCATGAGCCACCTCACCGCCATTTCTAGTGGGGTGGCCATCTTGCTGGGCCCGCATTTTCAGCCGGAGATCTTGGGGGTCGAGGAGCCCGTGCCAGGCCGCTTGCTGCACGTAACGGTTCGCCTGGGGGACGTGCCGCTCCATCTCGTGAACGTGTACGCCCCTCATCCCGGCCCGCAGCAAACGCGCTTCTTTGAAGAGGTGTCCGCTCTTCTTGGCTCCGTCGACGTCGGCGACTGCATTGTCCTCGGGGGGGATTTTAACTGCACCCTCGAGGCGAGGGACCGCTCCGGTGCCCCGCAGTGCATGACGGCGATGGAGAAGTTGAGGGACCTGGTCGGGTCCTTCGACTTGGTGGACGTCTGGCGAAATCTCCACCCCGACTCCAGCGCCTTTACTTGGGTGAGGCCTGGAGTTGGATGGTCTAGAGTCGACCGCCTTTACGTGTCTCGGGCGTACGTTTCCTGCGTCCCGGCGGCCTCCATGCGGCCGGTGCCGTGTTCGGACCACCACCTGGTGTGGGCGGAGCTCGCTTCGCTCCGCGCGAGGACGGGGTCCGCGTACTGGCACTTTAACAACCGGCTGCTGGAGGACGTGCGGTTCCAGGACTCGTTCCGTCGATTCTGGTCCGACTGGAGAAGGAAGCAGGGGGGCTTCCCCTCCTTGAGGCTATGGTGGGACGTGGGCAAGGCTCACGTCCGCGTCTTCTGTCAAGAGTACGCGAGGGGGTCGACCAAGAGGCGGGCGGCCAGAGTCGGGCGCCTAGAAAAAGAGGTGCTCGACCTGGAAGCCCGTCTCGGTCAAGTCGTCCAGGACCCGGCCCTGCGGACGGTGTACGAAGCGAAGAAGGCCGCGCTGAAGGACCTGCAGCTCGTCGGGTCCCGAGGCGCGTTCGTGAGGTCGCGGATCCGGTTCCTGCGGGATCTGGACCGCGGCTCCCCCTTCTTCTACTCGCTGGAAAAAAGGCAGAGTGTCCGTAAGCAGCTCTTGACGCTGCTGGCCGACGACGGCTCTCTCGTCTCGGATCCGGAGGGCGTCAACAACAGGGTCCGTGAATATTACGGGGCTCTGTTCTCTCCGGATCCGTCCAGCGAGGAAGCGCGTAGAGTTTTGTGGGAGGACCTGCCGAAGGTCGGCCCGGAGGGCGCCGAAAATCTGGAAGCTCCGCTAAGCCTGGCGGAGCTGACCGGTGCCCTCGCCCGGCTCTCGAGGGGAAAATCCCCGGGGCTGGACGGGCTGACCGTGGAGTTCCACAGGGCGTTCTGGGACGTCCTGGGGAGCGACTACGCGCGGGTCCTGGGGGAAAGTCTGGCGACCGGGGAGATGCCCCTCTCTTGGCGCAGGGCAGTCATCGTCCTGCTGCCTAAGAAGGGCGATCTCCGCCTCCTTAAGAACTGGCGCCCGGTCTCCCTCCTCAGCACGGACTACAAAATCTTCGCCAGGGCGATGTCTGCTCGCCTTGGTGCCGTGCTGGACCACATGATCCACCCCGACCAGTCATACACGGTCCCGGGCCGGACAATCCACGACAACATCCATCTGGTCCGGGACCTCATCCATTGTTCCCAGGAGGCTGGTCTGTCGGTCGCCTTCCTATCCCTCGACCAAGAGAAGGCGTTCGACAGGGTGGATCACGACTATCTGCTCGGAACTCTGCGCGCTTTCGGGTTCGGGACGCATTTCGTCGCCCGGATCCGACTTTTGTACGCCGCCGCGGAGTGTCTGATTAAGGTTAACGGGTCCTTGACGGCGCCCCTTCGCTTTAGGAGAGGGGTGCGCCAGGGATGCCCCATGTCCGGCCAGTTATACGCCGTTTGCGTGGAGCCTTTCCTGCGCCTCTTGCGGACGAGGTTGACGGGACTGGCTCTGCAAGGGCCGGGCGTGGAGGTCGTCCTCTCGGCTTACGCCGATGACGTGCTCCTCGCGGTAGAGGATCCCGCTGACCTGCGGAGGATGCGTGAGTGCCAGGAGATTTACTCGGCCGCGTCCTCCGCCAGGATCAACTGGGAGAAATGTTCCGGACTCCTGGTGGGTCAGTGGCGGGTGGACTCCCTGCCGGAGGAGCTCAGGCCTTTTGCCTGGAGCACGACCCATCTCCTCTATCTGGGAGTCTACCTTAGCCCCGACGAGGAAGCCTGGCCGGCGAACTGGCAGGAGCTGGAGGCCAAGGTCGCCGCTCGCCTAGGGCGCTGGACAGGACTGCTCCGAGTGCTGTCCTACAGGGGTCGAGCGCTAGTCATAAACCAGCTGGTGGCCGCAATGCTGTGGTACCGGCTGGTCACTTTGACCCCTCCCCCTGCGTTTGTCGCCAAGATACAGAAGAAGCTGGTGGACTTCTTCTGGAACAACAGGAAGCACTGGGTCTCTGTCGCGGTCTTGAGTCTCCCGCTTGAGGAGGGCGGTCAGTCGTTGGTGTGCGTCAGCGCCCAGCTCGCGACTTTCCGTCTTCAGACCCTGCAGAGATACCTTTACGTCGAGCCCCCTCCTAGGTGGTGTGCTCTGGCGAGGTATTTCTTCCGCCAGCAGCTCGACCTCAATTATGACACGCAGCTCCTGTTTGTGAACTTGGGGGGTGCCAGGACCGCCCTCCGGGAGCTGCCTGTCTTTTACAGGGAACTCATCAGGGTCTGGAACAAAGTCTCCACCAAGCGCAGCTCTCCGCCGGCTGGAGTGGCGGCCGTCCTGCAGGAGCCGCTGCTCGGGAATCCGTACCTCCACGGCCGAGGCTTCATGTGGCGGTCGGAAGAGAGGGCTGTGGCTGGTGAGGTGACCAGGGTCAGGGACCTGCTCGATGGCGGAGGAGCGGGCTGGATGGCGCCAGTCACGCTGGCGCGGCGCCTAAATTCTGCCAACGTCCGCCGCGCGGCCGATGCCATCGAGTCGCTAAAAACAGCTCTGGGCCCTGACTCCGTTAGGTGCATCGAGGAGGCTCAAGCACGTGGGGAGATCCCGTCCGAACTGACCCCCGTCCGGACGGAATTCCTCATCGGCGCCAAACCCCGGAACCTCCCTCGGGGGCCGGCGCCTCACAACTTGAGCCGCCTCGGGGAAATCCCCTCCGTGCCTTTCAGTTCCGCGCGGAGGGGTTTCCTGTACGGGCTGCTCATGCACACCCTCAACTTTGCCATCCTCGCCGGCCGTCCGGACACGCCATGGCGTACCATCTTGCCGTCCGGAGGAGGCGGGGGTCCCCGATGGAGGGCACTCTACGCGGGGGTCCTCCCACTATTCATCGGGGACTTGGCCTGGAGGGTGGTGCACGGAGCAGTGCCGTGCAACAAATTTTTAAGCCGGTTCACGGACTCCCAGGCCGCCTGCAATTTCTGCGGTCTGGAGGAGTCCGTGTTCCATGTTTTTATTGAGTGCACAAGGTTGCAGCCCCTGTTCCATTATTTGAAGGGGCTGCTCCTGAAATTCTGGCTGCACTTCAGTCCCACTCTCCTGATCTTTGGGCACCCTGTGCGGAGGGGAGCGGGTAGGTCCGAAGGCCTCCTCGTAGGACTGCTCCTGGGCACGGCCAAGGGTGCCATCAGCCGGTCCAGGCAGCGGGCGGTCGAGGGGGTCGTTCAACCTGACTGCCTGCCTCTCTTCCGCTCTTACATCCGGGCCAGGGTGTCCTTGGAGATGGAGCACGCGGTGTCCACCGGTACGCTCGCGGCCTTCCGCGAGAGGTGGGCACCGGAGGGACTGGAGTGCATCATCACGCCCGGCAACCAAATTTTAATTTGATTTTACGTTTTAAAGTTAATTTGTTTTAATTGCCGGTGCTTTTAGTGTCCCCTTCCCTTTTATAGGGGGCACTGGGGAAAAATTGTGATTTTAGTGCCCAAAAAAAAAACAAAAAAAAAAAAGAAAAAACACAAAAAAAAAAACACAAAAAAGGGGGAAAAAAAATGGGCCTTGTAAATGTCTGGAGTGTCACCCAGGTCGGGTGGCACCGTTTAATGTTTTATGTTTTCACAGATAAACTCAAAAGAGTTTCAAGCACAAGGGACCAATCGTGAAGCAGTGGAGGCGTGTCCTGCTCAGTTGGAGCTCTGAGCAGTGAGGGGAGCTGCTGGCAACTTGAGCTCCTGCTTGGAGAGCCCTGAGACCAGCCCAGGAGGAGAAGGAAGGAAGGGGTTTCACCACCAACTTTACCCAGAGGGAGAGGAGGAGAAAAGAAAACTTTGACCAACTTTTAACATTCTGCAAAGAGTTGGAGAGAGGGGGAAAAGACCAACAACATCCAGTGTGGAAGGAGGGAGACTCAACATTTCTACAGGTGGGTGTGGGTGCATTTCCCAAAAAAGACTTTGTTATATCGGTGGGGGGAGGAAAGAAGACCACTGAGGGCCGGAACATCGCGGGGGGTGTGTGTGTGTGTGGTAGTGTGTGTGGGGGCCTTGCTTACAACTAGGCCCCCCCCCCACAATTGGAACCCCCCCCACCCCCCACATTTGCCTAGCCCGGGATAGCTGGAGCTACCAGGCTGAAGATTGTTGTTTTTCTTAAACACCCAATTAAAGATCGTTAGGAGTGCCTGGTGGCTCCAGCTACCCCAGGTGAAGACATCTTCTCCCCCCACCTGAAGACCACCCCAAAGACTTTTGTGTTTTGCCATCTGGGGAGTGCACCCACCCACAGCTGCGAGGGGAGACCTGCCCTCGCAGCCCCCCCCCCTTCCCACCCCCCTCTCTCTTTCTCCGTTACCCTCTGTTTCTCCCCTCTCTCTCTGAGAACCCTTTCCTTCCAAATTAATAAAAAAAACCCAATTAAGACAACTGAGCAGAGGGAGCAAGGCCTCTCCCCAATTGTCAACGAGGGGAGAGGTGCCTCGTTAAGGGCTCCTCTGCTCAGTTAACATACGAGGCCATTAAAGACCATTAAGGCCTGTGACTTTGGGGTGGGTGTAGCCCTTAAAGGGACCCCGTGATGGCGACCCCATCCACGCCGGTGGCAGGGCCAGCAAGGACGTATGCGCAGGCGGTGTCCACATCCACGGCACCTCCTGCGCCACCCGCTGCCCTGCCACCGTTCAGACTTATAACCAGGAAACACGGGGTCAAGAGCTACACTCACCCCACAATGAGCATTGAGGAGTGCGTGCGGGCGATGGCTGGGGTAGTCGGCCCCTCGGCCATTGTCGCAGCCTCCAAGATGTCTGGGAAGGCCGTGTTCTTCCTGGGGTCGGAGCGGGCGGTGTCCCTGGCCCTTGAAAAGGGGCTCACGGTGGGCGGGACGTTCCTGCCGGTGGACCCTCTCGAGGCCACCGCGCAGAGGGTCATCATTTCAAACGTCCCGCCCTTTGTTTCCGCTGAGCTCCTCCTCCCTCACCTACAACAACTGGGGGAGGTAAGGTCAGGGATCAACCCCATACCGCTCGGCCTCAGGGAGAGCAGCCTGCGCCACGTGTTCTCCTTCCGCCGCCAGCTCTTTGTCCGGCTGGCGCGGGAGGACACGACGGAGGGAGATTTTAATGTGGTGCACGAGGGGACTGCCTACCGCGTCTTCTGGACGTCGGACGGCGTGCGGTGCCATGCCTGCAGGGAGGTGGGGCATGTTCGCAAGAACTGCCCCGCCTCCAAGGCCGCCAAACCACCGAAGGCGGCCAAGGCTGGCGCTGCCGCCACCCCTCCCCCTAGTTGCGTCCGCGTGCCGGGAGCCATGGGTGCGCGGGCATCGTCGGAGGCCTTTGTTTTCAGGGCCTCCGGCGGGGGGGAGGGAGAGCGTCCGAGCGGAAAGAAGGCGCGGAAGAAGGAGAAACATCTAGAGGCGGGTCCCCTCGGTGCGCCGGAAAGTCTGACCACCGCGCTCAGCCCAACCCAGTCACCGGCGAGCGCGGGGTGCCCCGAGCCCGTGCCCGGGCCCTTGAATACCACCACAGAGGGGCCCAGGCGCGGGCAAGAAAAGGAAAAGGGGGGGGCGGAGCGGGAGGCCTCGGCAGACATGGAGGTCTCCCTGACTCCGCGCGCCCCCAGGAACAAAAAGAGGCACCGCCCCAATGAGGCGGAGGGGGAACAACATCCCTCCGCGGAGGAGGCGGTGCCCGCCGCGTGTCCCGCGTCCCCCACCAGCGCCCCCAAATTGCGCTGCAGGCGCGAGGAGTCTTTCCCCGGGGAGGGTGAGACAGTTGAGGCTGCCCAGCCTCTGCCTCCCGGGGATGGCGTGGAAGATCTGCCTGTCGTGGGGGGCGTGGGGACCGCGGAGGAATGCGTAGCCGCCGGGCCGGGCGTCCCGGGGACTGAGGCGGACGAGGCCGAAAAGGCCGAACCTGAGCCCGCCCAGCTATTATCCAACTTCCCCCGAGAGTCGCTCGACCCGGCAGAAAAACAATTAAATAATTATGACACTGTAGATGCTGGGCCGGGGGGTGGCAGCGGGGAGGGGGAGGAACACCCACCCTCGTCCCTTACTTTGGAGCTGGAGCACTTGGAGGGCCTGGGGATTTCCTATGGCCGGGTCTCTCCTTGTTCTCCGGTTCCTGGGGCGGAGGGGGAACCCCTTCCGCTGTCATTTCCCGACCCAGCACCATTTTTAAAAGAGCCCAGTGGGGACTCCTCTGCCGACGATCCTGGGGGTGGGATCGGGGCAGTGCCAGGGCCGGTTGGAGCGGCCGGTTCATTTGCCGTACCTTGTGCGGTCGATGGGCCGGCTGCTGGCGGCCACCTCCCGGAGGAGGACGGGGACTCGGTGGGGGACGCGGGTGAAGACCTAGAGACCACCGCCAGGGAGGCGGTGGATCTGCTCGCGGCCGCCGCTGAGGCCCTCCTCGTTCCTGCAAAGGAACTCCGGGACTTTTTGGCCCAGAGCCGGGGTCGCCACGACCAAGCCCGACTGGCCCTGGAAAAATGGTCCGAGCCGGAGCTGATCAAGGGGTCCGTCCGCGCCGCCGTTAAAACCTTGGCCGCGGGCGGGCCCTTGACAAAGGAGCAGCACCTTGAGCTGCGCGAGCTCGAGGGACTCCTCGCTGGGCTGCGGAGGGAGCGGAGTTCAACAAAAGACTCCGCTCCCTCCCCCACAATAGGTTAAGGTAGAGGTTGCACTATGCTTTTGTCATGAAGATAACCATAGCCAGCCTCAACATCAACGGCGGCAGAGGGGCACGCCGTAGATTTGACAATTTTTCGCTCCTGCGGGAGGGGAAATATGCGGTGTGCTTCCTGCAAGAAACCCACACCGTTCCGGGAGACGAAGCCACGTGGCTCCTGGAATGGCAAGGAGAGGTCCGCATGAGCCACCTCACCGCCATTTCTAGTGGGGTGGCCATCTTGCTGGGCCCGCATTTTCAGCCGGAGATCTTGGGGGTCGAGGAGCCCGTGCCAGGCCGCTTGCTGCACGTAACGGTTCGCCTGGGGGACGTGCCGCTCCATCTCGTGAACGTGTACGCCCCTCATCCCGGCCCGCAGCAAACGCGCTTCTTTGAAGAGGTGTCCGCTCTTCTTGGCTCCGTCGACGTCGGCGACTGCATTGTCCTCGGGGGGGATTTTAACTGCACCCTCGAGGCGAGGGACCGCTCCGGTGCCCCGCAGTGCATGACGGCGATGGAGAAGTTGAGGGACCTGGTCGGGTCCTTCGACTTGGTGGACGTCTGGCGAAATCTCCACCCCGACTCCAGCGCCTTTACTTGGGTGAGGCCTGGAGTTGGATGGTCTAGGGTCGACCGCCTTTACGTGTCTCGGGCGTACGTTTCCTGCGTCCCGGCGGCCTCCATGCGGCCGGTGCCGTGTTCGGACCACCACCTGGTGTGGGCAGAGCTCGCTTCGCTCCGCGCGAGGACGGGGTCCGCGTACTGGCACTTTAACAACCGGCTGCTGGAGGACGTGCGGTTCCAGGACTCGTTCCGTCGATTCTGGTCCGACTGGAGAAGGAAGCAGGGGGGCTTCCCCTCCTTGAGGCTATGGTGGGACGTGGGCAAGGCTCACGTCCGCGTCTTCTGTCAAGAGTACGCGAGGGGGTCGACCAAGAGGCGGGCGGCCAGAGTCGGGCGCCTAGAAAAAGAGGTGCTCGACCTGGAAGCCCGTCTCGGTCAAGTCGTCCAGGACCCGGCCCTGCGGACGGTGTACGAAGCGAAGAAGGCCGCGCTGAAGGACCTGCAGCTCGTCGGGTCCCGAGGCGCGTTCGTGAGGTCGCGGATCCGGTTCCTGCGGGATCTGGACCGCGGCTCCCCCTTCTTCTACTCGCTGGAAAAAAGGCAGAGTGTCCGTAAGCAGCTCTTGACGCTGCTGGCCGACGACGGCTCTCTCGTCTCGGATCCGGAGGGCGTCAACAACAGGGTCCGTGAATATTACGGGGCTCTGTTCTCTCCGGATCCGTCCAGCGAGGAAGCGCGTAGAGTTTTGTGGGAGGACCTGCCGAAGGTCAGCCCGGAGGGCGCCGAAAATCTGGAAGCTCCGCTAAGCCTGGCGGAGCTGACCGGTGCCCTCGCCCGGCTCTCGAGGGGAAAATCCCCGGGGCTGGACGGGCTGACCGTGGAGTTCCACAGGGCGTTCTGGGACGTCCTGGGGAGCGACTACGCGCGGGTCCTGGGGGAAAGTCTGGCGACCGGGGAGATGCCCCTCTCTTGGCGCAGGGCAGTCATCGTCCTGCTGCCTAAGAAGGGCGATCTCCGCCTCCTTAAGAACTGGCGCCCGGTCTCCCTCCTCAGCACGGACTACAAAATCTTCGCCAGGGCGATGTCTGCTCGCCTTGGTGCCGTGCTGGACCACATGATTCACCCCGACCAGTCATACACGGTCCCGGGCCGGACGATCCACGACAACATCCATCTGGTCCGGGACCTCATCCATTGCTCCCAGGAGGCTGGTCTGTCGGTCGCCTTCCTATCCCTCGACCAAGAGAAGGCGTTCGACAGGGTGGATCACGACTATCTGCTCGGAACTCTGCGCGCTTTCGGGTTCGGGACGCATTTCGTCGCCCGGATCCGACTTTTGTACGCCGCCGCGGAGTGTCTGATTAAGGTTAACGGGTCCTTGACGGCGCCCCTTCGCTTTAGGAGAGGGGTGCGCCAGGGATGCCCCATGTCCGGCCAGTTATACGCCGTTTGCGTGGAGCCTTTCCTGCGCCTCTTGCGGACGAGGTTGACGGGACTGGCTCTGCAAGGGCCGGGCGTGGAGGTCGTCCTCTCGGCTTACGCCGATGACGTGCTCCTCGCGGTAGAGGATCCCGCTGACCTGCGGAGGATGCGTGAGTGCCAGGAGATTTACTCGGCCGCGTCCTCCGCCAGGATCAACTGGGAGAAATGTTCCGGACTCCTGGTGGGTCAGTGGCGGGTGGACTCCCTGCCGGAGGAGCTCAGGCCTTTTGACTGGAGCACGACCCATCTCCTCTATCTGGGAGTCTACCTTAGCCCCGACGAGGAAGCCTGGCCGGCGAACTGGCAGGAGCTGGAGGCCAAGGTCGCCGCTCGCCTAGGGCGCTGGACAGGACTGCTCCGAGTGCTGTCCTACAGGGGTCGAGCGCTAGTCATAAACCAGCTGGTGGCCGCAATGCTGTGGTACCGGCTGGTCACTTTGACCCCTCCCCCTGCGTTTGTCGCCAAGATACAGAAGAAGCTGGTGGACTTCTTCTGGAACAACAGGAAGCACTGGGTCTCTGTCGCGGTCTTGAGTCTCCCGCTTGAGGAGGGCGGTCAGTCGTTGGTGTGCGTCAGCGCCCAGCTCGCGACTTTCCGTCTTCAGACCCTGCAGAGATACCTTTACGTCGAGCCCCCTCCTAGGTGGTGTGCTCTGGCGAGGTATTTCTTCCGCCAGCAGCTCGACCTCAATTATGACACGCAGCTCCTGTTTGTGAACTTGGGGGGTGCCAGGACCGCCCTCCGGGAGCTGCCTGTCTTTTACAGGGAACTCATCAGGGTCTGGAACAAAGTCTCCACCAAGCGCAGCTCTCCGCCGGCTGGAGTGGCGGCCGTCCTGCAGGAACCGCTGCTCGGGAATCCGTACCTCCACGGCCGAGGCTTCATGTGGCGGTCGGAAGAGAGGGCTGTGGCTGGTGAGGTGACCAGGGTCAGGGACCTGCTCGATGGCGGAGGAGCGGGCTGGATGGCGCCAGTCACGCTGGCGCGGCGCCTAAATTCTGCCAACGTCCGCCGCGCGGCCGATGCCATCGAGTCGCTAAAAACAGCTCTGGGCCCTGACTCCGTTAGGTGTATCGAGGAGGCTCAAGCACGTGGGGAGATCCCGTCCGAACTGACCCCCGTCCGGACGGAATTCCTCATCGGCGCCAAACCCCGGAACCTCCCTCGGGGACCGGCGCCTCACAACTTGAGCCGCCTCGGGGAAATCCCCTCCGTGCCTTTCAGTTCCGCGCGGAGGGGTTTCCTGTACGGGCTGCTCCTGCACACCCTCAACTTTGCCATCCTCGCCGGCCGTCCGGACACGCCATGGCGTACCATCTTGCCGTCCGGAGGAGGCGGGGGTCCCCGATGGAGGGCACTCTACGCAGGGGTCCTCCCACTATTCATCGGGGACTTGGCCTGGAGGGTGGTGCACGGAGCAGTGCCGTGCAACAAATTTTTAAGCCGGTTCACGGACTCCCAAGCCGCCTGCAATTTCTGCGGTCTGGAGGAGTCCGTGTTCCATGTTTTTATTGAATGCACAAGGTTGCAGCCCCTGTTCCACTATTTGAAGGGGCTGCTCCTGAAATTCTGGCTGCACTTCAGTCCCACTCTCCTGATCTTTGGGCACCCTGTGCGGAGGGGAGCGGGTAGGTCCGAGGGCCTCCTCGTAGGACTGCTCCTGGGCACGGCCAAGGGTGCCATCAGCCGGTCCAGGCAGCGGGCGGTCGAGGGGGTCGTTCAACCTGACTGCCTGCCTCTCTTCCGCTCTTACATCCGATCCAGGGTGTCCTTGGAGATGGAGCACGCGGTGTCCACCGGTACGCTCGCGGCCTTCCGCGAGAGGTGGGCACCGGAGGGACTGGAGTGCATCATCACGCCCGGCAACCAAATTTTAATTTGATTTTACGTTTTAAAGTTTAATTTGTTTTAATTGCCGGTGTTTTTAGTGTCCCCCTCTCCTTTTATAGGGGGCACTGGAAAAATTTGATTTTAGCGCCCCAAAAAAAAACCAAAAACCAAAAAAAAAAAGGGGCTTGAAAATGTCTGCTGTGTCACCCAGGTCGGGTGGCACAGTTTAATGTTGTTTATGTTTTGCAGGTAGACTCCTAAAAGAGTTTCAAGCACAAGGGACCAATCGTGAAGCAGTGGAGGCGTGTCCTGCTCAGTTGGAGCTCTGAGCAGTGAGGGGAGCTGCTGGCAACTTGAGCTCCTGCCTGGAGAGCCCTGAGACCAGCCCAGGAATAGAAGGAAGGAAGGGGTTTCACCACCAACTTTACCCAGAGGGAGAGGAGGAGAAAAGAAAACTTTGACCAACTTTTAACATTCTGCAAAGAGTTGGAGAGAGGGGGAAAAGACCAACAACATCCAGTGTGGAAGGAGGGAGACTCAACATTTCTACAGGTGGGTGTGGGTGCATTTCCCAAAAAAGACTTTGTTATATCGGTGGGGGGAGGAAAGAAGACCACTGAGGGCCGGAACATCGCGGGGGGTGTGTGTGTGTGTGGTAGTGTGTGTGGGGGCCTTGCTTACAACTAGGCCCCCCCCCCACAATTGGAACCCCCCCCACCCCCCACATTTGCCTAGCCCGGGATAGCTGGAGCTACCAGGCTGAAGATTGTTGTTTTTCTTAAACACCCAATTAAAGATCGTTAGGAGTGCCTGGTGGCTCCAGCTACCCCAGGTGAAGACATCTTCTCCCCCCACCTGAAGACCACCCCAAAGACTTTTGTGTTTTGCCATCTGGGGAGTGCACCCACCCACAGCTGCGAGGGGAGACCTGCCCTCGCAGTCCCCCCCCCCCTTCCCACCCCCCCTCTCTCTTTCTCTCTTTCTCTGCTACTCTGTTTCTCCCCTCTCTCTCTGAGGCCTCTTCCTTCCAAATTTACAAAAAAAAAAACAAAAAAACAAAACCAATTAAGACAACTGAGCAGAGGGAGCAAGGCCTCTCCCCAATTGTCAACGAGGGGAGAGGTACCTCGTTAAGAGCTCCTCTGCTTCAGTCTTTTAGATAAGAGGCCTAATTAAGACCATTAAGGCCTGTGACTTTGGGGTGGGTGTAGCCCTTAAAGGGACCCCGTGATGGCGACCCCATCCACGCCGGTGGCAGGGCCAGCAAGGACGTATGCGCAGGCGGTGTCCACATCCACGGCACCTCCTGCGCCACCCGCTGCCCTGCCACCATTCAGACTTATAACCAGGAAACACGGGGTCAAGAGCTACACTCACCCCACAATGAGCATTGAGGAGTGCGTGCGGGCGATGGCTGGGGTAGTCGGCCCCTCGGCCATTGTCGCAGCCTCCAAGATGTCTGGGAAGGCCGTGTTCTTCCTGGGGTCGGAGCGGGCGGTGTCCCTGGCCCTTGAAAAGGGGCTCACGGTGGGCGGGACGTTCCTGCCGGTGGACCCTCTCGAGGCCACCGCGCAGAGGGTCATCGTGTCAAACGTCCCGCCCTTTGTTTCCGCTGAGCTCCTCCTCCCTCACCTACAACAACTGGGGGAGGTAAGGTCAGGGATCAACCCCATACCGCTCGGCCTCAGGGAGAACAGCCTGCGCCACGTGTTCTCCTTCCGCCGCCAGCTCTTTGTCCGGCTGGCGCGGGAGGAGACGACGGAAGGTCATTTTAATGTGGTGCACGAGGGGACTGCCTACCGCGTCTTCTGGACGTCGGACGGCGTGCGGTGCCATGCCTGCAGGGAGGTGGGGCACGTTCGCAAGAACTGCCCCGCCTCCAAGGCCGCCAAACCACCGAAGGCGGCCAAGGCTGGCGCCGCCGCCACCCCTCCCCCTAGTTGCGTCCGCGTGCCGGGAGCCATGGGTGCGCGGGCATCGTCGGAGGCCTTTGTTTTCAGGGCCTCCGGCGGGGGGGAGGGAGAGCGTCCGACCGGAAAGAAGGCGCGGAAGAAGACAAAACATCAAGAGGCGGGTCCCCTCAGTGCGCCGGATAATTTGACCACCGCGCTCAGCCCAACCCCGTCACCGGCGAGCGCGGGGTGCCCCGAGCCCGTGCCCGAGCCCTTGAACAACACCACAGAGGGGCCCGGGCGCGGGCAAGAAAAGGAAAAGGGGGGGGCGGAGCGGGAGGCCTCGGCAGACATGGAGGTCTCCCTGACTCCGCGCGCCCCCAGGAACAAAAAGAGGCACCGCCCCAATGACGCGGAGGGGGAACAACATCCCTCCGCGGAGGAGTCGGTGCCCGCCGCGTGTCCCGCGTCCCCCACCAGCGCCCCCAAATTGCGCTGCAGGCGCGAGGAGTCTTTCCCCGGGGAGGGTGAGACAGTTGAGGCTGCCCAGCCTCTGCCTCCCGGGGATGGAGTGGAAGATCTGCCTGTCGTGGGGGGCGTGGGGACCGCGGAGGAATGCGTAGCCGCCGGGCCGGGCGTCCCGGGGACTGAGGCGGGCGAGGCCGAAAAGGCCGAACCTGAGCCCGCCCAGCTATTACCCAACTTCCCCCGGGAGTTGCTCGACCCGGCAGAGAATGAAACAAATAATTATGACGCTGTAGATGCTGGGCCGGGGGGTGGCAGCGGGGAGGGGGAGGAACACCCACCCTCGCCCCTTACTTTGGAGCTGGAGCACTTGGAGGGCCTGGGGATTTCCTATGGCCGGGTCTCTCCTTGTTCTCCGGTTCCTGGGGCGGAGGGGGAACCCCTTCCGCTGTCATTTCCCGACCCAGCACCTTTTTTAAAAGAGCCCAGTGGGGACTCCTCTGCCGACGATCCTGGGGGTGGGATCGGGGCAGTGCCAGGGCCGGTTGGAGCGGCCGGTTCATTTGCCGTACCTTGTGCGGTCGATGGGCCGGCTGCTGGCGGCCACCTCCCGGAGGAGGACGGGGACTCGGTGGGGGACGCGGGTGAAGACCTAGAGACCACCGCCAGGGAGGCGGTGGATCTGCTCGCGGCCGCCGCTGAGGCCCTCCTCGTTCCTGCAAAGGAACTCCGGGACTTTTTGGCCCAGAGCCGGGGTCGCCGCGACCAAGCCCGACTGGCCCTGGAAAAATGGTCCGAGCCGGAGCTGATCAAGGGGTCCGTCCGCGCCGCCGTTAAAACCTTGGCCGCGGGCGGGCCCTTGACAAAGGAGCAGCACCTTGAGCTGCGCGAGCTCGAGGGACTCCTCGCTGGGCTGCGGAGGGAGCGGAGTTCAACAAAAGACTCCGCTCCCTCCCCCACAATAGGTTAAGGTAGAGGTTGCACTATGCTTTTGCCATGAAGATAACCATAGCCAGCCTCAACATCAACGGCGGCAGAGGGGCACGCCGTAGATTTGACAATTTTTCGCTCCTGCGGGAGGGGAAATATGCGGTGTGCTTCCTGCAAGAAACCCACACCGTTCCGGGAGACGAAGCCACGTGGCTCCTGGAATGGCAAGGAGAGGTCCGCATGAGCCACCTCACCGCCATTTCTAGTGGGGTGGCCATCTTGCTGGGCCCGCATTTTCAGCCGGAGATCTTGGGGGTCGAGGAGCCCGTGCCAGGCCGCTTGCTGCACGTAACGGTTCGCCTGGGGGACGTGCCGCTCCATCTCGTGAACGTGTACGCCCCTCATCCCGGCCCGCAGCAAACGCGCTTCTTTGAAGAGGTGTCCGCTCTTCTTGGCTCCGTCGACGTCGGCGACTGCATTGTCCTCGGGGGGGATTTTAACTGCACCCTCGAGGCGAGGGACCGCTCCGGTGCCCCGCAGTGCATGACGGCGATGGAGAAGTTGAGGGACCTGGTCGGGTCCTTCGACTTGGTGGACGTCTGGCGAAATCTCCACCCCGACTCCAGCGCCTTTACTTGGGTGAGGCCTGGAGTTGGATGGTCTAGAGTCGACCGCCTTTACGTGTCTCGGGCGTACGTTTCCTGCGTCCCGGCGGCCTCCATGCGGCCGGTGCCGTGTTCGGACCACCACCTGGTGTGGGCGGAGCTCGCTTCGCTCCGCGCGAGGGCGGGGTCCGCGTACTGGCACTTTAACAACCGGCTGCTGGAGGACGTGCGGTTCCAGGACTCGTTCCGTCGATTCTGGTCCGACTGGAGAAGGAAGCAGGGGGGCTTCCCCTCCTTGAGGCTATGGTGGGACGTGGGCAAGGCTCACGTCCGCGTCTTCTGTCAAGAGTACGCGAGGGGGTCGACCAAGAGGCGGGCGGCCAGAGTCGGGCGCCTAGAAAAAGAGGTGCTCGACCTGGAAGCCCGTCTCGGTCAAGTCGTCCAGGACCCGGCCCTGCGGACGGTGTACGAAGCGAAGAAGGCCGCGCTGAAGGACCTGCAGCTCGTCGGGTCCCGAGGCGCGTTCGTGAGGTCGCGGATCCGGTTCCTGCGGGATCTGGACCGCGGCTCCCCCTTCTTCTACTCGCTGGAAAAAAGGCAGAGTGTCCGTAAGCAGCTCTTGACGCTGCTGGCCGACGACGGCTCTCTCGTCTCGGATCCGGAGGGCGTCAACAACAGGGTCCGTGAATATTACGGGGCTCTGTTCTCTCCGGATCCGTCCAGCGAGGAAGCGCGTAGAGTTTTGTGGGAGGACCTGCCGAAGGTCGGCCCGGAGGGCGCCGAAAATCTGGAAGCTCCGCTAAGCCTGGCGGAGCTGACCGGTGCCCTCGCCCGGCTCTCGAGGGGAAAATCCCCGGGGCTGGACGGGCTGACCGTGGAGTTCCACAGGGCGTTCTGGGACGTCCTGGGGGGCGACTACGCGCGGGTCCTGGGGGAAAGTCTGGCGACCGGGGAGATGCCCCTCTCTTGGCGCAGGGCAGTCATCGTCCTGCTGCCTAAGAAGGGCGATCTCCGCCTCCTTAAGAACTGGCGCCCGGTCTCCCTCCTCAGCACGGACTACAAAATCTTCGCCAGGGCGATGTCTGCTCGCCTTGGTGCCGTGCTGGACCACATGATCCACCCCGACCAGTCATACACGGTCCCGGGCCGGACGATCCACGACAACATCCATCTGGTCCGGGACCTCATCCATTGCTCCCAGGAGGCTGGTCTGTCGGTCGCCTTCCTATCCCTCGACCAAGAGAAGGCGTTCGACAGGGTGGATCACGACTATCTGCTCGGAACTCTGCGCGCTTTCGGGTTCGGGACGCATTTCGTCGCCCGGATCCGACTTTTGTACGCCGCCGCGGAGTGTCTGATTAAGGTTAACGGGTCCTTGACGGCGCCCCTTCGCTTTAGGAGAGGGGTGCGCCAGGGATGCCCCATGTCCGGCCAGTTATACGCCGTTTGCGTGGAGCCTTTCCTGCGCCTCTTGCGGACGAGGTTGACGGGACTGGCTCTGCAAGGGCCGGGCGTGGAGGTCGTCCTCTCGGCTTACGCCGATGACGTGCTCCTCGCGGTAGAGGATCCCGCTGACCTGCGGAGGATGCGTGAGTGCCAGGAGATTTACTCGGCCGCGTCCTCCGCCAGGATCAACTGGGAGAAATGTTCCGGACTCCTGGTGGGTCAGTGGCGGGTGGACTCCCTGCCGGAGGAGCTCAGGCCTTTTGCCTGGAGCACGACCCATCTCCTCTATCTGGGAGTCTACCTTAGCCCCGACGAGGAAGCCTGGCCGGCGAACTGGCAGGAGCTGGAGGCCAAGGTCGCCGCTCGCCTAGGGCGCTGGACAGGACTGCTCCGAGTGCTGTCCTACAGGGGTCGAGCGCTAGTCATAAACCAGCTGGTGGCCGCAATGCTGTGGTACCGGCTGGTCACTTTGACCCCTCCCCCTGCGTTTGTCGCCAAGATACAGAAGAAGCTGGTGGACTTCTTCTGGAACAACAGGAAGCACTGGGTCTCTGTCGCGGTCTTGAGTCTCCCGCTTGAGGAGGGCGGTCAGTCGTTGGTGTGCGTCAGCGCCCAGCTCGCGACTTTCCGTCTTCAGACCCTGCAGAGATACCTTTACGTCGAGCCCCCTCCTAGGTGGTGTGCTCTGGCGAGGTATTTCTTCCGCCAGCAGCTCGACCTCAATTATGACACGCAGCTCCTGTTTGTGAACTTGGGGGGTGCCAGGACCGCCCTCCGGGAGCTGCCTGTCTTTTACAGGGAACTCATCAGGGTCTGGAACAAAGTCTCCACCAAGCGCAGCTCTCCGCCGGCTGGAGTGGCGGCCGTCCTGCAGGAGCCGCTGCTCGGGAATCCGTACCTCCACGGCCGAGGCTTCATGTGGCGGTCGGAAGAGAGGGCTGTGGCTGGTGAGGTGACCAGGGTCAGGGACCTGCTCGATGGCGGAGGAGCGGGCTGGATGGCGCCAGTCACGCTGGCGCGGCGCCTAAATTCTGCCAACGTCCGCCGCGCGGCCGATGCCATCGAGTCGCTAAAAACAGCTCTGGGCCCTGACTCCGTTAGGTGTATCGAGGAGGCTCAAGCACGTGGGGAGATCCCGTCCGAACTGACCCCCGTCCGGACGGAATTCCTCATCGGCGCCAAACCCCGGAACCTCCCTCGGGGGCCGGCGCCTCACAACTTGAGCCGCCTCGGGGAAATCCCCTCCGTGCCTTTCAGTTCCGCGCGGAGGGGTTTCCTGTACGGGCTGCTCCTGCACACCCTCAACTTTGCCATCCTCGCCGGCCGTCCGGACACGCCATGGCGTACCATCTTGCCGTCCGGAGGAGGCGGGGGTCCCCGATGGAGGGCACTCTACGCAGGGGTCCTCCCACTATTCATCGGGGACTTGGCCTGGAGGGTGGTGCACGGAGCAGTGCCGTGCAACAAATTTTTAAGCCGGTTCACGGACTCCCAGGCCGCCTGCAATTTCTGCGGTCTGGAGGAGTCCGTGTTCCATGTTTTTATGGAATGCACGAGGTTGCAGCCCCTGTTCCATTATTTGAAGGGGCTGCTCCTGAAATTCTGGCTGCACTTCAGTCCCACTCTCCTGATCTTTGGGCACCCTGTGCGGAGGGGAGCGGGTAGGTCCGAAGGCCTCCTCGTAGGACTGCTCCTGGGCACGGCCAAGGGTGCCATCAGCCGGTCCAGGCAGCGGGCGGTCGAGGGGGTCGTTCAACCTGACTGCCTGCCTCTCTTCCGCTCTTACATCCGGTCCAGGGTGTCCTTGGAGATGGAGCACGCGGTGTCCACCGGCACGCTCGCGGCCTTCCGCGAGAGGTGGGCACCGGAGGGACTGGAGTGCATCATCACGCCCGGCAACCAAATTTTAATTTGATTTTACGTTTTAAAGTTAATTTGTTTTAATTGCCGGTGCTTTTAGTGTCCCCTTCCCTTTTATAGGGGGCACTGGGGAAAAATTGTGATTTTAGTGCCCAAAAAAAAAACAAAAAAAAAAGAAAAAAAACACAAAAAAAAAACACAAAAAAGGGGGAAAAAAAAAAATGGGCCTTGTAAATGTCTGGAGTGTCACCCAGGTCGGGTGGCACCGTTTAATGTTTTTATGTTTTCACAGATAAACTCAAAAGAGTTTCAAGCACAAGGGACCAATCGTGAAGCAGTGGAGGCGTGTCCTGCTCAGTTGGAGCTCTGAGCAGTGAGGGAAGCAGCAAGCAACTTGAGCTCCTGCCTGGAGAGCCCTGAGACCAGCCCAGGAAAAGAAGGAAGGAAGGGGCTTCACTACAACTTCTATCCAGAGGGAGAGGAGGAGAACAGAAAACTTTTAAACACCTTTATCATTCTGCAAAGAGTTGGAGAGAGGGGGAAAAACCACAACAACCATCCAGTGTGGAAGGAGGGAGACTCAACTACTCTACAGGTGGGTGTGGGTGCATTTCCCCAAACAGACTTTGTTGTATCGGTGGGGGGAGGAAAGAAGACCACTGAGGGCCGGAACATCGCGGGGGGTGTGTGTGTGTGTGTGGTAGTGTGCGTGGGGGCTGTGCTTACAACTGGCCCCCCCCCACAATTGGAACCCCCCCCACCCCCCCCCCCACATTTGCCTAGCCTGGGATAGCTGGAGCTACCAGGCTGAAGATTGTCATCAATCACCCAATTAAAGATCGTTAGGAGTGCCTGGTGGCTCCAGCTACCCCAGGTGAAGACATCTTCTCCCCCCACCTGAAGACCACCCCAAAGACTTTTGTGTTTTGCCATCTGGGGAGTGCACCCACCCACAGCTGCGAGGGGAGACCTGCCCTCGCAGCCCCCCCCCCTTCCCACCCCCCTCTCTCTTTCTCCGTTACCCTCTGTTTCTCCCCTCTCTCTCTGAGAACCCTTTCCTTCCAAATTAATAAAAAAAAAACCCAATTAAGACAACTGAGCAGAGGGAGCAAGGCCTCTCCCCAATTGTCAACGAGGGGAGAGGTGCCTCGTTAAGGGCTCCTCTGCTCAGTTAACATAAGAGGCCATTAAAGACCATTAAGGCCTGTGACTTTGGGGTGGGTGTAGCCCTTAAAGGGACCCCGTGATGGCGACCCCATCCACGCCGGTGGCAGGGCCAGCAAGGACGTATGCGCAGGCGGTGTCCACATCCACGGCACCTCCTGCGCCACCCGCTGCCCTGCCACCATTCAGACTTATAACCAGGAAACACGGGGTCAAGAGCTACACTCACCCCACAATGAGCATTGAGGAGTGCGTGCGGGCGATGGCTGGGGTAGTCGGCCCCTCGGCCATTGTCGCAGCCTCCAAGATGTCTGGGAAGGCCGTGTTCTTCCTGGGGTCGGAGCGGGCGGTGTCCCTGGCCCTTGAAAAGGGGCTCACGGTGGGCGGGACGTTCCTGCCGGTGGACCCTCTCGAGGCCACCGCGCAGAGGGTCATCGTTTCAAACGTCCCGCCCTTTGTTTCCGCTGAGCTCCTCCTCCCTCACCTACAACAACTGGGGGAGGTAAGGTCAGGGATCAACCCCATACCGCTCGGCCTCAGGGAGAACAGCCTGCGCCACGTGTTCTCCTTCCGCCGCCAGCTCTTTGTCCGGCTGGCGCGGGAGGAGACGACGGAAGGTCATTTTAATGTGGTGCACGAGGGGACTGCCTACCGCGTCTTCTGGACGTCGGACGGCGTGCGGTGCCATGCCTGCAGGGAGGTGGGGCACGTTCGCAAGAACTGCCCCGCCTCCAAGGCCGCCAAACCACCGAAGGCGGCCAAGGCTGGCGCCGCCGCCACCCCTCCCCCTAGTTGCGTCCGCGTGCCGGGAGCCATGGGTGCGCGGGCATCGTCGGAGGCCTTTGTTTTCAGGGCCTCCGGCGGGGGGGAGGGAGAGCGTCCGAGCGGAAAGAAGGCGCGGAAGAAGGAGAAACATCTAGAGGCGGGTCCCCTCGGTGCGCCGGAAAGTCTGACCACCGCGCTCAGCCCAACCCAGTCACCGGCGAGCGCGGGGTGCCCCGAGCCCGTGCCCGGGCCCTTGAATACCACCACAGAGGGGCCCAGGCGCGGGCAAGAAAAGGAAAAGGGGGGGGCGGAGCGGGAGGCCTCGGCAGACATGGAGGTCTCCCTGACTCCGCGCGCCCCCAGGAACAAAAAGAGGCACCGCCCCAATGAGGCGGAGGGGGAACAACATCCCTCCGCGGAGGAGGCGGTGCCCGCCGCGTGTCCCGCGTCCCCCACCAGCGCCCCCAAATTGCGCTGCAGGCGCGAGGAGTCTTTCCCCGGGGAGGGTGAGACAGTTGAGGCTGCCCAGCCTCTGCCTCCCGGGGATGGAGTGGAAGATCTGCCTGTCGTGGGGGGCGTGGGGACCGCGGAGGAATGCGTAGCCGCCGGGCCGGGCGTCCCGGGGACTGAGGCGGGCGAGGCCGAAAAGGCCGAACCTGAGCCCGCCCAGCTATTACCCAACTTCCCCCGGGAGTCGCTCGACCCGGCAGAAAAAAAATTAAATAATTATGACACTGTAGATGCTGGGCCGGGGGGTGGCAGCGGGGAGGGGGAGGAACACCCACCCTCGCCCCTTACTTTGGAGCTGGAGCACTTGGAGGGCCTGGGGATTTCCTATGGCCGGGTCTCTCCTTGTTCTCCGGTTCCTGGGGCGGAGGGGGAACCCCTTCCGCTGTCATTTCCCGACCCAGCACCATTTTTAAAAGAGCCCAGTGGGGACTCCTCTGCCGACGATCCTGGGGGTGGGATCGGGGCAGTGCCAGGGCCGGTTGGAGCGGCCGGTTCATTTGCCGTACCTTGTGCGGTCGATGGGCCGGCTGCTGGCGGCCACCTCCCGGAGGAGGACGGGGACTCGGTGGGGGACGCGGGTGAAGACCTAGAGACCACCGCCAGGGAGGCGGTGGATCTGCTCGCGGCCGCCGCTGAGGCCCTCCTCGTTCCTGCAAAGGAACTCCGGGACTTTTTGGCCCAGAGCCGGGGTCGCCGCGACCAAGCCCGACTGGCCCTGGAAAAATGGTCCGAGCCGGAGCTGATCAAGGGGTCCGTCCGCGCCGCCGTTAAAACCTTGGCCGCGGGCGGGCCCTTGACAAAGGAGCAGCACCTTGAGCTGCGCGAGCTCGAGGGACTCCTCGCTGGGCTGCGGAGGGAGCGGAGTTCAACAAAAGACTCCGCTCCCTCCCCCACAATAGGTTAAGGTAGAGGTTGCACTATGCTTTTGTCATGAAGATAACCATAGCCAGCCTCAACATCAACGGCGGCAGAGGGGCACGCCGTAGATTTGACAATTTTTCGCTCCTGCGGGAGGGGAAATATGCGGTGTGCTTCCTGCAAGAAACCCACACCGTTCCGGGAGACGAAGCCACGTGGCTCCTGGAATGGCAAGGAGAGGTCCGCATGAGCCACCTCACCGCCATTTCTAGTGGGGTGGCCATCTTGCTGGGCCCGCATTTTCAGCCGGAGATCTTGGGGGTCGAGGAGCCCGTGCCAGGCCGCTTGCTGCACGTAACGGTTCGCCTGGGGGACGTGCCGCTCCATCTCGTGAACGTGTACGCCCCTCATCCCGGCCCGCAGCAAACGCGCTTCTTTGAAGAGGTGTCCGCTCTTCTTGGCTCCGTCGACGTCGGCGACTGCATTGTCCTCGGGGGGGATTTTAACTGCACCCTCGAGGCGAGGGACCGCTCCGGTGCCCCGCAGTGCATGACGGCGATGGAGAAGTTGAGGGACCTGGTCGGGTCCTTCGACTTGGTGGACGTCTGGCGAAATCTCCACCCCGACTCCAGCGCCTTTACTTGGGTGAGGCCTGGAGTTGGATGGTCTAGAGTCGACCGCCTTTACGTGTCTCGGGCGTACGTTTCCTGCGTCCCGGCGGCCTCCATGCGGCCGGTGCCGTGTTCGGACCACCACCTGGTGTGGGCGGAGCTCGCTTCGCTCCGCGCGGGGACGGGGTCCGCGTACTGGCACTTTAACAACCGGCTGCTGGAGGACGTGCGGTTCCAGGACTCGTTCCGTCGATTCTGGTCCGACTGGAGAAGGAAGCAGGGGGGCTTCCCCTCCTTGAGGCTATGGTGGGACGTGGGCAAGGCTCACGTCCGCGTCTTCTGTCAAGAGTACGCGAGGGGGTCGACCAAGAGGCGGGCGGCCAGAGTCGGGCGCCTAGAAAAAGAGGTGCTCGACCTGGAAGCCCGTCTCGGTCAAGTCGTCCAGGACCCGGCCCTGCGGACGGTGTACGAAGCGAAGAAGGCCGCGCTGAAGGACCTGCAGCTCGTCGGGTCCCGAGGCGCGTTCGTGAGGTCGCGGATCCGGTTCCTGCGGGATCTGGACCGCGGCTCCCCCTTCTTCTACTCGCTGGAAAAAAGGCAGAGTGTCCGTAAGCAGCTCTTGACGCTGCTGGCCGACGACGGCTCTCTCGTCTCGGATCCGGAGGGCGTCAACAACAGGGTCCGTGAATATTACGGGGCTCTGTTCTCTCCGGATCCGTCCAGCGAGGAAGCGCGTAGAGTTTTGTGGGAGGACCTGCCGAAGGTCGGCCCGGAGGGCGCCGAAAATCTGGAAGCTCCGCTAAGCCTGGCGGAGCTGACCGGTGCCCTCGCCCGGCTCTCGAGGGGAAAATCCCCGGGGCTGGACGGGCTGACCGTGGAGTTCCACAGGGCGTTCTGGGACGTCCTGGGGAGCGACTACGCGCGGGTCCTGGGGGAAAGTCTGGCGACCGGGGAGATGCCCCTCTCTTGGCGCAGGGCAGTCATCGTCCTGCTGCCTAAGAAGGGCGATCTCCGCCTCCTTAAGAACTGGCGCCCGGTCTCCCTCCTCAGCACGGACTACAAAATCTTCGCCAGGGCGATGTCTGCTCGCCTTGGTGCCGTGCTGGACCACATGATCCACCCCGACCAGTCATACACGGTCCCGGGCCGGACAATCCACGACAACATCCATCTGGTCCGGGACCTCATCCATTGCTCCCAGGAGGCTGGTCTGTCGGTCGCCTTCCTATCCCTCGACCAAGAGAAGGCGTTCGACAGGGTGGATCACGACTATCTGCTCGGAACTCTGCGCGCTTTCGGGTTCGGGACGCATTTCGTCGCCCGGATCCGACTTTTGTACGCCGCCGCGGAGTGTCTGATTAAGGTTAACGGGTCCTTGACGGCGCCCCTTCGCTTTAGGAGAGGGGTGCGCCAGGGATGCCCCATGTCCGGCCAGTTATACGCCGTTTGCGTGGAGCCTTTCCTGCGCCTCTTGCGGACGAGGTTGACGGGACTGGCTCTGCAAGGGCCGGGCGTGGAGGTCGTCCTCTCGGCTTACGCCGATGACGTGCTCCTCGCGGTAGAGGATCCCGCTGACCTGCGGAGGATGCGTGAGTGCCAGGAGATTTACTCGGCCGCGTCCTCCGCCAGGATCAACTGGGAGAAATGTTCCGGACTCCTGGTGGGTCAGTGGCGGGTGGACTCCCTGCCGGAGGAGCTCAGGCCTTTTGCCTGGAGCACGACCCATCTCCTCTATCTGGGAGTCTACCTTAGCCCCGACGAGGAAGCCTGGCCGGCGAACTGGCAGGAGCTGGAGGCCAAGGTCGCCGCTCGCCTAGGGCGCTGGACAGGACTGCTCCGAGTGCTGTCCTACAGGGGTCGAGCGCTAGTCATAAACCAGCTGGTGGCCGCAATGCTGTGGTACCGGCTGGTCACTTTGACCCCTCCCCCTGCGTTTGTCGCCAAGATACAGAAGAAGCTGGTGGACTTCTTCTGGAACAACAGGAAGCACTGGGTCTCTGTCGCGGTCTTGAGTCTCCCGCTTGAGGAGGGCGGTCAGTCGTTGGTGTGCGTCAGCGCCCAGCTCGCGACTTTCCGTCTTCAGACCCTGCAGAGATACCTTTACGTCGAGCCCCCTCCTAGGTGGTGTGCTCTGGCGAGGTATTTCTTCCGCCAGCAGCTCGACCTCAATTATGACACGCAGCTCCTGTTTGTGAACTTGGGGGGTGCCAGGACCGCCCTCCGGGAGCTGCCTGTCTTTTACAGGGAACTCATCAGGGTCTGGAACAAAGTCTCCACCAAGCGCAGCTCTCCGCCGGCTGGAGTGGCGGCCGTCCTGCAGGAACCGCTGCTCGGGAATCCGTACCTCCACGGCCGAGGCTTCATGTGGCGGTCGGAAGAGAGGGCTGTGGCTGGTGAGGTGACCAGGGTCAGGGACCTGCTCGATGGCGGAGGAGCGGGCTGGATGGCGCCAGTCACGCTGGCGCGGCGCCTAAATTCTGCCAACGTCCGCCGCGCGGCCGATGCCATCGAGTCGCTAAAAACAGCTCTGGGCCCTGACTCCGTTAGGTGTATCGAGGAGGCTCAAGCACGTGGGGAGATCCCGTCCGAACTGACCCCCGTCCGGACGGAATTCCTCATCGGCGCCAAACCCCGGAACCTCCCTCGGGGGCCGGCGCCTCACAACTTGAGCCGCCTCGGGGAAATCCCCTCCGTGCCTTTCAGTTCCGCGCGGAGGGGTTTCCTGTACGGGCTGCTCCTGCACACCCTCAACTTTGCCATCCTCGCCAGCCGTCCGGACACGCCATGGCGCACCATCTTGCCGTCCGGAGGAGGCGGGGGTCCCCGATGGAGGGCACTCTACGCAGGGGTCCTCCCACTATTCATCGGGGACTTGGCCTGGAGGGTGGTGCACGGAGCAGTGCCGTGCAACAAATTTTTAAGCCGGTTCACGGACTCCCAGGCCGCCTGCAATTTCTGCGGTCTGGAGGAGTCCGTGTTCCATGTTTTTATTGAATGCACAAGGTTGCAGCCCCTGTTCCACTATTTGAAGGGGCTGCTCCTGAAATTCTGGCTGCACTTCAGTCCCACTCTCCTGATCTTTGGGCACCCTGTGCGGAGGGGAGCGGGTAGGTCCGAGGGCCTCCTCGTAGGACTGCTCCTGGGCACGGCCAAGGGTGCCATCAGCCGGTCCAGGCAGCGGGCGGTCGAGGGGGTCGTTCAACCTGACTGCCTGCCTCTCTTCCGCTCTTACATCCGGTCCAGGGTGTCCTTGGAGATGGAGCACGCGGTGTCCACCGGTACGCTCGCGGCCTTCCGCGAGAGGTGGGCACCGGAGGGACTGGAGTGCATCATCACGCCCGGCAACCAAATTTTAATTTGATTTTACGTTTTAAAGTTAATTTGTTTTAATTGCCGGTGCTTTTAGTGTCCCCTTCCCTTTTATAGGGGGCACTGGGGAAAAATTGTGATTTTAGTGCCCAAAAAAAAAAACCAAAAAAAGAAAAACACAAAAAAAAACAAAAAAAGGGGGGGAAAAAAAGGGCCTTGTAAATGTCTGGAGTGTCACCCAGGTTGGGTGGCACCGTTATTGTTTTATGTTTTCACAGGTAGACTCTAAAACAGTTTCATGCACAAGGACCAATGGTAGAGCAGTAGAGGCGTGTCCTGCTCAGTTGGAGCTGTGAGCAGTGAGAGGAGCAGCAAGCAACTTGAGCTCCTGCCTGGAGAGCCCTGAGACCAGCCCAGGAGGAGAAGGAAGGAAGGGGCTTCACTACAACTTCTATCCAGAGGGAGAGGAGGAGAAAGCAGAAAACTTTCAACATCTTTATTACCATTTCTGCAAAGAGTTGGAGAGAGGGGGAAAAACCACAACAACATCCAGTGTGGAAGGAGGGAGACTCAACATTTCTTCAGGTGGGTGTGGGTGCATTTCCCCAAACAGACTTTGTTGTATCGGTGGGGGGAGGAAAGAAGACCACTGAGGGCCGGAACATCGCGGGGGGTGTGTGTGTGTGTGGTAGTGTGCGTGGGGGCCGTGCTTACAACTAGGCCCCCCCCACAATTGGAACCCCCCCCACCCCCCACATTTGCCTAGCCTGGGATAGCTGGAGCTACCAGGCTGAAGATTGTTATTAATCACCCAATTAAAGATCGTTAGGAGTGCCTGGTGGCTCCAGCTACCCCAGGTGAAGACATCTTCTCCCCCCACCTGAAGACCACCCCAAGGACTTTTGTGTTTTTGCCATCTGGGGAGTGCACCCACCCACAGCTGCGAGGGGAGACCTGCCCTCGCAGTCCCCCCCCCCTTCCCACCCCCCTCTCTCTTTCTCTGCTACTCTGTTTCTCCCCTCTCTCTCTGAGGCCTCTTCCTTCCAAATTTGCAAAAAAAAAAAACAATTAAGACAACTGAGCAGAGGGAGCAAGGCCTCTCCCCAATTGTCAACGAGGGGAGAGGTGCCTCGTTAAGGGCTCCTCTGCTCAGTTAAATACACGAGGCCATTAAAGACCATTAAGGCCTGTGACTTTGGGGTGGGTGTAGCCCTTAAAGGGACCCCGTGATGGCGACCCCATCCACGCCGGTGGCAGGGCCAGCAAGGACGTATGCGCAGGTGGCAACCGCTTCCACAGCACCTCCTGCGCCACCCGCTGCCCTGCCACCATTTACACTTATAACAAAAAAACACGGGGTCAAGAGCTACACTCACCCCACAATGAGCATCGAGGAGTGCGTGCGGGCGATGGCTGGGGTAGTCGGCCCCTCGGCCATTGTCGCAGCCTCCAAGATGTCTGGGAAGGCTGTTTTCTTCCTGGGGTCGGAGCGGGCGGTGTCCCTGGCCCTCGAAAAGGGGCTCACGGTGGGCGGGACGTTCCTGCCGGTGGATCCTCTCGAGGCCACCGCGCAGAGGGTCATCGTGTCGAACGTCCCGCCCTTTGTTCCCGCTGAGCTCCTCCTCCCTCACCTACAACAACTGGGGGAGGTAAGGTCAGGGATCAACCCCATACCGCTCGGCCTCAGGGAGAACAGCCTGCGCCACGTGTTCTCCTTCCGCCGCCAGCTCTTTGTCCGGCTGGCGCGGGAGGACGTGACAGAAGGGCACTTTAATGTGGTGCACGAGGGGACTGCCTACCGCGTCTTCTGGACGTCGGACGGCGTGCGGTGCCATGCCTGCAGGGAGGTGGGGCATGTTCGTAAGAACTGCCCCGCCTCCAAGGCCGCCAAACCACCGAAGGCGGCCAAGGCTGGCGCTGCCGCCACCCCTCCCCCTAGTTGCGTCCGCGTGCCGGGAGCCATGGGTGCGCGGGCATCGTCGGAGGCCTTTGTTTTCAGGGCCTCCGGCGGGGGGGAGGGAGAGCGTCCGAGCGGAAAGAAGGCGCGGAAGAAGGAGAAACATCTAGAGGCGGGTCCCCTCGGTGCGCCGGAAAGTCTGACCACCGCGCTCAGCCCAACCCAGTCACCGGCGAGCGCGGGGTGCCCCGAGCCCGTGCCCGGGCCCTTGAATAACACCACAGAGGGGCCCAGGCGCGGGCAAGAAAAGGAAAAGGGGGGGGCGGAGCGGGAGGCCTCGGCAGACATGGAGGTCTCCCTGACTCCGCGCGCCCCCAGGAACAAAAAGAGGCACCGCCCCAATGAGGCGGAGGGGGAACAACATCCCTCCGCGGAGGAGGCGGTGCCCGCCGCGTGTCCCGCGTCCCCCACCAGCGCCCCCAAATTGCGCTGCAGGCGCGAGGAGTCTTTCCCCGGGGAGGGTGAGACAGTTGAGGCTGCCCAGCCTCTGCCTCCTGGGGAGGGCGTGGAAGATCTGCCTGTCGTGGGGGGCGTGGGGCCAGTGGAAGAATGCGTAGCCGCCGGGTCGAGCGTCCCGGGGACCGAGGCGGGCGGGGCCGAAAAGGCCGAACCTGAGCCCGCCCAGCTATTACCCAACTTCCCCCGGGAGTCGCTCGCCCCGGCAGAAAAACAATTTAGTGGTTTTAATGACACTGTAGATGCTGGGCCGGGGGGTGGCAGCGGGGAGGGGGAGGAACACCCACCCTCGCCTCTTGCTGTGGAGCTGGAGCACTTGGAGAGCCTGGGGATTTCCTATGGCCGGGTCTCTCCTTGTTCTCCGGTTCCTGGGGCGGAGGGGGAACCCCTTCCGCTGTCATTTCCCGACCCAGCACCATTTTTAAAAGAGCCCAGTGGGGACTCCTCTGCCGACGATCCTGGGGGTGGGATCGGGGCAGTGCCAGGGCCGGTTGGAGCGGCCGGTTCATTTGCCGTACCTTGTGCGGTCGATGGGCCGGCTGCTGGCGGCCACCTCCCGGAGGAGGACGGGGACTCGGTGGGGGACGCGGGTGAAGACCTAGAGACCACCGCCAGTGAGGCGGTGGATCTGCTCGCGGCCGCCGCTGAGGCCCTCCTCGTTCCTGCAAAGGAACTCCGGGACTTTTTGGCCCAGAGCCGGGGTCGCCGCGACCAAGCCCGACTGGCCCTGGAAAAATGGTCCGAGCCGGAGCTGATCAAGGGGTCCGTCCGCGCCGCCGTTAAAACCTTGGCCGCGGGCGGGCCCTTGACAAAGGAGCAGCACCTTGAGCTGCGCGAGCTCGAGGGACTCCTCGCTGGGCTGCGGAGGGAGCGGAGTTCAACAAAAGACTCCGCTCCCTCCCCCCACAATAGGTTAAGGTAGAGGTTGCACTATGCTTTTGCCATGAAGATAACCATAGCCAGCCTCAACATCAACGGCGGCAGAGGGGCACGCCGTAGATTTGACAATTTTTCGCTCCTGCGGGAGGGGAAATATGCGGTGTGCTTCCTGCAAGAAACCCACACCGTTCCGGGAGACGAAGCCACGTGGCTCCTGGAATGGCAAGGAGAGGTCCGCATGAGCCACCTCACCGCCATTTCTAGTGGGGTGGCCATCTTGCTGGGCCCGCATTTTCAGCCGGAGATCTTGGGGGTCGAGGAGCCCGTGCCAGGCCGCTTGCTGCACGTAACGGTTCGCCTGGGGGACGTGCCGCTCCATCTCGTGAACGTGTACGCCCCTCATCCCGGCCCGCAGCAAACGCGCTTCTTTGAAGAGGTGTCCGCTCTTCTTGGCTCCGTCGACGTCGGCGACTGCATTGTCCTCGGGGGGGATTTTAACTGCACCCTCGAGGCGAGGGACCGCTCCGGTGCCCCGCAGTGCATGACGGCGATGGAGAAGTTGAGGGACCTGGTCGGGTCCTTCGACTTGGTGGACGTCTGGCGAAATCTCCACCCCGACTCCAGCGCCTTTACTTGGGTGAGGCCTGGAGTTGGATGGTCTAGAGTCGACCGCCTTTACGTGTCTCGGGCGTACGTTTCCTGCGTCCCGGCGGCCTCCATGCGGCCGGTGCCGTGTTCGGACCACCACCTGGTGTGGGCGGAGCTCGCTTCGCTCCGCGCGAGGACGGGGTCCGCGTACTGGCACTTTAACAACCGGCTGCTGGAGGACGTGCGGTTCCAGGACTCGTTCCGTCGATTCTGGTCCGACTGGAGAAGGAAGCAGGGGGGCTTCCCCTCCTTGAGGCTATGGTGGGACGTGGGCAAGGCTCACGTCCGCGTCTTCTGTCAAGAGTACGCGAGGGGGTCGACCAAGAGGCGGGCGGCCAGAGTCGGGCGCCTAGAAAAAGAGGTGCTCGACCTGGAAGCCCGTCTCGGTCAAGTCGTCCAGGACCCGGCCCTGCGGACGGTGTACGAAGCGAAGAAGGCCGCGCTGAAGGACCTGCAGCTCGTCGGGTCCCGAGGCGCGTTCGTGAGGTCGCGGATCCGGTTCCTGCGGGATCTGGACCGCGGCTCCCCCTTCTTCTACTCGCTGGAAAAAAGGCAGAGTGTCCGTAAGCAGCTCTTGACGCTGCTGGCCGACGACGGCTCTCTCGTCTCGGATCCGGAGGGCGTCAACAACAGGGTCCGTGAATATTACGGGGCTCTGTTCTCTCCGGATCCGTCCAGCGAGGAAGCGCGTAGAGTTTTGTGGGAGGACCTGCCGAAGGTCGGCCCGGAGGGCGCCGAAAATCTGGAAGCTCCGCTAAGCCTGGCGGAGCTGACCGGTGCCCTCGCCCGGCTCTCGAGGGGAAAATCCCCGGGGCTGGACGGGCTGACCGTGGAGTTCCACAGGGCGTTCTGGGACGTCCTGGGGAGCGACTACGCGCGGGTCCTGGGGGAAAGTCTGGCGACCGGGGAGATGCCCCTCTCTTGGCGCAGGGCAGTCATCGTCCTGCTGCCTAAGAAGGGCGATCTCCGCCTCCTTAAGAACTGGCGCCCGGTCTCCCTCCTCAGCACGGACTACAAAATTTTCGCCAGGGCGATGTCTGCTCGCCTTGGTGCCGTGCTGGACCACATGATCCACCCCGACCAGTCATACACGGTCCCGGGCCGGACAATCCACGATAACATCCATCTGGTCCGGGACCTCATCCATCATTCCCAGGAGGCTGGTCTGTCGGTCGCCTTCCTATCCCTCGACCAAGAGAAGGCGTTCGACAGGGTGGATCACGACTATCTGCTCGGAACTCTGCGTGCTTTCGGGTTCGGGACGCATTTCGTCGCCCGGATCCGACTTTTGTACGCCGCCGCGGAGTGTCTGATTAAGGTTAACGGGTCCTTGACGGCGCCCCTTCGCTTTAGGAGAGGGGTGCGCCAGGGATGCCCCATGTCCGGCCAGTTATATGCCGTTTGCGTGGAGCCTTTCCTGCGCCTCTTGCGGACGAGGTTGACGGGACTGGCTCTGCAAGGGCCGGGCGTGGAGGTCGTCCTCTCGGCTTACGCCGATGACGTGCTCCTCGCGGTAGAGGATCCCGCTGACCTGCGGAGGATGCGTGAGTGCCAGGAGATTTACTCGGCCGCGTCCTCCGCCAGGATCAACTGGGAGAAATGTTCCGGACTCCTGGTGGGTCAGTGGCGGGTGGACTCCCTGCCGGAGGAGCTCAGGCCTTTTGCCTGGAGCACGACCCATCTCCTCTATCTGGGAGTCTACCTTAGCCCCGACGAGGGAGCCTGGCCGGCGAACTGGCAGGAGCTGGAGGCCAAGGTCGCCGCTCGCCTAGGGCGCTGGACAGGACTGCTCCGAGTGCTGTCCTACAGGGGTCGAGCGCTAGTCATAAACCAGCTGGTGGCCGCAATGCTGTGGTACCGGCTGGTCACTTTGACCCCTCCCCCTGCGTTTGTCGCCAAGATACAGAAGAAGCTGGTGGACTTCTTCTGGAACAACAGGAAGCACTGGGTCTCTGCCGCGGTCTTGAGTCTCCCGCTTGAGGAGGGCGGTCAGTCGTTGGTGTGCGTCAGCGCCCAGCTCGCGACTTTCCGTCTTCAGACCCTGCAGAGATACCTTTACGTCGAGCCCCCTCCTAGGTGGTGCGCTCTGGCGAGGTATTTCTTCCGCCAGCAGCTCGACCTCAATTATGACACGCAGCTCCTGTTTGTGAACTTGGGGGGTGCCAGGACCGCCCTCCGGGAGCTGCCTGTCTTTTACAGGGAACTCATCAGGGTCTGGAACAAAGTCTCCACCAAGCGCAGCTCTCCGCCGGCTGGAGTGGCGGCCGTCCTGCAGGAGCCGCTGCTCGGGAATCCGTACCTCCACGGCCGAGGCTTCATGTGGCGGTCGGAAGAGAGGGCTGTGGCTGGTGAGGTGACCAGGGTCAGGGACCTGCTCGATGGCGGAGGAGCGGGCTGGATGGCGCCAGTCACGCTGGCGCGGCGTCTAAATTCTGCCAACGTCCGCCACGCGGCCGATGCCATCGAGTCGCTAAAAACAGCTCTGGGCCCTGACTCCGTTAGGTGTATCGAGGAGGCTCAAGCACGTGGGGAGATCCCGTCCGAACTGACCCCCGTCCGGACGGAATTCCTCATCGGCGCCAAACCCCGGAACCTCCCTCGGGGGCCGGCGCCTCACAACTTGAGCCGCCTCGGGGAAATCCCCTCCGTGCCTTTCAGTTCCGCGCGGAGGGGTTTCCTGTACGGGCTGCTCATGCACACCCTCAACTTTGCCATCCTCGCCGGCCGTCCGGACACGCCATGGCGTACCATCTTGCCGTCCGGAGGAGGCGGGGGTCCCCGATGGAGGGCACTCTACGCGGGGGTCCTCCCACTATTCATCGGGGACTTGGCCTGGAGGGTGGTGCACGGAGCAGTGCCGTGCAACAAATTTTTAAGCCGGTTCACGGACTCCCAGGCCGCCTGCAATTTCTGCGGTCTGGAGGAGTCCGTGTTCCATGTTTTTATTGAGTGCACAAGGTTGCAGCCCCTGTTCCATTATTTGAAGGGGCTGCTCCTGAAATTCTGGCTGCACTTCAGTCCCACTCTCCTGATCTTTGGGCACCCTGTGCGGAGGGGAGCGGGTAGGTCCGAAGGCCTCCTCGTAGGACTGCTCCTGGGCACGGCCAAGGGTGCCATCAGCCGGTCCAGGCAGCGGGCGGTCGAGGGGGTCGTTCAACCTGACTGCCTGCCTCTCTTCCGCTCTTACATCCGGTCCAGGGTGTCCTTGGAGATGGAGCACGCGGTGTCCACCGGTACGCTCGCGGCCTTCCGCGAGAGGTGGGCACCGGAGGGACTGGAGTGCATCATCACGCCCGGCAACCAAATTTTAATTTGATTTTACGTTTTAAAGTTAATTTGTTTTAATTGCCGGTGCTTTTAGTGTCCCCTTCCCTTTTATAGGGGGCACTGGGGAAAAATTGTGATTTTAGTGCCCAAAAAAAAAAACAAAAAAAAAAGAAAAAACACAAAAAAAAAACACAAAAAAGGGGGAAAAAAAAAAAATGGGCCTTGTAAATGTCTGGAGTGTCACCCAGGTCGGGTGGCACCGTTTAATGTTTTATGTTTTCACAGATAAACTCAAAAGAGTTTCATGCACAAGGACCAATGGTAGAGCAGTAGAGGCGTGTCCTGCTCAGTTGGAGCTGTGAGCAGTGAGAGGAGCAGCAAGCAACTTGAGCTCCTGCCTGGAGAGCCCTGAGACCAGCCCAGGAGGAGAAGGAAGGAAGGGGCTTCACTACAACTTCTATCCAGAGGGAGAGGAGGAGAAAGCAGAAAACTTTCAACATCTTTATTACCATTTCTGCAAAGAGTTGGAGAGAGGGGGAAAAACCACAACAACATCCAGTGTGGAAGGAGGGAGACTCAACATTTCTTCAGGTGGGTGTGGGTGCATTTCCCCAAACAGACTTTGTTGTATCGGTGGGGGGAGGAAAGAAGACCACTGAGGGCCGGAACATCGCGGGGGGTGTGTGTGTGTGTGGTAGTGTGCGTGGGGGCCGTGCTTACAACTAGGCCCCCCCCACAATTGGAACCCCCCCCACCCCCCACATTTGCCTAGCCTGGGATAGCTGGAGCTACCAGGCTGAAGATTGTTATTAATCACCCAATTAAAGATCGTTAGGAGTGCCTGGTGGCTCCAGCTACCCCAGGTGAAGACATCTTCTCCCCCCACCTGAAGACCACCCCAAGGACTTTTGTGTTTTTGCCATCTGGGGAGTGCACCCACCCACAGCTGCGAGGGGAGACCTGCCCTCGCAGTCCCCCCCTCCTTCCCACCCCCCTCTCTCTTTCTCTGCTACTCTGTTTCTCCCCTCTCTCTCTGAGGCCTCTTCCTTCCAAATTTGCAAAAAAAAAAAACAATTAAGACAACTGAGCAGAGGGAGCAAGGCCTCTCCCCAATTGTCAACGAGGGGAGAGGTGCCTCGTTAAGGGCTCCTCTGCTCAGTTAAATACACGAGGCCATTAAAGACCATTAAGGCCTGTGACTTTGGGGTGGGTGTAGCCCTTAAAGGGACCCCGTGATGGCGACCCCATCCACGCCGGTGGCAGGGCCAGCAAGGACGTATGCGCAGGTGGCAACCGCTTCCACAGCACCTCCTGCGCCACCCGCTGCCCTGCCACCATTTACACTTATAACAAAAAAACACGGGGTCAAGAGCTACACTCACCCCACAATGAGCATCGAGGAGTGCGTGCGGGCGATGGCTGGGGTAGTCGGCCCCTCGGCCATTGTCGCAGCCTCCAAGATGTCTGGGAAGGCTGTTTTCTTCCTGGGGTCGGAGCGGGCGGTGTCCCTGGCCCTCGAAAAGGGGCTCACGGTGGGCGGGACGTTCCTGCCGGTGGATCCTCTCGAGGCCACCGCGCAGAGGGTCATCGTGTCGAACGTCCCGCCCTTTGTTCCCGCTGAGCTCCTCCTCCCTCACCTACAACAACTGGGGGAGGTAAGGTCAGGGATCAACCCCATACCGCTCGGCCTCAGGGAGAACAGCCTGCGCCACGTGTTCTCCTTCCGCCGCCAGCTCTTTGTCCGGCTGGCGCGGGAGGACGTGACAGAAGGGCACTTTAATGTGGTGCACGAGGGGACTGCCTACCGCGTCTTCTGGACGTCGGACGGCGTGCGGTGCCATGCCTGCAGGGAGGTGGGGCATGTTCGTAAGAACTGCCCCGCCTCCAAGGCCGCCAAACCACCGAAGGCGGCCAAGGCTGGCGCTGCCGCCACCCCTCCCCCTAGTTGCGTCCGCGTGCCGGGAGCCATGGGTGCGCGGGCATCGTCGGAGGCCTTTGTTTTCAGGGCCTCCGGCGGGGGGGAGGGAGAGCGTCCGAGCGGAAAGAAGGCGCGGAAGAAGGAGAAACATCTAGAGGCGGGTCCCCTCGGTGCGCCGGAAAGTCTGACCACCGCGCTCAGCCCAACCCAGTCACCGGCGAGCGCGGGGTGCCCCGAGCCCGTGCCCGGGCCCTTGAATAACACCACAGAGGGGCCCAGGCGCGGGCAAGAAAAGGAAAAGGGGGGGGCGGAGCGGGAGGCCTCGGCAGACATGGAGGTCTCCCTGACTCCGCGCGCCCCCAGGAACAAAAAGAGGCACCGCCCCAATGAGGCGGAGGGGGAACAACATCCCTCCGCGGAGGAGGCGGTGCCCGCCGCGTGTCCCGCGTCCCCCACCAGCGCCCCCAAATTGCGCTGCAGGCGCGAGGAGTCTTTCCCCGGGGAGGGTGAGACAGTTGAGGCTGCCCAGCCTCTGCCTCCTGGGGAGGGCGTGGAAGATCTGCCTGTCGTGGGGGGCGTGGGGCCAGTGGAAGAATGCGTAGCCGCCGGGTCGAGCGTCCCGGGGACCGAGGCGGGCGAGGCCGAAAAGGCCGAACCTGAGCCCGCCCAGCTATTACCCAACTTCCCCCGGGAGTCGCTCGCCCCGGCAGAAAAACAATTTAGTGGTTTTAATGACACTGTAGATGCTGGGCCGGGGGGTGGCAGCGGGGAGGGGGAGGAACACCCACCCTCGCCTCTTGCTGTGGAGCTGGAGCACTTGGAGAGCCTGGGGATTTCCTATGGCCGGGTCTCTCCTTGTTCTCCGGTTCCTGGGGCGGAGGGGGAACCCCTTCCGCTGTCATTTCCCGACCCAGCACCATTTTTAAAAGAGCCCAGTGGGGACTCCTCTGCCGACGATCCTGGGGGTGGGATCGGGGCAGTGCCAGGGCCGGTTGGAGCGGCCGGTTCATTTGCCGTACCTTGTGCGGTCGATGGGCCGGCTGCTGGCGGCCACCTCCCGGAGGAGGACGGGGACTCGGTGGGGGACGCGGGTGAAGACCTAGAGACCACCGCCAGTGAGGCGGTGGATCTGCTCGCGGCCGCCGCTGAGGCCCTCCTCGTTCCTGCAAAGGAACTCCGGGACTTTTTGGCCCAGAGCCGGGGTCGCCGCGACCAAGCCCGACTGGCCCTGGAAAAATGGTCCGAGCCAGAGCTGATCAAGGGGTCTGTCCGCGCCGCCGTTAAAACCTTGGCCGCGGGCGGGCCCTTGACAAAGGAGCAGCACCTTGAGCTGCGCGAGCTCGAGGGACTCCTCGCTGGGCTGCGGAGGGAGCGGAGTTCAACAAAAGACTCCGCTCCCTCCCCCACAATAGGTTAAGGTAGAGGTTGCACTATGCTTTTGCCATGAAGATAACCATAGCCAGCCTCAACATCAACGGCAGCAGAGGGGCACGCCGTAGATTTGACAATTTTTCGCTCCTGCGGGAGGGGAAATATGCGGTGTGCTTCCTGCAAGAAACCCACACCGTTCCGGGAGACGAAGCCACGTGGCTCCTGGAATGGCAAGGAGAGGTCCGCATGAGGCACCTCACCGCCATTTCTAGTGGGGTGGCCATCTTGCTGGGCCCGCATTTTCAGCCGGAGATCTTGGGGGTCGAGGAGCCCGTGCCAGGCCGCTTGCTGCACGTAACGGTCCGCCTGGGGGACGTGCCGCTCCATCTCGTGAACGTGTACGCCCCTCATCCCGGCCCGCAGCAGACGCGCTTCTTTGAAGAGGTGTCTGCTCTTCTTGGCTCCGTCGACGTCGGCGACTGCATTGTCCTCGGGGGGGATTTTAACTGCACCCTCGAGGCGAGGGACCGCTCCGGTGCCCCGCAGTGCATGACGGCGATGGAGAAGTTGAGGGACCTGGTCGGGTCCTTCGACTTGGTGGACGTCTGGCGAAATCTCCACCCCGACTCCAGCGCCTTTACTTGGGTGAGGCCTGGAGTTGGATGGTCTAGAGTCGACCGCCTTTACGTGTCTCGGGCGTACGTTTCCTGCGTCCCGGCGGCCTCCATGCGGCCGGTGCCGTGTTCGGACCACCACCTGGTGTGGGCGGAGCTCGCTTCGCTCCGCGCGAGGACGGGGTCCGCGTACTGGCACTTTAACAACCGGCTGCTGGAGGACGTGCGGTTCCAGGACTCGATTCTGGTCCGACTGGAGAAGGAAGCAGGGGGGCTTCCCCTCCTTGAGGCTATGGTGGGACGTGGGCAAGGCTCACGTCCGCGTCTTCTGTCAAGAGTACGCGAGGGGGTCGACCAAGAGGCGGGCGGCCAGAGTCGGGCGCCTAGAAAAAGAGGTGCTCGACCTGGAAGCCCGTCTCGGTCAAGTCGTCCGGGACCCGGCCCTGCGGACGGTGTACGAAGCGAAGAAGGCCGCGCTGAAGGACCTGCAGCTCGTCGGGTCCCGAGGCGCGTTCGTGAGGTCGCGGATCCGGTTCCTGCGGGATCTGGACCGCGGCTCCCCCTTCTTCTACTCGCTGGAAAAAAGGCAGAGTGTCCGTAAGCAGCTCTTGACGCTGCTGGCCGACGACGGCTCTCTCGTCTCGGATCCGGAGGGCGTCAACAACAGGGTCCGTGAATATTACGGGGCTCTGTTCTCTCCGGATCCGTCCAGCGAGGAAGCGCGTAGAGTTTTGTGGGAGGACCTGCCGAAGGTCGGCCCGGAGGGCGCCGAAAATCTGGAAGCTCCGCTAAGCCTGGCGGAGCTGACCGGTGCCCTCGCCCGGCTCTCGAGGGGAAAATCCCCGGGGCTGGACGGGCTGACCGTGGAGTTCCACAGGGCGTTCTGGGACGTCCTGGGGAGCGACTACGCGCGGGTCCTGGGGGAAAGTCTGGCGACCGGGGAGATGCCCCTCTCTTGGCGCAGGGCAGTCATCGTCCTGCTGCCTAAGAAGGGCGATCTCCGCCTCCTTAAGAACTGGCGCCCGGTCTCCCTCCTCAGCACGGACTACAAAATTTTCGCCAGGGCGATGTCTGCTCGCCTTGGTGCCGTGCTGGACCACATGATCCACCCCGACCAGTCATACACGGTCCCGGGCCGGACAATCCACGACAACATCCATCTGGTCCGGGACCTCATCCATTGTTCCCAGGAGGCTGGTCTGTCGGTCGCCTTCCTATCCCTCGACCAAGAGAAGGCGTTCGACAGGGTGGATCACGACTATCTGCTCGGAACTCTGCGCGCTTTCGGGTTCGGGACGCATTTCGTCGCCCGGATCCGACTTTTGTACGCCGCCGCGGAGTGTCTGATTAAGGTTAACGGGTCCTTGACGGCGCCCCTTCGCTTTAGGAGAGGGGTGCGCCAGGGATGCCCCATGTCCGGCCAGTTATATGCCGTTTGCGTGGAGCCTTTCCTGCGCCTCTTGCGGACGAGGTTGACGGGACTGGCTCTGCAAGGGCCGGGCGTGGAGGTCGTCCTCTCGGCTTACGCCGATGACGTGCTCCTCGCGGTAGAGGATCCCGCTGACCTGCGGAGGATGCGTGAGTGCCAGGAGATTTACTCGGCCGCGTCCTCCGCCAGGATCAACTGGGAGAAATGTTCCGGACTCCTGGTGGGTCAGTGGCGGGTGGACTCCCTGCCGGAGGAGCTCAGGCCTTTTGCCTGGAGCACGACCCATCTCCTCTATCTGGGAGTCTACCTTAGCCCCGACGAGGGAGCCTGGCCGGCGAACTGGCAGGAGCTGGAGGCCAAGGTCGCCGCTCGCCTAGGGCGCTGGACAGGACTGCTCCGAGTGCTGTCCTACAGGGGTCGAGCGCTAGTCATAAACCAGCTGGTGGCCGCAATGCTGTGGTACCGGCTGGTCACTTTGACCCCTCCCCCTGCGTTTGTCGCCAAGATACAGAAGAAGCTGGTGGACTTCTTCTGGAACAACAGGAAGCACTGGGTCTCTGCCGCGGTCTTGAGTCTCCCGCTTGAGGAGGGCGGTCAGTCGTTGGTGTGCGTCAGCGCCCAGCTCGCGACTTTCCGTCTTCAGACCCTGCAGAGATACCTTTACGTCGAGCCCCCTCCTAGGTGGTGTGCTCTGGCGAGGTATTTCTTCCGCCAGCAGCTCGACCTCAATTATGACACGCAGCTCCTGTTTGTGAACTTGGGGGGTGCCAGGACCGCCCTCCGGGAGCTGCCTGTCTTTTACAGGGAACTCATCAGGGTCTGGAACAAAGTCTCCACCAAGCGCAGCTCTCCGCCGGCTGGAGTGGCGGCCGTCCTGCAGGAACCGCTGCTCGGGAATCCGTACCTCCACGGCCGAGGCTTTATGTGGCGGTCGGAAGAGAGGGCTGTGGCTGGTGAGGTGACCAGGGTCAGGGACCTGCTCGATGGCGGAGGAGCGGGCTGGATGGCGCCAGACACGCTGGCGCGGCGCCTAAATTCTGCCAACGTCCGCCACGCGGCCGATGCCATCGAGTCGCTAAAAACAGCTCTGGGCCCTGACTCCGTTAGGTGCATCGAGGAGGCTCAAGCACGTGGGGAGATCCCGTCCGAACTGACCCCCGTCCGGACGGAATTCCTCATCGGCGCCAAACCCCGGAACCTCCCTCGGGGGCCGGCGCCTCACAACTTGAGCCGCCTCGGGGAAATCCCCTCCGTGCCTTTCAGTTCCGCGCGGAGGGGTTTCCTGTACGGGCTGCTCCTGCACACCCTCAACTTTGCCATCCTCGCCGGCCGTCCGGACACGCCATGGCGTACCATCTTGCCGTCCGGAGGAGGCGGGGGTCCCCGATGGAGGGCACTCTACGCAGGGGTCCTCCCACTATTCATCGGGGACTTGGCCTGGAGGGTGGTGCACGGAGCAGTGCCGTGCAACAAATTTTTAAGCCGGTTCACGGACTCCCAGGCCGCCTGCAATTTCTGCGGTCTGGAGGAGTCCGTGTTCCATGTTTTTATTGAATGCACAAGGTTGCAGCCCCTGTTCCACTATTTGAAGGGGCTGCTCCTGAAATTCTGGCTGCACTTCAGTCCCACTCTCCTGATCTTTGGGCACCCTGTGCGGAGGGGAGCGGGTAGGTCCGAAGGCCTCCTCGTAGGACTGCTCCTGGGCACGGCCAAGGGTGCCATCAGCCGGTCCAGGCAGCGGGCGGTCGAGGGGGTCGTTCAACCTGACTGCCTGCCTCTCTTCCGCTCTTACATCCGGTCCAGGGTGTCCTTGGAGATGGAGCACGCGGTGTCCACCGGTACGCTCGCGGCCTTCCGCGAGAGGTGGGCACCGGAGGGACTGGAGTGCATCATCACGCCCGGCAACCAAATTTTAATTTGATTTTACGTTTTAAAGTTAATTTGTTTTAATTGCCGGTGCTTTTAGTGTCCCCTTCCCTTTTATAGGGGGCACTGGGGAAAAATTGTGATTTTAGTGCCCAAAAAAAAAAAAAAAAAAAAAAAAAAAAAGAAAAAACACAAAAAAAAAACACAAAAAAGGGGGAAAAAAAAAAGGGCCTTGTAAATGTCTGGAGTGTCACCCATGTCGGGTGGCACCGTTTAATGTTTTATGTTTTCACAGATAAACTCAAAAGAGTTTCATGCAGAAGGACCAATGGTAGAGCAGTAGAGGCGTGTCCTGCTCAGTTGGAGCTGTGAGCAGTGAGAGGAGCAGCAAGCAACTTGAGCTCCTGCCTGGAGAGCCCTGAGACCAGCCCAGGAGGAGAAGGAAGGAAGGGGCTTCACTACAACTTCTATCCAGAGGGAGAGGAGGAGAAAGCAGAAAACTTTCAACATCTTTATTACCATTTCTGCAAAGAGTTGGAGAGAGGGGGAAAAACCACAACAACATCCAGTGTGGAAGGAGGGAGACTCAACATTTCTTCAGGTGGGTGTGGGTGCATTTCCCCAAACAGACTTTGTTGTATCGGTGGGGGGAGGAAAGAAGACCACTGAGGGCCGGAACATCGCGGGGGGTGTGTGTGTGTGTGGTAGTGTGCGTGGGGGCCGTGCTTACAACTAGGCCCCCCCCACAATTGGAACCCCCCCCACCCCCCACATTTGCCTAGCCTGGGATAGCTGGAGCTACCAGATTTAAATTCCTTCCAAATTTAAAAAAAAAAAAAAAAAAACAATTAAGACAACTGAGCAGAGGGAGCAAGGCCTCTCCCCAATTGTCAACGAGGGGAGAGGTGCCTCGTTAAGGGCTCCTCTGCTCAGTTAAGATACGAGGCCATTAAAGACCATTAAGGCCTGTGACTTTGGGGTGGGTGTAGCCCTTAAAGGGACCCCGTGATGGCGACCCCATCCACGCCGGTGGCAGGGCCAGCGAAGACGTATGCGCAGGTGGCAACCGCTTCCACAGCACCTCCTGCGCCACCCGCTGCCCTGCCACCATTTACACTTATAACAAAAAAACACGGGGTCAAGAGCTACACTCACCCCACAATGAGCATTGAGGAGTGCGTGCGGGCGATGGCTGGGGTAGTCGGCCCCTCGGCCATTGTCGCAGCCTCCAAGATGTCTGGGAAGGCCGTGTTCTTCCTGGGGTCGGAGCGGGCGGTGTCCCTGGCCCTCGAAAGGGGGCTCACGGTGGGCGGGACGTTCCTGCCGGTGGATCCCCTCGAGGCCACCGCGCAGAGGGTCATCGTGTCGAACGTCCCGCCCTTTGTTCCCGCTGGGCTCCTCCTCCCTCACCTACAACAACTGGGGGAGGTAAGGTCGGGTATCAACCCCATACCGCTCGGCCTCAGGGAGAGCAGCCTGCGCCACGTGTTCTCCTTCCGCCGCCAGCTCTTTGTCCGGCTGGCGCGGGAGGAGACGACAGAGGGGTATTTTAATGTGGTGCACGAGGGGACTGCCTACCGCGTCTTCTGGACGTCGGACGGCGTGCGGTGCCATGCCTGCAGGGAGGTGGGGCACGTTCGCAAGAACTGCCCCGCCTCCAAGGCCGCCAAACCACCGAAGGCGGCCAAGGCTGGCGCCGCCGCCACCCCTCCCCCTAGTTGCGTCCGCGTGCCGGGAGCCATGGGTGCGCGGGCATCGTCGGAGGCCTTTGTTTTCAGGGCCTCCGGCGGGGGGGAGGGAGAGCGTCCGACCGGAAAGAAGGCGCGGAAGAAGACAAAACATCAAGAGGCGGGTCCCCTCAGTGCGCCGGATAATTTGACCACCGCGCTCAGCCCAACCCCGTCACCGGCGAGCGCGGGGTGCCCCGAGCCCGTGCCCGAGCCTTTGAACAACACCACAGAGGGGCCCGGGCGCGGGCAAGAAAAGGAAAAGGGGGGGGCGGAGCGGGAGGCCTCGGCAGACATGGAGGTCTCCCTGACTCCGCGCGCCCCCAGGAACAAAAAGAGGCACCGCCCCAATGACGCGGAGGGGGAACAACATCCCTCCGCGGAGGAGTCGGTGCCCGCCGCGTGTCCCGCGTCCCCCACCAGCGCCCCCAAATTGCGCTGCAGGCGCGAGGAGTCTTTCCCCGGGGAGGGTGAGACAGTTGAGGCTGCCCAGCCTCTGCCTCCCGGGGATGGAGTGGAAGATCTGCCTGTCGTGGGGGGCGTGGGGACCGCGGAGGAATGCGTAGCCGCCGGGCCGGGCGTCCCGGGGACTGAGGCGGGCGAGGCCGAAAAGGCCGAACCTGAGCCCGCCCAGCTATTACCCAACTTCCCCCGGGAGTTGCTCGACCCGGCAGAAACACAATATATTGATTTTAATGAAACTGCAGATGCTGGGCCGGGGGGTGGCAGCGGGGAGGGGGAGGAACACCCACCCTCGCCCCTTACTTTGGAGCTGGTGCACTTGGAGGGCCTGGGGATTTCCTATGGCCGGGTCTCTCCTTGTTCCCCGGTTCCTGGGGCGGAGGGGGAACCCCTTCCGCTGTCATTTCCCGACCCAGCACCAATTTTAAAAGAGCCCAGTGGGGACTCCTCTGCCGACGATCCTGGGGGTGGGATCGGGGCAGAGCCAGGGCCGGTTGGAGCGGCCGGTTCATTTGCCGTACCTTGTGCGGTCGATGGGCCGGCTGCTGGCGGCCACCTCCCGGAGGAGGACGGGGACTCGGTGGGGGACGCGGGAGAAGAACTAGAGACCACCGCCAGGGAGGCGGTGGATCTGCTCGCGGCCGCCGCTGAGGCCCTCCTCATTCCTGCAAAGGAACTCCGGGACTTTTTGGCCCAGAGCTGGGGTCGCCGCGACCAAGCCCGACTGGCCCTGGAAAAATGGTCCGAGCCGGAGCTGATCAAGGGGTCCGTCCGCGCCGCCGTTAAAACCTTGGCCGCGGGCGGGCCCTTGACAAAGGAGCAGCACCTTGAGCTGCGCGAGCTCGAGGGACTCCTCGCTGGGCTGCGGAGGGAGCGGAGTTCAACAAAAGACTCCGCTCCCTCCCCCACAATAGGTTAAGGTAGAGGTTGCACTATGCTTTTGCCATGAAGATAACCATAGCCAGCCTCAACATCAACGGCGGCAGAGGGGCACGCCGTAGATTTGACAATTTTTCGCTCCTGCGGGAGGGGAAATATGCGGTGTGCTTCCTGCAAGAAACCCACACCGTTCCGGGAGACGAAGCCACGTGGCTCCTGGAATGGCAAGGAGAGGTCCGCATGAGCCACCTCACCGCCATTTCTAGTGGGGTGGCCATCTTGCTGGGCCCGCATTTTCAGCCGGAGATCTTGGGGGTCGAGGAGCCCGTGCCAGGCCGCTTGCTGCACGTAACGGTTCGCCTGGGGGACGTGCCGCTCCATCTCGTGAACGTGTACGCCCCTCATCCCGGCCCGCAGCAAACGCGCTTCTTTGAAGAGGTGTCCGCTCTTCTTGGCTCCGTCGACGTCGGCGACTGCATTGTCCTCGGGGGGAATTTTAACTGCACCCTCGAGGCGAGGGACCGCTCCGGTGCCCCGCAGTGCATGACGGCGATGGAGAAGTTGAGGGACCTGGTCGGGTCCTTCGACTTGGTGGACGTCTGGCGAAATCTCCACCCCGACTCCAGCGCCTTTACTTGGGTGAGGCCTGGAGTTGGATGGTCTAGAGTCGACCGCCTTTACGTGTCTCGGGCGTACGTTTCCTGCGTCCCGGCGGCCTCCATGCGGCCGGTGCCGTGTTCGGACCACCACCTGGTGTGGGCGGAGCTCGCTTCGCTCCGCGCGAGGACGGGGTCCGCGTACTGGCACTTTAACAACCGGCTGCTGGAGGACGTGCGGTTCCAGGACTCGTTCCGTCGATTCTGGTCCGACTGGAGAAGGAAGCAGGGGGGCTTCCCCTCCTTGAGGCTATGGTGGGACGTGGGCAAGGCTCACGTCCGCGTCTTCTGTCAAGAGTACGCGAGGGGGTCGACCAAGAGGCGGGCGGCCAGAGTCGGGCGCCTAGAAAAAGAGGTGCTCGACCTGGAAGCCCGTCTCGGTCAAGTCGTCCAGGACCCGGCCCTGCGGACGGTGTACGAAGCGAAGAAGGCCGCGCTGAAGGACCTGCAGCTCGTCGGGTCCCGAGGCGCGTTCGTGAGGTCGCGGATCCGGTTCCTGCGGGATCTGGACCGCGGCTCCCCCTTCTTCTACTCGCTGGAAAAAAGGCAGAGTGTCCGTAAGCAGCTCTTGACGCTGCTGGCCGACGACGGCTCTCTCGTCTCGGATCCGGAGGGCGTCAACAACAGGGTCCGTGAATATTACGGGGCTCTGTTCTCTCCGGATCCGTCCAGCGAGGAAGCGCGTAGAGTTTTGTGGGAGGACCTGCCGAAGGTCGGCCCGGAGGGCGCCGAAAATCTGGAAGCTCCGCTAAGCCTGGCGGAGCTGACCGGTGCCCTCGTCCGGCTCTCGAGGGGAAAATCCCCGGGGCTGGACGGGCTGACCGTGGAGTTCCACAGGGCGTTCTGGGACGTCCTGGGGAGCGACTACGCGCGGGTCCTGGGGGAAAGTCTGGCGACCGGGGAGATGCCCCTCTCTTGGCGCAGGGCAGTCATCGTCCTGCTGCCTAAGAAGGGCGATCTCCGCCTCCTTAAGAACTGGCGCCCGGTCTCCCTCCTCAGCACGGACTACAAAATCTTCGCCAGGGCGATGTCTGCTCGCCTTGGTGCCGTGCTGGACCACATGATCCACCCCGACCAGTCATACACGGTCCCGGGCCGGACGATCCACGACAACATCCATCTGGTCCGGGACCTCATCCATTGCTCCCAGGAGGCTGGTCTGTCGGTCGCCTTCCTATCCCTCGACCAAGAGAAGGCGTTCGACAGGGTGAATCACGACTATCTGCTCGGAACTCTGCGCGCTTTCGGGTTCGGGACGCATTTCGTCGCCCGGATCCGACTTTTGTACGCCGCCGCGGAGTGTCTGATTAAGGTTAACGGGTCCTTGACGGCGCCCCTTCGCTTTGGGAGAGGGGTGCGCCAGGGATGCCCCATGTCCGGCCAGTTATACGCCGTTTGCGTGGAGCCTTTCCTGCGCCTCTTGCGGACGAGGTTGACGGGACTGGCTCTGCAAGGGCCGGGCGTGGAGGTCGTCCTCTCGGCTTACGCCGATGACGTGCTCCTCGCGGTAGAGGATCCCGCTGACCTGCGGAGGATGCGTGAGTGCCAGGAGATTTACTCGGCCGCGTCCTCCGCCAGGATCAACTGGGAGAAATGTTCCGGACTCCTGGTGGGTCAGTGGCGGGTGGACTCCCTGCCGGAGGAGCTCAGGCCTTTTGCCTGGAGCACGACCCATCTCCTCTATCTGGGAGTCTACCTTAGCCCCGACGAGGAAGCCTGGCCGGCGAACTGGCAGGAGCTGGAGGCCAAGGTCGCCGCTCGCCTAGGGCGCTGGACAGGACTGCTCCGAGTGCTGTCCTACAGGGGTCGAGCGCTAGTCATAAACCAGCTGGTGGCCGCAATGCTGTGGTACCGGCTGGTCACTTTGACCCCTCCCCCTGCGTTTGTCGCCAAGATACAGAAGAAGCTGGTGGACTTCTTCTGGAACAACAGGAAGCACTGGGTCTCTGTCGCGGTCTTGAGTCTCCCGCTTGAGGAGGGCGGTCAGTCGTTGGTGTGCGTCAGCGCCCAGCTCGCGACTTTCCGTCTTCAGACCCTGCAGAGATACCTTTACGTCGAGCCCCCTCCTAGGTGGTGTGCTCTGGCGAGGTATTTCTTCCGCCAGCAGCTCGACCTCAATTATGACACGCAGCTCCTGTTTGTGAACTTGGGGGGTGCCAGGACCGCCCTCCGGGAGCTGCCTGTCTTTTACAGGGAACTCATCAGGGTCTGGAACAAAGTCTCCACCAAGCGCAGCTCTCCGCCGGCTGGAGTGGCGGCCGTCCTGCAGGAACCGCTGCTCGGGAATCCGTACCTCCACGGCCGAGGCTTCATGTGGCGGTCGGAAGAGAGGGCTGTGGCTGGTGAGGTGACCAGGGTCAGGGACCTGCTCGATGGCGGAGGAGCGGGCTGGATGGCGCCAGTCACGCTGGCGCGGCGCCTAAATTCTGCCAACGTCCGCCGCGCGGCCGATGCCATCGAGTCGCTAAAAACAGCTCTGGGCCCTGACTCCGTTAGGTGTATCGAGGAGGCTCAAGCACGTGGGGAGATCCCGTCCGAACTGACCCCCGTCCGGACGGAATTCCTCATCGGCGCCAAACCCCGGAACCTCCCTCGGGGACCGGCGCCTCACAACTTGAGCCGCCTCGGGGAAATCCCCTCCGTGCCTTTCAGTTCCGCGCGGAGGGGTTTCCTGTACGGGCTGCTCCTGCACACCCTCAACTTTGCCATCCTCGCCGGCCGTCCGGACACGCCATGGCGTACCATCTTGCCGTCCGGAGGAGGCGGGGGTCCCCGATGGAGGGCACTCTACGCAGGGGTCCTCCCACTATTCATCGGGGACTTGGCCTGGAGGGTGGTGCACGGAGCAGTGCCGTGCAACAAATTTTTAAGCCGGTTCACGGACTCCCAAGCCGCCTGCAATTTCTGCGGTCTGGAGGAGTCCGTGTTCCATGTTTTTATTGAATGCACAAGGTTGCAGCCCCTGTTCCACTATTTGAAGGGGCTGCTCCTGAAATTCTGGCTGCACTTCAGTCCCACTCTCCTGATCTTTGGGCACCCTGTGCGGAGGGGAGCGGGTAGGTCCGAGGGCCTCCTCGTAGGACTGCTCCTGGGCACGGCCAAGGGTGCCATCAGCCGGTCCAGGCAGCGGGCGGTCGAGGGGGTCGTTCAACCTGACTGCCTGCCTCTCTTCCGCTCTTACATCCGATCCAGGGTGTCCTTGGAGATGGAGCACGCGGTGTCCACCGGTACGCTCGCGGCCTTCCGCGAGAGGTGGGCACCGGAGGGACTGGAGTGCATCATCACGCCCGGCAACCAAATTTTAATTTGATTTTACGTTTTAAAGTTTAATTTGTTTTAATTGCCGGTGTTTTTAGTGACCCCTCTCCTTTTATAGGGGGCACTGGAAAAATTTGATTTTAGCGCCCCAAAAAAAAAACCAAAAACCAAAAAAAAAAAGGGGCTTGAAAATGTCTGCTGTGTCACCCAGGTCGGGTGGCACAGTTTAATGTTGTTTATGTTTTGCAGGTAGACTCCTAAAAGAGTTTCATGCAGAAGGACCAATGGTAGAGCAGTAGAGGCGTGTCCTGCTCAGTTGGAGCTGTGAGCAGTGAGAGGAGCAGCAAGCAACTTGAGCTCCTGCCTGGAGAGCCCTGAGACCAGCCCAGGAGGAGAAGGAAGGAAGGGGCTTCACTACAACTTCTATCCAGAGGGAGAGGAGGAGAAAGCAGAAAACTTTCAACATCTTTATTACCATTTCTGCAAAGAGTTGGAGAGAGGGGGAAAAACCACAACAACATCCAGTGTGGAAGGAGGGAGACTCAACATTTCTTCAGGTGGGTGTGGGTGCATTTCCCCAAACAGACTTTGTTGTATCGGTGGGGGGAGGAAAGAAGACCACTGAGGGCCGGAACATCGCGGGGGGTGTGTGTGTGTGTGGTAGTGTGCGTGGGGGCCGTGCTTACAACTAGGCCCCCCCCACAATTGGAACCCCCCCCACCCCCCACATTTGCCTAGCCTGGGATAGCTGGAGCTACCAGGCTGAAGATTGTTGTTTTTCTCAATCACCCAATTAAGGATCGTTAGGAGTGCCTGGTGGCTCCAGCTACCCCAGGTGAAGACATCTTCTCCCCCCACCTGAAGACCACCCCAAAGACTTTTGTGTTTTGCCATCTGGGGAGTGCACCCACCCACAGCTGCGAGGGGAGACCTGCCCTCGCAGCCCCCCCCCCCCTTCCCACCCCCCCTCTCTCTTTTCTCTGCTACTCTGTTTCTCCCCTCTCTCTCTGAGAGCCCTTCCTTCCAAATTTAAAAAAAAAAAAAAAAAACAATTAAGACAACTGAGCAGAGGGAGCAAGGCCTCTCCCCAATTGTCAACGAGGGGAGAGGTGCCTCGTTAAGGGCTCCTCTGCTCAGTTAACATACGAGGCCATTAAAGACCATTAAGGCCTGTGACTTTGGGGTGGGTGTAGCCCTTAAAGGGACCCCGTGATGGCGACCCCATCCACGCCGGTGGCAGGGCCAGCGAAGACGTATGCGCAGGTGGCAACCGCTTCCACAGCACCTCCTGCGCCACCCGCTGCCCTGCCACCATTTACACTTATAACAAAAAAACACGGGGTCAAGAGCTACACTCACCCCACAATGAGCATTGAGGAGTGCGTGCGGGCGATGGCTGGGGTAGTCGGCCCCTCGGCCATTGTCGCAGCCTCCAAGATGTCTGGGAAGGCCGTGTTCTTCCTGGGGTCGGAGCGGGCGGTGTCCCTGGCCCTCGAAAGGGGGCTCACGGTGGGCGGGACGTTCCTGCCGGTGGATCCCCTCGAGGCCACCGCGCAGAGGGTCATCGTGTCGAACGTCCCGCCCTTTGTTCCCGCTGGGCTCCTCCTCCCTCACCTACAACAACTGGGGGAGGTAAGGTCGGGGATCAACCCCATACCGCTCGGCCTCAGGGAGAGCAGCCTGCGCCACGTGTTCTCCTTCCGCCGCCAGCTCTTTGTCCGGCTGGCGCGGGAGGAGACGACAGAGGGGTATTTTAATGTGGTGCACGAGGGGACTGCCTACCGCGTCTTCTGGACGTCGGACGGCGTGCGGTGCCATGCCTGCAGGGAGGTGGGGCACGTTCGCAAGAACTGCCCCGCCTCCAAGGCCGCCAAACCACCGAAGGCGGCCAAGGCTGGCGCCGCCGCCACCCCTCCCCCTAGTTGCGTCCGCGTGCCGGGAGCCATGGGTGCGCGGGCATCGTCGGAGGCCTTTGTTTTCAGGGCCTCCGGCGGGGGGGAGGGAGAGCGTCCGACCGGAAAGAAGGCGCGGAAGAAGACAAAACATCAAGAGGCGGGTCCCCTCAGTGCGCCGGATAATTTGACCACCGCGCTCAGCCCAACCCCGTCACCGGCGAGCGCGGGGTGCCCCGAGCCCGTGCCCGAGCCTTTGAACAACACCACAGAGGGGCCCGGGCGCGGGCAAGAAAAGGAAAAGGGGGGGGCGGAGCGGGAGGCCTCGGCAGACATGGAGGTCTCCCTGACTCCGCGCGCCCCCAGGAACAAAAAGAGGCACCGCCCCAATGACGCGGAGGGGGAACAACATCCCTCCGCGGAGGAGTCGGTGCCCGCCGCGTGTCCCGCGTCCCCCACCAGCGCCCCCAAATTGCGCTGCAGGCGCGAGGAGTCTTTCCCCGGGGAGGGTGAGACAGTTGAGGCTGCCCAGCCTCTGCCTCCCGGGGATGGAGTGGAAGATCTGCCTGTCGTGGGGGGCGTGGGGACCGCGGAGGAATGCGTAGCCGCCGGGCCGGGCGTCCCGGGGACTGAGGCGGGCGAGGCCGAAAAGGCCGAACCTGAGCCCGCCCAGCTATTACCCAACTTCCCCCGGGAGTTGCTCGACCCGGCAGAAACACAATATATTGATTTTAATGAAACTGCAGATGCTGGGCCGGGGGGTGGCAGCGGGGAGGGGGAGGAACACCCACCCTCGCCCCTTACTTTGGAGCTGGTGCACTTGGAGGGCCTGGGGATTTCCTATGGCCGGGTCTCTCCTTGTTCCCCGGTTCCTGGGGCGGAGGGGGAACCCCTTCCGCTGTCATTTCCCGACCCAGCACCAATTTTAAAAGAGCCCAGTGGGGACTCCTCTGCCGACGATCCTGGGGGTGGGATCGGGGCAGAGCCAGGGCCGGTTGGAGCGGCCGGTTCATTTGCCGTACCTTGTGCGGTCGATGGGCCGGCTGCTGGCGGCCACCTCCCGGAGGAGGACGGGGACTCGGTGGGGGACGCGGGAGAAGAACTAGAGACCACCGCCAGGGAGGCGGTGGATCTGCTCGCGGCCGCCGCTGAGGCCCTCCTCATTCCTGCAAAGGAACTCCGGGACTTTTTGGCCCAGAGCTGGGGTCGCCGCGACCAAGCCCGACTGGCCCTGGAAAAATGGTCCGAGCCGGAGCTGATCAAGGGGTCCGTCCGCGCCGCCGTTAAAACCTTGGCCGCGGGCGGGCCCTTGACAAAGGAGCAGCACCTTGAGCTGCGCGAGCTCGAGGGACTCCTCGCTGGGCTGCGGAGGGAGCGGAGTTCAACAAAAGACTCCGCTCCCTCCCCCACAATAGGTTAAGGTAGAGGTTGCACTATGCTTTTGCCATGAAGATAACCATAGCCAGCCTCAACATCAACGGCGGCAGAGGGGCACGCCGTAGATTTGACAATTTTTCGCTCCTGCGGGAGGGGAAATATGCGGTGTGCTTCCTGCAAGAAACCCACACCGTTCCGGGAGACGAAGCCACGTGGCTCCTGGAATGGCAAGGAGAGGTCCGCATGAGCCACCTCACCGCCATTTCTAGTGGGGTGGCCATCTTGCTGGGCCCGCATTTTCAGCCGGAGATCTTGGGGGTCGAGGAGCCCGTGCCAGGCCGCTTGCTGCACGTAACGGTTCGCCTGGGGGACGTGCCGCTCCATCTCGTGAACGTGTACGCCCCTCATCCCGGCCCGCAGCAAACGCGCTTCTTTGAAGAGGTGTCCGCTCTTCTTGGCTCCGTCGACGTCGGCGACTGCATTGTCCTCGGGGGGGATTTTAACTGCACCCTCGAGGCGAGGGACCGCTCCGGTGCCCCGCAGTGCATGACGGCGATGGAGAAGTTGAGGGACCTGGTCGGGTCCTTCGACTTGGTGGACGTCTGGCGAAATCTCCACCCCGACTCCAGCGCCTTTACTTGGGTGAGGCCTGGAGTTGGATGGTCTAGAGTCGACCGCCTTTACGTGTCTCGGGCGTACGTTTCCTGCGTCCCGGCGGCCTCCATGCGGCCGGTGCCGTGTTCGGACCACCACCTGGTGTGGGCGGAGCTCGCTTCGCTCCGCGCGAGGACGGGGTCCGCGTACTGGCACTTTAACAACCGGCTGCTGGAGGACGTGCGGTTCCAGGACTCGTTCCGTCGATTCTGGTCCGACTGGAGAAGGAAGCAGGGGGGCTTCCCCTCCTTGAGGCTATGGTGGGACGTGGGCAAGGCTCACGTCCGCGTCTTCTGTCAAGAGTACGCGAGGGGGTCGACCAAGAGGCGGGCGGCCAGAGTCGGGCGCCTAGAAAAAGAGGTGCTCGACCTGGAAGCCCGTCTCGGTCAAGTCGTCCAGGACCCGGCCCTGCGGACAGTGTACGAAGCGAAGAAGGCCGCGCTGAAGGACCTGCAGCTCGTCGGGTCCCGAGGCGCGTTCGTGAGGTCGCGGATCCGGTTCCTGCGGGATCTGGACCGCGGCTCCCCCTTCTTCTACTCGCTGGAAAAAAGGCAGAGTGTCCGTAAGCAGCTCTTGACGCTGCTGGCCGACGACGGCTCTCTCGTCTCGGATCCGGAGGGCGTCAACAACAGGGTCCGTGAATATTACGGGGCTCTGTTCTCTCCGGATCCGTCCAGCGAGGAAGCGCGTAGAGTTTTGTGGGAGGACCTGCCGAAGGTCGGCCCGGAGGGCGCCGAAAATCTGGAAGCTCCGCTAAGCCTGGCGGAGCTGACCGGTGCCCTCGTCCGGCTCTCGAGGGGAAAATCCCCGGGGCTGGACGGGCTGACCGTGGAGTTCCACAGGGCGTTCTGGGACGTCCTGGGGAGCGACTACGCGCGGGTCCTGGGGGAAAGTCTGGCGACCGGGGAGATGCCCCTCTCTTGGCGCAGGGCAGTCATCGTCCTGCTGCCTAAGAAGGGCGATCTCCGCCTCCTTAAGAACTGGCGCCCGGTCTCCCTCCTCAGCACGGACTACAAAATCTTCGCCAGGGCGATGTCTGCTCGCCTTGGTGCCGTGCTGGACCACATGATCCACCCCGACCAGTCATACACGGTCCCGGGCCGGACGATCCACGACAACATCCATCTGGTCCGGGACCTCATCCATTGCTCCCAGGAGGCTGGTCTGTCGGTCGCCTTCCTATCCCTCGACCAAGAGAAGGCGTTCGACAGGGTGAATCACGACTATCTGCTCGGAACTCTGCGCGCTTTCGGGTTCGGGACGCATTTCGTCGCCCGGATCCGACTTTTGTACGCCGCCGCGGAGTGTCTGATTAAGGTTAACGGGTCCTTGACGGCGCCCCTTCGCTTTGGGAGAGGGGTGCGCCAGGGATGCCCCATGTCCGGCCAGTTATACGCCGTTTGCGTGGAGCCTTTCCTGCGCCTCTTGCGGACGAGGTTGACGGGACTGGCTCTGCAAGGGCCGGGCGTGGAGGTCGTCCTCTCGGCTTACGCCGATGACGTGTTCCTCGCAGTAGAGGATCCCGCTGACCTGCGGAGGATGCGTGAGTGCCAGGAGATTTACTCGGCCGCGTCCTCCGCCAGGATCAACTGGGAGAAATGTTCCGGACTCCTGGTGGGTCAGTGGCGGGTGGACTCCCTGCCGGAGGAGCTCAGGCCTTTTGCCTGGAGCACGACCCATCTCCTCTATCTGGGAGTCTACCTTAGCCCCGACGAGGGAGCCTGGCCGGCGAACTGGCAGGAGCTGGAGGCCAAGGTCGCCGCTCGCCTAGGGCGCTGGACAGGACTGCTCCGAGTGCTGTCCTACAGGGGTCGAGCGCTAGTTATAAACCAGCTGGTGGCCGCAATGCTGTGGTACCGGCTGGTCACTTTGACCCCTCCCCCTGCGTTTGTCGCCAAGATACAGAAGAAGCTGGTGGACTTCTTCTGGAACAACAGGAAGCACTGGGTCTCTGCCGCGGTCTTGAGTCTCCCGCTTGAGGAGGGCGGTCAGTCGTTGGTGTGCGTCAGCGCCCAGCTCGCGACTTTCCGTCTTCAGACCCTGCAGAGATACCTTTACGTCGAGCCCCCTCCTAGGTGGTGCGCTCTGGCGAGGTATTTCTTCCGCCAGCAGCTCGACCTCAATTATGACACGCAGCTCCTGTTTGTGAACTTGGGGGGTGCCAGGACCGCCCTCCGGGAGCTGCCTGTCTTTTACAGGGAACTCATCAGGGTCTGGAACAAAGTCTCCACCAAGCGCAGCTCTCCACCGGCTGGAGTGGCGGCCGTCCTGCAGGAGCCGCTGCTCGGGAATCCGTACCTCCACGGCCGAGGTTTTATGTGGCGGTCGGAAGAGAGGGCTGTGGCTGGTGAGGTGACCAGGGTCAGGGACCTGCTCGATGGCGGAGGAGCGGGCTGGATGGCGCCAGTCACGCTGGCGCGGCGCCTAAATTCTGCCAACGTCCGCCGCGCGGCCGATGCCATCGAGTCGCTAAAAACAGCTCTGGGCCCTGACTCCGTTAGGTGCATCGAGGAGGCTCAAGCACGTGGGGAGATCCCGTCCGAACTGACCCCCGTCCGGACGGAATTCCTCATCGGCGCCAAACCCCGGAACCTCCCTCGGGGGCCGGCGCCTCACAACTTGAGCCGCCTCGGGGAAATCCCCTCCGCGCCTTTCAGTTCCGCGCGGAGGGGTTTCCTGTACGGGCTGCTCCTGCACACCCTCAACTTTGCCATCCTCGCCGGCCGTCCGGACACGCCATGGCGTACCATCTTGCCGTCCGGAGGAGGCGGGGGTCCCCGATGGAGGGCACTCTACGCAGGGGTCCTCCCACTATTCATCGGGGACTTGGCCTGGAGGGTGGTGCACGGAGCAGTGCCGTGCAACAAATTTTTAAGCCGGTTCACGGACTCCCAGGCCGCCTGCAATTTCTGCAGTCTGGAGGAGTCCGTGTTCCATGTTTTTATTGAATGCACAAGGTTGCAGCCCCTGTTCCACTATTTGAAGGGGCTGCTCCTGAAATTCTGGCTGCACTTCAGTCCCACTCTCCTGATCTTTGGGCACCCTGTGCGGAGGGGAGCGGGTAGGTCCGAAGGCCTCCTCGTAGGACTGCTCCTGGGCACGGCCAAGGGTGCCATCAGCCGGTCCAGGCAGCGGGCGGTCGAGGGGGTCGTTCAACCTGACTGCCTGCCTCTCTTCCGCTCTTACATCCGGTCCAGGGTGTCCTTGGAGATGGAGCACGCGGTGTCCACCGGTACGCTCGCGGCCTTCCGCGAGAGGTGGGCACCGGAGGGACTGGAGTGCATCATCACGCCCGGCAACCAAATTTTAATTTGATTTTACGTTTTAAAGTTAATTTGTTTTTTAATTGCCGGTGCTTTTAGTGTCCCCTTCCCTTTTATAGGGGGCACTGGGGAAAAATTGTGATTTTAGTGCCCAAAAAAAAAACAAAAAAAAAAAAGGAAAAACACAAAAAAAAACAAAAAAGGGGGGAAAAAAAGGGCCTTGTAAATGTCTGGAGTGTCACCCAGGTCGGGTGGCACCGTTTAATGTTTTATGTTTTGCAGGTGAACTCCAAAAAGAGTTTCATGCAGAAGGACCAATGGTAGAGCAGTAGAGGCGTGTCCTGCTCAGTTGGAGCTGTGAGCAGTGAGGAGAGGAGCTAGCAACTTGAGCTCCTGCCTGGAGAGCCCTGAGACCAGCCCAGGAGGAGAAGGAAGGAAGGGGCTTCACCACAACTTTAACCAGAGGGAGAGGAGGAGAACAGAAAACTTTTAAACAACCTTACCATTTCTGCAAGGAGTTGGAGAGAGGGGGAAAAGACCAACAACATCCAGTGTGGAAGGAGGGAGACCCAACATTCTACAGGTGGGTGTGGGTGCATTTCCCCAAACAGACTTTGTTGTATCGGTGGGGGGAGGAAAGAAGACCACTGAGGGCCGGAACATCGCGGGGGGTGTGTGTGTGTGTGTGGTAGTGTGCGTGGGGGCCGTGCTTACAACTAGGCCCCCCCCACAATTGGAACCCCCCCCACCCCCCACATTTGCTTAGCCTGGGATAGCTGGAGCTACCAGGCTGAAGATTGTTGTTTTTCTCAATCACCCAATTAAAGATCGTTAGGAGTGCCTGGTGGCTCCAGCTACCCCAGGTGAAGACATCTTCTCCCCCCACCTGAAGACCACCCCAAAGACTTTTGTGTTTTGCCATCTGGGGAGTGCACCCACCCACAGCTGCGAGGGGAGACCTGCCCTCGCAGTCCCCCCGTCCCACCCCCCTCTCTCTTTCTCTGCTACTCTGTTTCTCCCCTCTCTCTCTGAGGCCTCTTCCTTCCAAATTTACAAAAAAAACCCAAACCAATTAAGACAACTGAGCAGAGGGAGCAAGGCCTCTCCCCAATTGCCAACTAGGGGAGAGGTACCTCGTTAAGAGCTCCTCTGCTTCAGTCTTTTAGATAAGAGGCCTAATTAAGACCATTAAGGCCTGTGACTTTGGGGTGGGTGTAGCCCTTAAAGGGACCCCGTGATGGCGACCCCATCCACGCCGGTGGCAGGGCCAGCAAGGACGTATGCGCAGGTGGCAACCGCTTCCACGGCCCCTCCTGCGCCACCCGCTGCCCTGCCACCATTTAGATTAATTACTAGAAAACACGGGGTCAAGAGCTACACTCACCCCACAATGACCATCGAGGAGTGCGTGCGGGCGATGGCTGGGGTAGTCGGCCCCTCGGCCATTGTCGCAGCCTCCAAGATGTCTGGGAAGGCCGTGTTCTTCCTGGGGTCGGAGCGGGCGGTGTCCCTGGCCCTTGAAAAGGGGCTCACGGTGGGCGGGACGTTCCTGCCGGTGGACCCTCTCGAGGCCACCGCGCAGAGGGTCATCGTGTCAAACGTCCCGCCCTTTGTTTCCGCTGAGCTCCTCCTCCCTCACCTACACCAACTGGGGGAGGTAAGGTCGGGGATCAACCCCATACCGCTCGGCCTCAGGGAGAACAGCCTGCGCCACGTGTTCTCCTTCCGCCGCCAGCTCTTTGTCCGGCTGGCGCGGGAGGACGTGACAGAAGGGCACTTTAATGTGGTGCACGAGGGGACTGCCTACCGCGTCTTCTGGACGTCGGACGGCGTGCGGTGCCATGCCTGCAGGGAGGTGGGGCACGTTCGCAAAAACTGCCCCGCCTCCAAGGCCGCCAAACCACCGAAGGCGGCCATAGCTGGCGCCGCCGCCACCCCTCCCCCTAGTTGCGTCCGCGTGCCGGGAGCCATGGGTGCGCGGGCATCGTCGGAGGCCTTTGTTTTCAGGGCCTCCGGCGGGGGGGAGGGAGAGCGTCCGAGCGGAAAGAAGGCGCGGAAGAAGGAGAAACATCTAGAGGCGGGTCCCCTCGGTGCGCCGGAAAGTCTGACCACCGCGCTCAGCCCAACCCAGTCACCGGCGAGCGCGGGGTGCCCCGAGCCCGTGCCCGGGCCCTTGAATAACACCACAGAGGGGCCCAGGCGCGGGCAAGAAAAGGAAAAGGGGGGGGGCGGAGCGGGAGGCCTCGGCAGACATGGAGGTCTCCCTGACTCCGCGCGCCCCCAGGAACAAAAAGAGGCACCGCCCCAATGAGGCGGAGGGGGAACAACATCCCTCCGCGGAGGAGGCGGTGCCCGCCGCGTGTCCCGCGTCCCCCACCAGCGCCCCCAAATTGCGCTGCAGGCGCGAGGAGTCTTTCCCCGGGGAGGGTGAGGCAGTCGAGGCTGCCCAGCCGCTGCCTCCTGGGGAGGGCGTGGAAGATCTGCCTGTCGTGGGGGGCGCGGGGCCAGTGGAAGAATGCGTAGCCGCCGGGTCGAGCGTCCCGGGGACCGAGGCGGGCGGGGCCGAAAAGGCCGAACCTGAGCCCGCCCAGCTATTATCCAACTTCCCCCGGGAGTCGCTCGACCCGGCAGAAATACAAACAAATAATTATGACACTGTAGATGCTGGGCCGGGGGGTGGCATCGGGGAGGGGGAGGAACACCCACCCTCGCCTCTTACTTTGGAGCTGGAGCACTTGGGGAGCCTGGGGATCTCCTATGGCCGGGTCTCTCCTTGTTCTCCGGTTCCTGGGGCGGAGGGGGAACCCCTTCCGCTGTCATTTCCCGACCCAGCACCATTTTTAAAAGAGCCCAGTGGGGACTCCTCTGCCGACGATCCTGGGGGTGGGATCGGGGCAGAGCCAGGGCCGGTTGGAGCGGCCGGTTCATTTGCCGTACCTTGTGCGGTCGATGGGCTGGCTGCTGGCGGCCACCTCCCGGAGGAGGACGGGGACTCGGTGGGGGACGCGGGTGAAGACCTAGAGACCACCGCCAGTGAGGCGGTGGATCTGCTCGCGGCCGCCGCTGAGGCCCTCCTCATTCCTGCAAAGGAACTCCGGGACTTTTTGGCCCAGAGCCGGGGTCGCCGCGACCAAGCCCGACTGGCCCTGGAAAAATGGTCCGAGCCGGAGCTGATCAAGGGGTCCGTCCGCGCCGCCGTTAAAACCTTGGCCGCGGGCGGGCCCTTGACAAAGGAGCAGCACCTTGAGCTGCGCGAGCTCGAGGGACTCCTCGCTGGGCTGCGGAGGGAGCGGAGTTCAACAAAAGACTCCGCTCCCTCCCCCACAATAGGTTAAGGTAGAGGTTGCACTATGCTTTTGCCATGAAGATAACCATAGCCAGCCTCAACATCAACGGCGGCAGAGGGGCACGCCGTAGATTTGACAATTTTTCGCTCCTGCGGGAGGGGAAATATGCGGTGTGCTTCCTGCAAGAAACCCACACCGTTCCGGGAGACGAAGCCACGTGGCTCCTGGAATGGCAAGGAGAGGTCCGCATGAGCCACCTCACCGCCATTTCTAGTGGGGTGGCCATCTTGCTGGGCCCGCATTTTCAGCCGGAGATCTTGGGGGTCGAGGAGCCCGTGCCAGGCCGCTTGCTGCACGTAACGGTTCGCCTGGGGGACGTGCCGCTCCATCTCGTGAACGTGTACGCCCCTCATCCCGGCCCGCAGCAGACGCGCTTCTTTGAAGAGGTGTCCGCTCTTCTTGGCTCCGTCGACGTCGGCGACTGCATTGTCCTCGGGGGGGATTTTAACTGCACCCTCGAGGCGAGGGACCGCTCCGGTGCCCCGCAGTGCATGACGGCGATGGAGAAGTTGAGGGACCTGGTCGGGTCCTTCGACTTGGTGGACGTCTGGCGAAATCTCCACCCCGACTCCAGCGCCTTTACTTGGGTGAGGCCTGGAGTTGGATGGTCTAGAGTCGACCGCCTTTACGTGTCTCGGGCGTACGTTTCCTGCGTCCCGGCGGCCTCCATGCGGCCGGTGCCGTGTTCGGACCACCACCTGGTGTGGGCGGAGCTCGCTTCGCTCCGCGCGAGGACGGGGTCCGCGTACTGGCACTTTAACAACCGGCTGCTGGAGGACGTGCGGTTCCAGGACTCGTTCCGTCGATTCTGGTCCGACTGGAGAAGGAAGCAGGGGGGCTTCCCCTCCTTGAGGCTATGGTGGGACGTGGGCAAGGCTCACGTCCGCGTCTTCTGTCAAGAGTACGCGAGGGGGTCGACCAAGAGGCGGGCGGCCAGAGTCGGGCGCCTAGAAAAAGAGGTGCTCGACCTGGAAGCCCGTCTCGGTCAAGTCGTCCGGGACCCGGCCCTGCGGACGGTGTACGAAGCGAAGAAGGCCGCGCTGAAGGACCTGCAGCTCGTCGGGTCCCGAGGCGCGTTCGTGAGGTCGCGGATCCGGTTCCTGCGGGATCTGGACCGCGGCTCCCCCTTCTTCTACTCGCTGGAAAAAAGGCAGAGTGTCCGTAAGCAGCTCTTGACGCTGCTGGCCGACGACGGCTCTCTCGTCTCGGATCCGGAGGGCGTCAACAACAGGGTCCGTGAATATTACGGGGCTCTGTTCTCTCCGGATCCGTCCAGCGAGGAAGCGCGTAGAGTTTTGTGGGAGGACCTGCCGAAGGTCGGCCCGGAGGGCGCCGAAAATCTGGAAGCTCCGCTAAGCCTGGCGGAGCTGACCGGTGCCCTCGCCCGGCTCTCGAGGGGAAAATCCCCGGGGCTGGACGGGCTGACCGTGGAGTTCCACAGGGCGTTCTGGGACGTCCTGGGGAGCGACTACGCGCGGGTCCTGGGGGAAAGTCTGGCGACCGGGGAGATGCCCCTCTCTTGGCGCAGGGCAGTCATCGTCCTGCTGCCTAAGAAGGGCGATCTCCGCCTCCTTAAGAACTGGCGCCCGGTCTCCCTCCTCAGCACGGACTACAAAATTTTCGCCAGGGCGATGTCTGCTCGCCTTGGTGCCATGCTGGACCACATGATCCACCCCGACCAGTCATACACGGTCCCGGGCCGGACAATCCACGACAACATCCATCTGGTCCGGGACCTCATCCATTGTTCCCAGGAGGCTGGTCTGTCGGTCGCCTTCCTATCCCTCGACCAAGAGAAGGCGTTCGACAGGGTGGATCACGACTATCTGCTCGGAACTCTGCGCGCTTTCGGGTTCGGGACGCATTTCGTCGCCCGGATCCGACTTTTGTACGCCGCCGCGGAGTGTCTGATTAAGGTTAACGGGTCCTTGACGGCGCCCCTTCGCTTTAGGAGAGGGGTGCGCCAGGGATGCCCCATGTCCGGCCAGTTATATGCCGTTTGCGTGGAGCCTTTCCTGCGCCTCTTGCGGACGAGGTTGACGGGACTGGCTCTGCAAGGGCCGGGCGTGGAGGTCGTCCTCTCGGCTTACGCCGATGACGTGCTCCTCGCGGTAGAGGATCCCGCTGACCTGCGGAGGATGCGTGAGTGCCAGGAGATTTACTCGGCCGCGTCCTCCGCCAGGATCAACTGGGAGAAATGTTCCGGACTCCTGGTGGGTCAGTGGCGGGTGGACTCCCTGCCGGAGGAGCTCAGGCCTTTTGCCTGGAGCACGACCCATCTCCTCTATCTGGGAGTCTACCTTAGCCCCGACGAGGGAGCCTGGCCGGCGAACTGGCAGGAGCTGGAGGCCAAGGTCGCCGCTCGCCTAGGGCGCTGGACAGGACTGCTCCGAGTGCTGTCCTACAGCGGTCGAGCGCTAGTCATAAACCAGCTGGTGGCCGCAATGCTGTGGTACCGGCTGGTCACTTTGACCCCTCCCCCTGCGTTTGTCGCCAAGATACAGAAGAAGCTGGTGGACTTCTTCTGGAACAACAGGAAGCACTGGGTCTCTGCCGCGGTCTTGAGTCTCCCGCTTGAGGAGGGCGGTCAGTCGTTGGTGTGCGTCAGCGCCCAGCTCGCGACTTTCCGTCTTCAGACCCTGCAGAGATACCTTTACGTCGAGCCCCCTCCTAGGTGGTGCGCTCTGGCGAGGTATTTCTTCCGCCAGCAGCTCGACCTCAATTATGACACGCAGCTCCTGTTTGTGAACTTGGGGGGTGCCAGGACCGCCCTCCGGGAGCTGCCTGTCTTTTACAGGGAACTCATCAGGGTCTGGAACAAAGTCTCCACCAAGCGCAGCTCTCCGCCGGCTGGAGTGGCGGCCGTCCTGCAGGAGCCGCTGCTCGGGAATCCGTACCTCCACGGCCGAGGCTTTATGTGGCGGTCGGAAGAGAGGGCTGTGGCTGGTGAGGTGACCAGGGTCAGGGACCTGCTCGATGGCGGAGGAGCGGGCTGGATGGCGCCAGACACGCTGGCGCGGCGCCTAAACTCTGCCAACGTCCGCCACGCGGCCGATGCCATCGAGTCGCTAAAAACAGCTCTGGGCCCTGACTCCGTTAGGTGCATCGAGGAGGCTCAAGCACGTGGGGAGATCCCGTCCGAACTGACCCCCGTCCGGACGGAATTCCTCATCGGCGCCAAACCCCGGAACCTCCCTCGGGGGCCGGCGCCTCACAACTTGAGCCGCCTCGGGGAAATCCCCTCCGTGCCTTTCAGTTCCGCGCGGAGGGGTTTCCTGTACGGGCTGCTCCTGCACACCCTCAACTTTGCCATCCTCGCCGGCCGTCCGGACACGCCATGGCGTACCATCTTGCCATCCGGAGGAGGCGGGGGTCCCCGATGGAGGGCACTCTACGCAGGGGTCCTCCCACTATTCATCGGGGACTTGGCCTGGAGGGTGGTGCACGGAGCAGTGCCGTGCAACAAATTTTTAAGCCGGTTCACGGACTCCCAGGCCGCCTGCAATTTCTGCGGTCTGGAGGAGTCCGTGTTCCATGTTTTTATTGAGTGCACGAGGTTGCAGCCCCTGTTCCATTATTTGAAGGGGCTGCTCCTGAAATTCTGGCTGCACTTCAGTCCCACCCTCCTGATCTTTGGGCACCCTGTGCGGAGGGGAGCGGGTAGGTCCGAAGGCCTCCTCGTAGGACTGCTCCTGGGCACGGCCAAGGGTGCCATCAGCCGGTCCAGGCAGCGGGCGGTCGAGGGGGTCGTTCAACCTGACTGCCTGCCTCTCTTCCGCTCTTACATCCGGTCCAGGGTGTCCTTGGAGATGGAGCACGCGGTGTCCACCGGTACGCTCGCGGCCTTCCGCGAGAGGTGGGCACCGGAGGGACTGGAGTGCATCATCACGCCCGGCAACCAAATTTTAATTTGATTTTACGTTTTAAAGTTTAATTTGTTTTAATTGCCGGTGCTTTTAGTGTCCCCTTCCCTTTTATAGGGGGCACCGGAGAAATTGTGATTTTAGTGCCCAAAAAAAACCCCAAAAAAAACAAAAAACAAAAGAAAAAACCCCAAAAAAGGAAAAAAGGGCCTTGTAAATGTCTGGTGTGTCACCCAGGTCGGGTGGCACAGTTTAATGTTTATGTTTTGCAGGTAGACTCTAAAAGAGTTTCATGCAGAAGGACCAATGGTAGACTAGTAGAGGCGTGTCCTGCTCAGTTGGAGCTGTGAGCAGTGAGGAGAGGAGCTAGCAACTTGAGCTCCTGCCTGGAGAGCCCTGAGACCAGCCCAGGAGGAGAAGGAAGGAAGGGGCTTCACCACAACTTTAACCAGAGGGAGAGGAGGAGAACAGAAAACTTTTAAACAACCTTACCATTTCTGCAAGGAGTTGGAGAGAGGGGGAAAAGACCAACAACATCCAGTGTGGAAGGAGGGAGACCCAACATTCTACAGGTGGGTGTGGGTGCATTTCCCCAAACAGACTTTGTTGTATCGGTGGGGGGAGGAAAGAAGACCACTGAGGGCCGGAACATCGCGGGGGGTGTGTGTGTGTGTGTGGTAGTGTGCGTGGGGGCCGTGCTTACAACTAGGCCCCCCCCACAATTGGAACCCCCCCCACCCCCCACATTTGCCTAGCCTGGGATAGCTGGAGCTACCAGGCTGAAGATTGTTGTTTTTCTCAATAACCCAATTAAAGATCGTTAGGAGTGCCTGGTGGCTCCAGCTACCCCAGGTGAAGACATCTTCTCCCCCCACCTGAAGACCACCTCAAAGACTTTTGTGTTTTGCCATCTGGGGAGTGCACCCACCCACAGCTGCGAGGAGAGACCTGCCCTCGCAGCCCCCCCCCCTTCCCACCCCCCTCTCTCTTTTCTCTGTTACTCTGTTTCTCCCCTCTCTCTCTGAGAGCCCTTCCTTCCAAATTTAATTTAAAAAAACAAAACAATTTAAGACAACTGAGCAGAGGGAGCAAGGCCCCTCCCCAATTGCCAACTAGGGGAGAGGTGTGCCTCATTAAGGGCTCCTCTGCTCAGTCATTATACAAGAGGCCAATAAAGACCATTAAGGCCTGTGACTTTGGGGTGGGTGTAGCCCTTAAAGGGACCCCGTGATGGCGACCCCATCCACGCCGGTGGCAGGGCCAGCAAGGACGTATGCGCAGGCGGTGTCTACATCCACGGCACCTCCTGCGCCACCTGCTGCCCTGCCACCATTCAAACTAATAACCAAAAAACACGGGGTCAAGAGCTACACTCACCCCACAATGAGCATCGAGGAGTGCGTGCGGGCGATGGCTGGGGTAGTCGGCCCCTCGGCCATTGTCGCAGCCTCCAAGATGTCTGGGAAGGCCGTGTTCTTCCTGGGGTCGGAGCGGGCGGTGTCCCTGGCCCTTGAAAAGGGGCTCACGGTGGGCGGGACGTTCCTGCCGGTGGACCCTCTCGAGGCCACCGCGCAGAGGGTCATCGTGTCAAACGTCCCGCCCTTTGTTTCCGCTGAGCTCCTCCTCCCTCACCTACACCAACTGGGGGAGGTAAGGTCGGGGATCAACCCCATACCGCTCGGCCTCAGGGAGAACAGCCTGCGCCACGTGTTCTCCTTCCGCCGCCAGCTCTTTGTCCGGCTGGCGCGGGAGGACGTGACAGAAGGGCACTTTAATGTGGTGCACGAGGGGACTGCCTACCGCGTCTTCTGGACGTCGGACGGCGTGCGGTGCCATGCCTGCAGGGAGGTGGGGCATGTTCGTAAGAACTGCCCCGCCTCCAAGGCCGCCAAACCACCGAAGGCGGCCATAGCTGGCGCCGCCGCCACCCCTCCCCCTAGTTGCGTCCGCGTGCCGGGAGCCATGGGTGCGCGGGCATCGTCGGAGGCCTTTGTTTTCAGGGCCTCCGGCGGGGGGTAGGGAGAGCGTCCGAGCGGAAAGAAGGCGCGGAAGAAGGAGAAACATCTAGAGGCGGGTCCCCTCGGTGCGCCGGAAAGTCTGACCACCGCGCTCAGCCCAACCCAGTCACCGGCGAGCGCGGGGTGCCCCGAGCCCGTGCCCGGGCCCTTGAATAACACCACAGAGGGGCCCAGGCGCGGGCAAGAAAAGGAAAAGGGGGGGGCGGAGCGGGAGGCCTCGGCAGACATGGAGGTCTCCCTGACTCCGCGCGCCCCCAGGAACAAAAAGAGGCACCGCCCCAATGAGGCGGAGGGGGAACAACATCCCTCCGCGGAGGAGGCGGTGCCCGCCGCGTGTCCCGCGTCCCCCACCAGCGCCCCCAAATTGCGCTGCAGGCGCGAGGAGTCTTTCCCCGGGGAGGGTGAGGCAGTCGAGGCTGCCCAGCCGCTGCCTCCTGGGGAGGGCGTGGAAGATCTGCCTGTCGTGGGGGGCGTGGGGCCAGTGGAAGAATGCGTAGCCGCCGGGTCGAGCGTCCCGGGGACCGAGGCGGGCGGGGCCGAAAAGGCCGAACCTGAGCCCGCCCAGCTATTATCCAACTTCCCCCGGGAGTCGCTCGACCCGGCAGAAATACAAACAAATAATTATGACACTGTAGATGCTGGGCCGGGGGGTGGCAGCGGGGAGGGGGAGGAACACCCACCCTCGCCCCTTACTTTGGAGCTGGAGCACTTGGAGGGCCTGGGGATTTCCTATGGCCGGGTCTCTCCTTGTTCTCCGGTTCCTGGGGCGGAGGGGGAACCCCTTCCGCGGTCATTTCCCGACCCAGCACCATTTTTAAAAGAGCCCAGTGGGGACTCCTCTGCCGACGATCCTGGGGGTGGGATCGGGGCAGTGCCAGGGCCGGTTGGAGCGGCCGGTTCATTTGCCGTACCTTGTGTGGTCGATGGGCTGGCTGCTGGCGGCCACCTCCCGGAGGAGGACGGGGACTCGGTGGGGGACGCGGGTGAAGACCTAGAGACCACCGCCAGTGAGGCGGTGGATCTGCTCGCGGCCGCCGCTGAGGCCCTCCTCATTCCTGCAAAGGAACTCCGGGACTTTTTGGCCCAGAGCCGGGGTCGCCGCGACCAAGCCCGACTGGCCCTGGAAAAATGGTCCGAGCCGGAGCTGATCAAGGGGTCTGTCCGCGCCGCCGTTAAAACCTTGGCCGCGGGCGGGCCCTTGACAAAGGAGCAGCACCTTGAGCTGCGCGAGCTCGAGGGACTCCTCGCTGGGCTGCGGAGGGAGCGGAGTTCAACAAAAGACTCCGCTCCCTCCCCCACAATAGGTTAAGGTAGAGGTTGCACTATGCTTTTGCCATGAAGATAACCATAGCCAGCCTCAACATCAACGGCGGCAGAGGGGCACGCCGTAGATTTGACAATTTTTCGCTCCTGCGGGAGGGGAAATATGCGGTGTGCTTCCTGCAAGAAACCCACACCGTTCCGGGAGACGAAGCCACGTGGCTCCTGGAATGGCAAGGAGAGGTCCGCATGAGCCACCTCACCGCCATTTCTAGTGGGGTGGCCATCTTGCTGGGCCCGCATTTTCAGCCGGAGATCTTGGGGGTCGAGGAGCCCGTGCCAGGCCGCTTGCTGCACGTAACGGTTCGCCTGGGGGACGTGCCGCTCCATCTCGTGAACGTGTACGCCCCTCATCCCGGCCCGCAGCAAACGCGCTTCTTTGAAGAGGTGTCCGCTCTTCTTGGCTCCGTCGACGTCGGCGACTGCATTGTCCTCGGGGGGGATTTTAACTGCACCCTCGAGGCGAGGGACCGCTCCGGTGCCCCGCAGTGCATGACGGCGATGGAGAAGTTGAGGGACCTGGTCGGGTCCTTCGACTTGGTGGACGTCTGGCGAAATCTCCACCCCGACTCCAGCGCCTTTACTTGGGTGAGGCCTGGAGTTGGATGGTCTCGAGTCGACCGCCTTTACGTGTCTCGGGCGTACGTTTCCTGCGTCCCGGCAGCCTCCATGCGGCCGGTGCCGTGTTCGGACCACCACCTGGTGTGGGCGGAGCTCGCTTCGCTCCGCGCGAGGACGGGGTCCGCGTACTGGCACTTTAACAACCGGCTGCTGGAGGACGTGCGGTTCCAGGACTCGTTCCGTCGATTCTGGTCCGACTGGAGAAGGAAGCAGGGGGGCTTCCCCTCCTTGAGGCTATGGTGGGACGTGGGCAAGGCTCACGTCCGCGTCTTCTGTCAAGAGTACGCGAGGGGGTCGACCAAGAGGCGGGCGGCCAGAGTCGGGCGCCTAGAAAAAGAGGTGCTCGACCTGGAAGCCCGTCTCGGTCAAGTCGTCCAGGACCCGGCCCTGCGGACGGTGTACGAAGCGAAGAAGGCCGCGCTGAAGGACCTGCAGCTCGTCGGGTCCCGAGGCGCGTTCGTGAGGTCGCGGATCCGGTTCCTGCGGGATCTGGACCGCGGCTCCCCCTTCTTCTACTCGCTGGAAAAAAGGCAGAGTGTCCGTAAGCAGCTCTTGACGCTGCTGGCCGACGACGGCTCTCTCGTCTCGGATCCGGAGGGCGTCAACAACAGGGTCCGTGAATATTACGGGGCTCTGTTCTCTCCGGATCCGTCCAGCGAGGAAGCGCGTAGAGTTTTGTGGGAGGACCTGCCGAAGGTCGGCCCGGAGGGCGCCGAAAATCTGGAAGCTCCGCTAAGCCTGGCGGAGCTGACCGGTGCCCTCGCCCGGCTCTCGAGGGGAAAATCCCCGGGGCTGGACGGGCTGACCGTGGAGTTCCACAGGGCGTTCTGGGACGTCCTGGGGAGCGACTACGCGCGGGTCCTGGGGGAAAGTCTGGCGACCGGGGAGATGCCCCTCTCTTGGCGCAGGGCAGTCATCGTCCTGCTGCCTAAGAAGGGCGATCTCCGTCTCCTTAAGAACTGGCGCCCGGTCTCCCTCCTCAGCACGGACTACAAAATTTTCGCCAGGGCGATGTCTGCTCGCCTTGGTGCCGTGCTGGACCACATGATCCACCCCGACCAGTCATACACGGTCCCGGGCCGGACAATCCACGATAACATCCATCTGGTCCGGGACCTCATCCATCATTCCCAGGAGGCTGGTCTGTCGGTCGCCTTCCTATCCCTCGACCAAGAGAAGGCGTTCGACAGGGTGGATCACGACTATCTGCTCGGAACTCTGCGCGCTTTCGGGTTCGGGACGCATTTCGTCGCCCGGATCCGACTTTTGTACGCCGCCGCGGAGTGTCTGATTAAGGTTAACGGGTCCTTGACGGCGCCCCTTCGCTTTAGGAGAGGGGTGCGCCAGGGATGCCCCATGTCCGGCCAGTTATATGCCGTTTGCGTGGAGCCTTTCCTGCGCCTCTTGCGGACGAGGTTGACGGGACTGGCTCTGCAAGAGCCGGGCGTGGAGGTCGTCCTCTCGGCTTACGCCGATGACGTGCTCCTCGCGGTAGAGGATCCCGCTGACCTGCGGAGGATGCGTGAGTGCCAGGAGATTTACTCGGCCGCGTCCTCCGCCAGGATCAACTGGGAGAAATGTTCCGGACTCCTGGTGGGTCAGTGGCGGGTGGACTCCCTGCCGGAGGAGCTCAGGCCTTTTGCCTGGAGCACGACCCATCTCCTCTATCTGGGAGTCTACCTTAGCCCCGACGAGGGAGCCTGGCCGGCGAACTGGCAGGAGCTGGAGGCCAAGGTCGCCGCTCGCCTAGGGCGCTGGACAGGACTGCTCCGAGTGCTGTCCTACAGGGGTCGAGCGCTAGTCATAAACCAGCTGGTGGCCGCAATGCTGTGGTACCGGCTGGTCACTTTGACCCCTCCCCCTGCGTTTGTCGCCAAGATACAGAAGAAGCTGGTGGACTTCTTCTGGAACAACAGGAAGCACTGGGTCTCTGCCGCGGTCTTGAGTCTCCCGCTTGAGGAGGGCGGTCAGTCGTTGGTGTGCGTCAGCGCCCAGCTCGCGACTTTCCGTCTTCAGACCCTGCAGAGATACCTTTACGTCGAGCCCCCTCCTAGGTGGTGCGCTCTGGCGAGGTATTTCTTCCGCCAGCAGCTCGACCTCAATTATGACACGCAGCTCCTGTTTGTGAACTTGGGGGGTGCCAGGACCGCCCTCCGGGAGCTGCCTGTCTTTTACAGGGAACTCATCAGGGTCTGGAACAAAGTCTCCACCAAGCGCAGCTCTCCGCCGGCTGGAGTGGCGGCCGTCCTGCAGGAGCCGCTGCTCGGGAATCCGTACCTCCACGGCCGAGGCTTCATGTGGCGGTCGGAAGAGAGGGCTGTGGCTGGTGAGGTGACCAGGGTCAGGGACCTGCTCGATGGCGGAGGAGCGGGCTGGATGGCGCCAGACACGCTGGCGCGGCGCCTAAACTCTGCCAACGTCCGCCACGCGGCCGATGCCATCGAGTCGCTAAAAACAGCTCTGGGCCCTGACTCCGTTAGGTGCATCGAGGAGGCTCAAGCACGTGGGGAGATCCCGTCCGAACTGAACCCCGTCCGGACGGAATTCCTCATCGGCGCCAAACTCCGGAACCTCCCTCGGGGGCCGGCGCCTCACAACTTGAGCCGCCTCGGGGAAATCCCCTCCGTGCCTTTCAGTTCCGCGCGGAGGGGTTTCCTGTACGGGCTGCTCCTGCACACCCTCAACTTTGCCATCCTCGCCGGCCGTCCGGACACGCCATGGCGTACCATCTTGCCGTCCGGAGGAGGCGGGGGTCCCCGATGGAGGGCACTCTACGCAGGGGTCCTCCCACTATTCATCGGGGACTTGGCCTGGAGGGTGGTGCACGGAGCAGTGCCGTGCAACAAATTTTTAAGCCGGTTCACGGACTCCCAGGCCGCCTGCAATTTCTGCGGTCTGGAGGAGTCCGTGTTCCATGTTTTTATGGAGTGCACAAGGTTGCAGCCCCTGTTCCATTATTTGAAGGGGCTGCTCCTGAAATTCTGGCTGCACTTCAGTCCCACTCTCCTGATCTTTGGGCACCCTGTGCGGAGGGGAGCGGGTAGGTCCGAAGGCCTCCTCGTAGGACTGCTCCTGGGCACGGCCAAGGGTGCCATCAGCCGGTCCAGGCAGCGGGCGGTCGAGGGGGTCGTTCAACCTGACTGCCTGCCTCTCTTCCGCTCTTACATCCGGTCCAGGGTGTCCTTGGAGATGGAGCACGCGGTGTCCACCGGTACGCTCGCGGCCTTCCGCGAGAGGTGGGCACCGGAGGGACTGGAGTGCATCATCACGCCCGGCAACCAAATTTTAATTTGATTTTACGTTTTTTAAGTTTAATTTGTTTTAATTGCCGGTGCTTTTAGTGTCCCCCTTCCCTTTTATAGGGGGCACTGGGGAAAATTGTGAATTTAGTGCCCAAAAAAAAAAAACCAAAAAAGAAAAACAAAAAAAAAACAAAAAAAAAAAGGGGGGAAAAAAAAGGGCCTTGTAAATGTCTGGAGTGTCACCCAGGTCGGGTGGCACCGTTTAATGTTTTTATGTTTTGCAGGTAAACTTAAAAGAGTTTCATGCAGAAGGACCAATGGTAGAGCAGTAGAGGCGTGTCCTGCACAGTTGGAGCTGTGAGCAGTGAGGGAAGCAGCTCGCAACTTGAGCTCCTGCCTGGAGAGCCCTGAGACCAGCCCAGGAAGAGAAGGAAGAAAGGGGCTTCACCATCACTTTAACCCAGAGGGAGAGGAGGAGAAAAGGAAACTTTAAACAACTTTTTCACCATTCTGCAAAGAGTTGGAGAGAGGGGGAAAAACCACAACAACATCCAGTGTGGAAGGAGGGAGACTCTACATTCTACAGGTGGGTGTGGGTGCATTTCCCCAAAAAGACTTTGTTGTATCGGTGGGGGGAGGAAAGAAGACCACTGAGGGCCGGAACATCGCGGGGGGTGTGTGTGTGTGTGTGTGTGTGGTAGTGTGCGTGGGGGCCGTGCTTACAACTAGGCCCCCCCCACAATTGGAACCCCCCCCACCCCCCACATTTGCCTAGCCTGGGATAGCTGGAGCTACCAGGCTGAAGATTGTTGTTTTTCTCAATCACCCAATTAAAGATCGTTAGGAGTGCCTGGTGGCTCCAGCTACCCCAGGTGAAGACATCTTCTCCCCCCACCTGAAGACCACCCCAAAGACTTTTGTGTTTTGCCATCTGGGGAGTGCACCCACCCACAGCTGCGAGGGGAGACCTGCCCTCGCAGCCCCCCCCCTTCCCACCCCCCTCTCTCTTTCTCCGTTACCCTCTGTTTCTCCCCTCTCTCTCTGAGAGCCCTTTTCTTCCGAATTTAAAAAAAAAACCCAATTAAGACAACTGAGCAGAGGGAGCAAGGCCTCTCCCCAATTGTCAACGAGGGGAGAGGTGCCTCGTTAAGGGCTCCTCTGCTCAGTTAACATACGAGGCCATTAAAGACCATTAAGGCCTGTGACTCTGGAGTGGGTGTAGCCCTTAAAGGGACCCCGTGATGGCGACCCCATCCACGCCGGTGGCAGGGCCAGCAAGGACGTATGCGCAGGCGGTGTCCACATCCACGGCACCTCCTGCGCCACCCGCTGCCCTGCCACCGTTCAGACTTGACCCCGTGTTTCCTGGTTATAAGAGCTACACTCACCCCACAATGAGCATTGAGGAGTGCGTGCGGGCGATGGCTGGGGTAGTCGGCCCCTCGGCCATTGTCGCAGCCTCCAAGATGTCTGGGAAGGCCGTGTTCTTCCTGGGGTCGGAGCGGGCGGTGTCCCTGGCCCTTGAAAAGGGGCTCACGGTGGGCGGGACGTTCCTGCCGGTGGACCCTCTCGAGGCCACCGCGCAGAGGGTCATCATTTCAAACGTCCCGCCCTTTGTTTCCGCTGAGCTCCTCCTCCCTCACCTACAACAACTGGGGGAGGTAAGGTCAGGGATCAACCCCATACCGCTCGGCCTCAGGGAGAACAGCCTGCGCCACGTGTTCTCCTTCCGCCGCCAGCTCTTTGTCCGGCTGGCGCGGGAGGAGACGACGGAGGGATCTTTTAATGTGGTGCACGAGGGGACTGCCTACCGCGTCTTCTGGACGTCGGACGGCGTGCGATGCCATGCCTGCAGGGAGGTGGGGCACGTTCGCAAGAACTGCCCCGCCTCCAAGGCCGCCAAACCACCGAAGGCGGCCAAGGCTGGCGCCGCCGCCACCCCTCCCCCTAGTTGCGTCCGCGTGCCGGGAGCCATGGGTGCGCGGGCATCGTCGGAGGCCTTTGTTTTCAGGGCCTCCGGCGGGGGGGAGGGAGAGCGTCCGAGCGGAAAGAAGGCGCGGAAGAAGACAAAACATCAAGAGGCGGGTCCCCTCAGTGCGCCGGATAATTTGACCACCGCGCTCAGCCCAACCCCGTCACCGGCGAGCGCGGGGTGCCCCGAGCCCATGCCCGAGCCCTTGAACAACACCACAGAGGGGCCCGGGCGCGGGCAAGAAAAGGAAAAGGGGGGGGCGGAGCGGGAGGCCTCGGCAGACATGGAGGTCTCCCTGACTCCGCGCGCCCCCAGGAACAAAAAGAGGCACCGCCCCAATGACGCGGAGGGGGAACAACATCCCTCCGCGGAGGAGTCGGTGCCCGCCGCGTGTCCCGCGTCCCCCACCAGCGCCCCCAAATTGCGCTGCAGGCGCGAGGAGTCTTTCCCCGGGGAGGGTGAGACAGTTGAGGCTGCCCAGCCTCTGCCTCCCGGGGATGGAGTGGAAGATCTGCCTGTCGTGGGGGGCGTGGGGACCGCGGAGGAATGCGTAGCCGCCGGGCCGGGCGTCCCGGGGACTGAGGCGGGCGAGGCCGGCCGGGGGGTGGCAGCGGGGAGGGGGAGGAACACCCACCCTCGCCCCTTACTTTGGAGCTGGAGCACTTGGAGGGCCTGGGGATTTCCTATGGCCGGGTCTCTCCTTGTTCTCCGGTTCCTGGGGCGGAGGGGGAACCCCTTCCGCTGTCATTTCCCGACCCAGCACCATTTTTAAAAGAGCCCAGTGGGGACTCCTCTGCCGACGATCCTGGGGGTGGGATCGGGGCAGTGCCAGGGCCGGTTGGAGCGGCCGGTTCATTTGCCGTACCTTGTGCGGTCGATGGGCCGGCTGCTGGCGGCCACCTCCCGGAGGAGGACGGGGACTCGGTGGGGGACGCGGGTGAAGACCTAGAGACCACCGCCAGTGAGGCGGTGGATCTGCTCGCGGCCGCCGCTGAGGCCCTCCTCATTCCTGCAAAGGAACTCCGGGACTTTTTGGCCCAGAGCCAGGGTCGCCGCGACCAAGCCCGACTGGCCCTGGAAAAATGGTCCGAGCCGGAGCTGATCAAGGGGTCTGTCCGCGCCGCCGTTAAAACCTTGGCCGCGGGCGGGCCCTTGACAAAGGAGCAGCACCTTGAGCTGCGCGAGCTCGAGGGACTCCTCGCTGGGCTGCGGAGGGAGCGGAGTTCAACAAAAGACTCCGCTCCCTCCCCCACAATAGGTTAAGGTAGAGGTTGCACTATGCTTTTGCCATGAAGATAACCATAGCCAGCCTCAACATCAACGGCGGCAGAGGGGCACGCCGTAGATTTGACAATTTTTCGCTCCTGCGGGAGGGGAAATATGCGGTGTGCTTCCTGCAAGAAACCCACACCGTTCCGGGAGACGAAGCCACGTGGCTCCTGGAATGGCAAGGAGAGGTCCGCATGAGCCACCTCACCGCCATTTCTAGTGGGGTGGCCATCTTGCTGGGCCCGCATTTTCAGCCGGAGATCTTGGGGGTCGAGGAGCCCGTGCCAGGCCGCTTGCTGCACGTAACGGTTCGCCTGGGGGACGTGCCGCTCCATCTCGTGAACGTGTACGCCCCTCATCCCGGCCCGCAGCAAACGCGCTTCTTTGAAGAGGTGTCCGCTCTTCTTGGCTCCGTCGACGTCGGCGACTGCATTGTCCTCGGGGGGGATTTTAACTGCACCCTCGAGGCGAGGGACCGCTCCGGTGCCCCGCAGTGCATGACGGCGATGGAGAAGTTGAGGGACCTGGTCGGGTCCTTCGACTTGGTGGACGTCTGGCGAAATCTCCACCCCGACTCCAGCGCCTTTACTTGGGTGAGGCCTGGAGTTGGATGGTCTAGAGTCGACCGCCTTTACGTGTCTCGGGCGTACGTTTCCTGCGTCCCGGCGGCCTCCATGCGGCCGGTGCCGTGTTCGGACCACCACCTGGTGTGGGCGGAGCTCGCTTCGCTCCGCGCGAGGACGGGGTCCGCGTACTGGCACTTTAACAACCGGCTGCTGGAGGACGTGCGGTTCCAGGACTCGTTCCGTCGATTCTGGTCCGACTGGAGAAGGAAGCAGGGGGGCTTCCCCTCCTTGAGGCTATGGTGGGACGTGGGCAAGGCTCACGTCCGCGTCTTCTGTCAAGAGTACGCGAGGGGGTCGACCAAGAGGCGGGCGGCCAGAGTCGGGCGCCTAGAAAAAGAGGTGCTCGACCTGGAAGCCCGTCTCGGTCAAGTCGTCCAGGACCCGGCCCTGCGGACGGTGTACGAAGCGAAGAAGGCCGCGCTGAAGGACCTGCAGCTCGTCGGGTCCCGAGGCGCGTTCGTGAGGTCGCGGATCCGGTTCCTGCGGGATCTGGACCGCGGCTCCCCCTTCTTCTACTCGCTGGAAAAAAGGCAGAGTGTCCGTAAGCAGCTCTTGACGCTGCTGGCCGACGACGGCTCTCTCGTCTCGGATCCGGAGGGCGTCAACAACAGGGTCCGTGAATATTACGGGGCTCTGTTCTCTCCGGATCCGTCCAGCGAGGAAGCGCGTAGAGTTTTGTGGGAGGACCTGCCGAAGGTCGGCCCGGAGGGCGCCGAAAATCTGGAAGCTCCGCTAAGCCTGGCGGAGCTGACCGGTGCCCTCGCCCGGCTCTCGAGGGGAAAATCCCCGGGGCTGGACGGGCTGACCGTGGAGTTCCACAGGGCGTTCTGGGACGTCCTGGGGAGCGACTACGCGCGGGTCCTGGGGGAAAGTCTGGCGACCGGGGAGATGCCCCTCTCTTGGCGCAGGGCAGTCATCGTCCTGCTGCCTAAGAAGGGCGATCTCCGCCTCCTTAAGAACTGGCGCCCGGTCTCCCTCCTCAGCACGGACTACAAAATCTTCGCCAGGGCGATGTCTGCTCGCCTTGGTGCCGTGCTGGACCACATGATCCACCCCGACCAGTCATACACGGTCCCGGGCCGGACAATCCACGATAACATCCATCTGGTCCGGGACCTCATCCATTGTTCCCAGGAGGCTGGTCTGTCGGTCGCCTTCCTATCCCTCGACCAAGAGAAGGCGTTCGACAGGGTGGATCACGACTATCTGCTCGGAACTCTGCGCGCTTTCGGGTTCGGGACGCATTTCGTCGCCCGGATCCGACTTTTGTACGCCGCCGCGGAGTGTCTGATTAAGGTTAACGGGTCCTTGACGGCGCCCCTTCGCTTTAGGAGAGGGGTGCGCCAGGGATGCCCCATGTCCGGCCAGTTATACGCCGTTTGCGTGGAGCCTTTCCTGCGCCTCTTGCGGACGAGGTTGACGGGACTGGCTCTGCAAGGGCCGGGCGTGGAGGTCGTCCTCTCGGCTTACGCCGATGACGTGCTCCTCGCGATAGAGGATCCCGCTGACCTGCGGAGGATGCGTGAGTGCCAGGAGATTTACTCGGCCGCGTCCTCCGCCAGGATCAACTGGGAGAAATGTTCCGGACTCCTGGTGGGTCAGTGGCGGGTGGACTCCCTGCCGGAGGAGCTCAGGCCTTTTGCCTGGAGCACGACCCATCTCCTCTATCTGGGAGTCTACCTTAGCCCCGACGAGGGAGCCTGGCCGGCGAACTGGCAGGAGCTGGAGGCCAAGGTCGCCGCTCGCCTAGGGCGCTGGACAGGACTGCTCCGAGTGCTGTCCTACAGGGGTCGAGCGCTAGTCATAAACCAGCTGGTGGCCGCAATGTTGTGGTACCGGCTGGTCACTTTGACCCCTCCCCCTGCGTTTGTCGCCAAGATACAGAAGAAGCTGGTGGACTTCTTCTGGAACAACAGGAAGCACTGGGTCTCTGCCGCGGTCTTGAGTCTCCCGCTTGAGGAGGGCGGTCAGTCGTTGGTGTGCGTCAGCGCCCAGCTCGCGACTTTCCGTCTTCAGACCCTGCAGAGATACCTTTACGTCGAGCCCCCTCCTAGGTGGTGCGCTCTGGCGAGGTATTTCTTCCGCCAGCAGCTCGACCTCAATTATGACACGCAGCTCCTGTTTGTGAACTTGGGGGGTGCCAGGACCGCCCTCCGGGAGCTGCCTGTCTTTTACAGGGAACTCATCAGGGTCTGGAACAAAGTCTCCACCAAGCGCAGCTCTCCACCGGCTGGAGTGGCGGCCGTCCTGCAGGAGCCGCTGCTCGGGAATCCGTACCTCCACGGCCGAGGTTTTATGTGGCGGTCGGAAGAGAGGGCTGTGGCTGGTGAGGTGACCAGGGTCAGGGACCTGCTCGATGGCGGAGGAGCGGGCTGGATGGCGCCAGTCACGCTGGCGCGGCGCCTAAATTCTGCCAACGTCCGCCACGCGGCCGATGCCATCGAGTCGCTAAAAACAGCTCTGGGCCCTGACTCCGTTAGGTGCATCGAGGAGGCTCAAGCACGTGGGGAGATCCCGTCCGAACTGACCCCCGTCCGGACGGAATTCCTCATCGGCGCCAAACCCCGGAACCTCCCTCGGGGGCCGGCGCCTCACAACTTGAGCCACCTCCGGGAAATCCCCTCCGTGCCTTTCAGTTCCGCGCGGAGGGGTTTCCTGTACGGGCTGCTCCTGCACACCCTCAACTTTGCCATCCTCGCCGGCCGTCCGGACACGCCATGGCGTACCATCTTGCCGTCCGGAGGAGGCGGGGGTCCCCGATGGAGGGCACTCTACGCAGGGGTCCTCCCACTATTCATCGGGGACTTGGCCTGGAGGGTGGTGCACGGAGCAGTGCCGTGCAACAAATTTTTAAGCCGGTTCACGGACTCCCAGGCCGCCTGCAATTTCTGCGGTCTGGAGGAGTCCGTGTTCCATGTTTTTATTGAATGCACGAGGTTGCAGCCCCTGTTCCACTATTTGAAGGGGCTGCTCCTGAAATTCTGGCTGCACTTCAGTCCCACTCTCCTGATCTTTGGGCACCCTGTGCGGAGGGGAGCGGGTAGGTCCGAAGGCCTCCTCGTAGGACTGCTCCTGGGCACGGCCAAGGGTGCCATCAGCCGGTCCAGGCAGCGGGCGGTCGAGGGGGTCGTTCAACCTGACTGCCTGCCTCTCTTCCGCTCTTACATCCGGTCCAGGGTGTCCTTGGAGATGGAGCACGCGGTGTCCACCGGTACGCTCGCGGCCTTCCGCGAGAGGTGGGCACCGGAGGGACTGGAGTGCATCATCACGCCCGGCAACCAAATTTTAATTTGATTTTACGTTTTAAAGTTTAATTTGTTTTAATTGCCGGTGCTTTTAGTGTCCCCCTCTCCTTTTATAGGGGGCACTGGAAAAAAGGAAAAATTTGATTTTAGTGCCCAAAAAAAAAAACCACAAAAAAAAAACCAAAAAAAAAAAGGGGCCTTGTAAATGTCTTGTGTGTGTCATCCAGGTCGGGTGGCACGGATACATGTTTTATGTTTTCACAGGTAAACTCAAAAGAGTTTCATGCAGAAGGACCAATGGTAGAGCAGTGGAGGCGTGTCCTGCACAGTAGGAGCTGAGCTGCAGAGAGAGGAGCTGCTAGCAACTTGTGCTCCTGCCTGGAGAGCCCTGAGACCAGCCCAGGAAGAGAAGGAAGGAAGGGGCTTCACTACAACTTCTATCCAGAGGGAGAGGAGGAGAACAGGAAACATTTAAACATCTTTATCATTTCTGCAAGGAGTTGGAGAGAGGGGGAAAGACCAACAACATCCAGTGTGGAAGGAGGGAGACTCTACATTTCTACAGGTGGGTGTGGGTGCATTTCCCCAAACAGACTTTGTTGTATCGGTGGGGGGAGGAAAGAAGACCACTGAGGGCCGGAACATCGCGGGGGGTGTGTGTGTGTGTGGTAGTGTGCGTGGGGGCCGTGCTTACAACTAGGCCCCCCCCACAATTGGAACCCCCCCCACCCCCCACATTTGCCTAGCCTGGGATAGCTGGAACTACCAGGCTGAAGATTGTTGTTTTTCTCAATCACCCAATTAAAGATCGTTAGGAGTGCCTGGTGGCTCCAGCTACCCCAGGTGAAGACATCTTCTCCCCCCACCTGAAGACCACCCCAAAGACTTTTGTGTTTTGCCATCTGGGGAGTGCACCCACCCACAGCTGCGAGGGGAGACCTGCCCTCGCAGCCCCCCCCCTTCCCACCCCCCTCTCTCTTTCTCCGTTACCCTCTGTTTCTCCCCTCTCTCTCTGAGGCCCCCTTTTCTTCCTAATTTAAAAAAAAACCCAATTAAGACAACTGAGCAGAGGGAGCAAGGCCTCTCCCCAATTGTCAACGAGGGGAGAGGTGCCTCGTTAAGGGCTCCTCTGCTCAGTTAATATACGAGGCCATTAAAGACCATTAAGGCCTGTGACTTTGGGGTGGGTGTAGCCCTTAAAGGGACCCCGTGATGGCGACCCCATCCACGCCGGTGGCAGGGCCAGCAAGGACGTATGCGCAGGTGGCAACCGCTTCCACGGCACCTCCTGCGCCACCCGCTGCCCTGCCACCATTTAGGTTAATTACTAAAAAACACGGGGTCAAGAGCTACACTCACCCCACAATGACCATCGAGGAGTGCGTGCGGGCGATGGCTGGGGTAGTCGGCCCCTCGGCCATTGTCGCAGCCTCCAAGATGTCTGGGAAGGCCGTGTTCTTCCTGGGGTCGGAGCGGGCGGTGTCCCTGGCCCTTGAAAAGGGGCTCACGGTGGGCGGGACGTTCCTGCCGGTGGACCCTCTCGAGGCCACCGCGCAGAGGGTCATCGTGTCAAACGTCCCGCCCTTTGTTTCCGCTGAGCTCCTCCTCCCTCACCTACACCAACTGGGGGAGGTAAGGTCGGGGATCAACCCCATACCGCTCGGCCTCAGGGAGAACAGCCTGCGCCACGTGTTCTCCTTCCGCCGCCAGCTCTTTGTCCGGCTGGCGCGGGAGGACGTGACAGAAGGGCACTTTAATGTGGTGCACGAGGGGACTGCCTACCGCGTCTTCTGGACGTCGGACGGCGTGCGGTGCCATGCCTGCAGGGAGGTGGGGCACGTTCGCAAGAACTGCCCCGCCTCCAAGGCCGCCAAACCACCGAAGGCGGCCATAGCTGGCGCCGCCGCCACCCCTCCCCCTAGTTGCGTCCGCGTGCCGGGAGCCATGGGTGCGCGGGCATCGTCGGAGGCCTTTGTTTTCAGGGCCTCCGGCGGGGGGGAGGGAGAGCGTCCGAGCGGAAAGAAGGCGCGGAAGAAGGAGAAACATCTAGAGGCGGGTCCCCTCGGTGCGCCGGAAAGTCTGACCACCGCGCTCAGCCCAACCCAGTCACCGGCGAGCGCGGGGTGCCCCGAGCCCGTGCCCGGGCCCTTGAATAACACCACAGAGGGGCCCAGGCGCGGGCAAGAAAAGGAAAAGGGGGGGGCGGAGCGGGAGGCCTCGGCAGACATGGAGGTCTCCCTGACTCCGCGCGCCCCCAGGAACAAAAAGAGGCACCGCCCCAATGAGGCGGAGGGGGAACAACATCCCTCCGCGGAGGAGGCGGTGCCCGCCGCGTGTCCCGCGTCCCCCACCAGCGCCCCCAAATTGCGCTGCAGGCGCGAGGAGTCTTTCCCCGGGGAGGGTGAGGCAGTCGAGGCTGCCCAGCCGCTGCCTCCTGGGGAGGGCGTGGAAGATCTGCCTGTCGTGGGGGGCGTGGGGCCAGTGGAAGAATGCGTAGCCGCCGGGTCGAGCGTCCCGGGGACCGAGGCGGGCGGGGCCGAAAAGGCCGAACCTGAGCCCGCCCAGCTATTATCCAACTTCCCCCGGGAGTCGCTCGACCCGGCAGAAATACAAACAAATAATTATGACACTGTAGATGCTGGGCCGGGGGGTGGCAGCGGGGAGGGGGAGGAACACCCACCCTCGCCCCTTACTTTGGAGCTGGAGCACTTGGAGGGCCTGGGGATTTCCTATGGCCGGGTCTCTCCTTGTTCTCCGGTTCCTGGGGCGGAGGGGGAACCCCTTCCGCTGTCATTTCCCGACCCAGCACCATTTTTAAAAGAGCCCAGTGGGGACTCCTCTGCCGACGATCCTGGGGGTGGGATCGGGGCAGTGCCAGGGCCGGTTGGAGCGGCCGGTTCATTTGCCGTACCTTGTGCGGTCGATGGGCCGGCTGCTGGCGGCCACCTCCCGGAGGAGGACGGGGACTCGGTGGGGGACGCGGGTGAAGACCTAGAGACCACCGCCAGTGAGGCGGTGGATCTGCTCGCGGCCGCCGCTGAGGCCCTCCTCATTCCTGCAAAGGAACTCCGGGACTTTTTGGCCCAGAGCCAGGGTCGCCGCGACCAAGCCCGACTGGCCCTGGAAAAATGGTCCGAGCCGGAGCTGATCAAGGGGTCTGTCCGCGCCGCCGTTAAAACCTTGGCCGCGGGCGGGCCCTTGACAAAGGAGCAGCACCTTGAGCTGCGCGAGCTCGAGGGACTCCTCGCTGGGCTGCGGAGGGAGCGGAGTTCAACAAAAGACTCCGCTCCCTCCCCCACAATAGGTTAAGGTAGAGGTTGCACTATGCTTTTGCCATGAAGATAACCATAGCCAGCCTCAACATCAACGGCGGCAGAGGGGCACGCCGTAGATTTGACAATTTTTCGCTCCTGCGGGAGGGGAAATATGCGGTGTGCTTCCTGCAAGAAACCCACACCGTTCCGGGAGACGAAGCCACGTGGCTCCTGGAATGGCAAGGAGAGGTCCGCATGAGCCACCTCACCGCCATTTCTAGTGGGGTGGCCATCTTGCTGGGCCCGCATTTTCAGCCGGAGATCTTGGGGGTCGAGGAGCCCGTGCCAGGCCGCTTGCTGCACGTAACGGTTCGCCTGGGGGACGTGCCGCTCCATCTCGTGAACGTGTACGCCCCTCATCCCGGCCCGCAGCAAACGCGCTTCTTTGAAGAGGTGTCCGCTCTTCTTGGCTCCGTCGACGTCGGCGACTGCATTGTCCTCGGGGGGGATTTTAACTGCACCCTCGAGGCGAGGGACCGCTCCGGTGCCCCGCAGTGCATGACGGCGATGGAGAAGTTGAGGGACCTGGTCGGGTCCTTCGACTTGGTGGACGTCTGGCGAAATCTCCACCCCGACTCCAGCGCCTTTACTTGGGTGAGGCCTGGAGTTGGATGGTCTAGAGTCGACCGCCTTTACGTGTCTCGGGCGTACGTTTCCTGCGTCCCGGCGGCCTCCATGCGGCCGGTGCCGTGTTCGGACCACCACCTGGTGTGGGCGGAGCTCGCTTCGCTCCGCGCGAGGACGGGGTCCGCGTACTGGCACTTTAACAACCGGCTGCTGGAGGACGTGCGGTTCCAGGACTCGTTCCGTCGATTCTGGTCCGACTGGAGAAGGAAGCAGGGGGGCTTCCCCTCCTTGAGGCTATGGTGGGACGTGGGCAAGGCTCACGTCCGCGTCTTCTGTCAAGAGTACGCGAGGGGGTCGACCAAGAGGCGGGCGGCCAGAGTCGGGCGCCTAGAAAAAGAGGTGCTCGACCTGGAAGCCCGTCTCGGTCAAGTCGTCCAGGACCCGGCCCTGCGGACGGTGTACGAAGCGAAGAAGGCCGCGCTGAAGGACCTGCAGCTCGTCGGGTCCCGAGGCGCGTTCGTGAGGTCGCGGATCCGGTTCCTGCGGGATCTGGACCGCGGCTCCCCCTTCTTCTACTCGCTGGAAAAAAGGCAGAGTGTCCGTAAGCAGCTCTTGACGCTGCTGGCCGACGACGGCTCTCTCGTCTCGGATCCGGAGGGCGTCAACAACAGGGTCCGTGAATATTACGGGGCTCTGTTCTCTCCGGATCCGTCCAGCGAGGAAGCGCGTAGAGTTTTGTGGGAGGACCTGCCGAAGGTCGGCCCGGAGGGCGCCGAAAATCTGGAAGCTCCGCTAAGCCTGGCGGAGCTGACCGGTGCCCTCGCCCGGCTCTCGAGGGGAAAATCCCCGGGGCTGGACGGGCTGACCGTGGAGTTCCACAGGGCGTTCTGGGACGTCCTGGGGAGCGACTACGCGCGGGTCCTGGGGGAAAGTCTGGCGACCGGGGAGATGCCCCTCTCTTGGCGCAGGGCAGTCATCGTCCTGCTGCCTAAGAAGGGCGATCTCCGCCTCCTTAAGAACTGGCGCCCGGTCTCCCTCCTCAGCACGGACTACAAAATCTTCGCCAGGGCGATGTCTGCTCGCCTTGGTGCCGTGCTGGACCACATGATCCACCCCGACCAGTCATACACGGTCCCGGGCCGGACAATCCACGATAACATCCATCTGGTCCGGGACCTCATCCATTGTTCCCAGGAGGCTGGTCTGTCGGTCGCCTTCCTATCCCTCGACCAAGAGAAGGCGTTCGACAGGGTGGATCACGACTATCTGCTCGGAACTCTGCGCGTTTTCGGTTTCGGGACGCATTTCGTCGCCCGGATCCGACTTTTGTACGCCGCCGCGGAGTGTCTGATTAAGGTTAACGGGTCCTTGACGGCGCCCCTTCGCTTTAGGAGAGGGGTGCGCCAGGGATGCCCCATGTCCGGCCAGTTATACGCCGTTTGCGTGGAGCCTTTCCTGCGCCTCTTGCGGACGAGGTTGACGGGACTGGCTCTGCAAGGGCCGGGCGTGGAGGTCGTCCTCTCGGCTTACGCCGATGACGTGCTCCTCGCGATAGAGGATCCCGCTGACCTGCGGAGGATGCGTGAGTGCCAGGAGATTTACTCGGCCGCGTCCTCCGCCAGGATCAACTGGGAGAAATGTTCCGGACTCCTGGTGGGTCAGTGGCGGGTGGACTCCCTGCCGGAGGAGCTCAGGCCTTTTGCCTGGAGCACGACCCATCTCCTCTATCTGGGAGTCTACCTTAGCCCCGACGAGGGAGCCTGGCCGGCGAACTGGCAGGAGCTGGAGGCCAAGGTCGCCGCTCGCCTAGGGCGCTGGACAGGACTGCTCCGAGTGCTGTCCTACAGGGGTCGAGCGCTAGTCATAAACCAGCTGGTGGCCGCAATGCTGTGGTACCGGCTGGTCACTTTGACCCCTCCCCCTGCGTTTGTCGCCAAGATACAGAAGAAGCTGGTGGACTTCTTCTGGAACAACAGGAAGCACTGGGTCTCTGCCGCGGTCTTGAGTCTCCCGCTTGAGGAGGGCGGTCAGTCGTTGGTGTGCGTCAGCGCCCAGCTCGCGACTTTCCGTCTTCAGACCCTGCAGAGATACCTTTACGTCGAGCCCCCTCCTAGGTGGTGCGCTCTGGCGAGGTATTTCTTCCGCCAGCAGCTCGACCTCAATTATGACACGCAGCTCCTGTTTGTGAACTTGGGGGGTGCCAGGACCGCCCTCCGGGAGCTGCCTGTCTTTTACAGGGAACTCATCAGGGTCTGGAACAAAGTCTCCACCAAGCGCAGCTCTCCACCGGCTGGAGTGGCGGCCGTCCTGCAGGAGCCGCTGCTCGGGAATCCGTACCTCCACGGCCGAGGTTTTATGTGGCGGTCGGAAGAGAGGGCTGTGGCTGGTGAGGTGACCAGGGTCAGGGACCTGCTCGATGGCGGAGGAGCGGGCTGGATGGCGCCAGACACGCTGGCGCGGCGCCTAAATTCTGCCAACGTCCGCCACGCGGCCGATGCCATCGAGTCGCTAAAAACAGCTCTGGGCCCTGACTCCGTTAGGTGCATCGAGGAGGCTCAAGCACGTGGGGAGATCCCGTCCGAACTGACCCCCGTCCGGACGGAATTCCTCATCGGCGCCAAACCCCGGAACCTCCCTCGGGGGCCGGCGCCTCACAACTTGAGCCGCCTCGGGGAAATCCCCTCCGTGCCTTTCAGTTCCGCGCGGAGGGGTTTCCTGTACGGGCTGCTCCTGCACACCCTCAACTTTGCCATCCTCGCCGGCCGTCCGGACACGCCATGGCGTACCATCTTGCCGTCCGGAGGAGGCGGGGGTCCCCGATGGAGGGCACTCTACGCAGGGGTCCTCCCACTATTCATCGGGGACTTGGCCTGGAGGGTGGTGCACGGAGCAGTGCCGTGCAACAAATTTTTAAGCCGGTTCACGGACTCCCAGGCCGCCTGCAATTTCTGCGGTCTGGAGGAGTCCGTGTTCCATGTTTTTATTGAGTGCACAAGGTTGCAGCCCCTGTTCCATTATTTGAAGGGGCTGCTCCTGAAATTCTGGCTGCACTTCAGTCCCACTCTCCTGATCTTTGGGCACCCTGTGCGGAGGGGAGCGGGTAGGTCCGAAGGCCTCCTCGTAGGACTGCTCCTGGGCACGGCCAAGGGTGCCATCAGCCGGTCCAGGCAGCGGGCGGTCGAGGGGGTCGTTCAACCTGACTGCCTGCCTCTCTTCCGCTCTTACATCCGGTCCAGGGTGTCCTTGGAGATGGAGCACGCGGTGTCCACCGGTACGCGCGCGGCCTTCCGCGAGAGGTGGGCACCGGAGGGACTGGAGTGCATCATCACGCCCGGCAACCAAATTTTAATTTTATTTTACGTTTTAAAGTTAATTTGTTTTAATTGCCGGTGCTTTTAGTGTCCCCTTCCCTTTTATAGGGGGCACTGGGGAAAAATTGTGATTTTAGTGCCCAAAAAAAAAACAAAAAAAAAAGAAAAAACACAAAAAAAAACAAAAAAGGGGGGAAAAAAGGGCCTTGTAAATGTCTGGAGTGTCACCCAGGTCGGGTGGCACCGTTTAATGTTTTATGTTTTGCAGGTGAACTCCAAAAAGAGTTTCATGCAGAAGGACCAATGGTAGAGCAGTGGAGGCGTGTCCTGCACAGTAGGAGCTGAGCTGCAGAGAGAGGAGCTGCTAGCAACTTGTGCTCCTGCCTGGAGAGCCCTGAGACCAGCCCAGGAAGAGAAGGAAGGAAGGGGCTTGAACACCAACTTCTATCCAGAGGGAGAGGAGGAGAAAGCAGAAAACTTTCAACATCTTTACCATTCTGCAAAGAGTTGGAGAGAGGGGGAAAAGACCAACAACATCCAGTGTGGAAGGAGGGAGACTCTACCATTCTACAGGTGGGTGTGGGTGCATTTCCCCAAACAGACTTTGTTGTTTCGGTGGGGGGAGGAAAGAAGACCACTGAGGGCCGGAACATCGCGGGGGGTGTGTGTGTGTGTGGTAGTGTGTGTGGGGGCCTTGCTTACAACTAGGCCCCCCCCACAATTGGAACCCCCCCCACCCCCCCCCACATTTGCCTAGCCTGGGATAGCTGGAGCTACCAGGCTGAAGATTTTCATTAATCACCCAATTAAGGATCGTTAGGAGTGCCTGGTGGCTCCAGCTACCCCAGGTGAAGACATCTTCTCCCCCCACCTGAAGACCACCCCAAAGACTTTTGTGTTTTGCCATCTGTGGAGTGCACCCACCCACAGCTGCGAGGGGAGACCTGCCCTCGCAGCCCCCCCCCCTTCCCACCCCCCTCTCTCTTTCTCCGTTACCCTCTGTTTCTCCCCTCTCTCTCTGAGGCCCCTTTTCTTCCTAATTTAAAAAAAAACAAAACAATTAAGACAACTGAGCAGAGGGAGCAAGGCCTCTCCCCAATTGTCAACGAGGGGAGAGGTGCCTCGTTAAGGGCTCCTCTGCTCAGTTAATATACGAGGCCATTAAAGACCATTAAGGCCTGTGACTTTGGGGTGGGTGTAGCCCTTAAAGGGACCCCGTGATGGCGACCCCATCCACGCCGGTGGCAGGGCCAGCAAGGACGTATGCGCAGGTGGCAACCGCTTCCACGGCACCTCCTGCGCCACCCGCTGCCCTGCCACCATTCAGACTCATTACAAAAAAACACGGGGTCAAGAGCTACACTCACCGCACAATGAGCATTGAGGAGTGCGTGCGGGCGATGGCTGGGGTAGTCGGCCCCTCGGCCATTGTCGCAGCCTCCAAGATGTCTGGGAAGGCCGTGTTCTTCCTGGGGTCGGAGCGGGCGGTGTCCCTGGCCCTTGAAAAGGGGCTCACGGTGGGCGGGACGTTCCTGCCGGTGGACCCTCTCGAGGCCACCGCGCAGAGGGTCATCATTTCAAACGTCCCGCCCTTTGTTTCCGCTGAGCTCCTCCTCCCTCACCTACAACAACTGGGGGTGGTAAGGTCAGGGATCAACCCCATACCGCTCGGCCTCAGGGAGAACAGCCTGCGCCACGTGTTCTCCTTCCGCCGCCAGCTCTTTGTCCGGCTGGCGCGGGAGGAGACGACGGAGGGATCTTTTAATGTGGTGCACGAGGGGACTGCCTACCGCGTCTTCTGGACGTCGGACGGCGTGCGGTGCCATGCCTGCAGGGAGGTGGGGCACGTTCGCAAGAACTGCCCCGCCTCCAAGGCCGCCAAACCATCGAAGGCGGCCAAGGCTGGCGCCGCCGCCACCCCTCCCCCTAGTTGCGTCCGCGTGCCGGGAGCCATGGGTGCGCGGGCATCGTCGGAGGCCTTTGTTTTCAGGGCCTCCGGCGGGGGGGAGGGAGAGCGTCCGACCGGAAAGAGGGCGCGGAAGAAGACAAAACATCAAGAGGCGGGTCCCCTCAGTGCGCCGGATAATTTGACCACCGCGCTCAGCCCAACCCCGTCACCGGCGAGCGCGGGGTGCCCCGAGCCCGTGCCCGAGCCCTTGAACAACACCACAGAGGGGCCCAGGCGCGGGCAAGAAAAGGAAAAGGGGGGGGCGGAGCGGGAGGCCTCGGCAGACATGGAGGTCTCCCTGACTCCGCGCGCCCCCAGGAACAAAAAGAGGCACCGCCCCAATGACGCGGAGGGGGAACAACATCCCTCCGCGGAGGAGTCGGTGCCCGCCGCGTGTCCCGCGTCCCCCACCAGCGCCCCCAAATTGCGCTGCAGGCGCGAGGAGTCTTTCCCCGGGGAGGGTGAGACAGTTGAGGCTGCCCAGCCTCTGCCTCCCGGGGATGGAGTGGAAGATCTGCCTGTCGTGGGGGGCGTGGGGACCGCGGAGGAATGCGTAGCCGCCGGGCCGGGCGTCCCGGGGACTGAGGCGGGCGAGGCCGAAAAGGCCGAACCTGAGCCCGCCCAGCTATTACCCAACTTCCCCCGGGAGTTGCTCGACCCGGCGGAAACACAATATATTGATTTTAATGAAACTGTAGATGCTGGGCCGGGGGGTGGCAGCGGGGAGGGGGAGGAACACCCACCCTCGCCCCTTACTTTGGAGCTGGTGCACTTGGAGGGCCTGGGGATTTCCTATGGCCGGGTCTCTCCTTGTTCCCCGGTTCCTGGGGCGGAGGGGGAACCCCTTCCGCTGTCATTTCCCGACCCAGCACCAATTTTAAAAGAGCCCAGTGGGGACTCCTCTGCCGACGATCCTGGGGGTGGGATCGGGGCAGAGCCAGGGCCGGTTGGAGCGGCCGGTTCATTTGCCGTACCTTGTGCGGTCGATGGGCCGGCTGCTGGCGGCCACCTCCCGGAGGAGGACGGGGACTCGGTGGGGGACGCGGGAGAAGAACTAGAGACCACCGCCAGGGAGGCGGTGGATTTGCTCGCGGCCGCCGCTGAGGCCCTCCTCATTCCTGCAAAGGAACTCCGGGACTTTTTGGCCCAGAGCCGGGGTCGCCGCGACCAAGCCCGACTGGCCCTGGAAAAATGGTCCGAGCCGGAGCTGATCAAGGGGTCCGTCCGCGCCGCCGTTAAAACCTTGGCCGCGGGCGGGCCCTTGACAAAGGAGCAGCACCTTGAGCTGCGCGAGCTCGAGGGACTCCTCGCTGGGCTGCGGAGGGAGCGGAGTTCAACAAAAGACTCCGCTCCCTCCCCCACAATAGGTTAAGGTAGAGGTTGCACTATGCTTTTGCCATGAAGATAACCATAGCCAGCCTCAACATCAACGGCGGCAGAGGGGCACGCCGTAGATTTGACAATTTTTTGCTCCTGCGGGAGGGGAAATATGCGGTGTGCTTCCTGCAAGAAACCCACACCGTTCCGGGAGACGAAGCCACGTGGCTCCTGGAATGGCAAGGAGAGGTCCGCATGAGCCACCTCACCGCCATTTCTAGTGGGGTGGCCATCTTGCTGGGCCCGCATTTTCAGCCGGAGATCTTGGGGGTCGAGGAGCCCGTGCCAGGCCGCTTGCTGCACGTAACGGTTCGCCTGGGGGACGTGCCGCTCCATCTCGTGAACGTGTACGCCCCTCATCCCGGCCCGCAGCAAACGCGCTTCTTTGAAGAGGTGTCCGCTCTTCTTGGCTCCGTCGACGTCGGCGACTGCATTGTCCTCGGGGGGGATTTTAACTGCACCCTCGAGGCGAGGGACCGCTCCGGTGCCCCGCAGTGCATGACGGCGATGGAGAAGTTGAGGGACCTGGTCGGGTCCTTCGACTTGGTGGACGTCTGGCGAAATCTCCACCCCGACTCCAGCGCCTTTACTTGGGTGAGGCCTGGAGTTGGATGGTCTAGAGTCGACCGCCTTTACGTGTCTCGGGCGTACGTTTCCTGCGTCCCGGCGGCCTCCATGCGGCCGGTGCCGTGTTCGGACCACCACCTGGTGTGGGCGGAGCTCGCTTCGCTCCGCGCGAGGACGGGGTCCGCGTACTGGCACTTTAACAACCGGCTGCTGGAGGACGTGCGGTTCCAGGACTCGTTCCGTCGATTCTGGTCCGACTGGAGAAGGAAGCAGGGGGGCTTCCCCTCCTTGAGGCTATGGTGGGACGTGGGCAAGGCTCACGTCCGCGTCTTCTGTCAAGAGTACGCGAGGGGGTCGACCAAGAGGCGGGCGGCCAGAGTCGGGCGCCTAGAAAAAGAGGTGCTCGACCTGGAAGCCCGTCTCGGTCAAGTCGTCCAGGACCCGGCCCTGCGGACGGTGTACGAAGCGAAGAAGGCCGCGCTGAAGGACCTGCAGCTCGTCGGGTCCCGAGGCGCGTACGTGAGGTCGCGGATCCGGTTCCTGCGGGATCTGGACCGCGGCTCCCCCTTCTTCTACTCGCTGGAAAAAAGGCAGAGTGTCCGTAAGCAGCTCTTGACGCTGCTGGCCGACGACGGCTCTCTCGTCTCGGATCCGGAGGGCGTCAACAACAGGGTCCGTGAATATTACGGGGCTCTGTTCTCTCCGGATCCGTCCAGCGAGGAAGCGCGTAGAGTTTTGTGGGAGGACCTGCCGAAGGTCGGCCCGGAGGGCGCCGAAAATCTGGAAGCTCCGCTAAGCCTGGCGGAGCTGACCGGTGCCCTCGCCCGGCTCTCGAGGGGAAAATCCCCGGGGCTGGACGGGCTGACCGTGGAGTTCCACAGGGCGTTCTGGGACGTCCTGGGGAGCGACTACGCGCGGGTCCTGGGGGAAAGTCTGGCGACCGGGGAGATGCCCCTCTCTTGGCGCAGGGCAGTCATCGTCCTGCTGCCTAAGAAGGGCGATCTCCGCCTCCTTAAGAACTGGCGCCCGGTCTCCCTCCTCAGCACGGACTACAAAATCTTCGCCAGGGCGATGTCTGCTCGCCTTGGTGCCGTGCTGGACCACATGATCCACCCCGACCAGTCATACACGGTCCCGGGCCGGACAATCCACGATAACATCCATCTGGTCCGGGACCTCATCCATTGTTCCCAGGAGGCTGGTCTGTCGGTCGCCTTCCTATCCCTCGACCAAGAGAAGGCGTTCGACAGGGTGGATCACGACTATCTGCTCGGAACTCTGCGCGCTTTCGGGTTCGGGACGCATTTCGTCGCCCGGATCCGACTTTTGTACGCCGCCGCGGAGTGTCTGATTAAGGTTAACGGGTCCTTGACGGCGCCCCTTCGCTTTAGGAGAGGGGTGCGCCAGGGATGCCCCATGTCCGGCCAGTTATACGCCGTTTGCGTGGAGCCTTTCCTACGCCTCTTGCGGACGAGGTTGACGGGACTGGCTCTGCAAGGGCCGGGCGTGGAGGTCGTCCTCTCGGCTTACGCCGATGACGTGCTCCTCGCGATAGAGGATCCCGCTGACCTGCGGAGGATGCGTGAGTGCCAGGAGATTTACTCGGCCGCGTCCTCCGCCAGGATCAACTGGGAGAAATGTTCCGGACTCCTGGTGGGTCAGTGGCGGGTGGACTCCCTGCCGGAGGAGCTCAGGCCTTTTGCCTGGAGCACGACCCATCTCCTCTATCTGGGAGTCTACCTTAGCCCCGACGAGGGAGCCTGGCCGGCGAACTGGCAGGAGCTGGAGGCCAAGGTCGCCGCTCGCCTAGGGCGCTGGACAGGACTGCTCCGAGTGCTGTCCTACAGGGGTCGAGCGCTAGTCATAAACCAGCTGGTGGCCGCAATGCTGTGGTACCGGCTGGTCACTTTGACCCCTCCCCCTGCGTTTGTCGCCAAGATACAGAAGAAGCTGGTGGACTTCTTCTGGAACAACAGGAAGCACTGGGTCTCTGCCGCGGTCTTGAGTCTCCCGCTTGAGGAGGGCGGTCAGTCGTTGGTGTGCGTCAGCGCCCAGCTCGCGACTTTCCGTCTTCAGACCCTGCAGAGATACCTTTACGTCGAGCCCCCTCCTAGGTGGTGCGCTCTGGCGAGGTATTTCTTCCGCCAGCAGCTCGACCTCAATTATGACACGCAGCTCCTGTTTGTGAACTTGGGGGGTGCCAGGACCGCCCTCCGGGAGCTGCCTGTCTTTTACAGGGAACTCATCAGGGTCTGGAACAAAGTCTCCACCAAGCGCAGCTCTCCGCCGGCTGGAGTGGCGGCCGTCCTGCAGGAACCGCTGCTCGGGAATCCGTACCTCCACGGCCGAGGCTTTATGTGGCGGTCGGAAGAGAGGGCTGTGGCTGGTGAGGTGACCAGGGTCAGGGACCTGCTCGATGGCGGAGGAGCGGGCTGGATGGCGCCAGACACGCTGGCGCGGCGCCTAAATTCTGCCAACGTCCGCCACGCGGCCGATGCCATCGAGTCGCTAAAAACAGCTCTGGGCCCTGACTCCGTTAGGTGTATCGAGGAGGCTCAAGCACGTGGGGAAATCCCGTCCGAACTGACCCCCGTCCGGACGGAATTCCTCATCGGCGCCAAACCCCGGAACCTCCCTCGGGGGCCGGCGCCTCACAACTTGAGCCGCCTCGGGGAAATCCCCTCCGTGCCCTTCAGTTCCGCGCGGAGGGGTTTCCTGTACGGGCTGCTCCTGCACACCCTCAACTTTGCCATCCTCGCCGGCCGTCCGGACACGCCATGGCGTACCATCTTGCCGTCCGGAGGAGGCGGGGGTCCCCGATGGAGGGCACTCTACGCAGGGGTCCTCCCACTATTCATCGGGGACTTGGCCTGGAGGGTGGTGCACGGAGCAGTGCCGTGCAACAAATTTTTAAGCCGGTTCACGGACTCCCAGGCCGCCTGCAATTTCTGCGGTCTGGAGGAGTCCGTGTTCCATGTTTTTATGGAGTGCACAAGGTTGCAGCCCCTGTTCCATTATTTGAAGGGGCTGCTCCTGAAATTCTGGCTGCACTTCAGTCCCACTCTCCTGATCTTTGGGCACCCTGTGCGGAGGGGAGCGGGTAGGTCCGAAGGCCTCCTCGTAGGACTGCTCCTGGGCACGGCCAAGGGTGCCATCAGCCGGTCCAGGCAGCGGGCGGTCGAGGGGGTCGTTCAACCTGACTGCCTGCCTCTCTTCCGCTCTTACATCCGGTCCAGGGTGTCCTTGGAGATGGAGCACGCGGTGTCCACCGGTACGCTCGCGGCCTTCCGCGAGAGGTGGGCACCGGAGGGACTGGAGTGCATCATCACGCCCGGCAACCAAATTTTAATTTTATTTTACGTTTTAAAGTTAATTTGTTTTAATTGCCGGTGCTTTTAGTGTCCCCTTCCCTTTTATAGGGGGCACTGGGGAAAAATTGTGATTTTAGTGCCCAAAAAAAAATAAAAAAAAAATGAAAAAACACAAAAAAAAAAACGAAAAAGGGAGAAAAAAAAAAAAGGGCCTTGTAAATGTCTGGAGTGTCACCCAGGTCGGGTGGCACCGTTTAATGTTTTATGTTTTCACAGATAAACTCAAAAGAGTTTCATGCAGAAGGACCAATGGTAGAGCAGTGGAGGCGTGTCCTGCACAGTAGGAGCTGAGCTGCAGAGAGAGGAGCTGCTAGCAACTTGTGCTCCTGCCTGGAGAGCCCTGAGACCAGCCCAGGAATAGAAGGAAGGAAGGGGCTTCACCATCACTCTAACCAGAGGGAGAGGAGGAGGAAGCAGAAAACTTTCAACATCTTTTTCACCATTCTGCAAAGAGTTGGAGAGAGGGGGAAAAGACCAACAACATCCAGTGTGGAAGGAGGGAGACTCTACATTCTACAGGTGGGTGTGGGTGCATTTCCCCAAACAGACTTTGTTGTATCGGTGGGGGGAGGAAAGAAGACCACTGAGGGCCGGAACATCGCGGGGGGTGTGTGTGTGTGTGGTAGTGTGTGTGGGGGCCTTGCTTACAACTGGGCCCCCCCCACAATTGGAACCCCCCCCCACCCCCCACATTTGCCTAGCCTGGGATAGCTGGAGCTACCAGGCTGAAGATTGTTGTTTTTCTTAATCATCCTATTAAAGATCGTTAAGGATTGTGTGCCTGGTGGCTCCAGCTACCCCAGGTGAAGACATCTTCTCCCCCCACCTGAAGACCACCCCAAAGACTTTTGTGTTTTGCCATCTGGGGAGTGCACCCACCCACAGCTGCGAGGGGAGACCTGCCCTCGCAGACCCCCTTCCCACCCCCCTCTCTCTTTCTCTGCTACTCTGTTTCTCCCCTCTCTCTCTGAGGCCTCTTCCTTCCAAATTTACAAAAAAAAACAATTAAGACAACTGAGCAGAGGGAGCAAGGCCTCTCCCCAATTGCCAACTAGGGGAGAGGTACCTCGTTAAGGGCTCCTCTGCTCAGTTAATTTACGAGGCCAATTAAGACCATTAAGGCCTGTGACTTTGGGGTGGGTGTAGCCCTTAAAGGGACCCCGTGATGGCGACCCCATCCACGCCGGTGGCAGGGCCAGCAAGGACGTATGCGCAGGTGGCAACCGCTTCCACGGCCCCTCCTGCGCCACCCGCTGCCCTGCCACCATTTAGGTTAATTACTAAAAAACACGGGGTCAAGAGCTACACTCACCCCACAATGACCATCGAGGAGTGCGTGCGGGCGATGGCTGGGGTAGTCGGCCCCTCGGCCATTGTCGCAGCCTCCAAGATGTCTGGGAAGGCCGTGTTCTTCCTGGGGTCGGAGCGGGCGGTGTCCCTGGCCCTTGAAAAGGGGCTCACGGTGGGCAGGACGTTCCTGCCGGTGGACCCTCTCGAGGCCACCGCGCAGAGGGTCATCGTGTCAAACGTCCCGCCCTTTGTTTCCGCTGAGCTCCTCCTCCCTCACCTACACCAACTGGGGGAGGTAAGGTCGGGGATCAACCCCATACCGCTCGGCCTCAGGGAGAACAGCCTGCGCCACGTGTTCTCCTTCCGCCGCCAGCTCTTTGTCCGGCTGGCGCGGGAGGACATGACAGAAGGGCACTTTAATGTGGTGCACGAGGGGACTGCCTACCGCGTCTTCTGGACGTCGGACGGCGTGCGGTGCCATGCCTGCAGGGAGGTGGGGCACGTTCGTAAGAACTGCCCCGCCTCCAAGGCCGCCAAACCACCGAAGGCGGCCATAGCTGGCGCCGCCGCCACCCCTCCCCCTAGTTGCGTCCGCGTGCCGGGAGCCATGGGTGCGCGGGCATCGTCGGAGGCCTTTGTTTTCAGGGCCTCCGGCGGGGGGGAGGGAGAGCGTCCGAGCGGAAAGAAGGCGCGGAAGAAGGAGAAACATCTAGAGGCGGGTCCCCTCGGTGCGCCGGAAAGTTTGACCACCGCGCTCAGCCCAACCCAGTCACCGGCGAGCGCGGGGTGCCCCGAGCCCGTGCCCGGGCCCTTGAATAACACCACAGAGGGGCCCAGGCGCGGGCAAGAAAAGGAAAAGGGGGGGGCGGAGCGGGAGGCCTCGGCAGACATGGAGGTCTCCCTGACTCCGCGCGCCCCCAGGAACAAAAAGAGGCACCGCCCCAATGAGGCGGAGGGGGAACAACATCCCTCCGCGGAGGAGGCGGTGCCCGCCGCGTGTCCCGCGTCCCCCACCAGCGCCCCCAAATTGCGCTGCAGGCGCGAGGAGTCTTTCCCCGGGGAGGATGAGGCAGTCGAGGCTGCCCAGCCGCTGCCTCCTGGGGAGGGCGTGGAAGATCTGCCTGTCGTGGGGGGCGTGGGGCCAGTGGAAGAATGCGTAGCCGCCGGGTCGAGCGTCCCGGGGACCGAGGCGGGCGGGGCCGAAAAGGCCGAACCTGAGCCCGCCCAGCTATTATCCAACTTCCCCCGGGAGTCGCTCGACCCGGCAGAAATACAAACAAATAATTATGACACTGTAGATGCTGGGCCGGGGGGTGGCAGCGGGGAGGGGGAGGAACACCCACCCTCGCCCCTTACTTTGGAGCTGGAGCACTTGGAGGGCCTGGGGATTTCCTATGGCCGGGTCTCTCCTTGTTCTCCGGTTCCTGGGGCGGAGGGGGAACCCCTTCCGCTGTCATTTCCCGACCCAGCACCATTTTTAAAAGAGCCCAGTGGGGACTCCTCTGCCGACGATCCTGGGGGTGGGATCGGGGCAGTGCCAGGGCCGGTTGGAGCGGCCGGTTCATTTGCCGTACCTTGTGCGGTCGATGGGCCGGCTGCTGGCGGCCACCTCCCGGAGGAGGACGGGGACTCGGTGGGGGACGCGGGTGAAGACCTAGAGACCACCGCCAGTGAGGCGGTGGATCTGCTCGCGGCCGCCGCTGAGGCCCTCCTCATTCCTGCAAAGGAACTCCGGGACTTTTTGGCCCAGAGCCGGGGTCGCCGCGACCAAGCCCGACTGGCCCTGGAAAAATGGTCCGAGCCGGAGCTGATCAAGGGGTCCGTCCGCGCCGCCGTTAAAACCTTGGCCGCGGGCGGGCCCTTGACAAAGGAGCAGCACCTTGAGCTGCGCGAGCTCGAGGGACTCCTCGCTGGGCTGCGGAGGGAGCGGAGTTCAACAAAAGACTCCGCTCCCTCCCCCACAATAGGTTAAGGTAGAGGTTGCACTATGCTTTTGCCATGAAGATAACCATAGCTAGCCTCAACATCAACGGCGGCAGAGGGGCACGCCGTAGATTTGACAATTTTTCGCTCCTGCGGGAGGGGAAATATGCGGTGTGCTTCCTGCAAGAAACCCACACCGTTCCGGGAGACGAAGCCACGTGGCTCCTGGAATGGCAAGGAGAGGTCCGCATGAGCCACCTCACCGCCATTTCTAGTGGGGTGGCCATCTTGCTGGGCCCGCATTTTCAGCCGGAGATCTTGGGGGTCGAGGAGCCCGTGCCAGGCCGCTTGCTGCACGTAACGGTTCGCCTGGGGGACGTGCCGCTCCATCTCGTGAACGTGTACGCCCCTCATCCCGGCCCGCAGCAAACGCGCTTCTTTGAAGAGGTGTCCGCTCTTCTTGGCTCCGTCGACGTCGGCGACTGCATTGTCCTCGGGGGGGATTTTAACTGCACCCTCGAGGCGAGGGACCGCTCCGGTGCCCCGCAGTGCATGACGGCGATGGAGAAGTTGAGGGACCTGGTCGGGTCCTTCGACTTGGTGGACGTCTGGCGAAATCTCCACCCCGACTCCAGCGCCTTTACTTGGGTGAGGCCTGGAGTTGGATGGTCTAGAGTCGACCGCCTTTACGTGTCTCGGGCGTACGTTTCCTGCGTCCCGGCGGCCTCCATGCGGCCGGTGCCGTGTTCGGACCACCACCTGGTGTGGGCGGAGCTCGCTTCGCTCCGCGCGAGGACGGGGTCCGCGTACTGGCACTTTAACAACCGGCTGCTGGAGGACGTGCGGTTCCAGGACTCGTTCCGTCGATTCTGGTCCGACTGGAGAAGGAAGCAGGGGGGCTTCCCCTCCTGGAGGCTATGGTGGGACGTGGGCAAGGCTCACGTCCGCGTCTTCTGTCAAGAGTACGCGAGGGGGTCGACCAAGAGGCGGGCGGCCAGAGTCGGGCGCCTAGAAAAAGAGGTGCTCGACCTGGAAGCCCGTCTCGGTCAAGTCGTCCAGGACCCGGCCCTGCGGACGGTGTACGAAGCGAAGAAGGCCGCGCTGTAGGACCTGCAGCTCGTCGGGTCCCGAGGCGCGTTCGTGAGGTCGCGGATCCGGTTCCTGCGGGATCTGGACCGCGGCTCCCCCTTCTTCTACTCGCTGGAAAAAAGGCAGAGTGTCCGTAAGCAGCTCTTGACGCTGCTGGCCGACGACGGCTCTCTCGTCTCGGATCCGGAGGGCGTCAACAACAGGGTCCGTGAATATTACGGGGCTCTGTTCTCTCCGGATCCGTCCAGCGAGGAAGCGCGTAGAGTTTTGTGGGAGGACCTGCCGAAGGTCCGCCCGGAGGGCGCCGAAAATCTGGAAGCTCCGCTAAGCCTGGCGGAGCTGACCGGTGCCCTCGCCCGGCTCTCGGGGGGAAAATCCCCGGGGCTGGACGGGCTGACCGTGGAGTTCCACAGGGCGTTCTGGGACGTCCTGGGGGGCGACTACGCGCGGGTCCTGGGGGAAAGTCTGGCGACCGGGGAGATGCCCCTCTCTTGGCGCAGGGCAGTCATCGTCCTGCTGCCTAAGAAGGGCGATCTCCGCCTCCTTAAGAACTGGCGTCCGGTCTCCCTCCTCAGCACGGACTACAAAATCTTCGCCAGGGCGATGTCTGCTCGCCTTGGTGCCGTGCTGGACCACATGATCCACCCCGACCAGTCATACACGGTCCCGGGCCGGACAATCCACGACAACATCCATCTGGTCCGGGACCTCATCCATTGCTCCCAGGAGGCTGGTCTGTCGGTCGCCTTCCTATCCCTCGACCAAGAGAAGGCGTTCGACAGGGTGGATCACGACTATCTGCTCGGAACTCTGCGCGCTTTCGGGTTCGGGACGCATTTCGTCGCCCGGATCCGACTTTTGTACGCCGCCGCGGAGTGTCTGATTAAGGTTAACGGGTCCTTGACGGCGCCCCTTCGCTTTAGGAGAGGGGTGCGCCAGGGATGCCCCATGTCCGGCCAGTTATACGCCGTTTGCGTGGAGCCTTTCCTGCGCCTCTTGCGGACGAGGTTGACGGGACTGGCTCTGCAAGGGCCGGGCGTGGAGGTCGTCCTCTCGGCTTACGCCGATGACGTGCTCCTCGCGGTAGAGGATCCCGCTGACCTGCGGAGGATGCGTGAGTGCCAGGAGATTTACTCGGCCGCGTCCTCCGCCAGGATCAACTGGGAGAAATGTTCCGGACTCCTGGTGGGTCAGTGGCGGGTGGACTCCCTGCCGGAGGAGCTCAGGCCTTTTGCCTGGAGCACGACCCATCTCCTCTATCTGGGAGTCTACCTTAGCCCCGACGAGGGAGCCTGGCCGGCGAACTGGCAGGAGCTGGAGGCCAAGGTCGCCGCTCGCCTAGGGCGCTGGACAGGACTGCTCCGAGTGCTGTCCTACAGGGGTCGAGCGCTAGTCATAAACCAGCTGGTGGCCGCAATGCTGTGGTACCGGCTGGTCACTTTGACCCCTCCCCCTGCGTTTGTCGCCAAGATACAGAAGAAGCTGGTGGACTTCTTCTGGAACAACAGGAAGCACTGGGTCTCTGCTGCGGTCTTGAGTCTCCCGCTTGAGGAGGGCGGTCAGTCGTTGGTGTGCGTCAGCGCCCAGCTCGCGACTTTCCGTCTTCAGACCCTGCAGAGATACCTTTACGTTGAGCCCCCTCCTAGGTGGTGCGCTCTGGCGAGGTATTTCTTCCGCCAGCAGCTCGACCTCAATTATGACACGCAGCTCCTGTTTGTGAACTTGGGGGGTGCCAGGACCGCCCTCCGGGAGCTGCCTGTCTTTTACAGGGAACTCATCAGGGTCTGGAACAAAGTCTCCACCAAGCGCAGCTCTCCGCCGGCTGGAGTGGCGGCCGTCCTGCAGGAGCCGCTGCTCGGGAATCCGTACCTCCACGGCCGAGGCTTCATGTGGCGGTCGGAAGAGAGGGCTGTGGCTGGTGAGGTGACCAGGGTCAGGGACCTGCTCGATGGCGGAGGAGCGGGCTGGATGGCGCCAGACACGCTGGCGCGGCGCCTAAACTCTGCCAACGTCCGCCACGCGGCCGATGCCATCGAGTCGCTAAAAACAGCTCTGGGCCCTGACTCCGTTAGGTGCATCGAGGAGGCTCAAGCACGTGGGGAGATCCCGTCCGAACTGACCCCCGTCCGGACGGAATTCCTCATCGGCGCCAAACCCCGGAACCTCCCTCGGGGGCCGGCGCCTCACAACTTGAGCCGCCTCGGGGAAATCCCCTCCGTGCCTTTCAGTTCCGCGCGGAGGGGTTTCCTGTACGGGCTGCTCCTGCACACCCTCAACTTTGCCATCCTCGCCGGCCGTCCGGACACGCCATGGCGTACCATCTTGCCGTCCGGAGGAGGCGGGGGTCCCCGATGGAGGGCACTCTACGCAGGGGTCCTCCCACTATTCATCGGGGACTTGGCCTGGAGGGTGGTGCACGGAGCAGTGCCGTGCAACAAATTTTTAAGCCGGTTCACGGACTCCCAGGCCGCCTGCAATTTCTGCGGTCTGGAGGAGTCCGTGTTCCATGTTTTTATTGAGTGCACGAGGTTGCAGCCCCTGTTCCATTATTTGAAGGGGCTGCTCCTGAAATTCTGGCTGCACTTCAGTCCCACCCTCCTGATCTTTGGGCACCCTGTGCGGAGGGGAGCGGGTAGGTCCGAAGGCCTCCTCGTAGGACTGCTCCTGGGCACGGCCAAGGGTGCCATCAGCCGGTCCAGGCAGCGGGCGGTCGAGGGGGTCGTTCAACCTGACTGCCTGCCTCTCTTCCGCTCTTACATCCGGTCCAGGGTGTCCTTGGAGATGGAGCACGCGGTGTCCACCGGTACGCTCGCGGCCTTCCGCGAGAGGTGGGCACCGGAGGGACTGGAGTGCATCATCACGCCCGGCAACCAAATTTTAATTTGATTTTACGTTTTAAAGTTTAATTTGTTTTAATTGCCGGTGCTTTTAGTGTCCCCTTCCCTTTTATAGGGGGCACCGGAGAAATTGTGATTTTAGTGCCCAAAAAAAAAAACCAAAAAAAAACAAAAAACACAAAAAAAAAACAAAAAAAAACAAAAAAAGGAAAAAAGGGCCTTGTAAATGTCTGGAGTGTCACCCAGGTCGGGTGGCACCGTTTAATGTTTTATGTTTTCGCAGATAAACTCAAAAGAGTTTCATGCAGAAGGACCCCCAGGTCCCTCTGCATCTCAGCATGTTGTAATTTCTCTCCATTCAAATAATATTCCCTTTTACTGTTTTTTTTCCCAAGGTGGATGACCTCAAATTTTCCGACATTTTATTCCATCTGCCAAATCTTCGCCTATTCGCTTAACCTATCCAAATCTCTTTGCAGCCTCTCTGTGTCCTCTACACAACCCGCTTTCCCACTAATCTTGGTGACATCTGCAAATTTTGTTACACTGCACTCTGTCCCCTCTTCCAGGTTATCAATGTATATTGTAAACAGTTGTGGTCCTAGCACCGATCCCTGTGGCACACCAGTAACCACCGATTTCCAACCCGAAAAGGACCCATTTATCCCGACTCTCTGCTTTCTGTTCGCCAGCCAATTCTCTATCCATGCTAATAAATTTCCTCTGACTCCGTGTACCTCTATCTTCTGTAGTAACCTTTTGTGAGGCACCTTCTCGAATGCCTTTTGGAAATCTAAATACACCACATCCATCGGTACACCTCTATCCACCATGCTCGTTATATCCTCAAAGAATTCCAAGAAATTAGTTAAACATGATTTCCCCTTCATGAATCCATGCTGCGTCTGCTTGATTGCACTATTCCTATCTAGATGTCCCGCTATTTCTTCCTTAATGATAGTTTCAAGCATTTTCCCCACTATAGATGTTAAACTAACCTGCCTATAGTTACCTGCCTTTTGTCTGCCCCCCTTTTTAAACAGAGGCGTTACATTAGCTGCTTTCCAATGCGCTGGTACCTCCCCAGAGTCCAGCGAATTGTGGTAGATTATAACGAATGCATCTGCTATAACTTCCGCCATCTCTTTTAATACCCTGGGATGCATTTCATCAGGACCAGGGGACTTGTCTACCTTGAGTCCCATTAGCCTGTCCAGCACTACCCCCCTAGTGATAGTGATTGTCTCAAGGTCCTCCCTTCCCACATTCCTGTGACCAGCAATTTTCGGCATGGTTTTTGTGTCTTCCACTGTGAAGACCGAAGCAAAATAATTGTTTAAGGTCTCAGCCATTTCCACATTTCTCATTATTAAATCCCCCTTCTCATCTTCTAAGGGACCAACATTTACTTTAGTCACTTTTTTCCGTGTACTGCGCCATCATGGAGTACTTTAACACTCGCACTACCAACGACTGGAATAAGTTCATTGGTGTAGGTGAGCAGCTTTGCTTGAACCGGGACCAACTTGGGTCATTCAGTTTGATTGTCCCATAGCCTCTCAAAGGCTTCTTGTTTCATTACTGACTGGCTCGCCCCCGTGTCCACCTTCATGAAGACTGGAACGCCATTTATTTCAACTTCCATCCTCAACGGGGAACGTTCTGTGGTGCAGGTAAACATTTTGTACACCTCATCGTGGGGCTGAGCTGCCTCTCTGACCGCCTCTTCATAGTCCGCACTGGATTCATGGCCCTCTGCAGACTCTTCATCAACATGGTAAGTCCTATTTCTTTTACATATTTGCTGGAGGTGGCCCTTTGTGCTGCAGCCTTTACACACATAGTCCTTAAAACGGCACTGGTGAGCCCGGTGATTTCCTCTGCAATGACAGCATGCTGCTACTCGATTAGCCCCCTTCAGCAGAATCAGAGTTAAGGGACTTGGGAGCCTGTCCTCTCTCCCCTGAGGAGATTCACGTTCGACAGTCCAACCTCTAAAAGGTGGCACTCTGTGTACAGTACTTGCCGGGTTTGAGTCCTGAAGATAAGTCATTCGCCTAGAGCCACAGGTCGAGATCATGAACGCCTGGCTCATGGTGATGGCCTTCTGCAGTGTGACTTTGGTATCCGCAGATAGTAGCCTGTGAAGAAGGCCCTCATGGCCGATTCCAATGACAAAGATATCCCACAACGCTTCAGTGAGGTGTTCGCTGAAATCACATGGTACCGCCAGCCTCCTGAGGTCTGCAGCATATTTCATAATTTCCTGGTCCTCGGGCCGTCGGTGGGTGTAAACCGGTGTCTGGCTGTGCGGATGCTCTCTTTGGGCTTGAGTTGTTCTTGGATCAGCATAACAAGCTCCTCGTACATGTTGGTCATTGTCTTCGCTGGTGCCAGCAAGTTCCTGAGGAGGTATAGATGGTGGGCCCACAACTGGTGAGCAGGATAGCTCTGCGCTTATCAGTCAGGTCGTTTGCTGTGAAGAAATGATCGAGCCTCTCCACAAATGCATCCCAATCATCCCCATTGGTGAACTGCTACATCGTACCAAAGTTAGCCATTTTCGCGTGAAAGTCCGTAATCTCGTCGCCAATTGTTATGTCTTTAGATGCTCTAATAATGACACCACGAGGTAAAGTATTGCACTTAAATATAGTGACATTAGTCCATTTAATATAACACCAGAGTGAGGATACCACATGGTGGACTCCCTTTTATACCTGGGTACCTGTGATGTACAGGTGTCCCCTGGGCCTCCACCAGTTGCACCCTCTGTTGGTGCCAACATAGTGTATGCAGTGTGAACTTTGTTGATGATACCTCCGTTAAACAAGTCTCCATCTTATGCAACTATACAGTGACTACACAGAGAGTATATCTATCGTATGCATATATAACAGATTCCACATCATCCAAGCTAATGTCCTTCCTTACTATTGTGTTAATCGCCTCTTTAACCAGTCATGCTACCCCACCTCCTTTTCCTTTCTGTCTATCCTTCCTGAATATTGAATACCCCTGGATGTTGAGTTCACAGCCTTGGTCACCCTGGAGCCATGTTGCCATAATCCCAATTACATTATATCCGTTAACAGCTATCTGCACAGTTAATTAATCCACCTTATTACGAATGCTCCTTCCATTGAGACTCAGAGCCTTCAGGCTTGTTTTTTTAGCACTCTTTGTCCTTTTAGGATTATGTTGTAATGTGTCCCTTTTTGATTTTTGCCCTTGATTTCTCTGCCCTCCACTCTTCCTAGCATGTACATACATGACACTTTCAGACCTGCCCTGGTGAAGGTCCCTCCTGAAACATTAACCTTTCAGATGCTGCCTGACGTTTTAATTTCTGGTGATTTTTCTTGTGCACTCCTTACATTCCCTTAATAGTTCAATATGTTGGCTTTTCCAGTTCTGAAGAAGGGTGATCGACCTGCAACATTAACTCTGTTTCTCTCTCCACAGATGCTGCCTGACCTGCTGAGTATTCCCAGCATTTTCTGTTTGTATTTCAAATTTCAGCATCTGCAGTATTTTGCTTTTGTGTCAATATGTTGGCTGTCTTGACCTGACTTAAGAGGGCCGATTTTCCCAGTATGTGCAGAACATTCGATCAAAATTGGTCATAATGTGTAAACAGAGCAGCTTAAAGTAATTCAAATGCTACATTGAATATAATTATTTTGGCCATCATACTTTATTGAAGATGAACACAAAGTACCCAAGTTTTTTCTTAGTAGTTCTTACTTCTTAATGCTAATTACCACAGGTATTTTCCCCAAGGCACCAGCTCGATTCACCCAGGATGGCAGTAGTTGGAGCACTGCAGCTGGCATCAACATCCCTGTGCTAAAGATGGGGGGAAATCAGACCAAGCTGTCACTCCTGAGAGCTATCCAGTGACTGTTGCATGGGTGTCGGGTGAGAACAGGATTTCTAAATAGGTTGTAACAACCTCCATATTTGAATAGCACACTGATGTCTGTGCAAATTAAGTTTCTAGACTAGCCTTCCCTAAAGTAGAGGATCTACAAGTGGATGGGAGGTCAGTGGGAGGGTTATAGAACAATCGTATGTGGATTGTGGGTGGAGCAAGAATGATGGGCCGATAGCCTTTCTTGCTTTAAAGTTCTCACGATGTAGAAGGGGGAAGAAAAATAAACACAATTTGACAGCGCAGAATACTGGCAGGGTATGAGTGTTACACAGAATTACAGGTAATTTTACAGCACAGAAAACAGGCCATTCAGCCCAAATGGTCGAAGTGCCGAATGAGCCTCCCCCCACCTTACTTCCTCTTACCCTATCAGCATATCAAAGAAGGCTTCAAATTTAACCTCCAAAAAACTGACCCAATCAAAACATTCTATAATTGATATTACCCGTTAACACCAAAATATCAACTTGCAATTGTCAGTATTTCACATAAATATCAGTGTTTTGGGGACCTAGTCAGCATTTGGGTACTAAATACAGATTGGAGCAAGAGGTTACATTCAAGCCTCCCTTCTATTTTAAAGCGATTACAAGAAATGATCAGTGCCTATATCAGTGCTCTGATGTTAGGGTGGAAATACCTGTACCTCACTGTTTTATACACACCCATGGGGAAAAATTCACTATCACCCCGTTTGGAGGTGGTAATAGTCGAGAGATGTCATCGAGCTATAGTACTCAGATGACGCCTGCGTCTGCGCATATACATAGGCCGAACTCTAGGATATAGTTGACGTATTTACTGAGGCGTACGAAAGCATGGGCCTTACACGAAACATCCGTAAGACAAGCCTGTCCTCACCGCACAGCACTGCCTCCCAGTCATCAAGAGCCACAGCGCGGCCTTGGACACAGTGGATGTCGGGAGCCCTTTATTAACAAGAGCAGGCATCGACGATGAGATTCAACACCGCCTCTAGTGCACCAGTGCAGCCTTTGGCCATCTGAGGAAAAGAGTGTTTGAAAACCAGACCCTCAAAACTGTCACCAAGCTCATGGTCTACAGGGCTGTAGTAATACCCACTCTCCTGTATGGCTCAGAGACATGGACCATGTACAGTAGACATCTCAAGTCGCTGGAAAAATATCACCAACGATGTCTCTGCAAGATCCTACAAATCCCCTGGGAGGACAGGTGCACCAACATCAGCGTCCTCGTCCAGGCTAACATCAGCAACATTGAAGCACCGACCACACTCGATCAGCTCCACAGGGTAGGCCACATAATTTGCATGCCAGACTCGAGACTCCCAAAGCAAGTGCTCTATGCGGAGCTCCTTCACGGCAAACGAGCCAAAGGTGGGCAGCGGAAATGCTACAAGGACACCCACAAGGCCTCCCTGATAAAGTGCGACATCCCCACTGACACCTGGGATTCCCTGGCCAAAGACTGTCCCAAGTGGAGGAAGTGCATCCGGGAGAGCGTTGAGCACTTCGAGTCTCAACGCCGAGAGCGTGCAGAAATCAAGCGCAGGCAGCGGGAAAGAACGTGTGGCAAACCTGTCCCACCCACCCCTTCCCTCAACGACTATCTGTCCCACCTGTGACAAAGTCTGTGGCTCTTGTATTGGACTGTTCAGCCACCAAAGAACTCACTTCAGGAGTGGAAGCAAGTCTCCCTCGATTCGGAGGGACTGCCTATGATAATGATGACACCCCATCTTTCCTGAATGCTGCAAATGGTAGTTACAGTTACTACCACACCACCTTCAGAGTCTCCTCGCAAGATCCATCCTTGGCCTTCTCTTCTTCCTCATCTATCTGCTGGCCCTGGGCAACATCACCTAGAGTCATGGGCCCCGATATTTATGGGAAGGTGAGAAGGGAGCGGGTGAGAGGAGGTGTACAGGCTGGGAAACCAGGACGTATGGGTTCCCCGGAGATCCTCCCAGCTGCGAACTAGCCAGATTGAAACGCTGGCCGGGAGTCAGGCAGGATGGTCTGCAGCATCAAGACGCAGCCGGGGAGTGGAGAGGTGGGGAGTGATGGGGTAGGCAGAGAATGTGGGTCAGGGAGGGTGGGGGCGAGTGGGCGGGGAACCACAGGCCGTCATGGATAGATCGCGGGCTGGATAGATTGGCAAGGGGCGGGCAGCCGGAGAGATTGTTTGGGGTCCAGAGAGATGGAGGGTGAGCGGTGGGGGTCCGATTGTGGGGAGAGAAACAGATTTGCATTGGGGGCTGGGTGGAAGCACTCCTTCTCTTTCTGACCCACAAGCAGTGCTGTAATTGAATATTAGGAAGATCAAAGTCATTGTTTTTGGTCCCCGTCACAAACTACATTCCCTAGACTCTGAATCCATCCCTTTCCCCAACTTCTGTCTGAGGCTGAACCACACTGTTGGCAACCTTGGCGTCATTTGACCCTGAAATGAGGTTTCGACCATATACCCGCAGCATAACTAAGACCACCTATTTCCACTTCCGTAACTTTGCCCATCTCTGCCCTTGCCTCAGCTCATCCGCTGCTGAAGCCCACATCTATGCCTTTGTTATCTCTAGACTTGACTATTCCAACGCACACCTGCTTGGCCTCCCACATTCTACCCTATGTAAAAAGGTGATCCAAAACTCAGCTGCCCGTGTCCTAACTCGCACCAAGTCCCGCTCACCCATCACCCCTGTGCTCGCTGACCTACATTGGCTTCCGGTTAAGCAATGCCTCGATTTCAAAATTCTCATCCTTATTTTCAAATCCCTCCACTGCCTTGCCCCTCCCTATCTCTGTGATCTCCTCCAGCCCCACAACCCCACAAGCTGTCAATGCTCCTCTAATTCTGCCCTCTTGAGCACCCCTGATTATAATCGCTCAACTATTGTTGGCCGTGCCTTCTGTTGCCTAGGCCGCAAGCTCTGGAACGTCCTGCCTAAACCTTTCCACCTCTTTACCTCTCTTTCCTCCTTCATGACGCTCCTTAAAACATACCTCTTTGACCAAGCTTTTGGTCACCTGCGCTAATTTCTACTCATGCGGCTCGGTGTCCAATTTGTATCTCCTGTGAAACGCCTTGGGATGTTTCACTATGTTAAAGGCACCATACAAATACAATTTGTTGTTCTTCTTCTTAACACGACTCTGGTGTGATTTGTGCTTTCAGACAATGCCCCAGATGTGGCCAGCCTGTCCCTGAGCTCCACCAGCCCAGTATGCAGGGAGAAGAAATGGGGGAGGAAGAACAGAGGGAGGAGGAGGAAGAGGACGATGTAAGCATCGCGTCACTGCTTCTCACTTTTGCACACAAAAGCTCAGTTACTGGGAATACGCAGTCATTGCAGTTCAGCTTAGGAGAGGGATCTGTACTGGGTGATGTATGGGGCCTAGCGGGCTGCAGCAGGGTAAAGGGGTAAGGCAAGCTTGTGGACCGACTCCCGGAGGGTGAGTTCGCGCACAAGTTATGCTCCACAGAACTCAGATGACGAGTTTGTTGGGGATGCAAACCAGGGGTTTTATTCTCTCTAAGTTTGATTAATTTAACAATTATCTCCCCCCTTTCTATCTTAAATGTCTTTATATCTTCTTTGATCTCTTCTTCTAATGTCATGACCACCCTGTTAGTCTCCCTGGTAAATACCGAGGCAAAGTAACTATTCAATTGTTCTGCCATTTTACTGTCATTGCCTGTGAGTTTATCTTGTGTATCCCTTCGTGGCCCAATCCCGATCCTGAATATCCTTTTAATATTTATGTATCTGTAGAATACTTTACTATTTGTTTTTTATTCCTTGATAATTTGATTTTGTACTTCCTCTTTGCTTTCCTATTTTTTTGGATTTTTTTACTAACCTCTTCGTTTTTTCTTTTTCCATCCTCGCCTTCATTGTTTATATACTTAGTTTATGCCTTTTTCCTTACTTTCAGTTTACCCTTATCTCTTTACTTAATCAAGTTTCTTTTTGGTTTTCAGCAAAATATATATAGAACCAAACTCCATTATGCACCTTTTTAAATATTTCCGCTTGTTGTTCTATTTCTTTGATGGGGAGAATCGTCCTTCTTCTCTCTTAACAAGCCCGGATTCAACAGACGGATACCTTGGATAAGTTTCAATGACTTTAATTCCAACACATGAAGGGTGAAGAGATCACAAAGTCTCTGTTTAAAGAATGGACTCAGTCGAGAATATTTTGTGGACTTTATGGATATTTTTCTCTGAGGGTACTTTCCCTTTGATAGGGTCACCCTGTGCAGATACGTGAAAAGGCTGGTTTGTTAAAACTCCAGAGACCGCATGGCAGGTGGCTGTGACAAAGAACTATCAGTCATTCAGAATGTACGGGTTCGCCCTAGCAAAAGGAAAGGGGCTCAGATATCTGAGGCATACATAAACTATTGGAAAACCACTCTAATATGTAAAGGCACTTCTTAGAAGAGAAGCAGAATAATGGACCCACTAGCCTGGCCAGACCAAGAGGGGCCAGTTCTTCCCCACACAAAAGCTGAGAGATGTTCCAGACCCAGGGCCATCAGTCCAATACACATGGGTCTGATGGCCCATCACCGACTAAGCACCAGAGTACTTCGAAGCAAAAGGATTTCAAAGATTGGCGGGAGAGATAAGAGCAGGACTCCTTTAAAGATAGACGCTTTTCCACCACTCTCTAGTGTTCTGGAGTATCCTCCAGCGTTCGAGCATTCCCTCACTCTCTCTCTCGCTCCACCAAGACCGACGTGACAAGAAGGAGGACCAGCTGAGCGATCAAGACCACTTGGTGAGCATGGTCACGAGTGTCCCAAGCCGATAACCAGAGCACCAGGAGAGCTGTGTGGAGTGTAAAGGGCTCAGAATTTTCTTGGAAGTGAAGCTTTTTCAGGCCATTCTGGGGAGGGAGCTTTATGCGACATGGTAATTCGCTGGGAGAGGGGAGTTAGACTATACCATAGCAACAAAGAAATTATTAAAAGAGTGTCTAAAGTAAATGTTGGTCCCTTAGAAGATGAGAAGGGGGATTTAATAATGAGAAATGTGGAAATGGCTGAGACCTTAAACAATTATTTTGCTTCGGTCTGCACAGTGAAAGACACAAAAACCATGCCAAAAATTGCTGGTCACAGGAATGTGGGAAGGGAGGACCTTGAGACAATCACTATCACTAGGGGGGTAGTGCTGGACAGGCTAATGGGACTCAAGGTAGACAAGTCCCCTGGTCCTGATGAAATGCATCCCAGGGTATTAAAAGAGATGGTGGAAGTTATAGCAGATGCATTCGTTATAATCTACCAACATTCTCTGGACTCTGGGGAGGTACCAGCGGATTGGAAAGCAGCTAATGTAACGCTTCTGTTTAAAAAAGGGGACAGACAAAAGGCAGGTAACTATAGGCCGGTTAGTTGACCATCTGTAGTGTGGAAAATGCTTGAAACTATCATTAAGGAAGAAATAGCAGGACATCTAGATAGGAATAGTACAATCAAGCAGACGCAGCATGGATTCATGAAGGGGAAATCATGTTTAACTAATTTCCTGGAATTCTTTGAGGATATAACGAGCATGGTGGATAGAGGTGTACCGATGGATGTGGTGTATTTAGATTTCCAAAAGGCATTCGATAAGGTGCCACACAAAAGGTTACTGCAGAAGATAGAGGTACACGGAGTCAGAGGAAATGTATTAGCATGGATCGAGAATTGGCTGGCGAACAGAAAGCAGAGAGTCGGGATAAATGGGTCCTTTTCGGGTTGGAAATCGGTGGTTAGTGGTGTGCCACAAGGATCGGTGCTGGGACCATAACTGTAACCTGGAAGAGGGGACAGAGTGTAGTGTAACAAAATTTGCAGATGACACAAAGATTAGTGGGAAAGCGGGTTGTGTAGAGGACACAGAGAGGCTGCAAAGAGATTTGGATAGGTTAAACGAATGGGCTAAGTTTTGGCAGATGGAATACAATGTCGGAAAGTGTGAGGTCATCCACCTTGGGAAAAAAAACAGTAAAAGGGAATATTATTTGAATGGGGAGAAATTACAACATGCTGAGATGCAGAGGGACCTGGGGGTCCTTGTGCATGAATCCCAAAAAGTTAGTTTGTAGGTGCAGCAGGTAATCAGGAAGGCGAATGGAATGTTGGCCTTCATTGCGAGAGGGATGGAGTACAAAAGCAAGGAGGTCCTGCTGCAACTGTATAGGGTATTGGTGAGGCCGCACCTGGAGTACTGCGTGCAGTTTTGGTCACCTTACTTAAGGAAGGATATACTGGCTTTGGAGGGGGCACAGAGATGATTCACTAGGCTGATTCCGGAGATGAGGGGATTACCTTATGATGATAGATTGAGTAGACTGGGTCTTTACTCGTTGGAGTTCAGAAGGATGAGGGGTGATCTTATAGAAACATTTAAAATAATGAAAGGGACAGACAAGATAGAGGCAGAGAGGTTGTTTCCACTGGTCTGGGAGACTAGAACTAGGGGGCACAGCCTCAAAATACGGGGGAGCCAATTTAAAACTGAGTTGAGAAGGAATTTCTTCTCCCAGAGGGTTGTGAATCTGTGGAATTCTCTGCCCAAGGAAGCAGTTGAGGCTAGCTCATTGAATGTATTCAAGTCACAGATAGATAGATTTTTAACTAAAAAGGGAATTCAGGTTTACGGGGAGCGGGCGGGTAAGTGGAGCTGAGTCCACGGCCAGATCAACCATGATCTTGTTGAATGGCGGAGCAGACTCGAGGGGCTAGATGGCCTACTCCTGTTCCTAATTCTTATGTTCTTATGTTCTTATGTTCTTATGGGAGCATCTCACTTTTCAGCCACCTGAGAGAGCATCTCCTACGAGCTGTTCAAATTGCACCTTAATTATACAGGTTTTGGCACATGAGTGTCCTCATGGACAGACCTTAGCAGTGACGTGATTGGTTGTACCAACGCATGATCAAATACGCATTTGTTGGTACAAATAGTGTTATATGGTTACATTAGTTCCTCTTTGGATGTTCTTTATTGCTCCCTTGAGCCCAAGATCAATGAGTGGTCATCTTGTGTGCGTGTGGTATTAAGCGTACCTTTTGTTTTGCCAGCTTAGGGCCTCCATAATAGCCAGATAACATCTTTGATAATCAATCGTGCACTTGCACTCCCCTCTTTTGGCCCTTGGCTATATACCCCAAGATAGGCCAATGTGCGGTTCTCACATTTCATCCAAAGGGGAAGTATTATTGTCAGCTTAAGACATCCGTCTAGTGGTTCAGTTTTGGTCTCCTAATCTGAAGAAGGGTGTACTTGCATTTGAGGGAGTGCACCGAAGGTTCACCAGACTGATTCCTGGGATGGCAGGACTGAAATATGAAGAGAGACTGGATCGACTCAGCCTATATTCACTGGAGTTTAGAAGAATGAGAGGGGATCTCATAGAAACATATAAAATTCTGACGGGACTGGACAGGTTAGATGCAGGAAGAATGTTCAGAACCAGTGGTCACAGTCTTAGGATAAGGGGTAGGCCATTTAGGACTGAGATGAGGAGAAACTTCTTCACTCAGAGAGTTGTTAACCTGTGGAATTCTCTTCTGCAGAGAGTTGTTGATGTCAGTTCATTAGATATATTCAAGAGGGAATTGGATATGGCCCTTACGGGTAAAGGGATCAAGGTGTATGGAGAGAAATCAGGAAAGGGGTACTGAGGTGAATGATCAGCCATGATCTTATTGAATGGTGGTGCAGGCTCGAAGGGCCGAATGGCCTACTCCTGCACCTATTTTCTATGTTTCTATGTTACCTGTTTTACAGATTTTTCCTTAGATACTAAAGGTTTAGTTTCTTCTAAGGCTTTTATGGGGGCCTGAGCTATGGCTTTCCTCACCCGTCATTTACATCTCCAACATAATTCAATCAACAATGCCATTAAAACCACACATTGCACAATCACCAATACATGGGATATTATTCTTATCCAGGGGTGCACCTGCACATTTAGTTCAAAGTTCCAAAGCCTCGCATACCAGGGTTGGTTTGCCAACATTTCTTTAGTGTCCTTCTGGAGTTTGTCGATCTTCTTCATCAAGATGATGTACCTCTGCCGTTGTTCATGTATGTCCTGTTCCAACTTAGTTTGTTCTTCACTAACTCTGGGTATAGGTCGTCCTTGTGGTTCCTCGAAACCTTTATACCCTGCTTTGATACTGTCCGCCGCCGTCCCATTGAAGGACTCTCCTTTCAATTCTGGATATATGATATAGCCTGAATATCGAGTTCTTCTTTTGGTGCAAAACAGAAGTCGGTGGTCATGATAGGACAGTGGTTAACTTCCCCCACCATCATGTTGACTCACACACCATCCTCCCTTTCCTTGTGAGGCTGCGGTCATTTCGGAATCCAGTGTCAGCGGTGTGACACTCAACACACATCCTTCTGTTTGGCCATATCCACAGACGTTGTTATCGAGGTCTGGGTGCTCTCGGTATAAAACAACTTGATTATTCTTATAACAATCTTTAATATAGATACCTTTGGTATTGTTTCTCTTTTTAATTACGTACTGGTGCAATTTGTGATACTGCACACGGGTCTGATTCCTTATTTAGTCTATATTGCTTACTTGGTACAATGTGTTTTCCTTTGTCAGGTTGTATTGTGGTATTGATAACACAAACCCTATTATATTCTGATGTCCAATTACACACCTGTTCTTAGGGACTCAGGCATGGCTATTCCTCTGGCCCTCACAGGCTTGGGTGTCATTCTTGCCCAATGTCCATTCAGCAAATACATCATTGGTTATCCTATCCGGCACCCCCCCATTCTGGAGTTGTTCTAGGTTATGTTCTACCGTATTCAGCATCCAAGCCCCATATCCCACACAAACTATCTCAGCCGCCATTCTTTTACTCATAGTTTGTCCAGCCTGGTTTGCCAAATTTATCGTTTTTGCATGGTGCCGCATTGTATGGGCAACCTATAGCAGTTCCCGTTCCGCCCCGTCCCCAAGCTGGGTCTGCATTTTCTCGTTATCACCTCTCTTTTCCAGCAGTCCTTTTAAGGTCTGTGTGAGGGTGATGACATGGTCTTCTATTGTTTGAAGATCTATTGTATTAATCGCAACACTCGCCGCGTATCCCGCGCCCACCATTTCTAATATTCCCCTCTTTCTCCTCCCACCTTTCCCATTTTTGTTCGACTTTTTTACGTTGAACTTCATAGTCTTGGATTTGGGCCCCTCAAGGGTTTTTACGGTTAGGTTTTTATATAAGCTTATAGTTTTCTTACCGCAAAACAGTGGGATAGTTATACCCGTTGGGATTAACAATACCGTAATTACCCTTTGGCATACCCCAAAGCGGATTTTGTCTTTAGTTCTTTTTATTACTAATCCTCCGCTTGCCCCCTGTGTCATGTTTGGGCATCCTGGGGGTTCTGTATCATTATGGTTGGGGCTATTGTGGTGGTTGGGATCTCTATCTTACACACAAACATTCCCCACAAGGAGCCATTACCGCATTGTGATTCCCTGATGGGTATGGGGGCAGTCCCCTCTCCTCTCTGGTGAGGTTACATCTTACCCACACATACATGTGTGGATTTCCTTGGGCCGAGCTATTCATGCACGTCCATAATTGGTTCTGCCATGAGTGTCCCTTATCCGGGCTTGTCCATTCCACTTTAAGTCGCCCGCTTTGAAATTTTCCACAAAAGATTGAGTTTGTAGTGGAAGTATTTCCTTGATAGCCATTTGGGTAACTTACTGCTGGGTCGTGGTATAAGATGGGGTTACCCAGTATTCCTCCTACAAGGACTAAGGTTCTGTAAAACACAACATGTTTTCCCAGTTGTCATCGGTCAGTTAGGGTCTCACGTTATTTTAACTATGTCCAATGTTTCCACCGTCTGGTTCCGCCTATCGCAACGCACGTGCACGTGTCGCTTACCATTATTACCTGGTGAGCGCCTGTCCATTTTGGTGAGAATCCTGGCTTTTCGGGGTTTATTTTTACCATTATCTTGCACCCAACCTGTGGTACCTGAGACTTTTGTTCCTTGGTGCCAGTTTCCAAGTCCTTGATCACTTGCTGATCCCTGGCGCGTGCCTTCAGATCATGTAATTGTTTACATAATTCCATCACAAATCTTCTTACTCGGTCCTGTTAGGGTCTGACGTCATCACTCCCCATCACTAGAACCTCAGGTAATCTCATTGCCCTTCCTGTCATTAGTTCGAAAGGCGTGAGTCTGTCTAAGGCTGAGAGAGCCTACAGCATGATTGAGAAAGAAGCATTAGCGTGTGTCTATGGGGTAAATAAAATGCATCAATACCTGTTTGGGCTAAAATTTGAATTGGAAACCGACCATAAGCCACTTATATCCCTGTTTTCCGAGAGCAAAGGGATAAATACCAATGCATCAGCCAACATCCAGAGATGGGCGCTCACGTTGTCCACATACAACTATGCCATCCGCCACAGGCCAAGCACAGAAAACTGCGCCGATGCTCTCAGTAGGCTGCCATTGCCCACCATGGGGGTGGAAATGGCGCAGCCCGCAGATCTAGCCACACTTATGGAAGCATTTGAGAGTGAGCAATCACCCATCACTGCCCGGTAGATCAAAACCTGGATAAGCCAGGACCCCTTATTATTTCTAGTCAATAGCTGTGTGCTTCACAGGAGCTGGTCCAGTGTCCCAGTGGAAATGCAGGAAGAGATAAAGCCATTCCAGCGGCGCAAAGATGAAATGTCTATACAAGCAGACTGCCTTCTGTGGGGCAATCGAGTCGTGGTCCCCAAGAAGGGCAGAGACACCTTCATCAATGACCTCCACAGTACCCACCCAGGCATCGTGATGATGAAATCGATAGCCAGATCCCACGTGTGGTGGCCCGGTATCGATACGGACTCAGAGTCCTGCGTTCACAGATGTAATACATGCTCGCGGTTCAGCAATGTACCCAGGGAGGCGCCGCTAAGTTTATGGTCTTGGCCCTCCAAACCGTGGTCTAGGATACACGTCAACCATGCAGGCCCGTTTTTGGGTAAAATGTTCATTGCAGTTGTAGACGCGTATTCCACGTGGATTGAATGTGAGATAATGTCGGCTAGCACGTCCATTGCCACTACTGAAAGCCTGCGGGCTATGTTTGCCACTCACGGCTTACCCGATGTCCTTGTGAGCGACAACAGGCCATGTTTTACCAGTGCTGAGTTCAAAGAATTCATGACACACAACAGGATCAAACATGTCACATCTGCCCTGTTTAAACCAGTGTCCAATGGTCAGGCAGAGAGAGCAGTGCAAACCATCAAGCAAGGCTTGAAGAGGGTAACTGAAGGCTCATTGCAGACTCGTCTATCCCGAGTCCTGCTTAGCTACCACACGAGACCCCACTCGCTCAATGGGATCGCACCTGCTGAACTGCTCATGAAAAGAGCACTTAAGACAAGGCTCTCGTTAGTTCACCCTGATCTACATGAACTGGTAGAGAGCAGGTGGCTTCAACAAAGTGCACACCATGATAGCGCAAATGTGTCACGCGAGATTGAAATCAATGATCCTGTATTTGTATTGAATTATGGACAAGGTCCCAAGTGGCTTCCCGGCACTGTCGTGGCCAAAGAGGGGAGCAAGGTGTTTCGGGTCAAACTTTCAAATGGACTCATTCACCGGAAACACTTGGACCAAATCAAACTTAGATTCATGGACTATCCTGAGCAACCCACCTTGGACCCTACCTTTTTTGATCCCCCAACATACACACCAGTGGCAACCGGCACCACTATTGACCACGAAGCAGAACCCATCATTCACAGAAGCCCAGCAGGACCGAACACACCAGGCAGCCCAGCAAGGCCAGCTGCACAGCAGCCCAGCGAAGGCCCAACAAATGATTCAACAATACCAGCTTTCACACTGAGAAGATCAACCAGAGCAAAAAGGACCCCAAATCGACTCAAATTGTAAATAGTTACATTATTGACTTTGTGGGGGGGAGTGTTGTTATATATGTAAACTTGTATTTACTCTGTACAGCTGACAGAGGGCTTAGCCCCTGGAGTCCCAAGAGATCCCATAATCATTTGGGAGCACAGGTATTTAAGGAGGCCTCACAGGTTGGAGAGGCACTCTGGAGACCTGCAATAAAAGACTAAGGTCACACTTTACTTTGAGCTCACAGTGTTCAGTCTGACTCTTTCTCCATACATAACCGTAATTATTAAAGCCATAGATCCCCTGTGTGGTGGCCTGGCATCGACTCAGATTTAGAGTCATGCGTGCGCCAGTGCAACACTTGCTCTCAGCTGAGCAATGCATCCAGAGAGGCACCGCTAAGGTTGTGGTCGTGGCCCTCCAAACCGTGGTCGAGGATCCACGTGGACTATGCGGGCCCATTTCTAGGCAAAATGTTTTTGGTTGTCATGGACGCCTACTCAAAATGGATTGAATGTGCAATAATGTCTGTAAGCATGTCCATGGTCACTATTGAAAGCCTACGAGCCATGTTTGCCATGCACGGCTTGTCTGATGTCCTAGTCAGCGACAATGGGTCGTGCTTCACCAGTGCTGAATTCAAGGAATTCATGACCCACAACAGGATCAAACACATAACATCTGCCCCGTTCAAGCCCGCATCCAATTGCTAGGCGGAATGGGCAGTTCAGACCATCAAACAAAGCTTGAAACGTGTGTCGGCAGGCTGCCTGCAGACCCAACTGTCCCGAGTGCTGATCAGCTACCACACCAGACTCCACTCACTCACCGGGGTTCCCCCAGCCGAGCTGCTCGTGAAAAGGGCGCTAAAAACAAGGCTCTCTCTTGTCCACCCTGATCTCCATGATCACATAGAGGGCAAGCGGCATCAACAAAGTATGCACCGTGACCGCACAAATTTGTCACGCGATATTGAGATCAATGATCCTGTGTTTGTGCTCAATTATGGACATGGTCCCAAATGAGTCGCTAGCACATTCACAGCCAAAGAGGGGAGTAAGGTGTTTCAGGTCAAATTGGCCAATGGACAAATGCACAGAAATCACTTGGACCAAATCAAATTGAGGTTCACCAACAGCTACGAACAACCCAAAGAGGACACCACCAACTTTGACCCTCCAACACACACACAAATGGCAACCGACATCATGGTTGACCACGAACCAAACTCACCATCCCCAGCAGCCCGGCAAGGCCGGCTGCCCAGCAGCTCAATGAAGGACTGACCAACTCACCCACATCCGCATTTGTACCGAGACGATCGACAAGAGAGAGAAAAGCCCCAGATCGTCTCACCTTGTAAATAAGTGTACTGTTCACTTCATGGGGGAGTGATGTTATGTATTTAACCCCTTGTAACCTGCATAACACCTGACCACCAGAGGGCCCACCTGTTGGAGTCCCAAGAGATCCCAGCATCCGTTGGGAGCATGGTATATAACCAGGCCACCCACGAGGTACCTGCACTCTGGAGTCTTATTAAAGGAGCTAAGGTCACACTTGCTCATTGTACACAGTACTCAGTTTCATCCTTTATTATAATTGTACCAATAGGGGATATGGAATTTCTGCCTCATTCCCAGTAGGGCACAAGCTTGTTTCATTACTTTACCAATGAGGTGTGTACTCTGATCTGAATCTATCTGTAGGGGCATTCCCCTCCTAATTATAATTTCTTCTGCTAATATTCTAGCCACCGTCTCAGCTGAGCAATTTCTAGTTGCGAATGCTTCTACCCATTTTGTGAATTGATCTATTATAACCAAACAATAAATTTTTCCCTGGTGATTGGACAGTGGGCCCATGAAGTCTTTCTGCAGGTTTTCCCATGGTCTCTTTGGTCGGGGTTGGTGTCCAATTCTGACCTTTATTTTTCCATCTGGGTTATGCTTTGCGCATGTTAAGCACTTCCTACAATAATTTTCTATATCTCTTCCCATCCCCTTCCACCACCAACATCAGGACATTGAACTCGTCATGCTGATCTTACCTATATGCGCATACTCATGGTATATACTCAATAGGTTTTGTCGTATACACTCTGGGGCTACCACATTACAATCTTTCCTCCAGATTATATCCACGCCTTGTTTAGCTACCTGTCTTTTCCATTCTGCTGTAGGGCTGCCTCCTGTACTTTAAATATATTTACTTCTTCTGGCACGAGCGCACAGGCGCTTATTTTAGCCCGTGGGCTCCCTGCTTCTGCTGCTCGCTTCTGCCTCATCCGCCCATGCATTCCTTTGCTGATGTCTGTCAGAGCTTTTCTTATGGGCTTTGATCTTTATTATTGCACATCGCTGGGGCTGGAGGGCAGCCTTTAACAGTTCCTTAACTATATTCTCGTGTCGAATTGGTCCCCCCCCCCCCCACCCCGATGTCATATAACCGCGCCGACTCCAGGCTACCATATAATCGTAGACCACCCCAAACGCGCATCGGCAGTCTGTATATATATTTACCCTTTTACCTTTTGCCTACTTGAGGGCTTCCGTTAGGGCAACTAATTCACCACTTGGGCCGAGAGGCTCCCTTCTAACTGCCCAATTCGCCGTGTTTGCCCGTCACCATCTACTACCGCCCACCCCGTTCGGGACATTCCATCGATGTACCAATGGGACCCGTCTACGTAAAGGTCCATGTCCGCTCCCTCGAGTGGCTCTTCCTTTATCGATCTACTTTGCTCTGCCCCCTCTATCGGGTTACATTCATGATCCTGGCCTTCTGTAATGATCCATCCTGAGGGGTTGTTATTGCTATCTTTTGCTACCATTACTGTGCCACTCGGGGGTATTAGTACTGCCTCCCACGTCGCCCTTCTTGTGTCTGACACTGTTCTTAGTCTCCCAGTGTTTAGTAGCTCTACCAGGGTATGTTGTGAATGTAGGATAATTTGTCCTGACATTACTATGGGTTCACTAATTCTGACTGCTCAGGCTGCACAGTCAAGAGCAGCTACACATCTAGATAATGCAACTACAGGTTGTTGCTTGGTGGAGTAATATGCCACCGGTCGTTACCCGTCCCCATGTTGCTGGGTCACCACCGCATTATAGTGGTTTTTGCTGTGATGATTATAAATGTGGAAGGGCTTATTCTGATCCGGTAGTCCCAGGGCGGGGGCGCTCATAAGGGCTTGTTTCAGCTGTTGAAACGCTGCTTCTTGTTCAGAGCCCCAGCCTACCGGCTCTTGGGAAGGCTTTCCCCCTTTTATTAAATCTTGTACGGGCTGAGCCTTTTCTGCATATCCCGGGATAACGTTCCAATAGTAATTAAACAGTCCTAATACCTGTCTGACTCCCTTACTTTGGCATCGTCCTAATGGCCTCCTTCCTATCCTTGGGCATCTGCCTTTTCCCTTGTGTTACTACATACCGTAGGTACGTGACTAGGTAGGGTCATTCTCTATCTGAGCCTTTTTTGGGTTAGCTTTCAGCCCTGCCTATGGTAGGGCCCCAAGCACCGTGGTCAATGCCAGCACGTGGTGTTTCTTCATGGTGGATGCTATAAGAGTGTCATCCACATATTGCAAGAGGGTACTTCCTTCCCCTACATCTATTGGCTCCAGGACCCCAGCCAGCATCCGGTGGAATATACTTGGGCTGTTATGGAATCAGTAAAGCACTCTAGTCCATGTATACAGTTTTCCTCTTACAGTGAAGGCGAACTTCCCTTGTGACTCCTCGTCTCAGGGTATGGCCCAAAATCTATTTGCTATATCCAATACGGTGAATATTTTATGATCCGGGCCCAGGCCATTGAAAATCATTGTCGGGCTGGCCACTATCGGGTGCTCCCGGGGTGTAACTTTATTTAAGGCAATATAATCTATAGTCAGCCTATATGAGACATCTGGTTTCTTTACTGACCATACTAGTGAGTGGTCGTAGCTATTGTTTGTCGTGGCTTTGACTCGAGTGTTCTCGACTCCATCCCACATCATGCGACCCGCCACCAACTCAGTGAAACTCCAATGTTGCACGAGGTAGGCAAAGCCACAAAACAGCTGAAGAATAACAAGGCTACAGGTGCGGATGGAATCCCTGCTGAGGCGCTAAAGTATGGCGGAGAGGCGCTGTTGGCGCGAATACATGACCTCATCTCTCTCATCTGGAGGAAGGCGAGCATGCCGGGAGATCTCAGAGACGCAGTGATTGTGACCATTTTTTAAAAAGGGGGACAAGTCCGACATGCGGCAACTGTAGGGGAATCTCCCTGCTATCAGCTACTGGGAAAGTTGTCGCTAGAGTTCTCCTCAATCGACTTCTCCCTGTGGCCGAGGAGCTCCTCTCGGAATCACAATGCGGATTTCATCCCCTATGGGGTACAACAGCATGATCTTTGCAGCGCGACAGCTGCAGGAAAAATACAGGGAGCAACGCCAGCCCTTATATATGGCCTTTTTCGATCTTACAAAGGTCTTTGACACTGTCAACCATGAGGGTCTATGAAACACCCTCCTCCATTTCGGATGCCCCCAAAAGTTTGTCAACATCCTTCGCCTGCTTCATGATGACATGCAGGCCGTGATCCTTACCAATGGATCCATTACAGACCCAATTCACGTCCGGACCGGGGTCAAACAGGGCTGCGTCATCGCTCCAACCCTCTTCTCAATCTTCCTCGCCACCTCACAATCAACAAGCTCCCCGCTGGAGTGGAACTAAACTACAGAACCATGGGAAGCTGTTTAACCTACGCCGCCTCCAAGCCAGGTCCAAGATCACCCCAACCTCTGTCGTTGAACTGCAGTATGCGGACGATGCCTGCATATTCAGAGGCTGAACTCCTCTACATATAGTCAATGTATTCACTGAGGCATATGAAAGCATGGGCCTTACGCTTAACATCCGTAAGACAAAGGTCCTCCACCAGCCTGTCATCGCTGCACAGCACTGGCCTCCAATCATCAAGATTCACGGTGCGGCCCTCGACAACGTGGACCATTTCCCATATCTCGGGAGCCTCTTATCAACAAAGGCAGACATTGATGCGGAGATTCAACATTGCCTCCAGTGCGCCAGTGCAGCCTTCGGCCGTCTGAGGAAAAGAGTGTTTGAAGATCAGGCCCTCGAATCTACCACCAAGCTCATGGTCTACAGGGCTGAAGTAATATCCGCCCTCCTGTATAGACCTAAGGCATGGACGATGTATAGAAGGCACCTCAAGTCGCTAGAGATATATCACCAACGATGTCTCTGCAAGATCCTGCAAATCCCCTGGGAGGACAGGCGGACCAACATCAGTATCCTCGACCAGGCTAACATCCCCAGTATTGAAGCACTGACCACACTCGATCAGCTTCGCTGGGCAGGTCACATAGTTCGCATGCCAGATACGAGACTCCCTAAGCAAATGCTTTATGTGGAGCTCCTTCGTGGTAAACGAGCCAAAGGAGGACAGCGGAAACGTTATAAGGACACCCTCAAAACCTCCCTAGTAAACTGCGACATCACCACTGATACCTGGGAGACCCTGGCCGAAGACCGCCCGAGGTGGAGAAAGTGCATCTAGGAGGGCGTTGAGCTCTTTGAGTCTCAACGCAAAGAGCGTGAAGAGGCCAAGCGCAGGCAGTGGAAGGAGCGCGCGGCAAACCAGCTCCATCGATCCCTTCCCTCGATGAATGTCTGTCCCACTTGTAACAGGGTCTGTGGTCCTCGTATCAAACTGTTCAGCCATCAAAGAACTCACTTAGGGAGTGGAAGAAAATCTTCCTTGATTCCGAGGGTCTGCCTATGATTGTTTGTCTCATTACCCCTTGCCTTTCCAATTCTTTCACTATCTGAAGGTCAGCTGCTTCGGCATCAGGCTTCAATGGGTATTGCCGGTGGGCTTTATGTTCTTGGCCTGGGATTTTGACTGGCTCGGGCCCTACCACAGTCCTGTTTGTGTTGGGCCCATAAGGCAGGGTACAACTGACATATACTTCCCCAGGAGCCCTTTGTTTCCCACTCGGGATCTATTGAACAGATCCCAGCCACCCGCTGCTGCCGATGGCCCGGTTGATTAAATTTACACTGAGTTTGGTGCTTGTCTATTAGTACCCCTATTTCCTTTAATGTTTCTATTCCTAATATGGTGCCTTCGGGATTGGGGCAGCACCAAAACTGGGTGGGTAGTATTATCCCCTGTACTTCCAATAGTACAATTAACTTAAAGTTGCCTTTCTGTTACCTCCTCCCACTCCTTTTATGCTGATCGTTTCCTTGGTAAGGGGTAAGTCTAGATTAGTTATGGATATTGACGCTCCCGTGTCTATCAGCATCTCGCACTGCTGGCCCCCAACTACTGCTCTAACTTCTCCTCTCTTAACAAGCCCGAATTCAACAGACGGATACCTTGGACAAGTTTCAACGACTTTAATTACAACACGTGAAGGGGGAGCATCTCACTTCTCAGCCGCCTAAGAGAGCATCTCCAACGAGCTGTTCAAATTGCACCTTAATTATACAGGTTTTGGCACATGAGTGTCCTCGTGGACAGACGTTAACAGTGACATGATTGATTGTACCAACGCATGATCAAATACCCATTTTTTCCCTTCTTCCAGATGTCACTCACCTTATATTGTTATATGGTTATATTAGTTCCTCTTTGGATGTTCTTTATTGCTCCCTTGAGCCCGAGGTCAATGAGTGGTCATCTTGTGTACGTGTGGTATTAAACATACCTTTTGTTTAGCCAGCTCAGGGCCTCCATAATAGCCAGATAACATGTGTGATAATCAATCGTGCTCTTGCACTCTTTCACTGTGAATTTTTTTTACCTTCCCTAGTTCTATTTTCAACCCCTCAAAATTAGCTTTTTTCCAATCTATTATTTTGTTTTTTGTCTTGTATCTTTCTCAATCTTTGTATTGAGCTTGTTCCCATCAAGCCAAAGGACATGCCATTGAAGGAGATTCTCACCAAGTTAGAACAGCACTCCAGTCCTGAGCCCCTAGAAATTGCTGAAAGTTATCGTTTTGGAATATGCGATCAATTAATTGATGAGGGTATCAGTGAGTATATTCTTGCTTTAAAAAAGCTATCCATTCACTGTCATTTCAGAAACGCTCACAATCAAGCACTGCGGAACCGTTTGTTTGTGGGATGAAAAATGAAGCAATCAGAAAGAAGTTGTTGACAACCCCTAACTTGACTTTTGATTTAACTTGTCAGACAGCTTATGTCGATGGATATGGCCGACCAATACTCCCAAGAATTTCGTACCATTTCCAGTCATCAGACAACCGAGATGAATCGTCTGCAGATTAAAAGTAAAAGGCAGTTGGGCCCCAAGGTCTCAGCATCTGCCCTAGGCAACAGCGCATTGAAGTCATGCTGTCAGTGCCTGGGACAACACATCGCTCAAAGCTGTCCATATGTGAAGGCAGAGTGTTTCTTCTGCAAGAAAACAGGGCAAGTTGTGAAGGCTTGCTGACTGAAGACTAAACCGACCTTCAATGCTGCAAGTAGAAATCCCAGAGACTACATAGCATTGAAGAGAAGCAACAGAATGAGGAGGTTTTGGAGATACACATCATCAGGAGCACGAGGGAATCTAACAGCGATTTGCGAAGTATCGTCATCGAAGTAAAAGTTGCAAGAACCAGGATACCAATGGAAATCGACACTGGTGCATCCGTGAGCGCCATACCAGAATTGCTATATCTCAACATGTTGAGTGATTTTCGACTAGGGAAATCGAAGATAGAGTTGTGAGGCTACTCAGGAGAGCAAATTCCTGTTGTAGGACATATCACCATACCGGTGAGATACAAGGATCAGTTTCAGAGCTTGCCTCTCAAAGTGATGTCAGGAGATAAGCCTGCCTTGATAGGTAGAAATTGGTTGGGATCGCTGAAGCTGAATTGGAATGAGATTTTTCATGTGGAAACAAAATTTGTATCGAAAGATGACGTCATCAAGCAGTATCCGAAGGTGTTCCATGAAACAAGTAGTCCGATCCAAGGCTTCAAGGCAAGTGTCAGAGTGCAGAAGGACACAAGACCAGTTTACTGCAAGCCACGGCCCATACCATACGCACACAAGGCGAAAGTTGAGCAAGAACTCAAAAAACTAGAAACTGAAAACATTGGGGTAGAAATTTAGCGCCACCCGAAATGCGCCGCATCTACCGCTTCTGATGTGTTTTCACCGCTGCTGTGGATGAGGTGGCCTCCTGCGCGAAATTCAGCTCTTTGGCATTTGGCATAATGGGGACGGAGGTGCGGCGGTGAGCACTCTAGAGGGGCGGATGTGGAGGCAGGACTTAAAGGGGAGAGCTGCTGCGAGCTCTGTGATTATTTTAGTTAGGTGCACTGGGCCACTAGGCAGGGTTTCGGCCAGGCCAGTGGCCTAGCACCCAAGGGGGGCTGCCAGGTTGCTTGTTGGCAGCCTGGCCAAACCTGGGGGCAGAATTGTCGGGCCGACCTGGCAGTCGGCAGGGGCGGGGGTGGTTTCACTGCGAATCAGGCAGGTAAGGGGACCGCAGGTGCAGTGCTGGACGAGCACTGGCCTTTGCCCTTATCAAACAGGTACGAGGTTCTTGCTGCCTGTGACCGGGAGTTCGGGAGGTTGTGTTGCCTGCCTGGAGGCAGGGTTACGGTCATTTCCACACATCTGGAGAAAAATTTGGAGAGAGAGGGGGAGGATCCAGTTGTCGTGGTCCACGTAGGAACCAGTGACATAGGTAGAACTAGTAATGAGGTTCTGCTGGGAGAGTTGAGGAGCTAGGGTCAAAATTAAAACTAAGAACCTCACAGGTAATAATCTCTGAATTTTTAGCTGAACTACGCACAAATTGGCATAGGGAAAAACAGATTAGAAGGTTAAATGCGTAACCGAAAGAGTGGTGTGGGTAGCAGGGGTTTCAATTAATGGGGCACTGGCACCAGTACTGGGGTAGGAAGGAATGGTTCCATTGGGATGGGCTCCACTTAAACCAAGCTGGGACCAGTGTCCTTGTGAATCGAATTACTAGGGCAGTAGATAAGGCTTTAATCTAATGAAGTGGGTGGGAGGATTCAGGAAATGGCAAATTCAATAACAGTAAGAGAAATGTCAAGGCTGTAGAGCAAAGTAGGGATTTGGATAAAAATAAGCAGAGTGGGTCGGGAAGGGACAAAAAGCTTAACAAAGGCAACAGGGCATTAGTGACTAAGGTGACATCAGGGAAAAATAGAAAAAAGTTCAAGCTAAAGGCACTACATCTGAATGCATGAAGCATTCACAACAAAACAGATAGAAATAAATAGGTTTGATTTTTTTTTTTCTATTTGTGGGCATCGGTGGCAAGGCTAGCATTTGTTTCCTATTCCTAATTGCTCTTGAGAAGGTGGTGATGAGCCACCTTCTTGAACCGTTGCAGTCCTTGTGGTGAAGGTACTCCCACAGTGCTGTTAGGGAGGGAGTTCCAGGATTTTGATCCAGTGACAATGAAGGAACGGCGATTTATTTCCAAGTCAGGATGGTGTGTAACTTGGAGGGGAACTTGCAGGTGATGGTGTTCCCATGCATCTGCTGCCCTTGCCCTTCGAGGTGGTAGAGGTCGCGGGTTTTGGAGGTGCTGCCAAAGAAGCCTTGACGAGTTGCTGCAGAGCATCGTGTAGATGGTACACACTGCAGCCACGGTGCGCCGTGATGGAGGGAGTGAATGTTTAAGATGGTGGATGGGGTGCCAATCAAGTGGGCTGCCTTGTCCTGGAAGGTATCGAACTTGAGTGTTGTTGGAGCTGCACTCACCCAGGCAAGTGGAGAGTATTCCATCACACTCCTGAGTTGTGCCCTGTCGATGGTGCCAATTCTTTGGGGAGTCAGGAGATGAGATATTCACTGCAGAATACCCAGCCTCTGACCCAGTCTTGTTGTCACAGTATTGTGGCTGGTCCAGTTAAGTTTCGTGTCAATGGTGACCCCCAGGATGTTGATGGTGGGGAATTTGGCGATGGTAATGCCATTGAATGTAAAGGGGTGGTGGTTAGACGCGTGCTTTTTGGAGATAGTCATTGCTTGGCACATGAATTGGCTAGGATAGACTGACGAATGATACTTAAAAGGTTGAAGGTGGATAGGCAATGGCAGACATTTAAAGATCACATGGATGAACTTCAACAATTGTACATCCCTGTTTGGCATAAAAATAAAATGGGGAAGGTGGCTCAACCGTGGCTAACAAGGGAAATTATGGATAGTGTTAATTCCAAGGAAGAGGCATATAAATTGGCCAGAAAAAGCAGCAAATCTGAGGACTGGGAGAAATTTAAAATTCAGCAGAGGAGGAGAAAGGGTTTAATTTGGAGGGGGAAAATAAAGTAGAGTAAGTTTGCAGGGAACATAAAAACTGACTGCAAAAGCTTATATAGATATGTGAAGAGAAAAAGATTAGTGAAGACAAATGTAGGTCCCTTGCAGTCAGAATCAGGTGAAGTAATAATGGGGAACAAAGAAATGGCAGACTAATTCAACAAATACTTAGGTTCTGTCTTCACTAAGGAAGACACAAATAACCTTCAGGAAATATTAGGAGACCGAGGGTCTAGCGAAAAGGAGGAACCGAAGGAAATCCTTATTAGGCGGGAAATTGTGTTAGGGAAATTGATTGGATTGAAGGCCGATAAATCCCCAAGACCTGATAGTCTGCATCCCAGACAGAGTAAGGAAGTGGCCCTAGAAATAGTGGATGCATTGGTGGTCATTTTCCAACATTCTATCGATTCTGGATCAGTTCCTATGAATTGGAGGATAGCTAATGTAACCCCACTTTTTAAAAAAGGAGGGAGAGTGAAAACAGGGAATTATAGACCGGTTAGCCTGACATCGGTAGTGGGAAAAATGCTGGAATCAATTATTAAAGATGTAATAGCAGTGCATTTGGAAAGCAGTGACAGGATCGGTCCAAGTCAGCATGGATTTATGAAAAGGAAATCATGCTTGACAAATCTTCTCGAATTTTTTGAGGATATAACTAGTAGAGTGGACAAGGGAGAACCAGTGGATGTGGTATATTTGGACTTTCAAAAGGCTTTTGACAAGATCCCACACAAGAGATTAGTGTGCAAAATTAAAGTACATGGTATTGGGGGTAAAGTATTGACATGGATAGAGAACTGGTTGGCAGACAGGAAACAAAGAGTAGGAATAAACGGGTCCTTTTCAAAATGGCAGGCAGTGACTAGTGGGGTACTACAAGGTTCAGTGCTGGGATTCCAGCTATTTACAATATACATTAATGATTTAGACGAATGATTGACTGTAATATCTCCAAGTTTGCAGATGACACTAAACTGGGTGGCAGTTTGAATTGTGAGGAGAATGCTAAGAGGCTGCAGGGTGACTTGGACAGGTTGGATGAGTGGGCAAATGCATGGCAGATGCAGTATAATGTAGATAAATCTGAGGTTATCCACTTTGGTGGCAAAAACAGGGAGGCAGAATATTATCTGAATGGTGACAGATTAGGAAAAGGGGAGGTGCAACGAGACCTGGGTGTCATGGTACATCAGTCGTTGAAAGTTGGCACGCAGGCACAGCTGGCGGTGAAGAAGGCAAATGGCATGTTGGCCTTCATAGCGAGAGGATTTGAGTATTGGAGCAGGGAGGTCTTACTGCAGTTGTACAGGGTCTTGGTGAGGTCATACCTTGAATATTGTGTAAGTTTTGGTCTCCTAATCTGAGGAAGGACATTATTGCTATTGAGGGAGTGCAGTGAAAGTTCTCCAGACTGATTCCCGGGATGGCAGGACTGACATATGAAGAAAGACTGGATCAACTAGGCATATAGTCACTGGAATTTAGAAGAATGAGAGGGGACCTCATAGAAACATATGAAATTCTGACGAGATTGGACAGGTTAGATGCAGGAGGAATGTTCCCGATGTTGGGGAAATCCAAAACCTGGGGTCACAGTCTAAGGGGTAAGCCATCTAGGACTGAGAAGAGGAGAAACTTCTTCATTTAGAGAATTGTGAACCTGTGGAATTCTCTACCACAGAAAGTTGTTCAGGCCAGTTCGTTAGATATATTCAAAAGGGAGTTAGATTTGGCCCTTATGGCTAAAGGGATCAAAGGGTATGGAGAGAAAGCAGGAATGGGGTACTGAAGTTGCATGATCAGTCATGATCATATTGAATGGTGGTGCAGGCTCGAAGTACCAAATGGCCTACTCCTGCACCTATTTTCTATGTTTCTATGTTTCTATGCATGTTGCGAATGTTACTTGCCACTTATCAGCCAAGCCTGCATGTCATCCCGGCCTTGCTGTATTCGGGCATGGACTGCTTCAATATCTGAGGAGTTGCGAGTGGAACTGAACACTGTGCAATCATCAGCGAATATTCCCACTTCTGACTTTATGATGGAGGGATGGTCATAGATGAAGCAGCTGAAGATGGTTGGGCCTAGCACACAGCCCTGAGGAACTCCTGCAGTGATGTCCTGGGGATGAGATGATTGACCTCCAACAACCACAACCATCATCTTTTGTGAGATAGCCATTATGGAGATGTGGTTGCAGAGTGACCAAGGTTGGAAACTAAATATTCCAGTATACTTGACTTTTAGAAGAGATAGGCAAAATGGAAAAGGGGGAATAGCTCTGTTAATAAAGGATGGGATAAAGACAGTAGAGAGAAAGGATCTTAGCTCAGAAAATCAAGAAGTAGCATCAGTTTGGCAGAGCTAAGAAACAACAGGGGACAGAAAACATTGGTGGGAGTAGTTTGTAGGCCCCCAAACAATAGTTGTAGTGTTGGGCAGAGTACAAATCAGGAAATTAGAGGTGCATATAACAAGGGTTATATAGTAATCATGGAAGACTTTAATCTTCAAACAGACTGGGCAAACCAAATTTGCAGTAATAGTGTGGAGGACGAATTCATGGATTGTATTCAAGATAGTTTTCTAGATCATTATGTCGAGGGACCAACTAGAGAACAGCCTATTTTAGATCTAGTATTGTGCAATTAGAAAGGGTTAATTAATAAGCTTGTAGTAAAGGAGCCTCTTGGGAAGAATGATCGTAATATGATAGAACTTTATATTGAGTTTGACAGTGATTTAGTTAAATCTGAAACTAAGGTTTAAATCTGAACAAAGCAAACTGTAAGTATGAGGGCTGAGTTGGTTAACATAGAATGGGAAACAAAATTGAAAGATATCATGGTAGATAAGCAATGGCAAACATTTAAATAATTACTTCATAATTCACGACGAATATACATTCCCCGAAGGAATAAAAACCATACAGGATAAGTGGTCCAACCATGGCTAACAAGAGACATTAAAGATAGAATTAGATTAAAAGAAGAGGCTGATAATTTTGCCAAAAAGAGTAGTAAACCTGAAAATTGGGGGGATTTTAGAATTCAGCAAAGGATGACCAAGAAATTAATAAAGAAAGAGAAAAAACAATATGAGAGACATAAAACAGATTGTAAAAGTTTCTGTAGGTATGTAAAAAGGAAAAGAATAGAGAAAGTAAATGTGGGTCCATTGGAGGCAGAGACAGGAGAAATTATAATGGCAAATAAGAAAATGGTAGAAGACACAAAAAACATTTAGTTATAGTGGGGAACCGAACTTAAAGAAATTAGTATTGGTAAATAAATAGTACTGGAGAAATTAATGGGACTAAAAGTCGATAATTCCCCTGAAACTGATGGCCTACATCCTCGGGTTTTAAAATTAGTGGCTACTGAGAGAATGGATGTATTGGTTTTGATCTTCCAGAATTCCCTAAATTCTAGAACGGTTCACGTGGATTAGAAAGTAGCAAAAATAACCCTGCTATTCAAAAAAGGAGTGAGAGAGGAAACCAGGAACTACATTTAAAGATCACATGGATGAACTTCAGCAATTGTACATCCCTGTCTGGAGTAAAAATAAAACGGGGAAGGTGGCTCAACCGTGGCTAACAAGGGAAATTAAGGATAGTGTTAAATCCAAGGAAGAGGCATATAAATTGGCCAGAAAAAGCAGCAAACCTGAGGACTGAGAGAAATTTAGAATTCAGCAGAGGAGGACAAAGGGTTTAATTAAGAGGGGGAAAATAGAGTACGAGAAAAAGCTTGCCTGGAACATAAAAACTGACTGCAAAAGCTTCTATAGATATGTGAAAAGAAAAAGAATAGTGAAGATAAACGTATGTCCCTTGCAGTCAGATTCAGGTGAATTTATAATAGGGAACAAAGAAATGGCAGACCAATTGAACAAATACTTTGGTTCTGTCTTCACGAAGGAAGACACAAATAACCTTCCGAAAGTACCAGGGGACCGAGGGTCTAGTGAGAAGGAGGAACTGAAGGATATCCTTATTAGGCGGGAAATTGTATTAGCGAAATTGATGGGATTGAAGGCCGATAAATCCCAAGGGCCTGATAAGCTGCATCCCAGAGTACTTAAGGAAGTGACCATAGCAATAGTGGATGCATTGGAGATCATTTTCCAACAGTCTATCGACTCGGGATCAGTTCCTATGGACTGGAGGGTAGCTAATGTAACAACACTTTTTAAAAAGGGAGGGAGAGAGAAAGCGGGTAATTATAGAGCGGTTAGCCTGATATCAGTGGTGGGGAAAATGTTGGAATCAATTATTAAGGATGAAATAGCAGCGCATTTGGAAAGCATTGACAGCATCGGTCCAAGTCAGCATGGATTTATGAAGTGGAAATCATGCTTGACAAAACTTGTAGAATTTTTTGAGGATGTAACGAGTAGGGTGGGCAAGGGAGAACCAGTGGATGTGGTGTTTTTGGATTTACAAAAGGTTTTTGACAAGGTCCCACACAAGAGATTGATGTGCAAAATTAAAGCACATGGTATTGGGGATAATATACTGACGTGGATAGAGAACTGGTTGGCAGACAGGAAGCAGAGAGTCGGGATAAACGGGTCCTTTTCAGAATGGCAGGCAGTGACCAGTGGAGTGCCGCAGGGCTCAGTGCTGGGACCCCAGCTTTTTACAATATACATCAATGATTTGGATGAAGGAATTGAGTGTAATATCTCCAAGTTTGCAGATGACACTAAACTGGGTGGCGGTGTGAGCTGTGAAGGGGATGCTAAGAGGCTGCAGGGTGACTTAGACAGATTAGGTGAGTGGACAAATGCATGGCAGATGCAGTATAATGTGGATAAATGTGAGGTTATCCACTTTGGGGCCAAAAACGCGAAAACAGAATATTATCTGAATGGTGGCAGATTCGGAAAAGGGGAGGTGCATCGAGACCTGGGTGTCATGGCTCATCAGTCATTGAAAGTTGGCATACAGGTACACAGGCGGTAAAGAAGGCAAATGGTATGTTGGCCTTCATGGCTAGGGGATGTGAGTATCGGAGCAGGGAAGTCTTACTGCAGTTGTACAGGGCCTTGGTGAGGCCTCATCTGGAATATTGTGTTCATTTTTGGTCTCCTAATCTGAGGAAGGACATTCTTGCAATTGAGGGAGTGCAGCGAAGGTTCACCAGACTGATTTACGGGATGACAGGACTGACATATGAGGAGAGACTGGATCAACTGGGCCTTTATACACTGAAGTTTAGAAGGATGAGAGGGGATCTCATAGAAACATACAAGATTCTGACGGGACTGGACAGGTTAGATGCAGGTAGATTGTTCCCGATGTTGGGGAAGTCCAGATCCAGGGGACACAGTCTTAGGATAAGGGGTAGGCCATTTAGGACTGAGGCGAGGAGAAACTTCTTCACTCAGAGAGTTGTTGACCTGTGGAATTCCCTGCTGCAGAGAGTTGTTGATGCCAGTTCATTGGATATATTCAAGAGGGAGTTAGATATAGCCCTACGGCTAATGGGATCAAGGAGTATGGAGAGAAAGCAGGAAAGGGGTACTGAGGGAATGATCAGCCATGATCTTATCGAATGGTGGTGCAGGCTCGAAGGGCCGAATGGCCTGCTCCTGCACCTATTTTCTATGTTTCTATGTCTATGTTTACAGGCCAGTTAGCCTGACATCAGTAGTAGGGAAAATGCTAGAATCTATTATTCGGGATGTGATAACAGGGCATTTAGAAAATCATAATATGATTGGGCAGAGTCAGCAGGGATTTAGGAAAGGGAAATCTTGTTTGACAAATCTGTTAGAGCTTTTTGAGCTTGTAACTAGCAGGTTAGATAAGAGGATGTAGTGCATTTGGATTTTCAGAAAGCATTCGATAATGTGCCACACAAGAAGTTATTACAGAAAATTAGGGTGCTTGGGATTGGGGGTAATACACTTGCATGGACTCAAGATTGGTTAACAGACAGAAAAAAGAAAGTAGGAATAAACGGGTCATTTTCGGGTTGACAGGCTGTAACTAATGGGATACCACAAGGATCAGTGCTTGGCCCTCAGCTATTTACAATCTATAGTACTGACTTAGATAAGGGGACCGAGTGCAATGTATCCAAGTTTGCTGATCAGACAAAGCTTGGTGGGTGTAAGCTGTGAGGAGGATGCAAAGAGGCTGCAGAAGGATATAAACAGGTTAAGTGAGTGGGCAAGAGCATGGCAGATGAAATATAATGTGGAGAAATGTGAAGTTATCCACTTTGGTAGGAAAATATAAACGCAGAATATTTTTTAAATGATGAGAGATTGGGAAATGTTGGTATTCAGAGGGACCTCGGTGTCCCTGTACATGAATCACTGAAAGTTAGCATGCAGGTACAGTAAGTAATTAGGAAAGCAAATGTTATGTTAGCCTTTATTACAAAGGGATTGGAGTATAAGAGTAGGGAAGCCTTACTCCATCTTATTGGGCCTTTGTGAGACCACACCTGGAGTACTGTTTACAATTTTGGTCTCTTTACCTCAGGAAGGATACACTTGCATTAGAGCGAGTGCAACGAAGGTTAACTAATATAAAATACAAACAGAAAATGCTGGCAATATTCAGCAGGTCAGGCAGCATCTGTGGAGAGAGAAAGAGAGTTAATGTTTCAGGTCCATGACCTTTCGTCACTCGACAAAATCCTGGAATAAGTGGTTGTCCTATGAGGAGGGATTGAGTAGTCTAGGCCTACAGGGCCCAAATTTGACCCTCCATTTTTAATGCCGCACCTCCGAGCCCCCCGCCAACATTTTACATCAGAAGCAGCGCCCAAAAAATCCGTGCGACCATGGCCGATTCTCGGGCCATCTGTGGAGCTGGCGTGGCACAGAAGAAAGTGAGGGGGGCGGAGCTAGGTCCTGGTGCTGAAAACAGTGCCGAGATCTCTGCACATGCACGCTGGAATCTGCGCACGTGCAGTAGCTCCTGGCAAGCCATTTCGGCAAACGAGCGCTGCAGGCTGTGTGGGAGGGGCCGAAGCACACCATCCCTAACCCTGGCCAAATGGGCTCCCTCATCGGCGGCCTGCTGCGTTCCCTTACGTAGGAGTTCTATTTTTTATTTGTTATTTACTGATTGATTTTGGTGCTTTAGGTGCAGAGTTTCTTCTATTTTTTTAATTTGTTATTTATTAATTGCTTATTACTTTGGTCTTGGTGCTTTAGGTGCAGGGTTCCTTCTATTTTATTTGTTAATTAATTGCTTATTACTTTTTGTGCTTTGTTTGGTGTTTGGTGGTGCTTTAAATGTAGTTACTTGCACCGATTCCTTAACTGTAAGTAAGGTCTTTTTGTGCGAACAAAAGTGAACACATATGCTGCCCTAAGTTAGTTTAGTACAACTTTTTTCTCGTCAAATTGGCATAAATGGTGTAAGTGGCTGGGAACGCCCCCTTTTGAAAAAAAAACTGACCTAACAGAAAACTTAACTCACTTATACTGGCGCAAATTAAATGGCCATATTTGCAACTAAAAAGATACACCAGAAAAATCAAGTTACACCAAAAAAAAACTGTGCAACTCATGGGGAAATTTGGGCCCATATTCCCTAGAGTTTAGAAGAATAAGAGGTGATCTTATTGAAACATATAAAATTCTTAAGGACCTTGACAGGATAGATACTGGGAGGAAAGTTAACCTGGCTGTGGAGTCTAGAACTATGGTCAGTCTCAGAATAAGGGGTCGGCCATTTAGGACTGACATGAGGAGAAATTTCTTCTACAGATTTGGTCTCCTTACCTAAGGATGGATATACTTGTCTGAGAGAGAGTGCAACAAAGGTTCACTAGAATGATTCCTGGAATGAGGGGTTTTCCTATGAGAAGAGATTGAGTATTCTAGGCCTATATTCCCTAGAGTTTAGAAGAATGAGAGGTGATCTCTCATGGCACTGTCTATGAGCAAAGAGTTGTGAATCAATGGAATTTTCTACTCAGAGAGCTGTGCGTGCTCAGTCGTTGAATATATTCAAGACAGAGATCGCTAGATGTTTGGATACTAAGGGACTCAAGGGATATGGTGATAGTGCCGGAAGGTGGAATTGAGGTAGAAGATCAGCCGTGATCGTATTGAATGGCGGGGCAGGATTGAAGGGCAGAATGGCCTACTCCTGCTCCTATCTCTTATATTGTTAGATTCAAACATGGAGTTGTGGAAAAGCTGAGCATGGATTTGGGAGTAGACAACACAGTCAAGGAATTTGGAGGAAAGCGAGGTTGGAGATAGAGCAATAGATTGCAAGGACAGAGGGGTCAAGGGTATTTTTTTGAGGAAGAGTGAAGGGACAGGACAGAAGAAAGTGAGGGAATCAATTACAATGTCAGTTAACATGGGGGCCAGCAAAGGCATTTGGGTCATCAGCAATTTAGTGGGAGTGGGAGGTGGGTCTCGTCGATAAGATGAGCTCAGAGAGGGCATAAGGGGAGACAGGAGAGAAGTTAAAGAAAGATGTAGTACCAGGGCTAGCTCAGGGAGGAGACTAAAGAAAGGTTTGCCTTGATGGGGAAGGAAGGGAAGCAGAGTGACAGATAAACAGATGGGAGTTTAAAAGTGCAATTGTAAATGACTTCAGCATGAGATTTTTCCATGGATAACACAGATGGAAATGGGTTTGGAAGGGGATAGATGGACGTGGCACAGAAGGGATATTAGGAAGTGATCCAAGATGGCCCTGGCTATGAGCGAAACCATTGGAATAGAGAAATCATGTAAAAAGGCAAGGCTGAGGTCCTCGTCTGATTTCTTGCTGCTCTTAACTGGTCAAATTATAATCTTAATATTTCCAAGAGTTATACAAGCTAATTAAAAATGCCCCAGGATTCTTCTCTTTATTAAAATCCTTCATTACAGAATGCCTGAAAATATGTTACGATACTTATTTTATCCTGACAACCTGGTTCCAATCTAATCAGGCAGAAGGTAATTTAAGTCCATCATCAATGGCCACAGAGGGTAACATTATACACAAGAAGCACACCCATGGACAGCAGGATCAGACATCCTGAGCTAACACCAGGAAGCCTTGCCACTACAAAATAACTTTTTATTTGCTAACTTTTTTAATTTAAAGAAACAAGAGAGTATTAAAATCTTGTGGAAAAGGGGATCTTTATTATTAGTTTTATTTTCAGCTACAGGATTGAAATAAATCAGTGAGGTACAAAATGGGGAAATAAAGAAAGAGGAATGGAAAATAATTGGGAGTCTTTTCCTTCTCAGGATCTGCTGAGTCTGATATATACATATATACCTTTATATAATTTATGTTATCAGGTTAAACTTCATATCTATCTATGTTAAGATTTATGTCTGCATAAACAGATATCATAATTCCAATGCTTTCCTAGTTGGTCTCCAATCTTCCACCCTCCATCAACTTGAGCTCGTCAAAAACTTTGCTGCGTGCACACTAACCTGCACCTAGTCCCGCTTATATATCCACCTTGTACTCGCTGACCTATATTGGCTCCCGCTCCATAAACACCTCAATTTTAATGTTGTCATGTTCATGTTTAAATCCCTCCATCTCTGCAGCCTCCTTAGATATTAAGGGAGTCAAGGGATATGGGGATAGTGCAGGAAAGTAGAGTTGAGGTAGAAGATCAGCTCTCCTCCGGCCCTACAAACCTAAAAGAACTCTGACCTCTTCCGTATCTCCCACTCCCTTCGCACCATCATTGACAGGCATGGCTTCAGCTGCATTGGCCCTAAGCACTGGAATTCCCTCCCTAAACCTTTCTGCCTCTTTTTGCTACTTTTAAGACACTCCTTCAAACCTACGTCTCTGACCAGGCTTTTGGTCACCCGTCCTAATATCTACTTCTTTGGCTTGGTGTCAATATTTGTCTGTTTACATTTTTGTGAAGCACCTTGGGATATTTTCCTATATTAAAGTTGCTATATTAAGGCGGGATGTTCTAAGTTGTAGTAACCACTGCATCTTTAACACCACTGCATCTGTTTAATTTTTATTTCATTAATGGCTATCAGTTAGTGGTTGTGGAAAAAACTATAATAAAAACAGTAAATACTGGAAATATTCAGCAGGTCAGGCAGCATCCGTGGAGAGAGAAACAGAGTTAACTTTTCAGGTTGATGACCTTTTGTCATCGACCTGAAACGTTGGCTGGAATTTTCCTTACCTGGTCGGGTCAGGTGCAGGTGGTCGCCATGGCGGGTTGTGACCCTATTGCTGCTTACATCATACAACCTTTATTGTAACGAAGGCAACTCAAGACAAAGAATTAATCAGGGCAGAAAATGAAAGTCCTTTTCCTACGGTGTCAATAATTCTCCTGAAAACACTTATAGAACGAGCTGTTTTATATGGCTTCCTCGCCAGAAACTGCTGCTTAATTATCAAACATCAAAGAATCTCTTATCAGTTTTCTGGCCTTGCCTCCTCATCTCTGCAACTGCCCGCATTCTTTCTTCTTATCAGTTACTTCAGGTATAATCTTACGACTGCTTCTTTTCGGCTAGCTAACGCATACATTTCTCTCCCAACATTCTAGGCAATGTGCACCCTGACCTCGGTCAATCTGACAGCTGTGTGCTTTACTAAGAAAGCCGGGGCTTCATTCTGTCCATTATTTTAGTCTTCTTCAAAACAAGTATCAAAAGTCCAAAATCCTTCAGTGTCTGCCACAATTATTCACAGTGGCCAGTTTACATTATCACTATTGTTCTATTTCACCCTTTTTCCAAGTGGTTCACCTTGTTGTCTTAAACGATACAAAGTTGTGCAAAGGTAGTGAGCAGAAGTTCAGATTTTACCTCTTTTGTTAGTTAAGAAAAATGTCTCATTGCTTGCATCATATTTAACCTTGTACAGTATCACTAATTGGCATGATCTTTACATAAGTCATTTACAGATATTTCCAGATCCCCAATTAGAAGTATGGGAAGAAAGATTCCATTAAAAACTGTAAGTGAATGAATGTCTGACGACTGCAGTACCCTAGTCAAAGGAATTGCTCTTTCTTCCTATTTATACGATTTGTATACAAAGTCAAATGATTCTTTATTTCATGGCAAAATCTTTAATTGTTGGTTGTCTGGACGGGTTCAGCACATTATAGTACCAATGTATGGTACCATGAAACAAAGATTTAAAAAAAGATTTGAATTTATATGCCTTATCAGATCTCCGAGAAACACTTAAAAGTGCGTCCCATGCAATGAATTATTTTTAAATGCAATGACTGTTGTTCTGCTACATTGAATAAGACATTAAGCCAAGGCCCCATCTGCATTCCTCAGCCAATTTGGTTGAGCAAGACCTCAAAATGATCCTGGCATTAAATCAGGACAGGGCCACTCTAAAACGTGTCAAAATCTACGTTCTCTGGGTGACAGGGCAGTGACTGACTCAGAGAAAGCAGAGTTCGTCAAAGATCACCTCTGTCCTGTCCACACCAAATCAGATCACAACAGAATTCAACAGTAGGTGGGGAGTAAAATGCACCATTACTTTCACACAAAACCAGAGTGTTCCAACTTCTGAGCACAACATCTGTATGTATTGGAGAAGATAATGCACCAAAGACCAATGAAACAGCCTTGGTCCAGCCAATTATTGATACTGAACTCCAGTTGAGGCTAAGAAATGGGTGAGAGAAAGCCCTGGATAAGGATGGCATCATTAAACAAATGCTCAGTGAGGCCCCCGATGGAATGACGGCTGTGATAGCTGAGACCTTCATCAAATTGTTAGTGTTGGACTACTTCCTGAGATGCTGGAAATCAGCTGTGGTCCATAAACTGCGCAAAGATTCCAGTGACCCGTGCAATTATCGACCCAACAATCTGCCTGGGAAAGCTGCTGGAGAGAATCATTACACACTATTCCAACCTGAGCACAAGAACATTGATTTCATCAACTCCTTTATTATCCGAAGCATAGAATACAAGAGCAGGGAGGTTAGGTCTGAACTGTATAAAACACTAGTTAGGCCACAACTAGAGTACTACTTACATTACTGGTCACCACATTACAGGAAAGATGTAATTGCACTAGAGAGGGTACAGAGGAGATTTACTAGGATGTTGCCAGGACTGGAGAATTTTAGCTATGAGGAAAGATTATACAGGCTGGGTTTGTTTTCTTTGGAACAGAGAAGGCTGAGGGGAGACTTGATCGAGATGTATAAAATTATGAGGGACCCGCATAGAGTGGATAGGAAGGGCCTATTTCCCTCAACAGAGAGGTCAATAACCATGGGGAATAAATTTACAGGGGAGAGTTTTTCAAGGGGTCAGCAGGTGCATTTGGTGACGGGTTAGGTGGGAACTTTTGTTTTTACAGTGATCAGATTTTTGGATCGGGAACCTGTTGTCAACCTGCCGCCATACTATTTTCCCAGATGTCGAGTCTGTCAGGGTTGAACAGACACAACACTCAGCGGCGGGGAAGACAATTTAGGACATTATGACTTTGTTAACAGCCCTTCAAACAGTTTGTGAGCTCACCATACCATTTTACCAGGATGTCCACGGAATCTACGCTGCTCGGGGATCATGTCAGGTAAAAACGTCGAGAGTTGTGTGACCATGAATTCAGTCCTTTACTTGACTGCTGCAAATGTGCGATAAAAACTCCCATCTCACAGCTGTTCACTTTCCAAGCTCAGGAGCTGTTTCTTACTGCAGTTGAAAGGCAGCTTGGGCTTTATGCAGGTTGCAAGTCTTTGGAGCAAACTCTCTCACCATTGACAGATCACGTCTGTCAACTGAAGTTCAGCTGCCATCTATTATATCAGCATCAGTGCTCTTGAAACTATCTCAAGTTGGTCCTCAGAATCCCACCATGATCATTCCCAAAACCAGCAGCACCAGGCGCACCACCAGCGCCAACAACAACACCAAAGTTCTCCACAATCAACTGATGCTGCACAGGACACACAGCATCAGCACCTGACCACATTTATTGTCCGGGACACCAGGGATGGCCTCACCATTGCCAGCTTTACTTCACGATGCTGTACACCCTGGCTGCCACATGATGCACCAAGTTGGCACCACCCCACACCAGCTCCATAAAGCATCCCTACAATGCCCAAGCCATCACACTCATCACCATTGTGGGGCTAACGTTCTGTCTCACCATTCACTACAACTCACTAAGCCACTTCCAAATGTTCACACAAATCTGTCAAAGAACACAAAAATTTGAAAATAAAAGTTTCAATGTTTGACAACACATTAGCAGAAACCTTACATGAACACTGGCTAAAACACCCAAGTGCCTGCCCTTGTGTGTTGTTATTTGGTATGATTAGACTAGGATGAGGGTCAGTGTGAGGGGGGTATAGTGAGATGGGGTAGTGATTATGTAGATAGACAGGGATGGGTGGAGGTACAAGGTAAGTTGGTGTGTGTAAGGATGTGCAGGAGTAGGGTAGGGAAGGCAGAGTGATGGGGATGTGATGAGTGGTACAGTAGGATGAAGTTGAGTGTGGCTTTGCAGTAACGTTTCATGATCCACTGAGATCATTGAAAGGCTTGTGCCACTGCAGGCATGTCCTCTTGATGACATCCCTGCTTGTGTCATCCTGTGCAATGTGCAACCAAGCTGCGGTGATCTCCTGGGAAGGTCTCCTCCACCCATTAGAAGGGAAGAGAACCTCCCTGTGTGCTGTGACACCCTCCATAAGCATATAGAGAGAGTCATGGGAGAGCCTGGGTGCAGCTGTGCACCTCTGTGCAGTGCTTGTCAGTGTTTGCCCCTGGAGATGGAGCACGCGGTGTCCACCGGTACACTCGCGGCCTTCCGTGAGAGGTGGGCACCAGAGGGACTGGAGTGCATCACCACCCTCGGCAACCATATTTTAACCTGATTTTATATGTTTAAAGTTTAATTTGTTTACTGTGCCGGGTTTTAGTGCCCCCCCTGCCCCTTTTTAGCCAGGGGACATTTGTATAATTGTGTTTTAAGTGCCCTAAAAACCCCCCCCAAAAAACCAAAAAGAGGGGCACTTGAAAAGTTTTTTGTGCTGTTCCCCCATTTAATCAGGAGGCACTTGATTTAATTGTTTATTTGTTCTCAACAAAAGAGTTGTCAGTGTTTGCAGCAGCTCAATGTTATAGAACACTGACAGCACAACTGTCAAAATTAATTTGCGCATGGTCCCTTTAAGGAAACAGACTGATGACCAGTCATCACATGATGTCATCAGACCCGCTTCCTTCAACTGGCCGGGAAACATGCTGGGCGGGCTTAACAAACCCAGTCAGGGAGAAATCAGTTTGGACAGTGGGCTGGAGCCAACAGCGACACCAGGACCCGCCACCGACCCCGGCTGCACCAAGGTAGAGGAAATCGCAGTCAAAGTAATTGGTAGGAGGATTAGAGGGGAGTTGAGGAGAAATGTTTTCACCCAGAGCCTGATGAGGTTCTGGAACTCAATGCCTGAAAGGGTGGTAGAGGCAGAAACCTTCATCACATTTAAGAAAGCACTTGACTATGCACTTGAAGTGCTGCAACCTATAGGGCTGTGGACCAAGAGCTGCAAAGTGGGATTAAGTTGGATAGCTCTTTTTCGGCCGGCACAGGCACGTTGAGCCAAATGGCTTCCTTCTGTGCCATAAATTTCTAGGATTCTATGAACTCAGGTCAACTGGAGTTCTGGAGTGGAGGGAGCACCAGTGATAACTTGCTATAGCTATCAGAGCACATCCTCTGAGCATTTAATAATAACAACAACAACTTGTATTTGTATAGTGCCTTTAACGTAGTAAAATGTCCCAAGGTGCTTCACAGGAGTGTTATAAGACAAAACAAATAAATTTGACACTGAGCCACAGAAGAAGAAATTACAGCAGATGACCAAAGAAGTAGGTTTTAAGGAGCGTCTTAAAGGAGGAAAGAGAGGTAGAGAGGCGGAGTGGTTTAGAGAGGGAGTTCCAGAACTTCGGGCCCAGGCAGCTGATGGCACCAAAGAGTTTAACAACAAAGAGTGCATATTGGTGTTGTCCCTGGATATTGTCAAGGTTTGATTCAATGGACTGTGATATGCCATTTGCCAGATTGACATCCCCATTGAGTTGATCTGATGGCTATCAAATTGAATAGTGCTCGATTTCTGCCAGAGAGGACACAGCAATTTCCATAAGCTTTAGCCCATTGGCAGGAGTTCTCCACTCTTGTTCCACATTTCTGTCAATGATATTTTAACACCTAAACAAACAATTGGGGTTTACTCACAGTTTACTGCTAACATTGCTATTTAGGTATCCTCCATTAGCACATAAATAGCACCTAGAGATGCCTGAATGATGTGGAGAAATGGCATGGCAATGGCAAATTCTGCTGAAACTAGTAAACCACATGCATACAGTTCTATTCACAAAAGGAACCTAAAACAAAAAGAGGATATGAGATTGAGCTACTGGCAAAGTAGACAGCAGAAGTTTCTGGGCATAACATTCCAGAGGAATATAGCTTGAATATGGCATATTGACAATATCACTCCCAGGGCATCACCACCAGGGAATCACCACCAGGGAATTACCATCAGGGAATCACCACCAGGGCATCACCACCAGGGTATCACCGCAGGGCATCTGCCAGGCTGGATTACGAGTCTGCTGTGGAAAGGACAGAGTCAGCCCCAGAACTTTATCAGATTAAATATAGCCTATATCCTGGAATATGGCCATCTAGCCTAGCGCACATTAAGTCAGCCACAGATTAGCAGGCTGCAAACAATCCAGAAGTGAGCAATAAGGCCACATATCCCCATACTTAACCATGCTATCTGTGGACTGTAAACATTGAAAGAAGGGTGTTTGAGACTCCAGCAGAGGTATTTGTACAGATGAGGATTAACCCATTGCTGTCATTGTTGATGGAGGGAGAAGAGAACGCACCCTGTACATTTGCAAAACTGCAGTGTCTGAAGGCCTGTAGCAGGTGGCAGGCCTCAGTAGCATTCAATCATAGAGATGATTATGGCACAGCTATCAATTGACAGACAATGAAATTCACCCACCAGTCAGAATTGACTGTCACAAACTCCAGTATATACAATGTAAAAAGGATGCAAAAAGAATAATAAACACTGGGCCACGATCAGCAAGTTTTGAATGTTACTCGTAGACTGTGCTTATATAGGCAAACATGATGGTAATTTTGCACAGAGCAAGATCCCACAAACAAATGAGACGAATGATGAATTCATTTCTTTCTGGTAGTGTTGGTTGAAAGAAGAATGTTGGCCAGGGAACTGGGAGAACTCCTTCACTTCATCAAATGGTGCCATGAATCAGTAATAGGTAAAAATAATGGAATTGATTATTAGGCGCAAACTCGAGGATTATATTTATGAAAATAACCTATTAAATAGAAGCCAACATGCCTTCAGATGGGGGAAGTTTCGTTATGGCCAACTTCAGTGACTTTTGTGAGGAAGTAATATATAAAGTGACTATGTTGAACATTAACTGTAGCTGGATTTCCAGCATTTGACACTACTCAGTATTCTCCTCCACCCTCTCCACCCACTCCACCCACCCACTTGAGCAGGACCTCAAAGGTAGTAATCTCCGGATTACTCCCAGTGCCACGAGCTAGTGAGTACAGAAATAATAAGATAGAGCAGATGAATACGTGGCTGGAGAGATGGTGCAAGCAGGAGGGCTTTAGTTTCCTGAGGCATTGGGACCGCTTCTGTGGCAGGTGGGGCCTATACAAGCTGGACGGGTTGCACCTCAACAGAGCCGGGACCAATATCCTCGCAGGGGGCTTTGCTAGTGCTGTTAGGGAGGGTTTAAACTAGCTTGGCAGGGCGATAGGAACCAAAAAATAGATTCAGTAGGGAGGGGAGTAAAGCTGGAATTAGCAAGCAAAAATAAAGAAAGTGAGTTTGAAGGAGAGATGAAACAAGCAGGAAAAAAAGGTAAAAAAAACAAACTTAAAGACACTTTGTCTAAAAGCACGGAACATTTGTAACAAAATAGATGAGTTGACGGCACAAATTGACACAAACGGGTATAATCTGATAGCCATTACAGAGACGTGGTTGCAAGGTGACCAGGACTGGGAATTAAATATTCAGAAAGTCTTGCTACAGCTTTACAAGATATTGGTGAGGCCACACCTGGAATACTGCGTGCAGTTTTGGTTTCCATATTTACGAAAGGATATACTTGCTTTGGAGGCAGTTCAGAGAAGGTTCACTAGGTTGATTCCGGGGATGAGGAGGTTGACTTATGAGGAAAGGTTGAGTAGGTTGGGCCTCTACTCATTGGAGTGCAGAAGAATGAGAGGTGATTTTAGCGAAATGTATAAGATTATGAGGGGGCTTGACAAGGTGGATGCAGAGAGGATGGGCCCAAGTTTCCCCTCCGAGCTGGGCGCCCGTTTTTCGCGCCTAAAACGGCGCCAGAAAAAAAACGCGCTATTCTCGAGCGCTCTGCAGCTCCTTGTCTGTTTGGCGCGGCGCCCAGGTGGGCGGAGCCTACACTCGGGCCGATTTTGTAAGTGGGAGGGGGCGGGTACTATTTAAATTAGTTTTTTTCCTGCCGGCAACGCTGCACGTGCGCGTTGGAGCGTTCGCGCATGCTCAGTGTGAAAAAAAACATTGGCACTCGGCCATTTTTGTAGTTCTTTCTGGCTGTTTAATTTTTGAACATTTTTTAATAAAATCACATTGCCATCAGCACATCAGCACTTGCAGCCTTCTCACTGTCTCCTTCCCCTCCCTCCCCTCCATGGCAACAACCCGCTGTCTCCTTCCCCTCCCTCCTCTCCGCGGCAACAACCCGCTGTCTCCTTCCCCTCCCTCCTCTCCGCGGCAACAACCCGCTGTCTCCTTCCCCTCCCTCCTCTCCGCGGCAACAACCCGCTGTCTCCTTCCCCTCCCTCCCCTCCACAACAACAACCCACTGTCTCCTTCCCCTCCCTCCCCTCCAGAACAACAACCCGCTGTCTCCTTCCCCTCCTTCCCCTCCACAACAACAACCCGCTGTCTCCTTCCCCTCCCTCCCCTCCAGAACAACAACCCGCTGTCTCCTTCCCCTCCCTCCCCTCCACAACAACAACCCGCTGTCTCCTTCCCCTCCCTCCCCTCCAGAACAACAACCCGCTGTCTCCTTCCCCTCCCTCCCCTCCATGGCAACAACCCGCTGTCTCCTTCCCCTCCCTCCCCTCCGCGGCAACAACCCGCTGTCTCCTTCCCCTCCCTCCCCTCCACAACAACAACCCGCTGTCTCCTTCCCCTCCCTCCCCTCCAGAACAACAACCCGCTGTCTCCTTCCCCTCCCTCCCCTCCATGGCAACAAGCCGCTGTCTCCTTCCCCTCCCTCCTCTCCGCGGCAACAACCCGCTGTCTCCTTCCCCTCCCTCCCCTCCATGGCAACAACCCGCTGTCTCCTTCCCCTCCCTCCCCTCCAGAACAACAACCCGCTGTCTCCTTCCCCTCCCTCCTCTCCGCGGCAACAACCCGCTGTCTCCTTCCCCTCCCTCCCCTCCACAACAACAACCCGCTGTCTCCTTCCCCTCCCTCCCCTCCACAACAACAACCCGCTGTCTCCTTCCCCTCCCTCCCCTCCACAACAACAACCCGCTGTCTCCTTCCCCTCCCTCCCCTCCACAACAACAACCCGCTGTCTCCTTCCCCTCCCTCCCCTCCAGAACAACAACCCGCTGTCTCCTTCCCCTCCCTCCCCTCCAGAACAACAACCCGCTGTCTCCTTCCCCTCCCTCCTCTCCGCGGCAACAAACCGCTGTCTCCTTCCCCTCCCTCCCCTCCACAACAACAAACCGCTTTCTCCTCCCCCCCCCTCCCGCTCAGCGGCAACGAACGGCTGCAGAATTCTCCCTGGCTGAAGCACTTTCACACAGGTAGGAAGATGGTTTATTTAATCTTTTCTTTGCTTATAAATGTTTATTCAGGTTGGATTTATTTGTATAATATTTGTAGAAGTATAAATAAGGATTTATTGTAGAATTTAATGAGTTCCCTTCCCCCCCCCACTCCCCCCCCGACCTCGTTCTGGACGCCTAATTTGTAACCTGCGCCTGATTTTTTAATGTGTAGAACAGGTTTTTTCAGTTCTACAAAAATCTTCACTTGCTCCATTCTACTTTAGTTTGGAGTACGTTTTCACTGTGGAAACTTTCAAATCAGGCGTCAGTGGCCGGACACGCCCCCTTTTGAAGAAAAAATTCTGTTCCAAAGTAGAACTGTTCTACCTGACTAGAACTGCAAAAAAAAAAATGTGGAGAATTGCGATTTCTAAGATAGTCCGTTCTCCACCAGTTGCTCCTAAAAATCAGGCGCAAATCATGTGGAAACTTGGGCCCGATATTTCCACTGATGCGGGAGACTAGAACTAGAGGGCATGATCTTAGAATAAGGGGCCACCCATTTAAAACTGAGATGAGGAATAATTTCTTCTCTCAGAGGGTTGTAAATCTGTGGAATTTGCTGCCTCGGAGAGCTGTGGAAGCTGGGACATTGAATAAATTTAAGACAGAATAGACAGTTTCTTGAGCGATAAGGGGATAAGGGGTTATGGGGAGTGGGCGGGGAAGTGGAGCTGAGTCCACGATCAGAGCAGCCATGATCTTATTGAATGTCGGAGCAGGCTCGAGGGGCCGTATGGCCTATTTCTTATGTTCTTATGTTCTTATTGTTATATATGTAAACCTGTAAATACCTTGTGTAGCCACCAGGGGACTCATCCTCTGGAGTCCCAAGGGATCCCACAATCCCTTGGGAGCACCTGTACTTAAGGAGGTCTCACAGACTGGAGAGGCACTCTGGCGACCTGCAATAAAAGACTACGGTCACACTTTACGTGGAGCTCACAGTATCTAGTCAGACTCTTTATTCATACATAACAACTGACGACGAGATACAGAACCCAACGACACAGAGAACAGTGGGCATCCTGGAGAAATTTTCAGAGGGTGATGATTGGGAAACCTTCGTGAAGCGACTCAACCAATACTTCATGGCCAATGAGCTGGAAGGAGAAGCGAACGCTGCCAAACGAAGGGCGATTCTCCTCACCGTTTGCAGGGCACCAAGGTATGGCCTCATGAAAAATCTGCTTGCTCCAGCGAAACCAACAGAGAAATCATACAATGATTTGTGCACACTGGTCCGGGAGCATCTGAACCCGAAGGAAAGCGTTCTGATGGCGAGGTATCGGTTCGACACCTATAAAAGGTCTGAAGGCCAGGAAGTGGTGAGCTATGTCGTGGAACTAGATGCCTTGCAAGACATTGCGAATTTGAAGGACATTTGGAACACATGCTCAGGGACATCTTTGCACTTGGCATTGGCGAAGAGGTGATACTTCTCAAACTTTTGACTGTAGAGACCCCAACCTTGAGTAAAGCCATAGCGATAGCCCAGGCATTCATTGTGACAATACCAAGCAAATCTCTCAGCACATGAGTGCTGCTACAAGTACTGTGAAATAAGTGATGTTGTTTTCAAATCACAATGTACAGGGCAGGCCTCACATACCTGCAGCTGCACGTCCGCAGATGTCTCAGAGTTCACCATCAAGGGTGGTGAATGCAAGGTCATTAACACCTTGTTGGTGCTGCGGGGGTGATCATCATTTTCATTCATGCCGCTTCAAAGGGTACGTTTGCAAGGGCTGTGGAACAATGAGACACCTCCAACGTATGTGAAGGTGAGCTGCAAACCCTGTTAATCCTGCAAACCACCATGTTGCAGAGGAGGACAGATCCACGGCGGATCACGACGAACCAGAACTTCAGACTGAGGAGGCAGAGGTATATGGGGTGCACACATTTATCACAAAGTGTTCCCGATAATGCTGAAGGTTGAATTAAATGGACTCCCGTTGTCAATGGAGCTGGACACGGGCGCGAGCTAGTCCATTATGAGCAGAAAGACTTTCGATAAATTGTGGTGCAGCAAGACCTCAAGGCCAGTCCTGACTCCCATTCGCACTAAACTGAGAACTTACACAAAGGAACTGACTTCCGTAATTGACAGTGCTCTGGTAAAGGTCTCCTACGATGGAGCGGTGCACAATCTACCACCCTGGGTGGTACCGGGCAATGGTCCCATGCTGATCGGCAGGAGCTGGCTGGGAAAGATACGCTAGAACTGAGATGACGTCCGTGCGCTTTCGTCCGTTAACGACACTTCATGTGCCTAGGTCTTAAACCAGTTCCCCTCGCTGTTCGAACCAGGCATTGGGAAGTTCCAAGGAGCAAAAGGTCATATCCATCTAATTCCAGGAGCGCGACCCATCCATCACAAGGCGAGAGCAGTATCGTACATAAAGAGAGAGAGGCTGAGATCGAGCTGGACCAGCTGCAACGAGAGGGCATCATTTTGCCGATCCGATTGTTCCAGTCCTCAAGGGAGATGGCACGTCAGAATCTGTGGTGATTACAAAGTAACTATCAATCGTTTCTCCCTTCAGGATCAATACCCGCTACCAAAGGCAGATTACTTTTTTGCGATGCTGGCGGGAGGAAAGACGTTCACGAAGCTGGACTTGACCTTAGCCTACATGACACAGGAGTTGGAGGAATCATCGAAGGGCCTCACCTGCATCAACACGCACAAAGGTCTCTTCATTTACAACAGATGCCCGTTTGGGATTCGATCAGTCGCGGCGATATTCCAGAGAAACATGGAATGCTTACTGAAGTCAGTTCCGCGCACAGTGGTCTTCCAGGACGACATCTTGGTTACAGGTCAGGGCACAGTCGAGCACCTGCAGAACCTGGAGGAGGTTCTTAGTCGACTCAACCGCGTGGGGCTCAGGTTAAAATGCTCGCAGTGCGTTTTCCTAGCACCTGAAGTGGAGTTCCTGGGAGAAGAATCGCGGCGGACGGCATTTGAAGATGGCGGCAATCGAAAACGCACCAAAGCCACAGAACGTGACAGAGCTGCGGTTGTTTCTAGGACTCCTGAACTACTTTGGTAACTTCTTACCGGGTCTCAGCACACTGCTAGAACCACTGCACGTCTTACTGCTTAAAATAGATGAATGGGTAGGGGGTAAAAGCCAAGAAAATGCCTTTGTAAAAGCTAGAAAATTGTTATGCTTAAACAAATTGCTTGTGTTGTATGATCCATGTAAGCGTTTGGTACTAGCATGTGATGCGTCGTCATACGGGGTCGGGTGTGTATTGCAATAAGCTAATGGATCTGGGAAATTGCAACCGGTTGCCTATGCATCCAGAAGTCTGTTTAAGGCTGAGAGAGCCTACAGCATGATTGAAAAAAAAGCGTTAGCATGTTTATGGGGGAAAGAAAATGCATCAATATCTGTTTAGGCTCCAATTTGAATTGGAAACTGACCATAAGCCACTGATATCCCTCTTTTCCGAAAGTAAAGGGATAACTACGAATGCATCGGCACGCATCCAGAGGTAGGCGCTCACGTTGTCCGCATACAACTATGCCATCCAGCACAGGCCAGGCACAGAAAACTGTGCCGATGCTCTCAGTAGGCTGCCATGTGGAAATGGCACAGCCTGCAGATTTAGTCATGGTAATGGAAGCATTCGAGAGTGAGCAATCGCCCGTCACAGCCTGACAGATTAGAACCTGGACGAGCCAGGACCTCTTACTGTCCTTAGTAAAAAATTGTGTGCTTCACGGGAGCTGGTCCAGTGTCCCATTGGAAATGCAGGAAGAGATAAAGCCGTACCAGCGGCGCAAAGATGAAATGTCCATACAGGCAGACTGCCTTCTGTGGGGTAATTGGTTAGTGATCCCCAAGAAGGGCAGGGCCTTACTACTAGGGGGATCAAGGGGTATAGCGAGAAAGCAGGAATGGGGTACTGAAGTTGCATGTTCAGCCATGAACTCATTGAATGGCGGTGCAGGCTCGAAGGGCTGAATGGCCTACTCCTGCACCTATTTTCTATGTTTCTATCAGTGATCTCCAAGGTACTCACCCAGGCATTGTAATGATGAACGTGATAGCCAGATCCCATGTGGTGGCCCGGTATCGATGCGGACTTAGAATCCTGCATGCACAAATGTAACACATGCTCGCAGTTAAGCAATGCGCCCAGGGAGGCGTCACTAAGTTTATGGTCTTGGCCCTCCAAACCGTGGTCCAGGGTTCATGTCAGCTATGCAGGCCCGTTTTTGGGTAAAATGTTCCGAGTGGTTGTAGATGCGTACTCCAAATGGATTGAATGTGAGATAATGTCGGCAAGCACGTCTGCTGCCACCACTGAAAGCCTGCGGGCCATGTTTGCCACGCATGGCCTGCCTGATGTCCTTGTGAGCGACAAAGGGCCATGTTTCACCAGTGCCGAGTTCAAAGAGTTCATGACCGGTAATGGGATCAAACATGTTACATCTGCCCCATTCAAACCAGCATCCAATGGTCAGGCAGAGAGAGCAGTGCAAACTATCAAGCAGAGCTTGAAGAGGGTAACTGAAGGCTCACTGCAGACTCGCCGATCCCGAGTCCTGCTTAGTTACCGCACGAGACCCCACTCGCTCATTGGGATCCCACCGCTGAACTGCTCATGAAAAGGACACTTAAGACAAGGCTCTCGTTAGTCCACCCTGATCTAAATGAACAGGTAGAGAGCAGGCGGCTTCAACAAAGTACATATCATGATAGCGCAAATGCGTCACGCGAAATTGAGATAAATGATCCTGTATTTGTGTTGAATTACGGACAAGGTCCCAAGTGGCTTCCCAGCACTGTCGTGGCCAAAGAGGGGAGTAGGGTGTTTCGGGTCAAACTTTCAAATGGTCTCATCTACTGGAAACACTTGGACCAAACCAAACTCAGATTCATGGACTATCCAGAGCAACCCACCTTGGACCCTACCTTCTTTGACCCCCCCCAACACACACCAGTGGCAACCAACACCACGGTTGACCACGAAGCAGGACCCATCACCCGCAGCAGCCCAGCAGGACTCACTACATCAGGCAGCCCAACCACGCCAGCTGCACAGCAGCCCAGCGAGGGTCCAACAAATGATTCATCAAAACCAGCATTTGCACCGAGACGATCAACCAGGGAAAGAAAGGTCCCAGATCGACTCATCTTGTAAATAGTTACACTATTGACTTAGGGGGGGGAGTGTTGTTATATATGTAAACCTGTAAATACCTTGATTATCCAACAGAGGGCTCATCCCCTGGAGTCCTAAAGGATCCCATAATCCCTTGGGAGGCCTCACAGGCTGGAGAGGCACTCTGGAAATCTGCAATAAAATACTACGGTCTCACTTTACTTTGAGCTCACAGTATCTAGTCAGACTCTTTATTCGTACTTAACACTTATCGTCAAAGTTTCTCATTAAAGGCTTTTCACAATAGTGGGGGGCTTCAAGATAAAACATTGTAATTAATTTTAAAAATTAGCTGAACAAGAGGAAGCAGCAGATGTTTGTTCGAGGAATAATGATGGAGTGGGTGGAGAAGAATACCAAGAAGAGTACCTCAGGGCTCAATGCTAGGAACACTAATTTGCATCAACAATTTGGACTCAAAAACTCAGAGCAAAGTTATTAAGTTTGTAGATGAAGCAAACTTGGGGATGAGTAGGGTGAAGAAGATAAGAGGTTGTTGGAGGAAGTTGCCAGGGAGCTACAATGAATTAGATACTATCTGTAAACAAATAGAAAGTGGCAGATGAAATTTAGTACAAATTGTAAGGCATTTTTGAGAGAATTTTTATCTTGGAGCAGATTTCCAGGAAGTTAATTCCTCGCCAGGCAACGACAGTGGGACGGCTTTTGGGATTTTAATCGCTGGGCCTCATTTAAATGCTGTCAGTCCACTTCATGCCAGAATGGGCAGTTAGAGGACACAGAGTGACTGCAGAAGATTGGGCAGCGTTTGGGCGCTTGCCAGCTTCCAGGTAAATAGTGGATAAGGGTTTTGTGACGGTCTCGCAGGGGAAAGTTCAGGGAATTGGGAAGCTGCGATTTTCCTTGTGTGACCCAGAGGAGCACTCCTGTTCCATCTGGTCCCACGTCTATTCAGTCTGCAAATGTGACCCCAAGTTCCAGTCGCCTGTCGCATTAGTTAACTGCTCCACTCCCATTCTGACCTCTTTGTCCATGGCTTCTTATACTGTTCCAATGAAGCTCAATGTAAGCTTGAGGAGCAGTATCTCAGCTTTTGATTAGGCACTTTACAGCCTTCTGGATTCAATATCGATTTCAACAATTTCAGACCATAACTTCTGCCCCTATTTATTTAAATGGCAGCTGTTGATGATTCTGCCATTCCTATTTACACCTCTTTAATTTCTTCACTTGTCCCATTACCATCTCCTTATGCTTTGTACAATTATACCTGTTGTGTATCTGTAAAGCATGCACTCTCATGTACTGCCATCAGGGAGCGCATCCCCTGAAGTCCCAAGGGATCCCAGCATCCCTTGGGAGCACTGTATATAAGCCGGCCCCAAAAGCCTGTTACTCACTCTGGAGTGTCTTAATAAAGACTGAGCTCACTGTTACTTTAACCTCCCTGTGTGCAGTCTCATCTGTGTTAGGAATACAACAACTGCCGACGAGTACACGAATCCAACGCAGAGATGCAGCAAACTGTGGGCATCCTGGAGAAGTTCTCGGAGGGTGAGGACTGGGAAGCCTATTTCAAACATCTAGACCAGTACTTTGTAGCCAACGAGCTGGACGGAGAAGGAAGCGCTGGAAAAAGGAGAGCAGTCCTCCTCACGGTCTGCGGGGCACCGAGCTACAGCCTCATGAAGAATCTTCTGGCTCCGGTGAAACCCACAGATAAGTCGTATGAGGAGCTGTGTACACTGGTTCGGGAGCATCTTAACCCGAGGGGGAGCGTGCTGATGGCGAGGTATCGGTTCTACACGTGCCAGCGATCTGAAGGTCAGGAACTGGCGAGCTACGTCACCGAGCTAAGGCGACTTGCAGGACAATGTGAATTTGATGGCTACGGGAGCAGATGCTCAGAGACTTTTTTGTACTGGGCATTGGCCACGAGACCATCCTACGAAAACTTTTGACTGTAGAGATATTAACCCTCAGTAAGGCCATTGCAATAACACAGGCGTTTATGTCCACCAGTGATAACACCAAACAAATCTCTCAGCACACAAGTTCATAAATTAACTGGAACTGTGTTTATGAGCAGAAATGTACAGGGCAGAAACCACGAGTCTGCAACTGCCAGCAGGCCTCAGGTGACCCAGATGACTCAGAGTCCGCAACAAAGGATGAATGCAAGGCAATTCACACCTTGTTGGCATTGTGGAGGCTTCCATTCAGCCTATTCATGCCGCTTCAAAGGGTATGTTTGCAAGAGCTGTAGAACAATGGGGCACTTCAAACAAGCTGCAAGCTCTGCAAAACCTGTTAACCACCACGTGGCAGAGGAAGATCAGTCCATGGTGGATCAAAGCAATCAGAGAGAGGAGGCAGATGCTAAAGTACACGGGTTGCACACATTTTCGATGAAATGTCCATCTATAATGCTAAATGTAAAATTGAATGGCTTACCCATAGCCAGTGAACTGGACACTGGCACTAGCCAATCCATCATGAGTAAAAAGATGTTTGAGAGACTGTGGTGCAACAAGGCACTAAGACCAGCCCTGAGCCCCATCCACACGAAACTGATAACATACATCAAAGAGCTCATCACTGTCCTGGGCAGCGCCATGGTCAAGGTCACCTACGAGGGCACGGTGCACGAACTGCCACTCTGGATTGTCCTGGGTGATAGCCCGACACTGCTTGGAAGAAGCTGGCTGGGCAAAATCCGCTGGAACTGGGATGACATCCGAGCGCTATCACATGTCGATGAGACCTCATGTACCCAGGTTCTTAACAAATTTCCTGACCTTTTTGAGTTAGGCATTGGAATCTTTTCCGGGGCGAAGGTGCGGATCCACTTGGTCCCAGAGGCACGACCCATTCACCACAAGGCGCGAGCGGTACCTCACATGATGAGGGAGAGAGTAGAAATCGAGCTGGACAGGCTGCAATGCGATGCATCATCTCCCCAGTGGAATTCAGCGAGTGGACCAGCCCAATTGTTCCAGTACTCAAAAGTGATGGCACGGTCAGGATTTGCGGCGATTATAAAGTAACTATTAATTGTTTCTCGCTAGAGGACCAATACCCACTACCTAAGGCAGACGACCTATTTGTGACACTGGCAGGAGGCAAGATGTTCACCAAGCTCGACCTGACTTCGGCCTACATGACGCAGGAACTGGAGGAGTCTTCGAAGGGCTTCACCTGCATCAACACGCACAAGGGACTGTTCATCTACAACAGATTCCCGTTTGGAATTCGGTCGGCTGCAGCGATCTTCCAGAGAAACATGGAGAGCCTACTTAAGTTGGTACCACACACGGTGGTCTTTCAGGACGACATATTGGTCACGGGTGGGGACACCGTCGAGCACCTACAAAACCTGGAGGAGATCCTCCAGTGACTGGATCACGTGGGGCTGTGGCTGAAGAGGTCGAAATGCGTCTTTATGGCAACAGAAGCGGCGTTTTTGGGGAGAAAGATCGCGGCGGATGGCATTCGGCCTACGAACGCCAAGACAGAGGCTATCAGGAACACGCCCAGGCCACAGAACGTGACGGAGCTGCGGTTGTTCCTGGGACTCCTCAACTATTTTGGTAACTTCCTACCGGGGTTAAGCACCCACTTAGAGTCGCTACAGGTGTTATTGCGTAAAGGTGAGAACTGGGTATGGAGAAAAAAACAAGTAATTGCTTTTGAGAAAGCCAGAAACATTTTATGCTCCAACAAGCTGCTTGTATTGTATAACCAGTGTAAAAGACTTGTGCTAGCATGTGACGCGTCGTCGTACGGAGTCGGGTGTGTATTACAACAAGCTAACATTGCGGGGAAGTTGTAACCTATCACCTATGCCTCCAGGAGCTGGTCTAAGGCCCAGAGGGCCTACAGCCTGATTGAGAAAGAGACATTAGCATGTGTGTTCGGGGTAAAGAAAATGCATCAGTACCTGTTTGGCCTCAAATTTGAGCTGGAAACCGATCACAAGCCTCTCATATCCCTGATCGCTGAAAACAAGGGGATAAATACTAATGCCTCAGCCCGCATACAAAGGTGGGCACTCGCGCTATCAGCATATAACTATACCATCCGCCACAGGCCAGGCACCGAGAACTGTGCGGATGCTCTCAGTCGGCTACCATTGCCCACCACGGGGATGGAAGTAGCGCAGCCTGCAAACTTGTTGATGGTGGTGCAGCCCGCAGACTTGTTGATGGTCATGGAAGCATTTGAAAATGATAAATCACCTGTCACAGCCCACCAGATTAGGACTTGGACCAGCCAAGATCCTCTGCTGTCCCTAGTAAAAAACTGTGTACTGCATGGGAGCTCGGCCAGCATCCCCATTGAAATGCAAGAGCTAATCAAGCAGTTCCAGTGGCGAAAGGACGAGCTGTCCATTCAGGCAGACTGCCTGTTATGGGGTAACTGTATAGTGCTGCCCAAAATGGGCAGGGAGACGTTCATCTCGGATCTTCACAGCACACACCCGGGTATAGTAGTGATGATAGCGATAGCCAGATCCCTGGTGTGGTGGCCTGGTATCTGACTCTGACTTAGAGTCCTGTGAACGGCAATGCAGCGTGTGTGCTCAGTTGAGAAACGCGCCCAGAGAGGCACCACTAAGTTTGTGGTCCTGGCCCTCCAGACCATGGTTGAGGATTCATGTCGACTATGCGGGCCCATTTCTCGGTAAAATGTTCCTGGTGGTGGTGGATGCTTTTTCAAAATGGATTGAATGTGAAATAATGTCGGGAAGCACCGCCACCACCACCATTGAAAGCCTAAGGGCCATGTTTGCCACCCACGGCCTGCCTGACATACTGGTCAGTGACAACGGGCCATGTTTCACCAGTGCCGAATTTAAAGAATTCATGACCCACAATGAGATCAAACATGTCACCTCGGCCCCGTTTAAACCATCCTCCAATGGGCAGGCAGAGCGGGCAGTACAAACAATCAAACAGAGCCTTAAACGAGTCACTAAGGCTCACTCCAAACCCGAATGTCCCGAGTAGTGCTCAGCTACCGCACGAGACCCCACTCGCTCACAGGGGTGCCCCCGGCTGAGCTACCCATGAAAAGGACACTTAAAACCAGACTCTCGCTGCTTCATCCCAACCTGCATGATCAGGTAGAGAGCAGGCGGCAGCAACAAAATGTAAACGCTGGTCGTGCCACTGTGTCACGGGAAATTGATCTGAATACCCTGTGTGTGTGCTAAACTATGGACATAGTCTCAAGTGGATCTCGAGCACGGTGATAGCTAAAGAAGGGAGTAGGGTTTTTTGGTCAAACTCGACAATGGACAAATTTTCAGAAAGCATCTGGACCAAATGAGGCTGCGGTTCACAGACTGCCCTGAACAACCCACAGCAGACACCACCTTTGTTGAGCCTACAACACACACCCAAAGGATCAACGACACCATCCCGGACCAGGAAATCGAACCCATCACGCCCAACAGCCCAGCAAGGCAAGGCTCACCCAGCAGCCCTGCAGGGCCAACAACATGCCAGCCCAGCGAGGGCACAGCCAACACACCAGAACAGACATTTATACCGAGGCGGTCCACCAGGGAAAGAAAGGCTCCCGACCGCCTCACCTTGTAAATAGTTTTCACTTTGACTTTGCGGGGGAGTGATGTTGTGCATCTGTAAAGCATGCACTCCCATGTTCCGCCACCAGGGAGTGCATCCCCTGAAGTCCCAAGGGATCCCAGCAGCCCTTGGGAGCATTGTATATAAGCCGGCCCCTAAGGCCTGTTATTCACTCTGGAGTGTCTTAATAAAGACTGAGGTTACTGTTACTTTAACCTCCCTGTGTGCAGCCTCATCTGTGTTAGGAACACAATAATACCTTTTGTCATTTCTCTCTCCTACCCTCCACCCTATCCCAGACCTTCCCTTTTGTTCTTTCCTCCCCTCCCTTTCCCTGCCCCTGCATTTGTTGAAAATCTGTTACATTTCTAACTTTTTCTAGTTCTAACGAAAGATCATAGACCTCAAACGCTACCTCTGTTTCTCTCTCCACAGATGCTGCCTGACCTGCGGAGTATTTCCAGCATATTCTGTTTTTAGTTCAGATTTCTTGCATCCGCAGTATTTTCTTTAAGTATTAAGACTAATCGTTGGAGTCAAGGGACCAAGTTATAAGAGTCGGTTCAAGAAATTGTGGCTGTTTAGCACTGAAAGAAGATGACTGACATTTCTAAGATAATGATTGGCACAAAAAAGGTAAACCCAGAGTGTTAATTCAAGGAAAACCCAGACAGTAGGACAGGAGTGCAGAGGTTCAAACTGATGAAGGGAAAATGTAGTATTTATGTCAGAAAGAATTTTTTCACACAGTATGAGCTCATGCATGATTAGGACTTCTGGGTAGAATCGTGGAGGCAAAAGCCCTTAGGGAGAAAAATTTGGTACCTTTGCACCTCCCGTTAGCGCCAGCGCTAGAGCATTATCACCGGGGTGAGGCGCATCCAACACCGCTGCCAAATCCCGCCCCCCTGCTGCGCCACCGCTAACAGTTATTACCGGGAGTCTCAACGCCAGATGGATGATGACATCAGTAAGTGTGCAATGCTCACTGACCACCCGATCTGTGAAATGGATTGTCGTCACCGACCTTAGCACATGGAGAAAACAGCGACAGGGAGAGCTGGTGTGAAGCAAAAGGAAGCCGGCTCCAGGGGCATTATTTAAAGGGATCATCAGTAATAAGTCACAGCTATAGGAGTTTCAGTGCTTTCATGTCAGTTTCACATAGTGCAATAGTCTTATTCCATAATTTCAACGTTATTTAGTATCAGGAGTCTTGTGGCAACTAAAAAGTAGCTACATTCTTAAAAAAAATCAAACTGCTGCATTTGGTTACATTAATCAGCGTTGTACTGGCAGCCGATCTTGCCCTCCAGGATCTATGGCGGAGGGAGCGGAGGCAGCGAGAAAGACTAGAACATGTGGCCAGAAGGAGGAGGACCATCAGGGCTCCCAATAGGAAGCCTCACCCTCCGAGGGGATTCCGAGAGCATTTCGCCTACCTCCAAATAAACGAGGAGCTGTGTATTAGAAGGCTCCACTTCACTAAGGAGGTGGCCACAGAACTCTGCCACTTCCTGCAACCAGACCTCCAGCCTCAGATCAGAGCGACCACAGCTTCTCTCAGTGGCAGTCAAGGACACTGTCACCCTCAATTTCTTTGCCAGCTTCCTTCCAGTCTGCAACAGGAGACATAGCTAACATCTCGCAGTTCGCCATCTATCGCTGCATCCGGGAGGACACAGAAGCTCTTTACAGTAAGAGAAGGGACTATATTTCCTTCCCCATCAGCAGAGAAAAGCAGGATGAGCATGCATGTGGCTTTGCCACTATAGCTGGATTCCCCATGGTGCAGAGCACCATTGACTTCATCCACATGGTTTTGCGGGCACTGCATATAAATCCTGAGATCTTCCTTAACAGCAAAGGCTACCACTCACTTAATGTGCAGTTGGTGTGCAACCACAAACAACTAATCCTCAGTGTCAATGCCCGCTATCCTGGCAGCAGCCACAATGCCTACATCCTGTGCCAGGCCGGTGCGCCAGCATTCTTCCAGCCACCATATCAAGCTCGCGATTGGCTCAGGGACAAGGGCTATCCGTTCTCCACCTGGTTAATGACTCACTTCTGAAACCCCAATACTCCTGACCAGCAATCATATAATGCCACCAGGAACATCATCGAGCAGACCATCGGTTGGCTGAAGCAATGGTTCCGCTGCCTTGAACGCTCTGGAGGAGCCCTCCAGTACTCAGCTGAGCTGGTGTCCCATTTTGTGGTGGTCTGTTGCATGCTCCACAACTTGGCCACCATGAGGGCCCAGCCCTTGTCACCAGGGATTGTGGCACCTTTTTCAAGGGTGTAAAGAATTGCCGCCCCGCCGACTACCGCAAATGGAAATCCTGACGTCAGTCCGTGTGCAACACTTCCTTGGTGCCGATCTTGGCAAATTCACTTTGGCCACCTCACTTACCGACTGGTAGCGATGATGCCTGAAAAAGTTTCCATGCACAAGGTGGGGAAACGAATCTGGGACGTTATTTACAGGGAGTTGCAGCCCTCAACTTCTAAGCTACTGGCTCCTTCCAGTCTCCTGTAGACGATAGATGCAACATCTCGCAGTTTGCAGTACACTGCTGCATTCGCCAGGTGACTGATGCTCTCTACAGCAAACAAATGGACTAGATCAAGTTCAGCATGTCCAGAGAAGACCTCGATGAGCGCTCCCATAGCTTTTCCAGGATAGCGCGCTTTGCCATGGTTCAGGGGGCCATTGATTGTATACATCTGGTATAGAAACATAGAAACATAGAAACGTAGAAATTTGCAGCGCAGAAGGAGGCTATTTCGGCCCATCGTGTCCATGGAGGCCGACAAAGAGCCACACGGCCCTTGGTCAGCAGCCTTAAAGGTTACATATAAACCGATGAACAATGGCAGAAAGCCAAAGAGCACCGGTCCCAACAAGTCCACCTCACACAACTGCGACACCCCTTATACTGAATCGTTCTACACTCCACCCCAACCGGAGCCATGTGATCTCCTGGGACAGGTAAAAACCAGATAAAAACCCAGGCCAATTTAGGGAGAAAATAAATTCCTCTCTTTCTCAGTGCTTTCCCATCCCTTCCGTTCTCGCCCCCCACTCCCCACCACAGGCCTACTGCTCCTCCTCAATGGGGTCTCAGTGCCTGCAGCAACGCTGGTAGGAGGTCGCTGTGTTGCCGCTGCTGTCACAGCTGATAGCCTAGCAGGACATTCCGCACCAGCTCGGGCCCTGGAAGGCCCGGCTGCAGATTGCATCACCTCAGTATGGGTGGCAGCAATCTGTGGTGGATGGGTTGCAGCGAGTGGCAGAGGCAAGGATGGAATGATGTCATACTGAGAGTGGACATCACATTTCAACAGGTCCGACACACTGCTACTCCCCCGGGGCAGAGCCTCAACATCTGGAGCTATCTTGTTGAGCACAGATTGCTGCCATGCTTCGCGAATGTTAGTTCCCAAAACAACTGATGGGGCCCCAGACACGATGGCAGCAGTCAGTGCCTGTGTGGCATCAAGTTGGCTCTGCATGAGCACAGACTGCGACTGCGGCACACCACAGAGCTAATTGATGCCACCATGCACTGACGACATGCCAGTCTGCAGGCCTAGCATAGCATCAGCCTGGTGCTCAATGGCTACTGCTACGGCAGCCATATAGCCAGTGCCAACATGTCTGGGACACCCATGGTCACTTGAAGCATCCAACATCCATTGGTATCTACCAAAGATGAGCTCGATAGGCTGAGACACAAATGCAATCATTGAGGCGGCTTCCACTGCACCCAAAGCAACTGCATCGACACTCTTGGGCACCCTTGACAATACACCCAGTAGATCGCTGTGCATCTGCAATAACTGTTTTGTGAGATCCTTTCAGTCGGCCTCATCATCAGAGTGCTGCTGAGCATCACTCAGGTGCATACTCAGGTGCAGCTAGCCCCCTGATCCCCCCTCCCCCTGGGTCACTGGGTCCCGGAGCAACACCCACCTCCATCTCCGCGACCACGCCTTCCGACAAAAAGCTACTGGCCCCGCTTTGTGAGGCTGCTGGATCCTCTGTCATATCCAGGGAGATGTCCTCCACTTACTCGCTCTTTGCACCGTCACCCGCAGTGGAAGGCTGCCGTGCAGGCCCCTGACCGTCTGAGCCATCATCTGAAAGCACAAAGCCAGAGAAGAGTGGTTACCTGAAGGGGAGGGGACCAGGAGTGGCAAACAGAGTCGAGAATGGCAGTCTCATGGAAAGAGCTGAAGGATTGTGGTGTCAGGCCTAAGTGGCCTGCCGAATGCTGCAAAGGAACTCAACATTCTGTCACTGTCCCCAGGGGCTTCAGCTTCACCCACCGCCACGGCACCAACTTGAACACTCATCAGGGCTGAGACGCATTCCTCGAACGGAGTCAGGTCCTGGAGTTCAGAATCCCCTCCTGCAGTCCGCATCTGCTCCTGCAGTTGTGGGCGAACTTGTCCTGTGAGATTAAAAAGAATGTCTGAGTTAGATCCCTTCTATCAGTGTGTCCCAAGTGCCTTACATAGTTTAGTAGATGTAACTGTGTGTGAGTCTTCACAGTTTGATGTAACTTCCATTCGCTGCGTGGACTTGCTGTGGCAATGCTTGAATTAGGGGGCCAGGACCTAACAGTAACGGGGAGGCTACCGTCTTCGAGATGCATATGAAGACTCAGGAGTTAAGAACATCAGGGGTGGGTCTGCAGAACCGAGTAGCAATGTTAACAGTGCATGCAGGCCCTTGCAGTGAGTGAGGCTTCAAATGGGAAACTTGCATCTGGCCTCACCCACGTACAGCATGGATGCCGAAACATTACATTGAACATAGTGCACATTGAGCTCAGAGCTTAGCATGTTGACGGTTCAAATTTAAGATACTCATCCGCACCAGCCGCATCATTTTGTTCCATTTTTGCAAGCATTGAGGGGTTGTCCTGGCCAATCTCAGCCGGTGACACCACCTCAAAATCAGCGGTACCGAATTTCGACCCCGAACTATCGACATCCCATCAGTTGCCAACACGGAACATAAATGGGTCTCCTTGGATATATGCATTGCTTCAACTTATCTGAAGTCCCTCTTGATCAAGGTTAAATATTACTGACCTGAGAAGTATCAAAAGGAAATAATTTCTGGATGAGGAGCAGCTCTGATAGTTGAGTAGGAACAAGCTTCAGTTACAAGTGAGATAACATCGTGAGATGAATGTTAACTATAGAACTGAGGGAAAAGAAACTGGTGGTATAACAGAAAGAACGAAATATAATGAATAAGCAAATTGATCAACGACAGAAGTTAGGCAATTAGGCATGAGCCTTCACATAACCTGAGAACTCATGACTTCTAATTAGCAAGTATCAAAAAAACATTCTCCTCTCTGGTGTGGCGTGTTGTTTCAATGGAAACGGTGTTAATTTGAGGCAAGTTCAAGAACACTGCTGGCTCAAAATTATGAAACAGGGTAACAAGTTACTCATGTTGTTGCACATTCCTATGATGGGGACCTGCAGACAACGAGTATCTGAATTAATAAACTTACCATCTCATTTTCTTCAGACTGTACATCTTAGACTGGGAACCCTCAAGCAAAGCACTTGATTCTTTAAAACTTCTCGCTTTTCTCCATTAGAAGGACCAATAAAATCTGGACTAGTATCCTGATGCAATGAAATATGGAGGGCAATTGACTCAATAGGGGAGAAATTCAACTTATAGCCGTCTTGATTTGCACTCATAAAATGGGCGTTAAGCCTCCAAATTTCACATTATAATCTGTTGCACCCAAGCTGGACAGGACGTGTGCTAGATTGTCTTAGGCATTAGGCTCCATCAATAGGCAAATCGCAGTCCTTTCCTAGTTGTTGGAACCTGAATGCAAAATTCAGGTACAAATGGGCAGTGCTTGTGCCACACATGTTCCACCTAGTTGCACCAGGTCTTGAGCTGCTTAATTTGTCCTTAAAGGGACTGCAAGAGACCACTCAAAAATGGGCCAAAAAATGTCAGATTTTATTTTGTGGGCCCAAGAGAAACAGGAATGCTCCTACTGGACCCACTATTGGTATGTTTGAGGCTCCACTTTACCCCTGTGAATCACTTCTTTCCCCCTCTTGCAGACCCAACAGGTCAGCCGGCTCCTTGTCAGAGCCAACCAATTTCCCACCCTCTGCAACAGGATGCACATTTGGTGTCCACAGCTTGCCAGCAGCATTTAAATGAGATCAGAAGATGAAAGTGTCTTGGGCCTCAAACCAGCGCACAGAGTGGAGGTTCTGCCGACTTTGCACCCGTTTGGGGCACAAGTCGAATATCGCACACAGTGTTTCTAGATAAATCAGTAGGTCTGGGTCATTTCCTGATAACATTTTACAATGATGTTAAAAGAAGTTTATTTCATCTAAGAAGACAATTTATGTTGTCTGATTCAACTGTACATACACAACCTGTATAATAGAAATGTTGCTGTATCCTGGTATAAAGTCTCTATTAACTCTGTCACATAAAATATAGCCAGCTTCAGGTATAGGGGCGCGTTTTGACAAGATCTAAATTTCACCAATGTATTATTCTGGAAAGTAGTTCAAAAATGAGAATGGCAAATTAAATGACATACATTATTTATCTATATATAAAGGTTTTGTATCTACTGCATGTCTGTCATATTTCAGAAATCACAGTCCAAATTTTTAAAAATTCATTCATGGGATGTGGGCGTCACTGGCAAGGCCAGCATTTATTGTCTATCCCTAATTGCCCTTGAGAAGGTGGTGGTGAGCCACCTTCTTGAACCACTGCAGTCCATGTAGTGAAGGTACTCCTACAGTGCTGTTCGGGAGGGTGTTCCAGGATTTTGACCTGCAACGATGAAGGAACAGCAATATATTTCCAAGTCAGGATGGTGTGTGACTTGGAGGGGAACATGGAGGTGGTGGTGTTCCCATGGGTCTGCTGTCCCTGTCCTTCTTGGTGGTCGAGGTCGCGGGTTTGTGAGGTGTGACCGAAAAAGCCTTGGCGAGCCACTGCAGTGCATCTTGTAGATGATGCACACTGCAGCCATGGTGCAAGGAGGATGGAGTGTCAGAAACATAAGAAACATAAGAAATAGGAGCAGGAGTAGGCCATTTGGCCCGTCGAGCCTGGCCGCCATTTAATAAGATCATGGCTGATCTGATCTTGGGCTCAGCTCCACTTCCCTGCCCGCTCCCCATAACCCTTCACTCCCTTATTGTTCAAAAATCTGTCTATCTCCACGTTAAACATGTTAAATGACCCAGCCTCCACAACTCTCTGGGGCAGAGAATTCCACAGATTTACGACCCTCTGAGAGAAGAAATTCCTACTCATCTCAGTTCTAAATGGGCAACCCCTTATTGTTAAACTATGCCCCCTAACTCTAGATTTTCCCATGAGTGGAAGCATCCTCTCTGCATCTACCTTATCGAGCCCCCTCATTATCTTACGTGTTTCAATAAGATCACCTCATTCTGCTAAACTCCAATGAGTACAGACCCAACCTGCTCAACCTTTCTTCATAAGTCAACCCCTTCATCTCAGGAATCAACATAATGAACCTTCTCTGAACTGCCTCCAATGCAAGTATATCCTTCCTTACCTTCAAACATGATTTCCCTTTCATAAAACCATGCTGACTCTGCTTGACTGCATTATGATTTTCCAAATGTCCTGCTGCTGCTTCCTTAATAATGGACTCCAGCATTTTCCCAATGACAGGTGTTAGGCTAACTGGTCTATAGTTTCCTACTTTCTGTCTCCCTCCATTCTTAAATAGGGGTGTTACATTTGCAGTTTTCCAACCGCTGGGACCTCTCCAGAATTCAGGGAATTTTGGTGGACTGTAACCAATGCATCCACTATCTCTGCAGCCACTTCTTTTAACTAGCCATCAGGTTCAGGGGACTTGTCCACCTTTAGTCCCGTTATTTTAACGAGTACTTTTTCTTTAGTGATAGTGATTGTTTTAAGTTCCCCCCTCCCTATAACCTCTTGATTATCTGTTATTGGGATGTTTTTAGTGTCTACTACCATGAAAACCGATACAAAATATTTGTTCAAAGTCTCTGCCATTTCCCTGTTCCCCATTATTAATTCCCCAGTCTCATCCTCTAAGGGACCAACATTTACTTTAGCTACCCTCTTCCTTTTTATATACCTGTTGGGCTCATGTGATGTACTGCAATGTTGAGGGCATGTAATGCAATGCATATGTATATGTATATCACCATCATCATCATCATAGGCAGTCCCTCGAAACGAGGATGACTTGCTTCCACGCCAAAAAAGGATGAATTCACAGGTGTTTCAATGAAGGACCCGAACTACATCCTCAAGGGTGGAAGATGCCTATGCGTGGATTTTATTAACATGTGGTGGCCGTTGCACACCAGCCACCACATGGGCTTGACAGAGCTACATCTTGGTCCAGTGGCAAGGATTACCCAAGATGACTGGAGACCAGCTCTGCTGCATGAACCTAGTCCGCGCAAATATCGCAGTGTGGATTGGCCCGTGCTGTCCCTGGGCCCCTGGCCCTGAACTCACGCCTTCCCTGGGCCCCTGGCCCTGAACTCACAACTCCCCTGGACCCCAATCATGTATGTAATGCATTGTCTGTATGTAATGCTGTAATGCAACAGTGGTGGACTTTTAAGTAAGACTGCACAACATGCACTCATGAAACCCTAACCCCTCCCCTGGTGCCAAGCACTTTTAAATGTTGTTTTGTACTTCCAGACTCGGACGATTCAGACCAGACCTCCGCAGAGAGACCAGGCGACAGACCCACTGCCTCCACGTCTGGCGTCACCCAGCCCTCTTCCGACTTCACCCCTGCCAGAGATGAGGAAAAGGAAGCGGAAGATCAGCTAATTCTGGAGCCAGTGGAGGTGGAGGTGGGGGTGGAGACGGAGGAGGAGATAACAATTACATCTGGGCCAGCTGGAACATCCTCCACCACCGACTCTATATTCAGGGGATTCCCCTATGCCTCCTTGGATTCTGCGGGACCAAGCGGTGAGCAGCAAGGCACCTCCAGCATTGCTGCATCTTTGCTGCAGTGACGGAGAAAAGGGCCGTTGCTGCAAGACAGACAGGCGTGTACCAGGACATGGTGCATAAGAACATAAGAATTAGGAACAGGAGTAGGCCATCTAGCCCCTCGAGCCTGCTCCGCCATTCAACAAGATCATGGCTGATCTGGCCGTGGACTCAGCTCCACTTACCCGCCCGCTCCCTGTAACCCTTAATTCCCTTATTGGTTAAAAATCTATCTATCTGTGACTTGAATACATTCAATGAGCTAGCCTCAACTGCTTCCTTGGGCAGAGAATTCCACAGATTCACAACCCTCTGGGAGAAGAAATTCCTTCTCAACTCGGTTTTAAATTGGCTCCCCCGTATTTTGAGGCTGTGCCCCCTAGTTCTAGTCTCCCTGATCATTGGAAGCAACCTCCCTGCCTCTATCTTGTCGATCCCTTTCATTATTTTAAATGTTTCTATAAGATCACCCCTCATCCTTCTGAACTCCAACGAGTAAAGACCCAGTCTACTCAATCTATCATCATAAGGTAACCCCCTCATCTCCGGAATCAGCCTAGTGAATCGTCTCTGTACCCCCTCCAAAGCTAGTATATCCTTCCTTAAGTAAGGTGACCAAAACTGCATGCAGTACTCCAGGTGCGGCCTCACCAATACCCTGTACAGTTGCAGCAGGACCTCCCTGCTTTTGTACTCCATCCCTCTCGCAATGAAGGCCAACATTCCATTCGCCTTCCTGATTACCTGCTGCACCTGAAAACTAACTTTTTGGGATTCATGCATCAATCGTGGAGCAGTGGAGGCGTGTCCTGCTCAGTTGGCTGAGAGAGCAGTGAGGAGAAGGAGCTCCTGTTTTTGCTCCTGGCTGGGCCTGTGAATCAGCCCAGGAAGAGAAGGAAGGAAGGAAGGGGCTTCACCACCAACTTTCACACAGAGGGAGAGGAGGAAAGCAGAAAACTTTGAACATCTTTACCATCTCTACAAAGAGTTGGAGAGAGGGGGAAAGACCAACAACAACATCCAGTATGGAAGGAGGGAGACTCTACTATTCTACAGGTGGGTGTGGGTGCATTCCCCAATAGACTTTGTTGTATTGGTTGAGGGGGAAAGAAGACCACTGAGGGCCGGAACATCGCGGGGGGTGTGTGAGTGTGGAAGTGTGTGTGGGGGCCTTGCTTATAACTAGGCCCCACACACAATTGAACCCCCCCGCCCCCATTGCCTAGCCTGGGATAGCTGGAGCTACCAGGCTGAAGATTTTCTTAATCACCCATTTAAACATCGTTAGGAGTGTGTGCCTGGTGGCTCGAGCTGCTCCCGGTGAAGACATCTTCTCCCCCCACCCGAAGACCAACCCAAAGACTGTGCTTGTGTGTTTTACCATCTGCGGAGTGCACCCCAAGAAAAACACCCACCCATCGCTGTGAGGGGAGACCTGCCCTCGCAGTTCCCCCCCCCCCCACCCTCCTTTCTCTATCTCTGTTACTCTCTGTTTCTCCCCTCTCTCTCTGAGAGCCTTTCCGCCCAAATTGGAAAAAAAAAACAATTGAGACAACTGAGCAGAGGGAGCAAGGCCCCTCCCCAATTGCCAATTAGGGGAGAGGTGTGCCTCGTTAAGTGCTCCTCTGCTCAGTCATATTAAACGAGGCCAACCAAGACCATTAAGGCCTATGACTTTGGGGTGGGTGTAGCCCTTAAAGGGACCCCGTGATGGCGACCCCATCCACGCCGGTGGCGGGGCCAGCAAGGACATATGCGCAGGCGGTGTCCACATCCACGGCACCTCCTGCGCCACCCGCTGCCCTGCCACCTTTTACACTTATAACGAAGAAACACGGGGTCAAGAGCTACACTCACCCCACAATGAGCATCGAGGAGTGCGTGCGGGCGATGGCTGGGGTAGTCGGCCCCTCGGCCATGGTCGCAGCCTCCAAGATGTCTGGGAAGGCCGTGTTCTTCCTGGGGTCGGAGCGGGCGGTGTCCCTGGCCCTCGAAAAGGGGCTCACGGTGGGCGGGACGTTCCTGCCGGTGGACCCTCTCGAGGCCACCGCGCAGAGGGTCATCATGTCAAACGTCCCACCCTTTGTTCCCGCTGAGCTCCTCCTCCCTCACCTACACCAACTGGGGGAGGTAAGGTCGGGAATCTACCCCATACCGCTCGGCCTCAGGGAGAACAGCCTGCGCCACGTGTTCTCCTTCCGCCGCCAGCTCTTTGTCCGGCTGGCGCCGGAGGACACGACGGAAGGGCATTTTAATGTGGTGCACGAGGGGACTGCCTACCGCGTCTTCTGGACGTCGGACGGCGTGCGGTGCCATGCCTGTAGGGAGGTGGGGCATGTTCGTAAGAACTGCCCCGCCTCCAAGGCCGCCAAACCACCGAAGGCGGCCAAGGCTGGCGCCGCCGCCACCCCTCCCCCTAGTTGCGTCCGCGTGCCGGGAGCCGTAGGTGCGCGGGCATCGTCGGAGGCCTTTGTTTTCAGGGCCTCCGGCGGGGGGGAGGGAGAGCGTCCGACCGGAAAGAAGGCGCGGAACAAGGTGAAACATCTAGAGGCGGGTCCCCTCAGTGCGCCAGAAAGTTTGACCACCGCGCTCGGCCCAACCCAATCACCGGCGAGCGCGGGGTGCCCTGAGCCCGTGCCCGAGCCCTTGAACAACACCACAGAGGGGCCCGGGCGCGGGCAAGAAAAAGAAAAGGGGGGGCGGAGCGGGAGGCCTCGGCAGACATGGAGGTCACCCTGCCTCCGCGCGCCCCCAGGAACAAAAAGGAGGCGCCGCTCCGTTGAGGCGGAGAGGGAACAACATCCCTCCACGGAGGAGTCGGTGCCCGCCGCGTGTCCCGCGTCCCCCACCAGCGCCCCAAGCAGCGCCGTAGGCGAGAGGAGTCTGTCGCCGGGGAGGGTGAGACAGTCGAGGCTGCCCAGCGTCTGCCTCCCGGGGATGGCATAGAAGATCTGCCTGTCGTGGGGGGCGTGGCGATCGCGGAGGAATGCATTGCCGCCGGGCCGGGCGTCCCGGGGACTGAGGCGGGCGGGGCCGAAAAGGCCGAACCTGAGCCTGCCCAGCCAATATCCAACTTCCCCCGGGATTTGCTCGACCCGGAAGAAACACAAATTATTAACAATTTTAATGACACTGTAAATGCTGGGCCGGGGGGTGGCAGCGGGGAGGGGGAGGAACACCCACCCTCGCCCCTTACTTTGGAGCTGGAGCACTTGGGGAGCCTGGGGATTTCCTATGGCCGGGTCTCTCCTTGTTCCCCGGTTCCTGGGGCGGAGGGGGAACCCCTTCCGCTGTCGTTTCCCGACCCAGCATCATTTTTAAAAGAGCCCAGTGGGGACTCCTCTGCCGATGATCCTGGGGGTGGGATCGGGGCAGAGCCAGGGCCGGTTGGAGCGGCCGGGTCATTTGCCGTACCTTGTGCGGTCGATGGGCCGGCTGCTGGCGGCCAACTCCCGGAGGGGGACGGGGACTCGGTGGGTGACGCGGGAGAAGAACTAGAGACCACCGCCAGGGAGGCGGTGGATCTGCTCGCGGCCGCCGCTGAGGCCCTCCTCATTCCTGCAAAGGAACTCCGGGACTTTTGGGCCCAGAGCCGGGGTCGCTGCGACCAAGCCCGACTGGCCCTGGAAAAATGGTCCGAGCCAGAGCTGATCAAGGGGTCCGTCCGCGCCGCCGCTAAAACCTTGGCCGCGGGCGGGCCCTTGACAAAGGCGCAACACCTTGAGCTGCGCGAGCTTGAGGGACTCCTCGCTGGGCTGCGGAGGGAGTGGAGTTCAACAAAAGACTCCGCTCCCTCCCCCACAATAGGTTAAGGTAGAGGTTGCACTATGCTTTTGCCATGAAGATAACCATAGCCAGCCTCAACATCAACGGCGGCAGAGGGGCACGCCGTAGATTTGACAATTTTTCGCTCCTGCGGGAGGGGAAATATGCGGTGTGCTTCCTGCAAGAAATCCACACCGTTCCGGGAGACGAAGCCACGTGGCTCCTGGAATGGCAAGGAGAGGTCCGCATGAGCCACCTCACCGCCATTTCTAGTGGGGTGGCCATCTTGCTGGGCCCGCATTTTCAGCCGAAGATCTTGGGGGTCGAGGAGCCCGTGCCAGGCCGCTTGCTGGGGGACGTGCCGCTCCATCTCGTGAACGTGTACGCCCCTCAGCCCGGCCCGCAGCAAACGCGCTTCTTTGAAGAGGTGTCCGCTCTTCTTGGCTCCGTCGACGTCGGCGACTGCATTGTCCTCGGGGGGGGATTTTAACTGCACCCTCGAGGCGAGGGACCGCTCCGGTGCCCCGCAGTGCATGATGGCGATGGAGAAGTTGAGGGACCTGGTCGGGTCCTTCGACTTGGTGGATGTCTGGTGAAATCTCCATCCCGACTCCAGCGCCTTTACTTGGGTGAGGCCTGGCGTAGGATGGTCCAGAGTCGACCGCCTTTACGTGTCTCGGGCATATGTTTCCTGCGTCCCGGCGGCCTCCATGCGGCCGGTGCCGTGTTCGGACCACCACCTGGTGTGGGCGGAGCTCGCTTCGCTCCGCGCAAGGACGGGGTCCGCGTACTGGCACTTTAACAACCGGCTGCTGGAGGACGTGCGGTTCCAGGACTCGTTCCGTCGATTCTGGTCCGACTGGAGAAGGAAGCAGGAGGGCTTCCCCTCCTTGAGGCTATGGTGGGACGTGGGCAAGGCTCACGTCCGCGTCTTCTGTCAAGTGTATGCGAGGGGGTCGACCAAGAGGCGGGCGGCCAGGTTCGGGCGCCTAGAAAAAGAGGTGCTCGACCTGGAATCCCGTCTCGGTCAAGTCGTCGAGGACCCGGCCCTGCGGACGGTGTACGATGCGAAGAAGGCCGCGCTGAAGGACCTGCAGCTCGTCGGGTACCGAGGCGCGTTCGTGAGGTCGCGGATCCGGTTCCTGCGGTATCTGGACCGCGGCTCCTCCTTCTTCTACTCGCTGGAAAAAAGGCAGAGTGTCCGTAAGCAGCTCTTGACGCTGCTGGCCAACGACGGCTCTCTCGTCTCGGATCCGGAGGGCGTCAACAACAGGGCCCGTGAATATTACGGGGCTCTGTTCTCTCCAGATCCGTCCAGCGAGGAAGCGCGTAGAGTTTTGTGGGAGGACCTGCTGAAGGTCAGCCCAGAGGGCGCCGAAAATTTGGAAGCTCCGCTAAGCCTGGCGGAGCTGACCGGTGCCCTCGACCGGCTCTCGAGGGGAAAATCCCCGGGGCTGGACGGGCTGACCGTGGAGTTCCACAGGGCGTTCTGGGATGTCCTGGGGGGCGACTACGCGCGAGTCCTGGGGGAAAGTCTGGCGACCGGGGAGATGCCCCTTTCTTGGCGCAGGGCAGTCATCGTCCTGCTGCCTAAGAAGGGCGATCTCCGCCTCCTTAAGAACTGGAGCCTCCTCAGCACGGACTACAAAATCTTCGCCAGGGCGATGTCTGCTCGCCTTGGTGCCGTGCTGGATCACATGATCCACACCGACCAGTCCTACACGGTCCCGGGCCGGACAATCCACGACAACATCCATCTGGTCCGGGACCTCATCCATTGTTCCCAGGAGGCTGGTCTGTCGGTCGCCTTCCTATCCCTCGACAAAGAGAAGGCGTTCGACAGGGTGGATCACGACTATCTGCTCGGAACTCTGCGCGCTTTCGGGTTCGGGACGCATTTCGTCGCCCGGATCCAACTTTTGTACGCCGCCGCGGAGTGTCTGATTAAGGTTAACGGGTCCTTGACGGCGCCCCTTCGCTTTAGGAGAGGGGTGCGCCAGGGATGCCCCATGTCCGGCCAGTTATACGCCGTTTGCGTGGAGCCTTTCCTGAGCCTCTTGCGGACGAGGTTGACGGGACTGGCTCTGCAAGGGCCGGGCGTGGAGGTCGTCCTCTCGGCTTACGCCGATGACGTGCTCCTCGCGGTAGAGGATCCCGCTGACCTGCGGAGGATGCGTGAGTGCCAGGAGATTTACTCGGCCGCGTCCTCCGCCAGGATCAACTGGGAGAAATGTTCCGGACTCCTGGTGGGTCAGTGGCGGGTGGACTCCCTGCCGGAGGAGCTCAGGCCTTTTGCCTGGAGCACGACCCATCTCCTCTATCTGGGAGTCTACCTTAGCCCCGACGAGGGAGCCTGGCCGGCGAACTGGCAGGAGCTAGAGGCCAAGGTCGCCGCTCGCCTAGGGCGCTGGACAGGACTGCTCCGAGTGCTGTCCTACAGGGGTCGAGTGCTAGTCATAAACCAGCTGGTGGCCGCAATGTTGTGGTACCGGCTGGTCACTTTGACCCCTCCCCCTGCGTTTGTCGCCAAGATACAGAAGAAGTTGGTGGACTTCTTCTGGAACAACAGGAAGCACTGGGTCTCTGCTGCGGTCTTGAGTCTCCCGCTTGAGGAGGGCGGTCAGTCGTTGATGTGCGTCAGCGCCCAGCTCGCGACTTTCCGTCTTCAGACCCTGCAGAGATACCTTTACATCGAGCCCCCTCCTAGGTGGTGCGCTCTGGCGATGTATTTCTTCCGCCAGCAGCGCAACCTCAACTACGACACGCAGCTCCTGTTTGTGAACTTGGGGGGTGTCAGGACCACCCTCCAGGAGCTGCCTGTCTTTTACAGGGACCTCATCAGGGTCTGGAACAAAGTCTCCACCAAGCGCAGCTCTCCGCCGGCTGGAGTGGTTGCTGTCCTGCAGGAACCTCTGCTCGGGAATCCGTACCTCCACGACCGAGGCTTTATGTGGCGGTCGGAAGAGAGGGCTGTGGCTGGTGAGGTGACCAGGGTCAGGGACCTGCTCGATAGCGGAGGAGCGGGCTGGATGGCGCCAGGCACGCTGGCGCGGCGCCTAAATTCAGCTGATGTCCGCCACGCGGCCGAAGCCATCAAGTCGCTAAAAACAGCTGTTAGGTGCATCGAGGAGGCTCAAGCACGTGGGGAGATCCCGTCCGAACTGACCCCTGTCCAGACGGAATTCCTCATTGGCGCCAAATCCCGGAACCTCCCTCGGGGGCCGGCGCCTCACAACTTGAACCGCCTCGGGGAAATCCCCTCCGTGCCTTTCAGTTCCGCGCGGAGGGGTTTCCTGTACGGGCTGCTCCTGCACACCCTCAACTTTGCCATCCTCGCCGGCCGTCTGGACACGCCATGGCGTACCATCTTGCCGTCCGGAGGAGGCGGGGGTCCCCGATGGAGGGCACTCTACGCAGGGGTCCTCCCACTATTCATCGGGGACTTGGCCTGGAGGGTGGTGCACGGAGCAGTGCCGTGCAACAAATTTTTAAGCCGGTTCACGGACTCCCAGGCCGCCTGCAATTTCTGTGGTCTGAAAGAGTCCGTGTTCCATGTTTTTATGGAATGCACAAGGTTGCAGCCCCTGTTTTATTATTTGAAGGGGCTGCTCCTGAAATTCTGGCTGCACTTCAGTTCCACACTCCTGATCTTTGGGCACCCTGTGCGGAGGGGAGCGGGTAGGTCCGAAGGCCTCCTCGTAGGACTGCTCCTGGGCACGGCCAAGGGTGCCATCAGCCGGTCCAGGCAGCGGGCGGTCGAGGGGGTCGTTCAACCTGACTGCCTGCCTCTCTTCCGCTCTTACATCCGAGCTAGGGTGTCCCTGGAGATGGAGCACGCGGTGTCCACCGGTACGCTCGCGGCCTTCCGCGAGAGGTGGGCACCGGAGGGACTGGAGTGCATCATCACGCCCGGCAACCAAATTTTAATTTGATATTACGTTTTAAAGTTTAATTTGTTTTAATTGCCGGTGCTTTTAGTGTCCCTTCCCTTTTATAGGGGGCACTGGAAAAAAAATAAATTTGATTTTAGCGCCCCAAAAAAAAAAAAAAAAAAAGAAAAACACAAAAAAAAACCACAAAAAAAAAGAAAAAAAGGGCCTTGTAAATGTCTGCTGTGTCATCCAGGGCGGGTGGCATGGTTTAATGTTTATGTTTTTTTTCAGGTAAACTCAAAAAGAGTTTCATGCACAAGGAACCAATTGTGGAGCAATGGAGGCGTGTCCTGCTCAGTTGGAGCTGAGCTGCAGTGAGAGGAGCAGCTACCAACCTTAGCTCCTGCCTTGGAAGGCCTGGAGAGCCCTGAGAACAGCCCAGGAAGAGAAGGAAGGAAGGGGCTTCACCACCAACTTTCACCCAGAGGGAGAGGAGGGAAGCAGAAAACTTTGAACACTTTACCATTTCTGCAAAGAGTTGGAGAGAGGGGGAAAGACCAACAACAACATCCAGTGTGGAAGGAGGGAGACTCTACCATTCGACAGGTGGGTGTGGGTGCATTCCCCAATAGACTTTGCTGTATCGGTGGGGGGAGGAAAGAAGACCACTGAGGGCCGGAACATCGCGGGGGGGTGTGTGTGTGTGGATAGTGTGTGTGGGGGTCTTGCCTACAGCTAGGCCCCACACACAATTGAACCCCCCCCCCCATTGCCTAGCCTGGGGTAGCTGGAGCTACCAGGCTGAAGATTTCTTTAACCACCTATTTGACATCGTTAGGAGTGTGTGCCTGGTGGCTCGAGCTGCCCCAGGTGAAGACATCTTCTCCCCTCACCCGAAGACCACCCCAAAGACCATTTTGTGTTTTGCCATCTGGGGATTGCACCCACCCACAGCTGCGAGGGGAGACCTGCCCTCGCAGTTCCCCCCACTTCCCACCCCCCTCTCTCTTTCTCTGTTACTCTCTGTTTCTCCCCTCTCTCTCTGAGAGCCCTTCCTCCCAAATTGGAAAAAAAAACAACAATTGAGACAACTGAGCAGAGGGAGCAAGGCCCCTCCCCAATTGCCAACTAGGGGAGAGTGTGCCTCGTTAAGAGCTCCTCTGCTCAGTCACATTAAACGAGGCCAATAAGACCATTAAGGCCTATGACTTTGGGGTGGGTGTAGCCCTTAAAGGGACCCCGTGATGGCGACCCCATCCACGCCGGTGGCGGGGCCAGCGAGGACATATGCGCAGGCGGTGTCCACATCCACGGCACCTCCTGCGCCACCCGCTGCCCTGCCACCTTTTACACTCATCACGAAAAAACACGGGGTCAAGAGCTACACTCACGCCACAATGAGCATCGAGGAGTGCGTGCGGGCGATGGCTGGGGTAGTCGGCCCCTCGGCCATTGTCGCAGCCTCCAAGATGTCTGGGAAGGCCGTGTTCTTCCTGGGGTTGGAGCGGGCGGTGTCCCTGGCCATCGAAAAGGGGCTCACGGTGGGTGGGACGTTCCTGCCGGTGGACCCTCTCGAGGCCACTGGGCAGAGGGTCATCGTGTCAAACGTCCCGCCCTTTGTTTCCGCTGAGCTCCTCCTCCCTCACCTACACCAACTGGGGGAGGTAAGGTCGGGGATTAACCCCATACCACTCGGCCTCAGGGAGAACAGCCTGCGCCACGTGTTCTCCTTCCGCCGCCAGCTCTTTGTCCGGCTGGCGCGGGAGGAGACGACGGAGGGATCATTTAATGTGGTGCACGAGGGGACTGCCTACCGTGTCTTTTGGACGTCGGACGGCGTGCGGTGCCATGCCTGTAGGGAGGTGGGGCATGTTCGTAAGAACTGCCCCGCCTCCAAGGCCGCCAAACCACCAAGGCTGGCCAAGGCTGGCGCCGCCGCCACCCCTCCCCTTAGTTGCGTCCGCGTGCCGGGAGCCGTAGGTGCGCGGGCATCGTCGGAGGCCTTTGTGTTCAGGGCCTCCGGCGGGGGGGAGGGAGAGCGTCCGACCGGAAAGAAGGCGCGGAACAAGGCGAAACATCTGGAGGCGGGTCCCCTCGGTGCGCCAGAAAGTTTGACCACCGCACTCGGCCCAACCCAGCCACCAGCGAGCGCGGGGTGCCCTGAGCCCGTGCCCGAGCCCTTGAACAACACCACAGAGGAGCCCGGACGCGGGCAAGAAAAAGAAAAGGGGGGAGCGGAGCGGGAGGCCTCGGCAGACATGGGGGTCTCCCTGCCTTCGCGCACCCCCAGGAACAAAAAGAGGCACCGCCCCAATGAGGCGGAGGGGGAACAACATCCCACTGCGGAGGAGGCGGTGCCCGCCGCGTGTCCCGTGTCCCCCACCAACGCCCCCAAATTGCGCTGCAGGCGCGAGGAGTCTGTCCCCGGGGAGGGTGAGGCAGTCGAGGCTGCCCAGCCGCTGCCTCCTGGGGATGGCGTGGAAGATCTGCCTGTCGTGGGGGGCATGGGGCCAGCGGAAGAATGCGTAGCCGCCGGGTCGAGCATCCCGGGGACTGAGGCGGGCGGGGCCGAAAAGGCCGAACCTGAGCCCGCCCAGCCAATACCCAACTTCCCCCGGGATTTGCTCGACTCGGCAGAAACTGAAAATGTCAACAATTTTAATGAATCCGTACACGCGGGAGGGGAAATATGCGGTGTGCTTCCTGCAAGAAACCCACACCGTTCCGGGAGACGAAGCCACGTGGCTCCTGGAATGGCAAGGAGAGGTCCGCATGAGCCACCTCACCGCCACTTCTAGTGGGGTGGCCATCTTGCTGGACCCGCATTTTCAGCTGGAGATCTTGGGGGTCGAGGAGCCCGTGCCAGGCCGCTTGCTGCACGTAACGGTTCGCCTGGGGGACGTGCCGCTCCATCTCGTGAACGTGTACGCCCCTCAGCCCGGCCCGCAGCAAACGCGCTTCTTCGAAGAAGTGTCCGCTCTTCTTGGCTCCGTCGACGTCGGCGACTGCATTGTCCTCGGGGGGGGATTTTAACTGCACCCTCGAGGCAAGGGACCGGTCCGGTGCCCCGCAGTGCATGACGGCGATGGAGAAGTTGAGGGACCTGGTCAGGTCCTTCGACTTGGTGGACGTCTGGCGAAATCTCCACCCCAACTCCAGCGCCTTTACTTGGGTGAGGCCTGGAGTAGGATGGTCTAGAGTCGACCGCCTTTACGTGTCTCGTGCATATGTTTCCTGCGTCCCGGCGGCCTCCATGCGGCTGGTGCCGTGTTCGGACCACCACCTGGTGTGGGCGGAGCTCGCTTCGCTCCGCGCGAGGACGGGGTCCACGTACTGGCACGTTAACAACCGGCTGCTGGAGGACGTGCGGTTCCAGGACTCGTTCCGTCGATTCTGGTCCGACTGGAGAAGGAAGCAGGGGGGCTTCCCCTCCTTGAGGCTATGGTGGGACGTGGGCAAGGCTCATGTCCGCGTCTTCTGTCAAGAGTATGCGAGGGGGTCGACCAAGAGGCGGGCGGCCAGGGTCGGACGCCTAGAAAAAGACCTGGAATCCCGTCTCGGTCAAGTCGTCGAGGACCCGGCCCTGCGGACGGTGTACGAAGCGAAGAAGGCCGCGCTGAAGGACCTGCAGCTCGTCGGGTCCCGAGGCGCGTTCGTGAGGTCGCGGATCCAGTTCCTGCGGGATCTGGACCGCGGCTCCCCCTTCTTCTACTCGCTGGAAAAAAGGCAGAGTGTCCGTAAGCAGCTCTTGACGCTGCTGGCCGCCGACGGCTCTCTCGTCTCGGATCCGGAGGGCGTCAACAACAGGGCCCGTGAATATTACGGGGCTCTGTTCTCTCCAGATCCGTCCAGCGAGGACCTGCTGAAGGTCAGCCCGGAGGGCGCCGAAAATCTGGAAGCTCCGCTAAGCCTGGCGGAGCTGACCGGTGCCCTCGACCGGCTCTCGAGGGGAAAATCCCCGGCGCTGGACGGGCTGACCATGGGGTTCCACAGGGCGTTCTGGGATGTCCTGGGGGGGCGACTACGCGCGGGTCCTGGGGGAAAGTCTGGCGACCGGGGAGATGCCCCTCTCTTGGCGCAGGGCAGTCATCGTCCTGCTGCCTAAGAAGGGCGATCTCCGCCTCCTTAAGAACTGGAACCCGGTCTCCCTCCTCAGCACGGACTATAAATTCTTCGCCAGGGCGATGTCTGCTCGCCTTGGTGCCGTGCTGGACCACATGATCCACCTCGACCAATCCTACACGGTCCCGGGCCGGACAATCCACGATAACATCCATCTGGTCCGGGACCTCATCCATTATTCCCAGGAGGCTGGTCTGTCGGTCGCCTTCTTTTCCCTCGACCAAGAGAAGGCGTTCGACAGGGTGGATCACGACTATCTGCTCGGAACTCTGCGCGCTTTCGGGTTCAGGACGCACTTCGCCGCCCGGATCCGACTTTTGTACGCCGCCGCGGAGTGTCTGATTAAGGTTAACGGGTCCTTGACGGCGCCCCTTCACTTCGGGAGAGGGGTGCGCCAGGGATGCCCCATGTCCGGCCAGTTATACGCCGTCTGCGTGGAGCCTTTCCTGCGCCTCCTGCGGACGAGGTTAACGGGACTGGCTCTGCAAGGGCCGGGTGTGGAGGTCGTCCTCTCGGCTTATGCCGATGACGTGCTCCTCGCGGTAGAGGATCCCGCTGACCTGCGGAGGATGCGTGAGTGCCAGGAGATTTACTCGGCCGCATCCTCCGCCAGAATCAACTGGGAAAAATGTTCCGGACTCCTGGTGGGTCAGTGGTGGGTGGACTCCCTGTTGGAAGAGCTCAGGCCTTTTGCCTGGAGCACGACCCATCTCCTCTATCTGGGAGTCTACCTTAGCCCCGACGAGGAAGCCTGGCCGGCGAACTGGCAGGAGCTGGAGGCCAAGGTCGCCGCTCGCCTAGGGCGCTGGACAGGACTGCTCCAAGTGCTGTCCTACAGGGGCCGAGCACTAGTCATAAACCAGCTGGTGGCCGCCATGTTGTGGTACCGGCTGGTCACTTTGACCCCTCCCCCTGCGTTTGTCGCTAAGATACAGAAGAAGCAGGTGGACTTCTTCTGGAACAACAGGAAGCACTGGGTCTCTGCGGCGGTCTTGAGGCTCCCGCTTGGGGAGGGCGGTCAGTCCTTGGTGTGCGTCAGCACCCAGCTTGCGACTTCCCGTCTTCAGACCCTGCAGAGATACCTTTACGTCGAGCCCGCTCCTAGGTGGCGTGCTCTGGCGACGTATTTCTTCCGCAAGCAGAACGGCCTCAACTACGACACGCAGCTCCTGTTTGTGAGTGTGGGGGGCGTCAGGACCACCCTCCGGGAGCTGCCTGTCTTTTACAAGGAACTCATCAGGGTCTGGAACAAAGTCTCCACCAAGCGCAGCTCTCCGCCGGCTGGAGTGGCGGCTGTCCTGCAGGAGCCGCTGCTCGGGAATCCGTACCTCCACGACCGAGGTTTTATGTGGCGGTCGGACGAGAGGGCTGTGGCTGGTGAGGTGACAAGGGTGTGGAAATGTATTTTTATCTAAGCTGATACCATACGGTATTTGTGTGCCTTTTGATTAAAATGGAGTCCTGGCCCTTCCAGAACTTTCTGCATTTTTGCAGCCAGCTTATTATGAACAGCTAAACCTGCTGTTAGATGGCTGATGGTTATCAGACAGCTAGGAGACAAGTCATGCTGAGACAAGTAACCCCCCATGGTGCTCTCCTATTGTCTACACTACAGGAGTTCCATGTCACCCCACCCTTATCTTCTAGCCATTATCTCTTTCCTTTACCTCATCCATTTGAAGCAAACAGGTAAACTGACCAGGAAATTGAAACAATCCTGACACAATACAAGACAGGTGATAGCCCATTACCTATGACTCATGGAGTAATGGCCGTTTGGCTTTCTGATAACCCTGACAAAAGGAAATATCTTGACACCATTTCAGGACCAGGATATAGTAATTAACTCTTTATCTGTATTCACTGACTGTGAGACAGAGCAATACACAGGGAGAGGCCAGAACTTGGGTTTTACTGTATAAATATCTTGTGAAGCTGTACCATTGCGGAGGTTTCATTTAGCCCTTGACTGAGTGAAACCTACCCCTTGCGAGCAAGTAAATTAAAAGGGAAACTTCCATCGGAGCTGTAAGTGTCGGAGTCATTCTTTTCTGAGGTCGAGATTTCGACAGTTATTGGAGGTTCCACCGAGATGCATACTCTCTGTTCTGTGAGTAAAACGGATACAGGCATAGTGCCTCTCCAGTGAAAGGCTTCGGTGGCCAAACAAGGTGAGCCTTTGCTCACAAGAGGTTTCTTCACTGTTGAATCGCAGATGTAATCTGTTGTCCACAGCTGAGGTACTGCATCTACAAGACTCGGCATTTAAAAGTTAAAGGTATTTTTTTTATAACCATTTCTTTCTCAGCTCGCCAGCAGAAGAGAACAGGTTCTGGAAAAAAAAATCTCGAGACAGCCCGGGGAAGGTTTCAGTAGGTAAGGAAGCGCTAGTCGATCGAAAAGGGTTCCAGGTTCTTATATGATAAGATTTTTATTGTTTTTAATTCGGAAGGGGTTCTTATGTGATAAGACTATTAAAAGAAAAGAAAAAAAAGAAAGCGCTAATAATCGATCGAAGGTTCTTATGTGATAAGATTTTTATTGTTTTTAATTCGGAAGGGGTTCTTATGTGATAAGACTATTAAAAAAAAAAGAGCGCAATCGATCGAAGAGTTTGGGTACGGAACCTTAAGTTTTATCAGCTGTTATTAGGATAAGTTAAGGACTCGGTCTGTAGTGGCGTACAACGCAGACTGAGAATTTGTTTAGAGGTTATGATTTGTGTACTCACGGGAATATTGTTTGTTGTCCTTGTATTACTGTTGTGTGCAATACCTTTGTGAGTCATTGCCATTAGAGAAACGGGAAGAGTCACTAGGGAAAATTGTGATTCGGAAAAAAAAACACAAGGATTGATTAAGAAAAGAAACAGTAACTGATTGATCAACTACGATTGGTTCGTGCCAACATATCTCACACACCCAGACTGAGCCCAAATTAAGAGCCTTTTCAGGCCACGTAACGGCCAGGAGAAGTGGGCGTAGAGAACTCGGTTGGCCGAAAGGATTGTGAGATCAGAAACTGTGGTAAAATCTTAAATCATCCAGAATGGGGGCTGGAGCAAGTAAACCACCACCAAAAGGGACCCCAGCCCATTTTATGCTCCAGAATTGTGGTCAGTCTTCAATTGACCACCTAAGAGAATGGGTAAAGTGGACTAAGGGTGAAAACAGGCCATTTCCACCCGATGGTTCATTCAATTTAGAGAGAATAACCTGTCTAGAAGAATGCCTTATAGACAGAGACCCAGGTAGAAGAGGGAAAAAAAAAAGTGAATTGGTCAGCGTTTGGAGATTGGAAAAGGGAAGCTGAGGAACGACACGAGAAGAGCCTAAGAGTTAGCAAGCAGTGTACTAGAGGGAGAAAGCAGGGGGATGAACGGGTAGAGCAGGTGAATCGCCCTCGACATAACAAACACCCATCCGTTATGGTTGCTAAAGAGACAAAGGCACACTCACCTAGGGCTCCGGAGGGTTGGGATAAGGATGAGGATGAGGACTGGGATGAGGATTGGACTCCCTACAGCCATCGACCACCGCCGTATGTTCCATCCCCGGGGGGTGCTCCAGGCCAAGGAGGAGACGATCCTCGGGCCGGAGTACAGGGAAACGGGGTAACACCCGCTCCCAACAATACAGGTGAGGCTGCAGGAAATATAAGTCAGTCACAAGGGAATCAATACCGTGACGGCCCTGCAGGGGGCACACGAAGTCATACCCGTGGACCAGAGCCCAGTGCCCTGGAGCCATCATCATCAGTCTACCCAGTAAGACTTTTTCCCAGTCCACTCTCGGGGGGGGCTCCGGTCCCTATTTATCGACCATGGTCACCAAGTGAATTAAGAATAATTGTGGAAGGATTGGCAGACCCCAAAACCAATATTGAAAAGGCCATAGACCAGTTAAAAGTAATCATCTTGTGCCACGAACCCAGTATATTAGATGGTCAAATCTTACTGAAAGCATGGTTAAAGGACACAAAATTTGCCGAACTTGAGATAAAATTCAAAGATTTTAAAACCCATCGAGAGGCTCCGGATGCAGATCCCAGCACGAAGCCAGGAGAGGGGTTCTGGGGAAGATGTTGGGAAGCCTTACATTCGGTGTTCCCGAGGAAAACGAATTGGTCCAAAATTATGGAAACTACACAAAGAAAGGAGGAGGATGTTGAGGATTATGTAGAAAGAGTGCGAGAGATCATGAACCAATGTTCAGGCATGAAAATGGAGGAGGTAGAGGCTCCTATGATCAGCGCCGTGGTAAACGGGCTACGGCCTGAACTCAGAGATCCCTTTAAACTAGTTTGTCTCGGATGGCGACAGGAATCGCTATCCAAGGTTGTATCTATGTTAAAGGACATACAAGAGCGAAATAGAGAATCTAAAAGCAAGGTCACCATGTTTGTAGGACAAGCAGCTCCAATGACACCCACCCCGGTGACACCGTCCTACGCCCCACCCCAGGGTAGAGGAAGAGGGCGAGCCAGAGGAGGATATTACAGGGGAAGAGGGAGAGGAGGTGCAGGGCAGGAACAATATTATACCTGTCACAATTGTGGACAGATTGGACACTAGGCTAGAACTTGCCGGGCAAAACAGCAACAACCAAATCATGATTGGACTCAACAGGCAGGTAATAGAGCACACCCTCCCCCTTCAGAACCCAACCAGTATGCGACCCAAGTCCAGGTACATGCTAGACCTCAGACTAATTTCTCTGTGCAAGATCCATTTGGATCACAGAATCAAAAGCAATTCGGCCAACCACCAAATTTCCCGTATAATGATCAATGACGCCCAATCCCAGACCCGAGTGCTGCGAACAAACAGCTGCCTGTCGTTTCGTTAAATGCCATAGGAGAACCTGAAGTAAAAATACGAATACAAGGAAAGGATGTCCCATTCCTAGTGGATACTGGTGCCACCTATTCGGTCCTTTCAAGGGAGGATACGAGGGGAATTCCCACTTCCACTAATCAAACCTCAGTGATTGGACTATCTGGACACGCACAGCAAATGTTTTTCTCCAACCCTATCAATGTACAAATAGAGGATTACGAAGATAGTCATTCATTCCTACTGTCTAAAGAGGTTCCAGTGAATCTGTGTGGACGTGACCTGTTATGTAAAATGAATGCCACGATCCTCTGTTCCCCAGCTGGTCTGGAGGTTCGAGTCCCCATAGATAAATGTGGCGCATATCCACTACTTCAACCCACAACTCCCATATTGTATGCCTGGGAAAATTTGGACCCCACACTAAGCAAAACCCTATCCTATTTGGTTGGTTCATATTGGTGTGTAACAAGGTTAATCACAGACTACCTCAAATCTCAAACCTTGGGCAAGTGGTACGAAACATTACACTGCACAGCATATTGTGACAAAACGGGATCAGACGCTACAGCACAAATCTTTTATCAACCATTCCTGCACCAGAAACATCAATTGATGATCGGAAAAATCTTTATCGGACCCGAAGGGATAGCGGCAGGGGTTGAATTATCCTCCCACAGTCAGAGCTTGTTTAGGGTTAAAGGGAGCGTTCCACACTGCACCCTTGCGGTTGCAGGCACACATAAACCCCAGGATTTAGGACAGATGGTTAAAAGAATGCAAGGATCCCCAGTACAAGAGGAATGGCACACACGTAATGGAACTTTGGGGCAACATGAAAAGGGGGGAGGCTATTCTGTCAAGTTGAATGGGAAAGTATACTTCGATGCTGTCTTAGAAGAAAGGATGCTCTCAGCCACTAGCTTCCCAGTACGACAAAGCACAGCAGAGCTTCTTGCTAAAGTTCCAGAACAACTATGGTCTACACACGCTAATGAAGTAGGGAGGATGCTTACCGCACAACCCTAGAAGCCCCAATACCCCTTGTCCCCAGCCGCAGAACAAGGTATTGAGCCAGTCATTAAGTCCCTGCTGGCCCAGGGAGTAATCGTTCCAACTAGAAGTCCATGTAACACACCGATCTTTCCGGTGCAGAAGCCCAATAGTGACAAATGGAGATTTGTCCAAGACCTACGAGCCGTGAATCATTCGGTATTCCCAACTTATCCAGTGGTACCCAACCCGGCAATTATACTTGCCAGTATTCCGGCATCATCAACGTATTACACAGTAGTTGATCTGTGTTCAGCATTTTTCTCAATACCTATTCACCCAGAGTCTCAATTCCTGTTTGCCTTCACGTATAAAGGACGCCAATATACGTGGACAAGACTCCCGCAGGGATTTACCGAGAGCCCTACCATATTCTCACAGTGCCTAAAGAGGGATCTGGAAGATGTAATTTTACCAGCAGGTTCTACACTTGTGCAGTATGTTGACGACTTATTGCTCGCCTCACCCTCCAAATTGGCCTGCGAAACGGACTCCCTTGTGTTATTAAAAGCTCTGGCCTCGAAAGGACACAAGGTGTCAAAGGCAAAGTTACAATTTGTCTCAGAAAAGGTTCGGTATCTAGGGCACGAATTGGTCAGGGATACGAGACAATTGACACAAGACCGAGTAAAAGCAATCTGCTCTGCCCCACTACCAGTAACCAAGAGAGAAATGAAACACCTCCTCGGCATGACAGGATACTGCCGGCAATGGGTTACGAGTTATTCCGAGATTGTTAGACCACTGTTAGACATGTCCATGCCCGCACTACCAGAGAAGTTGATTTGGAATGAGGTATCCCGGAATGCTTTTCAGAACCTTAAACAGTCCCTCACTTCAGCACCCGCCTTGGGATTACCAGATTACACTAAGCTATTCAACTTATTTGTGCATCACAAGTCGGGTTTTGCACAATCTGTTTTGACTCAGTTACATGGGGACAGGCAGCGACTGGTAGCGTATGTACTACCTTAAATCCAGCCACTCTACTCCCCACGGAAGACGACGGCGAACCCCATTCATGTGAAATGGTAACCGAATTAGTGACTAAACCACGTATCAATCTAACAGATGTACCAATGTGTAACCCTGAGCTAGTGTACTATGTTGACGGATCAGCCTTACGAAATGATAGGGGCCAACCTAGAGCGGCTTATGCAATTGTAACTCAGTTTAATGTTGTCGAAACAGCCTCTCTTCCAGACTCCTTTTCAGCCCAACAAGCCGAATTGTTTGCGTTAACTCGAGCCTGTATTCTGGCTGAAGGACACACAGTTAATATCTACACTGACTCCAGGTATGCTTTTGGGGTATCACATGACTATGGACAAATTTGGAAGATTCGCGGGTACCTGACTTCTTCAGGAACCCCTATCAAAAATGCAGAACAAGTGGAAAATCTCCTGCGAGCCATTCAATGCCCCTTAAAACTTGCCATTATCAAATGCCAAGCACATACAGGCCAGTCGAATGAGGTGGCACTTGGGAATGCCAGAGCTGATAATGCAGCTAAGTCAGCAGCTCTGTCGAAAGGGGGGATGCAGGTGTCATTGTTCCCACTAAGGAAAAATAATTGCTCAGACCCGCCACCCACTATTAATGACGTGCTGGCCTTTCAGACACAGGCCAGTACGGAGGAGGTGGTGACCTGGACGAAGGATCAATGTTATAAAAATCCAGAAGGAATATGGGTTCACCATGACGGCCGCGTGGTGGCCCCTAGATCCTTACTTCCATGGATTGCCCGATGTGTTCATACATTCACACATGCAGGCAAAGGGGGATTGGCAGATTATATTTTGGCAACTTGGTATGCACCAGGTATTTCGGCAATTGCAAAACAAATCTGTGAAAATTGTGTTACCTGTCAGACAATGAATCCGGGTAAGACGGAAAAAGTAGAATCTGCCTCCCACCCAAATCCAGTCGGGCCTTTTGTACATTTACAAATGGATTTTATTGAATTACCTATGTGTATGGGATTCAAGTATGTATTAGTTATTGTAGATGTGTTCTCTAGATGGATTGAAGCCTTTTCATGTAAAAAGGCCGATGCCACTACTGTTGCTAAATGTTTGTTAAAAGAAATTGTACCGCGCTTCGGAATCCCTGCTAAGCTTTCCAGTGATAACGGGTCACATTTCACGGGAACTGTCATAAGAGAAATGTGTAAAGCTTTACAGATTAATCAACGTTTTCATTGCAGTTATCATCCACAATCAGCTGGACTTGTTGAAAGATATAATGGAATGCTTAAAAATAAGCTGGCAAAACTATGCAATGACACTGGACTGAAATGGACAGAACTGCTGCCCTTAGCTTTGATGGTAATGCGATCTGCAACCAACAGAACAACAGGCTTGTCACCACATGAGATAGTTATGGGACGTCCCCAACGACTACCTTTTACAGCACCATTTACTGCAAAACAGATGGACATCCACAAAATGGAGGAAAATATGTTGAATTATTGTATTGCACTAACCAAATGTATTTCCAGCTTTCATTCACAGGTAAAGGAAGCCCAAGTCAAGCCAGCGGAAGGGAAGTGTCATAACCTGGAGCCAGGGGAATTCGTTTACATCAAGATTTTTAAAAGGAAAAGCAGTCTACAGCCAAGATTCGAAGGACCATACCAGGTCTTGCTGGCGACCAATACTGCAGTCAAGGTAAAGGAAAGACCAACATGGATCCACGCATCCCATTGCAAACGGGCACCCGACCAGGAGGAAGGGACGAAGGAATCAGAGGAACAGAAAAAGGAAGACTGAATAAAGAACTGTATGGACTATGGGGACTGATGGTGCTGGGCTTGACAGGGTTTTACTTCGCATTATTGATTACACCAGGGGTACAGACCCACCACCGAAGGGAATTGCACGTAAACGTATTTATGGCACTGAGTCATAGGTATGCTCAAGAAAGAAACTTGTCGAGTTGCTGGATATGTTCCCGTGTACCTGTCCACTCCAGGGGGGTATTCCCCTGAGATCTGTCCCCTTTAACGAATCAGAAATGGTAGAATGGTTGACAGTGCAAAACAGGACAAAACTAACTAAGGGGCCAGAAACGAAGGAGCAAACAGAATGGAGGTCGGCAGGGTATAAACTTACAGCCTTCCAGGGATGGTACCAGCCCAATTATGATAATAACCATCAGCCTCCCTTCCTAAGCATTACTCCCAGAATAGGAAATCCTGAGGGTATAATATGCCTAGTGAGTAATGAAACTAAAAGAAATGGAAATGGAGAGACTGTACAAGATCAGAATGGATTGAGTTGTCCTTGTGAAGGACAAAATGGGGGAATGTGGAAATGTATTTTTATCTAAGCTGATACCATACGGTATTTGTGTGCCTTTTGATTAAAATGGAGTCCTGGCCCTTCCAGAACTTTCTGCATTTTTGCAGCCAGCTTATTATGAACAGCTAAACCTGCTGTTAGATGGCTGATGGTTATCAGACAGCTAGGAGACAAGTCATGCTGAGACAAGTAACCCCCCATGGTGCTCTCCTATTGTCTACACTACAGGAGTTCCATGTCACCCCACCCTTATCTTCTAGCCATTATCTCTTTCCTTTACCTCATCCATTTGAAGCAAACAGGTAAACTGACCAGGAAATTGAAACAATCCTGACACAATACAAGACAGGTGATAGCCCATTACCTATGACTCATGGAGTAATGGCCGTTTGGCTTTCTGATAACCCTGACAAAAGGAAATATCTTGACACCATTTCAGGACCAGGATATAGTAATTAACTCTTTATCTGTATTCACTGACTGTGAGACAGAGCAATACACAGGGAGAGGCCAGAACTTGGGTTTTACTGTATAAATATCTTGTGAAGCTGTACCATTGCGGAGGTTTCATTTAGCCCTTGACTGAGTGAAACCTACCCCTTGCGAGCAAGTAAATTAAAAGGGAAACTTCCATCGGAGCTGTAAGTGTCGGACCTCTTTTCTGAGGTCGAGATTTCGACAAGGGTCAGGGACCTGCTCGATGGCGGAGGAGCGGGCTGGATGGCGCCAGACACGCTGGCGCGGCGCCTAAATTCTGCCAACGTCCGCCACGCGGCCGATGCCATCGAGTCGCTAAAAAGAGCTCTGGGCACCGACTCCGTTAGCTGCATCGAGGAGGCTCAAGCACGTGGGGAGATCCCATCCGAACTGACCCCCGTCCGGACGTAATTCCTCATCGGCGCCAAACCCCGGAACCTCCCTCGGGGGCCGGCGCCTCACAACTTGAGCCGCCTCGGGGAAATCCCCTCCGTGCCTTTCAGTTCTGCGCGGAGGGGTTTCCTGTACGGGCTGCTCCTGCACACTCTCAACTTTGCCATCCTTGCCTGCCGTCCGGACACGCCATGGCGTACCATCTTGCCGTCCGGAGGAGGCGGGGGTCCCCGATGGAGGGCACTCTACGCAGGGGTCCTCCCACTATTCATCGGGGACTTGGCCTGGAGGGTGGTGCACGGAGCAGTGCCGTGCAATAAATTTTTAAGCCAGTTCACGGACTCCCAGGCCGCCTGCAATTTCTGCGGTCTGGAGGAGTCCGTATTCCATGTTTTTATTGAGTGCACGAGGTTTCAGCCCCTGTTCCATTATTTGAAGGGGCTGCTCCTGAAATTCTGGCTGCACTTCAGTCCCACTCTCCTGATCTTTGGGCACCCTGTGCGGAGGGGAGCGGGTAGGTCCGAGGGCCTCCTTGTAGGACTGCTCCTGGGCACGGCCAAGGGTGCCATCAGCCGGTCCAGGCAGCAGGCGGTCGAGGGAGTCGTTCAACCTGACTGCCTGCCTCTCTTCCGCTCTTACATCCGGTCCAGGGTGTCCTTGGAGATGGAGCACGCGGTGTCCACCGGTACGCTCGCGGCCTTCCGCGAGAGGTGGGCACCGGAGGGACTGGAGTGCATCATCACACCCGGCAACCAAATTTTAATTTGATTTTACGTTTTAAAGTTTAATTTGTTTTAATTGCCGGTGCTTTTAGTGCCCCCTTCCCTTTTATAGGGGGCACTGGGGAAAAAAGATGATATTAGTGCCCAAAAAAAAAAACAAAAAAAAGAAAAACACAAACCCCCCCCCAAAAAACCAAAAAAAGAGGGCCTTGTAAATGTCTGGTGTGTCATCCAGGTCGGGTGGCACCGATTAATGTTTTTGTTTTGCAGATAAACTCCAAAAAGAGTTTCATGCACAAGGAACCAATTGTGGAGCAGTGGAGGCGTGTCCTGCTCAGTTGACTGAGTGAGCAGTGAGGAGAGGAGCTACCAACTTTTGCTCCTGTTTGGAAGGCCTTGAGAGCCCTGAGACCAGCCCAGGAAGAGAAGGAGGGAAGGGCTAGCTTGCTACCCATTCAACATCCGGAGGGTGAGGAGGAGCACAGAAACAATTTATCATTAACTACAACTACAGAGAGTTGGAGAGAGGGGGAAAAAACAACAACCTGTGTGGAAGGAGGGAGAGTCATTTCTACAACATTCTACAGGTGGGTGTGTTTTGGTGCATTCCCCAATAAACTTTGTTATATCGGTGGGGGGAGGAAAGAAGACCACTGAGGGCCGGAACATCGCGGGGGGTGTGTGTGTGTGGAAGTGTGTGGGGGGGCCTTGCTTACAACTAGGCCCCACACACAATTTAACCCCCCCCCCCCACCATTGCCTAGCCTGGGATAGCTGGAGCTACCAGGCTGAAGATTGTTTAATCACACCTTTGAACATCGTTGGGAGTGTGTGCCTGGTTGGCTCTAGCTGCCCCAGGTGAAGACATCTTCTCCCCCCACCTGAAGACCATCCCAAAGACTGTGTTTTTTTTTTCTTTTTTTTTTTGCCATCTGGGGAGTGAACCCCAAGAAAAACACCCACCCATCGCTGTGAGGGGAGACCTGCCCTCGCAACCTCCCTCTTTCCCGCACCCCCTTGCTCTATCTCTCTCTCTCTGTCTCTCCCCTCTCTCTCTGAGAGCCCTTCCTCCTAATTTTTTAAAAACAATTAAAACAACTGAGCAGAGGGAGCAAGGCCCCTCCCCAATTGCCAACTAGGGGAGAGGTGTACTTGTTAAGAGCTCCTCTGCTCAGTCTTTAGATAAGAGGCCAATTAAGACCATTAAGGCCTGTGACTTTGGGGTGGGTGTAGCCCTTAAAGGGACCCCGTGATGGCGATCCCATCCACGCCGGTGGCAGGGCCAGCTAGGACTTATGCGCAGGCGGCATCCACATCCACGGTGCCTCCTGCGCCACCTGCTGCCCTGCCACCATTCAAACTAATAACTAAAAAACACAGGGTCAAGAGCTACACTCACCCCACAATGAGCATTGAGGAGTGCGTGCGGGCGATGGCTGGGGTAGTCGGCCCCTCGGCCATTGTCGCAGCCTCCAAGATGTCTGGGAAGGCCGTGTTCTTCCTGGGGTCGGAGCGGGCGGTGTCCCTGGCCCTCGAAAAGGGGCTCACGGTGGGCGGGACGTTCCTGCCGGTGGATCCTCTCGAGGCCACCGCGCAGTGGGTCATCGTATCGAACGTCCCGCCCTTTGTTCCCGCTGAGCTCCTCCTCCCTCACCTACACCAACTGGGGGAGGTAAGGTCGGGGATTAACCCCATACCGCTCGGCCTCAGGGAGAGCAGCCTGCGCCACGTGTTCTTCTTCCGCCGCCAGCTCTTTGTCCGGCTGGCGCGGGAGGAGATGACGGAGGGTTATTTTAATGTGGTGCACGAGGGGACTGCCTACCGTGTCTTTTGGACGTCGGACGGCGTGCGGTGCCATGCCTGCAGGGAGGTGGGGCACGTTCGCAAGAACTGCCCCGCCTCCAAGGCCGCCAAACCACCGAAGGCGGCCAAGGCTGGCACCGCCGCCACCCCTCCCCATAGTTGCGTTCGCGTGCCGGGAGCCGTAGGTGCGCGGGCATCGCCGGGGGCCCTTGCTATTACGGCCTCCGGCAGGGGGGAGGAAGAGCGTCCGATCGGAAGGAAGGCGCGGGAGAAGGCAAAACATCCAGAGGCGGGTCCCCTCGGTGCGGCAGACGATTTGTTTACCGCGCTCGGCCCAACCCAGTCACCGGCGAGCGTGGGGTGCCCTGCGCCCGTGCCCGAGCCCTTGACCAATACCACAGAGGGGCTCGGCGCGGGCAAGAAAAGAAAAAGGTGGGGTGGAGCGGGAGGCCTCGGCAGACATGGAGGTCTCCCTGCCTCCGCACACCCCCAGCAACAAAAGGAGGCGCCGCTCCGTTGAGGCGGAGGGTGAACAACATCCCTCCGCGGAGGAGTCGGTGCCCGCCGCGTGTCCCGCGTCCCCCACCAGCGCCCCCAAGCTGCGCTGTAGGCGAGAGGAGTCTGTCTCCGGGGAGGGTGAGACAGTCGAGGCTGCCCAGCCTCTGCCTCCCGGGGATGGCGTGGAAGATCTGCCTGTCGTGGGGGGCGTGGGGATCGCGGAGGAATGCATTGCTGCCGGGCCGGGCGTCCCGGGGACTGAAGCGGGCGGGGCCGAAAAGGCCGTACCTGAGCCCGCCCAGCCAATACCCAACTTCCCCCGGGATTTGCTCAGCCCGGAAGAAACCGAAATTAATGATTTTAATGACACTGTAAATGCTGGGCCGGGGGGTGGCAGCGGGGAGGGGGAGGAACACCCACCCTCGCCCCCTACTTTGGAGCTGGAGCACTTGGAGGGCCTGGGGATTACCTATGGCCGGGTCTCTCCTTGTTCCCCGGTTCCGGGGGCGGAGGGGGAACCCCTTCCGCTGTCGTTTCCCGACCCAGCACCATTTTTAAAAGAGCCCAGTGGGAACTCCTCTGCCGACGATCCTGGGGGTGGGATCGGGGCAGAACCAGGGCCGGTTGGAGCGGCCGGGTCATTTGCCGTACCTTGTGCGGTCGATGGGCCGGCTGCTGGTGGCCACCTCCCGGAGGAGGATGGGGACTCGGTGGGGGACGCGGGAGAAAATCTAGAGACCACCGCCAGCGAGGCGGTGGATCTGCTCGCGGCCGCCGCTGAGACCATCCTCATTCCTGCAAAGGAACTCCGGGACTTTTTGGCCCAGAGCCGGGGTCGCTGCAACCAAGCCCGACTGGCCCTGGAAAAATGGTCCGAGCCAGAGCTGATCAAGGGGTCCGTCCGCGCCGCCGCTAAAACCTTGGCCGCGGGCGGGCCCTTGACAAAGGCGCAACACCTTGAGTAGCGTGAACTCGAGGGACTCCTCGCTGGGCTGCGGAGGGAGTGGAGTTCAACAAAAGACTCCGCTCCCTCCCCCACAATAGGTTAAGGTAGAGGTTGCACTATTTATTTGCCATGAAGATAACCATAGCCAGCCTCAACATCAACGGCGGCAGAGGGGCACGCCGTAGATTTGACAATTTTTCGCTCCTGCGGGAGGGGAAATATGCGGTGTGCTTCCTGCAAGAAACCCACACCATTCCGGGAGGCGAAGCCACGTGGCTCCTGGAATGGCAAGGAGAGGTCCGCATGAGCCACCTCACCGCCATTTCTAGTGGGGTGGCCATCTTGCTGGGCCCGCATTTTCAGCCGGATATCTTGGGGGTCGAGGAGCCCGTGCCAGGCCGCTTGCTGCACGTAACGGTTCACCTGGGGGATGTGCCGCTCCATCTCGTGAACGTGTACGCCCCTCAGCCCGACCCGCAGCAAACGCGCTTCTTTGAAGCGGTGTCCGCTCTTCTTGGCTCCGTCGACGTCGGCGACTGCATTGTCCTCGGGGGGGGATTTTAACTGCACCCTCGAGGCAAGGGACCGGTCCGGTGCCCCGCAGTGCATGACGGCGATGGAGAAGTTGAGGGACCTGGTCGGGTCCTTCGACTTGGTGGACGTCTGGCGAAATTTCCACCCCGATTCCAGCGCCTTTACTTGGGTGAGGCCTGGAGTAGGATGGTCTATAGTCGACGGCCTTTACGTGTCTCGGGCGTACGTTTCCTGCGTCCCGGCGGCCTCCATGCGGCCGGTGCCGTGTTCGGACCACCACCTGGTGTGGGCGGAGCTCGCTTCACTCCACGTGAGGACGGAGTCCACGTACTGGCACTTTAACAACCGGCTGCGGGAGGACGTGCGGTTCCAGGACTCGTTCCGTCGATTCTGGTCCGACTGGAGAAGGAAGCAGGGGGGCTTCCCCTCCTTGAGGCTATGGTGGGACGTGGGCAAGGCTCACGTCCGTTCTGTCAAGAGTATGCGAGGGGGTCGATCAAGAGGCGGGCGGCCAGGGTCGGGCGCCTAGAAAAAGAGGTGCTCGACCTGGAATCCCGTCTCGGTCATGTCGTCGAGGACCCGGCCCTGCGGACGGTGTACGAAGCGAAGAAGGCCGCGCTGAAGGACCTGCAGCTCGTCGGGTCCCGAGGAGCGTTCGTGAGGTCGCGGATCCGGTTCCTGCGGGATCTGGACCGTAGCTCCCCCTTCTTCTACTCGCTGGAAAAAAGGCAGAGTGTCCGTAAGCAGCTCTTGACGCTGCTGGCCGACGACGGCTCTCTCGTCTCGGATCCGGAGGGCGTCAACAACAGGGCCCGTGAATATTACGGGGCTCTGTTCTCTCCAGATCCGTTCAGCGAGGAAGCGCGTAGAGTTTTGTGGGAGGACCTGCCGAAGGTCAGCCCGGAGGACGCCGAAAATCTGGAAGCTCCGCTAAGCCTGGCGGAGCTGACCGGTGCCCTCGACCGGCTCTCGAGGGGAAAATCCCCGGGGCTGGATGGGCTGACCGTGGAGTTCCACAGGGCGTTCTAGGACGTCCTGGGGGGCGACTACGCGCGGGTCCTGGGGGAAAGTCAGGCGACCGGGGAAATGCCCCTCTCTTGGCGCAGGGCAGTCATCGTCCTGCTGCCTAAGAAGGGCGATCTCCGCCTCCTTAAGAACTGACGCCCAGTCTCCCTCCTCAGCACGGACTACAAAATCTTCGCCAGGGCGATGTCTGCTCGCCTTGGTGCCGTGCTGGACCACATGATCCACCCCGACCAGTCCTACACGGTCCCGGGCCGGACAATCCACGACAACATCCATCTGGTCCGGGACCTCATCCATCATTCCCAGGAGGCTGGTCTGTCGGTCGCCTTCTTATCTCTCGACCAAGAGAAGGCGTTCGACAGGGTGGATCACGACTATCTGCTCGGAACTCTGCGCGCTTTCGGGTTCGGGACGCATTTCGTCGCCCGGATCCGACTTTTGTACGCCGCCGCGGAGTGTCTGATTAAGGTTAACTGTTCCTTGACGGCGCCCCTTCGCTTTAGGAGAGGGGTGCGCCAGGGATGCCCCATGTCCGGCCAGTTATATGCCAACTGCGTGGAGCCTTTCCTGCGCCTCTTGCGGACGAGGTTGACGGGACTGGCTCTGCAAGGGCCGGGCGTGGAGGTCGTCCTCTCGGCTTATGCCGATGACGTGCTCCTCGCGGTAGAGGATCCCGCTGACCTGCGGAGGATGCGTGAGTGCCAAGAGATTTACTCGGCCGCATCCTCCGCCAGAATCAACTGGGAGAAATGTTCCGGACTCCTGGTGGGTCAGTGGCGGGTGGACTCCCTGCCGGAGGAGCTCAGGCCTTTTGCCTGGAGCACGACCCATCTCCTCTATCTGGGAGTCTACCTTAGCCCCGACGAGGGAGCCTGGCCGGCGAACTGGCAGGAGCTGGAGGCCAAGGTCGCCGCTCGCCTAGGGCGCTGGACAGGACTGCTCCGAGTGCTGTCCTACAGGGGTCGAGCGCTAGTCATAAACCAGCTGGTGGCCGCAATGTTGTGGTACCGGCTGGTCACTTTCACCCCTCCCCTGCGTTTGTCGCCAAGATACAGAAGAAGCTGGTGGACTTCTTCTGGAACAACAGGAAGCACTGGGTCTCTGCCGTGGTCTTGAGTCTCCCGCTTGAGGAGGGCGGTCAGTCGTTGGTGTGCGTCAGCGCCCAGCTCGCGACTTTCCATCTTCAGACCCTGCAGAGATACGTTTACGTCGAGCCCCCTCCTGGGTGGTGTGCTCCGGCGACGTATTTCTTCCGCCAGCAGCGCGACCTCAATTACGACACGCAGCTCCTGTTTGTGAACTTGGGGGATGTCAGGACCGCCCTCCGGGAGCTGCCTGTCTTTTACAAGGAACTCATCAGGGTCCAGAACAAAGTCTCCACTAAGCGCAGCTCTCCGCCGGCTGGAGTGGCGGCCGTCCTGCAGGAGCCGCTGCTCGGGAATCCGTACCTCCACGACCGAGGTTTTATGTGGCGGTCGGAAGAGAGGGCTGTGGCTGGTGAGGTGACCAGGGTCAGGGACCTGCTCGATGGCGGAGGAGCGAGCTGGATGGCGCCAGGCACGCTGGCGCAGCGCCTAAATTCAGCCGACGTCCGCCGCGCGGCCGAAGCCATCGAGTCGCTAAAAACAGCTTTGGGCCCTGACTCCGTTAGGTGCATCGAGGAGGCTCAAGCACGTGGGGAGATCCCGTCCGAACTGACCACCGTCCGGACGGAATTCCTCATCGGCGCCAAACCCCGGAACCTCCCTCGGGGGCCGGCGCCTCACAACTTGAGCCGCCTCGAGGAAATCCCCTCCGTGCCTTTCAGTTCCGCGCGGAGGGGTTTCCTGTACGGGCTGCTCCTGCACACTCTCAACTTTGCCATCCTCGCCTGCCGTCCGGACACGCCATGGCGTACCATCTTGCCGTCCGGAGGAGGCGGGGGTCCCCGATGGAGGGCACTCTACGCAGGGGTCCTCCCACTATTCATCGGGGACTTGGCCTGGAGGGTGGTGCACGGAGCAGTGCCGTGCAATAAATTTTTAAGCCGGTTCACGGACTCCCAGGCCGCCTGCAATTTCTGCGGTCTGGAGGAGTCCGTGTTCCATATTTTTAGTGAGTGCACAAGGTTGCAGCCCCTGTTCCATTATTTGAAAGGGCTGCTCCTGAAATTCTGGCTGCACTTCAGTCCCACTCTCCTGATCTTTGGGCACCCTGTGCGGAGGGGAGCGGGTAGGTCCGAAGGCCTCCTCGTAGGACTGCTCCTGGGCACGGCCAAGGGTGCCATCAGCCGCTCCAGGCAGCGGGCGGTCGAGGGGGTCGTTCAACCTGACTGCCTGCCTCTCTTCCACTCTTACATCCGGTCCAGGGTGTCCTTGGAGATGGAGCACGCGGTGTCCACCGGTACGCTCGCGGCCTTCCGCGAGAGGTGGGCACCGGAGGGACTGGAGTGCATCATCACGCCCGGCAACCAAATTTTAATTTGATTTTACGTTTTAAAGTTTAATTTGTTTTAATTGCCGGTGCTTTTAGTGTCCCCCTCCCCTTTTATAGGGGGCACTTGGAAAAATGTGATTTTAGCGCCCCAAAAAAAAACCAAAAAAAAAAGAAAAACACAAAAAAAAACCACAAAAAAGGAAAAAAAAAAAAAGGGCCTTGTAAATGTCTGCTGTGTCATCCAGGACGGGTGGCACGGTTTAATGTTTTTTGTTTTACAGATAAACTCAAAAAGAGTTTCACGCACAAGGACCCCCAGGTCCCTCTGCACCGCAGCATGTTGTAATTTCTCCCCATTCAAATAATATGCCCTTTTACTGTTTTTTTCCCCAAGGTGGATGACCTCACATTTTCCGACATTGTATTCCATCTGCCAAACCTTAGCCCATTCGCTTTACGTATCTAAATCTCTTTGCATCCTCTCTGTGTCCTCTACATAACCCGTTGTCTGTCAGAGGTCAGCGTCGACATAGGCCGAGAGCTGCTCAAGGCCACGGCTATGATAGCCGGAAACATCGTGGCACTATCAGAATGATAGTCGGAGGATATGTCGTGTCTCATCACCACAGCAATCGACACAATCGGAATATGGCGCAGAACCCCCCCCATGCCTTAGTAATCGGGTCGACAGCACCTGAGGATGGGGAGCTGCCAGCAGTTTCCAGCCCTGAAGCTGTACCTTCCACATCACAAGTTTCTCCTGAGGCCCCATTCATTGCGCCTGCAATGTCTCACCTCTAACGACAGCAACAGCACTCAGGGTGCATTGCTGCACGCCAGCTTGGTATCGCCATGGGCTCAGGGGCAGTGGGAAAGGGAAGGGCGGGAGTAAGAAAGGCGGGGTGAGTCCGAAGGTTGGTGGAGTATGCGGTCGAGGTCGAGGACAGTAAAGAGTGCTTTGTTGTATAGTCAATTGTTCATTGTTCATTTAAAATAGTTGAAGTTTGATTTTTAAAAGTTTATTTCAAGTTGTTAAAGTTGTTAAAGTTGTTGCTGTTATGTCTTTAATACTCTTATGAATGACTCGATGAGGTCTAGTATTGTACTTGAGCTGTTGTGACCTTAGTCCTATGTATTGTAACTCCTGAGTGAGGCACAAGCATGGTGGGCAGCCTTTTATACTGGGCCCTGCACATCTATGCAGGTCTCCTACTGCAGTGCCCTCTGGTGGCACAGCTTATGTGACTATACGGTTAGTATACATGGTCTACATACATGACATCACTTCCCCCAAGTCTTTAATGCAAATTGACTCGTACATTGACGGTGACCTAGGCTTTGCTCTTCCTGGTTGACCATTGGAGGGTCATTTCTAGCTTGGGTGGGTTGGTAGTGAGATTTGTTGCCAGTGGAAGTCCCCGTGGTTTCTGGTTGTGAGTCCATGACTACTCCATTCTCCCCCCCACACAGAAATCATGCTAATGGCCCGTTACATGCAAGTTGCATTCAAGTTCATCACATGGGTTTTACATTTACATCTTGATACATTTGTTGGGTGGATTACAGTTACGTTTCTTTTTGTGTAGTACATTTACATGATCAGTACAGGTATCTCAGTATAGGTACACAAGGACAGTCTAGTTCCAGCGCAGCCGGATGAGATCCGGGTCATCTGGTGGTGGTGCAGCGCCCCATGCTAGTGAGTCTGTGGGTTAGGTGAGCTCGAGTTGCCGGAGCTCAGGGCTCTTGTCGTTACTCCTAGTGTCGAGCAGGCCCAAAGACAGCTGATGTGTCAGTGAACTCCCTGTCCTTTTCATTTGCACAGTGTCGCTGCTGCTCCCTGGGAAGCGGTCTGAGCGAGTGAGCGTTTCATCTAAGCGACGGTGGGGCTGCCTCGTCTTGTCTAGCAGTTCGCAGGGGACTGCTGACTCGCTTTCCTTGAGGGCACTGTTGTGAACACTCTCTCGTTTGGGATCCTGGCTGGTCCAGGTCCCGTTCGGAGGAGCCGTTGCGGGTGACCCTTCGCTCTTGGGCATTGCCGTGGTGGCGAGGGGGTTTCTGGGCTGCACCTTTTCCACCCGGGTGGTGGGCGACAGTAGCCAACTGCGAGCATCGGCACAGTTTACTGTTTCTGGCCCATGGTGGTTCATGCCATCGGGTGCCTGCAATGTTAAACCGATCTGAGGCAGGGTATCGCTACCGGTGCCTCTGCTCTCCGGGGATCATTTACTCTGCGGCTTGTCTACTTCTGTCAGCTGTGGGGACATTTTATGATACATCGTTCTGGTCCCGGGCACGCAGGCTACAGCATTGGGTAGCCCGCTGGACCTGTATACGACAGTTAGGTGTTCGCCCGCTACATTGGCTGATTGCAATTTTCACCTGACGTCGCTCAACAACATTTTGCTCGTTACAGCTGGACTTTTACATTGGTTACCAATTTCAAGCAATTCATTCAAAAATGGCGGGTTGCTGGCCTCCTTTAAAATGGCCTTACTACTTTTACCCCAATTGTCTTTCTTACGTGGAACCACGTGTTGTTGCTCCATTAGCGCTGCATCTCGTGGTTTGGATGCCATTTTTTCCCTGTCCATGATGTCGACTGCGGCGATCTTCTTTCCCAGGGATTCTGTCACTGAAGCTGGGAAGATGACCTCAGATCCAATCTTCCTCCCCAGGAGTCCTGCCACTAAAGATGTGTTCGGGTGGTCTCGGCCGGATCATCGCCACACAGTCGTGATGAGCGGTCTGTGCCTCGGGGGCTGCGCGGATCTGCTCTCTGGTGCCTGGTCCAACTGAAGGTGGGAGCTTGCTCTGCCTCTGAGCACGGGGGACGTCGATCGCTGGAGGGTTGAAGTCTTCCCAGTTCCAATGAATCTTCCCCATCCATCTTCTTCCAAGTAGCGTCGGTCCATCACCTGAAAAATCCACAATGGTAAATTGTGCACCGCACCATCATGAGATACACTTACATCCGCACTACCAACAACTGATATCAATTCCTTGGTGTAGGTGCGCAGCTTCACCTGAACCGGGACCAGCTTGGATCGTTCAGCTTTATCGTTCCATAGCCTGTCAAAGGCTTCCTGGCTCATTCCTGACTGGCTTGCTCCCGTGTCCACTTCCATGAAGACTGGAACGCCATTTATCTAGACTTCCATTATCACTGGACAACAATCAGTGGTGCAGGTATATACTCCATACCTTTCGTCCTGGGACTGAGCTGCCTCTATAGCTATCTCCTCATAATCCGCGCTGGATTCACAGCCATCTGATGACTCATCTTCCACGTGGTGAGTCACAGCTCTTTTGCACATTCGCTGAAGGTGGCCCTTTGTGCTCTAGCCTTTGCACACATAGTCTCTGAACCGACACTGATGAGCCCTGTGATTACCTTCTCAACGCCAACATGGTGCTACTCGATTTATATTTGCACCCCTCGGCGGACTCTGAGTTAAAGGACTCGGGGGCCTGTATATTCTGCCCTGGGCAGATTCACGTTCAACAGTTCTGCCTGTGAAAGGCGCCATTCTATTTACAGCACTTGCTGGGTTTGAGTCCTGACAGTGAGTCATCATCTGCTTGGAGCTGCAGCTTGAGGTCATGAACGCCTGGCTGATGCTGATGGCCTTCTGCAGAGTGACAGTGGTTTCGGCAGACAGTAGCCTGTGAAGAAGGGCCTCATGACCGATGCCAATTACGAAGATGTCCCGCACCGCATCGGCGAGGGATGCGCCGAATTCACACGGTCCTGCCAGCCTCCTGAGGTCGGCAGCATATTTCGTGATTTCCTGGCCCTCGGGCCGGCGGTGTGTATAAAATTGATGCCTGGCCATGAGGATGCTCTCCTTCAGTTTGAGTTGGTCCCGAATTAGCACTTTTAGCTCCTCGTATGACTTGGTCATTGTTTTCTCTAGTGCAAGAAAATCCCTGACGAGGCCGTAGACCGTAGACCGTGAGCCCGCAACTGGTCAACAGGATAGCTTTGTGCTTATCTGCCAGCGTGGCCAGATCATCGCCTACCAAGTTGTTTGCTGTGAAATATTGGTCGAGCCGCTCTGTAAAGGCTTCCCAATCTTCACCCTCTGAGAACTTTTCTAATGCACCAACGTTAGCCATTTTTGCGTGAAAGTTATGTCTTTAATACCCTTATGAATGACTCCACGAGGTCAAGTATTGTACTTGACCTGTTGTGACCTTAGTCCCATTTATTGTAACTCCAGAGTGAGGCACAAGAATGGTGGGTATCATTTTATACTGGCCCTGCACACCTATGCAGGTGGCCCTCAGATCTCCCACCGCAGTGCCCTCTGGTGGCACACCTTATGTGATTATACAGTTAGTATACATGGCCTACATACACGACAGTTACAGTTTTTCAAAGTTATAGTTTAAATTTTACAAAGTTTTACAATTGTTCTATATTTTTTACATTTTTACATAAACGTTTCAATTGAATTTAAGCACTCTTGTACAGTGTCAAACGTTTGGGGTAACAGTCATCAGGGTCCCATACACTGTGCAGGAAAAGATGAAACGCAGCTCTCCACATTTCAAGCAAAGCGTTCATTTACGAGCTACTGATGTAACAATTTTGTCATGGCATACGCACCGCGTGCCCTCCACAGTGGTTTGGGGGTTGGAGGGGGGGAGGGGGTGGGTGGCGGTGGGGGGGGTGCCATGGGTTCATCGCGAAGCTCCTCCTCATCGACCTCCCCCTCATCTTCCTCTTTTTCCTCCTCCGTCTCCTGCCTTCTCTTCTCAGGTGGTCCGCAGTCCCCTGTGGCAATTCCTGTCCCTGCATGATGGCTAAATTGTGTAACATGCAGCACATCACTGTGAACTGAGCAACCTGCTCAAAGTGGCATTGCAGCCTGCCTCCCGAATGGTTCAAGCATCGAAAGTGCTGCTTCAGCACTCCAATTGTCTTTTTGCTAATATTATGTGTGACTATATTGCTCTTATTATATCGTTGCTCGCCTTCTGTCTGAGGGTTCCACAGCGGGGGGTCAAGAGCCAGGTGGAGAGGCTGTACCCTTTGTCCCCCAGCATCCAGCTTTTACCTTGTGGCTCAGACTTCATCAGGTCAGACACAGTGCTCTCACGCAAGATGTGCACATCATGGATGCTCCCTGGAAAGTAGGCATTCACTGCCACTATGCGGTGCGTATGGTCACAGACGAGCTGCACGTTGAGGGAGTGGAATCCCTTATGGTTTCGGTACACCTCCGCCTCCTGTAATGGTGCTCGCAAGGTAATATAGGTACAGTCAACAGCACCCTGCGCCTTGGAGAAGCCGGCAATGCGTGCAAATCCCAGGGCCCTCTCACTCTGTGCCTCCCTGTTATGTCTTGGATAAGGAGTCAGACTAGATACTGCAAAGTAAGTGTGACTGTAGTCCTTTAGTATAGATCTCAGAGTGTTTTTCCAGCCTGTGAGGCCTCCTTAGATACAGGTGCTCCCAAGGGATTGTGGGATCCTTTAGGATTCCAGGGGATAAGCCCTCTGGTGGTTGGACATGGTAATTGCAGGTTTACATACATAACAACAGTCCCCCGCAAAGTCAATAGTGTAACTATTTACAATGTGAGTCGATCTGGGGCCTTCCTTTCCCTGGTTGATCGTCTCAGTGCAAATGCTGGTGTTGGTGAATCATTTGTTGGGCATTCGCTGGGCTGCTGCGCAGCTGGCCTTGCTGGACTGCTAGGTGTGGTGAGTCCTGCTGGGCTGCTGCAGGTGATGGGTTCTGCTTCGTGGTCAACCGTTGGGTGGGTTGCCAGTTGTGTGTGTGTTGGAGGATCAAAAAAGGTAGAGTCTATTGTGGGTTGTTCTGGATAGTCCGTAAATCTGAGTTTGATTTGGTCCAGGTGTTTTTGCAGGTGAGTCCATTTGCGAGTTTCACCACAAACACCATACACCCCTCTTTGGCCAAAACCGTGCCAGCAATCCACTTGGGACCTTGTCCATAGTTCAACACAAATACAGGATCATTTACTTCAATTTCGTGTGACACATTTGCGCGATCATGATATGTATTCTGTTGAAGCTGCCTGCTCTCTACCGGTTCGTGTAGATCAGGGTGGACTAATGAGAGCCTTGTCTTAAGTGCCCTTTTCATGAGCAGTTCAGCGGGAGGGGCTCCGGTGAATGAGTGGGGTCTTGTGCGATAACTAAGCAGGAGCCTTCAGTTACCCTTTTCAAGCTCTGCTTGATTGTTTGAACTGCTCGTTTTGCCTGACCATTGGACGCTGGCTTAAACTGGGCAGACCTGACATGTTTGACCCCATTGCGGGTCATGAATTCCTTGAATTCGGCACTGGTAAAGCACGGCCCATTGTCACATACAAGAACATCAGGCAGGCCATGCGTGGCAAACATGGCTTTCAATAGTGGCAGCGGGCGTGCTTGCCGATATTATCACTCATTCAATCCACTTGGAGTACGCATCTACAACCAGTAAAAACATTTTTACCAAGAATGGGCCTGCATAGGCGACATGAACCCTGGACCACGGTTTGGAGGGCCAAGACCATAAACTTAGTGGCGCCTCCCTGGGTGCATTGCTTAACTGGGAACATGTATTACATTTGTGCACACAGGACTCTAAGTCTTCATCGATACCGGGCCACCGCACGTGGGGTCTGGCTATCGCTTTCATCATTACAATGCGTGGGTGGGCAATGGCAGCCTACTGAGAGCATCGGCACAGTTTTCTGTGCCTGGCCTTTGGTGGATGGCGTAGTTGTATGCGGACAACATGAGCGCCCATCTCTGGATGCGGGCTGATGCATTCGTATTTATCCCCTTATTTTCAGAAAAGAGGGATATAAGCGGCTTATGGTCGGTTTCCAATTCAAATTTGAGCCCGAACAGAAATTGATGCATTTTCTTTAACCCGTAAACACACGTTAGCGCTTCTTTTTCAATCATACTGTAGGCCCTCTCAGTCTTAGCTAGACTTCTGGATGCATAAAGCAACTGGTTGCAATTTTCCAAAATCATTAGCTTGTGGCAATACACACCCGACCCCGTACGAGGACGCATCACATGCTAGTACCAAAAGTTTATATGAATCATGCAACACAAGCAATTTGTTTGAACATAACAGCTTCCTAGCTTTCTCAAAGGCATTTTCTTGGCTTTTACCCCATACCCATTCATCTCCTTTACGCGGTAAAGAGTGCAGGGTTCTAACAATGTGCTAAGGCCCAGTAAGCAGTTCCCAAAATAGTTCAGGAATCATAGAAACGACCACAGCTCCGTCACATTCTGTGGTCTCGGTGCATTTTTGCTTGCCTCCGTCTTCGAATTGGTGGGCCTGATGCCGTCTGCCGCGATCTTTCTCCCCAGGAACTCCACTTCAGGCGCCAGAAAAACGCACTTGGAGTGTTTTAGCCTGAGCCCCACACGATTAAGCCGACTAAGAACCTCCTCCAGGTTCTGCAGGTGCTCGACGTTGTCCCGACCTGTAACCAAGGTGTCGTCCTGGAAGACCACGGTGCACGGGATCGATTTCAGCAAGCTTTCCATGTTCGTCTGGAGTATCGCCCCAGCCGATTGAATCCCAAATGGACATCTGTTGTAAACGAAAAGACCTATGTGCGTGTTGATGCAGGTGAGACCTTTCGAATATTCCCCCAGCTCCTGCGTCACGTAGGCCAAGGTCAAGGCCAGCTTCGTGAACATTTTCCCTCCCGTCAGCGTCGCAAATAGGTCATCTTCCTTTGGTAGTGGGTATTGACCCTGCAGGGAGAAACGATTGATAGTTATTTTGTAATCACCACAGATTCTGACGGTGCCGTCTCCCTTGAGGACTGGAACAATCGGACGGGCCCACTCATTGAATTCGATCGGCGAAATGATGCCCTCTCGTTGCAGTCTGTCCAGCTCGATCTCCACCCTCTCTCTCATCATTTAAGGTACCGCTCTCACCTTGTGATGGATGGGTCGCATCCCCGGAATCAAATGGTTCTGCACTTTTGCTCCTTGGAACTTCCCGATGCCTTGTTTGAACAGCGAGGGGAACTTGCTTAGGACCTGAGCACATGAGGTGTCGTCGATGGACGAAAGTGCTCGGACGTCGTCCCAGTTCCAACGTATCTTTCCCAGCCAGCTCCTGCTGAACAGCGTGGGGATATCGCCCAGTACCACCCAGAGTGGTAAATCGTGCACCGCTCCATCGTAGACCTTGACGGTAGCACTGCCAATTACGGGAATCAGTTCCTTTGTGTACGTTTGGTACAAATGGGAGTCAGGACTGGCCTTGAAGCCTGTTGCACCACAACTTATTGAAAGTCTTTTTACTCATTATGGACTGGCTTGCATCTGTGTCCAGCTCCATGTACACAGGGAGTCCATTTAATTCAACCTTCAGCATTATCAGGGGACATTTTGTGGTAAATGTGTGCACCCCATATACCTCTGCCTCCTCAGTCTGAGGCTCTGATTCGTCATGATCCACCGTGGATCTGTCCTCCTCTGCAACATGGTGGTTTGCAGGATTAGCAGGCTTAGCAGCTCGCCTGCATATACGTTGGAGGTGTCCCATTGTTCCACAGGCCTTGCAAACGTATCCTTTGAAGCGGCATGAATGGAAACGATGATCATCTCCGCAGCGCCAACAAGGTGTTAATTGCCTTGTATTCACCACCCTTGATGGCGGACTCTGAGTCATCAGCGGACCTGCAGCTACAGGTGTGTAAGTCCCGCCACGTACATTTCGATTCGAAAGCAACGTTACTTTGTTCATCGTACTTGCAGCAGCACTCGTGTGCTGGGAAATTTGTTTGGTATTGTCACTGGTGGAGATAAACGCCTGGGCTATCGCAATGGCTTTACTCAAGGTTGGGGTCTCTACAGTCAAAATTTTGCGAATTATTACTTCATGACCAATGCCAAATACAAAGAAGTCCCTGAGCATATGTTCCAAGTGTCCTTCAAATTCGCAATGTCCTGCAAGGCACCTTAGCTCGGCAATGGAGTTCACCACTTCCTGGCCTTCAGACCTCTTGTACATGTAGAACCGATACCTCGCCATCAGATCACTTTCCTTTGGGTTTAGATGCTCCCGGACCAGTGTGCACAACTTATCGTATGACTTATCTGTGGGTTTTGCTGGAGCAAGCAGGTTTTTCATAAGGTCATACGTTGGTGCCTTGCAAACAGTGAGGAGAATCGCCCTTCATTTGGCAGCGTTCGCTTCTCCTTCCAGCTCGTTGGCCATGAAGTATTGGTCAAGTTGCTCCACGAAGGTTTTCCAATCATCTCACTCCTAAAATTTCTCCAGGCTGCCCACAGTTCTTTGCATTGTTGCTGTCATGTATTCAACTATCATTGTAACCTATGTATAAGCTGACCTAAGTTGTACACCTTGAGAACATTGACCACAAGGGACGAACTTGTGGGAGACACTCCTAACCTTGACTTTCAGGTATAAAAGGGGAAGCTCCACCGACCTTCATCACTTGAGGTCTTGGTAATAAAGGTTACTGGTCACAGAGTGACCTTCTCTCAAGTATGAGCCTCATGTGCATTTATACTGTGTAGTAAGGACATATCATTGGCGGCGAGAAACTGGGATTTAAACCACGCGAGCATGGCGACTAGCAGCACAGAAGAGAGGTACTATGTTGGTGATGATTGGGACGACTTTATTGAGAGACTACAGCAAAGTTTTGTCACTAAGGAATGGTTGGGACAGGATTCGGCCGACAAACGCAGGGCTCATCTGACGATTTGTGGATCCAGAACGTACTCCCGGATGAAGGACCTTCTAGCACCAGAGAAACCAGCGGACAAGACGTTCGAAGAGCTCAGTAAGTTGATTGGGGAACACCTTAAACTGGTGAGCAGCATGCACATGGCGAGACACCAGTTTTACACGCACCGGCTGTGAGAAGGGCAAAGCGTTCCAGACTTCATGGCAGATCTCCGGCGACTGGCAAGCCTATGTAAGTTCCCAGATGCATGCAGAGCGGAGATGCCGCGAGACTTTTTTATTGAGGGCATCGGGCATGCTGGGGTTTTCAGGAAACTGATTGAGACCAAAGACTTGACCTTGGAAGCGGCGGCTCTGATAGCCCAGACATTTATCTCAGTGAAGGAAGAGACCAGAATGATGTATGACAAAAATCTTGGCTCAAATGCGGCAAACAATCAGGGAGTCAACATTGTTAACGTGGCACACAGTTCTCTACGCAGACAAGAGCAATCGGACATGCCCCAGCATGTAGTCGAACCCAAAGAGGGAATTCAACAGAGACAATGGCTAGATGAACGGCGATTCATGCCATCACAATGGACAATGCGGCCAGTAATGGGGCCATCAACACCTGTTAATGGTGCGCTTAAGGACAGTTACAGAGACAGTCAGAGACGATCGACTGGTAATGGACCTTTTGTTTCCAACAACAGGGCCTCCAGCTCATGCTGGAGGTGTGGAGGCAAACAGCCAGTCAGAGCTTGCAGATATCAGCAATATACCTGCAGAAACTGCAACGTCAGCGGTCACTTGGCACATATGTGCAGGAAGCCTGCAGCTAGGTTGATGTACGAGGAGGATGGGCCCGATGTAAGCCCTACGACGCCAAATGAATACTGGGGGAAATCGCTGGAAGCTGAAGTTCAGCGAGTTCATGTGGAGCACATATACAGTTCACACACCAGGACGCCACCGATAATGGAATTACAGAAGGCTTTCGACAAGGTCCCACACAAGAGATTAATGTGCAAAGTTAAAGCACATGGGATTGGGGGTAGTGTGCTGACGTGGATTGAGAACTGGTTGGCAGACAGGAAGCAAAGAGTAGGAGAAAATGGGTACTTTTCAGAATGGCAGGCAGTGACTAGTGGGGTACCGCAAGGTTCTGTGCTGGGGTCCCAGCTGTTTACACTGTACCTTAATGATTTAGACGAGGGGATTAAATGTAGTATCTCCAAATTTGCGGATGACACTAAGTTGGGTGGCAGTGTGAGCTGCGAGGAGGATGCTATGAGGCTGCAGAGTGACTTGGATAGGTTAGGTGAGTGGGCAAATGCATGGCAGATGAAGTATAATGTGAATAAATGTGAGGTTATCCACTTTGGTAGTAAAAACAGAGATACAGACTATTATCTGAATGGTGACAGATTAGGAAAAGGGGAGGTGCAACGAGAACTGGGTGTCATGGTACATCAGTCATTGAAGGTTGGCATGCAGGTACAGCAGGCGGTTAAGAAAGCAAATGGCATGTTGGCCTTCATAGCCAGGGGATTTGAGTACAGGGCAGGGAGGTGTTACTACAGTTGTACAGGGCCTTGGTGAGGCCGCAACTGGAGTATTGTGTACATTTTTGGTCTCCTAATTTGAGGAAGGACATTCTTGCTGAGAAACTGGGCTTGTATTCACTGGAGTTCAGACGAATGAGAGGGGATCTCATAGAAACGTTTAAAATTCTGACGGGTTTAGACAGGGTTGATGCAGGAAGAATGTTCCCAATGTTAGGGAAGTCCAGAACCAGGGGACACAGTCTAAGGATAAGGGGTAAGCCATTTAGGACCGAGATGAGGAGAAACTTTTTCACCCAGAGAGTGGTGAACCTGTGGAATTCTCTACAACAGGAAGTTGTTGAGGCCAATTCACTAAATATATTCAAAAAGGAGTTAGATGTAGTCCTTACTACTAGGGGGATCAAGGGGTATGGCGAGAAAGCAGGAATTGGGTACTGAAGTTGCATGTTCAGCCATGAACTCATTGAATGGTGGTGCAGGCTCGAAGGGCCGAATGGCCTACTCCTGCACCTATTTTCTATGTTTCTATGTTTCTTATGATGAACCTGCTCCTCAATGGCATCCCAGTATTAATGGAGCTAGACACGGGGCCAGCCAGTCCCTGATGAGTATCAAATAATTCGAAAGTTTGTGGGTGTCCAAGGCCAGGAGGCCAAAATTATTGCCGATTGACGCACAGCTATGGACATATACAAATGAGATAATTCCAGTGGTAAGCAGCACCACGGTAGTCATGACCCACAAAGATTCGGAGCACAGGTTGCCACTCTGGATTGTCCCGGCGGACGGTCCCGCACTACTGGGGAGGAGTTGGCTTGCTGTCATGAACTGGAAATGGGGCGATGTCAATGCAATTTCTTCTGTGGAGCGAGTATCATGCTCACAGGTCCTGGACAAATTTGCCTCATTATTTCAACCCGGCATCGACACTTTCATGGGGGCCAAGGTAGTGATTCACATAAACCTGGACGGCAGGCCAGTACACCACAAGGCCAGAGCGGTGCCGTACGTGATGCGGGAAAAGATAGAATGCGAATTGGACTGCCTGCTGAGGGAAGGCATCATCTCACCAGTCGAATTCAGTGACTGGGCGAGCCCAATTGTGTCGGTGCTCAAGGCGAATGGGTTGGTCAGGATATGTGGCGATTACAAGGCCACCATCAATCGTGTGTCACTCCAAGACCAGTACCCGCTACCGAGAGCGGAGGACCTCTTTGCGACACTATCCGGTGGAAACTTTTTTCAAAATTGGACCTGACCTTAACTTACATGACCCAGGAGCTGGCGAGTGAGTCGAAGAAGCTGACCACCACCACGGCACACAAGGGGTTGTTTGAGTATAACAGATGTCCATTCGGGATTCGTTCGGCCGCTGCGATCTTTCAGTGAAATATGGAAAGCCCCCTCAAGTCGATTCCAAGGACAGTGGTTTTTCAAGACGACATCCTCATCACGGGTCGCGATACTGAAGAACACCTCCACAACCTGGAGGAGGTGCTACACAGACTGGACCGGGTAGTGCTGCGACTGAAAAAGGCGAAGTGCGTCTTCTTAGCTCCAGAGGTAGAATTCCTGGGGAGGAGGGTAGCAGCAGAGGGGATCAGACCTACTGCATCCAAAACGGAAGTGATCCAGAGAGCACCCAGACCCCGTAACACGATGGAGCTGCGATCGTTCCTGTGACTCCTGAACTATTTTGGCACCTTTCTTCCCAAATTGAACACGCTGTTAGAGCCGCTACACGTGTTCCTATGCAAAGGTCGCGATTGGGTCTGTGGGGACAGCCAGGAAAGGGCTTTTGATAGAGTATGCAATTTGTTATGCTCCAACAAACTGTTAATGTTATATGACCCGTGTAAGAAAGTTGTTTTAGCGTGCGATGCGTCGTCCTATGGGGTTGGGTGCGTGTTGCAGCATGTGAATGCCAATGGTCAGTTACAGCTGGTAAATTATGCCTCCAGAAGTCTGTCCCAGGCAGAAAAGGGCTACAGGATGGTAGAAAAGGAAGCGCTAACATGTGTATATGCAGTAACAAAAATGCACCAGTACCTGTTTGGCAGGAAATTTGAGCTGGAGACAGATCACAAACTCCTCATGTCCCTTTTGGCTGACAACAAGGCCATAAATACGAATGCATCGGCCCGCATACAGAGGTGGGCACTCACGTTAGCCGCCTATGACTACACAATTCGGCACAGACCGGGCACTGAAAACTGCGCTGATGCACTCAGCAGGCTCCCACTAGCCACCACTGAGGGGGCAACTGAGCATGATGCTGAGATGGTCATGGCTGTTGAAGCTTTTGAAAGCGAAGGCTCACCCGTGACAGCCCGTCAGATTAAAGTCTGGACAAATAAAGACCCTCTACTGTCTTTAGTTAAGCAATGTGCCCTGAATGGGGACTGGGCAGCCACGTACAGGGCATGCCCTGAGGAATTTAAACCGTTTCATAGGCGCAAGATGAAATCTCGATTAAGGCCGATTGCCTTCTGTGGGGAAACTGAGTAGTCATGCCCCAGATGGGCAGAGAGGTGTTTCTCAGAGAACTTCACAATGAGCACTCAGGTATTGTCATGATGAAGGCAATTGCCAGGTCACATGTTTGGTGGCCAGGGATAGATGCAGACCTGGAACTTTGTGTTCGCAGGTGCAACACGTGTGCTCAGCTGGGCAACACACCCAGGGAAGCCCCCCTTCGCCCCTGGTCCTGGCCTGCCAAGCCATGGTCACGCATTCATGTGGACTACGCAGGTCCTTTCATGGGAAAAATATTTTTGGTTTTCGTAGACGCCTACTCCAAATGGATTGAGTGTGCCATTTTAAATTCAAGCACATCCTCTGCCACGGTAGAAAGTCTACAGGCAATGTTCGCCTCCCATGGTCAGCGACAATGGCCCGTGCTGCACAAGCACTGAATTCCAGGACTTCATGGCAGGCATTGGAATCAACCATGTCAGAATGGCACCGTTCAAGCCGGCCTCAAATGGCCAGGCGGAACGATCAGTGCAGATAATCAAACAGGGGATGCTCAGAATCCAAGGGGGTTCCGTACAAAGCCGCTTATCACGCCACCTGTTGGCCAATAGATCCCGACCACACTCGCTCACAGGGGTTCCACCCGCAGAGCTGCTAAAGAAGAGGACGCTCAAAACCAGGTTATCCCTTATACACCCTACCATGAAAGAAATTGTTGAGAGCAGGCGTCAGTCACAATGTGACCACCATGACAGGAATGCAAGGGCACGATGCATTGATGTCAATGACCCTGTTTTTGTCCTTAATTACGCTGCAGGGCCCAAATGGTTTACAGGCACTGTGATTGCCAAAGAGGGGAATAGGGTTTTGGTAGTTAAACTTACCAATGGACAAATCTGCGCAAACACGTGGACCAAACTAAAAGGAGGTTCAGCAACCCCATAGAAGAAGCAGAGGAAGAACATGACGTAGAGTTTACTCCATCACAGGTGACCAAACATCGGAACCAAGTGGAGGAGAGCCCAGTCACTGTGGGCAGTCCGGACAGGCCTGAGGCACCGCAAACAGCAGACACTCAGGCCAGCGCCCAACAACCGGAGCCCCAACTCAGGCGCTCTACAAGGGAGTGTAAACCACCAGAGAGACTTAACCTATGATCCCAATAAGACTTTGCGGGGGGTAGGTGATGTCATGTATTCAACTATCATTGTAACCCATGTATAAGCTGACCTAAGTTGTATACCTTGAAAACATTGACCACAAGGGGCGAACTTGTGGGAGACACTCCTAACCTGGATTTTGAGGTATAAAAGGAGAAGCTCCACCCACCTTCATCACTTGAGGTCTTGATAATAAAGGTAACTGGTCACAGAGTGACATTCTCTCAAGTAGGGGCCTCGTGTGCATTTATACTGTATAGTAAGGACTTATCAGACTTGTGAACAAAATTGAAGCCAATGCTATTAAAGGGACAGTGGCAGCGTGCATCCGAAATTTGTGAAAAGATATGAACAGTTGTTTTTCAGAGTGGAGGGAAGTATGCAGTGCTGTCCCCCAGTATTTGGTATTAGGACCACTGCTCTGTTTGATATATATAGTATATATATAGAATGAACTGGACTTGGGTATACAGGACAGAATTTAAAAATTTGCAGATGACATGAAACTTGGAAATGTAGTAAGCAGTGAGGAGGATAGTAATGGACTTCAGAAGGACACAGTCAGACTGGTGCAATGGCCAAATACATGGCAGATTGAATTTAACACAGAGATGTGTGAAGTGATGCATTTTGCTCGGAAGAATAAGGAGAGGCAATATAAACTAAATGGTACAATTTTAAAGGGGTGCAGCAACAGAGAGACTTACAGGTGTATGTACACAAATCTTCGAAGGTGGAAGGAAAAGATGAGAAAGCTGTTAAAAAGGCATGCAGGATTTATGGCTTTATAAATAGAAGCATTGAGCAAAAAAGCAAGGAAATTATGCTAAACCTTTAAAAAATCACTGGTTGGGCCCCAGCTACAGTATTGTGTTCAATTTGTTTAAAATATTAATTCCTGGGATTTGGGTATTGTTGGAAATGCCAGCATTTATTGCCCAACCCTAACTGCCCTTGCGAAGGTGGTAGTGAGCCGTCTGCTTAAACTGCTGCAGTCCTTGTGGTGAAGGTACTCCCACAGTTCGGGAGGGCATGCCAGGATTTTGACCCAGCAACGATGAAGGAGCGGCGATATACTTCCTTTGAGCTAGGTATGACCTCAACCAGTGGAGAGTTTCCCTTTGATTCCCATTGACTTCAATTTAACAAGACTTGTTCATGCCACACTCAGTCCAATGCTGCCTTGATGTCAAGGGCAGTCACTCTCACCACACCTCTGGAATTCAGCTCTTTTGTCCATCTTTGGACCAAGGCTTGCAATGAGGTCTGGAGCCGAGTGGTCCTGGCGGAAACCAAATTGGGCTTCGGTGAGAAAGTTATTGGTGAATAAATGCCGCTTGATAGTACTGTCAATGACACCTTCCATCATTTTGCTGATAATTTAGAGTGGACTGATGGGGCGGTAATTGGCTGGATTAGATTTGTCCTGCTTTTTGTGGACAGGACCTACCTGGGCAGTTTTCCACATTGTCAAATGCCAGTGTTGTAGCTGCACTAGAACAGCTTGGCTAGAGGCATGGCTAGTTATGGAGCACATGTTTTTAGCACGACAGCCGGGATGCTGTTGGGGCCCATAGCCTTTGCTACATACAGTGCGCTCAGCTATTTCTTGATATCACATGGAGTGAATCAAATTGCTGAAGACTGGCTTCTGTGATGGTGGAGACCTCAGGAGGAGGTTGATGTGCAGAAAGACCTGGATGACATTCAATTCTGGCCAATTAGGAAGGACACTTTAAGAAGGTGTTAGAAAGGGTGCAGAGGAGATTTACTGGAATGCTACCAGCGATGTGGGACTTCAGTTATATGGAGAGACTAGTTAAGCTGGAGTTATTCTCCTTAGAAAAGAGAATCTTAAGGGCAGTATTAATAGAGGTGATCAAAAGGGTATTGATAGAGTAAATAAGCAGAAACTGTTTCCAGTGGTAGAAGGATTGGTAACCAGGGTACACAGATTTAAGATGATTGGCAAAAGAACCAGAGGCGAGATGAGGAGAATTTTTTTTTTACACAGCGCGTTGTTATGATCTGGAATTTTACTGCCTGAAGCAGTTTCAATAATAATTTTCAAAACAGAATTAGATAAATACTTGAAGGGGAAAAATTTGGAGAACTATGGGGATAGGGCTCAAAAATGGGAATAATTGGATAGCTCTTTCAAAGAGCCGGCACAGGCATGTTGGGCTGAATGGCTTCCTTTTGTGCTGTACCATTCTATGACTTTATTTTATGATTCATTCTTCAATAATTAACCTCTAATTGACCTCAAGATGTGTTTATTTAGACTACTTGCCCAATGGGAGTACCTGAGCAGTGATCTTGAAGAGATAGGCATAGAAAATTATGACTCTATTTTAGCAACTAAACATCATAGCCATGCTAATTAGGCATCAGCTATGGCTCAGTTGGTAGCAATATTGCCTGAGTCAGATGGTTGTGGGAGATTTGAGCACAAATTCTTGGCTGACATCAGGTCACATCTTTCAAATGAAACGTTAAATCAAGGCCCCATCTGCCCTCACAGGTGGTCGAAGAAGAGCAGGTCAGTTCTCCCTGGTGCCCTGGCCAATATTTATCCCTCTACCAACATCACTAAAAATGATTGATTGGCCATTATCTCATTTGCTGTTTGTGTGACCTTGCTAAGTGCATATTGGCTGCCGCATTTCCTACATTACAACAATGACTACACTTCAAAATGTACTTCATTGGCTGTAAAGCTCTTTGGGACATCCTAAGGTCATGAAAGGCACTAAATAAATGCAAGGTTTTTTTTTCCAGCCTATTCGGGAGCAATGCTATGGGAGATAAGCTAAATTGTATAGAATCAACGGTGAAGATATATTAGCTACTGATGACTGATGACCAATATTCTTGAATTTTTAAAGTTGACTTAAATAGAGTTCTGGCAAAAGTTAATTTATCTCAAAATGCAGCATTATGCTCATTGACTGTCTTGACATGATGCATAGAATGAGGTTCTTAACTAATGATCTCTGCTGGAACTGTTCTATGTCTGGAGGCTTTCTGGCAGAAACTCAGGCTTTCTAACCAAAATACAATTACATGGTAGGAGATGTTCTTCTTGTCTGATGGAATATTTTCCGAGCTTAGTTCGCAATTAACCTGAGGGGATGTGTTCTGGGGCAGGGGAGGTATGTCCTCACCTGTAGGTATCAAGCAGCATAAAAGTTGGCATGGACCACTTTTGTTCAATAATAAATCATCATGCAAACTGGGAGATCTAAAGAGACTATTTGGCTGCTGTTATGTAAAGAATGTCCCCATAGAGACTGGAATACAGTTAACACAAGCTATGAAGTGATCTTATAGCCCTTACATTTCTCAATGTTTGCATAAAGTTTATGGTGTTTCCATAAAGACCCACAAATCATTTTTAAACTGTATCCCGAATAATTCATTCCCAGGCTTCAATGTATGTGCTTGGAATAGTCATGCATAAATATTATATTGGATACATGCTGCTTTGCAATGACTGACTGGAGGTATAATGATATAAATCTGAAAGAAATAACAACTTTTGATCTCTCTCTGGTCTTGTCTTGGAACAGGTAGTACAGAAACTTCCTTTGTAACTTTTAGCATGTTAAAGGAATATTTTTTCAGAAATAATTTGGTTTAAAAAATAAAAATAAGAATCAAATCATTAACGTTAAATGTTTAATTGTCAGCCTCTGAATCAGTGTGTATTATAATATATTAATGTGTCCAGCAAGAAGAAAATTAATCGACTGCTGTGACTTTCTCCCTTGGCATCCCCACAGAAATCTTCAACTGTCATCCGAGCAAGTAAGCAGCAAAGTCTTTTCCTTAGGCAGGAAGTATTTTATCCCCTTTTCCTTGACTTTCTCCTCGGTCATTAGCCACTTATTTTTTTCCTTAGCGATTTGTAACAGATTGCTTTCTGGATGGGACGCAAATTCTGCCTGGGATGCACGGCATTCGAATTGGTTTGGCACAGTTTGATTTATAGAATGTATTGGCAATGTCAATTAAAATGTTATATTTGTTTAAAAAATAGCCATCATTATACAGAATGTCAAATCCTGTCCTTCCCTCCACCCCCCCAAAATAAAATAGTATATTGTTAATACTATTTTTCTGCTAATTTTTTGCCACTGTTTACAAATCCCTTCATGGCCTCAGTCTGCCCTCCATCAGCAATCTCCTCCAGCCCTATGTCTATGTCCAGCTCGCATGCTGTACTCTTCTGATCCTAGTTTTCTGTGCCTCTGCCACCAATACCCTGATCTACCCATTTAGGCATCACACATCTATGCTCGGGAACTCTTTCTTTAAACCTCTCCACTATTTCTTTCTCCATTTTCAAGGCCTCCTTAAAAACCTACCTCTTCAATCAGACCTTAGGTCACCTTGCCTAATTCTTCTCCTAACTCCTAACTGTCAGGTTGGTCCCTTTTGTGAAAACCCTTGGGATGCTTTGCTAGATTAAATACACCAGGGAATTTTAGGGTTGCTGGGAGGAGAGTCCCAGGGTTTCGGGGGGCAGGGGTTGGCGGCGGGGGTGAGTCTAAAAAGTGGGGTCTTGGGGTCCAGCAATACAAATGAGAGGATTTCAGAGTCTGGCAGGTTGTTGAGATGTAGCACTATTAGGGGTACAGGATCTAGCAGTCTTGTGGGACAGCGGGGATCCAGGTGAAATGCACCCAAACTGCTCTTGGCCCCTTCTGAACCATCATCGCATTCCTATCAGGCGATCCTATCTGCAGCCTTTTCTGCTCTCAGGTTCACCCACATTTTCCTCATCGTCGGCTGATTCCAGTATTTACATTCCATCTTCAAGCATTTAAGAGTAAATTATAAGCTTCTTAAAATTACTGGATTGAAAACCATAAGCTACAGTGCATCATTTGCCTTTAGTGCACTATTAAAGAATTTGCCAACTTATATGGGGACCGAAATTGATGGCCTTACTGTCCACTGCTGCCAACTGCCGCCCACTGCCGCCGACATTTCTTCTCAAGTTGCGCCCAGTGCCAGTTTCAATTTGGTCTGGAGCGGGCGGAGGGGAGAACCGCCGGGAATCGCCCGCTGACATCAGCGGACGGCCAAATGGGGTAAGTGGACTCCCGCCCGCCGAGATGCCAGATTGGTGTGGGCAAGAGTCGGCGGGAGTTGGCGCCAGAACGGGGGTGGACCACTGCGAGGAGGCTGGTCTGTCCCAACAGTAGGTACGAGGAGCTGAAATAAAAAGGTTAGTAAACAATATTAAAATGTTTTCTTTACAGCGACTTACCTTGATGGGATCCCCTGAAGGTCTTCCGATGTTTTTTTTAAGCTTTTTATTTGCAGCTCTTCAACCCTCTGTGGACCCGACTCCATCCTCGGCGGCACTTGGGCGGCAAGCACCTTTGCCACTGAGAATGGGAGCTCCTACCCGCTGCCGCCCAGATTGATGGTGTAAGTCCCTCTTTTTCTGCCAGCTGCCCTTTTAAGGAGATTTTTGCCAAATACCCCGCCCAGAATACCGTCAGGTATCTCAGTGACCATTGGCGGTCCTTTGGGCGGCCCTTGCTCTTCATCAATTTTGGCCCCCATGGTCTAATAAACATGAATTGCCACAAATAAATAAGAATTACTTCATAAAATGCTCTAAGCTCGTTATTTGCAAAAAGTTTCTAAGTTTTTATTGATAAAATAACTTCCTTGAAACTCAGAAATGGTTCAGTGTTTCGAATAAAATATACAACCAAATGTCAGTCCTTCTGAAGATAGAGGGGCCAAAATTGCCCCGTGCTAGGTTTGGGGCGCATAATTTGAATTAAGTGAAAACTCAGTGCCGGCTAAAATAGGTGGGTGCAAATTTGTAAATTCGGCACTTTATTTCACAAATCGGGGAGCTGCATTGTTGGAGCGCTAAACGGCCTCCACGTAGTGCTGGAGGGGCGGTGGTGGAAATGTGCAGCCAATTTCACGTGAGTTTCATTCACTCATACCGAATCACATGGTCATTGGGCTTCTTAAAGGGGATGCCTTGCAGGTTTGTTCTGCTGATTCTCTTGTTTTTCAGATGAGTAGCTGCTTAGTAAGGGCCGTTGTGGCAGCTGGGTGAGGTAGCACAAGGGCAACGCGGTCCGCAGACGCCAAATTGGAGATACTGATGGGGGTAGTGGACGACAGAAGGTGCATCCTTTTTCCTCCAGCTGGGAGGTCCGCTCCACATCTTCTCAGAGCTATCTGGGCAGAGATGGCTGCCGAGGTGTCAGGCACCTCCGTCATTGACCGCACATCCACACAGTAATGCAAAAAGTTCTGCGACCTCACTCGTCTGGTCAAAGTGACTACATGTTCCCCCAACTCTTACCTATGAACCTGTGAGCCTATGTCTGTTCCCACAACTCTTACAAGACAGCCTCTGTGCAGACTCAGCAAACCAGCATTTAACTCAGGGTGTGCTTACTCACAGTTACTTGCCTCATTTGATGCTTTGCTTAGAATCACAACTGCTTAAGCTGCTCATGCATTTATTCCACATACATAATTGCACTGTTACCCACCAAGCTTCCTTTCTTTTGCAGGTCAAGATAGCACAGAACAGGCTGCAGCAGCAGCAAACATTAGGGGCTGAGCCTGAACTGCGCCAGCTCACAGACCTGGAGGAGCGAGTAGTTCACCTTATGGGCCCATAGGTGGCCAACTCCATGGCAGTGGGGACCGCCGAGCCCGCTGGGGCCAACATTGGTAAGTGAAAGCCTTCATTTCATCCTACCTTCCATTTAAAGCAGAAGGCCTTATTATTGAGACAATCTACATTCTGACCACCTTTCTTCCTGCATGTCTGCCCCTCTTCCCTCACCTTAACGCAACTCTTGTGCCATTTATCTTTTCATACAATAAGAACATAAGAACATAAGAAATAGGAGCAGGAGTAGGCCATACGGCCCCTCGAGCCTGCTCCGCCATTTAATACGATCATGGCTGATCCAATCATGGACTCAGGTCCACTTCCCTTTCTGCTCCCCGTAATGTACTGACGTGGATAGAGAACTGGTTGACAGACAGGAAGCAAAAAGTAGGAATAAACGGGTCCTTTTCAGAATGGCTGCAGTGACTACTGGGGTACCGCAAGGTTCAGTGCTGGAACCCAGCTGTTTACAATATACATTAATGATTTAGACGAAGGAATTGAATGTAATAGCTCCAAGTTTGCAGATGACACTAAGCTGGGTGGCAGTGTGAGCTGTGAGGAGGATGCTAAGAGGCTGCAGGGTGACTTGGGCAGGTTAGGTGAGTGGGCAAATACATGGCAAATGCAGTATAATGTAAATAAATGTGAGGTTATTCACTTTGGTGGTAAAAACAGGACGGCAGATTATTATCTGAATGATGACAGATTCGTAAAAGGGGAGGTGCAACGAGACCTGGGTGTCATGGTACAGCAGTCATTGAAAGTTGGCAAACAGATACAGCAGGCAGTGAAGAAGACAAATGGCATGTTGGCCTTCATAGCGAGAGGATTTGAGTATAGGAGCAGGGAAGTCTTACTACAGTTATACAGGGCCTTGGTGAGGCCACACCTTGAATATTGTGTGCAGTTTTGGTCTCCTAATCATGGAAAGACATTCTTGCTATTGAGGGAGTGCAGCGAAGGTTCACCAGGCTGATTCCCGGGATGACAGGACTGACATATGAAGAAAGACTGGATCGACTAGGCTTATATTCAATGGAATTTAGAAGAATGAGAGGGGATCTCATAGAAACATATAAAATTCTGATGGGATTGGACAGGTTAGATGCAGGAAGAATGTTCCTGATGTTGGGGAAGTCTAGAATCAGGGGTCACAGTCTAAGGATAAGGGGTAAGTCATTTAGGACCGAGATGAGGAGAAACTTCTTCACTCAGAGAGTTGTAAGCATGTGGAATTCTCTACCACAGAAAGTTGTTGAGGCCAGTTCATTTGATATATTCAAAAGGGAGTTAGATGTGGCCCTTATGGCTAAAGGGATCAAGGGGTATGGAGAGAAAGCAGGAATGGGGTACTGAATTTGCATGATCAGCCATGATCATATTGAATGGTGAGGCAGGCTCAAAGGGCCGAATGGCCTACTCCTGCACCTATTTTCTATGTTTCAATGTTTCTATGTAACCCCTTATTCCCTATCAGTTAAGAAACTGTCTATCTCTGTCTTAAATTTATTCAATGACTCAGCTTCCACGGCTTTCTGAGGCAGCGAAGTCCACAGATTTACGACGCTCTGAGAGTAGAAATTCCTCATCTCAGTTTTAAATGGGCGGCCCCTTATTCTAAGGTTATGCCCCCTAGTTCTAGTCTCCCCTGTCATGTATCTTACATGGCCACTGTTGGTACTATATCAAGGTGTGCCACCAGAGGGCACAGCAGTGGGAGACTCGTAGGTTACCTGCACAGGTGTGCCTGACGTAGTATAAAAGGCAAGCCACCAGATGTGATCCTCACTCTGGAGTTAACTAATAAAGGACGAAGGTCACTACAGTTCAAATACAACACACTGCCTCGTGGAGTCATTGTTAGAGCATCTAAGGAAACAACAACTGGCGACGAGATTCCGAACTTTCATGTGGAAATGGGTACCCTTGGTACGTTGCAGCAGTTCAACGATTGTGATGATTGGGACACCTTTGTGGCGAGGCTAGCACACTTTTTCACAGCAAACGACCTGGCAGGAGGCAACCCGGCCGCATTGGCTGATAAGCGTCGCGCTATCCTGCTAACCAGTTGTGGTCCCAACGTCTATGGCCTCGTCAGGGATTTGCTGGCACCAGCGAAGACAATGACCAAGTCATACAAGGAACTCGTAACCCTGATCCAGGAGCAACTCAAGCCCAAGGAGAGCATTCTCACAGCCAGGCACCAGTTCTATACCCACCGACGGCCCGAAGGCCAAGATATCGCGAAGTACGCCGCAGACCTCAGGAGGCTGGCGGCACAGTGCGAGTTCGGCACCCACCTCAACGAAGCACTGTGGGACATTCTTATCTTTGGAATTGGCCATGAGGGCCTTCTTCACAAGCTACTGTCGGCAGATACCTCAGTCACACTGCAGAAGGCCATCTCCGTGAGCCAGGCATTCATGACCTCGACCTGTGGCTCTAGGCAGATGTCTCACCCTCAGGACTCAAACCCGGCAGTACTGTGCACAGAGTGGTGCCATTCAGGAGCTGGACTGTAGAGCGGGAATCCTCTCAGGGGAAAGAGAACAGACCCCCAAGTCCCTTAACTCAGAGTCTGCCGAGGGGGGCTAATCGAGTAGCACCGTGCTGGCGTTGCGGAGAGAATCACAGGGCTCACCAGTGCCGTTTTAAAGACTATGTATGCAAAGCCTGCAGCACAAAGGGCCACCTCCAGCGAATGTGCAAGAGAAATAGGACTCACTGTGTCGATGAGGAATCCGCAGATGGCCATGAATCCAGCGTGGATTACGAATCGTTAGACAGAGAGGCAGCCCAGTCCCAAGGGGAGGTACATGGCATGTTTACCTGCACCATCGAGTGCTCCCCGCTGAAGATGGAAGTCGAGATAGAGGGACGTCCAGTCTTCATGGAAGTGGTCACGGGAGTGAGCCAGTCAGTGATAAATCAAGATGCCTTTGAGAGGCTATGGGACAATTCGGCTGAACGACCCGAGTTGGCTGCGGTTCAGGCAAAACTGCGCACCTATACCAATGAAATCATCCCAGTTGTTGATAGCATGAATGTAAAGGTACTCCATGATGGCGTGGTGCACAGGTTACCTCTGTGGATTGTTGCAGGAGATGGCCGAATGCTGCTCGGCAGAAGGTGGATGGAGAAGATCCATTGGAAGTGGGAGGATTTCACCCCTCCAGCGATCGAAGCCCTCTGCGCTCAGAGGCAAAGCAAGCCCTCATCTGAGGGTGGACCTGACACTGATAAGCTGACCAGCACGGCACCCGAGACATAGACCGCTCAGCATGACTGCATGGAGATGACCCAGCCGAGACGACCCGAACGCAACTTCCAGGCTCCAGTGGCAAGACTCAAGAGGGAGAAAATCGGATCCAGCAGCGACTTCCCAACTGTGGAGGCAGAACCCGGGAAGAAGAGGATCACTGCAGTCGACATCGTGGACGAAGAAAAAATGGCACCTTAACCACGAGGTGATGCGCTGAAGACAAAGATGGCTGCGGCCAGACCACGAGGTGCAGCGCTGATGGAGCAACACGTGGCACCAAACGGAGAAGTGGATTGGGGTAAAGCAAGCAAGGCTCTCTTAAAGGAGGCCGACAACCCACTACAATTTGAACTGTGCATGTGCAACCAGCAAGGAAAAGTCGCGCGATCGTGATTGGACCCCTAGAGTGTCCATCATAAGTAAGGAAAAGCTGTGCGATGCAGAATTCCCACTGCACACAGCCAATGCAGCGGGCAGACACCCATCGGATGCACACAGGTCCAGCGAGCTACCCAATGCTGTAGCCTGCATCCCGGGGACCAGAGTCATGCACCACAAAGTGTGGTCACAAGCAGCCAACACACTGAGCTGCGAGGCAAGTGACCTCAGCAGGGCAAAGGCACCGGTGGTGATACTATGCCCTGGGTCGGCTCCATCTCTCAGGCAACTGATGGCACCAACTGCCATGAGCCTGAAGGAGCAGACTGCACCAAGGCCTTACCCCTAAATGTATGGTCACCTGCCACTGTTTCCCCAGAGGAAACAAGCACCAGCCAGGATCGCAAACCAAGCGACGCTCAGGCCAGCGAGTCAGCAGTTCCCTGAGCACTGCTAGACGACAGTTCCTCAGGTAGCAGCTGGGACGCAGGGTGTAAAGAAAGGACGGGGGGGGGGTCACAGACATCTGTGAACCTGCCTGATGCTAGGGACCACGGCAATAGCCCCGAGAGCAGGCTGCGCGAGCCAACCGGCTTTCCCACTGTCAGCACCGGGCACTGAGCCGCCACCAGACTGCAGGGACACAACCCAGCTGCTCTGGAACTAGCTTGTCCTTAAGCACCGGTCACCACATCGACAAGGTACCTAACGCTCTTGTCCACGGAACCACACAAAAAAAAATGTAAAACCCACTTCCCTGAATTTGAATGTACATGAATGTCAAGAGCCCCTGCCACATTAACGTGGGAGGGGGGGGAGAATGGAGTGGCCAGGAACAAACACACAAACAGCAACCACCAGCACACTACTGCACCAACAACCCACCCAAGGTTGAGCCGGTCCGCCAGAGGTCTACCAGACAGAACCCATATAGAGCTAAGCCGAGAGCATAGTTAATGCAGAAGCGATTTGCACTGAGGGTTCAGGAGGGGAGTGATGTCATGTATCTTACATGGCTACTGTTCGTACTACATCAAGGTGTGCCATGAGAGTGCACAGCTGTGGGAGACACGTAGGTTACCGGTACAGGTGTGCCTAGCCTAGTATAAAAGGCAGGCCACCAGGTGTGATCCTCACTCTGGAGTTAACTAATAAAGGACTAAGGTCACGACAGTTCAAATACAACACACTGCCTCGTGGAGTCATTGTTACAGCATCTATGGACACAACATTACCTATCAGTGGAAATATTCTCTCTGCATCCACCTTGTCAATTCCCCTCATAATCTTATACATTTCGATAAGATCACCTCTCATTCTTCTGAATTCCAATGAGTAGAGGCCCAACCTACTCAACCTTTCCTCATAAGTCAACTCCCTCATCTCTGGAATCAACCTTGTGAACCTTCTCTGAACTGCCTCCAAAGCAAGTATATCCTTTCTTAAATATGGAAATCAAACCTGTCCGCAGTATTCTCGGTGTGGCCTCACCAATACCCTGTATAACTGTAGCAAGACTTCCCTGCTTTTATACTCCATCCCATTTGCAATAAAGGCCAAGATTTTATTGGCCTTCCTGATCACTTGCTGTACCTGCATACTAACCTTTTGTGCTTCATGCACCAGGACCCCCAGGTCTCATTATACTGCAGCACTTTGCAATTTTTCTCCATTTAAATAATAATTTGCTCTTCAATTTTTTCTGCCAAACCTCACACTTTTCAACATTATACTCCAACTGTCAATTTTTTTCCCACTTACTTAGCCTGTCTATGTCCTTTTGCAGATTTTTTGTGTCCTCCTCACCTTCCCAACTTTGTATCATCAGCAAACTTGGCTACATTACACTCGGTCCCTTCATCCAAATCATTAATATAGATTGTAAATAGTTGAGGCTCCAGCAACGATCCCTGTGGCACCCCACTAGTTACTGTTTACCCAACTGGAAAATGACCCATTTATCCTGACTCTCTGTTTTCTGTTAGTTAGCCAATCTTCTATCCAGGCTAATATATTACCCCCAATCACGTGAGCTCTTATCTTGTGCAGTAACCTTTTATGCGTCACCTTGTCAAATACACCACATCCACTGTTCGTTACATCCTCAAAGAACTCCAGCAAATTTGTCAAACATGATTTTCCTTGACTGCATTATAATTTTCCAAATGTCCTGCAACTGCTTCCTTAATAATGGACTCCAGCATTTTCCCAATGACAAATGTTAGGCTAACTGGTCTATAGTTTCCTGCTTTTTTGTCTTCCTCCTTTTTTAAATAGGGGCATTACATTTGCAGATTTCCAATCTGCTGGGACCTCCCCAGGCTCCAGGGAATTTTAGTAAATTACAACCAATGCATCCACTATCCCTGCCACTACTTCTCTTAAGACCCTAGGATGCAAGCCATCAGGTCCAGGGGATTTATCCGCCTTTAGTCCCATTATCTTACTGAGTATCACCTCTTTAGTGATTGTAATTGTGTTAAGTTCCTCCCCTCCTATAACCCCTTGACTATCCACTGTTGGGATATTTTTAGTGCCCTCTACCGTAAAGACTGATACAAAATATTTGTTCAGAGTTTCTGCTATCTCCATTTCCCCATCACGAATTCCAGGGTCTCGTCCTCTAAGGGACCAACATTTACTTTAGCCACTCTTTTCCTTTTTATATACCTATAGAAACTCTTGCTTTCTGTTTTTATATTTTGTGCTAGTTTACTTTCATAGTCTACCTTACCTTTCTTAATCATTTTATTAGTCATTCTTTGCTGGCATTTAAAAACTTCCCAATCTTCTGTCCTCCCACTAGTTTTGGCCACTTTGTATGCCCTTATTTTTAATTGGATACCATCCTTTATTTCTTTAGTTAGCCACAGATGGCTTTCTTTTCTTTTACACCCTTTCCTCTTCACTGGAATATATTTTTCTTGAGAGTTGTGAAATATCTCCTGAAATGTACACCACTGTTCATCAACCATCCTACACTTTAATCTATTTTCCCAGTCCACTTTAGCAAACTCTGCCCTCATACCTTTGTCGTCTCCTTTATTTAAGCTTAGTATGCTAGTTTGAGATCCAACTTTCTCACCCTCCATCTGAATTTGAAATTCAACCATGCTTGGTTACTCATTCCAAGGAGATCCTTTACTAGGAGACTGTTTATTAATCCTGTCTCATTACACAGGACCAGATCTAGGATAGCCTGCCCCCTGGTTGGTTCCATTACAAACTGCTCAAGGAACCCGTCCCTTATGCACTCTATGAATTCTTCTTCAAGGCTACCCTGACCAATTTAATTTGTTTAATCAATGTGGTGGTTAAAATCACCCATGATTATTGCTGATCCCTTTTTACAAGCGCCCACTATTTCTTGGTTTATGCTCCGACCAACAGAGTTGCTACTGTTAGGGAGCCTATAGACTATGCCACCAGTGACTTTTTCCCCTTATTATTCCTTATCTCCACCCAAACTGTTTCAACATCCTGATCATTTGAGCCAATATCGTTTCTCACTATTGCAGTGATTCCATCCTTTATCAACAGAGCTACCCCACCTCCTTTTCCTTTCTGTCTGTCCTTCCGGATTGTCAAGTACCCCTGAATATTTAGCTCCCAGTCCTGGTCGCCTTACAACCATGTCTCTGTTATGGCTATCAGATTATACCCATTTGTAACTATTTGTGCCAACAGCTCATCTAATTTGTTACGAATGCTGTGCGCATTCAGATAAAGAGCTTTTAAATGTGTTTTCTTACCATTTTCTCCTGCTATGGCCTCAGTTTCTGATACACTCTTATGTTTATAGATTCTGTCCCTTCCTGTCACACTCTGGTTTTCGTTTCCCCCAATGTTACCCTGCTCTATTGCCTTCACCTTGTTCTTTGAGCTTTTAGGTTTCTGCTCACCTGAACCCTCCCCACCACTAATTAGTTTAAAGCTCTCTCTGCAGCCCTAGTTATTCGGTTCGCCAGGATCCTAGCCCAAGCACGTTCCAAGTGGAGTCCGTCCCGATGGAACAGCTCCCTCTTAGCTCAGTACTGGTGCCAGTACCCCAGGAACCAAAACCCATTTCTCCCACACCAGTCTTTGAGCCACGAGTTTAGCTCTCTGATCTTATTTAACCTATGTAAATTTGCTCGTGGCTTGGGTAGTAATGTAGAGATTACTACCTTTGTGGTTCGGTTCTGCTTTTTAATTTGGCTCCGCCTGTGCCTAAGCCCCCCCCCAACCCAGTCTTGCAGGGAGAAGAAATGGGGGAGGAGGAGGATCAAAGCATCGCAAAACTGCTTCTTACACTTGCATGCACAAACTCAGAAACAGGGAGTATGCAGTCGTTGCAGTTGAGCTTAGGAGAGGGGTCTGCACTGGGTGATGCACCAGGGCCTAGCGGGCTGCAGCAGGGTAAAGGGGTATGGTAAGCTCGTGGACAGCTCTGTGCACACTATGGAGCCCATCATTATCAGTGTGCAGACAATGGTGGACTTCCAGATGGACCATGCGGATCCAGAACTCCTGAGACATCTCATGGGCGATGTGGCAGCTTCTATCGGGGCACAGGAAAACCAACTGGTGCTGCAATAGAGTCAACAGCTGTTCGCATGGATGCTCAGACTGCTCTCATGCAGTCTCAGCATGATAGCATGCAAGTTCTGACTCCTGCCATCACTGCTGGGTCCATCACATTCCACTGGGGATCACACGCTGCCATAGCAGCCCAACAAACTGTGCTCCATCAGTTTGGTGCGGAGGCTGAGGTGCTGACCCGGGGGAATGACACTGGGTCAGTGGAGCAGGAATCTGCTGACCTCTCTCAGGATGACAGCATTTTTGGTGCCACCACTGTTACTCAGTCATTGTACTTGTCGCTGCCAGTCACCCAGCCAGCCCAGACTGCCGCTGCTCAGTGCTTCAGTCAGAAGCCAGGACTTCCAGGCCCAGACCTGAACGAGGGCATCCTCCAAGGCCTTCTGTAGTCTCTGGCCTGGAAACATAGCAGCTTACCTCCAGCTATGCTGCAGCCACAGGGGCTACACTGTGGCGTAGTCGTAGAGTAAGTTTACATAAAAAGGGATATAAGGAGATGCACAAGGGTGAACAGATATATGCTGTATTAATATTGCACTTTTTACACATAAATGTTGATTTTTATCTTTACTGTTTAGTCTTGTCGCTCATTTCAGTGCTGGGTATGGAAGGAAGGGCTCATTGATGTGATTATAAGGAGGTACAAAGGAAGCGGTGAGTGCCAACGACCTTATTGGAACTGAGATCTTATGAGACGGTCTCGGACATCCCTTGCAGGATCAGGACGGTGTCGGCGCATTTTGCCTGCTGGCTGTGCCTCCCACTGCAGCTCCTCATTCTCCTCCTGCAGCTCCTCCTCCTCTTGGTCTTGCTACTCCTTTTTCTCCTCCTGCAGCTCCTTGTTTTCCTGAGGTGCAAAGGCTATGTCTTTGGGCAATGGCTATGCCCTCATGATTGCCAGGTTGTGAAGCATGCAGCAGACGACAACGAATAGGGACACCTGGTCAGGCGAGTAATGCAGGACTTCTCCTGAGTGGTCAAGGCAGAGGAACCATTGCTTCAGCACTCCGATGGTCTACTTAATGATGCTCCTGATGGCGGTATGACTGTCATTGTAAGAGTGCTGGGCAGGAGTGGTTGGGTTGTGGAGGGGAGTCATGAGCCAGGTACATAGCGGGTAGCCCTTGTCTCTGAGGAGCCTGCCGCGAATTGCATTAGTTGGCTGGATCAGAGCTGGCACGCCGGTCTGGCACAGGATAAAGGCATCTTGGCTGCTTTCAGTATAGCGGGCATTAACGTCCATTATTTTTTTTAAATTCGTTCATGGGATTTGGGTGTCGCTGACAAGGCCAACATTTATTGCCCATCCCTAATTGCCCTTGAAAAGATGGTGGGGAGCCGCCTTCTTGAACCGCTGCAATCCGTGTGGTGAAGGTTCTCCCACAGCGCCGTTAGGGAGGGAGTTCGAAAATTTTGATTCAGCGATGATGAAGGAACGGCAATATACTTCCAAGTCAGGATGGTGCGTGACTTCGAGGTGGTAGTGTTCCCATGCACTTGCTGCCCTTGTCCTTCTAGGTGGTAGAGGTCACGGGTTTGGGAGGTGCTGCCGAAGAAGCCTTGGTGTATTGCTGCAGTGCATCTTATAGATGGTACATACTGCAGCCACGGTACGTCGGTGATGGAGGGAGTGAATCTTTAAGGTGGTGAAAGGGGTGCCAAACCAGCGGACTGCTTTTTCCTGGATGGTGTCAAGCTTCTTGAGTGTTGTTGGAGCTGACTCATCCAAGCAAGTGGAGAGTATTCCATCACACTCCTGACTTGTGCCTTACAGGTGGTGGAAAGGCTTTGGATAGTCAGAAGGTGAGACACTCACCGCAGAATACCCAGCCCCTGATCTGCTCTTGAAGCCACACTACTTATGTAGCTGGTCCAGTTATATTTCTGGTCAATGGTGATCCCCCGGATGTTGATGGTGGGGGATTCGGCGATGGTAATGCTGTTAAGTGTCAAGGGGCGGTGGTTAGACTCGTGCTTGTTGGAGATAGTCATTGCTTGCCATTTTTGTGGTGCAACTGTTACTTGCCACTTATAAGCCCAAGGCTGAATGTCCTCCAGATCTTGCTGCATTCAGGCATGGACTGCTTTATTATCTGAGGAGTTGTGAATGGAACTGAACACTGTGCAATCATCAACGAACATTCCCTCTTCTGATCTTATGATGAGCGTAAGGCCCATGCTTTCATATGCTGCAGTAAATACATCAACTATATCCTGGAGTTCAGCCTCAGAACATGCGTAGACGTAGGCATCGTCCGCGTACTGTAGCTCAACGACAGAGGTTGGGGTGATCTTGGACCTGGCCTGGATGCGGCGTAGGTTAAACAGCTTCCCACTGGTTCTGTAGTTTAATTCCACTCCAGCAGGGAGCTTGTTAATTACGAGGTGGAGCATGGCAGCGAGAAAGATTGAGAAGAGGGTTGGAGCGATGACGCAGCCCTGTTTGACCCCGGTCCGGACGTGGATTGGGTCTGTAATGGATTAGTTGGTAAGGATCACGGTCTGCATGTCGTCGTGGAGCAGGCGGAGGATGTTGACAAATTTTTACGGGCATCCGAAACGGAGGAGGACGCTCCATAGACCCTCGCGGTTGACAATGTCAAAAGCCTTTGTGAGATCGAAGAAGGCCATGTATAAGGGCTGGCGCTGCTCCCTGCATTTTTCCTGTAGCTGTCGCGCTGCAAAGATCATTTCTATTGTGTCCCATAGGGGACTAAATCCGCACAGTGACTCCGGGAGGAGCTCCTCGGGCTCAGGGAGAAGACGGTTGAGGAGAACTCTAGCGACAACTTTCCCAGTGGCTGATAGCAGACAAAGATAAAGGTCCTCCACCAGCCTGTCCCCGCCGCACAGCACTGTCCCCCCAGTCATCAAGATCCAAGGTGCGGCCCTGGATAATGTGGACCATTTCCCATGCTCTTATCAACAAAAGCAGACATTGATGCAGAGATTCAACAACGTCTCCAGTGCGCCCAGTGCAGCCTTCGGCCACCTGAGGAAAAGAATGTTCGAAGACCAGGCCCTCAAATCTACCACCAAGCTCATGGTCTACAGGGCTCCTCCTGTAGGGCTCAGAGGCATGGACGATGTACAGAAGACACCTCAAGTTGCTGGAGATATATCACCAACGATGTTTCCGCTAGATCCTGCAAATCCCCTGGGAGGACAGGTGCACCAACATCAGTGTCCTTGTCCAGGCTAACATCCCCAGCAGTGAAGCACTGACCACACTCGATCAGCTTCACTGGGCAGGCCACATAGTTCACATGCCAGACACGAGACTCCCAAAGCAAGTGCTCTATGCGAAGCGTCTTCATGGCAAACGAGCCAAAGGTGGGCAGCAGAAACGTTAAAAGGACACCTTCAAAGCCTCCCTGATAAAGTGCGACATCACCACTGACACCTGGGAATCCCGAGCCAAAGACCGCCCTAAGTGGAGAAAGTGCATCCGGGAGGGCGTTGAGCACTTCGAGTCTCAACGCTGAGAGCGTGAAGAGGTCAAGCGCAGGCAGCGGAAAGGAGCGTGCGGCAAACCAGTCCCACCCACCCCTTCCTGTGACAGAGTCTGTGGCTCTTGTATTGGACTGTTCAGCCACCAAAGAACTCACTTCAGGAATGAAAGCAAGTCTTCCTCGATTCCGAGGGACGCCTATGATAATGATGATGATGATGACGATGGAGGGAAGGTCATTGATAAAACAGCTGAAGATGGTTGGGCCGAGGACACTGCCCTTAGGAACTCCTGCAGCGATGTCCTGGGGTTGAGATGATTGACCTCCAACAACTACGACCATCTTCCTTTGTGCTAGGTATGATTCCAGCCTGTGGAGATTTTCCCTTTGATTCCTAATCAATTCAATTTTACTAGGGCTCCTTGATGCCACACTGAGTCCAATGCTGCCTTGATGTCAAGGGCAGTCACTCTCACCTCACCTCTAGAATTTAGCTCTTTTGTCCAGCTTTGGGCAACAGCTGTAATGAGGTCTGGAACCAAGTAGTCCTGGCAGAATCCAAATGGTGCATTGGTGAGCAGGTTATAGGTGAGTAAATGCTGCTTGATAGCTCTATCGACGACATCTTCCATCACTTTGCTGATAATTGAGAGTCGACTGATGTGGCGGTAATTGGTTGGATTAGATTTGTCCTGCTTTTTGGGGACAGGACATTCCTAGACAGTTTGCAGATTGTGCATGTGCGGTTGCACACCAACTGCACGTTGAATGACTGGTATTCTTTTCGGTTTCGAAAGATCTCAGGATTGCGGTGCAGAGCCCTGAAGGCAACATGCGTCCAAATGGACCAACTAAACCGGGGGACGCGACATGAGGCAAAATAAACTGAAGCCCAGCAATCAATGATGGCGGTGGCAGATCGAAAAAACAAAGTAGGTACAAGCTGGAAAATAATTTGGCCGACAAAAAAACAGACCAACAGCGCACCTTTAAATATCACGAGCACTGCAGCCTCCTGACTTGAAATCGACAGCAAAAGCTGTCGTTAGCATTGGCAAGCGTTAGGTAGAGGGGCGCAGGACAATTTAACTTCTGGGACAGTCACGAGGCAATGTGCACAGTGATGACAACATCGTGGCCATGCGCAGATGGGCGGCGCGAGTGTTGGCGATGAGATGGCAATTCTGCGTGTGTCCTTGTGGCCGCGGCGTCTGCACGCTAATTCATTACTGCTCGGATTGCGCCGGATGGAGGTGCTAACGCGCCTTGCGCAAAGGGGCAATTTCAGCCCCAAAGTGTCTCCACTGTAACAACACCTCCATCTTGTAGTTTGGTACCATCACCATGCTAAATGAAACAGACAAGTCAAGTCTAGAAGCTGAAAGCTGGTTATCCATGTTTTCATGGCATTGTGGGACATCATTAGCAGCAGATATCTTTATCAGCACAATCTTTACCCTCTTGGCCCAGCATATCCCTCACTCCTTGATCACCATCAAGCCAAGAGACTAATCCTGCTTCAATGGGGAGTATAGAAAGGCATACCAGGAGCAGTACCAGGCATACCTCAGATTGAGGAGAGCTAAGTGGCCCCAGAACCATCAGACCAGAACAAAGCTCTGTTGCTCTATCATATCCAATTGAGAATGGTGGTGGACAACCAGGCAACTAACAGGAGGAGAGAGATTCACAAACACCCTCTTCCTCAACCATGATGGAACCCAGCATGTGAGTGAGAAATGAGGCCTAATTGTTTGCCAGTATCTTCAAGCAAAAATGGCTCACCATTTTTATGTAAAAAATTCTAAATGAGATATTTTCAGTAAAATACAGAAAATGCTGGAAACACAGCAGGTTGATCAGCATTTGTAATGAAAAAAGACAAGTCGTGATGTTTCAGGTGTAGACCCTTTAACAGAAAATTGAAAGTAATAATAATAATAATATTTATTTTTGTAGCGCCTTTAGCGTAGTAACACATCCCAAGGCGCTTCACAACAGTGTTACAGACAAACAGATAAATTTGACACCTAGCCACAGAAGAAATTAATGCAGATGATCAAAGGTTTGTTTAAAGAGGTAGGTTTTTACAAGCGTCTTAAAGGAGAAAAGAGAGGTAGAGAGGCATAAAGGTTTAGGGAGGGAGTTCCAGAGCTTAGGATCCAGGCAGCTGAAGGCACGACCACCGATGGTTGAGCAGTTATAATGAGGGATGTTCATGAGACCAGAATTTGAGGAGCATAGACATCATGTGGGATTGTGAGGCTGAAAAAGATTACAGAGATAGGGAGGGGCAAGTCCAAGGAGTGATTTGTAAACAAGGATAAGAATTTTGAAATCAAGGCATTGTTTAACTGGGAGTCAATGTAGGTCAGAAAGTACAGGGGTGATGGGTGACCTTGACTTGGTACGGGTTAGTACACGGCTGCTGAGTTTTGGATGACTTCAAGTTGGAATGTGGAATGTGGAATGTGGAAGGCTGGCCAGGGGTGAGTTGGAGTAACTTAATTAAAGTTAATGAGTTATATTTCAGTTGTCGTTTCTGATGAAGGGTCTACAGCTGAAACATTAATTGGTCTTTTCTCTTTACAGATGCTGTGCGCTCCCAGCACTTTCTGTCTTAATTTCAGATTTCAAACATTTGCAGCTTTTTCTTCCTTTTAATTTGAAATATTTTGAACTGCAAGGATGACTTCAGGATCATAGAGTTCCCGAGAATTAGTGTGTTACTCTATTTACAAAGTTCTTTAAAATCGATTGAATAGATTCCTGTTATGTATACAAACCTCACCAATGTGTAAGACTTGCCACCAGGGGGCACACATGTCGGAGACCTAAGGGTCACCTGTGCACCCTGGGCAAGCAGGTATAAAAGGCAATCCACCATGCTGCTTCCGCACTTTTGAAGTTACATTAAAGATACCAAGGTCACAATAGTTTGAGCTTACAACACAGTCTTGTGGAGTTATTCTGAACATAATAATTGGCGATGAGTTACAGATCACAAACTTTCATGCTGGAATGGCTGCCGTTGGTATTCTTGAGAGATTTGTTGAGGGTGATGATTGGGAAGCCTTCATTGAGTGTCTCCACCAGTACTTGGTGGCCAACGAGCTGGACACAGCTGAGATGGTGGTCAAGCGCAGGGCAATTCTTCTCACCGTATGTGGGTCTTCGATATATGGCATCCTCAAATATCTGCTGGCACCAGTCAAATCAACGGATAAGACTTACATAGAGCTGTGCATGCTGGTTCGGGAACACCTCAAGCCGAGGGAGAGCATCCTAATGGCTAGGTATCGCTTTTACATCGCTCCGAAAGCCAGAACGTGGCGAGCTTTGTTGCCGACCTAAGACGCCTTGCGGGACAGTGCGAATTTGCGGATCTTTGGGGGAAATGTTGTGAGACTTTTTCGTGCTTGGAATTGGCCAAAGGTCATTCTTCGCAAATTGCTATCTGCCGAATCCCTCGATCTGGGCAAGACCATCATGGTAGCCCAGGCTTTCATTTCCACGAACGACAACACGAAACAGATAATTTCACAGCATCGAAGCTCACCGGCAAGTACTGTGCATAAAATAATGCCTTCAGCAGGCAGAACTGTACATGGCATGGCCTACATGGCCGCAGAGGCCAGGCCAAGGGTGACTCAGAGGCTGATGTGGGGGTGTGAATGCGTATCCATTAACACCATGTCATAGAGCCCATCAATGTCTATTCAAGCACTATGTGTGCAAGGGCTGCGGAAAAATGGAGCACCTCCAGTGAATGTGCAAACAACCCCTGAGTCATCACGTGGCAGAGTCAGCAGAGGACGACCGATCCAGCGAGGATCATGCTGAACGAGCAGGAGAGGTTACTCAACCTGAAGATGAAGAGGAGGTGTATGGGGTACACACTTTCACCGCCAAAAGACCTACGATAATGTTAAAAGTTAAACTTAATGGCATTCCAGTCTCCATGGAATTGGACACGGGAGCGAAACATAGAAACATAGAAATTAGGTGCAGGAGCAAGCCATTCGGCCCCTCGAGCCTGCACCACCATTCAATAAGATCATGGCTGATCATTCAACCTTGGTACCCCTTTCCTGCTTTCTCTCCATACCCCTTGATCCCTTTGGCCGTAAGGGCCATATCTAACTCCCTGTTGAATATGTCTAACGAACTGACCTCAACAACTTTCTGCGGTAGAGAATTCCACAGGTTAACCACTCTCTGAGTGAAATAGTTTCTCCTCATCTCCTAAATGGCTCACCCCTTATTCTTAGACTGTGACCCCTGGTTCTGGAACTCCCCAGCAATGGGAACATTCTTCCTACCTCTAACCTGTCCAATCCAGTCAGAATTTTATATGTTTCTATGAGATCCCCTCTCATTCTTCTAAACTCCAGTTGATCCAGTCTCTCCTCATATGTCAGTCCTGCCATGCCGGGAATCAATCTGCTGAACCTTCGCTGTACTCCCTCAATATCAAGAACGTCTTTCCTCAGATTAGGAAACCAAAACTGAACACAATATTCCAGGTGTGGCCTCACCAAGGCCCTGTACAACTGCAGTAATACTGCCCTGCTCCTATACTCAAATCCTCGAGTTATGAAGGACAACATGCCATTTGCCTTCTTCACCACCTGCTGTACCTGCATGCCAAACTTCAATGACTGATGTACCATGACACCCAAGTCCCGTTGCACCTCCCTTTTTCCTAATCTGTCACCATTCAGATAATATTCTGTCTTCCTGTTTTTGCCACCAAAGTGGATAACCTCACATTTATCCACATTATACTGCATCCGCCATGCATTTGCCCACTCACCTAACCTGTCCAAGTCACCCTGCAGCCTCTTAGCATCCTCCTCACCGCTCACACTGCCACCCAGCTGAGTGTCATCTGCAAACTTGGAGATATTACACTCAATTCCCTCATCTAAATCATTGATGTATATTGTAAATAGCTGGGGTCCCAGCACTGAACCCTGCAGCACCCCATTCGACACTGCCTGCCATTCTGAAAAGGGCCAGTTTATTCTGACTCTCTGCTTCCTGCCTGCCAACCAGTTCTCTATCTACGTCAGTACATTACCCCCAATACCATGTGCTTTAATTTTGCACACCAATCTCTTGTGTGGAACCTTGTCAAAAGCCTTTTGAAAGTTCAAATATACCATATCCACTGGTTCTCCCTTGTCCACTCTGCTAGTTACATCCTCAAAAAATTTCAGAAGATTTGTCATGTATGATTTCCCTTTCATAAATCCATGCTGACTTGGACCGATCCTGTCACTGCTTTCCAAACGCACTGCTATTTCATCTTTAATAACGGATTCCAACACTTTCCCTACCACTGATGTCAGGCTAACCAGTCTATAATTCCATTTTCTCTCTCCCTCCTTTTTTAAAAAGTGGTGTTATATTAACTACCCTCCAATCCATAGGAACTGATCCAGAGTCAAAAGAATGTTGGAAAATGATCACCAATGTATCCACTATTTCTAGGGCCACTTCTTAAGTACTCTGAGATGCAGCCTATCAGGCCCTTGGGATTTATCGGTCTTCAATCCCATCAATTTCCCTAACACAATTTCCTGACTAATAAGGATTTCCTTCAGTTCCTCCTTTTTGCTAGACCCTCAAACCCCTAGTATTTCCGGAAGCTTATTTGTGTCTTCCTTAGTGAAGACAGATCCAAAGTATTTGTTCAATTGATCTACCATTTCTTTGTTCCCAATTATAAATTCACCTGATTTTGACTGCAAAGGACCTACGTTGGTCTTCACTAATCTTTTTCTCTTCACATATCTATAGAAGCTTTTGCAGTTAGTTTTTTTGTTCCCTGCAAACTTCCTCTCATACTCTATTTTCCCCCTCCTAATTAGACCTTCGTCCTCCTCTGCTGAATTCTAAATTTCTCCCAGTCAAAACTGAGCCCGATTCACACAATGCTGCGCACTTACACCAAAGAACTCATACCTGTTATCAGCAGTGTAGCAGTAAAAGTATCGTACAATGCAATGGTGCATGATTTACCACTATGGATTGTTCCAGGCGCTGGCCCAATGCTGTTCGGCAGCAGCAGGCTAGGAAAGATCCGATGGAACTGGGGCGACATCAAAGCTCTGTCTTCGGTGGATGACGCCTCATGCGCCCAGGTGCTAAACAAATTCCCGGCGTTATTTGAGCCAGGCATTGGCAACTTCACAGGCGCCAAGGTGCAGATCCATCTTGTTCCTGGGCACGGACCGTTCATCACAAGGCCCGAGCAGTCCCATATATGATGCGAGAGAAAGTCGAGATCGAGCTGGACAGACTGCAATGAGAGGGAATCATAACGCCAGTCGAGTTCAACGAGTGGGCCAGTCCAATCGTGCCGGTGCTAAAGAGCGATGGGACGGTTAGAATCTGCGGGACTACAAGGTAACGATCAACCGCGTCTCGTTACAGGACCAGTACCCACTACCTAAAGTGGAGGACCTATTCGCAATGCTAGCAGGGGGAAATTCATTCACAAGCAAAATCTAACCTCTGCTTACGTGACACAGGAGCTGGCTGAAATGTCAAAGAAATTTATGTACATCAACACGCACAAAGGACTGTTCGTGAACCACAGATGCCCCTTTGGGATTCGCTCGGTTGCGGCCATCTTCCAGAGAAACATGGAGAGTCTGTTGAAATTGGTTCCATGCACCATGGTGTTTCAAGACGACATCTTGATCACTGGTCGCAACACCACCGAACAACCTGGAAGAGGTTCTAAAGTGACTGGACTGAGTGGGACTCAGGCTGAAACGCTCCAAGTGTGTTTTCCTGGTGCCAGAGGTCAAATTTCTGGGGAGAAAGATTGCGGCAGATGGCATCAGACCCACAGACTCCAAGATGGAGGCCATCAAGAATGTATCCTGACCACAGAATGTGACGGAGCTGTGTTTGGTCCTGGGACTCCTCAGTTATTTTGGTAACTTTCTACCGGGGTTGAGCACTTTGTTGGAACCCTTGCATTTATTGCTATGCAAGGGTGACGTCTGGGTTTGGGATAAATCTCAAGAGACAGCCTTTAATAAGGCCAGAAACCTACTGTGCTCTAACAAGTTATTGTATTGGATGACCCATATAAAGGTTTAGTACTAGCTTGTGATGCGTCATCGTACGGGGTCGGTTGTGTGTTACAGCAAGCCAATGTGTCAGGCAAACTGCAACCGGTTGTATATACGTCCAGAAGTTTATCCAAGGCTGAAAGAGCCCACAGTATGGTTGAGAAAGAAGATTAGCATGTGTATACGGGGTTAAGGAAATGCACCAATACCTATTTGGTCTCCGGTTCGAGCTTGAAACCGACCACAAACCACTTCTTCACTGCTCTCAGAAAGCAAAGGTATCAACACCAATGCTTCGTCTCACATCCAAAGATGGGCACTAACATTGTCTGTGTATGACTATGTAATCCGCCACAGACCAGGCACTGAGAACTGCGCTGACGTCTTCAGTCGGCTACCATTGCCCAACACCGGGTTGGAAATGGCGCAACCCGCAGACTTGCTTCTGGTAATGGATGCTTTTGAGAGTGAGGGGTCACCCATCATGGCTCACCAGATCAGGACCTGGACTAGCCAAGATCCTGTGCTATCACTAGTAAAAAGCTGAATCCTTAATGGGAGCTGGTCGGCGGTTCCCGGGGAAATGCAAGATGAAATTAAGCCGTTCCACCGACGTAAGGATGAATTGTCCATCCAATCGGATTGTCTCCTATGGGAGAATTGTGTGGTTTTGCGAAAAAAAAGGCAGGGAAACGTTTATACATGACCTATACAGTACCCACTCAGGCATAGTCATGATGAAGGCTATCGGCAGGTTGCATGGTTATTGACCCGGCATTGACTCCGAATTAGAGTCATGTGTACACCAATGCAACACTTGCTCACAGTTGAGCAACGCACCCAGGGATGCCCCACTGAGCCTGTGGTCATGGCCCTCCAAACCGTGGTCCAGGGTCCACGTAAATTTCGCTGGCCCTTTTCTAGGATGGGTGTTTCTAGTAGCAGTGGACGCTTACTCTGAATGGATTGAATGTATAATAATGTCATCATGTACATCCACTGCCACCATTGAAAGCCTCAGGGCCATGTTCGCCACCCATGGTCCCGATGTCCTTGTTAGTGACAATGGACCGTGTTTCACCAGCGCGGAATTTAATGAGTTTAAGACCCGCAATGGCATTAAGCATGTCAGGCCTGCCCCATTTAAGCCTGCATCCAATGGTCAAGCAGAACGGGCAGTCCAAACCATCAAGCAGAGCTTGAAATGCGTAACGGCAGGCTCCTTGCAGACCCAGTTATCTCTGGTCATGCTCAGCTACCGGACGCGCCCCCACTCACTCATCGGGGTTCCCCCTGCAGAATTGTTAATAAAGAGAGCGCTTAAAGCCAGGCTCTCCTTAGTCCACCCAGGTCTCAATGATCAGGTAGAAACCCAGCGGAACCAGCATAACATGTTACCACGATCGCGCGGCTGTATCGCGTTTCATTGAGGTTAATGATCCTGTGTTTGTTCTCAATTACGGTCATGGTCCCAAATAGATTGCTAGCATTGTTTTGGCCAAGGAGGGGAATAGAGTGTTTGTTGTTAAACTGTTGAATGGGCAAACGTGCAGAAAGCACTTGGATCAAACTGCGATTCACTGACAACGAAGAATAGTTTGAAGAAGACTTTACCATTTATGATCCACCAACACACACCCAACCAGCATTCGACCTCGCCGTCAACCACAAGAATGAACCCACCATGCCCAACAGTCTGATCAGAACAGCCGCACTGCCGTGCAGCAATGATCCAACCAAAACAACCGTGCCAAGACTTCAACTCAGGCGATCGACCCGAGAATGCAGAGTGCCAGATCGTCTCAACCTGTAAATAACTTGTACATAAGACTTTGCGGGGTGGGGGGGGGGGGAGTGATGTTATGTATGCAAACCTCATCAATGTGTAAGACTTTCCACCAGGGAGCACATCTGTGGGAGACCTAAGGGTCTACCTGTGCACCCTAGGCAAGCAGGTACAAAAGGCAATCCACCATGCTGCTTCTGCACTTTTGGAGTTACATTAAAGAGATCATGGTTATAATGCTTTGAGCTCAGTTTTGTGGAGTTATTCTGAACATCATAATTCCGAACACTAAAAGGTTTGGTTTGCAAATCCAGTTATTAACCCATGCAGAAGTACAGGGAGAATATTGCTTTCAACAGCTTTTTAGGAATGAAGGCAAGCTTCTACACCATATCATCCCATAATCATTCAAGCCAACCATTTTACGTGAGTTATGGTGTCAATAATGAAGAACAAAGGTAAGAATTTGTTTCTGCTACTTACATTGGTATGAACTGTTTTGTTTTAATTGGGATGCCCCGCGTTCAGCCACGCTGGTGAGCTGTGCTCTGCAAGACTTGAAAACCACCAAAATCAGTTGATCTGCCTGTTCTACAGAAACCAGTGCTCCAGGCCCAAATGACAGCCCAAATGTCACCTGTTCGACAGGGTTGAAAGGAACACCAGAGCACTTTTCATCAGGCTATTGCTAAGAATGCATTTTTTTTGGCAATACACAAAGTGTATTTTAGAAACTGTGAATTAAATGTTCTTGTGGCTGTATTACCGAAGGAGCAGAGAGGACTGGCCCACAGAGATTTAAGCATTCACTCACCTTCACCTAATCAGCAGCAAAAGGGAAGGAGGAAATAGAAATTGTCAGTACCATCCACCAGTAGTCTGTTCCCAAGGAAAAAATGATAAGTCGACACTGCTCATATGTATTGGCCTACACTGATAGTGATTTGCCTGCCCCTACTTATCTATAAAGATTCCCAGGTATGCTCCCACACAGGCTGCGGCCCTGGATCCATGGCTCATTACCCTGTCCTCCAGTACACAGCATCAGCGAGAAAATGCATGAAGGAGGGCCCCCAGCAGGTAGATTCGTATTCTTTTTGAAGGTCCGTGGTATACGCTGGAGCTACACTGCACCACTATTTTTGGGCCACTGGTTCTGATGTATTACAATTACATTTAATATTGTATGCTCATTCATTAAGGAAAGGAAAAGAACTTGTATCTATATCACACTTTTCATGACCTTTACAGCCAATTAAGTACTTTTCAAGTGTAGCCACTGTTGAAATGTAGGAAACGTGGCAGCCAATTTATGCAGTGCAAGGTCCCACCAGCAGCAATGGAATAAATGAGCAGATAATCAGTTTTTAGTGATGTTGTTTGAGGGATAAACATTGGCCAGAACACCAGAGAGAACTCCCCTGATTTTCTTTGAAATAGTGTCATGGGATCTTTTTCATCCAACTGAGAGGACAGACGAGACCTCATATAAGGTCACATTTGAAAGACAGCACCTCCAACAGTACATCACTTCCTCAGTGGAGTGGGACTTAAATCCACAACCTTCTGACACAGAGACAAGAGTGCTACTACTGAGCAACGGCTAACATACAAATGCAGCACTTCTGAACTGCACAACCATACTGCGCAAAGCAGATGTCAACAGTGGGGTCGGACTTTGAAAAAACTGCTCTGAATTCCACTTTTCTTTCTTCACGTTAAGATGCATGGTTATTTTATGCACCAGTAGATCCTTTCAATTGTCACATGTTAGGAAATGACAGCAACAGAGGTTTGCCCCGCCCCCGTTTTCTTCAGAGAATAATTGAAAGTGGAGTATTTTGAAATAAATAAACTTTGTCTGAAGGGAGTTATTTCCTTTATCTTTTTAGTGCGCAGTATAACTATTTAATTTTTTTTGGTGATCCTTGCTTACGGTAGCAGCATCTCGCACCGCTTCGCAAAATAAAAGGACAGAGAGAGGAAAAGGATGATAGAAACAGGTGGGAGGCTGGGGGGTCAAAGGGAAAAGCTCTGAAATTACAAAATGGCATAACAGCAATCATCTGACATTCCTCTCTTGCTTGTTTTTGCAGGGACATTGGGGGGAACTTTAACATGGAGGAGCATGTGGGCTTGGGAGCAGGCGGGGGGTTAAAACTGAGGAAATTGAGAGTGGGTCGGGAAGCTGGCTCCAACCCACCGACTTCCACATTTCACTCCAGCATGTTAGACTGCGCGCGCACAATGCCCTCGGGAGAGGCTGGTTGGCGATTAATATTAACATATTTACACAGACATTTCACTTTAACGTCGGGTTCATGGGTTTCCCGGGCTTTCTGAAACTCACCAGTGTAAGCAATGTGAGAACACATGAAGGTGTATAAACCAATTATCTTCTTCATCATGTCAACAAAGCCTGAAGAGGCTCCGATTTTAATTGTCCCCGCCTGGCGGAAACCGGGTGGGCCAGGGAGGGCGGGGGGGGGGGGGCAATTAAAATGCAGATAGTTACTTACCCCTTCAGATCCTACTGCCTTCCTGCCGTCTCCCAATGTTAATTTACTGTTGAGCAGGCGACTGGGACACCTGCAGGAAGAAAGCAGAGTTCTACTTTATATGTGCAAATCAGGTCCAATGATGTAATCGAGACCTGATCTACAATATTAATCGGAAGCCTGAGCGAGGGAATATCAGATCAGACCTGTTGGGAGGTGGATTGTGGGCCAGAAGAGGCCTAGCAAGGTAAGTTTGAAAATGTTATTTTGGGTTTCCTTATGGGCCAGGACTCCTTCTCCGGGCACTACAAAGAAGTCTTGGTCCTCCCTCCCCCCCGATTGATTATAGAGGCACTCTAACCACTTAAGTGACTGCTGGGACCATTCCTATTGTTCCCTGCCTGTGACCTCCAGCTGCCGAATTCCTACTGCCGCCCATCAGCCAGGTAGTCGGTGTGAGTCTGAGAAGATTTATGGTAATGAGGCCCATACCATACTCACCAGCTTCATTGTCCACTTTGGGGCTTGCATGCACCCTAGATGCCCACCCACGCACCCCTCCTACCCTTCTAAAACTGGGGCTTGGGACTCAACTATTACTGTTCAAGGTCCAGGCAGGGAATCCTAATAGACCAGAAGAATAAGACAGCTCAAGCTGTAATCCAATATTAACTACAATGCACTGCAAGAGAATGAAAGGATACTGGGTTAATTGGTAGCCTGGGACTGCATTGTCAGCCTTCAGATTGCCCTGTCTATCCTCAGCAGGTTGACACTGATATACCTCTATAATGGTTTGAAGAACTCCCAGTTTGCATGTCTTTTGATGTATTTTCCTATGTATATAGAGAACTGACACTGACAGGAGAATGATGATAAGATTCATGAATATTGCATAGTCAAGTAGTAACAACCGAGACAATGAAAAGATGACATTATAAAGGTAATTTTCCAACTTCATGCTCAAGTTGAGGTGTTTTGCCTTCTGCATATTTCAATTTTGTTTGCAGCATTGTATGATTCAACTAATATAAATTCAGGTGGACTAATTTCCGAGATGAGCTCTTGGATGGGAAGCACCTCCTTGGAGCACAAAATCGGAAAATTACCTCTCATCAGAGCAGAAATGTTGCTCAGTTAGCTGATCTCAATCAGGGCAACAACTGGGACATGACAACTGGCCTCAGCACCATGAGCTAGAGAGGAGCAAATTCCTTCAATTCCTGATTGCTATTTAGCAACTCCCCCTGTAGGGGAGGACGAAAACCCCCTCATTTTACCCAGAAGGAAAAGGGCTGTGGGATCAGTCTGTGCTGTGAATTGAAACCGATAACAGTTTGACCGTGGCAGAGCAGTGATTGGACGGGGGAGGATACCGGAGGGCCAATGGTGAGACAGAGTCAGCCCGAAGCATGGGGCTTTCAAGCCAATGGGGGAACACTTGCTCGAAAACTGTGGGACTGACTCATCGCCATTATCGGACTATTGTCTTCCCCATGTTTACACTATGGAAGGAAATTATGCAGATCTTCAGAAAACTAGGGAACCCAAAATAAACCAAGGGCCTACACAATGGCTACAGGAGGCTAACCCAACTAACACCTACTCAAACCTTGAGTAGGTTAGAAAAACTGAATTGAAGGAAAATTATGCAGACCTTTAGAAACCAGGGAACCCAAAACAAACCAAGGACCTACACAATCGCTACAGGAGGCCAACCCAACTAACAACTTCTCAAACCTTGAGTAGGTTAACATCAGTGGAAAAAAACCCGCAATAATCTAAAACTGCTGCATTTTTCAAAATCACAAAGCCCACCAATGGGAAGAATTGATTTCAGCAGGAGAGGTGGACTGGATAATCTGGCTATAAAAAGGGGTTTCTGACGTAGTGTGGATGGTTCCCTGCCCTCGTCATCCAACAACCACAACCAGCAAGACTCGCGACACTGAAGGAAAACCAGTGTCCGAAGACACCGAAGATAGAAGAAACAAACCACTAAACTGCAGAAGGCACAGTAGTGAGTATAACCTCTGGTCCCCAGAACTCCCAACTCAGTTAGGCCAGAAAAGGTGGGAGGTTGGGCATTGTACTGCTAAACTTGTGTAAAGATTTTCGTTGCATCCGTTTAGTGGGATTTAGGGGGATTGTTTTGTTGGTGTATTGCTGTTTGTTGAGATACACCTTGTCAAATAAATTGGAAGCCTAAAGTTCCTCTTGGAATCACCTTGTCTCAGTTCTATTGTATTATATCTCCTGATCGTGAGTCTTATGTCAGAACAGTGTAAGGGAAGCTAGGAGCGCCTCGAAAACGCTCAACTGTGTGTCACAGGCTCGGGAAGTAGGGGTTAGGAGTGTTTGACACTCACAGGTGCCTCACAGGCTAGACATAAGCTGTGGGGATGCACGAGTCTCAAAACCCCCTTCATAAGCTGTGGACACAGTCTCTCCAGGGGTGCTCTTGCAGCACTCAGGGTACCTCACAGGCCAGGCATAAGCTGTGAGGGCAGAAGCCCAGAGAGAGACACCCAAGGCACAACAACACTCCCTGAGAAAACCCCTTACAGAACATGGTGACCGCGGCAGGACATAAGCAAACAGGAGATATTAATATAACAGATGAGGTGATCAGAGAGGAAACTAAAATGGAGGAGAGAATTTCCTCATACATTTTTGGCAAGGTGAACCTCACCAAACCTTGGGTGCAAGCCCTCACTCGGGCAGAGCGCCCAGTGGATGCTGCTGCCCAGTGGACAGCAAGGAAGGACCACAACCGCAGGGTGGAAAAGGCCATCTGGCTTATCTGCCTCACCCGCCAAGTCCGAAAGCTCGACCAGCGGGTGAAGGACTTGGAACAGAGTCTTCAGAAATCAGAGGAGCTCTCTGCTATCCGGGCTGCGGTTGGGGACAACCTGCTGGCCGAATTAGCTGAGGAGCAGCAAGGGAAGAGGCAGTTGGAGGAGACCTTCCAAAATAGCCGCGACTATCTTCAGTGTCAGGTCACTGAGGCCAAGGGTAGTGAGGGGTCCTTCCGGGAACAGAACTCTCAGTACACCCAGAAAATTTTGGAACTGGAGAATAAATTAAAAGTTGTACAGGCAGCCTATAAAGTGGCCAGCAGCAGTGAGTTTGCAGATCACAGTCCCTGCCAGGAGAGGATTAAAACTCTCACCCACGCTCTATCCCAGACAAAGGGGATGGTCGCCTTGATAGGACACGGAGGGTCCACAGGGGACAAAGGAGAGTATTGGGGGGTAGAGGAGAATCCAAGGGCAAGAGACGCCCGACCACCTCCTGAGGCACCGGTGGTTTGTCCGGTGGGGTACCAGGAGGAGCGGGGCGCGCAGGTAGTAGCATACGCAGGGCTGGGGGCAGGACCTATGTGTCCCGCTTGGCAGCAGGGATGTGAGGCTCCTGCCGAGGGTCAGTTAAGGGCTGGATCAGGCGACCAGGCACTGTCTGCTGCACCGGGTATGGTGGGACAGCCAGAGGTAGAGGGACCAGCGCAGAAAGTGCGGATGTGCCCGGTCAGGCAGCGCAAGTACGGTCCTCCACAGTCAGGTGGCCAAGGTCGGGGAGCACTGGAGAGCGACTTTATTATTCCCCATGGAGTTCAATCACTCAGGGCCATGGTGGCCCATTTGGCCAAACTCACTCGCAGTGGGGACCCGTCTATTCACTTCATGGCACGCAGGTAGTAGCATACCCAGGGCTGGGGGCAGGACCTATGTGTCCCGCTTGGCAGCAGGGATGTGAGGCTCCTGCCGAGGGTCAGTTAAGGGCTGGATCAGGAGGGAGAGAGAAAACAGGGAATTATAGACCGGTCAGCCTGACCTCAGTAGTGGGTAAAGTGATGGAATCAATTATTAAGGATGTCATAGCAGTGCATCTGGAAAATGGTGACATGATAGGTCCAAGTCAGCATGGATTTGTGAAAGGGAAATCATGCTTGACAAATCTTCTGGAATTTTTTGAGGATGTTTCCAGTAAAGTGGACAAGGGAGAACCAGTTGATGTGGTATATTTGGACTTTCAGAAGGCTTTCGACAAGGTCCCACACAAGAGATTAATGTGCAAAGTTAAAGCACATGGGATTGGGGGTAGTGTGCTGACGTGGATTGAGAACTGGTTGTCAGACAGGAAGCAAAGAGTAGGAGTAAACGGGTACTTTTCAGAATGGCAGGCAGTGACTAGTGGAGTGCCGCAAGGTTCTGTGCTGGGGCCCCAGCTGTTTACATTGTACATTAATGATTTAGACGAGGGGATTAAATGCAGTATCTCCAAATTTGCGGATGATACTAAGTTGGGTGGCAGTGTGAGCTGCGAGGAGGATGCTATTAGGCTGCAGAGTGACTTGGATAGGTTAGGTGAGTGGGCAAATGCATGGCAGATGAAGTATAATGTGGATAAATGTGAGGTTATCCACTTTGGTGGTAAAAACAGAGAGACAGACTATTATCTGAATGGTGACAGATTAGGAAAAGGGAAGGTGCAACGAGACCTGGGTGTCATGGTACATCAGTCATTGAAGGTTGGCATGCAGGTACAGCAGGCGGTTAAGAAAGCAAATGGCATGTTGGCCTTCATAGCGAGGGGATTTGAATACAGGGGCAGGGAGGTGTTGCTACAGTTGTACAGGGCCTTGGTGAGGCCACACCTGGAGTATTGTGTACAGTTTTGGTCTCCTAACTTGAGGAAGGACATTCTTGCTATTGAGGGAGTGCAGCGAAGGTTCACCAGACTGATTCCCGGGATGGCGGGACTGACCTATCAAGAAAGATTGGATCAATTGGGATTGTATTCACTGGAGTTCAGAAGAATGAGAGGGGACCTCATAGAAACGTTTAAAATTCTGACGGGTTTAGACAGGTTAGATGCAGAAAGAATGTTCCCAATGTTGGGGAAGTCCAGAACCAGGGGTCACAGTCTGAAGATAAGGGGTAAGCCATTTAGGACCGAGATGAGGAGAAACTTCTTCACCCAGAGAGTGGTGAACCTGTGGAATTCTCTACCACAGAAAGTAGTTGAGGCCAATTCACTAAATATATTCAAAAGGGAGTTAGATGAAGTCCTTACTACTCGGGGGATCAAGGGTTATGGCGAGAAAGCAGGAAGGGGGTACTGAAGTTTCATGTTCAGCCATGAACTCATTGAATGGCGGTGCAGGCTAGAAGGGCTGAATGGCCTGCTCCTGCACCTATTTTCTATGTTTCTATGATGCAGGCAGGGGAAATTAATGGGTGCGAAGAGGAAGAGACAGCCAAGCTGCTGCTCTTCTCTCTGGACAGCAAATTGTACCAGTCCCTACCGGCAGAATGCCGGAGGGGACAGCATACATTTGCTGAGGTCCAGAGGGCCGTCCTTGAGGCTATGGGCTTCAATGATGGCAGTCCTTTCGAACGGGTTGAAAGGACAAGGCAGCTCGCAGGGGAAACCCCGCAGGCGTTTGCGGACAGGCTGTGGGTGGTATACCAGGCACTGTCTGCTGCACCGGGTATGGTGGGACAGCCAGAGGTAGAGGGACCAGCGCAGAAAGGGCGGATGTGCCCGGTCAGGCAGCGCAAGTACGGTCCTCCACAGGCAGGTGGCCAAGGTCGGGGAGCACTGGAGAGTGACTTTATTATTCCTCATGGAGTTCAATCACTCAGGGCCATGGCGGTCTGTACCGCGAATCTTTCCGCGGTACAGACCGGCCACTGGCTGAGGATGCTGGTGGCAAACTGCTTTCCCCGGCTCAAGGCCAGGACAGAACTGTGGTTCGATTCCCGGAACCCCAACCTCACCGAGGAAGCAGTGGTCAGGCAACTGGCACTGGTCCAACGGAATGGAGGAGGGGAGGAGGAGAAAACCTCCAAAGGTCGGGTATATGAAGTAAAACCCAACTCGATTCCCAAAAGGGAATGGCACCAGGAGGGTGGCCGCTCGATTGATAAGGCGGGAGTGTGCTACGGGTGCGGGAAAGCTGGGCATTTTAAAAGGGATTGCAGGAGCCCAGTAAAGAGATATGGGGGCAGAAGTTCTTTAGGAGCCGCCCAGAGTGGGGGAAGTGGAGGGAGCTCCTCACCATCCCTTGATGAGATAGTAGCTGCAGAGAGGACAGAACTGGAGGGGACTGGGAAGGTAGCCACGGCAACAAGCAGGGCAGCACCAGCAACCCTGCCAGTACAGAGGCCGTGACTAGCCCAGACCCAGCCTGCATACCTGTGCCCACTAGAATACAACCCCTGGGGACGACCCTGGGTCAAGATGGAGGTTGAGGGTGTATTGGGTACTTACCTTTTGGACACTGGTGCTTCCAGCACGATAGTCCATTCGGAGGACCCCACAACCTCACCTCTATCAAACGGGGTGCCGTATCAACTAGTTGGGTTCACAGGAAATTAGAAGGCTGGGTTTTTCTCAGTCCCGCTCGCAGTTCATTTAGGAGCACTCCAAACACAATGGAAGTGCGTCCTGATGAACTGGGAGCAGGTGGGAAAAGGGATCTTGGGGGCTGATTTCATCATCGTTCGCCAGATCCTAGCAGACTTGAGGAATCACTGTCTATGGGGCACAATGGGCACGGGAGCAGAGGGAGAAGTCATGGTTATTGATAAGAAACAGGGAAAAGGGACTCTGTGTACAATGAAGCCAAAAGTGGGTTACGACCTGGAGGTTCTGGTCGGTAACACCCCGGCCGAGTACTGGGCCTATGTGCAAGCAAATCTTGCAGCATTTGCCACCCATAAACACGATTGTGGGAGAGTCACAGGAGTGGAGGTTAGAATAGATGGGGATCCCATGTCCCGCCCGCAAAAGCAGTATGGCTTTCCCCGAGAGGCAGAAGCAGACTTGGAGACAGCTTTAAGCTCGCTTGTCGAGCAGGGTGTTTTGAGACCCATAGCCACCCATGTCAACTCACCGCTTTGGCCGGTTAGGAAACCGGACAATTCTTGGAGGGCTACGGTGGATTATAGGGTGCTCAATAAAAACATCCCAGCTTGTGCCCCCACAGTAGCGGCGGTTGCGGATCTGATAGGGGAAATCCCTGCATCCGCAACCACGTTCACAGTTGGACATATCCAGCGGGTTCTGGTCTATCCCTGTACGGAGGGAAGACCAGTACAAGTTTGCCTTCACCTTCCGGGAACAGCAGTATACATGGAACTGCCTCCCACAGGGCTTTCATAATAGTCCCAGCATCTTTCACCAATGCATGGCGAACTGCTTAAAAGGCTTCAGCCAACCACATCAGCTGGTCCAGTATGTGGACGACCTGTTGTTGTTCACAGACAGCAGTGAGGAACACGGTCCACTGCTGGCCGAACTGATGGTCTTACTGAAGGAAGGGGGTTTTAAAGTTAACCCCAAGAAAGCCCAGATTGGTCTAGGAGAAGTAAAATTCCTAGGCCTGACGATAAGGGCAGGAGAAAGGGCCATTGATGAGGCTAGAAGAAAGGCAGTGCAGGAACTCCCTGTCCCTAGGGATGTGTCGGGGGTAAGGTCTTTCCTGGGAATCACTGGCTACTGTAGGGACTTCATCGAGGACTATGCAGCCACTGCCGCCCCTCTGCTCAGACTCTGACATAAGGGGGTCGAGTGGGAATGGGACGAGGGCTGTGAGGCAGCATTTGTCTGTCTTAAGAGAGACCTGCAGGTAGCACCAGCCCTAGGGGCAATTGATGGGGGGGGAGGAATTCTTCCTGGAGGTGGCAGCCAGTGGCGACAGCTTAAGTGCAGTGTTGCTCCAGGGGCGAAACGGTCAGCTGAGACCAGTGGTGTACTCCTCCAGGGTCCTCACGGAGGTAGAAAAGGGATACTCCAATTGTGAGAGGCACTTGCTTGCCACCCACTGGGCAGTAAAGAGAGCTCAGATCTTTACCGGAATATCCCCCATTACACTCCTCACCCATCATACCCCGACGCAGATGCTGTTGGACGGGAGGATTAAGGACGGGACAGTGAGCAGTGCTAGAATCACTCGCTGGACCCTCCTCCTCTCCCAAATGACTTTAAAGGTCAAGGGCCTCTGCGAGCCCAGGCTCGCAGCAAATTTAATCTATCCAGGGCAGCCGCATAGATGCTCTGTGGAGGGGATATGGGACATCAACTTTGGATTTCGGGCAGGGATACACCCCACAGGCCACGAGATCTACGTTGATTGCTCCAGTTCAGTGTCCGCGGGTACAAGACTCACGGGCTGCGGAGTTTGGGATCCCAAGGCAGGAATTGCCTTGGCTCTTAAACTCCCATGCACCCTGAGCGCCCAGCAGGCGGAACTCTCGGCGGTGATGTATGTGGTCACACTCCCCGAGGAATTCCCTACCCCATACACGATTTGCTCGGACAGCATGTTCACTTGCAATTCGTGTACAGAGTATCTGGCGATTTGGTCACGCCTGGGGTACACCTCTGCAGATGGGAAGCCCCTTGTGACCAAACCCCTGCTAGAAAAGATCGTAGCTGCAGTGGGAGAAACCGGGGATGTATATATCCATAAGGTAAAGGCCCACTCCAAAACTGAGCCACGGGGGGAAGGTAACCAGCAGGCAGACCTGCTGGCAAGGGAAGGTGCTCATACAGGTCGCCCATGAGACCCATACGAGGCAGGCAGGATAGCAGCAGCAAGAAGCAAGCCAGGGACACAAGGGAGCGTAGGGGCGGCTGCGGCCCCAGACCTTAAAGTAGTCCAGATGCAGGATCCGGTCCTGAAGGCTGCCTTGGCTGCTATCAAAAAGGGGGAAAAGGCAGAGGGCCCATACAGTGCTGCAGATATTGCTGTGCGGGAAGGCATGTTGTTTAAAGGGGACAAATGGGTAGTGCCGCCACAACACCGGAGGGAATTCCTTCAGCTGGCCCATGAGGGTCCAGGTGCGGGACACCCTGGGCCGGAATCTACCTGGCAATGGGTAGAAAAGGCAGGGTGGTGGCCAAGCCTCCGGGAAGACGTCCGCGACTTCTGGTGCAGGCTGTCTGGTTTGCGCTGCAAACAACCCAGACCCTCAGAAAAGGAAGGTGTCTATGGGACACGTCACACGTCAGGCGGGTAGAGGGACCATGGCAGTCGATCCAGATCGACTACATCGGACCCCTACCGGCCGCCGAGGGAGGTTATAAATACTGCCTTGTCCTGGTGGATGTGTTTTCCAAGTGGGTGGAAGCCTTCCCTTGCCGAACAGCTACCGCGGTGGGGACTGCAAAATTCCTGGTGAAGGAGGTGTTCTCTCGGTGGGGTCTATCTCAAATCGTGGAGTCCGACCGGGGAAGCCACTTCACCGGCCAGGTGATGCAGGCCACCCTAAAGGTGCTGGGGATAAGAGCCAAATGGCATGTCGCCTACAACCCTCAGTCCTCAGGCCCCGTAGAACGCCTGAACCGGACCCTAAAGGAAAGGCTGCGCAAGGAGACGGGAAACTCACCGAACAAGTGTGTGGAGGTCTTACCGTTGGTCCTCATGGGAATCCGGGCCAGTCAGTCAAAGAGCACAGGGTACTCACCCCATGAGCTGATGACGGGCAGGATCATGAGAACCCCAGTGCATGTGTTGGCGCCGGTTCTCACCGAAGGGCAGCTTCGAGAGGCGAACCGGGACCGCTTTGTCAGGAATCTGTTTGAACAGCTTCAACAGATTCACTGGCAGGCGGCCAACAACATGGGTAAACAGCACCGTGCCAATCGGCTCCTGCTGGAACCCCGCAGTCACCATGATTGGGAGGTGGGCGACCAGGTGATGGTGAGAAGCTTCGCCCGGGTCAGGGTATTTGAACCACTGTATATGGGACCATACAGCATAGTCGACAAGGCTAGCCCTATGGTCTATGCGATTCGATTGCCTCGCCGGGTGAAGTGGTATCACATTAATCAGTGTAAATTGTTTGACCCCAAAAGAGGTAAAAAACAGAGGGGACGAGCAAGGGAAGGGAATCAGGCACTGGTGGATTTGGAGGCTCCGGAGGAGGCACCGGGCCCCGAAGCTCTACAGCCGGGGCTGGTTCACTGCTCCAGTAAGGCTATCCCACCACTGGGTAGAGGTTCCCAGCCCACTAACAGAAGTAGGGAGAAAGGCTCTACCATTAGCAAGGTTCAAGGGGAAGCTGACCCTCCCATGATGGATCAGCTGAGGCTAGCCCAAGAGGTGGAGAAGATAGCATTGCAGCCCATAACGTGGGACTCTGCACCGACAGTAAGGAGGAGTAACAGAGTGCCACAGCCCAGGGCGCTGTGGTCCCCTGTTTACTTAGCTCTCCGCCCCAGACCGAGAAGGCGAAAGACAACAGGGAGGGTGCTCTGTTGCGCTAGCAAGGGTCTCCCACCGATTATCCGGGGCTCGGGACGGCCTTGGAGGGCAGCACAAGACGCATTAAGGGGGACTATACGAGCCCCTCAGCGGAGAGCATCCTGGTCCCCAGGGTACGGTCAGCCGAGTGGTCGACGACGCCTGTACAGTGACAGGATATAGCCTGGCCACCCGGGGACGGGTGGCGGTGTATATATTTTCCCTTTCTGTTTTGTTACTTTGTGTTGTGTGCATATGTGTTTAGGTAAGGCAATGACGGTTGGGTACAGCATTTTATGTTCGGAACATGTTAAGTGGGCCGAACCTGGAGAGGTCTCTCAAGGCAAGGCCATGTTCTTCTTGCCTTTCAGATGTCAACACCTCCCTACTGGACGTTAGTGATGCTGGTATCGCTAAGGATCTGCACCGGGCACCGAGGGGACACCGAGGACTCCCTGGTTTTCGGATGCTCCGGGGGCAGAGCACCGACAGTGACCACAGGAGAAGGGACTCCGGCGGCGGATGGCCGGGTCATCTACTCCCATGAGGGGAGATGGCCTGGGTGGTTGGGATCGAACTCCACCAAGTCCTCCAACCATAAGGATTTTACCTACGGAGAGGCCTCCATCCCTTGCCCAGAGATCACTGTGGCTACTTCCAGAGTGAGAGTGACAGACTTGTATAAACTGTGAGGTAGGGCCGAACCGGGCAGGCAGAGGCGTGGCACTTTAAATGACATTTTCACGAGGTTTAACACCGGGTGCAACCGCCATAAACAGTTTGGATAACATGCAGCTGGCCCTCCAGATAAATGGGTTAAAGAATCAGCTGCACAAAATCCTGGGGGACGAGAATACCGTAGTGGGATCCGCGCTCCACGAAGAGCTGGAAATGACAGTTCACTTAAAGGAGATTATCTCTTAATTGGAGGCACAGGCCAGGGCTGTAAACGCCTTGATTCGGGAGGATAGAAACGCCTCCGATCAAGCCGCCCAAAATGAGGTGTGCGTGCTCTATGGGGCCTGGTTGCTGGGAGAGGGACGGAGTAACCTCGAGGATCTGAGACAGGACCAGGTCCCCTCCTGGATCAGCAACCAGCACTTAGCAGCACTGCACCCTTATGATAATGTTTTGAGTCCTTGCTAACTTCGTGTAGCATCGGAAGCCTACCCGGTACCGGTGGACTGTGGAAAGTCAAATCATACCATCATGGGTGTGGTGGTCAGGATGCCCGTGATGGGGATGTCCCCATGACCAGCACCACTGTACCAAGTGGAGAATGTGGGAATCATTCGTGGAGGGGTGCATGTTCGATTCCAAGAGGTTCCACCTTATGTCACAATGTGGAAGCACACTGTGACAGGTACAGACCTCTCGGGTTGTCGGAGCAGGGGAGCACAGGTAATCCTGTGCCCCCAGCACTTGAACGCTTTTGCAAGGCCACAATGCGGGTTCAGCACTGCTGGGGCAGAACCCATCAATTGCACAATGGAGGTAATGGCCCCTAACCACATGCCTCCACAGGTAGCATATGTAGGCGGTGGGACATATTGTGTCACCACAAGTGCCCAACGGTATGAACACGGACCGGGAAGGTGGTGTCCAATACCGTACAGCAGCTTTTGCTTTAAACCCAGGGCAGAGGTTCAAGTGGCACACACCAGAATCACACCCATCCCTGAACCTTCCACGATTCACCTCACGGTCCAAAACAACCTCAGCCACCTACAACAATATGTTGCCCAGTTTGGCTATCCCATTGCCCCACTACCTGAGAAACTTACAGCCCTCCTCCAGGCAGTGGATTTGTCTCAAAAACATTTTTACACCATGGAGCAGAAAACTGAAATTCTAGCAGGGGAGATTGCCCAGATTAAACCCCCAGTATGGTGGGATTTGGGGATACGGGCAGACATACCTGCGTGGATCCGGGTGGGATCGCATGCCTTAGTAATCGGCCAACTCCTGATTGTAGCATATCTGCTAGTTACAAGCTGTAAGCTCAGGAGAAAAAGAAAAAGAAAGCAGTTCCTCAGGCTACTACATAGACAGGAGAGCCGTTGCTAAACACTCAAGGCGTGTAAACAAAGCTTGACCGCGACATTTAGGCGGTTTTGTTATTCCCAGGGATGACTGCGTTTTCATACATGGCCCCTGGGGAGTTTGCAGGGCAGGTTTCTTTGTTTTACGGTTAAGACTGAAATGAGACTCAATGTACAATTACTGCTGTAACCTTAAGTACATATATGTATATTGCTGTCGTATATTGTAACCTGTTGGATTCTGTGTTTTGTACCGCGTTAAAAGGAATTACGATATATATCGACAGGATCAGTTTAGAGTTAAACTGGGGAAAGTTGGGCAATTTGGGAGAAGGGTTTTCTCAGCACCCTGAACTTTGACACACTCGAGTGGTGTCTGACTGTGTCAGATGGGAGATTATGTAGGGGAGGACGAAAACCCCCTCATTTTACCCAGAAGGAAAAGAGCTGTGGGATCAGTCTGTGCTGTGAATTGAAACCGATAACAGTTTGACCTTGGCAGAGCAGTGCTTGGACGGGGGAGGACACCGGAGGGCCAATGGTGAGACAGAGTCAGCCCGAAGCATGGGGCTTTCAATGCAATTGGAGAGCACTTGCTCGAAAACAGTGGGACTGACTCATCGCCATTATCGGACTATTGTCTTCCCCATGTTTACACTATGGAAGGAAATTATGCAGACCTTCAGAAAACTAGGGAACCCAAAACAAACCAAGGGCCTACACAATGGCTACAGGAGGCCAACCCAACTAACACCTACTCAAACCTTGAGTAGGTTAGAAAAACTGAATTGAAGGAAAATTATGCAGACCTTTAGAAACCAGGGAACCCAAAACAACCCAAGGGCCTACACAATGGCTACAGGAGGCCAACGCAATCAACACCCACTCAAACCTTGAGTAGGTTAACATCAGTGGAAAAAAACCCGCAATAATCTAAAACTGCTGCATTTTTCAAAATCACAAAGCCCACCAATGGGAAGAATCGATTTCAGCAGGAGAGGCGGACTGGATAATCTGGTTATAAAAAGGGGTTTCTGACGTAGTGTGGGTGGTTCCCTGCCCTCGTCATCCAACAACCACAACCAGCAAGACTCTCGACACTGAAGGAAAACCAGTGTCCGAAGACACCGAAGATAGAAGAAACAAACCACTCGATTGCAGAAGGCACAGTAGTGAGTATAACCTCTGGTCCCCAGAACTCTCAACTCAGTTCGGCCAGGAAAGGTGGGAGGTTGGGCATTGTGCTGCTAAACTTGTGTAAAGATTTTCGTTGTGTCCGTTTAGTGGGATTTAGGGGGATTGTTTTGTTGGTGTATTGCTGTTTGTTGAGATACACCTTGTCAAATAAATTGGAAGCCTAAAGTTCCTCTTGGAATCACCTTGTCTCAGTTCTATTGTATTATATCTCCTGATCGTGAGTCTTATGTCAGAACAGTGTAAGGGAAGCTAGGAGTGCCTCGAAAATGCTCAACTGTGTGTCACAGGCTAGGGAAAAAGGGGTTAGGAGTGTTTGACACTCACAGGTGCCTCACAGGCTAGGCATAAGCTGTGGGGACGCACGAGTCTCAAAACCCCCTTCATAAGCTGTGGACACAGTCTCTCCAGGGGTGCTCTTGCAGCACTCAGGGTACCTCACAGGCCAGGCATAAGCTATGAGAGCAGAAGCCCAGAGAGAGACACCCAAGGCACAACAACACTCCCTGAGAAAACCCCTTACACCCCTGAAAAAGATGTCAGATGAGGATGGGATTGAGCTTGGCTGGTGGTTAAGGTTGTCAATTCTGGTTGGAGGTTTCATCACATGACCTCCTGCCTCCAACTGCCCCACTCCCACGCTCTTGCCATTGGTCACCCAACATGCCTATCCTCGCCGTGCACCACCTTCCCACACCAATTGGAAAGCAAATTGAATGATTCATGACTCGGTCAAACAGTCTTCTTTCCCCATGCCAATATTTTTATGACTATTAAACAAAAGTGTTAAAAGCAAATGTTTCATAAACACCATTTTTTTATTACCCCAATGATTTTTCTCCTGGGATGCTCGCAGCAGTGTCCTAGAGATTAGTCTTTAATTCCTGGAGATTCCAGGGCAATCCTGCAAGGTTGGCAACACTACTGGTGATCTCACAGTTAAATAGTAGACTGACAGTTGAGAGGCCATTGTTTGAGGCTCCTCCCGGCTCCACAGACCACTTGAGGGTCGCTGCCAGCCAGCGATCAGCTCACTCCCATTCTCTTTCCCCCTCCCTCCACTCCCTCACCAGCAGGACTTAACTGAGGGCCGCTGGTGGTGAGGCAAGCGGCCCAAAATTCAAATCAGCAGAAGGGCAAGCCGTCTGTGGAGGCACAACAGGTTGTCGTCAGCTCTCCCACATTATTTAGATGAGCCTGAAAACCAACTTCAGGCAAGTTTCCCAGGACAGGCATACAAATTGCCCTCCCCCCTTAGTAGTATCTTAAATTTTAAGGGCTAGAAATTGGCCAAATAGCAACAGCACCATTTATTTGGTGCTAATTACATTTAACGTCTTTTTCTTAAGTGCCGAAATAGCATCAAATAATCCTCAAAATTGGCCAAGCGCTTTTTGATGATTGCTATAGCAGTAAAATAGCGCCTTGTTTAAAAACTTTTGTGTGACGAAACTCAATTTTTCAGCGTTAAAAAAAACTCCCATTCTGCGCATGTGCAAACATTTTTTTTTGCCCGTTTTTTTCTTCCAATCCTTCTGCCATTTTCCAGGTCATGTGTAGGGTGTGCCCGCACAGGTGCAGAACCTACGCAGAGCTCAATCAGCCATTTTTAAGAGGGGATTTAAACATGAGCAGAGTTCAGCACAGTTCATCACAGTTCATCAAAAATTAAAAATGCAGGGTGATTCAGCAAGGAAGAGAGACAGAAAATTCACTCAGGATGCAAATCTGTAGAAAGCAGATGGGGGGAGATTTCAAGGAAGGATCGTGGAAAACTACACCCATCTGCTATAAAGCATGTGTGGAAAAGTGTGGCTCATCAGGCACTAAGGACTTCAGCTGCAGCCACCAGTTCGTCGGATGAGGACGCCATATTCCGTGGCTATCCAGCATCCGAGGCCCCGGGTCCCAGTGGGTTGTAGCAAACCACACCTAGGGCAGAAGCCCGTATGCCATCTGTGCGGAGGCTGAGTTGGCAAAGCCGTTCTGCTGAAGGGCAGGCAGACAAGTAAATGGATTTGGTGGGACTGTTTGGAGAGAGCATCTAGCTCAGCCGACAGCTCCTCGAGGTCATGGGTAGGACCTTGGGAAACATTGCATCATTACCTGCGGACATAAGGGAAGGCATGTCGCAGCTTGTAGCTGCAACATGGGAGACCGCCGAGGTTGTCAATGCCCGGCGGCAATTGACGGTCTCGACTCATGGCATTCCAGTCCCCAGTGTCATGCCACCCAGATTGACAGCACCAGTGAGTGGTGATGCTGAACAATAGGCTCGCCACTCAGAAGCCTGGCCTTCCACAGCCACAGCTTCTCCAGGGTTTTGAATGGTGTCTCCTACGTCTGTCCCCCAGTAACAGCAGAGCCCTGTCCGCTCTGCTCATAAATATCTTGGGACCACCGGGGGATTGGAGTAGGGGTGTGGACAAGGGCAAGGGCAAGGCCAAGAGCAAGGGCAACAATGAACGGGGAGGGGGAGGGGGGGGTTCAACTCAGGGGTTAAAGGTGGCTGCAGCTGAAGGATGTTTGGTGCAGGGGTTTGTTGTTCTTTTGTTGTTGTTGTTGTTTTGCTGTTACTTAAGTAAAGTTTACATTTCAAAAGATAATATTTAAAAATGTTATTGAAGTTACTAAATTAATGTTTGCAAAGTTTCATTAACGTACACCTGCACAAATGTTTAATAACTTTTAATTTATTTTTTCACCTAAACCAAACTTGTGCAGTGACTCTTTTGCAGACTAACAGGGGGAAATGGTCAACATGGTGGGATAGAGTGGGCAGTCAATGATGAAACGTGCCATTCAGCCTTCATGCAAAGCATTCAAGGCTTTTTTAGTAGGGAAAGCTCCACGAGGCCTCCTCCCCTGTCGTTGTGGGGGTGGTGGTGGCATTGGTTCCACCTCCTCTTCCTCCTCCTCCTTCTTCTCCTCCTCCCCCCTCTCTCCTGAGGTGGTCCTGCAATCCTCATTGGCAAATCCTGTCCCCTCATGATGGCTAAGTTGTGTAGCATCACAATGAACTCAGAGACCTGCTCAGGGTAGTATTGCAGGGGGCCTCCAGAGTGGTCCAGGCATTGGAAGCACTGCTTCAGCACTTCAATTGTCTTCTCGACGATGTTGCGTGTGTCTATATGGCTGTTATTGTAGTGATGCTTGGCTTCTGTCCAAGAATTGCAAAGGAGGCCAGATGGCGAGCCCGCAGCATCTAGCTCTGGCCTTCTGGCTGACGCTCAAACAGCTGTGAGACATGGCTCTCATGCAAGATGAAAGCATCACGGCTATTGGACATTTATTGGGCTGAGTATAGTCGCAGATGATCTGTATGTTCAGCAAGTGGAATCCCTGTCGGTTTCGATAAACATCCGGTTCCTCAAAAGGTGCTCGCAGGGCAATGTGCGTACAGTCAATGGCAGCCTGTACCTTCGGGAAGCCAGCAATTTGTGCAAAGCATAAAGCCCTCTCATTCTGTGCCTCCATGGTCATTGGTAAGTTTATGAAGTCCTTCTTGCGTGCATACAGTGCAGTAGTCACCTGGCGAATGCAGCGATGTGTAGCAAACTGCGAGATGTCCCCAGCTGATGCCTGAAAGGAGCTGGAGGCATAGAAGTCAAGTGCCGCAGTCACCTTCACCTCAATGGGTAATGCAATCCTCCTCAGGCTGTATGTCTACCTTTATGAACTGGCATATCTGTGGTCACCTCTTTTTGAAATATAGAAACATAGAAACATAGAAAATAGGTGCAGTAGTAGGCCATTCGGCCCTTTGAGCCTGCACCACCATTCAATAGGATCATGGCTGATCATTCACCTCAGTACCCCTTTCATGCTTTCTCTCCATATCCCTTGATCCCGTTAGCCGTAGGGGCCATTCTAACTCCCTCTTGAATATATCCAATGAACTGGCATCAACAACTCTCTGTGGTAGGTAATTCCATAACTCTCTGACTGAAGATGTTTCTCCTCATCTCGGTCCCAATGGCTTAACCCTTATCCTTAGATTGTGTCCCCTTGTTCTGGACTTCCCCAACATCGGGTACATTTTTCCAGCATCTAACCTGTCCAGTCCCGTCAGAATTTTATATGTTTCTATGAGAGCCCCTCTCATCCTTTTAAACTCCAGTGAATACAGGCCCAGTCAATCCAGTCTCTCCTCATATGTCAGTCCTGCCATCCCGGAAATCAGTCTGATGAACCTTCGCTGCACTCCCTCAATAGCAAGAATGTCTTTCCTCAGATTAGGAGACCAAAACTGAACACAATATTCCAGGTGAGGCCTCACCAAGGCCCTGTACAACTGCAGTAAGACATCCCTGCTCCTATATGCAAATCCCCTAGCTATGAAGGCCAACATACCTTTTGCCTTCTTCACCGCCTGCTGTACCTACATGCCAGCTTTCAATGACTGATGTACCATGACACCCAGGTCTCATTGCACCTCCCCTTTTCCTAATCTGCCGCCATTCAATAATATTCTGCCTTCGTGTTTTTTCCACAAAAGTGGATAACCTCACATTTATCCACATTATTCTGTATCTGCCATGCATTTGCCCACTCACCTAACCTGTCCAAGACACCCTGCAGCCTCTTAGAGTCCTCCTCAAAGCTCACACCGCCACCCAGCTTAGTGTCATCCACAAACTTGGACATATTACACTCAATTCGTTCATCTAAATCATTAATGTATATTGTAAATAGCTGGGGTCCCAGTACTGAGCCCTGCGGCACCCCACTAGTCACTGCCTGCCATTCTGATAAGGACCCATTTATCCCGACCCTCTGCTTCCTGTCTGCCAACCAGTTCTCTATCCACATCAGTACATCACTCCCAATACCTTGTGCTTTAATTTTGCACACCAATCTCTTGTTTGGGACCTTGTCAAAAGCCTTTTGAAAGTCCAAATACACCAAATCCACTGGTTCTCCCCTTGTCCATTCTACTAGTTACATCCTCAAAAAATTCCAGAAAATTTGTCAAGCATGATTCCCCTTTCATAAATCCATGCTGACTTGGACCGATCCTGTCACTGCTTTCCAAATGCGCTGCTATTTTATCTTTAATAATTGATTCCAACTTTTCCCCACTACTGATGTCAGGCTAACCGGTCTATAATTACCCGTTTTCTCTCTCCCTCCTTTTTAAAAAAGTGGTGTTACATTAGCTACCCTCCAGTCCATAGGAACTGATCCAGAGTCGATCGACTGTTGGAAAATGATCACCAATGCATCCACTATTTCTAGGGCCACTTCCTTAAGTACTCTGGGATGCAGACTATCAGGCCCCAGGGATTTATCGGCCTTCAATCCCATCAATTTCACGCCTAATAAAGATTTGCTTCTGTTCCTCCTTCGCACTAAACCTCGGTCCCCTCGTATTTCCAGAAGGTTATTTGTGTCTTCCTTCATGAAGACAGAACCAAAGTATTTGTTCAACTCGTCTGCCATTTCTTTGTTCCCCATTATAAATTCACCTGAATCTGACTGCAAGGGACCTACGTTGGTCTTCACTATTCTTTTTCTTTTCACATATCTATAGAAGCTTTTGCAGTCAGTTTTTATATTCCCAGCAAGCTTCCTCTCATACTCTATTTTCTCCCTCCTAATTAAATCCTTTGACCTCCTCTGCTGAACTCTAAATTTCTCACAGTCCTCAGGTTTGTTGCTTTTTCTGGCCAATTTATATGCCTCTTCCTTGGGATTTAACACTATCCTTAATTTCCCTTGTTAGCCACGGTTGAGCCACCTTCCCCGTTTTATTTTTACTCCAGACAGGGATGTACAATTGTTGAAGTTCATCCATGTGATCTTTCAATGTTTGCCATTGCCTATCCGCCGTCAACCCTATAAGTATCATTTTCCAATCTATTCTAGCCAATTCACGTCTCATACCATCAAAGTTACCTTTCCTTAAGTTCAGGACCTTAGTCTGAATTAACTGTCACTCTCCATCTTAATAAAGAATTCTACCATATTATAGCCACTCTTCCCCAAGGGGCCTCGCATAACAAGATTGCTAATTAGTCCTTTCTCATTACACATCAACCAGTCTAGGGTTGCCAGCCCTCTAGTTGGTTCCTCGACATATTGGTCGAGAAAATCATCCTTAATACACTCCAGGAAATGCTTCTCCACCGTATTGCTACTAGTTTGGTTAGCCCAATCTATATGTAGATTAAAGTCGCCCATGATAACTGCTGTACCTTTATTGCATGCATCCCTAATTTCTTGTTTGATGCTGTCCCCAACCTCACTACTACTGTATGGTGGTCTGTACACAACTTCCACTAACGTTTTCTGCCCTTTTGTATTCCGCAGCTCCACCCAAACAGATTCCACATCATCCAAGCTAATGTCCTTCCTTACTATTGCATTAATTTCCTCTTTAACCAGTAACCAGTAACTGCAGCCTTCTAACGCACTATACCTCAGACAGGTGCAGGTATGAGCGCTGTTCCATGTAAACTTGTGGGGGGGCTAAGGCCTCCTCCCCATAAGTCTGCGAGCTCTTTGATTACGCTGATAATGCAGTTGAATAAGCCTTTTTCCAGGTCTCTGCTCCATAGAAAAATTAGCCAGCAATAATGGCAGAGATAATGGCCCCTTTCTTTTTAATATCAAATGTCCTTAAATGTCCTTAAAAATGAAGTATGAACTCACAAAAGGCTCAAAGTGTAAAACACAGCCTTCCCTCCAAATGCTTTCATTCACTGAACTGTAGCTCTGTTTTTCAAGATGGTAGCGTTAGCGCCGGTTTCGTTGTGAATCCGACCTGATAAGACTTGCATTTTTTGGGCGGTTTTCTTCATGGACTTTACAAATGACAGCATTGGCCAATTTTTCCAAAAACGGCAGTATCGGAGCGTTTGATGCTGAGTGATGTCACAAAAATGTTCCAAAAAAAGTCGGACATTATCTTTTACCGCCAGCGGTAAACTACTGGCCAATATTGCAAAATGACGGAAAAAAGTTTTAGCGCCAAAAAACACACTTTTACCCTGTAAAAATAGCAGTAAAGCAGCAGCAATCCTGGCCAATTAATAACCGTAAGTCTTTCTCCAAAAGTTAAAACTAACTTCAAACTTTGTATTGAAATGTCATTAAGACAGGTGGCTGATTCCATCTAAAATAGACTGTCATGCTGATGGACACTAAGATTGTTTTAGCGTCTATGTTTAGTTTCCTTTTGGGGTCTTCCTGCACAGCAGTGTGCTGACCACAACTGTGCAGCAACTGGTAACACTCAGATACTTCGTAGAGAAAACAATTCTTTTTCACATTTTATGATTAAAAAAAAAATCCAAAATGATGTCAGCCCCAGTACAGAGCCCACGGAGTAAGTTATTTTAATTGTATATAATTGGCCTGGAGTTCTTGGAACAGGCAGTTTCTTTAGTTATTTTAAAAAATAGATCAACCCAGTTTACTCTTGAGTACCAACAGAACTCTGTGGGTAACTTAAAAATAAATTGGCTCCAGCCCCATTTCTCTGAGCAAAGCATGGCGGTGGTGTAGTTGCTGCCTCCTGCCTTAATACAGCATTGTGGGGTGGCCGTGATGTTGAGCAGAGTTGGGGGTATGCGGGCCTTCTGCAACAAGAGCTGGATGTTCTGCACCAGCGGTGAGCAGATCCAGGCCTAGCTGCAGCAGCCTATTGAGCCTTGACTAGTCTGGCCAGTGAGTGGGCGATGACTGGACGATGGACCTGGCCAGATGCAACGCCCTGGTGAGCAAAGTGGAGGCCAGTGCAATTCCAATTCTGCCACAGCTGCAGCCTGGCAGGACGAAATGGATGGATTTCGAAATGCAACTAGGAATGTCTAGAACAAGAGAGCAGTCCAAATTTCGGGTGGAGTTGCTCTAATTTTTTTGGAGCAACTAGTTTAGTTTGGAGTATCTTAGAAATCACAATTCTGGGCATTTAGTCTGCTCTAGTTTTAGTGAGTTAGTTTAGCTTAGTTTTAGTTCAGTTTTTTTTTCAAAAGTGGGTGCGTCCAGCCACTTAGGCCTGTATTGCAAGTTTCGGCAGCGAAAACTTACTCCAAACTAACTTAGAATGGAGTAAGTGTCCACTTTTGTAAGTTTTGAAAAACCTTACCTGGAGTTAAGTTCAGTGCAGGCACAGCCAGAGACGGGGGGGAGGGGGGGGGGGCGGGGGCGGGCTGGTTGCGGGGAAGCATTAAACACAAAGGATTAAAGCATTAACCACATCACTTAAAATGGCCTAAAACCTCTTGCAATGATATTTTGCCTTATATCTGCTGAGTGAGGACAGTTGTTTCTCTTTTTATAAATAAGCAAGTGTAGGCTCCCGGCTGAAGCAGACACATCAACATCAACATCAACGGGGCAATGGGGTGGGGGGGGCGCGTGGGGGAAGGAAGTGAGAGGATTTTCCAAAGCACTAAACACCTCACAACAACATTAAAGAAGCATAAGTACATTTAAAGCACTAAGCGCTAAACAAAGCACAAAAAGTAATAAGCAATTAATTAACAAATAAAAAATAGAAGGAACCCTGCACCTAAAGCACCAAGACCAAAGTAATAAGCAACCAATCAATAACAAATAAAAAATAGACGTCCTCCTTTATGTGAAGGGAAGGTGCTTCTGTCAGCCTTTCTCTGTGTTTCTGTCCATGTCTCTCTCTGTGTCTCTGCCAGTGTTTCTGTCAGTGTCTCTCTCTCTGTCGCTGTCAGTGTCTCTCTGTGTTTCTGACAGCGAGGGGTAGGCGGAGAGGGAGTGGGGGGAGAGGGGGTGGAATGGTGGGGGAAGGAGGAGGGAAGGGTTGGAGGGGGAGGAGGGAGGGGGTGGAGGCAGAGAGAGGGGCAAGGAGGAGGGAGAGAGTGGAGGGAGGGAGGGGGGAGGAGGAGGGGGGAGGGGCTGAACGGGAGAGAGGGGGGGAGGCAGAACAGAGACTGAACGTGGGGAGGGTGGGTGGAGGCTGAACAGGAGGCTGAACGCGGGGTGGGGGGGAGTGGGGTGAACAGAGGCTGAATGCGGGGGGGAGAGGGGGAGAGGCTGAACAGGAGGCTGAACGGGGGGAGTGGGTGAGGGAGGTGAACAGAGGCTGAATGCTGGGGGCGGGGGGGGGGGGGGTGGAAGCTGAACAGGAGGCTGAAGGCGGGAGGGGGGTGAACGGATGCTGAACGCGGGGGGGGGGAGCCGGTGAAACGAGACTGAACGCAGGGGGGCGGGGAGGGGGTGAACGGAGGCTGAACGCGGGGGGGGGAGGCGGTGAAACGAGACTGAACGCAGGGGGGCGGGGAGGGGGGTGAACGGATGCTGAACGCGGGGGGAGGGGAGCCGGTGAAACAAGACTGAACGCAGGGGGGCGGGGAGGGGGTGAACGGAGGCTGAACGCGGGGGGGGGGGAGGCGGTGAAACGAGACGGAACGCAGGGGGGCGGGGAGGGGGTGAACGGAGGCTGAACGCGGGAGGGGAGACGATGAAACGAGACTGAACGCAGGGGGGCAGGGAGGGGGTGAACGGAGGCTGAACGCGGGGGGGGAGGCGGTGAAACGAGACTGAACGCAGGGGGGGCAGGGAGGGGGGTGAACGGAGGCTGAACGCGGGGGGGGGGGGGAGGCGGTGAAACGAGACTGAACGCAGGGGGGCAGGGAGGGGGGTGAACGGAGGCTAAACGCGGGGGGGGGGGGAGGTGGTGAAACGAGACTGAACGCAGGGGGGCGGGGAGGGGGTGAACGGAGGCTGAACGCGGGAGGGGAGACGATGAAACGAGACTGAACGCAGGGGGGCAGGGAGGGGGTGAACGGAGGCTGATCGCGGGGGGGGGGGGAGGCGGTGAAACGAGACTGAACGCAGGGGGGGCAGGGAGGGGGTGAACGGAGGCTGAACGCGGGGGGGGGGGGAGGCGGTGAAACGAGACTGAACGCAGGGGGGGCAGGGAGGGGGGTGAACGGAGGCTAAACGCGGGGGGGGGGGAGGTGGTGAAACGAGACTGAACGCAGGGGGGCGGGGAGGGGGGTGAACGGAGGCTAAACGCGGGGGGGGAGGCGGTGAAATGAGACTGAACGCAGTGGGACAGAGGGGGGGTGAACGGAGGCTGAATGCGGGGGGGCGGAGGGGGTGGAGGCTAAACAGGAGGCTGAAGGCGGGGGGGGGGGGGAGGGGGGTGAACAGAGGCTGAATGTGGGGGGGGGGCGGTGAAATGAGACTGAATGCAGGGGGGCGGGGTGAGGGTGGGGTTGAACGATGGGGGAGAGTCTGAACGTGGCAGTGGGCCTGCAGAGCGTCGGGCTGCGAGGAGCTACTGCACATGCACGCACACTCTAGCGTGCATGTGCAGAGGTCCCGGCACTGTGTTCAGCGCCGGGACCTGGCTCCGCCCCCCCCCCCCCACCCCTTGTGCTGCGCTATGCCTAGGCCGAAGACGTCCTGAGGAGCTCGGAGAATTAGAAGGTAAGTTATCGGCGCACTTTTTATTCTAGAAAGTCGGCGCACCTGATGGAGGTGCATCGTTTTTACAGGGGGCGGAAACTTGGGCCCAAAATCTCTGGCAGAATCATTGCACCGAGGCCTTATTCATCATCATTCCCAAGTGTGGCTTTGATTTATTGCAATCTATTGTAAGGCTACTGATATAATTTAGGAACCACCATTGCTTAAATAGCTGTGCCATGTTGTCAGCGGAATGTTTAAACTGTCATTTACAAATGGTGTGCAGTAACTTGGAATGCCTCTGTACTGTGCCTCAGGGGTGTGATATGAGTTCCTGGAGCATTTTGCTGTTCCCCCAAACTACTACATGTTTTAAGAAAGGCTGTGACATATGGCGACTAAGCATTTTTGTGGGATGCACTACCCATTGATTTGTCTTACAGCACCAGCTGGGGTACACGTTGCACTCTTGCACAGGAAGAAATAGGAGGGAGTGCTAAACTACATGCTTTTAAAAAATTAATTCATGTGATTTGTATTTTGTTTTTGCTTGAGGAGAATGGTATTAATAAGCAAATTGAAAGGGGGTTAGCTCCCTTTGATGCCATTCTGAATCTGCTGTAGGTCAGGAATTTTCAAATGTTATTGAGGCATTTAGAAAATGAGTCGCTTGCCTTGCATTGAATCAAATTAAAATTGCCATCGAAAGAAAACCAAATTGTCCCCACTTCTCCACGTCATGAAACAGCTTGCCGAGACATGTTTGTTTAGAATGGGCCAGGGATTCGGTAATGTCACAAGTATATTGGCCAAGGTCACCATCACCTTCCTTGATCATGGGCGGTGAGTTCAGTGTGTCAGAGCTGGACTCCAATCTATTGTTCATTTTTAGTTTGCCTCTGATGTGTTCCTAATAAAGGATGAAACTGAGCACTGTGTACAATGAGCAAGTGTGACCTTAGCTCCTTTAATAAGACTCCAGAGTACAGGCACCTTGTGGCTTATATACCGTGCTCCCAAGGGATGCTGGGATCCCTTGGGACTCCAACAGGTAGGTCCTCTGGTGGTAGTGTGATAGAGGTTGCAAGGCATTAAATACATAACATCACTCCCCCATAAAGTCAATAGTACACTTATTTACAAGTTGAGACGAACTGGGGCTTTTCGCTCCCTTGTCGATCGTCTCGGTACAAATGCGGGTATGAATAAGTTGGTTCGTTCTTCACTGGGCTGCTGGGCAGCCGGCCTTGCCGGGCTGCTGGGGTTGGTTAGTCCGGCTTCGTGGTCAACCATGATGTCGGTTGCCACTTGTGTATGTGTTGGAGGGTCAAAATTGGTGGTGTCCTCTTCGGGTTGTTCATAGCTGTTGGTAAACCACAATTTGATTTGGTCCAAATATTTTCTGCACGTTAGCCCATTGGCCAATTTGACCTGAAACACCCTACTCCCCTCTTTGGTTATGACTGTGCCAGCGAGCCATTTGGGACCATGTCCATAATTGAGTATAAACACAGGGTCCTTGACCTCAATATCGCGTGACAAATTTGCGCGGTCATGGTACACACTTTGTTGATGCCACCTGCCTTCCACGTGATCATGGATGTGGTGTCCTCACAACTTACTATAGAATCACACGAGGCATGCACTGCAGACAAAGTCACTACATGACCTGAACCTTTATTCCCAGGACCAAGAAGTGCTGACCTTGCGTGGGACCTCCCTTTATATACCTGGATGACCAGGTGAGGAGTGTCTCCCGCAAGTTCACCCCCTGTGGTCAAGGTGTGCATTACTCAGGTGTATACAGTGTACAGTGTTGTTACATAAGGGTTACAGTTATGTGAAGGTTACAAACATGACATCACCTCCCCCCAACATCTTTGGGTCAAAGATTGAGTCTTTCAGGCGGTCGACGTTCTCTCGTGGAGCACTGCAGTTGAGGCTCTGGTGGTTGGGCCTTAGCATGCGTCTCTGTCGCCTGAGGTGATTCTGGCCTGTCCGGGCTGGCCGCAGGGACTGTGCATGCTGGTGAATGTCTTGTTGCTCATTCACTGGTAGTGGTGTGGGTGACATCTCATGATCTTTCTCAGGTTCCTCAGTGTTCATGCTGAACCTTTTCTTTACTTGGTCCAGGTGTTTGCAGCATATCTGCCCATTGTTAAGTCTGACCACTATGACCCTATTCCCCTCTTTACCAATTACACTACCCTCAAGCCACTTGGATCCCAAAGCATGATTGAGAATGAATAGAGGGTCATCGATTTCTATGCATCTCCCCACTGAGTTGCGATCATGGCACTCGATTTGGGATTGGCGCTTGCCTTCAACAATGTCTGACAGGGCTGGATGAATGAGGAACAGCTGCGTTTTAAGCGTGCGTTTCATGAGTAGTTCTGCGGGCGGGACTCCCGTGAGCGAATGCGGGCGGGACCTATAGGCCAGCAGGAGGCGTGATAGGCGGTACTGAAGGGAGGGTCCTTGAATCCGGAGCATGCCCTGTTTTATGATTTGAACCGCACGTTCAGCCTGGCCTTTGGAAGCCGGCTTGAACGGTGCCGTCCTGACATGTTTGATACCATTACCCGACATAAACTCCTGGAATTCACAGCTAGTGAAACACGGGCCATTGTCGCTAACCAGGATGTCTGGCAAGCCGTGGATCGCAAAGACCGTACATAGACTCTCCACAGTGGTGGATGTTGTGCACGAATTCAATATGATGCACTCGATCCATTTCGAGTATGCATCGACAACGATCAGGAACATTTTTCCCATGAACGGGCCCGCATAGTCTACGTGAATATGTGACCATGGCCTGGTGGGCCAGGGCCACGGTCTGAGTGGGGCCTCCCTGGGGGCATTTCCCAGCTGAGCATACGTCGTGCACCTGCGAACCCAGTGTTCCAGGTCTGAGTCAATTTCTGGCCACCATACATGTGACCGGGCAATGGTCTTCAATAGCATGATGCCTGCGTGCTCGCTGTGGGGTTCCCTGATGAATGCTTCTCTTCCTTTCTGGGGCATGACTACCCGGCTGCCCCATAGCAGGCAGTCGGCTTGGATGGAGAGCTCATCCATCCGTCTGTGAAACGGCCTGACCTCCTCGGGGCACGCTCCGTGTGCGGGCGCCCAATCCCCAGTCAGGACACATTTCTTTATCAGGGATAGGAGGGGATCTCTGTTGGTCCAGATTTTGATCTGGCGGGCTGTGATGGGGGAGCCTGTGGTGTCGAAAGCCTCGACGGCCATGACCATCTCCGTGCTTTGCTCCGACACCCCCTCGGTGGTCGCCAGTGGGAGCCTGCTGAGCACATCAGCTCAATTTTCGGTGCCTGGCCGGTGCCGTATGGTGTAGTCATACGCAGCCAGCGCGAGGGCCCACCGCTGTATGTGAGCTGACGGATTGGCATTGACAGGGATGTTAATGGCTTATGGTCCATTTCTAACTCGAACCTTCTGCCGAAAAGGTACTGGTGCATCTTTTTTACCCCATAGATACATGCGAGTGCTTCCTTTTCAACCATCCCATATCCCTGTTCTGCCTGGGAGAGCGACCTGGAGGCATAAACCACAGGTTGGAGTTGGCCCTCATCATTACTCTGCTGCAACATGCACCCAACCCCATAGGATGATGCATCACAGGTTAAAACCAGTTCCTTACAGGGGTTGTACAAGGTCAACAGCTTGTTAGAACAAAGCAGATTCCGCGCCCGATTGAAAGCCCGTTCTTGACAGTTCCCCTAAACCATTCACAACCCTTTTGCAGGAGCACGTGCAGCAGCTCCAACAATGTGCTTAAGTTCGGCAGAAAGTTCCCGAAGTAGTTCAATAGTCCCAGAAATGACCGCAACTCTGATGTGTTGCTGGGCCTGGGCACATGATAGATCGCCTCCGTTTTGGATTCAGTAGGCCGGATCCCGTCTGCGGCAACCCTCCTGCCCAAAAACTCGACCTCTGGGGCCAAAAGCACACACTTGGACTTCTTTAGTCGCAAGCCTACCCGGTCCAGTCGGCGTAGCACCTCCTCCAGGTTGTGGAGGTGTTCCTCGGTGTCTCGACCCGTGATTAGGATGTCATCTTGGAATACGATTGTTCCAGGGATGGATTTAAGCAAGCTTTCCATGTTCCTCTGGAAGATAACGGCCACTGAACGAATGCCAAATGGACACCTGTTGTAAACGAATAGCCCCTTGTGCGTGGTGATGGTGGTCAGAAGCTTAGAATCTTCAGCCAGTTCCTGAGTCATGTAGGCCGAAGTGAGGTCCAACTTGGTGAACAGCTTGCCGCCTGCCAGCGTGGCAAAAAGATTCTCCGCTCTCGGAAGTGGGTATTGGTCCTGTAGTGACACTCGGTTGATGGTGGCCTTGTAGTCGCCACAAATCCTGACCGAGCCATCCACTTTAAGTACAGGAACGATGGGGCTTGCCCAGTCACTGAATTCAACAGGCGAAATTATGCCCTCTCTTAGCTGCCTGTCCAACTCACTCTTAATTCTCTCACGCATCACATACGGCACGGCTCTGGCTTTGTGGTGCACTGGTCTGGCGTCCGGGGTGATGCGTATCACTACTTTGGTATCCTTAAGAGTCCCGACACCTGGTTGAAAAAGTGGCTCGAATTTCTGTAGGACCTGTGAGCATGAACTTCGCTTCACATATGAAATGGCGTGCACATCCCCCCATTTCCAATTCATCTCGGCTAACCAGCTCCTCCCCAAGAGCACGGGACCATTCCCTGCGACAATTCAGAGTGGCAGCCGGTTCTCCGATCGATTGTGTGTGACCACCAAGTTTGCACTGCCTAGTACTGGGATGATCTCTCTGGTGTACGTCCGTAACTGCGTGTCAATGCGTTATAGTTTGGGCCTGTTAGCTTTGAGTGGCCATAGCTTTTCAAATTGTTGGGCACTCATAAGTGACTGGCTGGCTCCTGTGTCCAGCTCCATGCGTACCGGGATGCCATTTAATAGAACTTTCATCATCATAGGTGCCGTTTTGGTATACAAGCTGTGGACGTCTGCCACATGAACCCGCTGGACTTCAGCGTCCATAGCTTTGCCCCAAGCATCACCCTGCAGACCTCTCGTCTGGTTCCTCTGCCTCATAAACTAGCCTCACTACGGACTTTCTGCACATTCTGGCCAGATGTCCACTGAAGTTACAGTTTCTGCAGATAAATTGCTGAAACCTACAGGTTTTCGCAGCATGTCTGCCACCACACCTCCAGCATGAACTGAGATTGTTGTGAACAAAGGAACTGTTAATAGGCATTCCTCTCTGATTGTCTCTTTGATTACTCCTGAGCACTCTGTTGCTGAGTGTCAATGGTCCCATCCCGGGACGCATTGTCCCTTGTGGTGGCGTGAATTGCCGATCCCCCTGCCATTGTCTCTGTTGCTGGCCCACCCTCGAGCTTCCTGAAAATCCCGGCATCACCAATGCCCTCAATGAAGAAATCCCTTAACAACTCCTCCCTGCAGGCGTCTGTGAACTTACAGAGGCTGGCCAAATGCCGAAGGTCCACAACGAAGTCTCAACTGCTTTGTCCCTCCTGACGCCGGTGTGTGTAGAATCGGTGGCGGGCCATGTGTATACTGCTCGCCGGTTTGAGGTGCTCACCTATCAGAGTGCTGAGCTCTTCAAAAGACTTGTCCGCCGGCTTCTCGGGTGCGAGCAGGTCTTTCATCAGCGCATATGTCTTGAATCCACATTGATGCACCATCCGCTTGCCAGCTGCTTCTTCTCCCAGCCAGTCCTTCGTGATAAAGCTCTGCTGGAGCCTCTCAATGAAATCGTCCCAGTCCTCACCAACACAGTACCATTCCTCTGTGCTACCAGTGGCCATCCTTGTGGGTAATTGATTCCCGTTTCTCGTCGCCAAATGTGGTGTCCTTACACCTTACTATAGAATCACACGAGGCATGTACTGCAGACAAAGTCACTACGTGACCTGAACCTTTATTCCCAGGACCAAGAAGTGCTGACCTTGCGTGGGACCTCCCTTTATATACCTGGATGACCAGGTGAGGAGTGTCTCCCACAAGTTCACCCCCTCTGGTCAAGGTGTGCATTATTCAGGTGTATACAGTGTACAGTGTTGTTACATAGGGGTTAGTTATGTGAAGGTTACAAACATGACAATGGAGATCAGGGTGGACAAGAGAGAGCCTTGTTTTGAGCGCCTTTTTCATGAGTAGCTCGGCTGGGGAAACCCCGGTGAGTGAGTGGAGTCTGGTGCGGTAGCTGAGCAGCACTCGGGATAGTCGGGTCTGCAGCGAGCTTTCCGACACGCATTGCTTGATGTTCTGAACTGCCCGTTCTGCCTGGCCGTTGGATGCGGGCTTGAACAGGGCAGATGTGACATGCTTGATCCCATTGCAGGTCATGAATTCCTTGAATTCAGCACTGATGAAGCACGGCCCATTGTCGCTGACTAGGACATCAGGCAGGCCGTGCGTGGAAACATGGCTCGTAGGCTTTCAATAGTGGCTGTGGATGTGCTTACAGAGAATTTTGTACATTCAACCCATTTTGAGTCAGCATCCACGACAACCAAGAACATTTTACCGAGAAATGGGCCCGCATAGTCCACATGAATCCTTGATCACGGTTTGGAGGGCCACGACCACAAACCTAGTGGTGCCTCTCTGGGTGCATTGCTCAGCTGAGAGCAAGTGTTGCACTGGCACACACATGACTGTAAATCTGAGTTCAAGCCGGGCCACCACACATGGGATCTGGCTATGGCTTTCATCATTATAATACCTGGGTGGATGCTGTGCAGTTCACGAATGAACGTATCTCTGCCTTTCTTGGGCAAGACCATGCGATTACCCCACAACAGACAGTCCGCCTGCAGGGACATTTCGTCTTTGCGCCTGTGGAATGGCTTAATCGGCTCCTGCATCTCCACTGCGACGCTGGACCAGCTCCCATGGAGGACACAGTTTTTTTACCAAGGACAGTAAAGGATCCTGGCTGGTCCAGGTCCTGACCTGGCGGGCCGTAATGTGGGACTTTTCTTTTTCGAATGCATCTATGACCCGGTGGTGGGCAATGGCAGCTGACTGAGAGCATCAGCACAGTCCTCTGTGTCCGGTCTGTGGTGGATTACATAGTTGTATGCCGACAGCGTGTGCGCCCATCTTTAGATGCGGGCAGAGGCATTGGTGTTAATCCCTTTGCTTTCAGAGAACAGCGATATGAGCGGCTTATGATTAGTTTCAAGCTCAAATTTTGGGCCAAATAAGTACTGGTGCATTTTCTTTACCCCATAAACGCATGCCATGGCCTCTTTTTCAATCATGCTGTAGACCCTTTCGGCCTTTGACAAGCTCCTGGACACATAAGCGACCGGTTGCAAAATCCCCGATTCGTTAGCCTGTTGTAACACACACCCAACCCCGTATGACGACGCATCGCAAGCTAGCACTAATTGTTTACATGGGTTATACAGAACAAGAGGTTTGTTTGAACACAACAGATTCCTGGTTTTCTCAAAGGCAGCCTCTTGTAAATTCCCCCATACCCATTCGTCTCCCTTGCGCAGTAGCGCATGTAGGGGTGCTCGCAAAGTGCTTAACCCAGGTAGGAAATTACCAAAATAGTTAAGAAGTCCCAGGAACAACCGCAGCTCCATCAAGTTCTGTGGCCTCGGCACGTTCTTGATGGCCTCCATCTTGGCATCGGTGGGTCTGATGCCGTCTGCTGCGATTCTTCTTCCCAAGAACTCGACCCTCCTGCGCCAGAAAAACACACTTCGAGCATTTCAATCTGAGCCCCACGTGATCCAACCAACTAAGAACCTCTTCCAGATTCTTCAAGTGCTCAATGGCATTCTGACCTGTAACCAGTATGTTGTCCTGGAAAACCACAGTGCGAGGAACCGACTTTAGCAGGCTCTCTATGTTCCGTTGGAAGATTGCCGCGGCCGTCTGAATCCCGAACGGGCATCTGTTATAGATGAACAGACCTTTGTGCGTGTTGATGCAGGTGAGGCCTTTCGAAGACTCCTCCAGCTCCTGTTTCGTGTAGGCCGAGGTCAGGTCCAACTTGGTGAACGTCTTCCCTCCTGCCAGGGTCGCAAATAGGTCGTCTGCCTTGGGTAGTGGGTACTGGTCCTGTAGCGAAAAATGGTTAATCGTTACTTTATAGTCCCCACAAATTCTGACTGTGCCGTCCTCTTTAAATACTGGGACAATCGGACTGGCCCACTCGTTGAATTCTACCGGCGCGATGATGCCTTCTCGCTGCAGCCTGTCCAGCTCAATTTCCACTTTCTCATGCACATATATTGTACCGCCCGTGCCTTGTGGTGGATGGGTCGCGTACCGGGAACCAAATGGATCTGCACTTTCGCCCCCTGGAAGTTTCCAATGCCTGGCTCGAACAACGATGGAAACCTGCTCAGAACCTGGGCACATGAGGCATCATCGACAGACAAAAGCACTCGGATGTCGTCCCAGTTCCAGGGAATTTTTCCCAGCCAGCTTCTGACAAACAATGTGGGGCCATCCCCTGGCACGATCCACAGCAGGAGTTCGTGTACTGCTCTATCATAGGAGACTTTGACTTCTGCACTGCCAATTACTGGGATTAGTTCCTTGGTGTAAGTCCTTAGTTTGGTGTGAAAGGGGCAGAGCTTGGGCTTGTGTGCCTTGTTGCCCCACAACCTGTCGAAGGCCTTTTTACTTATTATGGACCATCTCGCACCCATGTCCAGTTCCATAAATACTGCAATTCCATTCAGTTCAGCTTTCAACATTATTGGTGGACATTTCGTGGTGAATGTGTGTACCCCGTACACTTCTGCCTCCTCGGTACGAGTTTCCAATTCAGCCTGATCCACAGTGGATCGATCTTCCTCTGCAACGTGGTGGTTTGCAGGGTTTGCAGCTCGCCTGCACATTCGCTGGAGGTGTCCTATTGTTCTGCAACTGTTGCACGCATTGTGCTTGAAGCGGCATTGATGGGGCCGATGATCACCTCCAGAGCGCCAACAAGGTGTTAACTGCCTCACATTAGCGATTGATGGCGGACTCTGGGTCATCTGAGGTCATTCAGCAGCAGCCAGCGTGTATGTTCTAGCATGTATATTCCTGCTCGAAAACGACGTTATTTTGTGCACAGCACTGGCCGAAACCTCTTTACTCTGCGAAATCTGTTTGGTGTTGTCGCTGGTGGACATAAATGCCTGGACTATCGTTATGGCTTTACTTAGATTCGGAATTTCAATAGTCAACTGTTTGCGAAGGATTACCTCATGGCCAATGCCCAGTACAAAAAAGTCTCGAAGCATTTGTTCTAGGAATCCTTAAATTCGCAATGTCCTGCGAGGTGCCTTAGTTCGGCAACATAGCTCGCCACTTCCTGGCCCTTCGACCATTGAAACGTGTTGAACCAATATCTCACCATCAAAACGCTTTCCTTAGGATTTAGGTGCTCCCGGAGCAGTGTACACAATTCTTCATATGATTTAGCTGTTGGTTTTACCGGAGCTAGGAGATTCTTCATGAGGCCATAGGTTGTTGCCCCAGACAGTTAGGAGGATCGCCCTTCGTATGGCCACGTTCTCGTCCCCTTCCAGCTCATTGGCCACAAAGTATTGGTCGAGTCTCTCCACAAAGTCCTCCCAATCGTTCCCTTCTGAGAACTTCTCCAGGATACCAAATGTTTTTTGCATTTTCACGCGGTTGTTCGTTACCTTGTCGCCAATTGATGCGTTCATAATAAAGGATGAAACTGAGTACTGTGTATAATGAGCAAGTGTGACCTTAGCTCCTTTAATAAGACTCCAGAGTGCAGGTACCTCATGCGTGGCCTGCTTATATACCGTGCTCCCAAGGGATGCTGGGATCTCTTGGGACTCCAACAGGTAGGCCCTCTGGTGGTGGTGTGATACAGGTTGCAAGGGATTAAATACATAACAGACTCTACATTTGTACGTTTGTTTATTATCAGTTCACCATTTGTTTTTAACTACCACTCCCAGTATTTGAGTTATTTTTAATGTTACGCCGAATGCTTCTGTTTTTAACCAGATCTTTGCTGTTCCCTTTGTTTTAAAATTCCACACATAGTGAAACTTTCCAATACTTGCGTTCCTAACGCAACAACAACTTGCTTTTATATAGTGCCTTTAACATCGGAAAATACCCAAAAGCATTTCACAGAGTCGTAATTATACAAATATGGATGCCAAGTCAGAGAACGAGATATGGGCTAGACTTTCCACTATGATTGCTATCGCCCACGTGAGTAATGTGCAAAGCAGTGATAAACCAGTGGTAATTTAAAGTAATTTAATGCCATTTGATTATAATATATGAATGATGTAATGTTATGCATGCAGCGTCTGTACTCTTCTGAATTCTCATGTTAATCATATGTAACGTCTCTCGTTCACATTTATTGCAATAGTGTTGCTCCTCGTACATATGCCTGCGCAGCGCAAGCATTCTCATGTCTCCCCTTCTCTTCTACTAACCTCAATTATGTTTTCCAGCTCCCCAGGCTCCCCAGGCGCAACAGGAGGCCCCTGGATCATCACCAATACTGCTGCAGGTCATACTCACCACGGGTGAAGAAGATCATACAACTGAGGCGGAGGAGGATGGCGAGCCGGAAATCTCATCTGTGGTACCTGTGGCCACATCATGAAGTAACGGGGCCAAGCGGCTTGCAACAGGCCATTCTGAGTTGTCCAGTGCCCACACCGACCCCGTGGAGGTTGAGTCGGCGAGGTAGGCATGTGCTGCGGTAGGCAGATGTCAACGAGGACATGGTGTCACTGTCGAGGGCGAATGTTGACAGAGGTCGAGAACTCTTCCAGGCACTTGATGGGTTGACCGGCAACATTGCCACACTATTTACCAGAATATCGGAGGGCATGGGGCAGATGGTTGCAGCAATGGGGTGAACGACCGACTCTGTTGATGCCTTGAGGCCTGCGATAGTTTCAGGATACGGCACTGCACCCCAAAGTGCAGTATCACCAACCAGCACAAGACATGTGAGACAGGAAGAAGAACTTCCTTCTGACTTGGAAGACGTTTCTTCACAAACAACTTCTCCACGATCCACTGAGGTAATTCTGCCGATGTCACCCCCGCCCATGACCCCCACACCCCTCCCCACAGCAGCAGCCCTTGAGATGCTCTACTGCAAGACGTCTTGGTTCTGTTACTAGGGGATTAAGTGGGAAAGTGGGGATTACAACGACGGGGGTTCAAGTTAGAGGAGGAAAGTGTGGCTGCAGGTATGGGGGGGGAGCGTATATTATTGTTTTATTATTATTTTTTAAAAATTGTTGAGTGTTGACTGTTGAAGAGGGTGGGAGGGTCTTCTCGTTATATTGTTGTTGAAAACATTTTGTTCACTGTTGGGGGTTGCGGGGGTGGGGGGGGAGTTTTATATATGTTTGATAAAAAACATTTAAAACCAGTTGTTAACTCATTAAAATTTTGTATTTAACTTTACAATTGTTGTGAAGTGTCTTCTAATAATGTAAGGTAAAACATCAATACAAGGGTTGCAAACAGTGACCATGGCCAGGCCAGGCCAGGCAAGGATGAAAAGTAAAGCAACTATAACTGTCACCAATGTAACTTCACGCAAAGCATTCATTTATGAGCTGCGGACGCAACAGTTTTGCAGCTGCGTAACTACCACAGGGTTTTTCCAGTGGTGTGGGGGATCGTGGGGGCATGGGTTCATCGTCAGGCTGATTGTCCTCCCCGAGGCCCTTGTCCTCCTCTTCCGCCTCCCCTCTCTCCTGAGATGGACCAGCGGTCCCATCTGGCAATTGTTGTCCTCTCCTGATAGCTAGGTTGTGCAACATGCAGCACATCACAATGAACTCAGCAATCTGCTCAGGGTGGTATTGTAGGTTGCCTCCTGAGTGGTCCAAGCATCTGAAGCGCTGCTTCAGAACTCGTCTTTTTGACGATATTGCGTGTGGCTTATGGCTTTCGTTTTAGCGCTTCTTGGCTTCTATCTGGGGTTTACGCAGGGGGGGTCATGAGCCAGCTGGCAAGGCCATATCCTTTATCCCTCCAGCATCCAACTGTGACCTTGAACAGGAAAGAGACAATGCTCTCACGAAGATGTGCGCATGATGGATGCTCCCTGGAAAATTTGCATTTACGGCCATGATTATTTGCTTGTGGTCGACAACGAGCTGCAGATTCAGGGAGTGGAATTCCTTTCGGTTCCGAAACACTTCTGCATCCTGCAAAGGCGCTCGCAGGGTGGTGTGCGTACAGTCTATTGCTCCCTGCACCTTGGGGAAGTTTGCTATTCTTGAGAACCCCAAAGCCCTCTCACTCTGTGTCTCCCCAGTCACAGGGAATTTATAAAGTCCATCCTGCATACGTAGAGGGCTTCAGTCACCTGTCGAATGCAGCAATGTGTAGCTTGCTGAGAGATACCGCAAATGTCGGCAGCTGAGGCCTGAAAGGAGCCCGATGCGTAGAAGGAAAGTGCCACAGTAACCTTCACCTCAATGGGCAGTGCGGTCCTGATGGTGCTGGTAGGTTGCAGCTCTCCCTTAATTAGCTGGGCATATCTCACTGATGACCTTCTTTCGGAATCGCAGCCTTCTAACGCACATGTTATTGGACAAGTCTAGGTATGATCGCTTATCCTGTAAATGCGTTGGGTGTAACGTCTCCTCCTCATGAGCAGTCTGCCACCTCTTTGATTGGGCACATAATGCTCTTCTCCCATCTCTATTCTGAAGCATGTGAGTAGTCATCAATACAGGTTGAAAAATTACAGGCCTCATCACTAAATGCCGTAATCTTCCTTCTTAAATTGTCCTCAACAAATACAGTGATTAGATAATTGGCAAAATTCAAAAACGCCCTTAAAGTCACTCACAAATTACTTCTCCTCCCAACCACTTCAAGCAGCCTTTTATAAAAGATCCTCCGAGTTACAAAATGATGTCCATAGTGCTGACTTAAGGTTAGGTGAGTGCAGCTTTTCTTGAGCGTCTTTGTGGGCGAACGATCATTTGGGTGAATTATTGGAGAAATGCCGAAAGTAGCACTTGGCGATAATCTGGGCAATAATTGGGCAGTAGTTTCCATTATAAGCAGTATTCTGGGCCTTGCACAAGGATGACGTCATATTTTTTTTTTAAATAGGCCGGGCGATGCAGCTCATTCCTGTATACTGCAGAGAGCAAAATTCACCAGAACCCCCCTGTGTTTGGGCTCATTCAAAAGGAAATTTAATTTGGGACTATCTACCAAAAAGTTTGGAACTCTAAAGTGCTTATGGAAGAAACTACAAACTTTAACAGAATTATGAACTTTTACAAGACAAATTCAAGCCTGTGGGCAGACCTAGGGAACAAAAGAAGCCCACTTGATTATTGGAACTGCCTGGATGTGAGGACTGAGTTAACCTGTCTGGAAGAATGAGTATTTGAAAATCCTTCGCCACAAGAGACATAGGGAAAGAGTGGGCACTGGAGAAGGGATTGTAAAAATCCTTGGAAGAATAGCACAGGAAAGAATTCTCCAGCCCCTGCCCAAAAGACCGAGACAGATAAGTCAGTCCCTCCCCACTCATTTGAGACCTTTTTAACTGCGCTCCGAGCCATGTTAGATGGCCCTGGGAAGGTAGCCACCGCCACCGGTACCGAGATCCCATCTGCCCCATCCCAACCAAAACAGTGACTAGGACAGGCACAGCCTGTCCATCTGTGTGCCCTCGAGTATGATGCGTGGGGGAGACCGACCGTTCAGATGGAGGTGGAAAAGGTGAAAGGGACTTACCTGCTGGACACCGGTGCCTCAAGTGCCCTTGTCTATGCAGCTAACCCCGCCGCCTCACCTCTGTCTAACGGGGTCCCCTACAGCTTGGTGGGTTTCACAGGCACTGAACAGACTGGCTCATTCTCCGTTCCGCTCTCCATTCATTTAGGTACACGCCACACTAAGTGGACTTCTGTCCTGATGAAGTGGGAGCAGGAAGGGAGAGGGATCCTGGGGGCTGACTTTACCCTAGGCCACGGGATCCTAGTGGATTTAAAAAAAACATTGTCTTTGGGGGTCAGTCTGTACGGGACAGGAGAATGAGGTGATGGTTATCCCGGGAAAACAGGGAAAAGGGCCGGTGTGCAACATGAAACCAAAGGAGGGTTATGACCTTGAATCACTGGTCAGTAACACTCCAACAGAGTACCAAGAATATGTGAGGAAAAACCTTGCAGCTTTTGCCACTCACAAACACGACTGGGAGAATAAATGGGGTCGAGGTTAGCAAAGATAGGGACCCCATGACCCGACCACAGAAACAGTACAACTTCTCCAGTAAGGCGGAGGCAGACCTGGAAACAGCCTTGGGTTCTCTGGTTAAACAGGGGGTATTGAGACCAATAGCTAACCATGTGAACTCACCATTGTGGCCAGTTAAGAAACTGGACAACTCCTGGAGAGCCACGGTGGACTATCGTGTACTCAACCATAACATCCCCGCCTGTGCACCCACCGTTGCTGCTGTCGCCGACCTCATTGGGAGTATCCCAGCCTCCGCGACCACCTTCATGGTGCCATATTTCCAACAGGTCTGGTCCATACCTTTAAGAAGGGAAGATCAGTAAAAGTTTGCTTTTACCTTTAAAGGACAGCAATACACTTGGAACTGTCTCCCTCAGGGCTTCCACAACAGCCCCAGTATTTTCCATCAGTGTATGGCCAATTATTTAAAGAGTTTCAGCAGACCCCAGCAATTAGTATAGTATGTAGATGACCTGCTCCTGTTCACCGATGAGGGTGAGGAGCATGGCCCACTGCTGGCTGAGCTGCTGGAGCTGCTGAAAGAAGAGGGATTTAAAGTAAACCCCAAGAAGGCACAAATCGGCCTGAAGGAAGTAAAATTCCTGGGACTGGCTGTGCGCGCTGGGGAAAGAGCCATTGACAAAGCTAGAAGGGAAGCAGTGCAGAAGTTACCTGCCCACAACACAGTGACAGGAGGAAGATCTTTTCTAGGGCTAACCGGGTACTGCAAAGACTTCATTGAGGATTATGCAGCCCCTCTGCTTCGACTCCTACACAAGGGAGGCGAGAGGGAGGGGGACCAAGGTTGCGAGGCAGCGTTTATCCAACTCAAGAAAGACCTGCAGACCGCGTCAGCTCTAGGAGCTATCGATGGGGGTAAAGAGTTTTTCCTGGAGGTAGCAGCCAGTGGGGACAGCCTGAGCGCAGTACTGCTCCAAGAGCGGCATGGCCGGCTGAGACCAGTGGTCTACTTCTCCAGCATACTCATGGACATGGAGAAGAGATACTCCAACTGTGAGCGGCACCTCCTAGCCACTCACTGGGCTGTGAAAAGATCACTGATCTTCACAGGGGGGGTCCCCTATCACACTCCTTACCCACCATACACCCACCTAAATGCTCCTGCATGGGAGAATTAAGGACGGGACAGTGAGCAGTGCCCACATTGCTCGCTGGATCCTGCTATAACCGAATTGTAATGACTGTATTCGCCTGTATATTGCATCGCATTTCAACGGGGGATGCAGGGTAATGTTGAGCTAGTATAAATGCAGGGAAGGTTGACTATCCGGAGCAGGAATTTTGCTTACCTTGATTGACACTCAAGCAGTGTAGAGTTTCAACAGGGGGGACTGCAGAGAACAAAGTTCATCAGAACCCCCCCCCCCCACCCCGCTGTGTTTGGGCTCATTCGAAAGGAAATTTAATTTGGGACTATCTACCAAAAAGTTTGGAACTCTAAAGTGCTTATGGAAGAAACTACGAACTTTAATAGAATTATGAACTTTGACAAGACCCTGTGGGTGGACCTAGGGAACAAAAGAAGTCCACTTGATTATTGGAACTGTCTGGGTGTGAGGACTGAGTTAACCTGGCTGGAAGAATGAGTATTTGAAAATCCTTCGCCACAAGAGGCATTACCATCACAAAATCACCTAGAGGTAGCTCCCCATCAACATGAGTCTGGACAAACCATTCCAGCATATACATCACAAAGAGGCCCAATCCAGCTATATGCGAAAGACTAAGCACAAAAGGACATTGCAATTACCAAACTAATATTTCCATCAGGAAACAGTTTTCGAACATCAACCCACCCAAGACATATCAACTTTAACGAGCCCGACAAAATATTACAAAGAAGAACCAAGCCCGCCAAAATTATACGAAGGATTGTGATCTGATTGAGCGGCATAATTAGAACATTGAAATCATAAAACTGGCCACTGTTTTCAACAGAGGTTAGAGAGAGGGGAGAGAGGTGGTTGCTACTACCTCATCAAGACAAGGAGAGAAACCAATGCGACAGTTGTAAACTAACTTCTCCAGCCTCGAAGTCTTGAAGTCCTGAAGGAAGGAAGAACATCACCATCTACCATTAACTATCAAAAGGATTGGTAAGCATAAGTCCCTGCCTGCCCTGGAGTCTAACCTAGCTAGAATTAGGTATTGGGAGGTGGGAGGTGTAATTTTACTGCAACCCCCTTTGAATGTATGGTACTTTATTAGAGTAATTATAAGTTTGACCTAGTGCCTTTTCTTGTATTGTTCTTTATTCGAGTGATTTTAAGTTTGACCTTGTACCTTTCCTTGTATTGCTCTTTATTCGAGTGATTGCAAGTTTGGCCTTGTATTTTCTTACTAGAGTAGTAAGCCTGTATTATCTTGACTGTAATAAAACCAAAGTTCTTTGCATCAAACCAGTGTCCTCTGCACTTTTGTCACCGCCCCCCCCCTCCCCAAATAAATCCAGATTACAGAACCCAAGGGAGGGGGAGCGATTCGAAACCACTCAAGTCGGTGAGAAGGGAACCTGACCCCCTCATAGAGATCCACAACACACCCCGCCCCCCGCCCCCGTTACAATGTCGAAAGTTGTGCCAGAGATAAGTGGACTGTAATCGGGCGCTAGTTTCCATTTTTATGGGCGATAACCTGAATCTCAGCGCTTATATGGGCTTTAAATGGGCGCTAAATGGGCGATGATCTGCTGAAAGTCTAGCCCATTAGGAGGGGTTACTTGGTCAAAGGGATGGGTTTAAAGTGGGTCTTGGAGGATGCGAGGGAGGTAGAGGAGTTTAGAAAGGGACTTCTGTAGCGTGGAGCGATGGCTGAAGGCATGGCCACCAATGGTGGGGAGAAGGTAGGGGGGATCCACAAGAGGCCAGAGTCAGAGGTCAAAGAGTTGTGGAGGGGGGTTGCAGTTGGATGATTGTAAGAAGTTACAGAGACACGGCAGTCAGAGACTAAATTAAATATGAAGATGATCCTTTTAAATTGGAGGAATTAGTGTAGCAGGAAGCAATGTAGGTCAGCGAGGACAGGAATGGTGGTTGGGCGGGACTTGGTGCAGGATGGGATGCAGGCAGCAGAGTTTTCCATGAGCTGACGTTTACAGAGCATGACCAGGGGAACATTGGAATAGTCAAGAATAGAGGTGACAAAGATATGGATGAGGGTTTCAGCAGAAAAAGGGCTGAGGCAGGGGTGAGGGAGTTGATGTTATGGATGTGGAAGTTGGTGCTATTTCTGAGGAGAGGATATGGGGTCTGAAGCTCAGGTTGGGGTTAAATAGGACACTGAGACTGCAAGCAGTCTGATTCAACCTGAGACAGTATCCACAAAGCAGAATGCAATCAGTGGCAAGGGTACAGAGTTTGTGGCACAGGCCAAAAGTGATGCCTTTGGTCCTCCCAATCTTTAACTGCAGGAGATTAAGGCTTATGCAAAACTAGATGTTGTACAAGCAGTCTGACAACACAGATGCAATGGAGGGGTTGAGACAGGTGGTGGAAAAGTAGAGCTTGGTGTTCATAGCATTCTGACCTCATGGTGATTAAATTGGCCACCGCTGGAAACGGGGCACACCTACCGTGTTTCATCTGCCTCGTGAGCAAAATTACACACTTTGGCTTTTTTTTGCAGCAGACCGGAAGTTGGTGGATGTGCGGCAGAGAGCAGAAGTTCGCACACTAGAGGGGCGGAAGTTGGGGGGCGGGCGGAGTGTCCTCCGCTGTCAGTCATCAGCGATGATGTCATCACGGTGCTGCATCACCACGTTGCTCCCCTTCACTTAAAGGGGAGATCAATGTGATTATTTAAGTTCGGTCCACTGGGCCATCAAAGAGGGTTTTGACTGGGCCAACGGCTTGGCAGCCAAGAGGCCAGTCTGCCTGTTGATGGCCCGGCCGAACCTGGGGGCAGAATTGTTGGCCTGACCTGCCAGTCGGGCGACAAAAGAAAAGATGACGGCCATGGCAGTAGGTCCTCCCCTTTAATGGCAAACACACCGTCATTTCGAGCACACTCCAAGCTCAGTGCACCGGCAGAAAAAGCTGTCGGTGGCACCGAGCAGCGGCAGCAAGATTTTTTCGGCGGAATTTCGCCACCGAGGGGGGGAACATCGGTGGTGATGACGCACTTAGGACAGATTGGCAGCAGCGGAGCTGTAGTACGGGGAGTGGGTCACCGCCAGGATACCACAGGAGCGGAATTTTCAAAATGGCGGCCATTCCATTAAAAATGGGCGCGATTGCACTCCGTAGCGTACCCGCCGATTTCTGATGGTGAGCGGCCTTAAGGAAAGAGGCAATTTCGGCCCCATTTCTTCAGATGATGTAATAGCAACATATGAACAGGAGTAGGCCTTTCAGCCCCTTGAGCATATTCCACCAGTCAATTAGTTCATGGCTGATCTGTACCTTAACTCCATTTACCCACCTTTGTTCCATATCCCTTGATACCTTTTGTTGTGTTCCAAACACAAATGAGACTGCACACAGGGAGGTTAAAGTAACAGTGACCTCAGTCTTTATTAAGATACTCCAGAGTGAGTAACAGGCCTTAAGGGCCGGCTTATATACAGTGCTCCCAAGGGATGCTGGGATCCCTTGGGACTTCAGGGGATGCGGTCCCTGGTGGCGGAACATGGGAGTGCATGCTTTACAGATACACAACATCACTCCACCCCAAAGTCAATTTGAAAATTATTTACAAGGTGAGGCGGTCGGGAGCCTTTTTTTCCCTGGTGGACCGCCTCGGTACAAATGTCTGTTCTGGTGTGTTGGCTGTGCCCTCGCTGGGCTGACATGTTGTCGGCCCTGCAGGGCTGCTGGGTGAGCCTGGCCTTGCTGGGCTGTTGGGCGTGATGGGTTCGATTTCCTGGTCCGGGGTGGTGTCATTGATCCTTTGGGTGTGTGTTGTGGGCTCGAAAAAGGTAGTGTCTGCTGTGGGTTGTTCAGGGCAGTCTGAACCGCAGCCTCGTTTGGTCCAGGTGCTTTCTGCAAATTTGTCCATTGTCTAGCTTGACTACAAACACCCTGCTCCCTTCTTTAGCTATCACTGTGCCCGCGATCCACTTGGGATCATGTCCATAGTTTAGCACATAAACAGAGTCATTCAGATCAATTTCCCATGACACAGTGGCGTGACCATCGTTTACATTTTGTTGCTGCCGCCTGCTCTCTACCTGATCATGCAGGTTGGGGTGAACCAGCGAGAGTCTGGTTTTAAGTGTCCTTTTCATGAGTAGCTCAGCCGGGGGCACCCCTGTGAGCGAGTGGGGTCTCGTGCGGTAGCTGAGCAGTACTCGGGACAGGCAGGTTTGGAGTGAACCTTCTATGATTTGTTTGCCGCTCTTTTTGATTGTATTGCCCGCTCTGCCTGCCCATTGGAGGCTGGTTTAAACGGGGCCGAGGTGACATGTTTTATCCCATTGCGGGTCATGAATTCTTTAAATTTGGCACTGGTGAAACATGGCCCGTTGTCACTGACCAGTATGTCAGGCAGGCCGTGGGTGGCAAACATGGCCCTCAGGCTTTCAATGGTGGTGGTGGCAGTGCTTCCCGACATTATTTCACATTCAATCTATTTTGAAAAAGCATCCACCACCACCAGGAACATTTTACCGAGAAACGGGCCCGCATAGTCGACATGGATCCTTGACGATGGTCTGGAGGGCCAGGACCACAAACTTAGTGGTGCCTCTCTGGGCGCGTTGCTCAACTGAGCACACACGCTGCATTGCCGTACACAGGACTCTAAGTCAGAGTCGATACCGGGCCACCACACGTGGGATATGGCTATCACTTTCATCATTACTATACCCGGGTGTGTGCTGTGGAGATCCGAGATGAACGTCTCCCTGCCCTTTTTGGGTAGCGCTACACGGTTACCCCACAACAGGCAGACTGCCTGAATGGACAGCTTGCCCTTTCGCCGCTGGAACGGCTTGATTAGCTCTTGCATTTCAACGGAGATGCTGGCCCAACTCCCATGCAGTACACAGTTTTTTTACTAGGGACAGCAGAGGATCTTGGCTGGTCCAAGTCCTAATCTGGCGGGCCGTGACAGGTGATTTATCATTTCAAATGTTTCCATGACCATCAACAAGTCTGCGGGCTACGCCACCATCAACAAGTTTGCAGGCTGCGCCATTTCCACCCTCGTGGTGGGCAATGGTAGCCGACTGAAAGCATCTGCACAGTTCTCGGTGCCTGGCCTGTGGCGGATGGTATAGTTATACGCTGATAGCGTGAGTGCCCACCTTTGTATGCAGGCTCAGGCATTAGTATTTATCTCCTTGTTTTCAGCGAACAGGGATATGAGGGGCTTGTGATTCAGTTTCCAGCTCAAATTTGAGGCCAAACAGGTACTGATGCATTTTCTTTACCCCGAACACACACGCTAATGCCTCTTTTTCAATCATGCTGTAGGCCCTCTCGGCCTCACACATGCTCCTGGAAGCATAGGTGACAGATTGCAACTTCCCTGCAACGTTAGCTTGTTGTAATACACACCCGACTCTGTACGATGACGCATCACATGCTAGCATGAGTCTTTCACACGGGTTATACAATAGAAGAAGCTTGTTGGAGCATAAAATGTTTCTGGCTTTCTCAAAAGCAATTACTTGGTTTTTTTCCCCACACCCAGTTCTCACCTTTATGCAATGACACATGTAAGGGCTCTAAGAGGGTGCTTAACCCCGGTAGGAAGTTACCAAAATAGTTGAGGAGTCCCAGGAATGACCGCAGATCCGTGATGTTCTGTGGCCTGGGCACATTCCTGATAGCCTCTGTCTTGGCGTCTGTGGGCCGAATGCCGTCCGCTGCGATCTTTCTCCCAAAAACTCTACTTCTGTTGCCATGAAGACACATTTCAACCTCTTCAGCCGCAGCCCTATGCGATCCAGTCGCTGGAGGACCTCCTCCAGGTTTTCTAGGTGCTCAACGGTGTCCCGACCCATGACAAATATGTCGTCCTGAAAAACCACCGTGCATGGTAATGACTTGAGTAGGCTCTCCATGTTTCTCTTGAAGATCGCTGCAGATGCCTGAATTCCAAACGGGCACCTGTTGTAGATGAACAGTCCCTTGTACATGTTGATGCAGGTGAGGCTCTTTGAAGACGCCTCCAGTTCCTGAGTCATGTAGGCGGAAGTCAGGTTGAGCTTGGTGAATGTCTTGCCTCCTGCAAGCGTCGCAAATAGGTTGTCTGTCTTCAGTAGCGGGGATTGGTCCTGTCGCGAGAAACGATTAATAGTTACTTTATAATCGCCGCAAATCCTGACCGTGTCATCACTTTTGAGTACTGGACCAATTGGGCTGGCTCACTCGCTGAATTCCACTGGGGAGATGATGCCATCGGGTTACTGTCCAGCTCCATTTCCGCTCTCTCCCTCATCATGTGAGGTACCGCTCGCGCCTTGCGGTGAATGGGTCGTGCCTCTGCGACCAAGTGGATCCGCACCTTCGCCCCGGAAAAGTTTCCAATGTGTGGCTCAAAAAGGGAAGGAAGTTTGTTCAGAACCTGGTTACGTGAGGCCTCATTGACATGTGATAGCGCTCGGATGTCATCCCAGTTCCAGCGGATTTTGCCCAGCCAGCTCCTTCCAAGCAGTGTGGGGCCATCGCCCGGGACAATCCAGAGTGGCAGTTCATGCACTGTGTCCTCGCAGGTGACCTTGACCATGGCGCTGCCCAGGACAGTGATAAGCTCTTTGGTGTACGTTCTCAGTTTCGTGTGGATGGGCTCAGGGCTAGTCTGAGTACCTTGTTGCACCACAGTCTCTCAAACATCTTTTTACTCATGATGGCTAGTGCCAGTGTCCAGTTCCATGGCTACGGGTAAACCATTCAATTTTACATTTAGCATTATAGGTGGACATTTCGTCGAAATTCTGTGCACCCCGTGTACTTCAGCATCTGCCTCCTCTCTCTGCGGCTCGAAATTGCTTTGGTCCACCATGGACCGATCTTCCTCTGCCACGTGGTGGTTAGCAGGTTTTGCAGAGCTTGCAGATCTCGTTTGAGATGCCCATTGTTCCACAGCTCTTGCAAATATACCCTTTGAACTGGTATGAATAGGCTGAATGGGCGCCTCCACAACGCCAACAAGGTGTGAATTGCCTTGCATTCATCTTTTGTTGTGGACTCTGAGTCATCTGGGTCACCTGAGGCCTGCTGGCATTTGCAAACTCGTGGCTTCTGCCCTGTACATTTCTGCTCGCAAACACAGTTCCAGTGAATTTATGAACATTGCTAGCACTTGTGTGCTGAGAGATTTGTTTGGTGTTATCACTGATGGACATAAACGCCTGTGCTATCGCAATGGCCTTACTGAGGGTCAGTGTCTCTACAGTCAAAAGTTTTCGTAGATGGTCTCGTGGCCAATGCCCAGTACAAAAAAGTCTCTGAGCATTTGCTCCAGGTAGCCATCAAACTCACATTGTCCTGCAAGTCGCCTTAGCTCAGCTCGTTGGCTACAAAGTACTGGTCGAGTTGTTCGACAGAGGATTCCCAGTCCTCACCCTCCAAGAACTTCTCCAGGATGCCCACAGTTTGCTGCATCTTTGCGCTGGATTCGTGTTCTCGTCGCCAGTTGTTGTATTCCGAACACAGATGAAACTGCACACAGGGAGGTTAAAGTAACAGTGACCTCAGTGTTTATTAAGACATGCCAGAGTGAGTAACAGGCCTTAGGGGCCAGCTTATATACAGTGCTCCCAAGGGATGCTGGGATCCCTTGGGACTTCAGGGGATGTGCTCCCTGGTGGCGGAACATGGGAGTGCATGCTTTACAGATACACAACACCTTTACCGAATAAAAATCTAACAATCTCAGCCTTGAAATTTTCAATTGATCCCCAGCATCCACAGCCTTAATGTAAAGGGGCTGCAGGAGGGGTCAAAACTAAAAATCATGGATTAAAAACTAGTATTAAAACACTCTACCTAAACGCACGCAGCATTCGAAATAAAGTAAATGAGTTAACGGCACAATCATTACAAATGGGTATGATTTGGTGGCCATTACAGAAACGTGGTTGCAGGGTGGCCAAGACTGGGAATTAAACATACAGGGGTATCTGACGATTTGGAAAGATAGACAAGAAGGGAAAGGAGGTGGGGTAGCTCTGTTAATAAAGGATGATATCAGGGCAGTTGTGAGAGACGATATTGGCTCTAATGAATAAAATGTTGAATCATTGTGGGTGGGGATTAGAGATAATAAGGGGAAAAAGTCACTGGTGGGCGTAGTTTATAGGCCCCCAAATAATAACTTCACGGTGGGGTGGGCAATAATCAAGGCAATAATGGAGGCATGTGAAAAAGGAACGGCAGTAATCATGGGGGATTTTAACCTACATATCGATTGGTCAAATCAAATCGCACGGGGTAGCCTGGAGGAGGAATTCATAGAATGCATACGGGATTGTTTCTCAGAACAGTATGTTACAGAACCTACAAGGGAGCAAGCTATCTTAGATCTGGTCCTGTGTAATGAGACAGTAATAATAAACGATCTCCTAGTAAAAGATCCTCTCAGAATGAGTGATCACAGTATGGTTGAATTTGTAATACAGATTGAGGGTGAGGAAGTTGTGTCTCAAACGAGCATACTATGCTTAAACAAAGGGGACTACAGTGGGATGAGAGCAGAGTTAGCTAAAGTAGACTGGAAACACAGACTAAACAGTGGCACAATTGAGGAACAGTGGAGGAATTTTAAGGAGCACTTTCATAGTGCTCAACAAAAATATATTCCAATGAAAAAGAAGGGTGGTAAGAGAAGGGATAACCAGCCGTGGATAACCAGGGAAATTAAGGAGAGTATCAAATTAAAAACCAATGCGTATAAGGTGGCCAAGGTTAGTGGGAAAATAGAAGATTGGGAAAATTTTAAACGACAGCAAAGAATGACTAAGAAAGCAATAAAGAAAGGAAAGATAGATTACGAAGGTAAACTTGCGCAAAACATAAAAACGGACAGTAAAAGCTTTTACAGATATATAAAACGGAAAAGAGTGACTAAAGTAAATGTTGGTCCCTTCGAAGATGAGAAGGGGGATTTAATAATGGGAAATGTGGAAATGGCTGAGACCTTAAACAATTATTTTGCTTCGGTCTTCACAGTGGAAGACACAGAAATTGCTGGTCACAAGAATGTGGGAAGGGAGGACCTGGAGACAATCACTATCACCAGGGGGGTAGTGCTGGACAGGCTAATGGGACTCAAGGTAGACAAGTCCCCTGGTCCGGATGAAATGCATCCCAGGGTATTAAAAGAAATGGCGGAAGTTATAGCAGATGCATTCGTTATAATCTACCAAAATTCTCTGGACTCTGGGGAGGTACCAGCGGATTTGAAAGCAGCTAATGTAACGCCTGTTTAAAAAAGGGGGCAGACAAAAGGCAGGTAACTATAGGCCGGTTAGTTTAACATCTGTAGTGGGGAAAATGCTTGAAACTATCATTAAGGAAGAAATAGCGGGACATCTAGATAGGAATAGTGCAATCAAGCAGACGCAGCATGGATTCATGAAGGGGAAATCATGTTTAACTAATTTCCTGGAATTCTTTGAGGATATAACGAGCATGGTGGATAGAGGTGTACCGATGGATGTGGTGGATTTAGATTTTCAAAAGGCATTCGATAAGGTGCCACACAAAAGGTTACTGCAGAAGATAAAGATACGCGGGGTCAGTGGAAATGTATTAGCATGGATAGAGAATTGGCTGGCTAACAGAAAGCAGAGAGTCGGGATAAATGGGTCCTTTTCGGGTTGGAAATCGGTGGTTAGTGGTGTGCCACAGGGATCGGTGCTGGGACCACAACTGTTTACAATATACATAGATGACCTGGAAGAGGGGACAGAGTGTAGTGTAACAAAATTTGCAGATGACACAAAGATTAGTGGGAAAGCAGGTTGTGTAGAGGACACAGAGAGGCTGCAAAGAGATTTAGATAGGTTAAGCGAATGGGCTAAGGTTTGGCAGATGGAATACAATGTCGGAAAGTGTGAGGTCATCCACTTGGGAAAAAAAACAAAAAAAGGGAATACTATTTGAATGGGGAGAAATTACAGCATGCTGCGGTGCAGAGGGACCTGGGGGTCCTTGTGCATGAATCCCAAAAAGTTAGTTTGCAGGTGCAGCAGGTAATCAGGAAGGCGAATGGAATGTTGGCCTTCATTGCGAGAGGGATGGAATACAAAAGCAGGGAGGTCCTTCTGCAACTGTATAGGGTATTGGTGAGGCCGCACCTGGAGTACTGCGTGCAGTTTTGGTCACCTTACTTAAGGAAGGATATACTGGCTTTGGAGATGGTACAAAGACGATTCACTAGGCTGATTCCGGAGATGAGGGGGTTACCTTATGATGATAGATTGAGTAGACTGGGTCTTTACTCGTTGGAGTTCAGAAGGATGAGGGGTGATCTTATAGAAACATTTAAAATAATGAAAGGGATAGACAAGATAGAGGCAGAGAGGTTGTTTCCATTGGTAGGGGAGACTAGAACTAGGGGGCACAGCCTCAAAATACAGGGGAGCCAATTTAAAACCGAGTTGAGAAGGAATTTCTTCTCCCAGAGGGTTGTGAATCTGTGGAATTCTCTGCCCAAGGAAGCAGTTGAGGCTAGCTCATTGATAGTCATAGATAGATAGATTTTTAACTAATCAGGGAATTAAGGGTTATGGGGAGCGGGCGGGTAAGTGGAGCTGAGTCCACGGCCAGATCAGCCATGATCTTGTTGAATGGCGGAGAAGGCTCGAGGGGCTAGATGGACTACTCCTGTTCCTAATTCTTATGTTCTTATGTTCATATGTTTTGAAGGGAACAAGTTTCAGATTTCCACTACTCTTTGTGTGAAAAAGTAATTCCTGATTTCACTCCTAAATGGCCTAGCTCTAATTTTAAAAATGTGCTCTCTTATTCTGGAATCTCCCACCAGAGGAAGTAGTTTCTCTCTATCTACCCTATCAAATCCTTTAATCATCTTAAACACCTCAATTAGATCGCACCTTAATGTTAATTCAAGTAACTTTTCATCATAATTTATCCCTTTTATCCTCGGTATCATTCTGGTGAATCTGCACTGTACATCTTCCAAGGCCTATATATCTTTCCAGAGGTTCAGTGCCCAGAACTGAACACAGTACTCCAGATGGGGTCTGACGCTGTACAACTTAAGAATCACTTCCTTACTTTTCAATTTCTGCCCCTTGAGATAATTCCATTAGCCTTTCCAATTACTTTTTATACCTGTATGCAGATGAGGAAGAGGAGGGGGCCAAAGATGGAACGGATCCTTGAGAGATTCTGGAGGTAACAGTTGGGGCTAGATGAGAAGTCATGACAGGAGATGCTCTGGCTATGACTGGGTTGATAAACTAGAACCAAGCTAGGGCAGTCCCACTCAGCTGGATGATGGAGGAGAGGCGTTGGAGGAGCCTGGTGTGGCTGCACTGAGACGTGGAAAATGTGGAGGGATAGTGCCCCATGGTAATTGCCATTCGGGATGTCATTTGTGACTTTGATTCGGGCCATTTCAGTGCTGTGGCAGGGGCTGAAACATGATTGAAGAGATTCAAACATAGCATTCTGGAAAAGATGGGCTTGCATTTGAGAGAAAACATCATGTTCAAGGACTCTGGAGAGGAAAGGAAGATTGGCGATCGGGCAGTAGCTTGCAGAACACCCTTCAATGTAAACATTTGCAAACAAACAAATTTGTTGTAATTGCTACTTTTATTTTTAAAAATAACATTTTTAAAGTTTTGCTGGAGACCTGTACTTAAAATCCAAAATCGGTTGAACTTTTAGGGCTTCCGGCCATGTATGACCTATTGCAATATGGTCGGATGGCACACATATTCACTCCAGTTCATGGGCTCTTCCTTACTACAGACTGTGCTAGACATGGTCTGACTATTTTCATTTGCTTTTAATGAGGTCAAATAAAAGCTAGTCCCTTCTCTGTTGTGCCATTTCCAATGCACAGCCCATTAGACAGGGAAGATGCTAAGGCAAAGGGCTGCCCCATCAGATAAAAGGTATTTGAATTAAATAGATTAACACTTGGAGAAAATCTAATCAAACTCATCACTAGTCTGGATAATACTGTGTCATGAATACCTCATCAACACATCAGATCAATAGTAAGAAGTGAAAGAGTTGAATTACTCATGACTTGTCTACATACAATGTATACCCAATTTACAATAGTAAATATATTTTGCACTTAAATGATTATTAGCTGTTTTAAAACAACTTTGGATGCAAAATGTGGATGTGTAGCTTCTGTTTTTTGGGCGCAAGGAGTGCCCTTAGAGGTCCAAATTGCATTCCACGGCGCATGCGCCCATTTCTGGTACGAGTCATGTCAGACGCCATATTGGTAATGTCATTAGCGTGTGTGCAGTGCACGTCCACTGGAATTATGCAGAGCAGGAAGATCATGACATCAATCAGCGGGCAACACTGATTTGATACCAGCGCTGCCATTTTGGAGCTTAATGCCCCAGTTAACCCCCTCGCTTAAGCTTACTCAGCTGAACACGCATTCAGCAGCAGGACCCCACCAGTGCTATATAAAGGGATCATCATCTACTTACAGGTTAGTTGCTGATTGATTTCTACTGGCTGTTGCTATGATTCTACAAAAGCTTGGTACTTTCTACTTGTTTAAAGTTACTAAAGCCTACAGAAAGTGGTATGGCAGGTGTTGAAGCACTTATTCCTGACTTCAAGGCTACTGCTCAGACCACCTGCTGACACGCATGGGTGCAGTACTAGGCATTCCTCTTGGAATACAGCATGAATACATCTGCCCAGGATGATCAGGAAGCAATTCTCCTACCTGAACCTCAGCGAGGAACAGTGTGTCAGATGTCTATGCTTCACCAAGGATGTCCTCACTGAAATCTGCCACCTTCTGCAGCCACAACTGCAACCTCAGAGCAGGGTGAGGACCACATTACCAGTGGCTGTGAAGGTTACCGTGGCAATGAACTTTTATGCACGGGTTGCTTCCAGGTTGGAGCTGGAGATATTTCCAACATCTCACAGTTTGCTAGCCACTGTTGCGTAAGGGAGGTTCACTGTCTTGCCAGAGACCAGCAGGCAGAACAGGAACGCGGCTTTGCAAGGATTGCAGGATTCCCCATGGTGTAGGGTGCCATTGACTGCATGCATGTCGCTTTGTAGGTGCCACATGTCAACTCTGAGATGTACCGCAACCGAAACGGATTCCAGTCCTTCGACATCCAGCTGGTGTGCGACCATAGGCAGTGAATCATGCAAGTCAATGCCCGGTATCCTAGCAGCAGTCATGCTGCCTTCATTCTGTTGCAGTCCACTGTGCCATCTGTATTTGAGCCACAGCAAACTAAAGAGTGGTTACTGAGTGGCAAGGGTTATCTGCTGACGTCATGGTTCATGGGCACAACCCACACACACATGAGCAGCATGCATACAATAAAAGTTATGCTGCCACAAGAAATGTGATAGGGAAGACCATTGCATGCTAAAACATCGCTTCCGCTGCCTGGACCGCTCTGGAGGAGCCCTGCAGTACTCGGCAGAGCGGGTGTCGAGATTCATGCTGGTATGCTGAATTCTGCACAACCTCGTCATCATGAGAGCACGGCCCTTGCCACCAGCTGTATGCCGCCCAGCTGAGGAGCAGGAGGAGGAGGAGCAGGAGGAGGGGGTGCAGAAGGAAGAGGAGGAGGAAGAGGAGGAGGAAGACGAGAACGAGGAAGGAAAGAAGCAACCTAGTCAGCGTCTTTCTGCCCGGGCTGTATGTGAAGAACTAATCCGAGTGGGATACCAGTCAATGCAACCCAAATTCCCCATTCACCAACAGTCCAATACCATAGCTTCCCTCTGTCATTGGCCATCACAGTATCCTCTTGGCCACAATGCAAAAATAAAAGCCAACACAAAATAAACATTGCAAACCAAATTTATAAATAAAATCATGCCCTATTGAATATAAACATACACTAATCATCCTTGTGCACTCCCTTAGTGCCTATCTTCCGTGTGCCTTTGCCTGTTCTAGTGCTCCACGCAGTGCTATTTCAGAAGCTGCAGCATGGCGGTGGAAGGCTGCTGACTTTTAGTGGAGGAAACTGCAGATGGCCTTAGAGGATGACCTGGAACAGCTCTGGGCCTAGGAGGTCTGGCTGCACCCATCTCTGTATGGGTGGCAGCAATCTGAGCAAGCTGGCTGACAGGCAAAAGCAAGGGCATTGGTGATGTGGCAGTGGTGGGAAGATGACTGCTGTCATCCTGAGAGAGGACACTACTCTGGGGTGGCACCTCAGCAATTCTAGTAATCTGTTGGAGGACAGACTGCTGGACTGCTATAACCCCCGCAAGTCCCTTTGAATACTGGAATCCAGAGCCATGATGGCATCAGTCTGACCATGCATGTCAGCAAGCTGACATTGCATGACAATAGTCTGAGCTTCCATCGCATCACTCAGCCATTAGGTGGCTGCTGCTTGTGCTGCAATAGAAGCTGAGACATCAGCCATCAGATACTGCATTATGGTTGGGTCCACAAGTGTGATAATGGAGTTGGCCACTAATACCATGCTGGAAAGGATGGGCTCCAAGCTCTGCGCAAAACCCTGTGTCAGGTTGGTGCTGGGATCCTCCATGCTTCTTGACGTTGCCCGCAGAATTTCTGATCTGCTTCAAAATGCACCAATCATTTAATTGCGGAAACCCATCAACCTTCTTCTATAGCGTTGCCCCATCGAAGTGCTTAACTGAGTCTTCTACAGCAGAAATTCTGTGCAATTTTGCCCCCCAGCACGCTGGAACCTGCGCTATTCTTGCCCCCTGCCCTAGATGCAAGCCACTCATGCCTGGTATTTCACACGTACTGATCCTGCTTCTATGCTATCCTCTAAATTATGCACACTGTCAGTATCTGAGCTGTTGGCTTCGACTGCAAAATCGAGTGATGGTGTTTTATCATCATTACTGTCTTGTCGCTCTTCCACCACTGCCTGGTCAGGTTGCAGTTCTTGGGTATCTGAAAGGAGAAAAGCACAAGGTTAATGTTGTGGTGAGAGGAGGGGGAAAGCAAGAGGTGCATGCTTACACCGTCCGCAGCTTGTAACTCAGAAGAGATTGTGGGCTGAGGGGGAAGTGGGATGTGAGAAGGAGGATTAGGTATGAGGATACTGTCATCTTCTATAGTTTCAGCCCCGTCATTGGCTACGGCCTCAGCAATAGCCACTCCAATAATGCTCCCCACCGTCTTTTCCATGGGGATAAGGACATGCAGGCTCACCTGACCCCGTTGGTTAACTACGGCTGCCTCCGGTTGTGCGCCATCTTGTCCTGCAAGAGAGAGAGCAAGTGTGCCAGTGAGTGTGGTGCAATCTGTTTGGGTGATGTGGCCATCATGGTTGAATAGCTGGCAGTGTGTGCAAGCTGTGAGATGTGGGTGTGAGGCTTGTAGCAGTGCTGAGTGTGTGAGGGTAAGGTGAAGCTATGAGTGTTAGGTATGAGTCCTGATTGATAGAGGTTGTTAGTAGGTGAGTAGGTGAGTGATAGGGGTGTGGTGAATTGCACAGTTGCTGAGGCAAGTGGTGTAGTTGGTGGGTTATGGCATTCACTGAACTTGACCACTCGTGCGAGGTCATTGAATTTTTTTGTGGCACTGCATCCAGGTCCTCAGGGCTTGACTCCTGCTGTTGACTGTCAGGGCTATGTGCTCCCACTGTCTTCTGAGCATTCATTTGGAGGGCCTCCTGGTCCCCTGTGGATCCAGCATATCTGTCCACCGTTCCACCTCCTCCACAAAGGCCTCCAGTGCAGGGTCGGAAAACCTGGAAACCCACTGTCTCCCATGTTATTCCATTAATGAGTGCTTCCCAGGTCAGAATCTGTTGTAGAACAACTTCCACCATCTGCTCCAGCCACAATGCACCTCCCCTTTAAGGTACAGGCTGGCTTTAAGTAGAGCAGACTAGCTTTAAGTTGTGCTAACCTTTCATGATTTTGTGCCCCCTGCTGATGCGTGCAACCAATGTCGAGCGCAGTTAGCACAGGCTGCATGCTACAATCATGGAAATGACCAGGCAACACAAAGTTGGTGTCCTCCCTGCATCACATTGAACGGGCGCGGGCTAATCACGCATCGCGATCCCCACTCCCATTTTCGGGGGTTATTGAATTTAGCCCTATTTGTATCTTCAGGGTACTTTTTCCCATGTGACACATTTGTGTAATCGGGCTCTGAATGCTCCATGACTCAACAACTGAAATCTATTATGGAATTCATCCCCTTTCTTTTCCCTTCTCTTAAACATTTTTTCCATTGTAATTATATTGGAACATATATGTAAGGATAGTTTTCTGAGTGGTAAAGCAGAAATTCTCTTTCCCTGACAAAACCAGCTGGATTTTTTCTGAAAAGCGTATCTTTCATGGTCATTTCCCAGTGCCAGTCTATAAATCACCAGATTTATCAAATTTAATTTCATACTCTGCCGTGATAAAAACAGTTTATCTGCTCATTATCACATTGCTGTTTGTGGGAGCTTGCTGTGCGCAAATTGGCTGCCGCATTTCCCACATTACAACAGTGACTACACTTCAAAAGTACTTCATTGGCTGTAAAGCACTTTGAGATGTCCGGTGGTCGTGAAAGGTGCTATATAAATGCAAGCCTTTCTTTAATTCCTAATCTCTGGATTGTTAGTCCAGTACTGGCATCCAGTAGGCAAACAATTCCATTTATTAGGCTACGGTAATATTTAAAACATTTTTATAGTATCTTAATAGTGCCTCAATGGTGCTGTGAAATTCTAGAGGCCCTGAGTAGAATCTCATATTTCAAACTACGGTTTGTTTTATCTTTGGATTATGCCTCTTGCTATGTTTGATATTTTCTGAAGCTGCCTAAAAGGATGACCTCAGATACATACAGGAGTTATTTTAAATCTCAATTAACTTCCTCTTTGATGCTCTGCATTTCAGCTTGGTTTCATAAAACTCCCACTCGCTGTTAGCACAGATTCCACCAACGCTCATGGCCTGTTTGCATTCGAAATTCTGGGCTGTGTTCTTTCCTCATTAACCAGAGCCACACTAAAGAAGCTACAGTCATGTCCCTGAAGCTGAACTTGATCACATTTTGTTCACTCAGACACTATTCCAACAGCTATTCACTCAGACACTATTCCAACAGCTATTTCAACAAGGAAACGTGTTGGAAATCTGAAAAAAAATAAACTGTGAGCAAAATTTGCCAAGACTCCACGGTACCAGTAGGGCTTGCACGCTAAATGCAGCTTATCAGAAAATCACGAGTGCACTGTCTATCATCTTAGAAACATAGAAACATAGAAAATAGGTGCAGGAGTAGGCCATTCAGCCCTTCTAGCCTGCACCGCCATTCAATGTGTTCATGGCTGAACATGCAACTTCAGTACCCCATTCCTGCTTTCTCGCCATACCGCTTGATCCCCCTAGTCAATTAAGATCTGTGGATCGAAAATTGTAAAACAATGTGATTTTTCTGATCATGCATCAGCTGCGTGCAGGGCCCTTAAAGGGACCGCTGGAGGCCACCACCGACAAGGTAAGTATTTAAATGCACTTCCTTGAATATAGAGGTCACATTCAAAGCACCACATCCCTCACCCCCATACAGTCATCGCATCCATGTCCCTGATCGTAACCTCAATCATCCCCACAATTGCTATTGCCACAGCCCTCCCAGTTTCCCATCCCCACTGATCGCTCCCCGCTCCCGGTCCCCCCTGGCCCCCGCTCTCCTGGTCATCTTCCCTGAACTTAACTGAGGACCTCTCCCAATGAGGTAGTGACCCAATATTGGAAGTTACTGCCGGCGAACTGCCTGGGGACATCCAGTATTTGTCCGCAGTTTGCCGGTGTCATTTAACTGAGGACTGAGGTCCAATATCAGGACAACCTCGGGGCTACTCATTCAGGTGATCCCTGCCTGCTGGCACAAACAAATTTCTGCCTGATATGTTTTAGTGATATAAACAGAAAATGCTGCAAAGACTCAGCAGGGGCGCGAGCGGCTTCCGCAAAATTGCGTGGGAATTATCAGAAGCGATGTAACGGCAGTGCTGCGCCCCGCCAGTAGCACCCCGGGCCACCGCGCAATGGGCGATGTCATCATCGTTGACGGGGAGCACCGTTGCTACGCGTCAGCGCAACGCGGCATGTCCATGTTGCGCGAATGTCATCACCGCCCCGCTCCCGATTGGCCCCTACACTGCCTCATACAGCGCCCCAATGCACTGGGAGATGAGGTCACAGTTAAAGATCTGAATTTTCCACCTCTTCCCTCTCACTCTGTCCATTTTGAATAATTCAAATTATCCACCAGAAATGGGGTGGAGGGTAATTTCCCCCCCGAGAGTTTAAAGCTGTAAAACAAATCCACTGCTCTGCTGGAATCATAGACCATGAGCAGTGATTTATAAGTATCAGTAGAAACCTGGGATTGAATTACTAGGGTTAAGTTTTACTGTCGTCAGTGAGTGGCACGATCGGGCTCCTACCCAATGTCATCAGTGTCAGGTCTACACGATTTTGATGGCCTGGCTTTGTCTTCATTTCATAGAAACATAGACACATAGAAAATAGGTACAGGAGTAGGCCATTCGGCCCTTCGAGCCTGCACCACCATTCAATAAGATCATGGCTGATCATTCACCTCAGTACCCCTTTCCTGCTTTCTCTCCATACCCCTTGATCCCTTTAGCCGTAAGGGCCATATATAACTATTTCTTGAATATATCCAATGAACTGGCACCAACGACTATCTGCAGTAGGGAATTCCACAGGTTAACAACTCTCTGAGTGAAGAAGTTTCTCCACATCTCAGTCCTAAATGGCTTACCACTTATCCTTAGACTGTGTCCTCTGGTTCTGGACTTCCCCAACATTGGGAACATTCTTCCCGCATCTAATCTTCCTGTCAGAATTTTATATGTTTCTATGAGATCCCCTCTCATCCTTCTAAATTCCAGTGAATATAGGCCCAGTCAATCCAGTTTCTCCACATATGTCAGTCCTGCCATCCCGGGAATCAGTCTGGTGAACCTTCGCTGCACTCCCTCAACAGCAAGAACATCCTTCCTCAGATTAGAAGATCAAAACTGAACACAATATTCCAGTGGCCCTATACAACTGCAGTAAGACCTTCCTCTCCTGTACTCAAATCCCCTAGCTAGGAAGGCCACATACCATTTGTCTTCTTCACCGTCTGCTGTACCTGCATGCCAACTTTCAATGACTGACACCCAGGTCTCGTTGCACCTCCCCTTTTCCTAATCTGCCGCCATTCAGATAATATTCTGCCTTCATGTTTTTGCCCCCAAAGTGGATAACCTCACATTTATCCACATTATACTGCATCTGCCATGCATTTGCCTACTCACCTAACCTGTCTAAGTCACCCTGCAGCCTCTTAGTGTCCTCCTCACAGCTCAAGCTGCCACCTAGCTTAGTGTCATCTGCAAATTGGAGATATTACAGTCAATTCCTTCATCTAAATCATTAATGTATATTGTAAATAGCTGTGGTCTCAGCACTGAACCCTGCGGCACCCCACTAGTCACTACCTGCCATTCTGAAAAGGACCCGCTTATCTCAACTCTCTGCTTCCTGTCTGCCAACCAGTTCTCTATCAACATCAGTACATTACCCTCAATACCATGTTAATTAATTTTGCACACCAATCTCTTGTGTGGAACCGAGTCAAAAGCCTTTTGAAAGTCCAAATACACCACATCCACTGGTTCTCCCTTGTCCACTCTACTAGTTACATCCTCAAAAAATTCCAGAAAATTTGTCAAGCATGATTTCCCTTTCATAAATCCATGCTGACTTGGACCGATCCTGTCACTACTTTCCAAATGTGCTGCTATTTCATCTTTAATAATTGATTCCAACATTTTCCCCACTGCTGATGTCAGGCTAACCGGTCAATAATTACCCGTTTTCTCTCTCCCTCCTTTTTTAAAAAGTGGTGTTACATTAGCTACCCTCCAGTCCATAGGAACTGATCCAGAGTTGATAGACAGTTGGAAAATGATCACCAATGCATCCACTATTTCAAGGGACACTTCCTTAAGTACTCTGGGATGCAGATTACTTAAGTACTCTGGGATGCAGATTATCAGGCCCCAGGTATTTATCGGCCTTCAATCCCATCAATTTCCCAAACACAATTTCCTGCCTAATAAGGATTTCCTTCAGTTCCTCTTTCTCACGAGACCCTCGGTCCCCTAGTATATCCAAAAGGTTATTTGTGTCTTCCTTCATGAAGACAGAACCAAAGTATTTGTCCAACTAGTCTGCCATTTCTTTGTTCCCCATTATAAATTCACCTGAATCTGACTGTAAGGTACCTACGTTTGTCTTCACTAATCTTTTTCTCTTCACATATCTATAGAAGCTTTTGCAGTCAGTTTTTATGTTCCCGGCAAGCTTCCTCTCATACTCTGTTGTCCCCCTCCTAATTAAATCCTTTGTTCTCCTCTGCTGAATTCTAAATTTCTCACAGTCCTCAGGCTTGCTGCTTTTTCTGGCCAATTTATATGCCTCTTCCTTAGATTTAACACTATCCTTAATTGCCCTTGTTAGCCACGGTTGAGCCACCTTCCCTGTTTTATTTTTACTCCAGACAGGGATGTATAATTGTTGAAGTTCATCCATGTGATCTTTTTAGAGTTTGCCACTGCCTATCCACCGTCAACCGTTTAGGCGGCCATCCTGTCCAAAGAAGCGCAGCCATGCTCGCTCCCTCGCACTGTGGTGCAATGGCAGCTGTCACCTCCAACAAGAGACGCATCATCTCAGCTGGATCCGCACGGTCCCTCTGGGATTCCACCACCAATGTCTGCACTCTCGCAATGATGGTTCTCATGGTTGTAAGAATAAAAGTGTTCAGTAATGATATAATTAAATCTGTGTATATATAAATGAGATTATACGAAAAGACAAGTTTGAAGAGACAAAATGGATATCTTCCCCAAGTTCATGGGCTAGATTTTCCATTATTTTTGCATATATAACGCCCATTTAAAAACCATTTTAATGCTGAAATGACGTACAACAGCCAGATATCGCCCATTTAGCTACAAAATGGAAACTGACGCCCATTTCTTGGTCACTTATCGTCGAGCATTGCTTTCCTCTTGTGCGTAATGCCAAGAAAAAATAACACCGCCTGCCCATTTTTTTGGGCGGATTCATCAGAATGGGCGATCTCAATGCCCATAATATTGCCCAGCATTACTTTCAGCATGTAATTAACGCCGAGATTTAATAATACTGGCCGGTCACTGTTTTTTGTTGTAAAGATCAAATTTGCCAAAACTAACACCGAGTATATCGCCCATCCTTATTTTCGGCACCTTGCACACATCTTGCCAACAATATCGCTCACCGAAAAAAAACGGTAGGAAAAAGTGGAATTAACCGGAACTACTCACAGCGGTATGGACGCCATGTTCTAAATCACATGTCGCATCATTTAAAAGGCTGCTCTGCTTCAACCTCGGGGGATTTCGGATGTACTCTGGAGCTCTTTGGAGGTGATGTGAACACCTGAACAAACATCTTATCATGCTGTGGACGATTGGAATTTAATAGGTGTCTTTGTCGGGACATTCATTCTTTGTGGCCAATCAGTGTAAAACAGATAGTTATTGGAATGGGGCCTGTCATTTCTCACCCTCTCTTGATGACCACTTACATGCTGCAGACTCGAGATAGCAGAAGGTATACTTGACAGCATCATGTGCCCTATGTAAGATGTGACAGACTGATGAGGAGGACCAGATATTACATACCCGCAATTACAGGGAGAAGCGGTCTTACCTCAACTTGTTCGACACCACCTGCCTTCGAAGACTGTGCTTCCACAAATAGGTTGTCAGTGAGATATGCCAGCTCATCAGGGGAGATCTGCAGCCTGCCAGCACCATCAGGACCGCACTGTCCGTCGCGGTCAAAATCACTGCGGCACTGTCGTTCGACGCGTCGGGTTCTTTTAAGGCCTCAGCTGGAGACATTTGCGGTATGTCTCAGCATGCCATACATTGCTGCATTAGACAGGTCACTGAAGCCCTGTACACATGCAGGATGGACTTTATCAGCTTCCCTATGACCAGGGAGGCTCAGACTGAGAGGGGTTTAGGATTCTACTGAATTGCTAACTTCCCCAAGGTGCAGGGAGCAATAGACTGTACGCACATCCCGATGCGGGCACCTTTGCAGGATGCAGAGGTTTTCAGGAACCACAAGGGATTCCATTCCCTGAATGTGCAACTCGTTGTTGACCACCAGCAAATTATTATGGCAGTGAATACTAAATTTCCAGGCAGCATCCATGATGCTCACATCCTGCATCAGAGCACTGTATCTGATTTGTTTAACAATCAGCCACAAGGTCAATGCTGGATGCTTGGGGACAAAGAATACGACCTCGCCATCTGGCTGATGACCCCCCTGCGTGTCACCCACACCGAAGCTGAGAAGCGATACAACGAGAGCCACAGAGCCACTTGCAATATCGTCGAGAAAACCATTGGATGCCTGGACCACTCAGGAGATGAGCTCCAATACCACCCTGATCAGGTAGCTCAATTTGTGGTGGTGTGCTCCATGCTGCATAATTTGGCTATCAGGAGGGGACAAGAATTGCCAGAAGGGTGTGACGGTCCACCTCAGGAGAGAGAGGAAGAGGAGGACGAGGAGGTGGTCGCTGACCTCGGCCCAGACAATCAAACTGATGCTGAAGCCATGTCCCCGCCCCCCTGTAGACCGCAGGAAAGGGCCCGTGGTGGTATCATAGCTGCAAGACTCTTACGTCAGGAGCTCATAAATGAGCGCTTTGCCTGAAAGAACGTTGGTGGTATTTACAAAGCTGACACAGTGCTGAGTGTGCAGGTCAGACATCAGTGGTGTGCATCACCTTGGTGACAGTTAAAGTTTAAGTTGATTGAAGTTAAGTGTCATTATACCCTTTATGATGTTAAGGAATCACCAGTATGTAACGGTGCAGCTATCTGAGCCAATGCTCAGCAAGGTTATGTTAAATATAAACAATTTAAACCGACCATTTGTCTGAAATCATAAGTATTTCTGTAAAAACCAACCCTTCCCCCCTGCTTCTTAGGGGCTGCTTCATTGGGGGATGACGGTCGAACCACTACTTGGACAGATACGGGAGAGGACGGTCCCAAGGTTCCCACTTGCTCAGAGCCAGAAGCAAGATGTTGCCCTCATTTGTCGTTGGCAATGGGGGTGTGGCACCTTGGGGTGCTGTGCCACGCTCAGGGACCACTGTGAGGCCTCTGCCACCAGTGTTCCTGACTAACAGCTGCAGGACCTCCTCCATCCCTTTTATGTTATATATTATTTGTTGGACAAAAACTGGGTTCCAACTATGTTCTAGGTGATTAGTAGGCTTTTTGCTGCTGGTGTGTCTCCCTCATGCTTCCCACAGCAGCCAAACAAGCACACACCACACCCACACACACTTTCAGTCCCTCTCTGCTCCCTCTCTCTCTGTCTCCTCTTCTGCGCCTGTAATGATGACCCCTGACCTCTGCATTGCGTGAAACGAGCGTTGCCAAGCCATTGCTAAGGACAGCGACAATTTACAGCAGAAGGTCACAGAGAGTTAACGCTAACGCCCAATTCATATCGCTCACGGTAACGCCCAATTTCAAAAATGGAGACTAGGGGCTTTGAAAATGGGTGACAAGCCGCCGATCTGAAAACCATTTTTACCGCCCACAGCGGAAATAACGCCCATTTTTGGGCAATCTGCACAAAAGTGTAAAATCTAGCCCCATGTCTTTTCTGGCTAGGCAGAGCTCAAGCAACAAAGGAAGCAGGGCTTTAAAACTCACCAAACTAGAAAAGGTGTTAATTGGAAATCCATTAACCTCATCATCATAGGCAGTCCCTCGAAATCGAGGAAGACTTGCTTCCACTCTAAAAGTGATTTCTTAGGTGACTATACAGACCAATATGGGATTACAGTCTCTGTCACAGGTGGGACAGACAGTCGTTGAAGGAAAGGGTGGGTGGGATTTGTTTGCCGCAGACTCCTTCCGCTGTCAGCGCTTGTTTTCTGCATGTGCTCGGCGACGAGACTCAAGGTGATCAGCGCCATCCCGGATGCACTTCTTCCACTTAGGGCGATCTTTGGCCAGGGACTCCCAGATGTCGGTGGGAATGTTGCATTTTATCAATGAGGCTTTGAGGGTGTCCTTGAAACATTTCCTCTGGCCACCTGCGGCTCGCTTGCCATGTAGGAGTTCCGAGTAGAGCGCTTGCTTTGGGAGTCTTGTGTCAGGCATGCAAACAATGTGGCCCACCCAACGGAGCTGGTCGAGTGTGGTCAGTGCTTCGATGCTGGGGATGTTGGCCTGATTTGAGGACGTTAATATTGGTACATCTGTCCTCCCAGGGGATTTGCAGGATCTTGCGGGGACATCGTTGGTGGTATTTCTCCAGTGATTTGAGGTGTCTACTGTATATGGTCCACGTCTCTGAGCCATACAGGAGGGCGGGTATCACTACAGCCTTATAGACCATGAGCTTGGTGGCAGGTTTGAGGGCCTGATCTTCGAACACTCTCTGCTTGTGCTTTGCCAGAGGGAAGTAAAGTATACCTTTTTATAAATCATTATTGTAACATCATTGTATCTGTTGTAACTAAGTAGATCCGTAGGATAGCTGCCGACTGCTTTTTCTCTGATAGACACACATGTGTGTGTGTTTAATAAAAATTCTAAATTGTTTTAAAAGAATCGGTCTTGCTGTCAATATAATGACAGAGATTTAGAAATCTTACAAATTGGGGGCTCATCCCGGATCTGGCAAGACAGCTTTGATTGTTCTTTTCAACAATTGGAAATCTCGGGAGTTGCGATTCTAACCTGTGTTGCGAAGTGTAAACTATAAACTGTTAAACGGATCGGGGGAAGTTGTGTCTTAAGGAGCAGTCGACTTGATAGTTGGAACTGTTTAAGTGGGGACCCACCAGTTGTTAAATTCAAAAGACACAGGATGAAGGGATCGGTCATGCACAGAAAGCCAGCAAAAGATGTCGAGGTAGTCTATCAGGAGAAAATATCCGAAAAAGTGTCCATAAAGGACATGCAAGAATTATAGGCACAGGCACTGTACTTCCGTAAAGGCCAACATGCATCCTTTGAGGAGCTCGTGGCATTTATCCAGGAAAAAATAGATCAAGGAGAGCTAAGGCCGAAACAGGCAAACGGTCTCTTGGTATTCAGTGCAGATTATTGTGCTCAGAGAGATGAAGAATTAATGAGGCAGGATGCAAAAGAGATTCAAAATTTAACGGAACTGATGCAAGATTTAAAAGAATTACCTGCAAAAGTAATCAAAATTTAAGGAAAGTGATACAAGATTTAAAAGAACTACAGGTAAAAGAGAATCAAAGTATGAAAGAATAAAGGACAAAAGAGATATAAGTTTAAAAAGAATTGCAAGTAAAAGAGGTTCGACGAAAAGAAAAAGAGAATTAAAGTATAAAAGAACAAAAGGAAGAAGGCCTCCAACTTGTTTGGCAGTTAAAGGAGGGAGAAGTACAGCATTTGAGACAAGAAATTGATCGATTAAGCCATAATATTAGGCAATTAGAAAGAGAGGCCTAACGGGCAGCTTCGTTGCTACAGCAACAAAGTCTCTCAAATTTAAATGCCACAGCAGCCGTCGTTGAAGCAAATGAAAACAAATTAGAGTTAAAAAAATATAAATTGGAAAACTTGAGGTAGAAGATGCTAGGGGAGCATTAAGGGAAGTAATTAAGAAGCCACATAGGGAGGCAGACAACTCCCAGTGACAACTAGAAATAGCGAGGCTAAAAAGTAAGTTAGGGGAGCAGCAAGCCCTGGTATCCACAGTGCCACGGGGAGCCATAACAGAGCCAACAGAAAGGGACCCGGGGAGGCAGATTGGGAAGAGAAAGGCAGTCACCCCAGGAGGGTGCTGTAACATAGAAAACATAGAAAATAGGTGCAGAAGTAGACGATTTGGCACTTCGAGCCTGCACCACCATTCAATAAGATCATGGCTGATCATTCCTTCAATACCCCATTCCTGCTTTCTCTCCATACCCCTTGATCCCTTTAGCCGTAAGGGTCACATCTAAATCCCTTTTGAATATATCTAATGAACTGGTCTCAACAACTTTCTGTGGTAGAGAATTCCACAGGTTCACAATTCTCTGAGTGAAGAAGTTTTTCTTCATCTCGATCCTAAATGGCTTACCCCTCATCATTAGACTGTGAGCCCCTGGTTCTGGACTTCCCCAACATCGGGAACATTCTTCCAGCATCTAACCTGTCCAATCCCGTCAGAATTTTATATGTTTCTATGAGATCCTCTCTCATTCTTCTAAATTCCAGTGAATATAAGCCTAGTCGATCCAGTCTTTCTTCATATGTCAGTCCTGCCATCCCGGGAATCAGTCTGGTGAACCTTCGCTCTACTCTCTCAATAGCAAGAACTTCCTTCCTCAGATTAGGAGACCAAAACTGAACACAATATTCCAGGTGTGGCCTCACCAAGGCTTTATACAACTGCAGTAAGACCTCCCTGCTCCTATACTCAAATGCTCTCGCTATGAAGACCAACATGCCATTTGCCTTCTTCACCGCCTGCTGTACCTGCATGCCAACTTTCAATGACTGATGTACCATAACACCCAGGTCTCGTTGCACCTCCCCCTTTCCTAATCTGTCACCATTCAGATAATATTCTGCCTTCCTGTTTTTGCCATCAAAGTGGATAACCTCACATTTATCCACATTATACTGCATCTGCCATGCATTTGCCCACTCACCTAACCTGTCCAAGTCACCCTGCAGCCTCTTAGCATCCTCCTCACAGCTCACACTGCCACCCAGCTTAGTGTTATCAGCAAACTTGGAGATATTACATTCAATTCCTTCGTCTAAATCATTAATGCATATTGTAAATAACTGGGGTTCCAGCACTGAACCTTGCGGTACCCCACTAGTCACTGCCTGCCATTCTGAAAAGGACCCATTTATTCTTACTCTTTGCTTCCTGTCTGCCATCCAGTTCTCTATCCACGTCAATACATTACCCCCAATACCATGTGCTTTAATTTTGTACACTAATCTCTTGTGTGGGACCTTGCCAAAAGCCTTTTGAAAGTTCAAATACACCACACACACTGGTTCCCTTGTCCACTCTACTAGTTACATCCTCAAAAAATTTTAGAAGATTTGTCAAGCATGATTTCCCTTTCATAAATCCATGCTGACTTGGACCGATCCTGTCACTGCTTTCCAAATGCGCTGCTTTTACATCTTTAATAATTGATTCCAACATTTTCCCCACCACTGATGTCAGGCTAACCGGTCTATAATTCCCTGTTTTCTCTCGCCCTCCATTTTTTAAAAGTGGGGTTACGTTAGCTACCCTCTAATCCATAGGAACTGATCCAGAGTCTATAGAATGTTGGAAAATGACCACCAATGCATCCACTTCCTTAAGTACTCTGGGATGCGGACTATCAGGCCCTGGGGATTTATCGGCCTTCAATCCCATCAATTTCCCAACACAATTTCCTGACCAATAAGGATTTCCTAAAGTTCCTCCTCGCTAGACCCTCGATCCCCTATTATTTTCAGGAGGTTATTCGTGTCTTCCTTAGTGAAGACAGAACCAAAGTATTTGTTCAATTGGTCAGCCATTTCCTTGTTTCCCATTCTGAATTCACCTGATTCTGACTGCAAGGGACCTACATTCGTCTTCACTAATCTTTTTCTCTTCACATAACTATAGAAGCTTTTCCAGTCAGTTTTTATGTTCCCTACAAATTTACTCTCGTACTCTATTTTCCCCTTCCTAATTAAACCCTTAGTCATCCTCTGCTGGATTCTAAATTTTTCCCAATCCTCAGGTTTGCTGCTTTTTCTTGCCAATTTATATGCCTCTTCCTTGGATTTAACACTATCCCTAATTTCTCTTGGTAGCCACGATTGAGCCACCTTCCCCGTTTTATTTTTACGCCAGACAGGGATGTACAATTGTTGTAGTTCATCCATGTGATCTTTAAATGTCTGCCATTGCCTATCCACCGTCAACCCTTTAAGTATCATTCGCCAGTCTATTCTAGCCAATTCATGTCTCATACCATCGAAGTTACCTTTCCTTAAGTTCAGGATCCTCGTCTCTGAATTGACTGTCACTCTCCATCTTAATGAAGAATTCTACCATATTATGGTCACTCTTACCCAAGGGGCTTCGCACAACCAGATTGCCAATCAATCCTCTCTCATTACACAAGACCCAGTCTAGGTTGGCCTGCTCTCTAGTTGGTTCCTCGACATATTGGTCTGGAAAACCATCCCTTATACACTCCGGGAAATCCTTCTCCACAGTGCTGCTACCAGTTTGGTGAGCCCAATCTATATTTAGATTAAAGTCACTCATGATAACTGCTGTACCCTTATTGCACTTGTTCCTAATTTCCTGTTTGATGCTATCCCCAACCTCCCGACTACTGTTTGGTGGTCTGTACACAATTCCCACTAACATTTTCTGCCCTTTCGTGTTTCGCAGCTCTCCTCATATATCCATAGATTCCACATCATCCACGCTAATGTCCATCCTTACTATTGCGTTAATCTCCTCTTTAACCAGTAACGCTACCCCACCTCCTTTTCCTTCCTGTCTATCCTTCTTGAATATTGAATACCCCTGGATGTTGAGATCCCAGCCTTGGTTATCCTGGAGCCACGTCTCCATAATCCCAATTACATCATATCCGTTAACAGCTATCTGCGCAGTTAATTCATCCACCTTATTACAAATGCTCCTTGCATTGAGACTCAGAGCTTGTTTTTTTAACACTCGTCCTTTTAGAATTATGTTGCAATGTGGCCTTTTTTGATTTTTGCCCTTGATTCCTCTGCCCTCCACTCTTGTTTTGGATAGGATGGGATATCTTGGAGACACAAGAGCCAATCGTATCAGTAGTAACCACTTCTTTTCGATGTATTAAGCATGGTCACTTTACCAGTAACCACACGGACTCACGGCCCATATCTAGTGCTGACGCCATGGCGGGTAGCCATGAATTGGGGCCCATTAATGATGGGGATGACCCACTGGAAGTTAATAGGAGGTGGGCAAATTTCAGAAGGAGTCACCCCGAGTTAGAAGAGAGAAATTTAACATGAGTCCTCCTCTTGACCTATTCCACTTCCCTAAAAGATAATCTGCCAGATGCAGTCCTCCAGCCTGGCGCAGCAGCCGATGCACTCATGGTCGAGATCCTAAACCATTTACGGATCAAAAACTTAAACTTAGTGGCTCTGCTTAATCAGTCCAAGCAGCACCCAGAAGAGACCCCTAGAGCCTTCAGTAATCACCTGTACAATATCTATGAACATACCCAGAACCAAGCACCCGCAAATGCTGCAGTTGGAAAGAATCAGGAACAATTTAAATCGATGTTCCTGACCCATCTTCACCCTTTAGTTAATACCACCCTGGGCATAGCCATAAGGCCCACCGATCAGTGGATCAGCACTCAAATAGTCTCGGAGATGGTAAAAGACCAGTTAAAAGTGAAGTCACCACCCAATGCAAATAAACCAGTGTCAACGGTGGAGGGATTTCTGTACTACCTCTTTAAGGGACAGTGCTTTAATTGTAAGAAGGTAGGCCACCGAGCAAAGGATTGCAGCAGACCCAGACAGGCACCAGACCATGATGCAACACATAGATACCTCCCAAGGGACAAACCCAAACCCTCTGGGGTGGAACAACGATTGCCCCAGTTGATAACCCTCATACAAACCCAAATTGCCAAGGGGGGGATGCAAAATAATTTACCGGTGCATGCAATTGCCGATGCTCACTCATTAGAGAGACCCCTTCAAGGATTCACCCTATGACAGGGTCTGGCCCCCAAAGATTGTTTGGAATTGGGGTTCCAATGTGATAGTAGCGGGAGACCAGTAGTCCTTGTTGTCTTAAAATGAGGCCAGCAGCAGATTATGCTTATCAATACTGGCTCAGCCGTTACCATCACCCATACCCCAGGAAGCAAAGGTTAATGGTGGAGATGAGCTTTTGTGACTGGAAGGTTGTTCCAGTGGGGTTCCACAGGGCTCAGTACTCGGTTCATTACTTTTTGTAGTATATATTAATGATTTAGACTTAAATATAAGGAGCATGATAAAGAAATTTGCAGATGATACAAAAATTGGCCATGTGGATGACAGTGTGGAGGAAAGCTCCAGGCTGCAGGAAGATATCGATGGACTGGTCAGTTGGGCAGAAAAGTGGCAAATGGAATTCAATATGGAAAAGTGTGAGGTAACGCATTTGGGCAGGACCAACAAGGCAAGGGAATACACAATATATGGGAAGATACTGAGAGGTGTGGAAGAACAGACGGACCTTGGAGTATATGTTCACAAATCCTTAAATTTGCAGGACAGTTAGATAAGATAGTTAAAAAGGCATACGGAATGCTTTCTTTTATTAGCCGAGGCACAGAATACAAGAGCAAGAAAGTTATGCTAGAACTGCATACAACATTAGTTAGGTCACAGCTTGAGTGCTGCATGCAGTTCTGGTCACCACATTACTAGTGATTGCACTAGAAAAGGTGCAGGAGATTTACGAGGATGTTGAGAGGACTGGAAAACTTTAGCTATGAGGAAAAATTGGATAGGCTGGGGTTGTTTTTCTTGGAACAGAGGAGGCTGAGGGGAGATTTAATTGAGGTGTATAAAATTATGAGGGGCCTAGTTAGAATGGATAGGAAGGATCTATTTCCCTTTGCAGAGGGGTCAATAACAAGGGGGCATAGATTTAAAGTAGTTGGTAGAAGGATCAGAGGGGAGATGAGGAAACACTTCTTCACCCAGAGGGTGATGGGGGTCTGGAACTCACTGCCTGAAAGGGTGGTAGAGGCAGAAACCTTCAACACACTTAAAAGGTACTTGGATATGCACTTAAAGAGCCGTAACCTACAGGGCTACAGACCTAATGCTGGAAGGTGGGAATGGGCTGGGTAACTGTTTTTCGACTGGCACAGACATGATGGGCCGAATGGCCTCCTTCTGTGTCATAATTTTCTATGATTCTATACCCTGAATACCATGCAGAGGCGGGCAAGGGTTGTATGACCCTTAAAGGGTTCAATGGTGATACAACCACCGCGTATAGAGGGAAGGCCACTGAACTTCAGTTAGGAGGCCTCACCTGTAAGGCCCCAGTGCCGACACTGATGATCACCCCCGATGGAACGGCTGCCTGGTGTGTGCTGCCAACAAACCTGACCCCACAGAAAATGAAGGTGTCTGTGGGACATATCAGGAGGGTAGAGGGACCATGGCAGTCGATCCAGGTCGATTACGTCGGGCCCTTACCCACCGCCCAGGGAGGCTACAAGTGTCTATAGTATCCTTCTCAAGGCCTCATCTGCTTGGATGTTTCATGATTATTATATCACTGATTGTCTTGCTGCTTCGGTTTTAGTTTTTGCAAGTTAGCGTAATTATATAATATAGTGCTTTTAGATTTTGCAAGTTAGCATAATTATATGATAATGTTTTTCTTCACCCTAACCTTCGATTTTTGCAAGTTAGCATCATTATATCAATGCTTTCTCCAGCCTAGCTTCCATACATAGGTTTAAATGATCCCAGGCTATGCACCTTACTTTGGGGCGTTTTAGGGGTACTTCAGTTCCCCCTTGTGGCCCATTGGTCACTATCCCCAATCCTGAGCACGCTGGCTAAAGGGGAAAGGGTAGAGGGCCCGTACGGCACTGCAGCTATTGCCATTAAGGAAGGCATGCTGTTCAGGGGGGAGCAATGGGTAGTGCCGCAGCAGCACCAGAGAGAATTCCTCCAACTGGCCCATGAGGGTCCAGGAGCAGGACATCCCGGACCTGAAACCACCTGGCAACGGGTGGAACAAGCAGGGTGGTAGCCGGGACTCACGGAGGATGTCCGCGAGTTTTGCGCCGGCTGCCTGGTATGTGCTGCCAACAACCCTGACCCCCAAAAAAGGAAGGTGTCTATGGGACATATCAGGAGGGTAGAGGGACCATGGCAGTCGATCCAGGTCGATTACATCAGGCCCCTACCCACCACCCTATGAGGCTACAAGTACTGCCTAGTGTTGGTAGATGTGTTCACTAAGTGGGTGGAAGCCTTCCCATGCCATACTGCTATTGCATTAGGAACAGCTAGGATCCTGGTCAGGGAAGTGTTCTCCCGGTGGGGACTACCACAGTACGTGGAATCCGACCAAGGGAGTCACTTTACCGGGCAAATGATGCAGGAGTCCCTTAAGGTGCTCGGCAACAAGGGGAAATGGCATGTCGCCCACAACCCATAGTCATCCTGTGGAGCGTTTAAACTGCACTATCAAGGAGAGACTATGAAAAGAGACGGGAGACACACCCAAGAAATGGGTGGAGGTCTTACCGCTGGTTCTCATGGGGATCCGGGCCAGCCAGTCAAAGAGCACGAGGTACTCCCCATATGAGCTCATGACCGGCAGAGCTATGCAAAACCCCACCCATGTGCTAGCCCCGGTGCCCACGGAGGGTCAGGTCAGGGAGGCAAGCTGGGACAGGTTTTCTCAGGAATCTGTATGACCACCTCAAAATGATTCACTGGCAGGCTGCTATCAACATGGGGAAGCAGCACCGAAGCAACCGGTTGCTGCTGGAGGCCCGCAAACACCATGAGTGGGAAATAGGGAACCAGATTATGGTAAGGAACTTTGCGCGAGTAGGGGCTTTTGAGGCATTGCACATGGGGCCGTACCACATTATCGACAAGGCAAGCCCCATGGTCTATGCCATAAAGATGCCCCGCCGCACAAAGTGGTTCCACATAAACCAGTGCAAACCGGGGTAGCCATAAAGCGCAAGGGACAGCCAGGAGCAGTGAACCGTCCTCAGGACAGGGATCCTCAGCCAGCAGCCTCCAACTGTGGAAGGCCCACAGGGGACGTTGCAGACTCACAGACCATACTGCTGGGGGCAGTGAATTGTATTACTGGAGGGGCTATCCCCCCAATTGTTTGGGACGTGGACGCAATCCCAATAGCCGAAGCCCTAAGAAGGACTCCCCGCACACCACGGCCAAAGACTCCGTGGTCACCAGCACCCCAGTTTCAGTGGTTCAGCCCCGAGAAGATTGCAACCCGTAAAAGAATGCCCAGGGCCAAGGATCAGTCTAGGGACAAGGGTCCCCAGCCTGCAGCCTCAGGCTGTGCGGAACCCACAGGGAACGACATAGACTCAGCAGCTACACAGAAAGGGGTAGTGTGCTGTAGAATAGGAGGGGCCATTCCCCCGATCATTTGGGACTCAGGGAAACCCCAGGTTAGAACTCAGCGGGTCCTACGGTACAGGCCACCTTATCTCCAGCCATACAAACTGCCCAGAGGCCGCAAAAGGAAGGAGCAGAACAGGAATTAGCCTGGCCACCCGGAGACAGGTGGCGGATGTACATAGCATTATGGCATGATTTTAAGGGTGTTTTAAAATTTGGGGGAGTTTAGGTCTCGGATTTAGAAATTTTACAAAGTAAGTTTAAGTTTGGAACTTGATCACCCTTTTGTCAAGCCAGAGAACCTTCTCGGGACTGGGTTATCTGTTTGTGTGTCCCGACAGAAAGGAGATCGATATGAAAAGGGTCCTGCTCCGGCTCGCCCTGATGGGGGTGATTATCGGTGACCGAGGTGACGTGGAGGAATCCCTCATTTATGGGTGCTTGGGAGAGAGAGCACCCATCGTTATTGCTGGGGGTGACACACCAGGTGTGGAGGAGCTCGCTGTCTATTTCCATAAGGGAAGGTGGCCAGGGTGGCTGGGGTCTAACTCCACTCAATACTCCAGCCAGGCTGGGTTCATATATGGGAAGGCCTCCATCCCATGCCCCAGGGTACAGGTCGTTGCTGCATGGGTCAGTGTCACTGAGGGGAAACGTGTGTCTTACATGTAAAGGACAGATTCCCCTGGATAGGTGGCGGTGGCTCAGGAAGCTGAGCAAGGACACGGGGGACCAGAGAGCCGACTGGGAACGACTCAGTAACGATACTTAACAGACCATCACGGGGACGCAGGGGGGAGTGAGTGTGTGTTGGGATAAGTGGTGGGAGTCTGAACCAGGGGATTTATGCATGTGGGAATCAGAGAGGGTCTGTCCCGCAGGCATATCGATTGCCTTCGCCAGGTATGACAAGATACCGGGAAGGGGATGGAGTGGAATTCTAGCCTACACGCGTGTCCGGTCCCACATTCCCCGCTCCCGTCAACGCCACCAAACTCGTAGCACGCACCAGAAAACCCCTGCCCATGACCCCGACAGTATGGACAGTGATAGAGAAGTGTCCTACCACCACCAAGGGGCCAGGGAATGGGTTAGTGTTAGTACCAACCGAAAAGGTACTATACCAGGGAGTACACTATGCAGTAGCTTCAGTCATCTTAAACCTTACTGAAGTACACTTACCTACATAGTGCCCGAAGGAATCGGAGCAGCTATACCAGGCCCTACTCAGAGAAATGTAAAAGAAATTTTACGAGTTAGATTTCGGCAACGTAGACAACGCAGATTTATACACCCTATACGCTGGGAACACTATGGGCACGGGGAGACAAAGGAGGGGAACCTGGAATGACATTTTTACTGCATATAATACAGGATCCATGTGATAAATAGCATGGACGATATAGAACTGCAAAAGCAAATAAATGGTCGAAAAAAACCAACTACGGAAGATCCTAAGGGAAGCGAGCACAGTGGTAGGCTCAGAACTATGACGGTCCATTTAAAATAAATTACTGCTGAGCTGGAAAAACACACACAAACAGTAAATGCACTTGTACGGGAGGATAGGAATGCCTCGGACCAGGCTGCAAGGAATGAGGTGCTGTACAGGGCATGGTTGTTGGGCGAGGGCCGGAACAACCTGGAGAATTTAAAGCAAGGTTTAGTCCCCTCCTGGATCAGCAACAAGCACTTCACAGCCCTCCACCCATTTAGTAATTTGCTAAGCCCATGTCAGTTCTGTCTAGCTTCTGAAGCCTATCCTGTCCCAATGGATTGCGGGAATTAAAATCTCACTATCATGGGAATATCACGGTTCATCAGTCATGGTTCATCAGTCATTGAAAGTTGGCATGCAGGTACAGCAGGCGGTGAAGAAGGCAAATGGCATGTTGGCCTTCATAGCTCGGGGATTTGAGTATAGGAGCAGGAAGGCCTTACTGCAATTGTACAGGGCCTTGGTGAGGCCTCACCTGGAATATTGTGTTAGTTTTGGTCTCCTAATCTGAGGAAGGACGTTCTTGCTATTGAGGGAGTGCAGTGAAGGTTCACCAGACTGATTCCAGGGATGGCTGGACTGACATATGAGGAGAGACTGGATCAACTGGGCCTTTATATTCTGGAGTTTAGAAGGATGAGAGAGGATCTCATAGAAACATATAAAATTCTGATGGGACTGGACAGGTTAGATGCGGGAAGAATGTTCCCGATGTTGGAGAGGTCCAGAACCAGGGGACACAGTCTTAGGATAAGGTGTAAGCCATTTAGGACTGATATGAGGAGAAACTTCTTCACTCAGAGAATTGTTAACCTGTGGAATTCTCTGCCGCAGAGAGTTGTTGATGCCAGTTCATTGGATGTATTCAAGAGGGAGTTAGATATGGCTCTTACGGCTAAAGGGATCAAGGGGTATGGAGAGAAAGCAGGAAAGGGGTACTGAGGGAATGATCAGCCATGATCTTATTGAATGGTGGTGCAGGCTCGAAGGGCTGAATGGCCTACTCCTGCACCTATTTCCTATGTTTCTATGTTTAATAGTAGTGAGGATGCCGCTCATGGGTGGGACAGCCTGACCTGCACTGGGATACAGGGTGGAGAACATTGGGGCCATTCAAGGGGGTGCACATGTTCATTTCACAGTGGTCCCACCTTATGTCATAAAGTGGGAGCACGCTATGACGAGTACTGACCTTTCCGGGTGCCGGAGCCGGGGTGCACGCATAATACTGTGTCCCCAGCACTTGAACGCCTATTCCAAACCACAGTGCGGGTTTAAAGCTGCTGGTGCACAGCCTATCAACTGTACCATGTAGGTAATGGCATAGGACCATGTTCCTCCACAGGTAGCATACATAGGGGGTGGGACATATTGTGGCACCACAAGTGCGCCCCACTACCAGCATGGGCAACACTTCTGGTATCCGGTAAGTGACAGCAGTTTCTGTTTTAAACAATTATTTTGCTTCGGTCTTCACAGTGGAAGACACAAAAACCATGTCAAAAATTGCTGGTCACGGGAATATGGGAAGGGAGGACCTTCAGATAATCACTATCACTAGGGGGGTAGTGCTGGAAGGCTAATGGGACTCAAGGTAGACAAGTCCCCTGGTCCGGATGAAATGCATCCCAGGGTATTAAAAGAAATGGCGGAAGTTATAGCAGATGCATTCGTTATAATCTACAAAAATTCTCTGGACTCTGGGGAGGTACCAGCAGATTGGAAAGCAGCTAATGTAACGCCTCTGTTTAAAAAAGACAGATGACTATAGGCCGGTTAGTTTAACATCTGTAGTGGAGAAAATGCTTGAAGCTATCATTAAGGAAGAAATAGCGATACATCTAGATAGGAATGGTGCAATCAAGCAGACGCAACATGGATTCATGAAGGGGAAATCATGTTTAACTAATTTCCTGGAATTCTTTGAGGATATAACGAGCATGGTGGATAGAGGTGTACCGATGGATGTGGTGTATTTAGATTTCCAAAAGGTATTCGATAAGGTGCCACACAAAAGGTTACTGCAGAAGATAAAGGTACGCGGAGTCAGAGGAAATGTATTAGCATGGATAGAGAATTGGCTGGCTAACAGAAAGCAGAGAGTCGGGATAAATGGGTTCTTTTTGGGTTGGAAATTGGTGGTTAGTGGTGTGCCACAGGGATCGGTGCTGGGACTACAACTGTTTACAATATACATAGATGTCCTGGAAGAGGGGACAGAGTGTAGTGTAACAAAATTTGCAGATGACACAAAGATTAGTGGGAAAGCGGGTTGTGTAGAGGACACAGAGAGGCTGCAAAGAGATTTAGATAGGTTAAGCGAATGGGCTAAGGTTTGGCAGATGGAATACAATGTCGGAAAATGTGAGGTCATCCACCTTGGAAAAAAACACAGTAAAAGGGAATATTATTTGAATGGGGAGAAATTACAACATGCTGCGGTGCAGAGGGACCTGGGGGTCCTTGTGCATGTATCCCAAAAAGTTAGTTTGCAGGTGCAGCAGGTAATCAGGAAGGCGAATGGAATGTTGGCCTTTATTGCGAGAGGGATGGAGTACAAAAGCAGGGAGGTCCTGCTGCAACTGTACAGGGTATTGGTAAGGCCGCACCTGGAGTACTGCATGCAGTTTTGGTCACCTTACTTAAGGAAGGATATACTAGCTTTGGAGGGGGTACAGAGACAATTCATTAGGCTGATTCTGGAAATGAGAGAATTACCTTATGATGATACATTGAGTAGACTGGGTCTTTACTCGTTGGAGTTCAGAAGGATGAGGGGTGATCGTATAGAAACATTTAAAATAATGAAAGGGATAGACAAGATAGAGGCAGAGAGGTTGTTTCCACTGGTCGGGGAGACTAGAACTAGGGGGCACAGCCTCAAAATACGGGGGAGCCAATTTAAAACCGAGTTGAGAAGGAATTTCTTCTCCCAGAGGGTTGTGAATCTGTGGAATTCTCTGCCCAAGGAAGCAGTTGAGGCGAGCTCATTGAATGTATTCAAATCACAGATGGATAGATTTTTAATCAATAAGGGAATTAAGGGTTACGGGGAGCGGGCGGGTGAGTGGAGCTGAGTTCATGGCCAGATCAGCCATGATCTTGTTGAATGGCGGAGCAGGCTCGCGGGGCTAGGTGGCCTACACCTGTACCTAATTCTTATGTTCTTATGTTCTTATAAGGCAGAAGTTCAAGTGGTCCAGGAACAGATTGTCCCCATTTCTGAACCCTCCACTGTTCACCTCACTGTAAATAACAATTTCACAAATTTGCAAGACTATGTCGCACATTTTGGTTACGAAATCTCCCCTCTACCCAAACATCTTACCGCCGTACTGAAAGCTGTAGAAGTATCACAGAAACATTTCTGTACTCTAGGACAAAAAACAGTTGAGATAGGAGGCGAGATTTCAGACATCACAGTTCCACCCTGGTGGGATATTTTTAGGAATATAGAGGTCCCTGCCGGGATCAGAATAGCTTCCCATGTTTTAGTTATCTGCCAGCTCGCGATTATTCTTTATATACGGTGTACTACCTGCAGGGTGAGAGGCAGAGGTTGTCGGTCCCGGCACCAGAGGGTGCTGGATGAGCCCTAGCTGAACTTAAGGATTGTATCAGGGAGGGAAACACAAAACATGATAGGACACTGCAGAAAAATCGCAGTCACCCGGTGAGGTCAGGTTTAGATTCCACCTGCTGTAAAAATGCGGAGGTCAAATGTTAAAAAGTTTGTACTATGTGTGTTTTACTGTGTATTTTTGTGAAACTGGAATAATTGAGGGGCGCTGAACCCCCTCTATGCTGCAATGTAACTTATGACTGAATTTACCTGTAAACAGCAATACATTTCAAAGGGGAATGTACGTTTGGGTTTATCTAGGTAAATTACAGGGGAAGATTGGCTCTTGGGAATCAGGAATTTTGCTCACTCAGCATGACACTCTAGCATGTAAAGTATCACAGGGGGGACTCTAAGTTTTCACAAAATTCAAAGAATCCCCCATGCTTGAAGAAACCTAAGGAAGGATCTTTTAAAACGAACTTTGGGATTTTAAAAGGTGCATGTTGGGTCTGTGAGGAAAAGGCTACAAGACAGTTTGGATATTGGAGCTAATCAAATTGTCTGGGGAACTGTTTACCCTCAAACCTTCCCCCATAGAAGACATTTACATTTCAACAATCGACCCAAGGAAGTATAGTTTTAGTCCAAGCACAGAAGCCATCCAACACATGCATAATGCTAATCACCTTTCCGACCTGCATAGACAGCTCAGACCCAGGCAGTCAACTTGACACCAGAAACTAACTTTAACAATTGCGACTCGAAACCAAAAGATAAATTTAACAATTGACACATTTTTAATCAAGTTACCTTTAACGAGCCCACCAAAATTTAAACAAAGAATCGGGCTTGATTTGGCGCGCAGATGGCATCTCAAAGTATAATTGGGGCCCGGTTTTACGGTCAGTAAATGACCACAGATCATCACAGCCAAGGCAGAAGAAGTCAGTCTTCAGTGACCCCGGACATCATCGGACATATCGCGGCAACAAGAGCCTCACAAAACTATCAACAGACCATTACCAACAACCAACTTCGTAATATTGAGCCACCGCGACCGACAGATTTCAACCAGGATCAACTCGGAAGAAAACTGGAGATTCGAAAGTTTTCCATTCTACAATCTGTTCCTGATCTACAAACGGGTAAAACTTTACCTAAAGTAACCCAAAACCCTACCTCTGCGAGAGAAAAGTGGGTACTCACCCCATAGATCCAATACGCACCCTACCGCATCAGTGGACACACCCCAACTGAAGAAAACGCAGCAAGAAGTGCTCTACTACGTTCTGGGTACGGCAAGCGGAACCTACAAAACCCAGCGAATCCTGAAACTGCGAAACAGCCCGAACTGTCAAAGGAAGGATTGGTGAGTATTATCCCTGTTGCCTTAGCGTCTAATTTAACTAGAGATAGGGAGTGGAAGGTGGGAGCTGTTCTTCTGCTGTATCTCTTCTTGTGTGTGTATTAAAGTGTTCCCTATTTTGAGATTGTAAGATTTTGACAATACATTAAATATTGTATTTTTTTATTCTTGAATAAAATCAAAGTTTCTTGCACCAAAACCAGTTGTCTGCTGCACTTTATCACATCCCTGAATAAATCCAAAGTCTAGAATCGAGGGAGTGGGAGTGATTCAAACCGCTCAGAAGGTCAGAAGTGAACCTGACCTCCACACCACCCCCTACACTATCAATAAGGTTTACACTGTGTATATACTATGCTGGCACCACTAGAGGGTGCAATTGGTGGAGACCGGGGTTTCCTGCCCTGGTGGCAGAGGCTGTCGAAAAAGGTAGCCACCATGCGGTTGCCTCACTCTGGAGTTACGAATAAAGGACCAAGGTCACTACAGTTTGAGTACAACACATTTGCTCGTGGGGTCATTCATAAGTACATTACAGACATAACAATTGCCGACGAGTATAAGGACTTTCACACGATTATGGCTACCTTTGGCACATTAAAAGATTTTGCAGAGGGTGATGATTGGGATGCCTTCACGTAAAGGCTCGAGCAATATTTCGTGACAAACAACCTGGCAGAGGAGATGGACTGCTGACCAGTTGTGGGCCCGAGGTCTACCGCCTCGTCAGGGACGTACTGGCATCCACGAAGGTCAAGGATAAGAGATACGATGAGCTGACTGAACTAATTCACGACCAAATAAGACCAAAAGAGAGCATCCTCACAGCCAGGCTCAGATTCTGAGGGCCAGGAGATTGCAAAATATGCTGCCAACCTCAGGAGACTTGCGGCACTGTGTGATTTTGGCACGCACCTCAATGAAGCATTGCAAGGCATCTTCCTTATGGGAATTGGCCACGTGGGCCTCCTTCACAAGCTATTAACTGCCGACACCACAGTCAACCTGCAGAAGGCCAACAGAATCAGTCAGGTGTTCATGACCTCAACCTGCAGCACCAAGCAAATTATTCATCCTGCAAGTACTGTACACAGAATGGTGCCTTTCACAGGCAATCCTGTAGAACGTGGCTCTGCCCAGGGCTGAGAGCACAGAGCTCAGGGTTCCAGAACTCGGAGTCCGCCGAGGGGTGCTAATCGAGTAGCACCATGCTGGCATTGTGGAGGAAACCATAGGGCTCACCATTGTCAGTTTGCTGAGTACGTATGCAAATCCTTTAACATGAAGGGTCACCTATAGCGTATGTGTAAAAGAAATACAACTCACCGTCTAGCAGAGGAGTCGATAGATGACTTTGAATCCAGCAGGGAGTATGATGATTTGGCCAGAGAGGCAGCTCAGCCCCAAGAAGAAGTGTATGGAGTGTATACCTGCACCACCGATTGTCCTCCAGTGAAGATGGAAGTCGAGAGAAACAGCGTTCCAGTCTTCATGGAAGTGGACACGGGAGCAAGCGAGTCAGTGATGAGCCAGGATGCTGTTGAGAGGCCATGGAATGAAAAACGACCCGAGCTGGTTCCAGTACAGGAAAAGTTGCACACCTATACCAAGGAGCTGCTCCCAGTCCTTGGTAGTGCAGATGTAAGTGTAATCCATAATGGCATGGTGCACATTACCTCTGTGGATTGTTGCAGGTGCTGGTCCAATGCTACTCGGAAGAAGGTGGATGGAGAAGATCCAGTGGAAATGGGAAGACCTCTTCACTCCAGCAATCGATGTCCCCCATGCTCAGAGGCAGAGCAAAACCTCACCTTCACTTGGGCCAGGCACCAGAGAACAGATCAGCGCAGCACCTGAGGCACAGACCGTCCATCATGACTGCGTGGCAATGATCCAACCGGAATGACCTAAAAGTACCTTCCCGGCTCCAGTGGCAGGACTCCTGGGGAGGAAGATCGAATTCACAGGCACTCTTTCAGCTTTTGTGGCAGAATCACGGGAGAGAAGGATCAAGGCAGTTTGACCACGAGGACAGAGGTAAGATGGCGTCCCTGCTGCAGCGAGGTGCAGTGTGGCTGAAAAAAAAGATGGCCGTGACCATACCACGAGGTGCAACGCTGAGGGACCAACACATGGTGTCTAACAAAGGATTTGATTGGGGTAAAGCCAGCAGGGTTCTCTTAAAGGAGACCTGCAACCAACTGAACTTAAAGAGACATTAATGCATGGCAATCAATGTCACGAACTGATTAAGATCATGAACAAAATGTTGTTGCGAGTTGTCGGTACTATTCCTAATGTAAAGAATAAATTGTTGTTGCTGCTTGTCAGGAATAGAGTGTCCCCAAAAGTAGCAAGCAAGCGAATTTGGGAGGGTAAAGGCGCTGATCCTGATGCCCTGCCCAAGGTGTCCCCAAAAGTTATAGGCTAGTGGCCTCTGGGGGTGAAGGCACTGATCCTGATACCCTGCCCCAGGTCTATCCCTCGTTGCAGGCACCCGATGGCGCTATTCACCACGGACCTGAAAATGAAAACAGTGCTAATACGCGCAGTCGATCGCCGTTGCCCACCACCTGGGTGGAGATGTCGCAGCCCCCAGACCCAGTCGCTCCTCGGCCATGTCTGGGAGCGAAAGGTCACAACCAACAAGTTCCCCAAACGGGACCTGGAACAGCCAGTTTCCTAACACCGTTAGAGAGCAGGCAGAAGATTCTGCAGCCTTCAAAGGAGGACAGAGAGGCCACACATATCTGTGGCTCTGCCCACCACTAGGCAACAGCAAAGGCCCTGAGTCCTGGCAAGGTGAGCGAACCAAGGTCACCCCGCTAGCAGGGGGCACAGCCCCGCCATCAGACGACTAGAACCCTGTCCGATTGCTCGCATATCTGTACTGCTACCTCAGTACTGAACCATGGATGCAATCTACCCAATCTTGGCGCACGACCGTAAAACATAACGAATGTAAGTCACTGAACCAAGGTGTCACGATACAGATTGTAAAAACTGTTCCTTTCTTTGTACTTGCACTGTGTCTGATCCTGTATGTTAATGTAATGGGCCAACTGCACGATCTCGCTGTGGCAGGGTGCGGGGGTGGGGGGGTGGGGAGATGGTGGGGAAATGGATGTATGTAGCCATGGACACACACATGAATCACACGCAGTACCCAATGGAGCCTCCACTGCATCATTGAACAATCCAAACTGGAAACCACTACCCAACATTGTGGCAAAAGGACTTGGGGTTAACAGGGAGAGAGCCAAGCCAAAGCACAGCCAAGGTGAACGGGCTATTGGCACTTCAGTCTGGGGAGAGCTAAGCCAGAGCACATAGTGCAAAGGTAATTGGCACAAATATAAGGGGTGGTTTGCAGGGGGTCAGCTTTCCCTTCTGACCTTATATGAGCGGTTCCGAATCGCTCCCACACCCTTGGTTCTAGACACTGGAATTATGAAGGGACTGTGACAGACTTGGACAGACAATCGGTTTCAAGGTAGGAAGCGGGTACGGCTTTATTGTGTTTAAAAATAAGTAAAAGGCACACCTTTAATAACACACACAGACCAATACACACTGAAGGGTACAACACATTGAATAAAATGTCTAATTACAGCCTGTGGGGAAAAGAATACAGCTTAAACTCTAAATGGGGTAAAGAGGAGAATGCAGATACATTTACACAAGTTATCCCAGCCTCCCCCCTCCCAATTCCCCGAACTAACTAAGTTATAGCTCTGAGGGTTCAGGGGCTATGCTCACCAATCCCTTTAGACAGGTGCCGGTGAATCACGGTTTCGGGGTTCGCTGCACTTGGCCTTCTAGGCAAGCCGTACCCCGGACGGAGGAGAGGACTTCGGACTGCGTAGTCTTCGGTTGGGGTGCGTCCGTTGATGCGCTAAGTTGCGTTTTGGATGTATGGGGTAAGTACCCACTTTCTTTGGTTAGGAATAGTTTTAGCTGGTCCCTTTTGTAATTTCTCACCCGTTGGGTCATTCAAAAGTAGATTGTAGAGTGGAAATAAAGGTCGATTCTTTGGATTTTGCTGAGTTGGTTTTGGTTGGTCGTTTCGCTGGTTGTGGTGGCCCGTGTTGTCAATTTGGTTGCTGAAAACCTTCCGTTTCGTGGGCCTCGTGCTCGGTCGGTCCTTGACGATTTCTTGTAGTTTCCTTCACTACTCCGTTTCTTCACTCCCCAGCTCCAGCTGCTTGTGTCTGTGTCTGTGTTCCAGTCTGTTCCTTGTTCGAGTCTGTGGTCTGCTAGCTCTGTGTTCTGCTAGTCTTGTGTTCTGCTAGCTTCTGTGTTCTGCTAGTTTCTGTGTTCTGCTAGTCTTTCCTTGTAAAACTGGGGGAATAGATATATTCCAAAAAAGCTCCGTTATCTCCCATCAAATCTCTTGGGCTCTGTTTAAACTGTTCTGCTCATTGATTTTCAAATGTCTCCTTTGTCAGCAGTAACTCGATTAGGGTGTGAGAATGTGCTATCACTGGTTTTGCATGGTTTTAGGATTGTCCAGTTTTTCTGACCATGATTTCCATTGTGCTTGATTGGGTAATTTGATTATCTCTTAGGGGGTGAATAGCCTGGGGTCTTTAATACACAAATTTGCTTCAGACGTTGGCCCCACCTCCTGTATTTGGTCACTCTTTTTCGCAGCCAAAATGTTGTAGAATCTTAAAATTGATATGTTCCTTCCCATAGATGTTTAGGGGATCTCAAGCTTCTGTAATTTAGGTCCATTTTGAATTCCCTTTCCTATGAGTCCAAACACTGGGTGGGGGGTGGTCTCCATGAATGTATCCCTTTTATCCCCCGCAGGCTTCGTCTGCCCCTTTAAACTCATTTTAAAAGCCCAGAAAGGGATTCTTCTCCTCTGTAGGGGAAAGGTACCTGGAATCTTTGCGAGATATTGATAAATTCTACATTCCCCCCTGTGATACCATATCACTTATGGTATCATTCTTCGAGGTGAGCAAAGTTCCTGACTCCCAAGAGATAACCTTCCCCGTAAATTAGCTAAACTAATACCCAAAATGCATTACACTTATGCAACATCACCATAGATGCACACTTTTCCCTTTACAGGTACAAACTTTTTACATTTATACCCTCCCAGCTTGGAGGGGGTTCAATCACTACAATTGCATTTCAGCACAGTTACATTTCATTTCAGTTACATTATATTCACCAGCATATAGGCAACGTACAACCACATTACAGAAGGGAAAAAAACATAGATTAAAATTAAACAACATCAATTGATCTCCTGAGGTTTGTCGATCACCCGGTAATGTCTGGATCCTGTCCTTGAGAACTGCTCTCAGGCTGGCTGACACACAAGACAAACTCAAAATAATCACCTAAACATTACTGCAACATTACCCTCAATTCTAAACTAAACCTTAAAATGTAAAATGGTGCAGTCAGCTGCCTTAAACTAAAATTAGAGCTATGTACAACCACCACCCGTCTCCGGGTGGCCTGGTTAGTCCCTGTCAGGCCCATGCCTTGTGCGGCCTGATAGCCGCCTGGATAGTTTCCCCGCAGCCGGTGAGCTGGAGACCCTTGTCTCTGGGACAGCTCATTGCTACTGCTCCTGTAAGACCCTCACCGCTGGAGGCGGCTGGCTGGTGGTCCCTACTCTGAGCGGCCTCTGTACTTCTGACCTTCGGCCTTTCCTGTCGGGCTGCCCTTCTCCTAGGGTAGAATCGCTGAGGCTCAGATGCTGGTGACCACGGTATCTTTGGCCGTGGTGTACGGAGGGTCCTTCTCAGGGCTTGAGTTACTGGGGGTGCGTCCGAATCCCAAACGATGGGTGGGATAGCCCCTCCAGTACTACAATTCACCGCCCCTGTAGGCACGGTTTCTGAGCCTGCCACATTCCCTGTGGACCCTCCACCATTGGGGGCGGCCAAAGGAGGGACCCTGTCCTGAGGACGGTTCACCCCTCCCGGCTGCCCTCTGTGCTTGGCTGACCCTGGGTTGTACAGGTTGCACTGGTTGATGTGGAACCACTTAGTACGGCGGGGCAGCTTTATGGCATAGACCATCGGGCTTGCCTTGTCCACAATGCTGTATGGCCCCATATATAATGCTTCAAAAACCCCGACCCGAGCATAGTTCCTCACCCTGACCTGGCCCCCTATCTCCCATTCGTGGTGTTTGCTGGATTCTAGCAGCAATCGGTTACTATGATGCTGTCTGCCCATGTTACTAGCAGCCTGCCAGTGAATCTGTTTGAGGTGTTCAAACAGGTTCCTGACAAACCGGTCCCGGTTCACCTCTCTGAGCTGACCTTCTGTGAGCACCGGGGCTAGGACATGGGTGGGGGTCCGCATGATCCGGCCAGTCATAAGCTCATATGGGGAATACCCGGTGCTCTTTGACTGGCTGGCTCGGCTCCCCATCAGGACCAACGGTAAGACCTCCACCTACTTTTGGGGTGAGTTTCCCGTTTCCTTCCGCAGCCTTTCTTTAATGGTGCGGTTTAAACGCTCCACAATACCCAATGACTGTGGATTTTGGGCAACGTGCCATTTCCCCTCAATGCCGAGCACCTTAAGGGTTGCCTGCATTACCTGCCCGGTGAAATGGCTCCCCTGGTCCGACTCCACATATTGTGGGAGTCCCCACCGGGAGAACACTTTCCTCACTAGAATCTTAGCTGTCCCTAGTGCGGTGGCTGTTCGGCAGGGGAAGGCTTCAACCCATTTTGAGAACACGTCCACCAGGACTAGGCAGTATTTGTAGCCTCCCTGGGCGGTGGGTAGGGCCCCGATGTAGTCAATTTGGACTGACTGCCACGGTCCCTCTACCCTCCTGACGTGTCCTAGGGACACCTTCCTTTTCTGGGGGTCAGGGTTGTTTGCACCACACACCAGGCAGTTCGGACGTCCTCCCTGAGTCCCGGCCACCATCCTGCCTGTTCTACCCGTTGCCAGGTGGTCTCAGGCCCGGGGTGTCCCACTCCTGGACCTTCATGGGCCAGTTTTAGGAATTCCATCTGGTGCTGCTGCAGCACGACCCATTGTCCCTCTTTAAACAGCATGCCTTCCTTAACGGTAATGGCTGTTGTGCCGTACGGACCTTCTACTCTCTCTCCTCTAGCTAGCGTGTTCAGGACAGCTTCCAGGACCGGGTCCTGTAGCTGAACTGTTTTTAAGTCCGGGGCCAAAGTTATCCCTGTACTCTCTGCTGCCCTGTTCTTATTCTTGACCGCTGCTATGCGGCCGGTGTCATAGGGGTCCCAGAACTTTCCCGTGTGGGCACCTTCTTTGGCCAGTTTGTCAGCCTGTTGGTTTCCCTCTGCACGGGGTTCGGTTTTTGAATGGGCCTTCACCTTATGTATGTAGACCTTTCCCTCTTCCCCCATCGCTGTCATGATTTTCTCCAGCAGGGGCTTGATTGCCAGGGGTCTCCCGTCAGCGGACGTGTATCCGCGATGGGACCAGATAGCCAGGTACTCCGTACATGAATTGCAGGTGAACATACTGTCCGAGCAAATCGTGTATGGGGTAGGGAATTCCTCGGGGTGGGTCACCACGTACATTACGGCGGACAGTTCAGCGTGCTGGGCGCTCATGGTGCTGGGGAGCTTGATTGCCAGGGCAATACCTGCCCTTGGATCATAAACTCCGCACCCAGTGAGTCGCTCGCCAGCAGATACCGTGCTGGACCCGTCCACGTAGATGTCCCGGTCTGTAGGGTGTAACCCCGCCCGAAGGCCAATGTTCACCTCCCATACCCCTTCTATAGAGCACCTGTGGGCTTTCCCTGGGTATATTAGGTTGGCTGCGAGCCTTGGCTCGTGGGGCCTTCTACTCTGAGGTCCATCTGGGAGAGGAGCAGGGTCCAGCGAGCAATGCGGGCACTGCTCACCGTCCCGTCCTTAATCCTCCCATCTAGAAGCATCTGAGTCGGTGTGTGGTGGGTTAGGAGTGTTAGAGGAGACCCTCCCGTGAAGATCAAGGATCTTTTCACTGCCCAATGTGTGGCTAGGAGGTGTCTCTCACAGTTGGAGTACCCCTTTTCCACATTTGTGAGGATCCTGGAGGAGTAAACCACCAGTCTCAGCTGGCCGTGCCGCTCTTGAAGCAGCACTGAGCTCAAATTGTCCCCGCTGGCTACCACCTCCAGGAAAAACTCCTTTCTTACATCTATTGCTCCCAAGGCTGGCGCGGTCTGCAAGTCCTTCTTGAGCTGATTAAATGCTGCTTGGCAACCCTCATCCCAGTCCCACTCTACACTCTTGTGTAGGAGCCTGAGCAGAGGGGCTGCGGTGGCTGCATAACCCTCAATGAAGTCTCTGCAGTACCCGGTGAGCCCTAGAAAGGATCTTACCCCTGTCACTGTGTTGGGGGCTGGTAACTCCTGTACTGCCTCCCTTCTAGCCTTGTCTATGGCCCTTTCCCCAGCGCGCACAGTCAGCCCCAGGAATTTGACTTCCTTCTGGCCGATCTGTGCCTTCCCCAGGGTACTTAAGGAGGTGGCCTTGGAAATAGCGGATGCATTGACAGTCATTTTCCAACATTCCATTGACTCTGGATCAGTTCCTATGGAGTGGAGGGTAGCCAATGTAACCCCACTTTTTAAAAAAGGAGGGAGAGAGAAAACAGGGAATTATAGACCGGTCAGCCTGACCTCAGTAGTGGGTAAAATGATGGAATCAATTATTAAGGATGTCATAGCAGTGCATCTGGAAAATGGTGACATGATAGGTCCAAGTCAGCATGGATTTGTGAAAGGGAAATCATGCTTGACAAATCTTCTAGAATTTTTTGAGGATGTTTCCAGTAAAGTGGACAAAGGAGAACCAGTTGATGTGGTATATTTGGACTTTCAGAAGGCTTTCGACAAGGTCCCACACAAGAGATTAATGTGCAAAGTTAAAGCACATGGGATTGGGGGTAGTGTGCTGACGTGGATTGAGAACTGGTTGTCAGACAGGAAGCAAAGAGTAGGAGTAAACGGGTACTTTTCAGAATGGCAGGCAGTGACTAGTGGGGTGCCGCAAGGTTCTGTGCTGGGGCCCCAGCTGTTTACATTGTACATTAATGATTTAGACGAGGGGATTAAATGCAGTATCTCCAAATTTGCGGATGACACTAAGTTGGGTGGCAGTGTGAGCTGCGAGGAGGATGCTATGAGGCTGCAGAGTGACTTGGATAGGTTAGGTGAGTGGGCAAATGCATGGCAGATGAAGTATAATGTGGATAAATGTGAGGTTATCCACTTTGGTGGTAAAAACAGAGAGACAGACTATTATCTGAATGGTGACAGATTAGGAAAAGGGAAGGTGCAACGAGACCTGGGTGTCATGGTACATCAGTCATTGAAGATTAGCATGCAGGTACAGCAGGCAGTTAAGAAAGCAAATGGCATGTTGGCCTTCATAGCGAGGGGATTTGAATACAGGGGCAGGGAGGTGTTGCTACAGTTGTACAGGGCCTTGGTGAGGCCACACCTGGAGTATTGTGTACAGTTTTGGTCTCCTAACCTGAGGAAGGACATTCTTGCTATTGAGGGAGTGCAGCGAAGATTCACCAGACTGATTCCCGGGATGGCGGGACTGACCTATCAAGAAAGACTGGATCAACTGGGCTTGTATTCACTGGAATTCAGAAGAATGAGAGGGGACCTCATGGAAACATTTAAAATTCTGACGGGTTTAGACAGGTTAGATGCAGGAAGAATGTTCCCAATGTTGGGGAAGTCCAGAACCAGGGGTCACAGTCTGAGGATAAGGGGTAAGCCATTTAGGACCGAGATGAGGAGAAACTTCTTCACCCAGAGAGTGGTGAACCTGTGGAATTCTCTACCACAGAAAGTAGTTGAGGCCAATTCACTAAATATATTCAAAAGGGAGTTAGATGAAGTCCTTACTACTCGGGGGATCAAGGGTTATGGCGAGAAAGCAGGAAGGGGGTACTGAAGTTTCATGTTCAGCCACGAACTCATTGAATGGCGGTGCAGGCTAGAAGGGCTGAATGGCCTGCTCCTGCACCTATTTTCTATGTTTCTATGTTTCTATGTTTCTTGGGGTTTACTTTAAATCCCTCTTCTTTCAGCAGCTCCAGCAGCTCAGCCAGCAGTGGGCCATGCTCCTTCCCCTGATCGGTGAACAGGAGCAGGTCATCCACATACTGCACCAACTGCTGGGGTCTGCTAAAGCCCTTTAAACAGTTCGCCATACATTGGTTACAAATGCTGGGGCTGTTGTGGAAGCCTTGGGGAAGACAGTTCCACGTGTAATGTTGGCCCTTAAAGGTAAAGGCGAACTTGTACTGGTCCTCACGTTTTAAAGCAATGGACCAGAACCCATTTGAAATGTCCAGCACCGTGAAAGTGGTCGCAGATGCTGGAATACTCCCTATTAGATCCGCTACGGCTGCTACAGTGGGTGCACAGGCGGGGATATTCTTATTTAGTACTCGATAGTCCACGGTGGCCCTCCATGAGTTGACCGGTTTCTTAACCGGCCACAGTGGAGAGTTCACATGGGTTGCTATCGGTCTTAACACCCCTTGCTCTACCAGTGATTCCCAGCGCCGTTGTCAGGTCTGCCTCTGCCTCCCTGGGGAAGTTATATTGCTTTTGTGGTCGGTTCATGGGGTCCCCTATTATACGAACTTCCACCCCTGTTACCCGCCTACAGTCATGTTTGTGGGTGGCAAATGCTGCAAGGTATGCCCGTACATATGCCTGGTACTCCACTGGGGTGTAACTGACCAGTAATTCCAAGTCGTAACCCTCCTTTGGCTTCACGGTACACAATGTTCCCTTGGCCCCTTTTTCTGGGATCACCGCCACCTCACTTTCCCTGTCAGTCACTATGGCTCCCCATAGACAGTGGTTCCTGAGATCCACTAGGATCTGATGGCCAATGATAAAATCAGCCTCCAGGATCCCTTTTCCCTTCTGCTCCCATTTCATCAGGACACACTTCCATTTGGTTTTGAGTGTCCCTAACTGAATGGTGAGCGGGATGGAAAACGAACCAGTTTGCTCATTGCCTGTGAACCCCACTAGATTGTACGGGACCCCGTTCGATAGAGGTGAGGTAGCTGGTTATCTGCATATACAAGGGTGCTGGAAGCACCAGTATCTAGCAGGTAGGTTCCTTTCACTTTTTCCACCTTCATCGTAACGCATGGTCTCTTCCAGGCATCGTACTCTAGGGAACACAGGTACACAGGCTGCGCTGGCTCTAGTCATGCATCTGGGTGGGTTGGAGCAGAGGGTTTTACCGTACCGGCTACTGCACTGGTTGCGATAGCTACTGCTCCCTGTCCGTTTATGAGTGTCTGTAGGGCAGCTACGAGTGTCTCATATGAGTCAGGTGTTCCTGCCCCGGCCTTACAGGCTGGGGCTGGAGTGGCGTTTCCCTTAGTCTCTTTCCATGGGTTCCTACAGTCCTTCCTCCAGTGCCCACTTTTCCCACACCCAAAACACTCGCCCCCTTTGTGGGGAGGGTTCCCACCTTCCTGATGCCACTCTCTCTTGCCTTGGCTGGGTTTAATCTCATGGACCCTCCCTTTAGAGGAGGGCTCCTCTGTCCCTCTACCGTTCCGGTAAGCCAGTGTCAACTGTCTGACCACTGTCTCCTCGGTGGTTCTGGGATCTCTTGGATCGAACCAGACCTCGGCTTTTGCCTTTACTCCAGGTAAGCTGTTTGCCACCAGGCTGCGGAGCCAGTGAGCCAGCTCGTTAGGGTTCAGGTAGGCCCTTTCGTAGACCGGCCACAACCTGTCGGCGAAAGCCTGTGGGTTCTCCCCATAGAGCTGCACTGTTTTCTCCACTCGGGAGAAAGTACTCCCGTCGTTCATACCCATGGCCTCTAGAACCTCCTCCTTAACCGTACCGTACGTGTTTCGCCCTTTTCTGCTGTCTGCAGAGAGGGAATGGCACAGCTTGGTGTCTAGCGAGAAGAGCAACAGCTTAGCCTGCTCTGAATCATCGCACCCGTTAATATCCCCTGTGTGTTCCACTTCCAGGAAGTGTACCGAGGGATCCCCCTGTTGGGTGAGCTTACTTAGGTGGCCTATCATAGCCCTCAGTTTTTGGGTGTTGTGGGGGACTCCGAAGTTGCTTTCTAGGGGTCCTGCTACCCCATTGGCATAAGGCGGGCCAAATTTCTGCTGCCGGACCGGGTGCATTGGCCCTGGTTTCGGTACTTCTTGTATTGGCTCGCCCTCTTCCCCCTGCTGCCAAGCCGAGTTAAAACTCGGGGCTGCCGGTGTTGGTAGTTTGCAATCCTTGCCTGCCCCGCACTCTGGCTGACACCCCTGCTGCCCCGGGCCATTCCTGGGAGCTGCAGGCGGTGACTGAGGGGTTTCTCCTTGCCCAACCAGGTGTTCCTGGGCTAAACCCGGGTTTAACAGGCACACCATGCCTTTAGCCCGGGATAGAGCAAGATTCAAGCTTTGGATCTGCTGCTGGCAGGGGCCGTGGTCTCCTGCCTCAAATTCCTTGGTACTGGCTACCTTATAGGCTACCTGAATGTCTCTCACCCTCTCCCCATACTCTTTAACTTGCTTGGCGAGGCGGGAATTCTCTTCCCGGAACGCCAGTTCGCTATTCTTGGCTTCAATAATCTGACACTGTAAAAGGTCCAGTTGGGTTTTGTACCTTTCTTTAGTGAGCTCTCTACTTTCCTTTAACTGTCCCACCTCTATCCACAGCCATTCCCCGACTGTGGCCCTCGCGCTGGATCTCTCTTCTGCCTGTCTCAATACTTCCTTTAATTTCTCATTCTCCTCATCTAGAAGCCGAATCTGTTGGTGAAGGCAAATTAGCCAAATGGCCTTCTCTATCGACCTTTTATGGTCCTTGCTCTCGGTCCATTGAGCTGCAGCATCTTCTGGACGCTCAGCATACAATAGATCGAGTACCCAATCCTTAGCCACATTTACCCTCTTAAACACATACGAGGAAATCTCCTCTTCCATTTTGCTTCGTTTCCTGAAACCAGTCTCTCTCTTATCACGTCCCTTGCCCCAGAGTCCCATCTGGGTTGCCATTATGTAAGGGGTGGTTTGCCGGGGGTCAGCTTTCCCTTCTGACCTTATATGAGCGGTTCCGAATCGCTCCCACACCCTTGGTTCTAGACACTGGAATTATGAAGGGACTGTGACAGACTTGGACAGACAATCGGTTTCAAGGTCGGAAGCAGGTATGACTTTATTGTGTTTAAAAAGAAGTGAAAGGCACACCTTTAATAACACACACAGACCAATACACACTGAGGGGTACAACACATTGAATAAAATGTCAAATTACAGCCTGTGGGGAAAAGAATACAGCTTAAACTCTAAATGGGGTAAAGAGGAGAATGCAGATACATTTACACAAGTTATCCCAGCCTCCCCCCTCCCAATTCCCCGAACTAACTAAGTTATAGCTCTGAGGGTTCAGGGGCTATGCTCACCAATCCCTTTAGACAGTTGCCGGTGAATCGCGGTTTCAGGGTTCGCTGCACTTGGCCTTCTAGGCGAGCCGTATCCCGGATGGAGGAGAGGACTTCGGACTGCGTAGTCTTCGGTTGGGGTGCGTCCGTTGATGCACTACGTTGCGTTTTGGATGTATGGGGTAAGTACCCACTTTCTTTGGTTAGGAATAGTTTTAGCTGGTCCCTTTTGGTAATTTCTCACCCGTTGGGTCATTCAGAAGTAGATTGTAGAGTGGAAATAAAGGTCGATTCTTTGGATTTTGCTGAGTTGGTTTTGGTTGGTCGTTTCGCTGGTTGTGGTGGCCCGTGTTGTCAATTTGGTTGCTGAAACCTTCCGTTTCGTGGGCCTCGTGCTCGGTCGGTCCTTGACGATTTCTTGTTATTTCCTTCACTACTCCATTTCTTCACTCCCCAGCTCCAGCTGCTTGTGTCTGTGTCTGTGTTCCAGTCTGTTCCTTGTTCGAGTCTGTGTTCTGCTAGCTCTGTGTTCTGCTAGTCTTGTGTTCTGCTAGCTTCTGTGTTCTGCTAGTTTCTGTGTTCTGCTAGTCTTTCCTTGTAAAACTGGGGGAATAGATATATCCCCCAAAAAAAGCTCCGTTATCTCCCATCAAATCTCTTGGGCTCTGTTTAAACTGTCGGTCCATTGATTTTCAAATGTCTCCTTTGTCAGCAGTAACTCGATTAGGGTGTGAGAATGTGCTATCACTGATTTTGCATTGTTTTAGGATTGTCCAGTTATTCTGACCATGATTTCCATTGTGCTTGATTGGGTAATTTGATTATCTCTTAGGGGGTGAATAGCCTGGGGTCTTTAATACACGAATTTGCTTCAGACGTTGGCCCCACCTCCTGTATTTGGTAACTCTTTTTCGCAGCCAAAATGTTGTAGAATCTTAAAATTGATATGCTCCTTCCCATAGATGTTTAGGGGATCTCAAGCTTCTGTAATTTAGGTCCATTTTGAATTCCCTTTCCTATGAGTCCAAACACTGGGGGGGGGGGGGGTCTCCATGAATGCATCCCCTTTTATCCTCCGCAGGCTTCGTCTGCCCCTTTAAACTCATTTTAAAAGTCCAGAAAGGGATTCTTCTCCTCTGTAGGGGAAAGGTACCTGGAATCTTTGCGAGATATTGGTAAATTCTACACAAATGACTTGGGGGAGAGTGATGCAGACTATAGATATACTCTCTGTGTAGTCACTGTATATTTGCATAAGATGGAGACTTGTTGACCTGATGTACTTCAATAAGGTTTACACTGTGTATATACTATGCTGGCACCAATAGAGGGTGCAACTGGTGGAGACTAGGGTTTCTTGCCCTGGTGGCAGGGGCTGTATAAAAGGGGAGCCATCATGCGGCTGCCTCACTCTGGTGTTACGAATAAAGGACCAAGGTCACTACAGTTTGAGTACAACACATTGCCTCGTGGAGTCATTCATAAGTACATTACAGACATAACAGTAATGATAAAATTGAATCTGTGTATATATAAATGAGATTATACGAAAAGCCAAGTTTGAAGAGACAAAATGGATACCTTCCCCAAGTTCATGGGCTAGATTTTACACTTTTTTTGCATTCATAATGCCCACTTAACATCCATTTTACCACTGAAATGAGGTATAACGCCAAGATATCACCCATTTAGCCACAAAATGGAAACAGACGCCCATTTTTCGGACACTTATCACCGAGCGTTACTGTCCCCATTTACCTAACGGCAGAAAAAATAATACCACCCTCCCACTTTTTTTGGGCGGAATCATCAGAATGGGCGAAACCAACGCCCATAATATCGCCCAGCATTACTTTCCGCACGTATTTAATGCCGAGACTCAATAATATCGACCGCACTTTTTTTTGTCGTAAAGATCACATTTGCCGAAACTAACGGCCAGGAGATCGCCCAGCGTCGCTTTCACCACCTCGCACACATCTCACCCACAATATCGCTAGCCCAAAACACTGCTCTGAAAAAGTGGAACTGTTCTGAACTAAAATCAGCGATGTGGGTGCCATTTTTAAAAACGCAGGTCACTTCATTCAAGATGCTGCTTCAACTTCGGGGAAATTTGGATTGACTCTGGAGTTCTTCTTAGGTGAAGTGACCATCTCAACAGACATCTTTTCAGACTCTGGACGATTGGGGTTTACTGTAGGTGTATTTTAGTGTGGAAATTATTGCTTTTGATCAATTTCTATTATACTTTCATTGGAATGGGGCCAGCCATTTCTCAGTCTGCATCGCTTAATACGCAGATGCTGCAGAGTGCAAGTGGCACAACGTCTAATGCACATCATTATGTGCCCAATCTAAGATGTACCAGAATGAAGAGGTGATCCAGACCATACACACCCCACACTCCAGAGCAGAGGTCTTACCTCGACGTCTCCGATCACACCTGTCTTCGGAGACCGCACTTCCACAAGATGGTGATCAAGGAAATATGTGAGCTCATCAGGCCAAATATGCAGCCAGCCATCAGGATATCAGTGTCAAGGTCACCCCGCCACTGTCTTTCTACGTGTCCGATTCTTTTCGGGTCTCCGCGGTAGCGATTTCCCCTCTGTCTCACAATGCCACATCGCTGCATTAGACAGGTCACGAAGGCCCTGTACGCACGTAGGATGGACTTTATCAGCTTCCCCATGACCACAGAGGCTCAGACTGACAGGGCTGGAGAATTCTACCACATTGCTAGGTTCCCCAGGGTGCAGGGAGCAATACATTGCACTCACATCGCCATGCGGGCACCTTCTCAGGACCCAGAGCTTTTTCGTAACAGAAAAGGATTTCACTCTGTGAAGATCCAACTAGTTGTCGACCACGACCAGATCATAATGGCAGTGAATGCCAAATGTCCGGGCAGCTTTGATGAGGCTCACATCCTGCGTGAGAGCACTGTCTCTGACATGTTTAAGAGTTAGCCACAAGGACAATGCTGGATGCATGGTGACAACCAATATGGCCTAGCCACCTGGCTGATACCCCACTGCGTGACATCCACACCGAGGCCGAGAAGCGATACAACCAGAGCCACAGAGACACACGCAATGTGGTCCAGAAAACAATAACTGTGCTTAAGCAGTGCTTTAGATGCCTGGACCACTCAAGAGAGGAGCTACAATATAACCCTGAGCAAGTAGCTAAATTCGTGGTTGTGCGCTCCATGCTGTACAACCTGGCTATCAGGAGAGGACAAGAATTGCCAGAAGGGACTGATGGTCCACCTCAGGAGAGAGAGGAAGAGGATGATGAGGGGCTGGATGCTGAGCTAGGGCCAGACAATCAGGCTGGCTATGCAACCATGCCCTCGCCCCCCTGCAGACCGCAGGAAAGTGCCCGTGGTGGCTACATAGCTGCAAGACTCTTACGTCAGGAGCTCATAACTGAACGATTTGCCTGAAAGAAGGTCGTATTTACAAAGCTGACACACTGCTGTGTGTGTTTGCAGCTCAGACATCAATGGTGGGCATCACCTTGGTGCCAGTTAAAGTTTAAGTTGATTCAAGTTAAGTTTTATTTAACCCTTTCATGTTAAGGAATCACCAGTGTGTAATGGCCCAGCTATCTGAGACAATGCGCAACAAGGTTATGCTGAATAAAAAACGTTTTAAATGACCATTGGTCTGAAATCATAAGTATCACGGGCAAAAACACCCCACCCCCGCCCCACTTTTTCGACCATTGACATCAATCAAATGGTCAACATGTTCAGCAACACAGAATACAAATGCAAAGCAGGAGGGTGGTCCCCTCCCCCATACATTACAACAAATTGCATACACCCAGATGGAGATATAACACAGCCATCACCTGTGGACATGCACCTCACTTTCTTTCCCCCCTTCTCCCCAACTCTACCCCATCTCCTCCTCGCTCCACGCCGCCTGGCCAAAGAGCTCCTCAGGCGGTGCCTCATTGGGGGGGATGAAAGCAGAGGCGGTGGTTGCACGGGTACGGGAGCAGGGGATGCTGAAGTGGGAACATTCTCGGATCCAAAAGCAGGATCTTGGTCCTGCCCCTCATCTGTCATTGGCAGTGATGGTGCGGAACCTGGGGGTGGAGTGCCCCGCTCCGGGACCACTAGAAGGCCTGTGCCAGCAGTGTTCCTGGCTATCGCCTCCAGGGCCTCCGCTATCCATGGAACATATTCAGTCATTGTGGCCAGCTGTTGGGATATGCACCCCAATGCTTTGAGGATCTGGTCACCAATGTCTACAGCCCTCCTGGACAACTGTATCATCTCTCCACTCTCATGTGGCGCTCTTGGACCAGACCTGCCGCGTCCACAAAACCTTCGCGGGATCAGCGCCGTCCTGGGGACACCTGGGGTGCCCTGTGGCGAGGTGCTTGGGCCCGGTACCTCCAGAGTGGAGGCGGGAATGGCCGGAGGAGCACTAGATGGCCTTGGAGTGGAATGGCTTCTGGAGCCTGGCAATGCAGGCTTCTCGAAGTCCGCGCTCTCATCCGTAGAGAACAGACTCAGCAGATTGACGGACGAGAATTGGAACTCCTCAGCACCAGAAGTAGGATTGTCCGGCGAGTCCAGCCCCGCGCCCCCACCTTCTGGCCTCGGTGGTCTTGCCTGGAGCTGCACTGCTGGCTGAGCTGCAAAACACAAGTGAGGTTATTAGAGGAGAATAAGGGTCACAAGGTGAGTCCAGCACTACACACAGCATATGCATGACAAGAGCACCACCGCTCTCAAAATCATCACAGACATCACATTTCATCACCTCAACACATTCTGCATTGCAATGATTTTCATTAGGCCAGCATTATTTATAGGACAATTTTAGAAATCATCTATCATATATTATTGTTTGGATATGAGTGGGTGTGGCATCTATTGACTTTACATCACATAATGGTGTAAACTTTACTCACGTCGGACCACTTCAGGGTCTGCAACTGCTTCCGTGGCTGTCCGGAGGTGCTTTCTCACGAGTGTGAGTATCTGCTCCTCCATCTCAGTGATGTTGCTGGGGACTGGTGGCCCCCCACCCATTTGCCTCTGCACGGACCTCATTGTTGATAGCTTCTTCTGTAAAAGGTAACAGGACGACATGGCATGAGATCATTTTGTGATATCATTGCTAGGTACTGTCACAGAGACTGATACAACACATAACCGACAGATGAAATCATGATTATTATGATAATTATCATTCTTTACCTAAAGGCGTACACCGTGACCACAGGCTTTGCGTACAAAATTCCTGGTAAAAGTGAAAGATCTCACATTTGATGATAGTCACTCATGACTCTTAAAAATCAAATTATATAAATACATAAGTACATGTAAATAAATGTAATGCTTTTACTCTTGCCGATCCATCAAGGTCGTTCCATTGTTTGCAGCATTGGTTTCCCTCAGGCACCTTGTTGGCCGCTGACGAAACCACCTCTGCTATCTCGGTCCATATCTTCTGGTAGGCCTTTGGGGTGGGCTTCCCACGCCCTCCCTGTGTCAAATCACCCCAGCGTAACTCGACCTCCTGCAGGCATTTGCCTCCTCCGAGAACCTCCTCGCTCTCTTGCGCCCTCCAATGTGCTCCTCTCCCAGCTCACTGCTCTCACCAGCGTCAGTCTCCACAGTGTACTGTGTCGCCTCCTCCTCTCCCTCCATTATAGGCACCAAATTCGGTCAAATATGAGAGGGTTGACATGAGGAAAGGTTGAGTAGGTTGGGCTTCTACTCATTGGAATTCAGAAGAATGAGAGGTGATCTTATCGAAATGTATAAGATTATGAGGGGGCTTGACAAGGTGGATGCAGAAGGATGTTTCCACCGATAGGAGAGACTAGAACTAGAGGGCATAATCTTAGAATAAGGGGCCGCCCATTTAAAACTGAGATGAGGAGAAATTTCTTCTCTTAGAGGATTGTGGATCTGTGAAATTCGCTGCCTCAGAGAGCTGTGGAAGCTGGGACATTGAATAAATTTAAGACAGAAATAGACAGTTTCTTAAACGATAATGGCATAAGGGGTTATGGAGAGCGGGCAGGGAAGTGGACCTGAGTCCATGATCGGATCAGCCATGATAGTATTAAATGGCGGAGCAGGCTCGAGCAGCAGTATGGCCTACTCCTGCTTCTATTTCTTATGTTCTTAAATATCTGGCTGGTAACAGCTAATTTTTTTTTCCAAATTTGCTTAAAGCTCGAAACTCTCTCTCCTTCCTCCCAAAGCAGCCACACCACACCCACACACGCCTTCACTCCCTCTCTGCTTCCTCTCTCTCTGTCTCCTCTTCTGAGCATGTAATGGTGACCCTTGACCTCCTGAATCGCGGGAATCGATCGTGCCATGCCATTGCTAAGGATGGCGACACTTTACAGCAGAAGGTGAGAGAGATTTAATGCTACCGCCCATTTCATATCGCTTGCGGTAATGCCCAATTTCAAAAATGGAGACTAGGGGCTTTGAAAATCCATTTTTACCACCCATGCCAGAAATATCGCCCATTTTTGGGCGATCTGCACAAAAGTGTAAAACCTAGCCCCATGTGTTTTCTGGCTGGGCAGAGGTCAAGGAACAAAGGAAGCATGGCTTTGAAACTCACCAAACTAGAAACGGTGTTAATTGGAAAGCCATTAACCTCATCAAGAAATGGCACCGGTCCTCCAGCCAGACACATGTATGAGGAAAAGCCAATAAGAACTGCCCTGGAACCAAGACCCAATCCTGGGGCTTTCTGAGAAACAATGGACTTAAGGATATAAAAACCCAAGCACAAAGATTGCTCAGTCTCTCTTCTCCTTAGCACATGCCAAACAGGAACCTCCCTCCTTAGCAGAAGCAAGGACAAATGCCGTGTGCTTGTGCTTTGCCAGAGGGAAGTAAAGTATACCCTTTTATAAATCATTATTGCAACATCATTGTATCTGTTGTAACTAAGTAGATCCATAGGATAGCTGATGACTGCCGTTTCTTTGATAGACGTACATGTGTGTGTGTTTAATAAACTATTCTAAATTGTTTTAAAAGAATCGGTCTTGCTGTCAATTTAATGCCAGAGATTTAGAAATCTTACATGGTGTGCGCAGAGCTGTCCACAATGCGGAAGGTGGACTCCTTCACGTTCCTCACCACTTGTGACAGCCTCTCGGGCACCCCTTTCATTGCTGCCAAGAGCTCCGATTACATGGCCTCCACCCTTTGCTCAGAAGCCTCAACATTGATGGGCTTGTTCGAGTCCTCCTCAGCAGCACTTGGCTGCGCACTCGCCCCCCCGGAGAGATGGCATCCGAGGTTCCCTTTGCCCTTCACCATGCTGTAGTCCACGAGGCCCTGGCGCTTCACCCAGTGCAGACCTCTCTCCTAAAGCTATGTTAACCGACTCGGTACTCCCAGTATCTGAGCTGGTGCATGGGCTGTATGAAGCAGTGACACACTGTTGCTGGCAGAGCTCTCCTCCTCTTCATCTCCCTCATCCGAGATGCCACCAAGATTATCAAGGATGTCAACTGTCTCCTCCTGACTATGGCTGCCAGTCACGTCAAGGTGTCGCTCATGATGACATTCTGGAATCGTAAAAGGGAGAAGGGGTGCCGTGGGGCTGAGGTGCTGCATTGCACCATGCAGCAAGCAGCTTTCACAGAAGCATAAGCAATAGCCAGGTAGGCTATTGCACTGTGAGGGAGAGATGGCATTGCACAATCATTTACCCATGTTGCCTCCAGCGCCATCACAACAACCAGCCACCTAGCTCCCACTCGGGGTCTCATCTGCAATCGTAAAAGGGAGAAGGGATGGCGTGAGGTGAGGTGCTGCATTGCACCATGTAGCAATCATCTTGCACAAAAGCATAAGCAATAGCCAGGTAGGCGAATGAGCTGTGAAGGAGAGGTGGCATTGCACAAAGGTCTTCACTTACCCATGCTGCCCACAGCACCATCGGAGCAACCAGCAGCCACAGGGAGACCAATGTGCATGCCCACTAGCCACCGCACTCTCTCCTCAAGATCAGTGAGCTGCACATTTTGGAATTCGCCCCCACCAGTGGCTTGTTGGTTACGGTTGTGCGCCACCTTGGCCTGCAAGACAACCAAGGGTTGATAAGTGCTAGTTTCAAGAGGCCTCGGCAATGAATGCAAGTCTGGGTCGATTACATGCAGCTGTGAATCTCAGATGCAAGGCGTCCTCCATTGTGAGTGTGCACACATACAGGCCTAGCGATCAACAGGCACTTCAGCTATTAAGTAGTGATGGTGAGAAATAAGTTAAGGAGAAGGAGAGTGTGGCAGATGTAATGTGAGGAGTTAGGGGAACATGTACTTACTTTCATCACTCGAAGAAGGTTGGTTGGCCTTTTCCTGCATTGGTGGGGGTCCGCTGGTGAATGGAGGTCCCGGAAACCTCCTCCGCAATTTCCCTCTAGCCTTCGGTGAAGACGCTCCGAGTTGGTCTCCCACCACTTTCAGGGAAGAGTAGCCGCCTCCTTCCCTCCACAGCTTCCATTAGAGTCCTGAGCTTTGCATTGCTGAAGTGACTGGCCCTCCTCAAACCTGCCCTTACAGCCATCTCTTCGATGCAAGTCAGAACGAACTCAAGACACAGCTGCAAAACCTGCCCTTTAAGATGGTCAGGGACAGCTGCATCGTTACTATCATTGTTAGCATTAAATGGTTAGGAGCAGAATTTCGCGGTCCAAACGCCACTCCGTTGCCACACTGCTGAAAGCAGCCCTTAACACCAGTCATTACCATTCCACGGAATAGCCGTCTTAACACCACCCCATCCATCTCGGCGGTAAGGGACGCTAAAATGCGATGCGTGCACCCCGTTTTGGGCGGAGGGCAATTTTGGCCTCCATTTTTCCTCTGCATTGTAACCATGTTTAGGGCTGGAAATTGCCCTCCGCCCTATTTGGGGCGGATAATTCGAATTAGTCAAATTATCGCCGTCTGGCGGGCATCGGAGGGAAGAGGCGGAAAATTCGGCTCTTTACATTTGTCACCGCCTCCCAGCGCTTTGGGACACTGTTGAGTTGATAAATGGGTGGGTTGGGAGCAGAACGTTGATGACATTAGGTGTCCATCACCACCATGCTGAGCATGTCAACGCGGCGGTGATGATGTAAGCGCAATACGAAGTTAAAGGGGAGGGATGCTGTGAGGCCTAGTGAGGCCTACTTAGTGCCCATTGGGCCACCAGGAAGGGGGTATCGGGCTGTTTGTTGGCGGCCCGACCAAACCAACGGCCGCTATAGATCTCTCTTCCCTCTTCCAAACAATAATTTCAGCCCCAACTTCACCACAGTATTCCCTTACTGCACCAGTGTCGTATTCCTTCACTATCCATTCTGGACCTTTCTGAATGAGATTGACAATTTAGTGTCTAATTAGGAGCAGGTCTTTGCTGGGAGCCCATGGCCACTAGGAACTGAATTGACACCACCAAAACTCATCACACACAGGAACCTTACAGCTAACAGACAGAGGAGACTTTCACCCCATCAGTCTGAATTTGAGTCTAGATTCCAGAGGTAAATGGCTCATGTCTAACCCGTTACACTATCCAGTTCATATTCTGGATATCTAACTCATGATTTCCACAAAACCCATTTATGAGAATAGAAAAATCAAGGATCACTTTTATTTAATTGTTGATGTCAACAATCAAAACTCATTTATCTTTGCAAATAATAACTTATTCACCAGTGAAATGAAACATTAATGTCTCATTAATCAGTCCTGGAGTCTGTCTAGTGTGAATGTTGCAATTAGATTCATGAAAATGGCGATTGTTTTCCAATTACCATTACATGAAGGAGCATTTTTCTGATTAAAAATAATTATTTACTTAAGTCATTAGAGCCCTCAATTATATCCTAATATTTATTACAAGCATCTCAAACTGTGAGATTATTTATTGATTCTAGCAACAAAAAATTGTTCAAGTGCATCGCTACATTTTAATTTATGCTCAATGTCATTTTTGTGTGTTTTGTCGGTCTGTTTTCCACTCTCCGGCGGTCAGAGGGTGGGTTTGGAGGGGAGTCCTCTGTCAAAATCTAAAAGATTGACAGCGGGGCAGTATCCCGCTCTGAACCCGCCTCCATATAAATTTCCCAAGTGCCGGATCTGCCTGCGCTTTTCAGACTCGACACTAAGCGACGGGTGAGCCAATTGAAATACTAAAGAGGGTACTTAAAGGTATTGAAGCAGCATTTTACCAGCTAATAACCATTTTTCTAACTTTTTCATGACGTTCCCGTCGCTCAGGTAAGTAGTCGGGTTTTCAATGACTCACCATTGCTTTGAATTTGTGACAGCTGCAAAAGTGGAATAAAAGTTACCATTTTATAGCTGTTCACTTTCCAATGTTAGAAGCTGGAGCCTTCAGGATTTGGAATATACTTTTGAACTTTATGCACTTAGGAAGTGTTTGGAGTATACTCTCTATCCATTGTCACCTCCTTGGAACAGCCTACCTCAACATTGACAGATCGCTTCTGTCATCTCAACTTCAGTAGTCATCTATTCCATCAGCATCGGTGTCCTTGAAAAAATCTCACCTTGGTTCTCAGAATCCCACCACAATCAGCTGCAACACCAACATCACTAGGCACACCAGCAACACCAACAACAATACCAACCTTCTCCGCAATCACCTTATGCTGGACAAGACACAGGGCATCAGCACATGACCGCATTGCTGCCCAGGAGGCCAGGGATGGCCTCATCAGGGCCAGATTTACCTCACTTGAAACTGTACATCCTGCCTGCCACATAACGTACCAAGTTGGCACCATGCCACAACAGCACCATAAAGCATCCCTACAATGCCCAAGCCATTCCTTTCACACTCATCACCATTACGGTGGTACCGTTATATCTCACCATTCACTACAACTCACTAAGCCACTTTCAAAGGAGCACACAAATCGGTCCAAGAAGGCAAAGTGTTGAAAATAAAGATTTCAATGTTTGACAACACATGAACAGAAACTTGACATGAACATTGGCTAAAAGATCCAAGTTCCTACCTTTGTGTGTTGTTAACTTGTATGATTGCACAAGGATGAGGGTCTGTATGAGGAGTGGCTAGTGAGATGGGGATGTGATAATGTAGATAGAGAGAGAGGGATGAATGGAGGTGCAAGATAAGTTGGTGTGAGTAAGGATGTGCAGAGTAGGGAAGGCAGAGTGATGGGGATGTGATGAGTGGTACATAGTAGGATGAGGTCGAGTGTGGCTTTGCAGTAACATTTTGTGATCTACTGAGATCATTGAAAGGTTTGCACCACTGCAGCCAGTCCTCCTGATGATATCCCTGTTTGTGCCCTCCTGTGCAATGTGCAGCCAGGCTCAGTTTGTGTCCTGAGGAGGTATCTTACACCCATTGGAAGGGAAGAGAATCTCCCTGCATGCTGTGACTCCCTCCAGAAGCATATGGATTATTTTTTCAGTAGTTTGCTTTGGAGACTCAAACATGGTGAGGATTTCCCTTTGTGTCAGACACCTAACTAACCAAAAATAAAATCACTGTTCTTAAATACAGACCATGCCATCATTGTCTTGTCCAGATGCAAGTGTTCATTGAATACATTGTGGGCATTTCTCCTTTGAAAAACCACTCTTCACCAGTACTCATTGGCAGCCATATTCTTCAGGTTAATAGCCCCTGTCTGCTTATAAGTCCCTTTCAAATTCTCACTTTCGATGTTGTCATGGTTTAGAAATTTTGACCATTTTTGTCACAGAAAGTTATGTTTAAAGGATGTGTTTTAAAACCAATTTAAATTGCAGTTGTTTAAAATGCCACAGCTTGCAGACTCCGAGACAGAGCTGGAAAATGTAAATTGAGATTCAGACAAAGCATTTGAACCAGAGTGCACTGAACAATGAAAAGTATTTTAGAGATTCCAGTGAACATTCCCACCTTTATCATTGGGATGACCTATTCACATGAGCCCAGCATGGAGTGTCTAACAGGGTAATCAGTCTTATTGGCAGGCCTACTCTAAATGGGAATCTCTAAATGGAAGCCACATAGTCTTTTGACTTCCTATCAACATTAGGGGAGAAAAGGAGGAAAAGGGGACACATGGGCAGTCAGTCAGGTTTCTTAAACAGAAAGCTTCAAGGTGCATGTCTGAACCTGGATCTCCTGATGACATCAGGTCAGTTTTTGCAATTAGAGGTTGCCTGGAAAGAATGTCACAAATGATTAGGTCAGCCATAAAAGAGACAGGGTGTGTGGTTAACTATATTCTGCTTATTTTTCAAGGAGAGAGTGAAAATTGAGTGAGGTAAGATTTGTTTACCTCATCAACATAGACAGTCTCTCAGAATCGAGGAAGACTTACTTCCACTCTTAAAAATGAGGCTGAACAGTCCAATACAAGAACCACAGTCCCTGTCACAGGTGGGATAGATAGTCATTGAGGGAAAGGGTGGATGGGGCAGGTTTGCCGCATGCTCTTTCCACTGCCTGCGCTTGATTTCTGCATGCTCTCGGCGATGAGAATCGAAGTGCTCAGCGCCCTCACGGATGCACTTCCTCCACTTAGGGCGGTCTTTGGCCAGGGACTCCCAGGTGTCAGTGGGGATGTTGCACTTTTTCACGGAGGCTTTGAGGGTGTCCCTGTAACGTTTCCTCTGCCCACCTTTGGCTCGTTTGCCGTGAAGGAGTTCCGAGTAGAACGCTTGCTTTGGGAATCTTGTGTCTGGCATGCGGACTATGTGGCCTGCCCAGCAGAGCTGATCAAGTGTGGTCAGTGCTTCAATGTTGGGGATGTTGGCCTGGTCGAGTACGCTAATGTTGGTGCATCTGTCCTCCCAGGGATTTATAGGATCTTGCAGAGACATCATTGGTGGTATTTCTCCAGCGATTTGAGGGGTCTACTGTACATGGTCCATGTCTCTGAGCCATACAGGAGGGCGGGTATTACTACAGCCCTGTAGACCATGAGCTTGGTGGCAGTTTTGAGGGCCTGGTCTTCAAACACTCTTTTCCTCAGGCATTCGAAGGCTTTGTTTGTCTACCATTGTTACTCTGGAATTTCACATGTTGGTCGTAATATAAGGCAGCTTAACGACTCACATCAGGCATTGTCTCACCAAAGTATTCTGCAGTTCACCTTCAGAAGGGTTAAAAAAATGTGTGCAAGGACACATGACAGTCACGGTGGGGTAAAATTCAACGATGGCAGGAAAATGGGTGGGAGCGGAGTGCATCGCCCACCCGTATATAGCCTGCTCAATTTTACTTTCCATTGAAGTCAATATTTCAGATTCAAATTTCAATCTGCTCTTAATCCAATTCTGCATCTTATTTGATGATTTTTCTTTGTTAAACTTTGATGAACATTAAAAAAATAATCTTTTGATTCTGCTTTGCAGCTATTTAATATTTTTATCCTTCTAAGATATTTTACCACTGCTAATTAACATATATATTATATATTTACTATTCAGTGAATTAAAATTTAATCAAGAAATTTGACCAGAATAATTTAAATAAACCCCATCATACATTTATGTCGACATGCATGCATTTTAAAAAATTAAAAATAAATACTAATTTCTTTCAAGTTCCCATTCGATAAATAATTGGATAAAGTTGAACAGAAACTTTTTTCTAACATTTCTATATCTAACTATCCTTTGAGGTTATTAAGTTAATATTAACACTGTGATTCCAAGATATTCCCCCATCCTGCAGCCTAATAGGTAAAGGAAATACCTGGAGCAGCACTAAACCAAACAGATTAGGAGGTTCCATAGCGGAAAGCAACTAATTCAGCACGTGTTCTTTACTGAATAAACTGTTTTCAGCTGTGGCATCAGTTGGAGTGCTAGAATTGGTCTCAGCATCTCTGTGCAAAATCAGCCAGGGCTCCAGCTTCCGATTCATATTCAATGACTCCTTTTGGAAGAATGCATGTGTTACAACAAGATTGAGCTTGGTTGTAAAGCATTCCATGGTTAAACAGCCTGACAGCATTCACTGTTTATGCTCTCCCTCTTTCCTAATGGAGCTGAATGGATTTTAGTGCACAGCTACGACCAGATCTCCAGAGTCTTGCCGAGTTAGACTATCACCCAGCACATGTCAGCAAAGGAGAGAAAATTAGTAATAAAAACCCACTGAAATTATAGCCTTCAGTCACGTACTTTATAAAAACTAGTGTCCATAAATATAAGATAATCACTACTAAATCTAATAGGGCATTCAGGAGAAACTTCTTTACCCAGAGAATGGTGAGAATATGGAACTTGCTACTATATGGAGTAGTTGAAGTGAACAGCATAAATACATTTAAGGGGAAGTACATGAGAGAGAAAGGATAAGTAGGATAGGGTGAGATGAAGAGGGGTAGGAGGAGGCTCGTGTGGCACATAAACAGCAGCACTAGACCTGTTGGGCTGTTGTTGTGCTGTAAATTGTAACCAATTTTATGTAGGGATCACTAAAACTCTAACAATAAATATTAAACCCGACATAACAGTCCCTTATTATAAACTGTTTTGTATCGTTTTGTAAAGTCCTGTCCCCTCAGTACAGATTCACACGAGGCATGTAGTGAAGTCAAGGTCACTTTGGACCTGCACCTTTATTTCACAGTTCTGGAATGCTGCACTTGCCTGAGACCTGCCCTTATATACCTGTCTCTATGCACCCCTGGTGGTAAGGTATGCTGGTGGTTACAGGTCATATCTTATTACAGTCATGTATAGCATGTTAGGATACAGTTATATATAATAATGTAAGATACATGACACTTTTAATGTGACATTATCTTCCACAAATACAACCTGATATAGTTTGCTCAGGGGCTGATACCGTCTGACTGTAGGGGAAGTTTCTGCTGCTCCCTAGTGGTAATAAGAGTTTATAGCATTGCTTTGTGTTAGTTGTAAACTGTGATGGTTACATTTAACAGCTAAAGGACAGCCAGCCTGCTCTTCTGTGCTTGGGTATTGAGAACCCCAATGAAAAAAGTAAGTGATTTTTCAACATGCAAACAAATAATGCTAACTTTAGTGGTAGATAGATTTTGAGGAATTAGCGAGAATATTTCTCAATTAACAGCATTTTGTTTGAATAAAGTACAAATTGCAATGTTGTTTCTATTTAATTTGGATGCATAAATACTAGGAAAGTCCTCAGGAGGTTAAAAAGCCAAAATAAAAATGTGAAGAAGTCATTAGAATTGACAACATATGTCTTGGGCAAATAGAGCAAGTTTTATCGAAAAAATTAATTTCATTTCTTTTGTAAATAAGAGATGAGGAGTGTGCCACTTGCTGTGAATTGCTGTAATGCTGACACTCTGAATATGGTAATATCTGTTAAAATCCAACACTGGAGAATTTGGAGCTGGATATAATTCATAATAGTCACGTAGAATCATAGCAATTTACAACATGGAAGGAGGGCATTTCGGCCCATTGTGTCTGTGCCAGCCAACCAAGAGCTATCCAGCCTAACTCCACTTTCCAGGTCTTGGTCCGTAGCCATGTAGGTTACGGCACTTTAAGTACACATCCAAGTATTTTTTAAATGTGGTGAGGGTTTCTGCCTCTACCACCCTTTCAGGCAGTGAGTTCCAGACCCCTACCATCCTCTGGGTAAATACATTTCCCCTCATATCTCCTCTAAACCTTCCCCCAATTACTTTAAATCTATGCCCCCTGTTTGTTAACCCCTCTGCCAAGGGAAACAGGTCCTTCCTATCCACTCTTTCCAAGCCTCTCATCATTTTATATACCTCAATCGGGTCTCCCCTCAGCCTCTTCTGTTCCAAAGAAAACAGACCCAGCATCTCCAATCTTTCCTCATAACCAAAATTCTCCAGTCCAGGCAACATTCTTGCCAATCTCCTCTGCACCCTTTCCAGTGCAATCACATCTTTCCTGTAATGTGGTGGTGACCAGTATTGCACACAGTACTCCAGCTGTGACCTAACCAGTGTTTTCTACAGTTCAAGCATAACCTCCTTGACTAATAAAGGCAAGTATTCCATATGCCTTCTTAACCACCTTATCTACCTGGCCTGCTATCTTCAGGGATCTGTGGACCTGCACTCCAAGGTCCCTTTGTTCCTCTACACTTCTCAGTGTCCTACCATTTAATGTATATTCCCTTGCCTTGTTAGTCCTCCCCAACTGCATTACCTCACACTTATCTGGATTGAATTCCATTTGCCATTATTTTGCCCACCTGACCAGTACATTGATATCTTCCTGCAGTCCACCGCTTTCTTCTTCATTATCAACCACAGAGCCAATTTTAGTGTTATCTGCAAACTTCTTAATCATACCCCCAACATTTAAGTCAAAGTCATTGATATATACCACAAAAAGCAAAGGACCCAGCACTGAGCCCTGCGGAACACCACTGGATACAACCTTCCAGTCACAAAAACATTCATCAACCATTACCCTTTGCTTCCTGCCTCTGAGCCAATTTTGGATCCAACTTGCCACTTTGCCCTGGATCCCATTGGATTTTACTTTCATGACCAGCCATGCCATGTGGGACCTTATCAAAAGCTTTGCTAAAATCTATATACACTACATCATACGCACTGCCCTCATCAATCTTCAAATTCAATCAAGTTAGTCAGACACGATCTTCCCTTAACAAATCCATGCTGACTGTCCTTGATTAATCCATGTCTTTCCAAATGAAGATTTATCCTGTCTTTCAGAATTTTTTCCAGTAATTTTCCCACCACTGAAGTTAGGCTGACTGGCCTGTAGTTACTCGTCTATACCTTTCTCCCTTTTTAGACAAAGGTACAACATTAGCAGTCCTCCAGTCCTTTGGCACCACACTTGTAGCCAGAGAGGACTGGAAAATGATGGTCAGAGGCTCTGCTATTTCTTCTTTTGATTCTCTTAACAGCCTGGGATACATTTTATCCTGGCCTGAGGATTTATCCACTTTCAAAGCTGCTAAACCCCTAAATATTTCCTCTCTCACTATGTTTATCTCGCCTAATATTTCACACTCCTCCTCCCTCATTGCAAAGTCTGCATCACCCCTCTTGTTTGTGAAAACAGATGCAAAGAATTCATTAAGAATCATACCCACATCTTCTGCCTCAACACACAGATTTCCTTTGTGGTCTCTAATAGGCACCACTCTTTCTCTGGTTGTCCTCTTGCTCATAATGTATTTATAAAACATCTTTGGGTTTTCCCTGATTTTACTTGCTAATATTCTTTCATGCTCTCTTTGCTTTCCTGCTATCTTTGTTAATTGCACTCCTGCACTTCTTATACTCCTCTAGAGCTTCTGCAGTATTGAGTTCTCGGAATCTGTCATAAGCTTTCCTTTTTTTCTTTATCTTACCCTTAATGTCCCTTGACATCCAGGGGGCTCTAGATTTGTTAGCCCCACACTTTTTCTTTAAGGGAACATACTTGCTCTGTACCCTCAGGATCTCCTCCTTGAATGCCTCCCACTGCTCTGACACTGATTTACCATCAAGTAGCCGTTTCCAGTCCACTTTGGCCAAATCCCACCTCAGCTCAGCAAAATAGGCTTTACCCCAATTGAAAACTTTTTTTCCTGGTCCACCTTTGTCCTTTTCCATAACAACCCTAAATCTTACTGAATTATGATCACCAGCACCAAAATGCTCTCCCACTAATACCCCTTCCACCTGCCCCTCTTCATTCCCCAAAACCAAGTCCAGAACTGCTTCCTCCCTTGTCGGGCTTGTTACATACTGGCTAACGAAGTTCTCCTGAATGCATTTTAGGAATTCCACATCCTCAGTACCATCCACACTGCTTATTTCCAGTTAATGTGAGGGTAGTTGAAATCCCCCACTATTACAGCTCTATGGTTTTTGCACTTCACAGCAATTTGCCTACATATTTGTTCTTCTATCTCCCTTTGACTGCTTGCAGGTCTATAGTACACTCCCAGTAGCGTGATCGCCCCTTTTTTGTTCTTCAATTCAACCCATATGGCCTCATTTGCTGACCCCTCTAACATATCACTGCTTCTCACAGCTGTAATTGTTTCTTTAATTAATTCTGTGACCTCCCCTCCTTTTTTAACTCCCTCTCTATCCCGTCTGAAAATCTGTAACCAGGAATGTTGAGCTGCCATACCTGCCCTTCTTTCAGCCATGTCTCAGTAATAGCTATAATATCATACTCCCAAGTGTCTATCTGTGCTCTCAGCTCATCTGCCTTATTCCCTATAAACCTTGCATTGAAGTATATATCATTTAATGGTGCCAAACTCCATTGTTGTCTATTTTACAGCCCTTGTTCCATATGAGTAAATGAACTACATGGTGTTTTATTAAAAGACTGGAGACTCCCAGGTTCGATCCCGGTCTGCGCTGAGTGGGCTGAGGCACCAGCTGGGGAACTACAATTGGCTTGGTGTCCCTGAACTTTCAAACAGGGCGTCGGGGGGTGTGGGGCAATCAGCCAGGGCTACTACTGCTACTGACTGATATCCGGTGGAAAGGCGATGTTGGTATTGTCCTCCATTATCAAATAGCCAGCTAACTCACTATCTAAGGTGACATATTAAGAATGACCACTTGGGTAGGATACCAAAAAGCAACCTGTTCCCAGGGAACTGTAACCCAGTAAGAGAACCACCTACATAAGAACATAAGAACATAAGAACATAAGAACATAAGAAATAGGAGCAGGAGTGGGCCATTTGGCCCTTCGAGTCTGCTCCGCCATTTAATAAGATCATGGCTGATCTGATCGTGGACTCAGCTCCACTTCCCTGCCCATTCCCCATAACCCTTTACTCCCTTATTGCTCAAAAATTGGTCTATCTCCACCTTAAATATATTCAATGGCCCAGCCACCACAGTTCTCTGGGGCAGAGAATTCCATAGATTTACAACCCTCTGAGAGAAGAAATTTCTCCTCATCTCAGTTTTAATTGGGTGGCCCCTTATTCTAAGACTATGTCCTCTGGTTTTAGTTTCCCCAATGAGTGGAAATATCCTCTCTGCATCCACTCTGTCGAGCCTCTTATCAATAAGATCACTTCTCATTCTTCTGAACCCCAATGTGTATAGGCTCAACCTACTCAACCTATTTTCATAAGTCAACCCCCTCATCTCCGGAAACAACCGAGTGAATCTTCTCTGAACAGCCTCTAATGCAGGAATATCCTTCCTTAAATACAGAGACCAAAACTGTATGCAGCACTCCAGGTATGGCCTCACCAATACCCTGTACAGTTGTAGCAGGACTTCTCTGCTTTTATACTCTATCCCCCTTGCAATAAAGGCCAACATTTCATTTGCCTTCCTGATTACTTGCTGTACCTGCCTACTAACTTTTTGTCTCTCTGTGCTGCAATACTTTGCAATTTTTCTCCATTTAAATTATAATTTGCTTTTCTATTATTTCTGCCAAAGTGGCTAACCTCACACTTTCCAACATTATACTCCATCTGCCAAATTTTTGCCTACTCACTTAGCCTGTCTATATCCCTTTGCAGATTCTTTGTGTCCTCCTCACAATTTGCTTTCCCACCCATCTTTGTATCATCAGCAAACTTGGCTACATTACACTCGGTCCCTCCATTCAAGTCATTAATATAAATTGTAAATAGTTGAGGACCCAGCACCGATCACTGCGGCACCCAACTAGTCACTGTTTGCCAACTGGAAAATGACCCATTTATCCCGACTCTCTGTTTTCTGCTAGTTAGCCAATCCTCTGTCCATGCTAATATATTACCCCAACCCCGTGAGCTTTTATCTTGTGCAGTAACCTCTTATGTGGCACCTTATTGAATGCATTCTGGAAATCCAAATACACCACATCCACTGGTTCCCCTCTTATCCACCCGGCCCGTTACATCCTCAACAAACACCAGCAAATTTGTCAAACATGATTTCCCTTTCATAAAACAATGCTGACTCTGCTTGATTGAATCATGCTTTTCCAAATATCCCTCTACTGCTTCCTTAATAATGGACTCCAGCATTTTCCCTCCAGAAGAAGATTTAAAAAAATTAAAGCTGTGTGCAGGCCATACATGTTTTATGAGGTGAAAATATGGTTCTGACTGCAATGTTGTCATACTGTATCAAGAGATAGATACGAATGAGAAAGGCCATCTCAGCGTATCCATTCAGAAGGTTAACTCTGTCCCCCATCACAGCATTCATGTGTTTAAGATTCCAGGAATTTCGACTGTATTACCCTACCTGTTAGTTTATACCATGTATTGGTCATTCTTTGTATGAAAATAACTTCCTGATATCAGAACGACATTTGCTTTTTACAAATTTGAACCAGTGTCCCTTTATCCCACTGTCATAGTTCAGTTTAAAGACATTCATATTTTCCCATTCCATACCATTTCCTATCTATATAATTCTATAAGATCACCAATCAAGAAACTTCTGAAAAGCCGAAGGGGGAAAAATTCCGCTGTGCCCCATTTGGGGGCAATAACATTCGGAGGCAGGAAATTTTTCTCCAGGCACGGAAGTCCCGCCCCACTCCTTAAATTTGTGTTACCGCCCCCAAAAGGAAATGGAGTGCAAAATAATGCGCTCCACTTCCTTTCTGGGGTGGTAGTGGGATGGACAGGTTGGGAGCGGGGTGCAGTGCTACGCACTGGGCCGTGTAACGCTGCCGCATAGGAGGGGCTCTTCCCTTAAGTAAAGGGTAGGGCCCAAGTTGCAAACTTTGCAGTGATGAAAGTGTCCTACTTGGACCACCACAGAACGGGGGTGTCGTGCCAACAGCTCACCTGACCAACCGCAGCACGGACCCCACGTTCAAAACATCAACGGGCGCTTGCTAAAATCAATGGATTTTTTTTTGTAATGGTCCGCACCTCCCCTTTAACTTGAGCCCTGCGAGAGGCCGGCCACCCTGTATGCACCCCCTGAAGCTGTCGGCTGGCATCGCCCCACGCATCTTCAAGGGGCGACACCCAATTTAGGATCCGGGGCGCTGCGCACGGTCATCATCATCATCAGCGCAGCGGAGCGGGATGCTATGGGTTATCACCACCACTAAACTCCCGCAGGATTTAGCAAGTGTCAATTGTGTCCAGGCGAAAAGTCATTTGCGTCTCCTGTTAGCGCCGGAGGGCACTAATGGAAGATGTAAACAACTCGAATTTCTAGGCCTAAGTTTCCCCAAGTTCTTGCTCATAATATACCTCTATCATTAGAAATTTGCCTCAAGGCTCCTCACTCTACTCACTCCAATCCTTGGCTCTCTTCCTTTTGCTTCAGTGTCCAGAACTTTTTATTTTATTTGTTCATTCATGGGATGTGGGCGTTGCTGGCAAATTCACTAAATATATTCAAAAAGGAGTTAGATGTAGTCCTTACTACTAGGGGGATCAAGGGGTATGGCGAGAAAGCAGGAATGGGGTACTGAAGTTGCATGTTCAGCCATGAACTCATTGTATGGCGGTGCAGGCTCGAAGGGCCGAATGGCCTACTCCTGCACCTATTTTCTATGTTTCTATGTTTCTAAAACTAGCATTTATTGGCCATCCCTATTTTCCCTTGAGAAGGTGATGGTGAACCGCATCTTGAACCACTGCAGTCCGTGTGGTGAAGGCACTCCCACAGTGCTGTTAGGTCGGGAGTTTCATGATTTTCAACCAATGACAATGAAGGAACAGTGATATATTTCCAAGTGAGCATAGCGTGTGATTTGAATGTGAACTTGGAGGTGGTGGTGTTCCCATGCGCCTGTTGCTCTTGTCCTTCTAGGTGGTAGAGGTCATTAACGAGTTGCTGTAGAATATCTTGTAGATGGTACACACAGCAATCATGTTGCACCAGTGGTGGAGGGTTTAATGTGATGGATGGGGTGCCAATTAAGCAAACTGCTTTGTACTGGATGGTGTCTAGCTTCTTGCAAGTGTTGTTGAAGCTGCACTCATCCAGGCAAGTGGAAAGTATTCCATCGTAATCCGACTTGTGTTCTTGTTGGTGATGGAAAAACTTTGGGGAGTCAGGAGGTGAATCGCTTGCTGTAAAATACCCAGCCTCTGACCTGCTTTTGTAGCCACAGTATTTATGTGGCTGATCCAGTTAAGTTTCTGATCAATAGTGATGGTAGGGAATTTGACAATGGTAATATCATTGAATGTCAAGAGGAGGTAGTTAGACCCTCTCTTGTTGGGAATAGTCATTGCCTGGCACTTGTGTGGCACAAATGTTACTTGCCACTTACCAGCTCAAGCCTGGATGTTGTTGCATGCAGGCATGAACTGCTTCATTATCTGAGGACTTGTGAATGGAACTGAATATTGTGAAATCATCAACGAACATACCTACTTCTGACTTTATGATGGCGGGAAGGTCATTGATGAAGCAGCTAAAGATGGTTGGGCCAAGGACATTGCCCTGAGAAACTCCTGCAGTAAATTCTGGGGCCTTCAACAACCACAAACATTGTCCTATATCCTAGGTATGGCTCCAGCCAGTGGAGAGTTTTCCCCCTGATTCCCATCGGCTTCAGTTTTACTAGGGCTCTTTGATGCCACACTCAGTCAAATGCTGCCTTGGTGTCAAGGGCAGTTACTCTCACTTCACCTTTAGAATTCTGCTCTTTGTCCATGTGCTGTAATGATGTCTGGAACCGAGTGGTCCTGGTCAATCCCAAACTGAGCATCAGTGAGCAAGTTATTGATGAGTAAATGCTGCTTGATAGCACTGTCAACGACATCTTCCATCACTTTGGTAATAATTGAGAGTAGACTGATGGGTTGGTGATTGGCTGGATTGGATTTGTCCTACTTTTTGTGGACAGGACATACCTCGCCAATTTTCTACATTATCGGGTAGATGCCCGCGTTGTAGTTGTACTGGAACAGCTTAGCTAGAGGTGCACCTAGTTTTGGAGTACAGGTCTTTAGCACGACAGCTGGGATATTGTTGAGGCCCATAGCCCTTGCTGTATCTAGTGTGCTCAGTCGTTTCTTGATATCATGTGGAGTGAATCGAATTGGATGAAGACTGGCATCTGTGATGGTGGGGACCTCAGGAGGAGGCCGATATGAATCATCCACTCGGCACTTCTGGCTGAAGCTGGTTGCAAATGCTACAGCTTTGTCTTTTGCACTCAGGAACTGGGCTTTGCCATCATTGTGGATAGGAATGTTCATGGAGCCTCCTCCTCCCATTAGTTATTTAATTGTCCACCACCATTCACGCTTGGATATGACAGGACTGCAGAGCTTTGATCTGATCTGCTGATTGTGGGATCACTTAGCTCTGTCTATAGCATGCGGCTTCCGCTGTTTAGCATGCCTATAGTCCTGTGTTGTAGCTTCACTAGTTTGGCGCCTCATTTTTAGGTATGCCTGTTGCTGCTCTGGCATGCTCTTCTACATTGAACCAGGGTTGGTAGCCTGGCTTGATGATGAAAGTGAGAGATATGTCGGGACATGAGGTTACAGCTTATGATGGAATACAATTCTGCTGTTGCTGATGATCTACAGTGCCTGATGGATGTCCAGTTTTGAGCTAGTAGATATTTTGTTAATCTATCCCATTTAGTACTGTGGTAGTGCCACACAACATGATGGATTGTGTCCTCAGTGCGAAGACGGGACTTTGTCTCCGCAACAACTGTGCAGAGGTCACTCCTACCAACACCATCATGAATAGATGGATCTGCGACAGATAGATTGGTGAGGATGAGGTCAAGTAGGTTTTTTCCTCATGTTGGTTCTCTCACCATCAGTTACAGGCCCAGTCTGGCAGCTATGTCCTCCAGCTCGGTCAGTAGTGGTGCTCCCGTGACACACTTGGTGATGGATATTAAAGTCCCCCACCCAATTCTGTGCCCTTGATTCTTCCAAGTGGTCTCACGGAGAAAGGAGAGAGGAGCGCCCTTGGGTGGGGTGTGGGGAGGAGATTCATCAGCTGATGGGGGACGGTAGGTGGTAATCAGCTGGAGCTTTCCTTACCCAAGTTTGACCTGCTGCTTCATGAGGTCCAGAGTTAATGTTGAGGACTCCCAGGACCACTCCCTGTCGACTGCATGACAGGGGTGGTGATGGGAGCTGATAGGTATCACTAGGGATTTGTCATCATTAAGGATGGATGTGACTGATCTCCCAATTTTGGCATAAGTCCCCAGGTGTTAGTGAGGAAGACTTTGCAGGGTCAACTGTCCGAGTATGATGCCTGCGTCTACAGTGGTCCATCCGGTTTTTTTTGTAATGGATTGATACAACTGCTGGGCCATCTCAGAGGGCAGTTAAGAGTCAAAGTTTGGAGGGAGTCACATATATGTCAGACTGGGTAAGGACAGTAGGATTTCTTCCCGAAAGGACATTAATATAATTAATGACATTAATTTGACAACAATTAGATAGCTTCATGGTCACCATTACTGATATTGGCAGTTTATTCCATATTTAGTTAATTAAATGAATTCAAAGTCACAAACTGCCATAGTGGGATTTGAACTCTAGATTATTAGTCCAGAACTCAGGATTATTAGTCCTGTAACATACCCATATACTGGCAAGTGTGCCCTGAGCAGAGCATGTACATTTTGATTATGACTTCCTTTAGCTTGTATTCTGCTGTTCTTACTATATTCTACTGTATACTTCAACATTCTATTGATTCTGTTGTTTGTTGCTCTGCACTGGTTGGACATGTTGAGAGTCAAGTCTACTAGGACTCCTAGATCTCTTTCAACTTCATGGTTAGCTATTTCAACACCATTCATCGTGTCCCAGGAAGTGTGACTTAGGTAGCTGAAGGCATGACCACTTGGGCAAGGGAGAGACATGCGTAAGTGGCTGGAGTCAGAGGAAAGGAGAGATTTGCAGTGATATGATGGCTTTGGTCTTTCCAATATTTGGCTGGAGAAAGTTACAACATCCAAAACTGAATGTCGGACAAGTAGTTATAAACACATCCTTGGGGAACATCAGAGATGACAGTTCGTGGGAAAATAAATCATTGCAAGAAATACTCTGGCTATGATAGGTAGCGAACCAAAAGCAGTCAACAAAGGTATTCTACGTGTTCCCTATTGAAGTGTTGCTGAACAACTACATATCCCTCCAATCAATCTGCTGAAGCTCTTCCCTAATCTTCTTGAAGTCAGCCCTTTTAAATTTAAATGTCTGGCTCCTCGTATTTTTGAATCCAAAGAGACATAATCATCATCATCATAGGCAGCCCCCAAAATCGAGGAAGACTTGCTTCCGCTCTAAAAGTGAGTTCTGAGGTGACTGAACAGTCCAATACGGGAATTACAGTCTCTGTCACAGGTGGGACAGAGAGTTGTTGAAGGAAAGGGTGGGTGGGGAGTCTGGTTTGCTGTACGCTCCTTCTGCTGACTGCGCTTGATTTCTGCATGCTCTCAGCGATGAGACTCGAGGTGCTCAGCACCCTCCTGGATGCTCTTCCTCCATTTAGGGCAGTCTTTGGCCAGGGACTCCCAGGTGTCAGTGGGGATATTGCACTTTATCAAAGAGGCTTTGAGGGCGTCCTTGAAATATTTAATTAAATTCAACCGGTGATATGATCCTTTCACACTGGAATCTGTCCAGTTCGATTTCGACCTTCTCCCTCATCATATACGGAACTGCCCGAGCTTTATGATGGGCGGGTTTTGCATCCGAGTCCACCTTGGCTCCCGTGAAGTTGCCGATGCCTGGTTCAAACAGCGAGGGGAACATGCTCAGTACTTGGGAACATGTATCTTTCTCCGATGACAATGCCTTGGTGTCGTTCCAATCGCATCTGATTTTTTCAAGCCAGTTCCTGCCGGACAGCGTTGGGCCATTGCCTGGGACAATCCATAGCGGTAACTCATGAACCGCACCATCATACGACACTTTAATTGTGGCACTGCCAATCACCGTTATGAGTTCGTTGATGTATCTGCACAACTTGGCATTGACTGGACTCAGCCTGGGCCTCACAGCCTTAGTATCCCACAGCTTGTCGAATGCCCTCTGGCTCATTCTCAATTGACTCGCTCCCGTGTCCAGTTCCATCGATACCGGCATCCCAATAAATTTCACGTTGATCATTATCGGTTTGCTCTTCGTTAGGAACGAGTACAGTCCATAAACTTCCTCCTCTGGTATCTCAGATTGCGAATCTGGATCCGCGCTAGTCTGACCATCATCCTCCACGTGGTGTTTCGCAGCATGCTTGTTCATCTGCGGACACTTGCTCTGGAGATTCCCCTCTCTCAGAAAGCCTTTGCAACTATATTGCTTAAATCGGCACTGCTGGTGCCGGTGATTTCGCCCACAACGCCAACACGGAGAAATCGGATGCATTCCCGCTGGCGGACTTTGGGCAGCCACAGGTTTCGCGTACGCAGTCGGGTAGGCCCTGCTATGTGCCACTCTGCCGAACGCTGAATCGATCATATTTACAGTACTTGCCGAGTTTCGATTTTTCACTGATATCTGCTTTAGACTTCTATCCGTCGTCATGCATGACTGAGCAATCGTGATGGCCCTGTTCAAGTCCAATGTCTCCACCACCAGTAGTTTACACAGGACCACCTCGTTGATGCCGATTACAAAGAAGTCCCGCAGCATGTCTGCCAACCTAGCCACTAACTTACACGGTCCCGCTAGTCGTGTCAGGTCGGCAACGAATTCCGCGCATTCTGGCCCTCTGAGCGAATGTGCGTGTAAAATCTGTAACTCGAGATGATGATGCCTTCGTCTGGCTTAAGGTGGTCCTGTACCAGTGTACACAATTCTTCACATGTCTTCTCTGTTGGACTCTCACGCAGGAGTAGATTCTTTATCAGACCATAAATTTTTGGACGGCAAACCGTGAGGAACACCACCCGGTGCTGATCTGCGTCGCCAATCTCCTCCATTTTGTTGGACACGAAGAACTGGCTCAAAGGGCTCACAAAAAGTCTGCCCAATCTTCTCCTTCCACAAATTGCTCCAACAATCCAATTGTGCTCATTTTTGCATGCAAAGGTTCTTGTTGCCTCGTCGTCAAATGTTGAGTATGCAATAACTGTTAGACTGAGTAGGATGTCTCGGAGCGGGTGCAGGACATTCTAAAAAAGGAAGGAGAACAGCCAGTTGTCGTGGTGCACATTGGTACCAACGACATAGGTAAAAAAAGGGATGAGGTCCTACGAAACGAATTTAAGGAGCTAGGAGCTAAATTAAAAAGTAGGACCTCAAAAGTAGTAATCTCAGGATTGCTACCAGTGCCATGTGCTAGTCAGAGTAAGAATCGCAAGATAGCGCAGATGAATAAGTGGCTTGAACAGTGGTGCAGCAGGGAGGGATTCAAATTCCTGGGGCATTGGAACCGGTTCTGGGGGAGGTGGGACCAGTACAAACCGGACGGTCTGCAACTGGGCAGGACCAGAACCAATGTCCTAGGGGGAATGTTTGCTAGTGCTGTTGGGGAGGAGTTAAACTAATATGGCAGGGGAATGGGAACCAATGCAGGGAGACAGAGGGAAACAAAAAGGAGACAAAAACAAAAGACAGAAAGGAGATGAGGAAAAGTGGAGGGCAGAGAAACCCAAGGCAAAGAACAAAAAGGGCCATTGTACAGCAAAATTCTAAAAGGACAAAGGGTGTTAAAAAAACAAGCCTGAAGGCTTTGTGTCTTAATGCAAGGAGTATCCGTAATAAGGTGGATGAATTAACTGTGCAAATAGATGTTAACAAATATGATGTGATTGGGATTACGGAAACGTGGCTCCAGGATGATCAGGGCTGGGAACTCAACATTCAAGGGTATTCAACATTCAGGAAGGATAGAATAAAAAGAAAAGGAGGTGGGGTAGCATTGCTGGTTAAAGAGGAGATTAATGTAATAGTTAGAATGGACATTAGCTTGGATGATGTGGAATCTATGTGGGTAGAGCTGCAGAACACCAAAGGGCAAAAAACGTTAGTGGGAGTTGTGTACAGACCTCCAAACAGTAGTAGTGATGTTGGGGACGGCATCAAACAGGAAATTAGGGGTGCATGCAATAAGGGTGCAGCAGTTATAATGGGTGACTTTAATATGCATATAGATTGGGCTAACCAAACTGGAAGCAATACGGTGGAGGAGGATTTCCTGGAGTGCATAAGGGATGGTTTTCTAGACCAATATGTCGAGGAACCAACTAGGGGGGAGGCCTGGACTGGGTGTTGTGTAATGAGAGAGGATTAATTAGCAATCCCGTTGTGCGAGGCCTCTTGGGGAAGAGTGACCATAATATGGTGGAATTCTGCATTAGAATGGAGAATGAAACAGTTAATTCAGAGACCAAGGTCCAGAACATAAAGAAGGGTAACTTTGAAGGTATGAGGCGTGAATTGGCTAGAATTGATTGGCGAATGATACTTAAAGGGTTGACTGTGGATGGGCAATGGCAGACATTTAGAGACCACATGGATGAACTACAACAATTGTACATTCCTGTCTGGCGTAAAAATAAAAAAGGGAAGGTGGCTCAACCGTGGCTATCAAAGAAATCAGGGATAGTATTAAAGCCAAGGAAGTGGCATACAAATTGGCCAGAAATAGCAGTGAACCCGGAGACTGGGAGAAATTTAGAACTCAGCAGAGGAGGACAAAGGGTTTGATTAGGGCAGGGAAAATGGAGTACGAGAAGAAGCTTGCAGGGAACATTAAGACGGATTGCAAAAGTTTATTTCGATATGTAAAGAGAAAAAGGTTAGTAAAAACAAACGTAGGTCCCCTGCAGTCAGAATCAGGAGAAGTCATAACGGGGAACAAAGAAATGGCGGACCAATTAAACAAGTACTTTGGTTCGGTATTCACTAAGGAGGACACAAACAACCTTCCGGATATAAGAGGGGTCTAGTAAGGAGGAGGAACTGAGGGAAATCCTTATTCGTCGGGAAATTGTGTTGGGGAAATTAATGGGATTGAAGGCCGATAAATCCCCAGGGCCTGATGGACTGCATCCCAGAGTACTTAAGGAGGTGGCCTTGGAAATAGCGGATGCATTGACAGTCATTTTCCAACATTCCATTGACTCTGGATCAGTTCCTATGGAGTGGAGGGTAGCCAATGTAACCCCACTTTTTAAAAAAGGAGGGAGAGAGAAAACAGGGAATTATAGACCGGTCGGCCTGACATCGGTAGTGGGTAAAATGATGAAATCAATTATTAAGGATGTCACAGCAGCGCATTTGGAAAGAGGTGACATGATAGGTCCAAGTCAGCATGGATTTGTGAAAGGGAAATCATGCTTGACAAATTTTCTAGAATTTTTTGAGGATGTTTCCAGTAGAGTGGACAAGGGAGAACCAGTTGATGTGGTATATTTGGACTTTCAGAAGGCTTTCGACAAGGTCCCACACAAGAGATTAATGTGCAAAGTTAAAGCACATGGGATTGGGGGTAGTGTGCTGACATGGATTGAGAACTGGTTGTCAGACAGGAAGCAAAGAGTAGGAGTAAATGGGGACTTTTCAGAATGGCAGGCGGTGACTAGTGGGGTACCGCAAGGTTCTGTGCTGGGGCCCCAGCTGTTTACACTGTACATTAATGATTTAGACGAGGGGATTAAATGTAGTATCTCCAAATTTGCGGATGACACTAAGTTAGGTGGCAGTGTGAGCTGCGAGGAGGATGCTATGAGGCTGCAGAGCGACTTGGATAGGTTAGGTGAGTGGGCAAATGTATGGCAGATGAAGTATAATGTGGATAAATGTGAGGTTATCCACTTTGGTGGTAAAAACAGAGAGACAGACTATTATCTGAATGGTGACAGATTAGGAAAAGGGGAGGTGCAATGAGACCTGGGTGTCATGGTACATCAGTCATTGAAGGTTGGCATGCAGGTACAGCAGGCGGTTAAGAAAGCAAATAGCATGTTGGCCTTCATAGCGAGGGGATTTGAGTACAGGGGCAGGGAGGTGTTACTACAGTTGTACAGGGCATTGGTGAGGCCACACCTGGAGTATTGTGTACAGTTTTGGTCTCCTAACCTGAGGAAGGACATTCTTGCTATTGAGGGAGTGCAGCGAAGGTTCACCAGACTGATTCCCGGGATGGCGGGACTGACCTATCAAGAAAGACTGGATCAACTGGGCTTGTATTCACTGGAGTTCAGAAGAATGAGAGGGGACCTCATAGAAACGTTTAAAATTCTGATGGGTTTGGACAGGTTAGATGCAGAAAGAATGTTCCCAATGTTGGGGATGTCCAGAACCAGGAGTCACAGTCTAAGGATAAGGGGTAAGCCATTTAGGACCGAGATGAGGAGGAACTTCTTCACCCAGAGAGTGGTGAACATGTGGAATTCTCTACCACAGAAAGTTGTTGAGGCCAATTCACTAAATATATTCAAAAAGGAGTTAGATGTAGTCCTTACTACTAAGGGGATCAAGGGGTATGGTGAGAAAGCAGGAATGGGGTACTGAAGTTGCATGTTCAGCCATGAACTCATTGAATGGCGGTGCAGGCTAGAAGGGCCGAATGGCCTGCTTCTGCACCTATTTTCTATGTTTCTATGTTTCTACTGTTTAACTCCAAGAGGTATGACCTTGGCTCTGCTTAAGTAAGGCCCAAAATGCATTTTATACAAAATTGCTGGCCTTTTATACTTGGGCTGCACACACTTGCGTGCAGCCCAAAGGCCTCCAACAGTGACACCATCTAGTGGCTAGTGATCCCGAAAGAACATATATAGAAACATAGAAACATAGAAAATAGATGCAGGAACAGGCTATTCGGCCCTTCAAGCCTGCATGCCATTCAATATGATCATGTCTGATCATGCAACTTCAGTACCCCACTCCCGCCTTCTCTCCATACCCGCTGATCCCCTTAGCCGTAAGTGCCACATCTAACTCCTCTTGAATATATCCAACGATCTGGACTCAACAACTTTCTGTGGCAGAGAATTCCACAGGTTCACCACTCTCTGGGTGAAAAAGTTTCTCCTCATCTCGGTACTATATGGCTTACCCCTCATCCTTAGATTGTGACCCCTGGTTCTGGACTTCCTCAAAATCGGGAATATTCTTCCTGCTTCTAACCTGTCCCGTCCCGTCAGAATTTTATATGTTTCTATGAGATCCCTTCTCATTCTTCTAAATTCCAGTGAGTATAAGCCTAGCCGATCCAGTCTTTCTTCGTATGTCAGTCCTGCCATCCCTGATATTAACCTGGTGAATCTTCGCTGCACACCCTCAATAGCAAGCATGTCCTTCTTCAGATCAGGAGACCAAAATTACACACAATACTCAAGGTGTGGTCACACCAAGGCCCTGAACAACTGTAGTAAGACCTCCCTGCTCCTATACTCACTCCTTACTGCCTGCTGTACCTGCATGCCTACCTTCAGTGACTGATGTACCATGACACCCAAGTCTCGTTGCACTTCCCTTTTACTATTCAGATAATAATCTGCCTTCCTCTTTTTGCCACAAAAGTGGATAACCTCACATTTATCCACATTATACTGCATTGGCCATGCATTTGCCCATTCACCTAACCTGTGCAAGTCACCCTGAAGCCTCTTGGCATCCTCCTCACAGCTCACACCGCCACCCAGCTTAGTGTCATCTGCAAACTTGAAGATATTACATTCAATTCCCTCGTCCAAATCATTAATGTATATTGTAATTAGCTGGGGTCCCAGCACTGAACCCCACTAGTCACTGCCTGCCATTCTGAAAAGGACCCGTTTATTCCTAATCTTTGCTTCCTGTCTGCCAACCAGTTCTCTATCCACGTCAATACTCTATTTTCCCCCTCCTAATTAAACTCTTAGTCCTTCTCTGCTGAATTCTAAATTTCTCCCAGTCCTCAGGTTTGCTGCTTTTTCTGGCCAATTTATATGCCTCTTCCTTGGATTTAACACTATCCCTAATTTCCCTTGTTCGCCACGTTTGAGCCACCTTTCCTGTTTTTCTTTTACGCCAGACAGGGATTTACAATAGTTGTAATGCATCCATGTGATCTTTAAATGTCTGCCATTGCCTAACCACTGTCAATCCTTTAAGTATCATTCACAGTCTATCCTAGCCAAATCACGCCTCATACCATCGAAGTTTCCTTTCTTTAAGTTCAGGACCTTAGTCTCTGAATTAACTGTGTCGCTCTCCATCTTAATGAAGAATTCTACCATATTATGGTCACTCTTCCCCAAGGGGCCACGCACAACCAGATTGCTAATTAATCCTCTCTCGTTACACAAGACCCAGACTAGGATGGCCTGCTCTCTAGTTGGTTCCTCGACATATTGGTCGAGAAAACCATCCCTTATACACTCCAGGAAATCCTCCTCCACAGTATTGCTACCAGTTTGGTTCGGCCTAGGTTAAAGTCACCCATGATAACTGCTGTACCCTTATTGCACGCGCCCCTAATTTCCTGTTTGATGCCATCCCCAACCTCCCTCCTACTGTTTAGTGGTCTGTACACAACTCCACTAACATTTTCTGCCCTTTCGTGTTTCGCAGCTCTACCCATATAGATTCTGCAACTTCCAAGCTAATGTCCTTCCTTACTATTGCATTAACCTCCTCTTTAACCATTAACGCTACCCCACCTCCTTTTCCTTCCTGTCTATCCTTCCTGAATATTGAATACCCCTGGATGTTGAGTTCCCAGCTTTGGTTACCCTGGAGCCATGTCTCCGTAATCCCAATTACATCATACCCGTTAACAGCTATCTGCGCAGTTAATTCATCCACCTTATTATAAATGCTCCTCGCATTGAGACTCAGAGCCTTCACTCTTGTTTTTTTAACACTCTTTGTCCTTTTAGAATTTTGTTTTGGGCCCTTTTTGGTTTTTGCCCTTGATTTCTCTGCCCTCCACTTTTGCTTTTCTCCTTCCTACCTTTTGCTTCTGCCCCCTTTTTACTTCCCTCTGTCTTCCTGCATAGGTTCCCATCTCCCTACCATAATAGTTTAAACCCTCCCAAACAGCACGAGCAAACACTCCCCCTAGGACATAGGTTCCAGTCCTACCCAGGTGCAGACCATCCGGTTTGTACTGGTCCCATCTCCCCCAGAACCGGTTCCAATACCCCAGGAATTTGAATCCCTTCCCCTTGCACCATTCCTCAAGCCACATATTCATCTGAACTATCCTGCAATTCCTACCCTGACGAGCACGTGGCACTAGTCGCAATCCTGAGATTACTTCCTTTGAGGTCCAACATTTTAATTTTACTCCTAGCTCCCTAAATTCAGCTTGTAGGACCTCATCCCATTTTTTACCTATAGCATTGGTGACTATATGTAGCACGCCAGCTAGCTGTTAACCCTCCCCCTCCAAAATGCGCTGCAGCCACTCCGAGACATCCTTGACCCTTGCACCAGAGAAGCAACATACCATAAGAACATAAGAACATAAGAATTAGGAACAGGAGTAGGCCATCTAGCCCCTCGAGCCTGCTCCGCCATTCAATAAGATCATGGCTGATCTGGCCGTGGACTCAGCTCCACTTACCCGCCCTCTCCCCGTAACCCTTAACTCCCTTATTGGTTAAAAATCTATTTATCTGTGACTTGAATACATTCAATGAGCTAGCCTCAACTGCTTCCTTGGGCAGAGAATTCCACAGATTCACAACCCTCTGGGAGAAGAAATTCCTTCTCAACTCGGTTTTAAATTGGCTCCCCCGTATTTTGAGGCTGTGCCCCCTAGTTCTAGTCTCCCCAACCAGTGGAAACAACCTCTCTGCCTCTATCTTGTCTATCCCTTTCATTATTTTAAATGTTTCTATACGATCACCCCTCATCCTTCTGAACTCCAACTAGTAAAGACCCAGTCTACTCAATCTATCATCATAAGGTAACCCCTTCATCTCCGGAATCAGCCGAGTGAATTGTCTCTGTACCCCCTCCAAAGCTAGTATATCTTCCTTAAGTAAGGTAACCAATACCCTGTACAGTTGCAGCAGGACCTCCCTGCTTTTGTACTCCATCCCTCTCGCAATGAAGGCCAACATTCCATTTGCCTTCCTGATTACCTGCTGCACCTGCAAACTAATTTTTGGGATTCATGCACAAGGACCCCCAGGTCCCTCTGCACCGCAGCATGTTGTAATTTCTCCCCATTCATCTGGAGTCTCGTTTGCGACTGCAGAATCGCCTATCTGTTCCCCTTAAAATAGAATCCCCTATTACTATAGCTCTCCCACTCTTTTTCTTGCCCATGGTGCCACCCATGGTGCCATGAACTTGGCTGCTGCTGCCTTCCCCGATGAGTCATCTCCCCCAACAGTACCCAAAACTGTGTATCTGTTTTGGAGGGAGATGACCGCAGGGGACCACTGCACTACCTTCCTTCCACTGCTCTGCCCGATGATCACCCATTCCCTAGCTGCCTGAGTAACCTTTACCTGCGATGTGACCAACTCACTAAATGTGTTATTCACAACATCCTCAGCATCGCAGATGCTCCAGAGTGAGTCCATGCGCAGCTCCAGTGCCTCAATGCGGTCTGTCAGGAGCTGCAGCTGGACATACTTCCTACATACTTAGTAGCCAGGGACACTGGTAGTGTCCCTGATTTCCCACATAGCACAGGAGGAGCATGACGCAGGTCTGGGCTCTCCTGCCATGATTTAACCCTTAGATTAACTTAATTTGGCAACAATGCCAAAGGTTTCCTATTGTTAAGAGAAGAAGAAAAAGATCAAATACTCACCAATCCACCAGCCAATCACTTACCTGCTGGCTGTGATGTCACACTTCGATTTCTTTTTACTTCTTTGTTTACCGTCTGCCCCTGCACCAGCACCAGCTAGCTCCTTGGACTGCTGGTGGCTGCTCCTGTGATCGCTACCCGACAGTCACGCCCTTTTATGTGCCGCTCCAAATGCCGCTGGCTGCTCCTGTGGCCGCTCCCCAATGGTCGCGCCCTTTTATGAGTCCCTCCGACTGCTGAACAGAAAACAGAAAGTAGGAATAAACAGGTCATTTTTGGGTTGGCAGATTGTAACTAGTGGGGTGCTGCAAGGATCAATGCTTGGGCCTCAGCTATTTACGATCAATATTTATGACCTAGATGAAGGGACTGAGTGTAATATATCCAAGTTTTCTGATGATACAAAGCTAGGTAGGAAAGTAAGTTGTAAGGAGAATGCAAAGAGGCTGCAAAGAGATATAGGCAGGCTAAGTGAGTGGGCAGGAAGGTGGCAGATGAAGTATAAAATGAAGAAATGTGAAGTTATCCACTTTGGTAGGAATTATAGAAAAGCAGAATAGTTTTTAAAAGTTGGGAAACAAGTAAATGTTGATGTTCAGAGGGATTTGGGTGTCCTTGTAACGAATCCCAGAAAGGTAACACGCACGTACAGCAAGCAATTAGGAAGGTAAATGGTATGTTAGCCTTTATTGCAGTGTTGGAGTATAAAAGTAAGGAAGTCTTACCGCAATTATATAGGACTTTGGTGAGACTACACCTGGAGTACTGTGTACAGATTTGATCTTCTTACCTAAGGAAGGATATACTTGCTTTAGAGGGGGTGCAACGAAGGTTCACTAGATTGATTCCTGTGTGAGAGGTTTGTTCGGTGAGGAGAGATTGAGTAGAGTGGGCCGATACTCTCTGGAGTTTAGAAGAATGAGAGGTGAGATTCTTAAAGGGCTTAACAGGGTAGTAGATGCTGAGAGGCTGTCTCCCCAGGCTGGAAAGTCTAGAAATAGGTGTCATAGTCTCAAGATAAAGGATCGGCCATTTAAGACTGAGATGAGGAGAAATTTCTTCACTCAAAGAGTTGTGAATCTCGGAATTCTCTACTCCAGAGAGCTGTGGATGCTCAATCGTTGAGTATGTACAAGACTGAGATAGATTTTTGAACACTAAGGGAATCAAGGAATATGGGGATAGGGCGGGAAAGTGGAGTTAATATAAAAGATTAGCCATGATCTTATTGAATGATGGAACAGGCTCAAGGGGCCGTATTGCCTACTCCTGCTCCTATTTCTTATGTTCTTTTAGACTGAGTAAGAAACTGGAGCAGACTTGCAAAAAATTATCGTGTTTGGTTGAGTTTGTGTGGATAACATAAAGATCATTAGCTGTGAGATCGAATTCATATTGAGAAGACCCAACGTTACTTTGATTTCAACCAGTGGACAGTGTCAGTTTCATTTCTGGATGAAATCAGAATCAGCATCCCTATCAATTTATACTGAATTAATTTATTTTCATAAATCCGGCTGTGTGCAAAGGAATTCAATATTACATGACTCGCAGGAGAGATTCACAACTCACCCCAAGAGCCTTTTTTTTTACCGGCTGTTAGCTCAACGGTCTTTCTAATGGTGACTTCTCACTGTGCCTTTTGATCTACCGGCATCGACTGCTAGATAATGATTTAACTTTTCACTTACTCAACTTCTGATTTTTAAATTTACTTATAATTAATCTATATATTAATCAATTTTGTTTCAATATAATTGATCCTGATTATCGTGGATGATTGCATTGACATCATGGCCCTGACGGAAACTTGGCTGAGGGATGATGACACCCTACCTTTAAACGAAGCCTTCCCTCATGACTATACCTTCCACCACTTGCCTCGTTCAGACCGCCGAGGTGGCAGTGTGGCTCTCATCACCAAATCACACCTTGATCTGTCCCCCTACGGTCCCGACACTTTCTCCTCCTTTGAACATCTCACCTTATTCCACCCCTCTCGCCTCCCATTTAAAATTCTCGTTCTCTACCCAAGTATGATAACATTTTATCACCAAGATATCTTCACTGCTTTCTTCCCTCAGTCTCTGCACCGAGCGACTTCTCATCCTCGGTGATTTCAACCTCCGTCTCAATTCATCGTGCGCTCTCTCCTCTCACTACCCTCCTATCCTCCTTAATCTCTCCCTCCATGTGAACTCCCCAACCCATATTCACGGCCATCCCCTTGACCTTGCCATCTCTCGTGGCCTCACTATTCCTACCGTGTCAAGTACATCTCTGACCATTTCCTTGTTATCGCTCTCCACGCACATCCCCCTTTCCCACCCAACCCTACTTCCTTCTGTGTCCGCTCCTGGAAAAAACCCTCTCCCAACTCTCTTACAACTGCACTTATCAACTCCCAGCTATCCAGCCTTTGGCCCTCCATTCACCATGACACTTCTGCAGCCACCGATCTGCTCAACCACACCCTCACCACCACCTTTAATGCCCTAATCCCTATTAAAACCATTACTCTCTCTCACCCTGGCTTTTGCCCCTTGTATGGCCCTCATCTTCACTCCCTTAAGTCCAAGGGGGACAGACTTGAACAGATGTAGCAGGCAACTGGTTTAGCCATTCACCGCCAGATCTGGCTGGACCACATAAAGCACTATCGGGTCCTACTCTTGTCTGCAAAAACTGCTCGCTATTCCAGTATCATTCTGGACTGCAAAGATAACACCCGGCTACTATTCTCTACTGCTAACCGTCTTCTTAGCCCCTCTCCCCTATCTCCACCATACTCACCTCCAACAAGTGTGAGGAGCCCATGGACTTCTTTGTCTCAAAGATTGAGAACATCCAATCAGCTGCTTCTGGCAGTTCCCTTCCTTCCCCTAGCCCACCGTGCTAAACTTCTCTGAGGTTCCCCCTTGCTCTCGCCCTAAACTCGCATCTTTGTTCAGTTTCTCTATGATCTCCACTCTTGATTTTGTTGGTTGCTGGCTACAGTTTTTACGGCCACCTACCACGATCCACAACTTGTGTCAAAGTCGCCGTCATCATCTTTCTGCACCGCTACCGACTCTCCTTCTTACAGCACATCCTCAATCTCTCTACACTTCAAATAGCTTCTGGACTTCATTTGCTTGCTTCGGACAGCAGTTCGTCGATGCTCCACGCTGACCCATCCTGTTCATGTCGACTTTGTCCTTCCATGGGAGCTCTGACTTTGACCCTGGTCTCCCTATTACTGGATCTCATTAACTACTACATTTAAACAGGCCTATATAAACTGAGCTTTTCCTGTGTCCATTCATGTGCGCATTTTGACTGCCACTCCGTCCCGAGCCATTCAATACTTTTTCCACTTTTCACCTCTTTCTATTTTCTCTTTATCCCTCCCTGACCATTTTCTCCTGTCATCAGGCCTCCTTTCATCTCTCCTCTCTCGGATACTCTGTCCTCCCAAATCCCTACCCCGATCCTTCATTACTTTTTGCCCTTCTTACTCTCCTGCCGCCATCCTGGCTTGACTCCCTCCTAGATAAGCCTACAGCTTCCCTCTGTGCCACTCTTGGCATCCTACGAAGGGCCCATTGAGGCACTCATCGCTGCCTCCTTACAAGCAGCAACCCCAACTGTCCCATCCTACTATCTCGCTGAATTTCCCGCCCAGCGCACCCACTGGGGGCTAATCTTGTCAATCTCCTCCCCATCCAACTCACCCCCCAGCGCTGACCCTGTGGACACAGGCAGTGGAGCAGCAATCACCGATCCTCTCCACATCTCCCTCCAGAACGTCTGTTTGCTTGCAAACAAGGCTCTTCCCATCAATGACCTTATCGTGGATGATGGCATTGAAATCATTGCACTGACAGGAAACTTGACCGAGGGATAATGACACCTTACCTTTAAACGAAGCCTCCCCGGCCGGCTATACCTTTCACTGCTTGCCCCGCCCAGACCGCTCTCATCAGCAAATCACACCTTGGTCCCCTTACTCCTCCGGCACTTTCTCCTCCTTTGAACATCTCACCCCTCACCTCTCATTTCAAATTCTCGTTCTCTACCGCCCTCCCAAGTATCATAAAATGTTATTACCGATATTTCTTCACTGTTTTCCTCCCTCCGTCTCTGCACCGAACGACTTCTCATCCTTGGTGATTTCAACCTCCATCTCGATTCATCATGCTCTCTCTCCTCTGAGCTCACTAGCCTCTTATCCTCCCTTAATCTCTCGCCTCCATGTAAACTCCCCAAACCATATTCACGGCCAGCCCCTCGACCTTGCCATCTCTCGCGGCCTCGCTGCTCCCATCTTGTCAATCGCAGATAAGGCCATCTTTGACCACTTCTTCCTTTCGTTCTCAACCCACAGCTCCCTTCCATCCCACCCCCCCCAAAATCTTCCTCCCCTGGAAAAGCTCTCTCCCGACTTTCTTATAATTGCACTTATCAACTGTCCAGCCTTTGGCCCTCCATTCACCATGACATCTCGACAGCTACCAATCTGCTCAATCACACCCTCGCCACCACCTTTGATGCCCTACTCCCTGTTAAAACCATTACTCTCTCTCAACCTGGCCATTCCTCCTGGTACAGCCTGATCTTCGCTCCCTTAAGTCCAAGGAATGTAGACTTGAATGGACATGGCAGACAGCTGGTTTAGCCATTCACAGTCAGATCTGGCTGGATCACATAAAGCACCATCAGGTCCTGCTCTCGTCTGCCAAAATTGCTCACTATTTCAGATGCAAAGATAAACCTCAGCTTCTATTCTCCACTGCTAACCGTCTTTTTAAACCACTCTCCCTAGTCTCCACCCTCATCTCTGATAATAAGTGTGAGGAGCTTATGGACTTCTTTGTCTCTAAGATTGAGACCATCCGTTCAGCTACCTCTGCCTCTTCCCTTCCTTCTCCTAGCCCACCGGGCCAAACTTCCTCTAAGGAAACCCCCTGCACTAGCCTTCACCTCACATCTTTCTCCAGTTTCTCTCCGATCTCCTCTCATGACCTTCCGAGCTCATCCTGTCCATGAGACCCACTTCTTGCTCCCTTAACCCTATTCCCATCAAGCTGCTGAGCACCCAACTTCCTTTTCTGGCTCCCATGTTAGCTGACATTGTTAACGGTTTGCTCTTCTCAGGTACTGTCCTCCGCTCCCTCAAATCTGTCGTCATCCCCCCTCTCCTCAAAAAAACAACTCTCAATCCATCCGTCCTGGCAAACAGCTGCCCCATCTCCAACCTCCCTTTCCTCGCCAAAGTTCTTGAACATGTTGTCGCCTCCCAAATCCTTGGCCATCTTTCGCGCAATTCCATGTTTTAATCCCTCCAATCCGGTTTCTGCGCCTGCCACAGTACTGAAACGGCTCTCATCAAAGTCACAAATTACATCCTTTGATCACTCTATCCTTCTCCAACGCCACTCCACTGTCGTCCAGCTGAGTGGGACTGAACTTACCTGGTTGCATTCTTACCTATCTAATTGTAGCCAGAGATTCACCTGCAACGGCTTCTTTTACCGCCCCCGGATTGGCTCCCTCCTATTTCTCATCTACATGTTGCTCCTTGGCGACAGAATCTGGAAACACAGCGTCAGTTTCCACGTGTACACTGATGACACCCAGCTCTACCTCACTACCACTTCTCTCGACCCCTCCACGGTTTCTCAATTGTCAGACTGCTTGTCCGACATCTAGTTCAGGATGAGCAGAAATGTTCTCCAATTGAATATTGGGAAGACCGAAGCCATTGTTTTCGGTCCCCGCCACAAACTCCGTCCCCTAGACATTGACTCCATCCCTCTCCCCAATTCCTGTCTGAGACTGAACCAGACTGTTCGCAACCTTGGTGTCATACTTGACCCTGAAATGAGCTTTCGACCACTTATCCACAGCTAACTAAGACCGCCTATTTCCACCTCCGTAAAATCACCGTCTCCGCCTTTGCCTCAGCTCATCCGCTGTCGAAGTCCTCATCCATGCCTTTGTTACCTCTAGACTTGATTATTCCAATGTACTCCTGGCTGGTCTTCCACTTTTCACCTTATGTAAACTGAAGGTGATCAAAAACATGACTGCCCATGTCTTATCTCACACCAAGTCCCGCTCATCCATCAACACTGTACTCGTTGACTTACGTTGGCTTTCGGTTAAGCAACGCTTTGATTTCAAAATTCTCATACTTATTTTCAAATCCCTCCATGGCCTTGCCCTTCAAACTCCTCCAGTCCCACAACCCCCCGAGCTGTCAGTGCTTCTATAATTCTGCCCTCCTGAGCATTCCTGATTGTTATCACTCAACCATTGGTGGCCGTGCCTTCTGTTGCCTAGGCCCCAAACTCTGGAACTCCCTGCCTAAATCTCTCCGCCTCTCTACCTTTCTTTCCTCCTTCAAGACCCTCATTAAACCATACTTCTTTGACCTAGCTTTTGGTCACCTGCGCTAATTTCTACTTATGCCGCTCGGTGTCAAATTTCTATCGCATAATACTTCTCTGAAGCACCTTGGAACATTTCACTACATTAAAGGTGCTATATAAATACAAGTTGTGGTTGTTGTTGTTGTTGATCTCTCCACGCTTATCTTGTCCATAAGCCCCACTTCCTGCTCCCTTGACCCTATTGCTGAACACCCAATTTCCTTTTCTGGTTCGCATGTTAGCTGACATTGTTAACGGTTCTCTCTTCTCAGGTAATGCCCCACTCTCCTTCAAATCTACTGTCATCACCCCTCTCCTCAAAAAAACATCCCTTGACCCCACTGTGCTTGTCAGCTGCCGCCCCATCTCCAACCTCCTTTTCCTCTCCAAAGTCCTTGAATGTCTTGTCACCACCCAAATTCGTGCCCATCTTTCCCAGAACTCCATGTTTGAATCCCTTCAATCTGGTTTCCACCCCTGCCACAGTACCGAAACGGCTCTCATTAAAGTCACAAATGACATCCTTTGTGACTGTGACAAGGGAAAACTATCCCTCCTCATCCTTCTCGAACTGTCTTCAGCCTTTGACACAGCTGACCACACCATCCTCCTCCAACGCCTCTCCAACATCGTCCAGCTGGGTGGGACTGCACTCGCCTGGTTCCATTCTTATCTATCTAATCGTAGCCAGAAAATCACCTGCAACTCCAGCATTGTTACCTCTGGTGTCTCTCAAGGATCTATCCTTGGTCCCCTCCTATTTCTCATCTATTTGCTGCCCCTTGGCAACATCATCCAAAAACACGGCGTCAGTTTCCACATGTACGTTGACGACACCCAGCTCTACCTCTTCACCACTTCTCTTGACCCCACCATGGTCCCTAAATTATCAGACTGCTTGTCCAACATCCAGTGCTGGATGAGCAGAAATTTTCTCCAATTAAATATTGGAAAGACCGAAGCCTATGGGCTGGATCATGTGCTTTTGCGATTTTGGTGTGTTAATCACAGTGGGGTGTTAAAGATAGCACTTGAAAATAGCATCCTCGACTGCAAGTTTCAGCAAAAATGTAAGATGGAGGAGCATTTGCGTTAACTCAGGTGTTGCACAACGGACTTTGTGCGCCCGAGCCGAAACTCGTGGCAGTAAAGTAGTTTCATTGTTGTTTGTTGCCCTGCAACATAATGTTGTATATTGTATGGTTTTATTTTGGTGTAGGGAGTTTTTGTGACGTTCTTGCAGTAAAGTTTAATAATCATCATTTGCCATTGGTGTTTTATGCATTATTCCAGCGTTCACCGGATATCTGCTTTTATGGGGGGCACATAGTATTAGCTCCACCCCTCAGTTTCCTCCGTTTAGGAGAGCCGGTCCATTACGAGCTTAACATCTCCATGCTGCCTCCTCCATGGATAGGGTGCATCCACATCGTCCTCCTCCTCCTGAGGTAGGCATGCAATCCTCACTGGCAATGCCTGGCCCCTCATGATGGCCAAGTTGTGCAGCACACCACAATGAACTCGAATACCTGTTGATGGGAGTATTGAAGGTTGCTTCCAGAGCGGTCTAGGCATCGGTCTACCTGTAAGAGATGGCATATCTCTTCATCATTTCGGAAGCACAGCCTTCTCACACACTGCACCTCAGGGAGCTGGAGGTATGAGCATTAGTACCTGTAAACCCATGGGGGCTAAGCCCTCCTCCCCAGACTTCTTCGGCCTCTCCTCATCCATGGGCCGACATGGCCAAGATCCCTTATTCTAGCTTAACACCGCCTGGCAACTGCATGGAGCATGATATACTGGTGAACTAGTAATGCTCCCATTACATTTTCTCACTGAAGTTGTAAGGGCACTGTAATAGCAGATAAAAGTGAAATTTGCAGGTCGGAGCTTCACACAGCGAGCAATGCGCAACTGTTATAGTAAATGTGACCTGCGATGTAGGATCCTCATCCCTCCATTTAAAAATACTGCCAATACTGCTTGCTGCACTCTGGAATGGCCTGTTTCTTTCAGGCGTTTCATGGGGCAGGCGTTAAGTGTGGCGTTAAGGCCGAATGTCCCATCTGGGGGCACTAGCGCAACATTGCACGATGATTGACATCACCATCACACTAAAAATGGATGGCGAGGCTTCGGTTTTTGTGCCGGCGCTAACCATTAGCTGAAGCTACCGGCCAGGTGATAACTCCCGGATACCCGGCATTATGCCCAGAAACAGCATTTAACGCCCCACTGGGGCACTAACCGAGGCGCAAAAGTGACGAATATCCAGCCCAATATAGTCACCGGTCCCCGCCACAAACTGCGTTCCCTAGCTACTGACTTCATCCCTCTCCCTAGCATTTATCTGAGCTGAACAAGATTGTTTGCAACCTAGGTGTAATATTTGACTCTGAAATAAGCTTCCGACCACATATCCATGGTATAATTAAAACCATCTATTTCCACCTCTGTAACATTGCCCGCCTCCGCCCCTGCCTCAGCTCAACTGCTGTTGAAATCCCCATCCATGCCTTTGTTACCTCAAGACTTGACTACTCCAATGCACTCCTGGCTGGCCTCCCACATTCTACTCTATGTAAACTTGAGGTCATCCAAAACTCGGGTGCCCGTGTCCTAACTCGCACCAAGTCCCGCTCACCCATCACCCCTGTGCTCGCTGACCTATATTGGCTCCCGGTTACGCAACGCCTCGATTTCAAAATTCTCAAACTTGTTTACAAATCCCTCCATTGCCTCGCCCCTCCCTATCTCTAATCTATTTCAGCCTCATAACCCCCTGAGATGTCTGCGCTCCTCAAATTCTGTCCTGTTGAACATCGCTGTTTGTAACTGGTCTAGCATATGGTGGCCAGCCATGCCTTCAGCTGCCTGAACCCTAAGCTCTAGAACTCCCTCATTAAATCTCGCCACCTCTCTACCTCTCTTTCCTCCTTTAAGATGCTCCTTAGAACCTACCTCTTTGACCAAGCATCTGCCGTAATTTCTTCTTATGTGGCTCGGTGTCAAATTTATTTGTTTTGTCTTATAACACGCCAAGGGACGTTTTACTACTTTAAATGCGCTATCTAAAAGTTGTTGTTGTTGTTGTTCTTATGGAACATTCATTGCCATATGAGAAACCTTGCTGTGCACAAATTGGCTGCCACATTTCCTTACATTACAACAGCGACTACACATAAAACCTAACTTATTGGCTGTGAAGCCCTTTGGGACATCATGAGGTTATGAAAGATGCTTTATAAATGCAACTTGTGTCTTTCTTTTAGCCACTTACTAAAACAGTGAATGTTGACAGGCTAATTTACTGTGGAGAGTATTACAGCTGAGGCCATTCCTATTTCCATCTCATCTAGACACTAACACTTTCCAATAAAAATCACTGGATAGTGATCTGAAGCAGGAATTCCAGCTGATGTTTTATTCTCCTTCCCACCTTGGCAGCATTGACACCAATTGCAGCTCCCAAAGTTCTGGCCCAACTCGGGTTAACTAACAGTATCTATCAGGATTGAACCTAGGACCATCTGGTCTGTTAGTGCTACTCCATCTAGTGCCTTTACTGAGCTGAAGATAGCCAATCTTTTGTCTTCATGGTCTACATAGACACATACCATGGAGCCTTGGGGACCAAATATAACAGTTAAATCCATTTATTTTCATAAGTCTCAGGCTGCCAATATTAATAGACATAGGAGCTGTATTTTTGGCTTTGGTGATTTCTGGGCGGTAATGGCGGCGGGCCAGTAAAGTTTGCGCCCAGGAACAGTTAGCGCCTCAGTAAGTACAATTGGGCAGCTGGGCCCTGAGTGAGGGGGCGCAGTGCTAAGGGATGCATTGTGCACTTCTCTTAGGGCGTTAGCATGGGAAACTCCCAAGCTAAAGAGCCGGTCCGGGAGCGCTCTGAGAGACGTCTGGGGAGAAAATAAACAACCTAAAAAAATCCCCCACAAAAACATTCCCAATACATAGCCCACACCACCACAACATAAATCGCAAAAAAAAATTAAAAGAAAAAACAATCACATTTACCATAGCAATCCATTACTTACCTCTCTGCAGTTGGTATCGTTGGACCGCCCATTTTCCAAGGTGCTCACTGCGGGCCACACTGCAAACTCATGCCGGTATCGCAACCAGGGGCGTTGCAGCTCTTCCGGCACCACTGCAAAACCAGACCCGAGGATCCGTGCGGGGTGCTGGAGGTTGACTGTCCGCCCAGAAGACCTCACCGCCGCCATTGCCACTGCTCCGGGGTGAAAAACGGAGCACAGAAGACCCAAAAATCCTTCTCTTTAGTCCGATTTAGGCAACAGAACTAGGAACAGGCCTTTCCAGCCGACCAATTTCAAGCAGGTCACGCCAACGAGTTGGCTGGGTTTCAAGGAACTTTTTTGTTATTCGTTCCTGGGATGTGGGTGTATTGCCCATCCCTAATGGCCCTTGAGAAGGTGGTGGTGAGCTGCCTTTCTTGAACAGCAGCATTCCTTGTGGTGAAGGTAATCCTAAAGTGTTGTTGGGGAGGGAGTTCCAGGATTTTGACCCAATGACAATGAAGGAATAGCGATATACTTCCAAGTCGGGATGGTGTGTAACTTGGAGTAGAACTTGCAGGTGATGGTGTTCCCATGCACCAGCTGCCCTTGTTCTTCTAGGTGATAGAGGTCGTGGGTTTGGGAGGCGCTGCCGAAGAAGCCTTGGCGAGTTACTGCAAGACTGCAGCCACGGTAGTGAAGGGACTGAATGTTTAATGGTGGAAGGAGTGGATTTCCAGGGTTGGGGACCATGTGTGCTGCAGGTTGAACACCCACGGTCCAGACTTTTACATGGCTTTTACACATTCTTCCCGACTTTCATTGAGCTTTAAGCCGTGCTTGCTCTCACATGCCAGAGGCAATAACCACTGGACAGCACTGCTAGCAAAAGCTTCATTTCATCACCATCATTACTGCTTCAATGCAAAGGAAAGTTCAGCGGCATTACACAGAGGCTAAAATAAAAATCTACAAAAAAACATTTAAAGCAACGAATTAAGAGAAATGTTTTGTATAAACAAACAAGGCTGACGGGGTTTTTATTTTGCTTCTGTGGTAGTTGCCCCCGACTCACTCTTCTTCACTTCAGCACGATGTGTTATGAGGACAGGTTACCGCTCATGTTATTATTTAGTTGCTATGTGTCTGCTATGTATGTGGTTTTCATTGTATCGTGAAGCATACAGGAAAAAGAATTGTTTACGATCAACAGCACCCGAGGGGCACTGGAGATAATGAAGCTACTGCTGCACATCAGACAGAGAGCTTCTTTTGTTCTTTACGTTCAGTTACAGGTTGAGGCAACTCAAAGAAAGGAACGGTAAACGTGCACTTACATCTGTAAACTGAATCTTTCCATTGCTAAATACTAGCTTGTGGTTCATTTACATAGAATTAGATAGAATATACAGCACAGAAATGAGCCATTCAGTAATATCTGTCCCGCTGTTTGTCTGATGTAATACTATTTATCGATAAACAGTGGCAGCAGAGCACTGTCAAAACATAACCTTGCAACAACCAAAAAAAAGACTGAAATATTCTGCAAAAAATATTTTTATTTTCTTTCTGGTTAACTCGAATAAACTGCAAGATTTTGCCTGGTATAACTCAGTTCTATTGTCATTGTCTTTTTCCTTCAGAAAACACACAAAAACAACAACAACTTGCATTTATATAGCATCTTTAATGTAGTAACACATCCTAAGGCTCTTCCCAGGAGTGTTATCAGACAAAATTTGACACTGAGCCAGATAGAACAGGTGACTAAAAACCTTGGTAAAAGAATTAGGTTTTAAGGAGCGTCTTAAAGGAGGCGAGAGAGATAGAGAAGCGAAGAGGTTTAGGGAGAGAATTCCAGAGCTTTGGGTCTAGACAGCTGAAGGCACGACCACTAATGGAGGTACGGAGGAAATTGGGGATACGCAAGAGGCCAGACTGGAGGAATGCAGAGTTCTCAGTGCCTGGTGCTAAGTCAGCAGTATCAGTGTCCAATAGAGTTTATCTCAACCAATTGTGTATGGCATGCCTAACACTTAGGGGATGATGAACTGGGAGAGCCACAGGAGCAGAAGGTCGGACGGAGGGTTCCTGGCTGCCTGTGTACACCATCATCTTTTGCCATAATAATCAGACCAAACACAATGACATCTTTCATTGCTTAACCATTCAATACCAAAGATAAGAATTGGTAGAGTGCCTCTATTAGAAGGAGAGGAATATCCTAAGTTGCAATTCCAAAAAAGCACTTCATCTGGAGCATTGATCAGACTAGATTAGATTAGATCAACTACATTGTGGAGAAGCCTTCTCTCAAAAAAATCTAGGTCCATAGTGAGTACAGAGACAGGATTACAACTGGCACTGAACACCACAGGCCCAGCAGGGGAAAATTATAGTGCTCCAGGTGAATACAGCTTTGAACAGGTTTTTGTCTTCAGTGCTTTATAATGCCTCATGAAAAAGTCACCAAAATACCTCAACCGCATCTGTTGTTATCAGGATCATAGAATGCCATTAGCCTTCATTTTTGGAAGTTCCTGTAGTCACAATGATAGTTGGGCAGGGACTCTTATTGGCACAATCCTGCTTATCACTGGTTATCCTCTGCATGTTATAATATATATTAAAGGACAGGTGGGAACAGACAGTCAAGCTTCTCCACTCTCACCCTATGCACCAGGTTGTGATGTCTAGTGCTAGTAAGGCTAATTCCTATGGGAGGCAATTGCAGGAAAATTTCTGGGAAATTCCTCCCCAACAGCTTAATGCAATCAAGCAAGTTACAGAAAATGGCTACCTATGATGTATCAATAGCCAATAAAAAAAACAATGTTTATCTGCCTCAGGAACTTGTCCAGTCTCTTCTATAGCAACACTTACTACATTCACCAGAAACCTGTTCCAGAGGGTGATCATCACAAAATCCACAACATCCACAACCCCAACAAGCAGCTTGCATCACGTGCTCTCTTGCGTGCACTCAGTGTGAATAGATGCAAGATGTGGCTACTCGAATTTATGCATAGGGTAAGTTCACTACACGAGGATAGAAATTGGTTACAAAAAAGAAAAAAGCCTTAGAATTTCACGTCAATATAACAATGGATTCTATTTTCCTGAAATGTTATGCACGAATCACTCACAGCCATACAGCATTTACAATTCTACATTGTTTAAGAAGGGCAGGAGCGATAAACTAGGAAATTATAGGCACATTAGTCCAACGTCTGTTGTGGGGAAATTACTAGGATCTGTTATTAGGGCAGAGTGACTGAGTGACTGATCAGAGAGAGCCAGCATGGATTTGTAAAGGGTAAATCATGTCTAACGACATGAGTTTTTTGAGGTAACTAATATGGCAGAAAAGGTGTGTCTATGAAGGCATTCAACAAAGTTCCATGTAAGAGACTGTTAACAAAAATGAGAGCGCATGGAATTGGAGGAAACCTATTTGCTTAGATAGGGAATTGGTTCAGAATTAGGAGAGAGTAGGGTAGATGGATATGTACTTAAATGGGCAGGATGTGATTGGTGGTGACCCCCAGCGATCTGTACAGTGGCCTCAGATTTTTACTATATTAATAAAGGACTTAAATGAAGAAATAGAGAGCCGTATATCTAAGTTTGCTGATCAGACCAAGTTAGGTGGCACGGTAAGTAGTGCAGATGGGGGCAGAAAGCTGCAAAGAAACATTGATAGATTACATGATTGGGCAAAACTGTGGGAGATGTAATTCAATGTTATCCACTCTGGAACCAAGAAAGATAGATCAGAGTATTTTCTAAATGGCGAGAAGTTAGGAACTAAGAAGGAGCAGAGAGATTTAAGGGTTCATTTACAAAAATCACTAAAATTTAGTGACAAGTATAAAGCTAGTGGAATGGTACAAAAAATAATTTAGAAGGCTAATGGAATGTTGGCCTTTATCTCAAGAGGGGTAGAATACAAAGGGTGGAAGTTATGTTACAGTTGTATAAAACTCTGCATAGACCCAATTTAGAGCACTGCCCTCTATTCTGGGCACTGCATTTCAGGAAGGATATATTGGCATGAAGCGGTGCAGTGCAGATTCACCAGAATAATACTGGGGCTCAGAGGGTTAAAATATGAGGGCAGGTCCTGCTGAGTAAAAAAGATTAAGGGGTGATCGAATTGAGGTGTTTAAGATGATTAAAGAATTTGATAGGGTAGATAGAGAGAAACTATTTCCTCTGGTGGGGAATTCAGAACAAGGGGGCATAACCTGAAAATTAGAGCTAGGCTGTTCGGGGGTGACGTCACGAAGCATTTCTTCACACAAAGGGTGGTGTGAATCTGGAACTCTCTCCTCCAAAAAGCTGTTGAGGCTGAGGTCCGTTGAAAATGTCAAAACTGAGATTGTTGGATTTTTATTACGGAGTGACTACTGCCAAAGACCGGAAGCTGCGCAGAAGCACTCGGCACATAAATCTGTGGTGGTTTCAGTATGAATTTATAATAATATAGTCATGTCGCATGCCTAAATCTATGGAGCTATGGAATGGTTTAATAACGTATAATATTAGTCTGGTTGGTTTAAGCATTAATCTATATTTTTGCGGGGGGTGGGGGGGGGGGGGGGGTTGTTTGCAGAGATTTATTTGTGCGGATCACAAGCTTCGTGTGAAGGGAAAGGAGAAGAAAATTAATAAAAATAAGAAAATTAATAAAATTGGACGTTTGCTGTGTTTTGCTGGTGGATATTTTCTTTTCCTGACACGGCGCTGTTTGGCAGTAGCAACCTCTTTTCACCCCCCCTCCATCTCTCTCTGGAAGTGTTTTCTTTGCAGGTGACAATATTTTCTTTTCAGTTAGCAAACAACCGGAAAAACACTGAAACTGCGCATAAGCAACTACTTCAATTACGTTGGCAGCAGTTGCATCCTTTTTATTAGGTAAGGGTATCAAGGGATATGGAACAAAGTTGGTTAAATGGAGTTGAGGTACAGATCAGCCATGATCTAATTGACTACAGATTAGGCTCAAGGGGCTGAATGGCCCACTTCACTTCCCCGGTTCCTTCCTATTATTTGATACAAATTTCGATCTGATGTCTGGTGGCTTACCACCTGATCGAAAGATCCCTCCATCATTCTCACAGATAACCAAATCATTACCTGACCGGGTCACAAATGAATGCAAACATTGTGCAGTGTGGGTTCCCATTGATTGTTCTATTGTAAGATTCAAGTAGGTTTGGTATTACTTTGAAATTATTTTCTGGAATTATTTTCTCCTGAGGGCATTGACTTGTGCTGGGATTGTTTCACAGCCACTGCTGAATCACTACTTGTGGAATAGCAAGGCAAGTCTGTGGAAAAGAACAATATAAGTGGGATCAAGAGAAAATTCAAAGTATTTCTCACGAGGGAATTGATGAGAAGGCAGGTAAGTAGAGTTGATGTTCGCTAAAATTCTCATCTTATAAATCATGAAGATAGTAAAAATATTTTTACTCCACAATTTAACATGAAACATAAAACATATGTTCTAATCCACATTCTGCTGTTCAGAAATTAAAAAATATATTTCTATCTATCAGGCTGTGAAAGAAACTAGTGCTAGTTACATAGAATCTTACTGCACAGAAACAACCCATTTGAACCAACAGACCTATGTCGGTGTTTATGCTCCTCTCACATTCCTGCATCTCACCCTATCAATGTATCCTTCTATTCCTCTTGCTCCTCATGTACTTATCGAGGTTCCCCTTAAATGCATCTATGCTATTCGCCTCAACCACTCCATGTGGTAGAGAGTTCCAAATTCTCATCACTCTTTGGGTAATTCCTGATTGGATTTATTGGTGACCACTTATATTTATGACCCCTAGTTTTGGACTCCCTCACAATTACACCACCTCAGACTTATCTATATTGAAGTTACTTTGCCGTTTATGCACCTGTTCTGCAAGTCTGTTAACGTGATCTTGTATTTTATCACAGTTTTCCTCAGTATTAACTATGCGCCCCAATTTGGTGTCATCTGGAAATTTTTATATAGTACTTCTGATTCCCGAGTCCCAGTACCGATCTCTGTGGAACATCACTTCCCATCTTCCATCAGTGTGAGTAAGTATCTTTAACACCTACTTTCTGTTTTCTATAGCCAGTTTTCTATCCAATCTGCTGACTCCACGTGCCTTAATCATGAGTCTACTATGCAGTACATTCTCAAAGGCCTTTTGAAAGTGCACGTATATTACATCCACTACATTACGCATTGTCTGCTTCTCCTGTTACTTCTTCGAATAATTCAATAAGATTAAGCATGACCTTTCCTTTTCAAATCCATACTGACTGTTCTTTACTATATTTTCAGTTTCAAGATGTTTTTTCAATTACATTTTTGAGTAAAGATTCCAATATCTTTCCGACCACTGACATTAAATGCAACTGCAATCCATCTGGACCAGAGGTTTTATCCTCACCAAGTTTGATTAGTTTATCACTGATCTCCCCCCTTTCTACCTTAAATGTCATTATATCTTTTTTGATTTCCTCTTCGAATGTCATGTCCACTTCTCCCCAGCACATACTGAGGCAAAGTAGCCATTCAATGTTTCTGGCATTGCTCTGTCACGAGTTTAACTTGTGCAGCCCTTAGTGGTCCTATCCCTATCCTGATCTTCATTTTGTTATTTATTTTACTACTTAATATATGCCTTTTCCTTTAGTTTCAATTTTACTCTTATCTTTTTATTCATTCATGGTGTTATTTTTAATAAATCCCTCCCCCGTCTTACTAGTTTAAAGTCTTATCTACAGTCCTATTTATCCTTTCTGCTAGAATCTTACACAGACAGTAAAAAATTGGAATCATGAAACGCCTACTCTGAGCAGTACATATTCATGTATGCACTTTTCAAGAGCTGCTTTCCCAGATATTACATCTTTCTTTTAAACATACCCTGTTTTGATACACTGATAAATAGACCACTGCAGATTACAGGATTTACTTCTGCCTTTTCAGAGAAGTCTATTTATCCTCTTCCTGTACAATTTTTATCTAGGCTAGGTGTGTTTCATACCTCAAACAGATTTCATTAACAGAACATTTACTCTGACCTTTTGAAAACCTTGCCACCCACCCTTATTTGTTAGTATCTCTTTATCTTTGGTGCATTTGTACCTTGTAGGGGCCATGTCAGCACATTCTGTTAGTTTGGGGGGGGGGGGTGTGCAGGGAATGGAAAGTTGCACTTTTGGCAATAAGGCTGCTTTTAGTTTTACCATTATCAAAGCATCAAATGTAATCAGTTAGTAAGGGGTGGTATCTCATGAACTTGAAGGAGATAACAGCACTTGTATAGAGCCCTTAAAATAGCAGAACAATCCAAAGCACTTCAAAATGTAGGGAACAGGGGGAAACAGACAACAAGCAAGAATTTGAAGAGAAGGGAGGTTACTACAGGCATGATCAAAAGTCAGTTTTGAAGAGTCCCATTTCTCATCGACATGTTACCCCTTGGCGACATCATCCGGAAACACAGCGTCAGTTTCCACATGTACGCTGACACCCAGATACCTCACCACCACTTCTCTCGATCCCTTCACGGTCTCTAAATTATCAGACTGTTTGCCCGACATCCAGTCCTGGATGAGCAGATATTTCCTTCAATTGAATATTGGGAAGACCGAAGCCATTGTTTTCGGTCCCCGCCACAAACTCCGTTCCCTAGCCACTGACTCCATCTCTCTCCCCAACTTCTGCCTGAGGCTGAACCAGACTGTTCACAACCTTGGTGTCATATTTAACCCTGAAATGAATTTTTGACCACATATCCATAGCATAACTAAGACTGCTTATTTCCACCTCTAACATCGCCTGTCTCCACCCTTGCTTCAGCACATCTGCTGCTGAAGCCCTCAACCATGCCTTTGTTACCTCTAGATTTGAAAATTCCAACACATTTCTGGCTGGCCTCCCGCATTCTACCCTATATAAACTAGAGGTGATCCAAAACTCAGCTGCCCTTGTCCTAACTCGCACCAAGTCCTACTCACCTATCCATCATCATAGGTAGTCCCTCGGACACAAGGAAGACTTGCTTCCACTCCTGAAGTGAGTTCTTTGGTGGCTGAACAGTCCAATACGAGAGCCACAGACTCTGTCACAGGTGGGACAGATAGTCGTTGAGGGAAGGGATGAATGGGACTGGTTTGCCGCATGCTCTTTCCGCTGTCTGCATGCTTTCTGCATGCTCTCAGCATTGAGACTCGAGGTGTTCTGCGCCCTCTCGGATGCACTTCCTCCACTTAGGGCGGTCTTGGGCCAGGGACTCCCAGGTGTCAGTGGGGATGTTGCACTTTATCAGGGAGGCTTTGAGGGTGTCCTTGTAGCGTGTCCGCTGCCCACCTTTGGCTTGTTTGCCATGAAGGAGCTCCGAGTAGAGCACTTGCTTTGGGAGTCTCGTGTCTGCTATGTGGACTATGTGGCCTGCCCAGCAGAGCTGATCGAGTGTGGTCAGTGCTTCAATGCTGGGGATGTTGGCCTGAGTGAGGATGCTGATGTTGGTGTGCCTGTCCTCCCAGGGGATTTGTAGGATCTTGCGGAGACATCGTTGGTGATATTTCTCCAGCAACTTGAGGTGTCGATTGTACATGGTCCATGTCTCTGAGCCATCCAGCAGGGCGGGGCAGGTATTACTACAGCCGTGTAGACTATGAGCTTGGTGGCAGTTTTGAGGGTCTGGTCTTCAAACACTCTTTTCCTCAGGCGACCGAAGGCTGCACTGGTGCACTAGAGGTGGTGTTGGATCTCGTCATCGATGCCTGCTCTTGGTGATAGGAGCATCATCCCTGTGCTCGCTGATGTACATTGGCATCCGGTTAAGCAACGCCTCAATTTCAAAATTTTCAACCTTATTTTAAAATTCCTCCATGGTCTCACCCCTCCCTATCTCAGTAATCTCCTCCAGCCCCACAGCTCCCCGAGATGTCTGCGTTCCTCTAATTCGGCCCTCCTGAGCATCCCTGATTGTAATTGCTCAACCATTGGTGGCCGTGCCTTCTGTTGCCTAGGCCCCAAGCTCTGGAACTACTTGCCTAAACCTCTCAGCCTCTCTACCTCTCTTTCCTCCTTCAAGACGCTGATTAAAACATACCTCTTAGACCAAGCTTTTAGTCACCTGCACTAATTTCTACTTATTTTTATTGCATAATACTCCTGTGAAGCGCCTTGGGATGTTTCACTACTTTAAAGGTGCTATATAAATACATCAAGCTGCTGTTGCATCTTTTAAAATAATAATCCATTTATATAACATACTTCACATCCTCAGGATGTCCCAATGCACTTCACAGCCAATTGGTTACTTTTCAAATGTAGTCATTGTCATGTAAGCAGATGTTGCAGGCAATTTGTGTAAAGGAAGATTTCATTAGCAGTTATGAGTTAAATGAATAGACAATCTGTTTTGGTAGTGTTGGTTGAAAGATAAATGTTGCCTTAAACTCCGCTGCTCTTATTCAAAAGATGCCATGGATTTTTTAAGTCCACTTGAACAGGCAGACACTGTTCAGATTCATCGCTCATCTGAAAAAACAGCACTTTCAATCGTGCAGCACTCCCTCAGTACTAAAATAAAGTGCCAGCCTAGATTATGTGTTCAAGTCCTGGACTGAGGTTTGAACCTATTATTTACTAAATCAGAGGCATGCATGCTACCACTGAGCCAAGCTAACACTAAAAAAAAGCGGGTGGGATGTAGTAAGGTTTAGGAAATGAGTTGCAGAGAACAGGGCTACAATGATTTATAATTACACCATCAATGGTGTAACAGTGGAGCGAAGTGGAGGAGCAGGAGTGCAAGCTGGGAGGTAGGGCTGCGAGAGGTTACACAGACGTGATGGTGCAAGGCCATAAAGGGATTTGTAACAACGATGCGAATTTTGGCAACAAAATTTAATTTCACTCAAAAAGAAAATTAAAAAATATCCAAATGTTGGAATCCGTTTTGAAGTTGCGAATCAGGCATCAAGATGCTAAGTTGTGGATCAGTAGGTAGATGAAGTGTAATTAGAATGCAATGGGATATTCTCACAGAGACCTGAACAATGCACAATTCATTTGCCTTGTCTGGTTATTCAGAATGATACTTCATACTGGGTGTTGGAAACTTTCTCTGACTGTGGGATAGCTGTGAGGCAGGGTTTTAAAAATTGGAACAAAGACACTCAAAGTCAATCAAGCAGCAGAAGGCTGTGAAGGAAACAAACCTCTGCCCTAAGTGATAGGACAGAAAGCAGCGAGATTGTGCTTTTAAGTTGAATTAGATGACCCAGCATCGTAGGCTAGCACTAGTGTGTTCTTTATTTTTGTAACAGTATTCGTACTGATTGAACTAAGCAACTCTCATTAATCTTACTGTTCTATGTGTATTACCTACTGTGGAACAAAGCAATTTAGAATTTTAACTAAACTTTACTTCACCAAGTGCCAACTCAGACCATTTTTGGAGAGACTGAAGGAGTACAGGGGAGTAAGACAAGGGAAACCAGTCCAAATCACAAGAGAGTTTCATTGTTATACTCCTGGATCCAGCTGCCATGCAGGTAGCTTTAGGACAGTGGGAGTGAACGCCCATAAAATGTGCTTAGATCACTTAAATGAATACCTAACACCACTGTGTTCAAGATGTCTATGGTAAACCACAATTCAGTGCTTGTAGCGCAACTTCTCAAGATAGTCATTAAAAAATTCAATAAGGAAGTCAGGAGAAACCTCTTTACCCAGAGAGTGGTTAGAATGTAGAACACGATACCACATGGAATACTTTAGGCGATTAGCAGAGATGCCTTTAAGAGAAAACTAAATGAGTACATGAGGGAGAAACAAATTGAAGTCAATGCAGAAAGGGTTAGATGAAGTAAGGTGCAAACTAAAGCACCAGAAATAAGCTCCCATGACAAGTGCCTCAGGAGGCAGGTGGAGAGCATGAACACCAGCACAGCCCAGTTGGGCTGAATGGCTTGTTTCTGTGCTGTTAATTCTATATAATCCATCGACTTCCTTTCCCTCCACATCCACTTCCGCCATGCCAAACATTTCCCCTACCCACCAACATCTGTGGCTAATGCACAGCTCAAGCGCTGTTCCTGTTCATCCACTTGCAGTGTCGATTGTCTGGATTGCTGCCTGTAGATACTGGAACATCAGCCTGAATTCATTTTTGCAGGGCCTCCCTGGATCCAAACTTTTTTGTGGTCCTTTGCTTCATGCCCCACAAACTCTAAATATCTTCAATCTCTCCCAGTATTTATTGCTGACCTTTATCTGTTGGTGGAAAATCAAGGATCACTCACTATTGATCAGCCATAATCAATGGAAGCAGGATTTCCACCTCCCAGCCACATCACTATTTAGCTGCAAACCAGTTGAGAATACAAATTTCCCCTCCAAGTCACACACCATCCTGACTTGGAAATATATCGCTGTTCCTTCATTGTTACTGGGTCAAAATCTTGTAACTCCCTCCCTGATATCACTACAGGAATACTTTCACCACATGGACAGCAGTGGTTCGAGAAGGCACCATCAAGGGCAATTAGGGCTGGGCAATAAATGCTGGTCTCGCCAGCAACGCTTACATCCCATGAACGAATAAAAGTATTGCTATCACGAACCATCAGTGCTACATTAATACATGAATATGTTTTCTGTTAGCAAGCACTATATTAGTGGCCATGCCTTCCTGAGGCACATGTTATGGCACAGTATCTCTGGTGCTTTGGTTTTCAAAGATCTCGCTTAAAAAGTCTGCCATGTATTACTTTGTACTGTTGCTTATCATGTATAATCCCTTTCTCATACATTTGAGAAGCACACGAAATAGAGGCCCATATACACAAATTCAGTCATGTGCTTAATGCGTAAATAGAGCAACAGATGCTGTAACTGACAGTAGCCACGACAAAACATTTTGTGCATTAGCTACTAGAGTTGCCAACCTTCCCGGGTTGTTCTTGAGTCTCCAGAAATTAAAGATTGATCTCCAGCGTACTGCTTGAGCAACCCCCAAGAATGATCATGGGGCACCAAAAAAGGTAGGTTTTTTTCCATTTTCTTTGACACATTTGTTTATTAGTTACGAAAATATTGGAGATTGGGGAAAAAAGATTGTTTCACTGGCCCAGTCAGTTGGAGGTCATGCAATGAAATCTCCAACCAGAGTTGGCAACCCTGGGTGCCATAGTGAAAGGGTGCTGCTGGAGGCAAAGGAAGTTCTGACAAATTTTAACCTTGCCATTGCCAGCAGCACAGAACTGAGCTGGGCAGGTTTTTACATGTTTTCCTAATGCGGCTCAAACTACATACGCAGACGAATGAGAGTACAGTGGCTTACGTAGGGCAATTGCAACACGTTCCAAAGATCAGCTGATTTCTGGGTGGCTGCACAGACCACACAAAACAAGGGCTGCAAACGCTGAACATCCGTGTGCAAAGTGGAGATTTGGAAACTTAACTTGCAATGAATTGGCAATGGAAAAAATGTTCATAATTCGAAGCTGCCTTGCGTTGTTTTTCTTGCTGCAGTTAGAATCTGGTTGTAGGGTTTCTTCTCCCCCCTCCTCCTTATGTGTGATAGAACATAAGAAATAAGAGCAGGAGTAGGCCATTTGGCCCCTCGAGCCTGCTCGGCCATTTAATAAGATCATGACTGATCTGATTATGGACTCAGCTCCATTTCCCTGCCCGCTCCCCATAACCCTTATCACTCAAAAATCTGTCTATCTCCGCCTTAAATATATTCAATGAACCAGCCCCCACTCATGACGCATCCTCTCTCCTTCTTGGCGTTGGGCTTTGAACGCAACCCTTCTGCCTAAAATGGCGGCCGCATCTTCAGCGCACGAGTAGCTAGATGGTTCACCCATCAGCGGCTCGTGTGCAGGAAATCACAGCCCGCATGCACACAAGCAGCTCTATTGTGCGGGCTTTTGGTTTGCGGGTGAAATCACTACGCAAAAGCGTCACCAGAATCTCCATCTGCCGCAACTGAGAGGACACATAATATGGAGGTACCATTCCTTAACCCATCCCAGTCAACATTTTTGTAATTGCGGCATTATAAACATGACCGTTTGCTTTGAAATGGGTTTCGAAGGGCAGCATGAGGCTAGTTAGCCACCGTTGATTTAACCAACTGTTTTGCTATAAATGGGGATGGCATGAGCCATTAACTGGGAGGTAAGTTTGCCAACCTTCCAGAATTACCCTGGAGTCTCCAATGATTGAAGATTAATCTCCTGGGCAACCCTGCAGAAACATTATTGGGAGATTTAAAAAAAAACATTTTTTTCATTTTCTTTGAACACTTTTGTTTATATAGATATAAGTTGTTGTATAGAGTGATAAAAATATTGGAGATGGGAGGAAAATGTTTTTTGACTGATAGTCAAAAAACATCCAATCGGGTAACAACTCTTTCGCTTTCCAATCGGATTGGGAAGGTGGCGTGACACAACGATAAATGTGTCGGACGACCAATGGCGGGAGCATGGGAGTGGTAGGGTCACGTGATGACACCTCCAGGAATACATCCAACTGAAGCTGGCATCCCTAACTGAGAGGCAGTGAGTCAATTATTAAATGAATTCGTAATTAGTCTAAATTAATTTGATTTAGTGCTTTAATTATAACATTAATTCATAATTAAAATTTAGGAAGCAAATTCTAAACTGGATGGAGAGGTAAGAGATTAAATTGCAGACCAGATTTGTGGTGGAGGCTCAGCACTTGAAGTCCCACTCAGTTGTGCTCAGAGTCAACATTGTTTTTGCAGCTATCTTGCACTGCATCCACACATACGTAAATCCAGTTGCTTTGTACAGTGTGTAAGGCTACTAACCTTCAGAAAAACACAGACCATAAACTAAGAATTGATTAATCCAAGCTTTTGAAATTAAGCTGGACAATTAAGGACATTCTGTGGTCAGGAACCAAAACTGACTTCATGCATAACAACAATGGAATTGCTACGTGCGACCCTGAACTTCATTGACCAGGGTGGGGAAAACAGCCACTGGAGACATAATTCTGTAAAAAGACTGGACAACAAAGGACCCCACAAAATGCAAAGTTTTGGATAACAGCATTCAGCATAGAAAATATATTTTGCATTGTCGACTCCGTGTGCAAATTAGTAGCCATTCAAACTCATCACCACAACCAGTTAAACAAATCACCACATCAATAATCAGATCTCGGAAGCAAGAAACTTATTCATACTATGGATATAAATATACGGACACAGAGACACACAAGCAGGCAACACAAGAAGAAGCAGCAGAAAAAGAACAGAAGCTGCAGAGAACAGCCGGAAGAAGAAACAGCAGATCACGGAATCAAGGACTATGAATCTCTAAAGTCAAATTTCGCTCAGAAATCTAGTCCTATAGTTTTAGTTGGTCTTTGTTGCATAATAAAACTGACACTGGGTTAAGCCTAAATGTTGTGCCACGTGTTGTCCTTACCCACCATAAGTTCCGAGGTCTAAGAATCAGAGTAGAGTGAAAAACAAACACTCTACAGAAATTGGCGACCGAAGGCAGGACCTCGGCATTGGGAATAGGATCACGGACAAAAAACCAGGTCAAGAACCCCGAGGGAGGCTTGGTTAAGTCTAAGGTCAGCTAAGGTAGTCGAAAAGTTATCTTCTCAGGGACAGCCAGGGCAGCCAGAGGAAGGAAACAGTCTCGGATAGGCTGGAGTAATCCCGCTTGACTGGGATAGTCACCGAGAGAAGCCAAAAGGTAGTCGCAGGTAGTCTGCAAACAGGTGTCTCAGAGTGATATCAAGGGTGATATCAAAGGTGACAAGGGGACCAGGAGAGAAACAGTCTCTGACAGACTGGAGATGTCTCGGGTTGACTCGGGTAGCCAAAGAGAGAAGCCTGAGTAACAGGAACCGCAGGTCACTGCGAGGTGGTCTCAGGGGAGACCAAGGTAGTCAGGGTGAATTTCTCAGCCAGAGGCACTGGAAATGGACTCACCGCAGCAAAACGTGGTAGAGCCCGTGGCTAAGAGCAGTCATAGAAAGTCCATGGAGGCTAAGGTAGCTGCATATATATATGCAACAAATTGGACATTTCAGAGCCATGGGCACGGGAAATGCTGCACTCTGGGGATCCGCAGGAAAAAGAGGCAGAGTGGATAGTCAGTAGCAACCACAAAGGGTCAAAAGAGAAGGTGGTTTGGCTCATGTGCCTGCGAAAGCAGGTATAACTGTTAAGAGAAAAGGTAGAAAAGCTGGAGGAGGAGAATAAAAGGTTAAAAGACGAGGTAGCCAGTTTCAAGAAAGAAAGACAGGACCAGGGTAGGAAGGAAGAAATGGTACGGAATCACTGAGAGTATTTACAATGCCAGGTGACCAAGTGCAAAAAGCAGCAGCAAACCTACATTGAACAAAGTGAAAGGCACTTAGAAAAAGCCAAAGAGGCATAGGAACAGCTCAAGAGAATCAAGATAGCCTATCAGGTAGCACAGAAACAGGGTTACGAGAGAGCAGATCACGGACCTTGTAAGGAAAATGATATGTCCTTACTATACAGTATAAATGCACACGAGGCCCATACTTGAGAGAAAATCACTCTGTGACCAGTTACTTTATTACCAAGAACTCAAGAGACAGACGGTGGGTGGAGCTTCCCCTTTTATACCGGAAAGATCCAGGTTAGGAGCGTCTCCCACAAGTTCGCCCCCTGTGGTCAGTGTTCTCAAGGTGTACAACTTAAGTCAGCTTATACATGGGTTACAATGATAGCTAAATACATGACAGAAAAGATCCGCAAGTTAACGACAGAGGTAGACGGGATCAAAGGGATGGTTTGTCTCATGGCTCCGAGAACAGATGGGGAAGGTTGGGATCCAGAAGGGAAAGAGTCAGACGATGGGCCCGAGTATAGCGAACATTGGCCAGCGCCCAAGGCACCGGAACCCCCGAAACCGATGTGTCCTTTGAGACAGCAGAAATTTGGCCCACCCCCACCAAATGGTGATCCAGCTCAATTACAGACGATTACGTGATCCCATACACACCGCTTCAGCTGCAGGAGATGCTGACGGGTGTAGTTAAATTAAAACAAGGAGGAGATGCTTCCGTTCATTTTGCTAATATAGAGTAAATAGGGAGTATAAATAACTGCAGCGAGGAGGAGAAAGTGAAGCTAACACTGCTCTCGCTGGAGGGGAAGCTTTATCAGAGCTTGTTGACAGCTACCAAGTTAGGTGGAGGAACCCCACAGGGCTTAAAGGAGGAAATCATGGCAGCACAAGGGTACAGTGAGGGTGGTCTGTTCTGGCAGGTAGAACAGACTAGGCAGCAAACGAATCACCCAATATGTTCGCAGGTAGACTGTGGCCGACTTATTTAAGGGCCACTGGAGGGAATACGGTACGGGCAGACTTAATAGGGGAAGCCAGGAACCATTGTCTGAGAACCGCAATGGCTAACAGTTTGCCACGGCTCAGAGCAAAAGTCGAAGCATGGTTTGACCCAGATGACCTCCAGAATACAGAGGCAGTGGTGTTGCGAAGAGTAACTCTAGCTTTTAAGTCCAGGCAAGGGGAGGAGGAGAAACAAAAAGGGAAAGTGCACGAAGTTAAAGGCGAGGTTAGGCAAAAGAAAGATGGAGACAAGAGGGAGGTAATGTGGGTCAATCCCAAGAGTGTTATAACTGTGGGAAGTTGGGACACTGGAGCAGGGATTGTAGGCTCCCGAAAGGAGGGAAGCCAGGTCACGAGGATGCTGAGGCAAAACAGAGCCACAGGAAGACAGCTGATGACTCAGTATAGATTTTAATGGCCACATTACAGCAGGTTATGGGCACGAGTGGAGGAAAGCTGGACGCAGCAGTGGGAGAAAAGAGACTCAATGCATTGGCAGCCCCCCCCCCCCCACCGCACCCCCACCCCCGCCAGCCCACTGTGATGGTGCGCCCAGCTAGGATACTTGTGTCCGCTCATATATGATTAGTGGGGATGTGAAGGTGGAAACAGTTAGGGGAAGATATTTACTATATACATAAGAACATAAGAACATATGAAGTAGGAACAGGAGTAGGCCACCTAGCCCCTCGAGCCTGCTCCGCCATTCAACAAGATCTGGCCGTGGACTCAGCTCCACTTACCCGCCCGCTCCTCATAACCCTTAATTCCGTTATTGGTTAAAAATCTATCTATCTGTGACTTGAATACATTCAATGAGCTAGCCTCAACTGCTTCCTTGGGCAGAGAATTCCACAGATTCACAACCCTCTGGGAGAAGAAATTCCTTCTCAACTCGGTTTTAAATTGGCTCCCCCCGTATTTTGAGACTGTGCCCCCTAATTCTAGTCTCCCCGACCAGTGGAAACAACCTCTCTGCATCTATCTTGTCTATCCCCTTCATTATTTTAAATGTTTCTATAAGATCACCCCTCATCCTTCTGAACTCCAACGAGTAAAGACCCAGTCTACTCAATCTATCATCATAAGGTAACCCCCTCATCTCCGGAATCAGCCCAGTGAATCATCTCTGTACCCCCTCCAAAGCTAGTATATCCTTCCTTAAGTAAGGTGACCAAAACAGCACACAGTACTCCAGGTGCGGCCTCACCAATACCCTATACAGTTGCAGCAGGACCTCCCTGCTTTTGTACTCCATCTCTCTCGCAATGAAGGCCAACATTCCATTCCTTCCTGATTACCTGCTGCACCTGCAAACTAACTTTTTGGGATTCATGCACAAGAACCCCCAGGTCCCTCTGCACCCTCTGTTGTAATTTCTCCCCATTCAAATAATATTCCCTTTTACTGTTTTTTTTCCCAAGGTGGATGACCTCACACTTTCCGACATTGTATTCCATCTGCCAAACCTTAGCCCATTCACTTAACCTATCTGAATCTCTTTGCAGCCTCTCTGTGTCCTCTACACAACCCGCTTTCCCACTAATCTTTGTGTCATCTGCAAATTTTGTTACACTACACTCTGTCCCCTCTTCCAGGTCATCTATGTATATTGTAAACAGTTGTGGTCCCAGCACCGATCCCTGTGGCACACCACTAACCACCGATTTCCAACCCGAAAAGGACCCATTTATCCCAACTCTCTGCTTTCTGTTAGCCAGCCAATTCTCTATCCATGCTAATACATTTCCTCTGACTCCGCGTACCTTTATCTTCTGCAGTAACCTTTTGTGTGGCACCTTATCGAATGCCTTTTGGAAATACACCACATCCATCGGTACACCTCTATCCACCATGCTCATTATATCCTCAAAGAATTCCAATAAATTAGTTCAACATGATTTCCCCTTCATGAATTCATGCTGCATCTGCTTGATTGCACTGAGATGAAGAGAAACTTCTTCACTCAGAGAGTTGTTAACCTGTGGAATTCCCTGCCGCAGAGAGTTGTTGATGCCAGTTCATTGGATATATTCAAGAGGGAGTTAGATATGGCCCTTACGGCTAAGGGGATCAAGGGGTATGGAGAGAAAGCAGGAAAGGGATACTGAGGGAATGATCAGCCATGATCTTATTGAATGGTGGTGCAGGCTCCTGCACCTATTTTCTATGTTTCTATGTTTATGTTTCGATGTTTGTTTAAGAGGAAATAAAATTGAAAAGCATTTCTATGAGTCTAAGAAGGCGAACCCGACACTTAGAAACATAGAAACATAGAAACATAGAAAATAGGTGCAGGAGTAGGCCATTCGGCCCTTCGAGCCTGCACCACCATTCAATATGATCATGGCTGATCATGCAACTTCAGTACCCCATTCCTGCTTTCTCTCCATACCCCTTGATCCCTTTAGCCATAAGGGCCACATCTAACTCCCTTTTGAATATATCTAACGAACTGGCCTCAACAACTTTCTGTGGTAGAGAATTCTCTGAGTGAAGAAGTTTCTTCTCATCTCGGTCCTAAATGGCTTACCCCTTATCCTTAGACTGTGACCCCTGGTTCTGGACTTCCCCAACATTGGCAACGTTCTTCCTGCATCTAACCTGTCCAATCCCGTCAGAATTTTATATGTTTCAAGATCCCCTCTCATTCTTCTAAATTCCAGTGAATATAAGCCTAGTCGATCCAGTCTTTCTTCATATATCAGTCCTGCCATCCCGGGAATCAGTCACTGCACTCCCTCAATAGCAAGATTGTCCTTCCTCAGATTTGGAGACCAAAACTGTATACAATATTCAAGGTGTGGCCTCACCAAGGCCCTGTACAACTGTAGTAACACCTCCCTCTCGCTATGAAGACCAACATGCCATTTGCCTTATTCACCGCCTGCTGTACCTGCATGACAACTTTTCAATGACTGATGTATCATGACAGCCAGGTCTCGTTGCACCTCCCCTTTTCCTAAGCTTCTAACTTTTGTGCCTAGAGAAATAAAACATAGTGTTTGTATATGTGTTGTGTATGAAAGCCTGTCTGTGTAAAAACCTTTGATGTTTTCAGGGATGTTCTGTATCGATTTTTTTCAACTGGCACTGGTTAGTTTGAGATTGGTTTGAATTAATTTGGAGTTATTGAGGTTAATTAACCTGTGAAAACCAGACCTTTACAATGGCCATTGTGACATTTTGGTTGGTTTAAATTGTGTGAAAAACCTTTAGTTCTGGACATGAGGCAATCATATATATTTGGTATTTCAAAAATAAAAATTTCCGACCAATTCAAGAATATGTGACCAGTGTGTACTACTATTATGCGTGAAAGAGAGAACCATTGTAATGTGTAAGCTTGGTGTTATATATGCAGACTATAGATATACTCTCTGTGTAGTCACTGTATAGTTGCATAAGATGGAGACTTGTATACCCGATGTACTATCAATAAGGTTTACACTGTGTATATACTATGCTGGCACCACTCACGGGTGCAACTGGTGGGGACCGGGGTTTCCTGCCCTGGTGGCAGGAGCTGTATAAAAGGGGAGCCACCATGCGGCTGCCTCAATCTGGAGTTACGAATAAAGGACCAAGGTCACTACAGTTTGAGTACAACACATTGCCTTGTGGGATCATTCATAGGTGCATTACAGACATAATAACTGGCGATGAGAATACGGACTTTCATGCAATTATGGCTACCTTTGGCACACTAAAAGATTTCGCAGAGGGTGATGATTGGGATGCTTTCACCCAAAGGCTCGAGCTAAATTTCGTGGCAAATAACCTGGCAGGGGATATGGACACATTGGCGGAGAAGCGCAAGGCTGTACTGTTAACCAGGGCTCGAGGTCTACCGCTTCGTCAGGGACTTGCTGGCACATATAAAGGCCAAGGATAAGACATACCATGAGCTGACTGATCTAATTCACGACCAACTAAAACCAAAAGAGAGCATCCTCACGGCCAGGCACAGATTCTACACTCACCGCAGACCTGAGGGCCAGGAGATTGCAAAATATGTTGCCGACCTCAGGAGACTTATGGCACCATGTGATTTTGGCAAGCACCTTAAAGAAGCATTGTGAGACATCTTAATTATAGGAATTGGCCACGAGGGCCTCCTTCACAAGCTATTATCTGCCGACACCACAGTCAAACTGCAGAAGGCCATCAGTATCAGTCAGGCGTTCATCACCTCGACCTGCAGCACCAAGCAAATTATTTATCCTGTGGACTCAAACCCGGCAAGTACTTTACACAGAATGGTGCCTTTCACAGGCAAGACTGTAGAATGTGGCTCTGCCCAGGGCAGAGAGCACAGACCTCAGGGTTCCAGAACTCAGAGTCCGTCGAGGGCTGCTAATCGAGTAGCACCTTGCTGGCGTTGCGGAGGAAACCATAGGGCTCACCAGTGTCAGTTTGCTGAGTACGTATGCAAAGCCTGTAACACGAAGGGCCACCTCCAGCGTATGTGTAAAAGAATACGACTCACCATCTAGCAGAGGAGTTGGTCGATGACTTTGAATCCAGCGGGAGTATGATGATTTGGCCAGAGAAGCAGCTCAGCCCCAAGTGTACGGAGTATATACCTGCACCACTGATTGTCCTCCAGTGAAGATGGAAGTTGAGATAAACGGCGTTCCAGTCTTCATGGAAGTGAACAAGGGAGCAAGCCAGTCAGTGATGAGCCAGGATGCCTTTGAGAGTTTATGGAATGAAAAACGACCCGAGCTGGTTCCAATGCAGGGAAAGTTGCGCACCTACACGAAGAAGCTGATCTCAGTCCTTGGTATTGCGGATTTAAGTGTAATCCATAATGGCGTGGTGCACAAGTTACCTCTGTGGATTGGTGCAGGTGCTGGTCCAACGCTACTCGGAAGAAGGTGCATGGGGAAGATCCAGTGGAAATGGGAAGACCTCTTCACTCTAGCAATCGATGTCCCCCATGCTCAGAGGCAGAGCAAAACCTCACCTTTGCTTGGGCCAGGCACCAGAGAACAGATCAGCGCACAGACTGAGGCACAGACTGTCCATCACGACTGCGTGGCAATGATCCAACCAGAACGACCTAAAAGTACCTTCCCGGCTCCAGTGGCAGGACTCCTGGGGAGGAAGATCGAATTCACAGGTTCTCTTCCAGCTTTTGTGGCAGAATCGCGGGAGAGAAGGATCAAGGCAGTCAACCTCAAGGACAGAGGCAAGATGGCGTCCCTGCTGCAGTGAGGTACAGCGTGGCATGGCAGGGTTCTCTTATAGGAGATCTGCTGAACTTAAAGAGACATTGTATGCATGGCAATCAATGTAACGAACCAGTTAAGAATGTAAAGAACAAAATATTGCGAGATGTCGGGAATAGAGTGTCCCCAAAAGCTGCAAGCGAGCAAATTCGGGAGGGCAAAGACGCTGATCCTGATACCCTGCCCCAGGTCTATCCCACACCACAGGCACCCGATGGCATTATTCGTCATGGACCCGGAAACGAAAATGGTGCCAATACGCACAGTCGGCCGCCATTGCCCATCACCCAGGTGGAGACGGCGCAGCCCCCAGACCCAATCGCTACCTCGGCCATGTCCAGGAGTGAAAGATCAGAACCAACGAAGTCCCCAAACGAGACCTGGAACAACCAGGTTCCCAACATTGTTAGAGAGCAGGCAGAGATTCTGCAGCCCTTAAGGCCATACACATCTGTGGTTCTGCCCACCGCTAGGCAACGGCAAAGGCCCTGAGTCCTGGCAAAGTGAGCGAACCAAGCCCACCTCGCTGGCAGGGGGTGCAGCGCCTCCATCAGTCGACAAGTTGCTCTAGAACAAGCGTCCTCGCATACCTGTACTGCTACCTCAGTACTAACCATGACCGAACTAATTATGCAATCTATCCAATCCTGGTGCATGACCGTAAAATGTAACGAATGTAAGTCACTGAACCAAGGTGTCATGATACAAACTGTAAAAAAATTTTTTTTTTCTTCCTTTCTTTGTATTTGCACTGTGTCTGATCCTGTATGTTAATGTAACGGGCCAGCTGCATGATCTCGCTCTGGGGGGGATGGGAAGAAATGGATGTATGTAACCATGGACACACACATGGATCACACCCAGAACCCACTGGAACCTCCACTGCATTATCGAACCATCCAAACTGGTAACCACTACCCAACGTTGTGGCAAAAGGACTTGGGGGTTAACAGGGAGAGAACCAAGCCAAAGCACAGCCAAGGTGCAAGGGCTATTGGCACTTTAGTCTGGAGAGAGCTAAGCCGGAACACATAGTGCAAAGGTAATTGGCACAAAGGACTTGGGGGAGAGTGATATTTCTATGCAGACTATAGGTATACTCTCTGTGTAGTCATTGTATAGTTGCATAAGATGGAGACTTGTTTACCTGATGTACTATCAATAACGTTTACACTGTGTATATACTATGCTGACACCACTAGAGGGTGCAACTTGTGGAGACCAGAGTTTCCTGCCCTGGTGGCAGGGGCTATATAAAAGGGGAGCCACCATGCGGCTGCCTCACTCTGGAGTTACGAATAAAGGACCAAGATCACTATAGTTTGAGTACAGCACATTGCCTCATGGAGTCATTCATAGGTACATTACAGGCATACTACTTGGTGTTGCTTTACAGATGCGTGGTACCATTGTTATGTGTTTGTCGAACTTTTAAAATGCGAAAAAAAGAAAGGTTCTCTGTACAAAACTTCAGAAAGCAACACCTTGTGAAGAGTTGAATAAATATTCTGAGCATTTGTAAAATTTTTAAGAAAATTTTAAGTTTAGTAACAGAAAGGGGATCATAATTGGGTTGGCAGGAAAGCCACAATGGATGTTCTTTTTCTTTTCTTTTAAGCAGGAGTACTGATTACCGAAAGAGGTCCTTTAATATGGAAATGACCTCAAGGTGTTACCGAACTTGAACTGATTTTAAAAAGGTGTTATGCAAATATGTGAATAACCGAAGAAGGACCTGTGAGGGGGAGGCCCCTACAGAGCAAAATCATTTTCTTTCATTTTTTTGTCTTAATAGGAGCGAATCGAGCCAAAGATACGAGATTGTGTTAGGAAACCGGGTGGACGGAGGAACAAGGGATTTATATCTGTGTGGGTTTGAGGCCCAATGTCTTGTCTGCGTGGGTTCAAGTCCCACCATCTGTGTGGGTTTGAGTCCCAATGTCTGTGTGGTCCCAGACCCACCAAAAACAGTCAATGCAACCGAGCTGATCGCGAGCAAATTAAAACCTCTCCCTAAAATGCTGGAGATTCCAAACAAAGAAATTCCATGTCCTGTCCTAAAACTCGGGCCTAAGAATGGTCTGGTAGTAATCCCAACAGCGAAAATGTTGTATCATTCTGTATGTTAGAATATGCAGCCAGGTTCATGGCACCATGGGTAGCTCTGCTGCACAGAAGGGCGGGAAAAAGAGTGGAAGAGCTAAAGTGATAGGGGACTCTATTGTAAGGCGAATAGATAGGAGTTTCTGCGGCCGCAACCGAGACTCCAGGAAGGTATGTTGCCTCCCTGGTGCAAGGGTCAAGGATGTCTTGGAGCGGCTGCAGAGCATTCTGGAGAGGGAGGGTGAACAGCCAGTTGTCGTGGTACATGTAGGTATCAACGATATAGGTAAGAAACGGGAAGAGGTCCTACAAGCTGAATTTAGGGAGCTAGGAGTTAAATTAAAAAGTAGGACCTCAAATGTAGTAATCTCTGGATTGATACCAGTGCCACGTGCTAATCAGAGCAGAGGGAGCAGGATAGTTAGAATAAATATGTGGCTTGAGCAGTGGTACAAGAGGGAGGGATTCAAATTCCTGGTACATTGGAACCAGTTCTGCGGGAAGTGGGACCTGTACAAAAGGGCACTTGGGCAGGACTGGAACTGATGTCCTGGGGGTAACATTTGCTAATGCAGTTCGGGAGTGTTTAAACTAATATGGCAGGGGGATGGGAATCTATCCAGCGAGACAGGGCAAAGCAATATGGAGTCAGAAACAGATGGTAGAAAGGTAAAAAGCAATAGTGGAAGGCCGAGTAAAGAAAGGCAAGAAACAAAAAGGGCCACACTACATCATAATTCTAAAAGGACAAAGGGTGTTAAAAAAACAAACCGGAAGGCTTTGTGTCTAAATACAAGGAGTATCCATAATAAAGTGGATGAATTAACTGCAAATAGATGTTAACAGGTATGATGTGATTGGGATTACAGAGACGTGGCTCCAGGATGATCAGGGCTGGGAACTCAACATTCAAGGGTATTCAACATTCAGGAAGGATAGAATAAAAGGAAAAGGAGGTGGGGTAGTATTACTGGTTAAAGAGGAGATTAATGCAATAGTTAGGAAGGACATTAGCTTCAATAATGCGGAATCTATATGGGTAGAGCTGCAGAACACCAAAGGGCAAAAAACGTCAATGGGAGTTGTGTACAGACCTCCAAACAATAGTAGTGATGTTGGGGAGGGCATCAAACAGGAAATTAGGGGTGCATGCAATAAAGGTGCAGCAGTTATAATGGGTGACTTTAATATGCACATAGATTGGGCTAAGCAAACTGGAAGCAATACGGTGGAGGAGGATTTCCTGGAGTGCATAAGGGATGGTTTTCCAGACCAATATGTCGAGGAACCAACTAGGGGGGAGGCCATCTTAGACTGGGTGTTGTGTAATGAGAGAGGATTAATTAGCAATCTCGTTATGCGAGGCTCCTTGGGGAAGAGTGACCATAATATGGTGGAATTCTACATTAGGATGGAGAATGAAACAGTTAATTCAGAGACCATGGTCCAGAACATAAAGAAGGGTAACTTTGAAGGTATGAGGCGTGAATTGGCTAGGATAGATTGGCAAATGATACTTAAGGAATTGACAGTGAATGGGCAACGGCAGACATTTAGAGACTGCATGGATGAACTACAACAATTGTACATCCCTGTCTGGCGTAAAAATGAAAAAGGAAAGGTGGCTCAACCGTGGCTATCAAGGGAAATCAGGGATAGTATTAAAGCCAAGGAAATGGCATACAAATTGGCCAGAAATAGCAACAAACCCGGGGACTGGGAGAAATGTAGTACTCAGCAGAGGAGGTCAAAGGATTTGATTAGGGCAGGGAAAATAAAGTACAAGAGGAAGCATGCAGGGAACATTAAAACGGACTGCAAAAGCTTCTTTAGATAAGTAAAGAGAAAAAGGTTAGTAAAGACAAAGGTAGGTCCCCTGAAGTCAGAGTCAGGGGAAGTCATAACGGGGAACAAAGAAATGGCAGACCAATTGAACAAGTATTTTGGTTCGGTATTTTTCTAAGGAGGACAAAAACAACCTTCCGTATATAAAAGCGGTCAGAGGGTCTAGTAAGAAGGAGGAACTGAGGGAAATTCCTTATTAGTCGGGAAATTGTGTTGGGGAAATTGATGGGATTGAAGGCCGATAAATCCCCAGGGCCTGATGGTCTGCATCCCAGAGTAATTAAGGAGGTGTCCTTGGAAATAGCGGATGCATTGACAGTCATTTTCCAACATTTCATAGACTCTGGATCAGTTCCTATGGAATGGAGGGTAGCCAATGTAACCCCACTTTTTAAAAAAAGGAGAAGAGAGAAAACAGGGAATTATAGACCGGTCAGCCTGACATCGGTAGTGGGTAAAATGATGGAATCAATTATTAAGGATGTCATAGCAGGGCATTTGGAAAGAGGTGACATGATAGGTCCAAGTCAGCATGGATTTGTGAAAGGAAAATCATGCTTGTCAAATCTTCTGGAATTTTTTGAGGATGTTTCCAGTAGAGTGGACAAGGGAGAACCAGTTGATGTGGTGTATTTGGACTTTCAGAAGGCTTTCGACAAGGTCCCACACAAGAGATTAATGTGCAAAGTTAAAGCACATGGGATTGGGGGTAGTGTGTTGACGTGGATTGAGAACTGGTTGTCAGACAGGAAGCAAAGAGTAGGAGTAAATGGGTACTTTTCAGAATGGCAGGTAGTGACTAGTTGGGTGCCGCAAGTTTCTGTTTCTGGGGCCCCAGCTGTTTACACTGTAAATTAATGATTTAGACGAGGGGATTAAATGTAGTATCTCCAAATTTGTGGATGACACTAATTTGGGTGGCAGTGTGAGCTGCGAGGAGGATGCTATGAGGATGCAGAGTGACTTGGATAGGTTAGGTGAGTGGGCAAATGCATGGCAGATGAAGTATAATATGGATAAATGTGAGGTTATCCACTTTGGTAGTAAAAACAGAGAGACAGACTATTATCTGAATGGTGACAGATTAGGAAAAGGGGAGGTGCAACGAGACCTGGGTGTCATGGTACATCAGTCATTGACGGTTGGCATGCAGGTACAGCAGGCGGTTAAGAAAGCAAATGGCATGTTGGCCTTCATAGCGAGGGGATTTGAGTACGGGGCAGGGAGGTGTTGCTACAGTTGTACAGGGCCTTGGTGAGGCCACACCTGGAGTATTGTGTCCAATTTTGGTCTCCTAACTTGAGGAAGGACATTCTTGCTATTGAGGGAGTGCAGCGAAGGTTCACCAGACTGATTCCCGGGATGGCGGGACTGACATATCAAGAAAGATTGGATCAACTGGGCTTGTATTCACTGGAGTTCAGAAGAATGAGAGGGGATCTCATAGAAACGTTTAAAATTCAGACGGGTTTATTTAGACAGGTTAGATGCAGGAAGAATGTTCCCAAAATTGGGGAAGTCCAGAACTAGGGGTCACAGTCTAAGGATAAGGGGTAAGCCATTTAGGACCAATATGAGGAGAAACTTCTTCACCCAGAGTGGTGAACCTGTGGAATTCTCTACCACAGAAAGCTGTTGAGGCCAATTCACTAAATATATTCAAAAAGGAGTTCGATGTAGTCCTTACTACTAGGGGGAATCAAGGGGTATGGCGAGAAAGCAGGAATGGGGTTCTGAAGTTGCATGTTCAGCCATGAACTCATTGAATGGTGGTGCAGACTCAAAGGGCCGAATGGCCTACTCCTGCACCTTTTTTCTATGTTTCTATGTTATTGAATAGCATCGGTTATTCTAAATTTAACAGAGTTACAGTTACCCTGGTTGTGCCCGCCAGAAACGGAAAAGTTATATGAAAAATTGTTAAAGGAAAAGTTCAAACAATTCTATCAAAAGAATTACAAGGGTGAGAGACAGGGGGAAGCGTACAAACCGAGATGGAAAGGGGGGCTAATGAATGATGTAGCTACAGCATTTAATACTGGGACATCACTGATAAATAGTATGGATAACCTGCAATTGCAAGTCCAAGTGAATACTTTAAGGGACCAGTTAAAGAAAATACTGGAGGAGGGTAGCGATATGGAGGGTAATGAATTACAGGAGGACCAGGCAATGACAATTCATTTGAAAGAGATGGTAGCTGAGGTGGAAAAACACACTCAGACCATCAATGCTTTAATCAAGGAGGGTAGAAACACGTCAGATCAAGCTGCTCAGAATCGTGTGTGTGTCATGTACGAAGCTTGGTTGTTAAATAAAGGACGCATTAATTTAGAGGATTTAAAACAAAGCCACGTACCGTGTGGGTCAGCAACAAACATCTAAAAACATTGAGTGTCTGTAACAACCTCCTGAATTCGTGCCAGCTACGGTCAGCCTCCGAAGCGTATCCAGTCCCGGTCAACTGTGGCCAAAGTAAACAATCCATAATGCTGGGATAGTGCTTTGAATACCAATGTTGTATCAGTCACAATGACCCGTACCTGTATACCACGTGGAAAACATTGGGGTAATTTGGAATGGAATACATGTGAAACATCATAAAATCCTGTAGTATGTGGTAAAATTGGGAGACTCAATAACCTGTGCAAGTCTGGAGGGATGCCAGAGAGGGGGTACACATGTGATACTGTGCCCCTATCATCTGAACCCTTTCAACTGGCCGGTATGTGGATTCAGGTACAAGGATGGGCAGCCTATCAGCTGCATTATGGAAGTGCCGGCTCACGACCATGTTCTGCCACAGGTTGCGTATAAGGGAAATGGGACATACGGTGTCACCACCAGCGAAAGTTGAGATAGAATACACCTGGACACTTGGTGCCCAGTGAGGGATTCTACCTTTTGTTTCAAACCCCAGGTACAGACACAAGTCGCACAAGAAAGGATAATTCATATTTCCAACCTCAAACACACAATTAACACAATCAACGATACTTTACCAAACCTCCAGGAATACATATCGCGTTTTGGATACGATATCCCGCCGTTACCCGAACACTTGACTGAACTATTAAAGAACATCAAGCTGTCCCACAAATATTATTACATATTACACCAGGAGAATGATAAAGTAAGGGGAGAAATCGAGGAAATGATGGCCCCTCCACGATGGGATCTGGAACTCAATATTGAAATCCCTCCCTGGGTTCGAATCGTATCACACTCATTAGTAATTGTACAGTGGATAATAGTGTTGTATCTACTTGTTCTGTCCTGTAAATTAAAGAAAAGGACGAGGTAAGGGAATCTGGAACATTTATTAAAGTAAACCCAGGCTGAAATGTTTGTAAAAAAGGTATAAACCGAAGTCAGATTAAGGCCAAACATTGTTTTGTTGTAAGAAACACTGTTGTGTTGTAAAAACATTGGGTTTCGTGTGTAAAAAGAAATGTAATGGGGAGATTTGACTGAAGGCTACAATCACCCAAAACATTTGTGGAAAAAGAAGATGCCACCCAGAGTAATGTCTCTGAGTTTATTATAAGAGACATTAAAAAGAGGGATTGTAAGGTTACTAATCTTCAGAAAAACACAGACCATGAACTAAAAATTGATTAATCTAAGCTTTTGGAATTAAGCTGTACAATTAAGAACATTCTGTGGTCAAGGACATACAACTGACTTCATGCATAACAACAATGGAGTTGTTACATGAGGCTTTGAACTTGATTGACCAGAGTGGGGAAAACAGCCACTGGAGACATCGCGTCTGTAAAAAGACCGGACAACAAAGGACCCCACAAAATGAAATTTTTGGATAACAGCATTCAGCATAAGGAAATAACTTTTGCATTGTCGACTCCATGTGCAAATTAGTAGCCATTCAAACTCATCACCATAACCAGTTAAACAAATCACCACATCGATAATCGGATCTCGGAAGCAAGAAACTTATTTATACTATGGATATAAATATACGGACAAGAAGGCAACACAAGAAGAAGGACAGGAAGGCAGAAGAAGCAGCAGAAAAGGAACAGAAGCTGCAGAGAACAGCCGGAAGAAGAAACAACAGGTCACGGAGTCAAGGACCACGAATCTCTGATGATTGTATATCTAAAGTCAAATTTCTCTAAGCAGTCTAGTCCTATAGTTTTAGTCAATTTCTGTTGCATAATAAAACTGACACTGGGTTAAGCCTAAATTTTGTGCCACGTGTTGTACTTTCCCATTATAAGTTCCGAGGTGTAAGAATCAGAGTAGAGTGAAAAACAAACACCCTACAAGTGCATCACCTGAGAATTTACTATTCTTGCTTGAAAAATAACAGCGGGTTCATGCGCAAATCGGCCAGCAAGTTCAGGCGAAGAGATACACCATGAGTTACACATCACCATATCTTGCTGAACGATTTACGCTGCTCCGTCGTTTGCCTCGCACAAATGGCATCTCGCCTTTAGCCACCTCATTGAAGGTCAAGAACCTGCTGGATTTGTGCCAATATTCCAAATGTCACCTGCAGCTGAAATTTAGGGCTGTTCTGAAATGACACAATTATCCTGCTGAGGATACGATTAATTGTCACAACAACAATAACAACTTGTACTTCTATAGCACCTTTAACATAGTAAAATGTCCCAACGTGCTTCACAGGAGCGTTATCAAACAAAATTTGGCACCGAGCCTGATAAGGAGATATTGGGACAGATGACCAAAAGCTTGGCCAAAAAGGTTTTAAGGAGCATCTTAAATTTTTAAGGAGCACGGCTCTTGAGCTTGGATTCAAACAAATTAAGCATTTGAGCTGTGGGATTTATTGCAGAAAAACCTGTCAGACCTGGGAAATCTTATTTTTTCAGATTTATGTGCCATCCTGTAAGTTGTTAAAGAGACGTGTGAGACACAGAAGAGGGCGAAAAATGTCTTGTCCACTAAGCATCCCACTTCTTTATCTCGACAGCATGGAGGAGGAACGCAGCGAACAGAGCTGAAGGGTCTGGCACCATGGCCAGAGGCTGATCGGGATGATCAAGATCCACCCCAGAGAGTTCCCAGTGAGAGGATGTGTTTAGAGACCATGTCGGTGGAGCTGTGAGTGAGGAGGCTGGCCTTCAGTGAGGAGGCAATCAGCTGCCTCTGTGATATGTTAAAAGAGGACCTTCAGTCGCATTCTAATTCACACAGTGCCTCGTCAGTAGCCCTGAAGGTATCTACAGCCTTCGCTTTTTATGCATGCGGATCATTTTAGACAGGCATGTGCAACATCACGCAGAACACAGCAAGGGCCAGCATTAAAGGATACCATATTCCGCAGGGCATCTGACTTTAACAGAGTTGAGATGTCCCCTGTGTAGTATCCCAACGATTGATATAATTCCACAGGTTTTCTGGCTTCCCCAATGTGCAGGGGGCTGTCGACGGAACCCATTTGCCATTGAAGGCACCCTGTCAGGCACTTGTAACATACATCAACAGAAAAGGATTCCATTCATTAAATATATTAATACTTTACGATGCCAAACTGCGGATCATAAAATTTCAATGCAGGTCTCCGGAGAAGCGCTCATGATGCCAGCGTCCTTCGGCACTCAAAATTACATGACATCCTCACCAGATAGGGCCAAGGATGTGGATGGATCTTATGTGATGTAGGGGAGGACGAAAACCCCCTCATTTTACCCAGAAGGAAAAGGGCTGTGGGATCAGTCTGTGCTGTGAAGTGAAACCGATGGAAGGAAAACTTTGGGACACAAATGGAGACCCCCCCCAGTGTTTGGACTCATAGGAAAGGGAATTTAATTTGGAACTATCTACCAGAAAGTTTGAAATCCTAAAGTGCACATGGAAGAAACTATGAACTTTAATCGAATTTGGGATTTTTTTAAAGGTCTGCAAGAAAAGGGGTGGAGTCAATATCAAAAGGGCCAGTTTGGACATTGGAACTAATCAAATTGTCTGGGAACTGTATACCCTCGAAACTCGCCCCTTGTAAACATTAGCATTTAAACAATGCCACATACATATTCCAACACCTTTTTCATCAGGCATAGAAATATCTGGCTCAGGCCAGACTAGCACAATGGCTACAGGAGGCCAATGCAATCAACACCCACTCAAACCTTGAGTAGGTTAAGATCAGTGGGAAAAAAACCTAAAAACCTCAAACTGCTGCATTTTTCAAAATCAAAAGTCCACCAATGAGAAGAATCGACTTCAGCAGGAGAGGCGGACTGGATAATCTGGCTATAAAAAAGGGGTTTCTGACGTAGTGAAGAAGAGAAGTGATGATTTTCCCTGCCCTCGTGATTCAACAACCACAAGCCTCTCGACACTGAAGGAAAACCTGTGTCCGAAGACACCGAAGATAGAAGAAACAAACCACCAGACTGCAGAAGGCACAAGTAGTGAGTATAACCTCTGGTCCCCAGAACTCCCAACTCAGTTAGGCCAGGAAAGGTGGGAGGTTGGGCATTGTACTGCTAAACTGGTGTAAAGATTTTCGTTGTGTCCGTTTAGTGGGATTTAGGGGGATTGTTTTGTTGGTGTATTGCTGTTTGTTGAGTTACACCTTGCCAAATAAATTGGAAGCCTAAAGTTCCTCTTGGAATCACCTTGTCTCAGTTCTATTGTATTACATCTCCTGATCGTGAGTCTTATGTCAGAACCGTGTAAGGGAAGCTAGGAGCGCCTCGAAAACGCTCAACTGTGTGTCACAGGCTAGGGAAGAAGGGGTTAGGAGTGTTTGACACTCACAGGTGCCTCACAGGCTAGGCATAAGCTGTGGGGACGCACGAGTCTCAAAACCCCCTTCATAAGCTGTGGACACAGTCTCTCCAGGGGTGCTCTTGCAGCACTCAGGGTACCTCACAGGCCAGGCATAAGCTGTGAGGGCAGAAGCCCAGAGAGAGACACCCAAGGCACAACAACAACCCTGTGAAAACCCCTTACAGAACATGGCACCCCAGATGGGACATAAGCAAACAGGAGATGTTAATATAACAGATGAGGTGATAAGAGAGGAAACTAAAATGGAGGAGAGAATTTCCTCATACATTTTTGGCAAGGTGAACCTCACCAAACCTTGGGTACCTCGGGCAGAGCGCCCAGTGGATGCTGCTGCTCAATGGACAGCAGGGAAGGACCACAACCACAAGGTGGAAAAGGCCATCTGGCTTATCTGCCTCACCTGCCAAGTCCGAAAGCTCGACCAGCGGGTGAAGGACTTGGAACAGAGTCTTCAGAAATCAGAGGAGCTCTCTGCTATCCGGGCTGTGGTTGGGGACAACCTGCTGGCCGAATTAGCTGGGGAGCAGCAAAGGAACCGGCAGTTGGAGGAGACCTTCCGAAATAGCCGGGACTATCTTCAGTGTCAGGTCACTGAGGCCAAGGGTAGTGAGGGGTCGCTCCGGGAACAGAATTCTCGGCACACCCAGAAAATTTGGGAACTGGAGAATAAATTAAAAGACGTACAGGCAGCCTATAAAGTGGCCAGTAGCAGTGAGTTTGCAGATCACGGTCCCTGCCAGGAGAGGATTAAAACTCTCACCCACGCTCTATCCCAGACAAAGGGGATGGTCGCCCTGATAGGACCTGGAGGGTCCACAGGGGACAAAGGAGAGTATTGGGGGGTAGAGGAGAATCCAAAGGCAAGAGACGCCCGACCACCTCCTGAGGCACCGGTGGTTTGTCCGGTGGGGTACCAGGAGGGGCGGGGCACGCAGGTAGTAGCATTCCCAGGGCTGGGGGCAGGACCAATGTGTCCCGCTCAGCAGCAGGGATGTGAGGCTCCAGCCGAGGGTCAGTTAAAGGCTGGATCAGGCGACCAGGCACTGTCTGCTGTACCGGGTATGGTGGGACAGCCGGAGGTAGAGGGACCAGCGCAGAAAGATCCTGAACCAGGGCGGATGTGCCCGGTCAGGCAGCGCAAGTACGGTCCTCCACAGGGAGGTGGCCAAGGTCGGGGAGCGCTGGAGAGCGACTTTATTATTCCCCATGGAGTTCAATCACTCAGGGCCATGGTGGCCCATTTGGCCAAACTCACTCGCAGTGGGGACCCGTCTATCCACTTCATGGAGGTGATGCAGGCAGGGGAAATTAATGGGTGCGACGAGGAAGAGACAGCCAAGCTGCTGCTCTTCTCTCTGGACAGCAAATTGTACCAGGCCCTACCGGCAGAATGCCGGAGGGGACAGCGTACATTTACTGAGGTCCAGAGGGCCGTCCTTGAGGCTATGGGCTTCGATGACGGCAGTCCTTTCGAACGGGTCGAAAGGACAAGGCAGCTCGCAGGGGAAACCCCGCAGGCGTTTGCGGACAGGCTGTGGGTGGTATACCATGCAGCCTGTGGGGAGCTCCTCGACCGGGCGAATCTTTCCGCGGTACAGACTGGCCGCTGGCTGAGGATGCTGGTGGCAAACTGCTTGCCCCGGCTCAAGGCCAGGGCAGAACTGTGGTTCGATTCCCGGGACCCCAACCTCACCAAGGAAGCAGTGGTCAGGCAACTGGCACTGGTCCAACGGAATGGAGGAGGGGAGGAGGAGAAAACCTCCAAAGGTCGGGTAAATGAAGTAAAGCCCAACTCGATTCCCAAAAGGGAATGGCACCAGGAGGGTGGCCGCTCGATTGATAAGGAGGGTGTGTGCTACGGGTGCGGGAAAGCTGGGCATTTTAAAAGGGATTGCAGGAGCCCAGTAAAGAGATAGGGGGGAGAAGTCCTTTAGGAGCCGCCCAGAGTGGGGGAAGTGGAGTGAGCTCCTCACTATCCCTTGACCAGATAGTAGCTGCTGTGAGGACAGCGCTGGAGGGGACTGGGAAGGTAGCCACGGCAACAGGCAGGGAAGCACCAGCAACCCTGCCAGTACAGAGGCCGTGACTAGCCCAGACCTAGCCTGTATACCTGTGCCCACTAGAATACGAACCCTGGGGACGACCCTGGGTCAAGATGGAGGTTGAGGGTGTATTGGGTACCTACCTTTTGGACACTGGTGCTTCCAGCACGATAGACCATTCGGAGGACCCCGCAACCTCACCTCTATCAAACGGGGTGCCGTATCAACTAGTTGGGTTCACAGGTAATGAGAAGGCTGGGTTTTTCTCAGTCCCGCTTGCAGTTCGTTTAGGAGCACTCCAAACACAATGGAAGTGCGTCCTGATGAACTGGGAGCAGGTGGGAAAAGGGATTTTGGGGGCTGATTTTATCATCGCTCGCCAGATCCTAGTAGACTTGAGGAATCACTGTCTATGGGGCACAGTGGGCACGGGAGCAGAGGGAGAAGTCATGGTTATTGATAAGAAACAGGGAAAAGGGACTCTGTGTACAATGAAGCCAAAAGGGGGTTACGACCTGGAGGTTCTGGTCTGTAGCACCCCGGCCGAGTACCGGGCCCATGTGCAAGCAAATCTTGCAGTATTTGCCACCCATAAACACGACTGTGGGAGAGTCACAGGAGTGGAGGTTCGAATAGATGGGGATCCCATGTCCCGCCCGCAAAAGCAGTATGGCTTTCCCCGAGAGGCAGAAGCAGACTTGGAGACAGCTTTAAGCTCGCTTGTCGAGCAGGGTGTTTTGAGACCCATAGCCACCCATGTCAACTCCCCGCTTTGGCCGGTTAGGAAACCGGACAATTCTTGGAGGGCTACGGTGGATTATAGGGTGCTCAATAAAAACATCTCAGCTTGTGCCCCCACAGTAGCAGCGGTTGCGGATCTGATAGGGGAAATCCCTGCATCCGCAACCACGTTCACAGTGTTGGACATATCCAACGGGTTCTGGTCTATCCCTGTACGGAGGGAAGACCAGTACAATTTGCCTTCACCTTCCGGGAACAGCAGTATACATGGAGCTGCCTCCCACAGGGCTTTCATAATAGTCCCAGCATCTTTCACCAATGCATGGCGAACTGCTTAAAAGGCTTCAGCCAGCCACACCAGCTGGTCCAGTATGTGGACGACCTGTTGTTGTTCACAGACAGCAGTGAGGAACACGGTCCACTGCTGGCCGAACTGCTGGTATTACTGAAGGAAGGGGGTTTTAAAGTTAACCCCAAGAAAGCCCAGATAGGTCTAGGAGAAGTAAAATTCCTGGGCCTGACGATAAGGGCAGGAGAAAGGGCCATTGATGAGGCTAGAAGAAAGGCAGTGCAGGAACTCCCTGTCCCTAGGGATGTGTCGGGGGTAAGGTCTTTCCTGGGAATCACTGGCTACTGTAGGGACTTCATCGAGGACTATGCAGCCACTGCCGCCCCTCTGCTCAGACTCCTACATAAGGGGGTCGAGTGGGAATGGGACGAGGGCTGTGAGGCAGCATTTGTCTGTCTTAAGAGAGACCTGCAGGTAGCACCAGCCCTAGGGGCAATTGATTGGGGAGAGGAATTCTTCCTGGAGGTGGCAGCCAGTGGTGACAGCTTAAGTGCAGTGTTGCTCCAGGGGCGAAACGGTCAGCTGAGACCAGTGGTGTACTCCTCCAGGGTCCTCACGGAGGTAGAAAAGGGATACTCCAATTGTGAGAGGCACTTGCTTGCCACCCACTGGGCAGTAAAGAGAGCTCAGATCTTTACCGGAATATCCCCCATTACACTCCTCACCCATCATACCCCGACGCAGATGCTGTTGGACGGGAGGATTAAGGACGGGACAGTGAGCAGTGCTAGAATCACTCGCTGGACCCTCCTCCTCTCCCAAATGACTTCAAAGGTCAAGGGCCTCTGCGAGCCCAGGCTCGCAGCAAATTTAATCTATCCAGGGCAGCCGCATCGATGCTCTGTGGAGGGAGTATGGGACATTAACTTTGGATTTCGGGCAGGGATACACCCCACAGGCCGCGAGATCTATGTTGATGGCTCCAGTTCAGTGTCCGCGGGTACAAGACTCACGGGCTGCGGAGTTTGGGATCCCAAGGCAGGAATTGCCTTGGCTCTTAAACTCCCATGCACCCTGAGCGCCCAGCAGGCGGAACTCTCGGCGGTGATGTATGTGGTCACACACCCCGAGGAATTCCCTACCCCATACACGATTTGCTCGGACAGCATGTTCACTTGCAATTCATGTATAGAGTATCTGGCGATTTGGTCACGCCGGGGGTACACCTCTGCGGATGGGAAGCCCCTTGTGATCAAACCCCTGCTAGAAAAGATCGTGGCTGCAGTGGGAGAAACCGTGGATGTATATATCCATAAGGTAAAGGCCCACTCCAAAACTGAGCCACGGGGGGAAGGTAACCAGCAGGCAGACCTGCTGGCAAGGGAAGGTGCTGGCACAGGTCGCCCATGGGACCCATATGAGACAGGCAGGATAGCAGCAGCAAGAAGCAAGCCAGGGACACAAGGGAGCGTAGGGGCGGCTGCGGCCCCGGACCTTAAAGTAGTCCAGATGCAGGATCCGATCCTGAAGGCTGCCTTGGCTGCTATCAAAAGGGGGGAAAAGGCAGAGCGCCCATACAGTGCTGTAGATATTGCTGTGCGGGAAGGCATGTTGTTTAAAGGGGACAAATGGGTAGTGCCGCCACAACACCGGAGGGAATTCCTTCAGCTGGCCCATGAGGGTCCAGATGCGGGACACCCTGGGCCGGAATCTACCTGGCAACGGGTAGAAAAGGCAGGGTGGTGGCCAGACCTCCGGGAAGACGTCCGCAAATTCTGTGCGGGCTGTCTGGTTTGCGCTGCAAACAACCCAGACCCTCAGAAAAGGAAGGCGTCTATGGGACATGTCAGGCGGGTAGAGGGACCATGGCAGTCGATCCAGATCGACTACATCGGACCCCTACCGGCCGCCCAGGGAGGTTATAAATACTGCCTCGTCCTGGTGGATGTGTTTTCCAAGTGGGTGGAAGCCTTCCCTTGCCGAACAGCTACCGCGGTGGGGACTGCAAAAATCCTGGTGAGGGAGGTGTTCTCTCGGTGGGGTCTAACTCAAATCGTGGAGTCCGACCGGGGAAGCCACTTCACCGGCCAGGTGATGCAGGCCACCCTAAAGGTGCTGGGGATAAGAGCCAAATGGCATGTCGCCTACAACCCTCAGTCCTCAGGCCCCGTAGAACGCCTGAACCGGACCCTAAAGGAAAGGCTGCGCAAGGAGACGGGAGACTCACCGAACAAGTAGGTGGAGGTCTTACCATTGGTCCTCATGGGAATCCGGGCCAGTCAGTCAAAGAGCACAGGGTACTCACCCCATGAGCTGATGACGGGCCGGATCATGCGAACTCCAGTGCATGTGTTGGCGCCGGTTCTCACCGAAGGGCAGCTCCGAGAGGTGAACCGGGACCGGTTTGTCAGGAACCTGTTTGAACACCTGAAACAGATTCATTGGCAGGCTGCTAGTAACATGGGCAGACAGCATCAGAGTAACCGATTGCTGCTCGAACCCAGCAAACACCACGAATGGGAGATAGGGGACCAGGTCATGGTGAGGAACTATGCTCGGGTCGGGGTTTTTGAAGCATTATATATGGGACCATACAGCATAGTCGACAAGGCTAGCCCTATGGTCTATGCGGTTCGACTGCCTCGCCGGGTGAAGTGGTATCACATTAATCAGTGTAAATTGTTTGACCCCAAAAGAGGTAAAAAACAGAGGGGACGAGCAAGGGAAGGGAATCAGGCACTGGGGGAAGAACAGGCCCCAGTGGATTTGGAGGCTCCGGAGGAGGCAGCGGGCCCCGAAGCTCTACAGCCGGGGCTGGTTCACTGCTCCTGTAAGGCTATCCCACCACTGGGTAGAGGTTCCCAGCCCACTAACAGAAGTAGGGAGAAAGGCTCTACCATTAGCAAGGTTCAAGGGGAAGCTGAACCTCCCATGGTGGATCAGCTGGGGTTAGCCCAAGAGGTGGAGGAGATGGCATTGCAGCCCATAACGTGGGACTCTGCACCGACAGTAAGGAGGAGTAACAGAGTGCCACAGCCCAGGGCGCCGTGGTCCCCTGTTAACTTAGCCTCCCGCCCCAGACTGATACGGCGAAAGACAACAGGGAGGGTGCTCTGTTGCACTAGCAAGGGTCTCCCACCGATTATCCGGGGCTCGGGACGGCCTTGGAGGGCAGCACAAGACTCATTAAGGGGGACCATACGAGCCCCTCTGCGGAGGACATCCTGGTCCCCAGGGTACGGTCAGCCAAGTGGTCGACGACGCCTGTACAGTGACAGGATATAGCCTGGCCACCCGGGGACGGGTGGCGGTGTGTATATTTTCCCTTCCTGTTTTGTTACTTTGTGTTGTGAGTATATGTGTTTAGGTAAGGCAATGACGGTTGGGTACAGCATTTTTGTGTTTGGAACATGTTACGCGGGCCGAGCCTGGAGAGGTCTCTCAAGGCAAGGCCATGTTCTTCTTGCCTTTCAGATGTCAACACCTCCCGACTGGACATTAGTGATGCTGGTATCGCAAAGGATCTGCACCGGGCACCGAGGGGACACCGAGGACTCCCTGGTTTTCGGATGCTCTGGGGGCAGAGCGCCGACAGTGAACACAGGAGAAGGGACTCCGGTGGCGGATGGCCGGGTCACCTACTCCCATGAGGGGAGATGGCCTGGGTGGTTGGGATCGAACTCCACCAAGTACTCCAACCATAAGGACTTTACCTACGGAGAGGCCTCCATCCCCTGCCCGGAGATCACTGTGGCCACTTCCAGAGTGAGAGTGACAGAAGGCAGGAAGGTCTGCCTAACTTGCCAAGGGGACATACCTCTGGGACGGTGGTGGTGGCTCAGAAAGCTCAAGAGGGACATGGGAGACCGACACTTGGACTGGGAACGTCTGGATAATGATGCCTACCGAACCATCATGGGGTCATCTGGCGGGGTCACGGTGTGCTGGGAGAAATGGTGGGCGTACGACCAAGGAATTTATTTGTGTATGTGGGGATCCACTCGCGTGTGTTCAGAGGGAGTCTCCATTGCTTTCTATAGGTGGGGGCAGGATGTAGGGGATGAGGTGGTATGGGATCGCAGCGGGGAGGCGTGTGTGATCCCTAATCCCCGGGTACCAGTAAATGCCACTGAACTTGTAGTTCGGGAAAGGAAGCCCCCACCCACGGCCAAGCCCACCATCCCACACGAGTGCCCGACAACAACCAGGGGGCCGGGGAATGGTTTAGTGTTAGTCCCTACCGAGAAACTATTTTATCAGGGGGTACACTACGCGGTGGCATCAGTGGTGCTAAATCTGACAGAAGTCCGCCTACCTACGTGGTGTCCCCGGGAAACCGAGCTGTTATACCAGGCTCTGCTGCGGGAGATGTTCCGGAAGTTCTATGAACTGGACTTCGGGGATGTCAAAGTGACAGACTTGTATAAACAGTGGGATAGGGCCGAACCGGGCAGGCAGAAGCGTGGCACTTTAAATGACATTTTCACGGGGTTTAACACCGGGGCGTCCGCCTTAAACAGTTTGGATAACATGCAGCTGGCCCTCCACATAAATGGGTTAAAGAATCAGCTGCGCAAAGTCCTGGGGGACGAGAATACCGTATTGGGATCCGCGCTCCACGAAGAGGTGGCAATGACAGTTCACTTAAAGGAGATTATCTCTCAATTGGAGGCACAGGCCAGGGCTGTAAACGCCTTGATTCGGGAGGATAGAAACGCCTCCGATCAAGCCGCCCAAAATGAGGTGTGCGTGCTCTATGGGGCCTGGTTGCTGGGAGAGGGACGGAGTAACCTCGAGGATCTGAGACAGGGACAGGTCCCCTCCTGGATCAGCAACCAGCACTTAGCAGCACTGCACCCTTACGATAATGTTTTGAGTCCTTGCCAACTTCGTGTAGCATCGGAAGCCTACCCGGTACCGGTGGACTGTGGAAAGTCAAATCATACCATCATGGGTGTGGTAGTCAGGATGCCCGTGATGGGGGCGTCCCCACGACCAGCACCCCTGTACCGAGTGGAGAATGTGGGAGTCATTCGTGGAGGGATGCATGTTCGATTCCAAGAGGTCCCACCTTATGTCACAATGTGGGAGCACACTGTGACAGGTACAGACCTCTCGGGTTGTCGGAGCAGGGGAGCACAGGTAATCCTGTGCCCCCAGCACTTGAACGCTTTTGCAAGGCCACAATGTGGGTTCAGCACTGCTGGGGCAGAGCCTATCAATTGCACAATGGAGGTAATGGCCCCTAACCACATGCCTCCACAGGTAGCGTATGTAGGCGGTGGGACATATTGTGTCACCACAAGTGCCCAACGGTATGAACACGGACCGGGAAGGTGGTGTCCAATTCCGTACAGCAGCTTTTGCTTTAAACCCAGGGCAGAGGTTCAAGTGGCACACACCAGAATCACACCCATCCCTGAACCTTCCACGATTCACCTCACGGTACAAAACAACCTCAGCCATCTACAACAATATGTCGCCCAGTTTGGCTATCCCATTGCCCCACTACCTGAGAAACTTACAGCCCTCCTCCAGGCAGTGGATTTGTCTCAAAAACATTTTTACACCATGGAGTAGAAAACTGAAATTCTAGCAGGGGAGATTGCCCAGATTAAACCCCCAGCATGGTGGGATTTGGGAATACGGGCAGACATACCTGCATGGATCCGGGTGGGATCGCATGCCTTAGTAATCGGCCAACTCCTGATTGTAGCGTATCTGCTAGTTACAAGCTGTAAGCTCAGGAGAAAAAGAAAAAGAACGCAGTTCCTCAGGCTACTACACAGCCAGGAGAGCCGTTGCTAAACACTCAAGGCGTGTAAACAAAGCTTGACCGCGACACTTAGGCGGTTTTGTTATTTTCAGGGATGACTGCGTTTTTCATACATGGCCCCTGGGGAGTTTGCAGGGCAGGTTTCTTTGTTTTACGTTTGAGACTGAAATGAGACTCAATGTACAATTACTGCTGTAACCTTAAGTACATATATGTATGTTGCTGTCGTGTATTGTAACCTGTTGGATTTCTGTGTTTAGTACCGCGTTAAAAGGAATTACGATATATATCGACGGGATCAGTTTAGAGTTAAACTGGGGAAAGTTGGGCAATTTGGGAGACCTAGGGTTTTCTCACCACCCTGAACTTTGACACACTCAAGTGGTGTCTGACTGTGTCAGATGGGGGATTATGTAGGGGAGGACGAAAACCCCCTCATTTTACCCAGAAGGAAAAGGGCTGTGGGATCAGTCTGTGCTGTGAATTGAAACCGATGGAAGGAAAACTTTGGGACACAAATGGAGACCCCCCCCAGTGTTTGGACTCATAGGAAAGGGAATTTAATTTGGAACTATCTACCAGAAAGTTTGAAATCCTAAAGTGCACATGGAAGAAACTATGAACTTTAATCGAATTTGGGATTTTTTTAAAGGTCTGCAAGAAAAGGGGTGGAGTCAATATCAAAAGGGCCAGTTTGGACATTAAAACTAATCAAATTGTCTGGGAACTGTATACCCTCGAAACTTGCCCCTTGAAAACATTAGCATTTAAACAATGCCACATACATATTCCAACACCTTTTTCATCAGGCATAGAAATATCTGGCTCAGGCCAGACTAGCACAATGGCTACAGGAGGCCAATGCAATCAACACCCACTCAAACCTTGAGTAGGTTAAGATCAGTGGGAAAAAAACCTAAAAACCTCAAACTGCTGCATTTTTCAAAATCAAAAGTCCACCAATGAGAAGAATCGACTTCAGCAGGAGAGGCGGACTGGATAATCTGGCTATAAAAAAGGGGTTTCTGACGTAGTGAAGAAGAGAAGTGATGATTTTCCCTGCCCTCGTGATTCAACAACCACAAGCCTCTCGACACTGAAGGAAAACCTGTGTCCGAAGACACCGAAGATAGAAAAAACAAACCACCAGACTGCAGAAGGCACAAGTAGTGAGTATAACCTCTGGTCCCCAGAACTCCCAACTCAGTTAGGCCAGGAAAGGTGGGAGGTTGGGCATTGTACTGCTAAACTGGTGTAAAGATTTTCGTTGTGTCCGTTTAGTGGGATTTAGGGGGATTGTTTTGTTGGTGTATTGCTGTTTGTTGAGTTACACCTTGCCAAATAAATTGGAAGCCTAAAGTTCCTCTTGGAATCACCTTGTCTCAGTTCTATTGTATTACATCTCCTGATCGTGAGTCTTATGTCAGAACCGTGTAAGGGAAGCTAGGAGCGCCTCGAAAACGCTCAACTGTGTGTCACAGGCTAGGGAAGAAGGGGTTAGGAGTGTTTGACACTCACAGGTGCCTCACAGGCTAGGCATAAGCTGTGGGGACGCACGAGTCTCAAAACCCCCTTCATAAGCTGTGGACACAGTCTCTCCAGGGGTGCTCTTGCAGCACTCAGGGTACCTCACAGGCCAGGCATAAGCTGTGAGGGCAGAAGCCCAGAGAGAGACACCCAAGGCACAACAACAACCCTGTGAAAACCCCTTACAGTGACAAGGCCTATGCACTAAAAACACTGCTGATGGCACCCTACTGTGTCACCAACAATGAAGCACAAGAGCAGAACAACCATGCACATGTATGTAGTGGAGAGCTATGTCACTCCTTATTTTGTTTTGAGTGCGCGGCCCCCTTAACGGTTCACTGAAACTTCAGCGCAGGTGGAGTTTTTCCATTGAAAAACAGGCAAGTGGCCTGTGCGGGAGCTTCAGACAGTGGCGCGGCCGCACAGCTAAACAGGAACATTGGCGATGAGGACAATGCACATGCTGAAATCACGCTTTTAATGTCTGGACAGGTTTCAGGGCTGCTTTGCAGTAAGCGTCCAGAAAAGTGTCGAGGATGTGGAAGTATGCGGTGCATTGCACAACTTTGCACTGGAGAAACGACCGACCTTTAACCCAGCAAATGAGACGCCGATGAAAATGGAGGAACCCAAGCCAGATATCGCTGAATCCATGGAACTCCCATCCGAGGAAACCACAGTTGCAGCGGGAAGGGTGGCTAGACAGTAGTTGGTGGTTCAGTCATGTGGACAATAATGATCATGGTAACATGCCTCCACCCTTTCCCCACTCCCCTCCACCCTGCACTCCCCTCAGGACAGCACACTAAAGGACAGCCAAGAATAAACAACGGAACGTTTATTGCAACAATTCAAACAAAAATTGAGGTAATTATTGGAACAGTTTAAAAAAATTGTAAACATGTTGCAGTTTAAAAAAAGACTTCTGAATTAAATTACAGCAGCAGCAACAACAACTTTTACAGGATTACATAGGATTACATATACGAAATCTGGCACAGGAACAGGCCATTCGGCCCAACCAAACTGAGATGAGGAGGAATTTCTTCTCTCAGAGGGTTGTAAATCTATGGAATTCTCTGCCCCAGAGAGCGTTGGAGGCCGGGTCATTGAATATTTTTAAGGCGGAGATAGCCAGATTTTTGAACGATAAGGGAGTCAAGGGTTATGGGAAAGGGCAGGGAAGTGGAGTTGAGGCCAAGATCAGATCAGCCGTGATTTTATTGAATAGCGGAGCAGGCTTGAGGGACCAAATGGCCTACTCCTGCTGCTATTTCTTATGTTCTTATGTTCTTATGCAGGCGTTTATGCTCTACTCGAGCCTCCTCCAGTCTTTCCTCATCTAAATTTATCAGCATAACCCTCTATTCCCTTCTCCCTCATATGCTTCTCTAGCCTCCCCTTAAATGCATCTATACTATTCGCTTCAACCACTCCCTATGGTAGCGAGTTCCACATTCTCACCACTCTTGCGATAAAGAATTTTCTTCTAAATTCCCTATTGGATTTCTTGGTGACTATCTTATATTTTAGCCTCTAGTTATCCTCTTCCCCACAAGTGGAAACATTCTGTCTGCATCCACTCTATCAAAACCTTTCAGAATTTTAAAGACCTCTATTAGGTCACCCCTCAGCCTTCTTTTTTCAAGAGAAAAGAGACCCAGCCTGTTCATCCTTTCCTGATACATATACGCTCACATTTCTGGTATCATCCTTGTAAATCTTCTCTGCACCCTCTCCAGTGCCGCTATAGCCTTTTTATAATATGGTGACCAGACCTCTTAAGTGTAGTCTAATTAAGGTTCAGTACAGGTTTAGCATAACTTCCCTACTTTTCAATTCTATACCTTTAGAAATAAACCCCAGTGCTTGGTTTGCTTTTTTATGGCCTTGCTAACCTGTGTCGTAACTTTTAGAGATTTGTGTATTTGTACTGAGATCCCTTTGTTCCTCTACCCCACCCAGACTCGCACCCTCCAAGTGATAAGTGACCTCCCTATTCTTCCTACCAAAATGTAATACCTCACATTTATCTGTGTTGAACTTCATTTGCCAATTATATGCCCATTCTGCAAGTTTATTAATGTCCTCCTGCAATTTGTTGCAGTCCTCCTCAATATTGACTATTGCCCCCAATTTGGTATCATCGACAAATTTAGAAATTGTGTTTTTGATTCCAAAGTCTAAATTGTTAATATAAATTGTGAACAACAGTGGTCCCAGCACTGATCCTTGTGGAACACCACTACCCACCTTTTGGGACTGTGAATAGCTACCCTTTACCCCTACTTTCTGCTTTCTGTCTTGAAGCCAGCTAGCTATCCATTCTGCTACTTGTTCCCTCTCTCTGCATTCTTGGACCTTGTTCATTAGTCTATTATGGTGTACCTTATCGAAGGCCTATTGAAAATCTAGATAAATTACATCTACTACATTACCAATGGTCCCTATTAACAAGTAATAATGTTCAACACAGAGTATTTTCAATTAAAAAAAACAAATCACTTTTCCCATTTTGATCTTCAAAATCTTAAAGTTTGCATTTTTCTAATCTATTATACTAGAAGTCAGTTACAGACAGATGTTTGCTAAAATCTGAAAGTCAGTACCCTGTATTATGAACTAGAAGAAAGCTAAAGATGACCATTTGGGGCTAATTAATTAAAAGGAGTAATTGGTAATTATAAGATTTAATGTGGACACAGGACATGACTTTGAGCACAACATTTCACCCAAACAATCTTTATGAAAATATGTTTATAATTGCCTGGTCGAACATTGGGAGATGCCACTTATATTTGTCTGCTACAGCCTAATAACATTTCAATGCTGCAAGAGACATGTAGGAAACTTTAAACAAGAATTCTGAGAATTGGATTCGATTAGCATTTTTTTATGTATACAAGGCTAGAAATCAGTTAATTGTGATTTCATTCTCCTTGTGAACTATCTTAAACTCACTGGTTAAGGCGTTCATGTTGAATTCTTTGAATTTAATATGAACACATGAAACAGTGCAGTAAAAAAAAAACTCATGAGGGAAGTTAAAGCTATCAATGTCCCTGTGGTGATACAGCTTTCATTCACTATGCACACAATTGCGAGAAGGTATCATCATAGGCTGTCATCGGAATCGAGGAAGACTTGCTTTCACTCTTAAAATTAGTTCTTATGTGGCTGAACAGTCCAATACGAGAACCATAGTCTCTGTCACAGGTGGGACAGATAGTCGTTGAGGGAAGGGGTGGGTGGGACAGGTTTGCCGCACGCTCTTTCTGCTGACTGTGCTTGATTTCTGCATGTTCTCGACGATGAGACTCGAGGTGCTCAGCGCCCTCCCGGATGCACTTCCTCCACTTAGGGAGATCTTTGGCCAGGGACTCCGAGGTGCCAGTGGGGATGTTGCACTTTATCAGGGAGGCTCGAGGCCCGCAAACAATAGCCACTCTGTAGCACAGGGTATAAATCAAGAAATAATAGAGTTTGTAAGAAAGGTACAGCAAATAATCATGGGCGATTTTAATCTTAATATTGATTGGACAAACCAAATTGGCAAAGGTAGCCTTGAGGAAGAGATCATGGAGTGTATGCAGTATGGTTTCTTGGAACAATACCTTGTGGAACCAACCAGGGAGCAGACTATTTTAAATCTGGTAATATGTAACAAGTCTGGATTAATTAATAATCTTGTAGTGAAGGATTCTCTTGGGAAGAATGATCATAGCATGGTAAAATTTCAAATTCAGTTTGAGGGTGAGAAAGCTCGGTCTCAAACTGGTGTCCTGAACGTCAATAAAGGTCATTACAAAGGTATAAAGGCAGAGTAGGTTAAAGTGGATTGTGAAAATTTATTAAGGGTAAGAATGTAGAAAAGCAGTGGCAAACATTTAAGGAGATATTTCATAACTCTCAGCAAAGAGAGTAAAAAAGATTATAAGAGAAGGGTGAACTATCCCTGGCTAACTAAGGAAGTAAAGGATGGCATCAAATTGAAAACAAAGGCATACAATGATGCAAAGGGCAGTGGAAGGCCAGAGGATTGGGAAATTTTTGGAAACTAGCAAAGGACGACTAAAAAATGATAAAGACGGAGAATATAGCATGAGAGTAAACTAGCAAGAAATATAAAAACAAACAGTAGGAGCTTCTACAAGTATATAAAAAGGAAGCGAGTAGCTAAAGTAAAACTTGGTCCCTTAGAGGATGCGACTGGAGAATTAATAATGGGAAACAGGGAAATGGCAGTGATTTTAACAAATATTTTGTAACGGCCTTCACGGTAGAGGACACTAAAACCATCCCAATAATTGATAATCAAGAAGCTATTCAGGTGGGGGGAGAGAGGGGGACTTAAAACAATCACTATTGTTATGTGTTGAAGAACTCCACGAGGCTGAGTACTGTGAGCTAAACTTAGTGTGACCTTAGTCTTCTTTATTACAACTCCAGAGTGCCTAAACAACATGGCAGCCAACCTTTTATACTGGCCCTGCACATGTGTGCAGGTGACCATTAGGACTTCAACAGTTGCACCCTCAGGTGGCAAGTATTACATAGTTACATACATAACATCACTCCCTCCAACAAAGTCTTCGGTACAAGTTATTTACAAGTTGAGGCGATCCGAAGCCCTTCAATTCCTGGTTAATCATCTAAGTTAAAATCCTGGTGTGTGTGAGTTAGTCAGACCATTGCTACACTGCACCACGGCTGGTCTGACCAGACTGTCAGGAACGGTGGGTTCATCCTCGTGATTGACAGCGAGGTCGATTGCTGGTTGGGTGTGTGTTGGTGGATCGTCAATGGTGATGTCCTCTTCAAGTCATTCCTGGTTGTCAGTAAATCGCAATTTGGTCTGATCTAAATGCTTTCTGCACGTTTGGCCATTTAACAGTTTGATTAGAAACACCCTATTCCCTTCCTTGGCCAAAACAATGCCAGCAACCCACTTGGCACCATGACTGTAATTCAGGACAAACACAGGGTCATTAACATCAATGTCATGTGAAACAGCTGTGCGATCGTGGTACATGTTCTGCCGGAGTTGCTGGGTTTCCACGTGATCATTAAGATCTAGGTGGACTAGGGAGAGCCTGGTTTTGAGGGCTTTCTTCATTAACAATTCTGCCGGGGGAACCCCGGTGAGCGAATGGGGTCGCGTCCGGTAACGGAGCAGAATATGAGATAAGAGGGTCTGCAGGGAGCCATCCGTCACACGTTTCATGCTCTGCTTGATTGTTTGGACTGCCCGGTCGACTTGACCGTTAGACATGGGCTTAAACGGAGCAGATCTGACATGCTTGATGCCATTGTGGGTCATAAACTCATTGAATTCTGAGCTGGTGAAACACAGTCCATTGTCGCTGACAAGGACGTCGGGCAAGCCATGGGTGGCGATCATGGCCCGGAGGCTTTCAATGGTGGCTGTGGACGTGCTGGATGACATGATTACGCATTCAATCCATTTGGAGGAAGCGTCCACTACTACTAAAAACATCTTTCCTCGAAAGGAGCCGGCAAAATCTATGTGGATCCTGGACCACGGTTTGGAGGGCCATGACCACAGACTCAGTGGAGCCTCCCTTGTGCATTGTTCACTTGCGAACAAGTTTTGCACTGATGCAGGCATGACTCCAAGCCGAGTCAATGCAAGGCCACCAAACATGCGACCTGGCAATTGCCTTCATCATTACAATGCCTGGGTGGTTACTGTGTAGGTCGTGTATAAACGTTTCCCTGCCTTTTTTTGGCGCAACCACGCGATTACCCCATAAGAGACAATCCAACTGGATGGACATTTCATCTTTGCGTCGGTGAAACGGCTTAATTTCATCTTGCAATTCTTTACTAATGATAGCACAGGATCCTGACTGGTCCAGGTCCTGATCTGGCGAGCCGTGACGGGTGACTGCTCGCTCTCAAAAGCAGTAGCAAGTCTGCGGGCTGCGCCATTTCAACCCCGGTGGTGGGTAATGGTAGCCGGCTGAGAGCATCGGCACAGTTTTCAGTGCCTGGTCTGTGGCGGATAACATACTCATAAGCGCAAAATGTTAGTGCCCATCTTTGGATGCGGGACAAAGCATTGGTGTTATACCTTTGCTCTCTGACAACAGCGAAATGAGCGGCTTGTGGTCAGTTTCAAGCTCAAACCGAAGTCCAGATAGGTATTGATGCATTTCCTTAACCCCATATACACATGCTAACGCCTCTTTCTTGACCATACTATAGGCTCTCTCAGTCTTAGACAGACTTCGAGATGCGCATGCAACCGGTAGGAGGTTGCCCGATACATTGGCTTGCTGTAACACACAGCCGACCCCGTACGATGAGGCGTCACAAGCTAGCACTAAACGTTTACATGAGTCATAGTGTACAAGTAACTTATTTGAAAATAGCAGGTTCTTGGCCTTCTCAAAGGCTGTGTCTTGATATTTGCCCCAAACCCAGTCATCACCCTTAAGTAGCAACATGTGCAAAGGCTCTAACAACGTGCTCAACCCGGGTAGAAGGTTACTGAAATAGTTGAGGAGTCCCAGGAACGAACGCAGCTCCATCACATTCTGTGGTCTGGGTGCATTCTTGATGGCCTCTGTCTTTGAGTCCGTGGGCCTGATGCCGTATGCTGCAATCTTTTTCCCAAAAATTCGACTTCTGGCGCCAGGAAAACACAGTTGGAGCGTTTCAGCCTGAATCTACTCTGTCTAGGTGACTTAGAACATCTTCCAGGTTGTGTAGGTGTTTGATGGTGTCACGACCAGTGATCAGGATGTCGTCTTGAAACACAACGGTGAGCGGAACAGATTTCAGCAAACTCTCCATGTTTCTCTGGAAAATGGCTGCAGCCGACCGAATCCCGAAAGGGCACCTGTGGTATATAAACAGTCCTTTGTGTGTGTTGATGCACGTCAGTCTTTTTGAAAATTTAGCCAGCTTCTGTGTCTTGAAGGCGGAGGTTAGGTCCAACTTGGTGAATGACTTCCCACTCCCCCCGCTAACATTACGAACAGGTCATCCACCTTGGGCAGCGGGTACTGGTCCTGTAGTGAGACTCGGTTAATCGTTACCTCGTAGTCTCCGCAGATTCTGATCATGCCATCGCTTTTCAACAGCAGAACAATTGGACTGGCCCACTCGTTGAACTCGACTGGCGATATAATTCCTTCGCGTTGGAGTCTGTCCAGTTCGATCTCGACTTTCTCCCTCATCATGTACGGAACCGCCTGAGCCTTGTGATGGAGGACCGTGCATCGGGGCCTAGATGGTTCTGTACCTTGGCGCCTGTGAAGTTGCTAATGCTTGGTTCTGTTATGTATGCAACCCTAGGTAACCTGTATCATACCGCCACCAAAGGATCCCAGCATCCCTTGGGAGCACGGTATATAAGCAGGCCTCCCATGCTGTACCAATACTCTGTAGTCTGAATAAAGGAGCTAAGGTCATACTTACTCATGTCTACAGTACTCAGTTACATTACTTCATTATGAATATAACAGGTTCAAATAGCGAGGGAAACTTGCTTAGCACTTGAGCACATGAGGCGTTATCCACTGAAGATAGTGCTTTGATGTCTTTCCAATTCCATCTAATCTTTTCTAGCCAGCTTCTGCCAAACAGCGTTGGGCCATTGCCTGGAACAATCCACAATGATAGGTCCTGCACAGCTCCATCATACGATACCTTCACTGCCGCACTTCCAATGACTGGTATGAGCTCTTTGGTGCAGGTACGCAGCTTTGCATTAATCGGGCTCAGTTTGAGCCTTTGTGCTTTATTGCCTCACAGTTTCTCGAAAGCCTTCTGGCTCATTATTGACTGACTTGCACCCGTGTCCAACTCCATGGATACTGGAAATCCATTTAATTTGATTTTCAGCATTATAGGGGCTCTTGGTGGTGAAGGTATGTACCTCATACACTTCTTCCTCAGGTTGAGTTGCCTGTGCTGTGTGATCTGTGCCGGATCGACCATCCTCTGCCATGTGGTGTGTTGCAGCATGTTTTCACCTTCGCTGGAAGTGCCTCATTGTTTTGCAGCCTTTGCATATGTAGTTCTCGAATCGACATTGATGAGCCCGATGATTACCCCCGCAGCGCCAATACGGTGCTAATGGATTCACATTCACCCCCGATGGCGGACTCTGAGTCATCACAGGTCTTGCAGCCACAGCCATATGCAGTTCGGCCTGCTAGCAACGTCATTTTATGCACAGTATTGCCAGTGGACTTCGATGTTGAGAAGATATCTGTTTGATGTTATCGTCTGTGGCCATGCATGCCTGGGCGATCGCAATGGCCCTGTTCAGATCTAGGGTTTCGGCAGCCAGCAGCTTTCAAAGAATGACCTTGTGGCTGATGCCAAGCACGAAAAAGTCCCACAGCATTTCTCCCAATGCATCTCCAAAATCGCAAGGTCCCGCGAGGCATCTCAGGTCGGCTACATAATCTGCCACATTCTGGCCCCAGGAGCGATGGTGCGTGTAAAAACGATACCTGGCCATGAGGATACCATTCCGCGGCTTGAGGTGGTCCCAAACCAGCGTGCACAACTCTGTATATTCCTTCTCCGTTGGTTTTGTCGATGCGAGCAGATTCTTGATGTGGCTGTATAGGTGAGGAGATCCGCCCTGCGCTTGACCGCGTTAGTGACTCCTTCCAGCTCGTTGGCCACGAAGTACTGGTCGAGCCACTCGACAAAGGCTTCCCAATCATCACCCTCTAGGAATCTCTCTAATATTCCAACGGCAGCCATGGTTGCGTGAAGTTTCGTATTCTGTTACTCGTTGCCAGTTGTTGTGTATAGAAGAACTCCACGAGGCTGAGTACTGTGAGCTAAACTTAGTGTGACTTTAGTCTTCTTTTTTACAACTCCAGAGTGCCTAAACAACATGGCAGCCAACCTTTTATACTGGCCCTACATGTGTGAAGGTGACCATTAGGACTCCAACAGTTGCGCTCTCTGGTGGCAAGTATTACATAGTTACATACATGACAACTATCAATTGAGATAAAGTACGAGGCAAACTAATGGTCTAAAGGTGGACAAGTTGGACAAGGTGGACAAGTCCCCTAGATCTGATGGCCTGCATCCTAGGGTCTTAAGAGAGGTGCCTGCAGAGATAATGGATGCATTGGTTGTGATCTACCAACATTCCCTGAATACTGGAGAGGTCCCTGCGCACTGGAAAACCGCAAATGTAATACGCCTATTTAAGAAAGGAGGGAGACAGAAAGCGGATATTATAGACCAGTTAGCCTAACATCTGTCATTGGGAAAATGCTGGAGTCCATTATTAAGGAAGTAGTAGCAGGACATCTAGTAAATCATAATGCAGTCAAGCAGAGTCAGCATGGATTTATGAAAGGGAAATCATGTTTGACAAATTTGCTGGAGTTCTTTGAGGATGTAACAAGCAGAGTGGATAAAGGGGAACCAGTAGATGTTGTGTATTTGGATTTCCAGAAAGCATTCGATAAGGTGCCACACAAAAGGTTACTGCACAAGATAAGGGCTCATAGGGTTGGGGCTAATATATTAGCGTGGATATAGGATTGGCTAACTAACAGCAAACAGAGAGTCGGGATAAATGGGTCATTTTCAGGTTGTAAAACTGTGACTAGTGAGCTGCCATAGAGACATTGCTGGAGCCTCAACTATTTAAAATTTATATTAATGACTTGGAAGAGGGACCAAGTGTAATGTAACCAAATTTGCTGATGATATAAAGATAGGTGGGAAAGCAAGTTGTGAAGAGGACGCAAAGAATCTACAAAGGGATATAGATAGACTTTGTGAGTGGGCAAAGATTTGGCAGATGGAATATAATGTGGGAAAATGTGAGTTTATCCACTTTGGTAGGAAAAATAAAAAAGCAAATTATTATTTAAATGAGGAGCGATTACAAAATGCTGTAGTACAGAGGGATCTGGGGGTTCTTGTACATGAAATGCAAAAAGTTAGCACGCAGGCACAGCAAGTAATCAGGAAGGCAAATGGAATGTTGGCCTTTATTGCAAGGGGGATGGAGTATAAAAGTAGGGAAGTCCTGCTACAACTGTACAAGGCGTTGGTAAGACCACACCTGGAGTACTGCATCCAGTTTTGGTCTCCTTATTTAAGGAGGGATATACTTGCATTGTAGGCAGTTCAGAGTAGGTTCACTAGGTTGATTCCTGAGATGAAGGGGTTGTCATTTGAAGAAAGGTTGAGAAGGTTGGGTCTATACTCATTCGAGTTTAGAAGGAAGAGAGGTGATCATATTGAAACATATAAGATTCTGAGGTGGCTTGACAGGGTAGATGCAAAGAGGATGTTTCCCCTCATGGAGGAATCTAGAACTAGAGGACATAGTTTCAGAATAAGGGGTCGCCCAGTTAAAACAGAAGTGAGGAGAAATTTCTTCTCTCAGAGGGTCGTGAATCTTAGGAAGCAAAGAGTAGGAGTAAATGGGTACTTTTCAGAATGGCAGGCAGTGACTAGTGGGGTACCGCAAGGTTCTGTGCTGGGGCACCAGCTGTTTACATTGTACATTAATAATTTAGACGAGGGGATTAAATGTAGTATCTCCAAATTTGCGGATTACACTAATTTGGGTGGCAGTGTGAGCTGCGAGGAGGATGCTATGAGGCTGCAGAGTGACTTGGATAGGTTAGGTGAGTGGGCAAATGCATGGCAGATGAAGTATAATGTGGATAAATGTGAGGTTATCCACTTTTGTGGTAAAAACAGAAAGACAGACTATTATCTGAATGGTGACAGATTAGGAAATGGGGAGGTGCAACGAGACCTGGGTGTCATGGTACATCAGTCATTGAAGGTTGGCATGCAGGTACAGCAGGCGGTTAAGAAAGCAAATGGCATGTTGGCCTTCATAGCGAGGGGATTTGAGTACAGGGGCAGGGAGGTGTTACTACAGTTGTACAGGGCCTTGGTGAGGCCACACCTGGAGTATTGTGTACAGTTTTGGTCTCCTACCTTGAGGAAGGACATTCTTGCTATTGAGGGAGTGCAGCGAAGGTTCACCAGACTGATTCCCGGGATGGCGGGACTGACATATCAAGAACGACTGGATCAACTGGGCTTGTATTCACTGGAGTTCAGAAGAATGAGAGGGGATCTCATAGAAACGTTTAAAATTCTGACGGGTTTAGACAGGTTAGATGCAGGAAGAATGTTCCCACTGTTGGGGAAGTCCAAAACCAGGGGTCACAGTCTAAGGATAATGGGTAAGCCATTTAGGACCGAGATGAGGTGAAACTTCTTCACCCAGAGAGTGGTGAACGTGTGGAATTCTCTACAACAGAAAGTTGTTGAGGCCAATTCACTAAATATATTCAAAAAGGAGTTAGATGTAGTCCTTACTACTAGGGGGATCAAGGGGTATGGCGAGAAAGCAGGAATGGGGTACTGAAGTTGCATGTTCAGCCATGAACTCATTGAATGGCGGTGCTGGCTCGAAGGGCCGAATGGCCTACTCCTGCACCTATTTTCTATGTTTCTCTGTTTCTATGAATTCTCTACCCAAGAAAGCTGTGGTAGCTGGGTTATTGAATATATTTAAGGTGGAGATAGACAGATTTTTGAAGGATAAATGAGTCAAGGGTTATGGGGAGCGGGTGGGGAAGTGTAGTTGAGGCCAGGATCATATCAGCCATGATCTTATTGAATGGCGGAGCAGACTCGAGGGGTCAAATGGCCTACTCCTTTTTCTTATGTTCTTATCTTGTCTGTTCACCTACCCTCTGCAAAATCTTATCACTCTGTGATTTTCCTTGGCCTAGTACCTGATAGGCAACACATTGGGACAAAAATTGCTGCAATGGTGCATCTTTCAGCAAATTAAATTAATTGGAATTTTTACCTTAACTTTCATATCGCATTAATTTGTCGCTGCAAATTGCAGGAACATCGAAGTAATAATGGCGCCGCGATAACACTATCACATTTGGGGCCTCATTTACGCCCTGCTCAGTGGTCTATCTCATAGACCAACTACATGGCACTACAAAAAGCTGAAAACAGGCGCCATGACTCATTTAAGGTGTAGCACCTGTAATTTCTGAAATGACATTCAATTAATTTGGAAAACTTATTAAAACTTAAAAAAACCTTTCAAAATCTTTTTTAAAAGCAGAAGTAATTAATATTGTTTTTCGTATACACTTTTTCACAAAAATTTTCTTTTAAAAATGTCTCAATAGCAATCTGAAGAGGAGAAGAATCATAGAAATTTACAGCACAGATGTAGGCCATTTTGGTAAATCGTGTCCACACCGGTTGACAAAGAGCTATCCAGCCTAATCCCACTTTCCAGCTTATGGTCCGTAGCCCTGTAGCATATCCAAATACCCTTTAAATGTGCTGAGGGTTTTTGCCTCTACCATCCTTTCAGGCAGTGCGTTCCAGACAGCCTCCCCTCCCCCCACCCTCTGGGTGAAGACATTTCCCCTCAAATTCCCTCTAAACTTCCTACCATTTACTTTAAATTTATGCCCCCTAGTTGTAGACTCTCCTCTGCTAGGGGAAATTGGTCCTTCCTATCCACTCTATCTAGTCCCCTTATAATTTTATACGCCTCAATAAGGTCTCACCTTAGCCTCCTCCGTTCCAAAGAAAACAAACCCAGCCTATCCAATCTTTCCTCATAGCTAAAAGTCCACTTAGAAGTCCCACAACCTAGTGGACAAAAATCTGCTTGCCCGATTGGACAAGATGGAGAGTAGGCAGAGAGGCTGCTGGGACTGCAATTGCAAGGTCTCCCCCAAGATTAGTATGGTGGCATGGAAGGAGGTCCTCACTGCAACACCCACTGTCCCACGGACAGCAGAGCAGTGCAGGATAAAGTACAACGATCAGAACAGGCCAGGCAAGGTAAGTATTCTCAGACAAAACTGCAGTCTGTCTACCTTTATGCAGCGGGGGCAGGTTTTATTTGGTTTACCACTTGTTTGTTCAAGGTTAAAGCCCTGGCAAACAGGGTGACAGTGATCTGCTTAATGCAGCTGACACAAAAGCTGATAGAACAAAAACAGCCCTAAATTTGGGCCTTATGATAAGTCAAAGAGAATTTAGACTGAAGGTACTTTGTGACACAAACTTGTAACTTAAGCTTTAGATATACCCAACTATCTATCATTCCTTTATAGGGGAAAAAAACATTTTGCAGCGGTGATGGACATAGATAATACTGAAGCTATGAGTGCTTTCCTCAGGACATGCTGGGGATGGGCAGCCCCCTGCTTTGATCGCACTGGCTCACCATTACGACCCTGCAGATCTCTGCTCATCTGCACTTTGGGGAGCTGTGGAGATAAGTTGGATCGAGTCCTCCATTCCCCTGCCACACTGCTGCTGCTTCTCTTCCTGCCCAGCTGTCAGGTATGTGCCAGGACTGGAAGTAGATTTACATTCAGATTAGTGAGTTTTAAACTAAATCGGAAGCATGGAGAATCTGGAAGAGAAAAGACAAGTTAATGAATTCTTTCTGACAAAGGGTCTCGCTCCAAACCTTAACTGGCTTATTCTCTTCAGGTGATGCATTTCCAGAATTCTCTCTATCGCTGATTTTAATTCCCAGTTTAATGTTAAACAACATGGAGCAAATTCTCACACAAACACTGTTACAGTCTCTGAGTCATTCCTGACTCAGTTGTCTAAGGTTTATTCATTGATTTGCATGGGGCATTTACTCTGATCGTCCTAAACTGCATTAGATTTTCTAGTGTTCTTTAATGTTGAGACTCTCCCTTTGACGGTTAAACTCTTGGGTGCAGTTGTATCTCCACTTTTGTGTCACCTTTTCACATAATATCATCCGTAATATCGCTTTCACCGCCCCTGCCTCAGCCCATTGACTGCTGAAACCCTCATCTGTGCTTTTGTTACCTCCAGACTTAACTATTCCAACACGCTTCTGGCCAGCTTCCCATCTTTCACCTTCCATAAACCTGAGCTCAACCAAAACTCAGCTTCCCGTATCCTCGCACCAAGTCCAGTTCACATATCATCCCTGTGCTCATTGACCTACTTTGGTTCCCAATCCACCAATGTCGAAATTTAACAATTATTATTCTCATGTTCAAATCCCTCGATGACTTTGCTCCTCCCTATCTCTGTAATCCCTATCCGCCCTCCTGTATGGCTAAGAGATGTGGACCGTGTACAGTAGACACCTCAAATCGCTGGATTGATGGAGAAATGCCACCAGCGATGTCTCAGCAAGATCCTGCAAATCCCCTGGGAGGACAGACGCACAAACATTAGCATCCTCGACCAGGTCAACATCCCCAGCATTGAAGCACTGACCACACTCGATCAGCTCCACTGGGCAGGCCATGTAGTTCGCATGCCAGACACGAGACTCCCAAAGCAAGCGCTCTACTCGGAACTCGTTCACGGCAAACGAGCCAAAGGCAGGCAGAGGAAACGTTACAAGGACACCTTCAACGCTGCCCTGATAAAGTGCGACATCCCCACTGACACCTGGGAGTCCCTGACCATAGACCGCTCTAAGTGGAGGAAGTGCATTCGGGAGGGCGCTGAGCTCCTCGAGTATCGTCGCCGAGAGCATGCAGAAATCAAGCGCAGGCAGCGGAAGGAGCGTGGGCCAAACCAGGCTCCCTACCCACCTTTTCCCTCAACAACTGCCTGTCCCACCTGTGACAGAGACTGTGGTTCTCGTATTGGACTGTACAGCTACCTAAGAACTCATGCTAAGAGTGGAAGCAAGTCTTCCTCGGTTCCGAGGGACTGCCTATGATGAATCTCCTCTAGCCCCACAACCCCCTGAGATGTCTGCACTCCTCTAATTCTGCCCTCCTGAGCATCCCTGATGATAATCGCTCAACCATTGGTGGCCATGCCCTCTGTTGCCTCAGCCCCAGATGTGGAACTCCCTGCCTAAACCTCTCCACCACTCTTTCCTCCTTCAAGACGCTCCTTAAACCATAACTCTTTGACCAACCAGCGCTAATTTCTACTTATGCAGCTTGGTGTCAAATTTTTAGCACATAATACTCCTATGTTAAAGATGCTATATAAATGCAAGTTGTTGTTATGTCTACAACCTCCTTCAGCCCTACAACCCTAATAGAAGTCTGTGTTCCTCCAATTCTGCTCTCTTGTGCATCCTGCACTTCTTTTGCTCCATCATTGGCAGCCATGCCTTTAGCAGTCTTGGACCTAAGCTCTGGACTGCCCTGCCTAAACCTCTCCAGTTCTCTCTCCTCCTTTAAGGCTCTGCTTAAAATCTTACCTCTTTGACAAAGCATTTGGTCACCTGCCCAAATATCTTATTTTTTGACTCAGTGTCAATTGATGTCCATTTGCACTCCTGTGAAGGGCCCTGTCTTGTTTGCCTACATTCAAGATGCTATTTAAATGCAAGTTGTTGTTGTTTGAATTGAAGGTTTCAAGAATATAAACAAAGTGACAACATTGGTGTATGGTGCCAGTAATTCTTAAAGGTCAAGGATACCAAAAAAACACTAGTTTGATTGAGGATCCATTATACAGCTGCTTGGGGTATGCAAAATGACACAGGGGAGAGGACAAGTTGTTGAGTAAGGCTGTGCAATTAAAAGTGAATAGCCAGTGGGATATTAGTCCCGGTGGATGAGGCAACAATTCTGGGACCCCTGAAGCAGGTTGCAGATTTTTAAAATTTACATACAGGGCCTGCCCAGATTAATGTCTGTCAATATTTGTTTTATAACACTCCTGTGAAGTGCAATGGGACGTTTTACTTTGTTAAAGGTGCGATATAAATGCATATTCTTGCTTGAGGCATATTTTCCAGGGGTACTGGGGGATTCCTCAGGAAAGTTTGATTTTTACACTTTATTTTGTGCATTTTGGGATATTTTGGGACTGATTGTAATTTTGCCTTTCAAACCAAAAATAGTTTCTCTTGGAAGGGTAAAAGATTTTCAAAATCTGCAAATGGAAAACAAAACTAGTTGTATAGACTTCAATCCAACTTTATACGTTCCAGTAAATCCACGGTTACCCCAGATAAATTGTTAATTCGTGTACAGAAATCTTTTACAACACACCTACATAAAACTCTAGCAGAAGTGCATTCCACATCCACAAATCAAAACTTGCTTACTGTCTGCCCTGAACCTTTCCCTGACCCTATGACAGCCCAGAGGCAGATGTGGGATTACATGAATTGGCAATACTCTGCTTTAACAATTTTAAATAAACAACTTTCAGAAGGGATAAGGTCATTGAAACGAAACCATACAACTTTCTGATGGTGGGTTACACCCAGACAGCCTACTTTTTTCTCTTTTAAATACCAATCAACCTGCTTTACATTTCAAATATTTTCTCACACATGAAGATAGAAATTACTGTTGTTGATAATATTAGATGGATACTTAATGAGCTTGTTTGACATTCTTCATGTCTTCTATTTTAGGCTTAGTGGGTAACACTCTCGCCTCTGAGTCAGAAGGTTGTGGGTTCAAGTCCCAATTGAGCACCTAGGCTGACACCTAGGCTGAACCCCTAGTCTGACACTCCAGTGCCATACTGAGTGAGTGCTGCACTGTCGAATGTGCCATCTTTCAGATGAGACATTAAATCGAGGCTCCTGTGCCCTTTTTGGTGGACATAAAAGATCCTATGACACTATTCCAAGAAGTGCAAGGAAGTTCTCCCCATGTCCTGGCTAATAGTTATCTCTCAACTAACAGCTAAAAACAGACTATCTTGTCATTATCACATTGATGTTTGTGAGTCTTGCTGTGTGCAAATTGGCTGCCATGTTTCCTACATTACAACAGTAACTATACATAAAAAGTACTTTGTTGGCTATAAAGCGATTTGGGATGTCCTGAGGTCGTGAAAGACATTATAGAAATGCAAGTCTTGATGAAGTTTGATGAAGTCTGCAGTGGCTGATTAATGATTGTGTGATAATCCCATCTCATTTACTTTTGACAATAGAAACATAGAAACATAGAAAATAGGTACAGGAGTAGGTCATTCGGCCCTTCAAGCTTGCACCGCCATTCAATAAGAACATGGCTGATCATTCACCTCTACCCCTTTCCTGCTTTCTCTCCATACTCCTTGATCCCTTTAGCCGTAAGGGCCATATCTAACTCCCTCTTGAATATATCCAATGAACTGGCATCAACAACTCTCTGCGGCAGGGAATTCCACAGGATAACAACTCTCTGAGTGAAGAAGTTTCTCCTCATCTCAGTCCTAAATGGCCTACCCCTTTTCCTAAGACTGTGTCCCCTGGTTCTGGATTTCCCCAACATCGGGAACATTCTTTCCGCATCTAACCTGTCCCGTCCCGTCAGAATCTTATACGTTTCTATGAGATACCCTTTCATCCTACTAAACTCCAATGTATAAAGGCCCAGTTGATCCAGTCTCTCCTCATATGTCAGTCCAGCCATCCCTGGAATCGGTCTGGTGAACCTTCGCTGCACTCCCTCAATAGCAAGAACGTCCTTCCTCGGATTAGGAGACCAAAACTGAACACAATATTCCAGGTGAGGCCTCACCAAGGCCCTGTGCAATTGCAGTAAGACCTCCCTGCTCCTATACTCAAATCCCCTAGCTACGAAGGCCAACATGCCATTTGTCTTCTTCACTGCCTGCTGCACCTGCATGCCAACTTTCAATGACTGATGAACCATGACACCCAGGTCTTGTTCCACCTCCCCTTTTCCTAATCTGCCGCCATTCAGATAATATTCTGCCTTCGTGTTTTTGCCACCAAAGTGGATAACCTCACATTTATCCACATTATACAGCATCTGCCATGCATTTGCCCATTCACCTAACCTGTCCAAATCACCCTGCAGCCTCTTAGCATCCTCCTCGCAGCTCACACTGCCACCCAGTTTAGTGTCATCTGCAAACTTGGAGATATTACACTCAATTCCTTCATCTAAATCATTAATATATATTGTAAAGAACTGGGGTCCCAGCAATCTTCATTAGATTTCCAGATAATCAGCCAGTTTGTGCCTGTTATTAAGAGATCTCTGCATTCGGATAATGTAATTATCACTTGAATGAGAGCACTGATCTGGACAGTCCCAACATAAACAAGACAAAATAATTTCATACTGGCTTACTGTGTTTAAAAGAGTTCTGTATTGTGATTGAATGCATTATGCGAAGAGTGTATGCATTAGTGTAACCACATTATGAACAGTTAGGTACCAAAAGGCTTCACAATGGTGCACAAGGGAAGTACCCAGGCTCATAGGTTAAAAAAGTTTAGGTGGAAGGTCTAGCATATCTTATAGTGCCTTAGAAACTATGGGCTAGATTTATACTTTATTTGCATGCATAATGCCCACTTAATGTCCATTTTACCGCTGAAATGACGTATAACACCCAGATATCACCCATTTAGCCACACAATGGAAACTGACGCCCATTTTTCGGACACTTATCGCCGAGCATTACTTTCCCCATGTGCGTAACGCCAGAAAAAAAATAATACCACCCACCCACTTTATTTGGGCTGAATCATCAGAATGGGCGAAACCAACGGCCATAATATCACCTAACGTTACTTTCCGCATGTAATTAATGCCGAGATTCAATAATATCGACTGCCCACTTTATTTTGTCATAAAGATCACATTTGCCGAAACTAACGCCCAGGAGATCATCCATTGTAACTTTCACCACCTCGCACACCTCTCACCCATAATATCGCTCACCCAAAAAACCGCAGAGAAAAAGTGGAACTGACCAGAACTACTCACAACGGTATGGACGCCATGTTCTAAATCACATGTTGAATCATTTAAAAACCTGCTCTGCTTCAACCTCGGGGGAGTTCGGATATACTCTGGAGGTCTTTGGAGGTGATGTGAACATCTGAACAAACATCTTATCATACTGTGGACAATTGGAATTTAATAGTTGGCTTCATCGGGACATTCATTCTTTGTGACCAATCGGTGGAAAACAGATCGCTATTGGAATGGGGCCTGTCCTTTCTCACCCTCTCTTGATGACCAATTACATGCTGTAGACGCGAGATGGCAGAAGGTACGCTCCACAGCATCATGTGCCCAATGTAAGACGTACCAGACTGATGAGGAGCACCAGACGTTACACCCCCCGCTAGTACAGGAAGAAGCGGTCTTACCTCAACTTGCCCGACACCACCTGCCTTCGGAGACTACGCTTCCACAAAGAGGTTATCACTGAGGTATGCCAGCTCATAAGGGCAGAGCTGCAGCCTGCCAGCACCATCAGTACTGCACTGTCCGTCAAGGGCAAAGTTACCAGGGCACTGTCGTTCTATGCCTCGGGTTCATTTCAGGCCTCAGCTGCCGATATTTGCCGTATGTCTCAACATGCCACACATTGTTGTATCGGACACGAAACTGAAGCCCTGTACGCACACAGGGTAGACTTTATCAGCTTCCCTATGACCAGAGAGGCTCAGACTGAGAGGGCTTTAGGATTCTACCGAATTGCTAACTTCCCCAAGGTGCAGAGAGCAATAGAATGTACACACATCGTGATGCGGGCACCTTTTCAGGATGACGAGGTTTTCAGGAACTTCAAGGGATTCCACTCCCTGAATGTGCAACTCATTGTCGACCACCAGCAAATTATTATGGCAGTGAATGCTAAATTTCCGGGCAGCATCCATGATACTCATATCTTGCGTGAGAGCACGGTATCTGATTTGTTTAACAATCAGCCACAAGGTCAATGCTGGATGCTTGGGGCCAAAGGATATGGCCTCGTCACCTGACTGATGACCCCCCTGCGTGACACCCACACCGAAGCCGAGAGGCGATACAACAAGAGCCACAGAGCCACTTGCAATATCATGGAGAAAACCATTGGAATGCTTAAGCAGCGCTTTAGATGCCTGAACCACTCAGGAGGCGAGCCCCAATACCACCCTGAGCAGGTAGCTCAATTTGTGGTGGTGTGCTCCATGTTGCACAACTTGGCTATCAGGAGGGGACAAGAATTGCCAGAGGGGACTGCCGGTCTACCTCAGGAGAAAGAGGAAGAGGAGAATGAGGAGGCGTACGCTGACATCGGCCCAGACAATCAGGCTGACGCTGAAGCCATGCCACCAACCTCACTGCACACCGAATGAAAGGGCCCATGGTGGCATGATAGCTGCAAGAGCCTTACATCAGGAGCTCATAAATGAGCGTTTTGCCTGAAAGAATGTTGGTGGTATTTACAAGGCTGACACACTGCTGGATGTGCAGGTCATACATCAATGGTGGGCATCACCTTGGTGACAGTTAAAGTTTAAGTTGATTGAAGTTAAGTTTAATTATACCAATTGATGTTAAGGAATCAATGGTGTGTAACGGTGCAGCTATCTGAGCCAATGCGCAACAAGGTTTTGTTAAATAAAAAACATTTAAACCGAACATTTGGCTGAAATCATAAGTATTTCTGTAAAAACCAACCATTTCCCCCCCCACCTCTACCCCTTCCCCTTCCCCTGCTGACTCCAAGCCACCTGGCCGAGGAGCTCCTCAGGCGATGCTTCATTGGGGAGGGTGGGGGGGGGGGCGGTGGCGGTGGGGATGACGGCCGAACCGCTGCTTGGACGGATACGGGAGAGGACGGTCCCGAGGTGGGAACATGCTCTGAGCCAGAAGCAAGATGTTGCTCCTGGCTCTCGTGTCGTTGGCAATGAGGGTGTAGCACCTTGGGGTGCAGTGCCGTGCTCCGGCACCACAGGGAGCCCTCTGCCACCAGTGTTCCTGGCTACTAGCTCCAGGGCCTCCTCCATCCCTTCCATGTTATATCTTATTTGTTGGACAAAGACTCGGTGCCAATTACGTTCTTGTTGCTTAGTAGGCTTTTTGCAGCTGGTGAATCTCCCTTGTGCCTCCCACAACAGCCAACAAGCACACACCACAGCCAGACATGCTTTCAGTCCCTCTCTGCGCCCTCTCTCTCTGTCTCCTCTTCTGCGCATGTAATGATGACCCCTGACCTCCTGAATTGCAGGAAACGAACGTTGCCATGCCGTTGCTAAGGATGGCGACACTTTACAGCAGAAGGTCAGAGAGATTTAACGCTAACACCCATTTCATATTGCTCGTGATAACACCCAATTTCAAAAATGGATACTAGGCGCTTTGAGAATGGATGACAAGCCAACGATCTGAAAACCCATTTTTACCGCGCATGCGTAGAAGCTGGTGCGCCCTGCATTTGCGATCTGCACAAAAGTGTAAAATCTAGCCCTATATGTCATAAAATCAGAGGTACTTTTTTATCTTACCACGGGTAAGCCTTTAATTTTCAACTTTAACGAGCTCATTAACCTCCACGCCAAAGAAATGAACTACTGCAGTGGATTAGAAAAACTGTTTGAAATGAAGATTAATTACCAAATGCATATTAAAAATACATATCGATAGAAGAACGTACGACATGTTAGTGTTGATTCTGTGATCTGGTGCTCCCAGTGGGGAGTGGTGTTTGTAGGGAGTGTATCGGGAAAATGTGCTGGATGTTCGGCTTTTTGTATTTCAGAGCGCAATTTGCGGCGGTGCGCAAAAGTTAGCGCCGGAACTAGATTGTGCCCTCATCAGGAATTTTTGACAAAAAACTGATCTGGTGGAGCATTAGTGTTAAGTCAGGTGTTGCACGGCTGACTTTGTGCGCCCGAGTCAAAGATTTTGGCATTGAAGAAGGCAGCCATTTTGCGCATGTGCATTGAAGTGTTTCTTCTTTTTGGTTCCTTTTTCGGTCGCAAATGCAAATGCAGGGCGCGCCAGCTTCCTGCACGCATGTGCATTTAAACCATTCCATTTCAGCCACTTCTTGCTGAGATGGAGGAGCAGCAAGGAAGGCAGCATGCCAGGTGCTTCAGCCAGGAGGCTAATGACGCATTGGTGAGCGTGGTGGAGAGGAGGTGGGCCTCACTCCATCTCGCTGGGGGAGCCAGACCACTCCCTCCTGTGTTTAAACGCATATAGAGGGACATTGCACAAGAGGTGTCTGCTGCACACAGTGTGCCCAGGACTGGCACACAGTGCAGAAAAAAGTTCAATGACCTTACAAGATTCATCAGGGTGAGTACCATTTGCATCTATGCACGTCGCCATGATGTATAACATTAATCGCACACACTATGTGAAGTTTGTCATGTATCTGGTCCCTCTCAAAACTCTGTGGGTGGCTTTCACAATACATAACAAAGATAAAGGGGCCTAAATTGCCCCTCCCGATAAGGCCTCTGATCGCCTGAAATCGGCGACCACGGGGCGACGCGGAATGGCCAACGACTCTCCGTGGAGGAGCCGCCATTTTGCAAATTGCTCTTCATCAGGGGCGGAGCGGTGTAGAGGATAACTCTGCCCGTTTTCATGTCACGGCATGCACATGTCCACCACTTACCGACTGGCGGAAACTTCTTCCTGAAATTGCCCCGCGGGAAATATCCCTTTTGCGGAATTGCCGATGCGCCCGGCAGCTTTTTATGCCGGTGCACTCCTTGTTGGTCCTTATTGGTTGGAGGCATGGCAGTCCTTAAAGGGGAGGTGGCACTGCCAGCGATACCATTTTATTTGTTATTGTTGGCCGACTGCCAGATAATTATGCCCCTGGGTTCGGCCAGGCCGCCAACAGGCAGCCTGGCACCTCCTCTTGGGGACCTAACTTAAAAATATGCAGAGCTCGCAGCGGCCCTCCCCGTTAACTGAAGGGGAGAGACATTGTGATGCGCCAGCGCAATGCAGCACTGATGAGTGATTGGGGCGGTCGACCCGCTGCCAGAGCACTTCTGTCCCTCAGCCACAACCACATCCGCCCGATCAAAAAAAATAGCAATAGCAGAGAAACCCTTTTTGAACCCTTCCTATTTTTCTCTTTGCAGTCAAAGCACTCCCACAACAGGAGTGAGCAGCTGCGGACAAGCGGAGGGTCCGTCTCAAACAATTCCGCTGACAGCTGTGGAGGACAGGGTCTTTGCCCTCATTGGAGTCCCAGCTTGGACAGTTGCCAGGGGCGATGTTGAACTCCCTTCGGGTATGAGAGTATGTAACTGGATGGTCCAACTCAAGACACTATATTGAGAGATCCTATGGAGTTGCGGCAGCCCTTCAAATGAACTTCTGCAATGCCACCTTCCTCATGTCACCCTTCTCCCTCCCCTGCTGCTAACCACTCGTCTGTTGTTATCTATTTCCAGATGATCAACCAGAGGCACAGCATCCCTCGAGGGAGGCCTCACTTCAGGCCATGCTGCAAACAATGAGGGACTGGAGGAGATTGCTCCGGCGGAGCATCAGAGCCCACCAGTTGCCCCGTCAGCACGCAGTTCATCTGACAATAACGCTGATTTCCCGGGGTTTGAGGATTTGGAGGCTCTTGGCCCCAGTGGCGTACAGCAACGCAGTGGAATCTCGCAGGCCAGCTCTCCGGAGGGTGAGTCGGCAAAGTCGCTCTGCTCAAAGACAGGCAGACGTGGAACTGGACCTGGTGGAAACGTCCATGGAAACCACAGTGATGCACCGTGACCTTATGAATGCATTGGGATGGATCCCAGCGAGCATCGACAAGCTCACTGCAACTGTTGCAGAGGCAGCGTCGCAGATTGTCGTTGCGAGTCATGATTCCAGCGAGGCCATCATTGCCCACACACAGAGGCTGGTGGCCACGAGCAGCGACAGTGGAGTTCCAAAGTGTGTGGTGCGCGACATTGATCACACCGCAGGCTCGGCCACATCACAGGCACAAACTTTGCTTTAGCTTGGGCAAGTGATGCAGTCCATGTCTGATTCCATACTCTCTGCATTTCCCATTGCCCAGCGGGGAAGTGACGGTGCCAAAGCAGGCCAGCAAGGTGAGGGGAAACATCGTGCTCCGGTTGCTAAGGCCCAGCCCCGTCAGAGGGTCAGTGGCTCCAGGGAAATAGCAGGTCGTCTCATTCCTCAGGATGACAGCATTCCGACTTGCATCACTCACTCGCCAACCATGCACCATACACGGTTGACACCCCAGCCACCTGTGACTGGTAACGCCGAGGGAGAGGCGCCGCAGTTGAAAGCCGGGCCTTCCAGGCCAGGAGCTGGTCCAGTGCATCCTCAGACACCATCTGCATTGTCTGGTTCCCCAGCACAGCAGCCCTCTGGCAGCCTTATTCTGCGCTCTGAGGCCTTATTGAGGAGGAGCATCAGGCATGGAAGGGTTTGAAGGGAAGGGTGGGGGGGAATGTTTCACGAAGACCCATTAAGGGTTGGCGACACTTAATTGCCAGGAATGCCTCTACCATTGTCCATATTGTACATAGTTGTGTGATAACAATGCACTCCTGATCAATGGTGTTACTGCATGAAGCAGTGTAGTGTAACTTTACATTTTGTTCACTGCATGAAGCAGTCTTGTGTTCTTTCACATTTTGTTCACTGCAGGTTGCAGTTTTGTGTTACTTGACATTTTGTTCATTGCATGAAGCAATTTTGTATGACTTTACATTTTGTTCACTCTTTCCGGTGCAGGCTCGAAGGGCCGAATGGCCTACTCCTGCACCTATTTCCTATTTTCTATGTTTTCTATGTTTCACTGCATGAATGAGTTTTGTGTTAATTTAGAAGTTGTTGAGTGCAGGGAGCAGAATTATGTTAATTTACATGTTGCTGGCTGCAGGGATTAGTTCTGTGTTCATAAGTCTTTAACCATTGTATAGTTTCGGGTTGTGGGAGGGTGGGGGCAAATTGAAACTGTTGCAATTTGATAAAAATTATTGTTGACCTTTGACATTGCTACCTTGTATCTCATTCACAGAATCAGGTGTAGAATAGCCAGCATGGTGGCAAAGAGTAGTGAGGCAACGCTCCAACTTCCCCTTCCCCGTTCAAGCAAACTGCTCAATGATGAGCTATCGACGTAAGGCTCTTGCTGTGGCCACATCTGCACGCTGCCTCCCCTGTGGTTGTGGTGGATGCAGAATGGGTTCCTCAACAGGCTCCTCTACCTCATCTTCCTCGTTCTTCTCCTCCTGAGGTGGTCCTGCAATCCTCACTGGCAATGCCAAGTTATGTAGGATGCAGCACACGACAATGAACTCAGAGACCTGTTGAGGGGAGTATTGAAGGCTGCCTCGAGAGTAGTACAGGCATATGAATGGAAGATGCCTGTGCATGAGTTCTTTTAACATGGAGTGGCCGTTGCACACCGGCTACCACACGGGCTTGGCTGAGCAAGGTCTTGATTCAGTGGCAAGGGGGTCCAAAACGACTGGAGACCAGGCACTGCTGTATGAGCCCAGTTGCCTACGGCAAGATGTTGGTCGCAGGCTCGGCGCTGAGTAGCGCCCTTGATGGTAGATGGTCCGAGGCTTGGCTGGGGGCAGGCATTGGGAGGGTCAGTGGCCCACTGGGGTTCAGAGTGGGTGTTCGGGGGGGGTCACAGCCATCATGCTCACCATGTGCTGGAGGAGGGGAAGGAGAACTCCTGTCATCGCTGAAGGAAGAGGTCGCCTTGGGGAAGGAGAGGTCCAGCCATCGTCGAGGAGTGAAGACCCGCTGCTGCTGGATGAGAGGGCTCGCCGCCCCTGGAGGAGTGAAGGCCTGGATGCCTGGTCCTAGGGAGCTCCCCTGCTGAATAACCACCATTTGTGGAATCTAAAGCTTCTCGGCAACTTTCCACCCTCAGTGCCCGCCACCCCGCCCCCCCCCCCCCCCACCCCCACTGTCTAAACTTCCCCTAGCCCTAACTGAGCCTGATAGGGGGTCTTAAACACTTAAACCCCTATGCTAAACTCAACCCTGCGAATCCCACAAGATCGGGCCTACCTCAGGCTTCCCACCACACCATTCAACAACGACGACGACCGGGATCCTTGATCCATAATGACACCCGGCGAGCAGGTGAGCCTCCCACTACACGTCCGGGCCTTCACTCCTCCAGTAGTACAGGCATAGGAAGCACTGCTTCAGCACGCCAATTGTCTGTTCAATTAAGTTGCGGGTGGCTGGATGGCTGTCATTATAGTGCTGCTCAGCTTCTGTGGTAGGGTTCCGGAGGGGACTCATGGGGTTGGGTTTAACATAGGGGTTTAAGTGTTTAAGACCCCTTATTAGGGTCGGTTAGGTCTAGGGGAAATTTAGACATTGGGGGGCGGGGGGGGGGGGAGGGGAACGGGACGCTGAGGGTGGAAAGTTGCCGAGAAGCTTTAGATTCCACAAATGGTGGTTGTTCATCAGGGGAGCTCCCTAGGACCAGGCATTCGGGCCTTCACTCCTCCAGCGGTGGCGAGCCCTCTCATCCAGCGGTGGCGGGCCTTCGCCCCTCGACGACGGCTGGACCTCTCCTTCCCCACAGGCGACCTCCTCCTTCAGCGACGACAGGAGCTCTCCTTCTCCTTCTCCAGCACGTGGTGAGCATCATGGCTGTGACCCCCCTGAACCCCCACTCTGAACCCCAGTGGGCCACTGGGAGTCATGAGCCAGGTGGCCATGCTGTATCCTTTGGCCTCGATCAACCAGCTCTGTCCTTGTCTTTGCCGCTGAAACATACGTGAGACACTGCTCTCACGCAAGATGAAAGCATCATGTGTGCTCCCTGGATAGTGGGCATTGACTGTGAGGATGCACTGAGTGTGGTCGCAGACCAGCTGAACGTTTAGAAAGTGGTATCCCTTTTGGTTTCAGAAGACCTCTGCATTCTGTGTTGGTTCTCGCAAGGCGACATGATACAGTCATTGGCACCTTGAACCTTGGGAAAGCCTGCAAATCATGCAAACCCTAGAGCCCTCTCATTCTGGCTGTCCCTGCTCATTGAGAACTTTATGAAGTCCATTCTGCATGTGTATAGTGCCCTTGTCACCTGGCGAATGCATCAATGTGTAGCATACGGCGAGATGCAGCACATGTCCCTTGCTACTGTCTGGAAGGACCCGGAGGCATAGAAGGCCATCGCCACTGTCACCTTTACCTCGACGGGCAGCGCAGTCCTGTTGCTGCTGGTAGACTGTAGGTCTGCCTCTAGGAGCTGGCATATCTCTGTCAGCACTTCTTTTCTGAAGCGCAGCCTTCGAACGAACTGCGCATCAGAAATGTGGAGGTATGAACGAGGTCCCTTGTAAACCCATGGCGGGTAAGGCCTCCTCCCCAAACGTCTGTGACCTCTTCAATTCCATTGGCCACCATGGACAAGAACCCTTCTTCCAGCTTGAAGCCACCTATTGCAATCAGCATGATTTGCTGCCGAGCTAGTATTCCCCCCATTGAACTCTCTTACTGACCTTGAAAACAAAGGGTTAAGTCACATAAAAGTGCCGCTTTAAACTGTAGACTCACACAGCATTCTACGCGCAGTCACGGCAGTCACTGACAACTGCGATATAAGATCCTCCCGCCTCCCTTTAAATATGCTACCAATAGTGCCTGCTGCACCCTGGGACTGCCTGTTTTTTTTGGTCAGCTCGTGGGGCAGCTGCTAAATCAGGTGTGGGGGTCAAAAGTTCCACCCGGGGCGCTAGCGCAGCCTTACTCGACGATTTACGTCATCACGATGGACAAAACAGAGGGCAGGACGTTAAGTTTTTGCGCTACCGCAAAAACATTGGCGAAACTTCTGGCCAGGCGCTAAATCCTGGCCGCCCCGTTTGATGCCCAGAAACACCATCTACCGCCCCGCCAGGGCGCAGAACGAAGCATAAAATATCGGAAAATCCAGCTCAATGCATGATTTACCATATATTAAATGAATAGGTGAAAAATCACAGGCTGTGTGCCTGCGATTTCCCAAGATTTTTTTCAGCCTGGGAATGCCAGATTGCAAAATCACCCCTTTTATCCTATCTCAGTGTGAGGCTGATGAATATTATAATCAGTATAGCTTTTCTGTCTGTCACAGGCCTGAAGGGCTGAATCGCCTTCTTCTGTACTGTCATTTCTTTGATTCAAGTTTATTGCTTGATACATAGGCTGTTATCAAACACCCCCAGGTTAGAGTACCAATAGCTATTCATCTATCTCTATCACCTACATTTAAAATAAAACTGTTTTCGCTAATGCTTTTATTATGTATAGAACTGGCAAAATTGATCTGAAAAATGTGTTCAGTATAGCAAAAGAATCAAATCTTAGGGGATGCAGGTTGAAGATTAGAAGTTTTTCACCCAAAATAGAGTGTGAATAAATTATCTGGGAAGAGTAGCGAGGCAAATAATATAAATGGGTTCAAGCCAAATGGATTTGTTTATAGAGAGAGCAAGGTATGAAGGAGATGGTGAAAAGATGGGGCTGATCTATGACAAAGGTATGGGCTTGTTAGGCCTCTTCCTAGTCCTAAAAATTCTTCTGCACCTTTCAGAACTTTTTTTTTTGACAGAAGAGTCTCCTGTATTACAAATTAGACTGGCAATGGATGAGTTCCAACAAAAAAGGAACTGCTTTAAGGTTGCCTTTGTTGAACCCTTTACTTCTTCATCCAGTCACTGTTTGAACTTGCAGTCAGTTTGTGGTAAAAGGAGCTTCACATGAGGACAACGTGTTAAAGTTAAATGACTGCACCACAGAGTTTTCAGACATCTGTATGAAAATAAAATGCTGATATTTTCCACTGGAACAAGTGCATGCACCCAGCTGAATGTCAACCGTCTGACTTTGTGGTTGGTCCATGCTTGGCTGTGGGTGCTAAAACTTGAATCACTTCAGACTAGTTGTGTAGGCAGATGGTTCAATCAGACTGTGTGAAATGTGAATAAATGAAATTGAACTACAGGTGACTTCATTCTTCTTAGCTCATGTTGAGTGTGAGAGGAACCTACAAAGCACTGGATATACACACCAGTCTTTCAGCATTGCAAAGAGAAAAGACAGTTGAATGTTTCAGATGCAGACTCTGTAGAAATAGCCAGCATTTCTTCTCTTTTATTTCCAGATTTTTCCGTGTTCATAGTTTTTCTTTAAATTCCCCTTTCTTTCAAGTTGGGTTTGGTGTGCACATAAATGAGCAAAGTCTGGGATAGTACAATATCTCATAGTTATTGGGTGTCGCAGATTTTTCAAAAAGCAACAGTTCTGCATAGCATAACTAAAAGGTTAATTGATTTTTCCTTCATTCCTATCGTCTCCCTGTATCAAAAATCACTCACCAACCCAGTAGCCACTTTCTGGAACTCTGTTAATATCAAAACAACCTCATTGCCCAATTGATGTTAGGAACTTGCCATGTGTGAGTCATAGTGGATGTTGCAACTGTCCTGCCATTTACCAAAATTTCAAATACCAAATATTTTTACAGGGAAGGATAACAGTAGCCACAGGAAGGGTGGTGCCAGTATAGGGATTAGACAGGGCTTGCCCAATTAGGGTAAAGTGCGTCTCCAACTAAAAAAAGAATGCTGGTACTTTTTTGAGAGCATCATAGAAACCAATTCACTTCTAGATTGAACATACTGCCACATGAATACCACAGGAATCTGGCTCTGAATGAAATCCATACAGATTGGATAAGGTACTTTCGCTTTGATGAAAGGCCCAGTCACTTTCAGTCCAGGCTCTAATTCTGCAGAGGACATTGGCTTCCTGGCCAATTTATGTTATACATAGTCCTTGCAGTTGTGACATAGCAATGGTGCAAGGAACACCGATACTTGTGCACATCTAGAAGCAAGAATACTTTGCATAATATTTAACTTCTATTCACACCATTCTGACAATGGATCTCAAAATGTTAGCTTGTCATTCCACTTCTCAGATACTAACAGACTTGTGGTATACTTCCAGCACTTTGTTTCTTTTCTATAACAAATTAGTTGCTGCAGTGGGACTTGCCTTTATTTGGCTTGGAGAGGTTTGAATTGTGGATCATTTCTCTCCACTACATCCCTCCAAGAAACAGGAGAAGGCAATTGAGCTGATTCCGAATTAAGTTTTTCCCTTACTCAAAGAGAGAAAATACTTTTATATGATCCAGCCAGATTCGGGACCAGTTAGAGTAGCTAAAGATGCTTTTATATTGATCGTGTGTTAATTTGGATTCTTGGAGACTGGTGTCCTTGAGCCAGCTCCTTGCTTTTACACTCATATAACCAGTTCCCTCATCCTGACAGCAGACTTGTATACTGGCGCAAACTCAAGTCTCATCTCATGCCCTCTCCCAGAAATTTCTAGACTTGCCATTGCAACAAAAAAAAAACACATTTGTGCACTTTAGTTTTTCCCTGCGAGCCAAGTGATGAATATTAGATAGGCCTGCAACCTAAGTTCGTGTCATGCGACATCTCAGTGTAACCGTAGGAGAGATCAACCGACACACATTAGGAGCACATAAAGGGAAATTGTGTGCTCCAGCCTGTGATTTTCTACCTGTTAATTTTAATGGACAGAATATCACAAGCTGGGGTTATGAAATTTCCTGATGTGCGTCCCTGAGTGCTGAAGAGGATGACATCCCATAGTATTTTTACATATCCTCGAAAAGGCCTTGATTTTTGCAGAAAATATTTAGTCCCTAAAATAATGGTTAACAATCTTGGAATCCCATATAATACAAACAAAATTTTACTCATTCAGTCACGATAAAGTAGTGGCCTTGATTACAGGCTTTTGCTCAAAGCTGCTCTTCATTTCAATGTTTCTGAGCTGTTGCGCTTTTTTGAAGCCATTCGTCAACATTTTGTGAGTTTTCTGGGTTGGCTTGAGTGTTGAGTGTTGATTCAAACTTGTTGCACTGAATCACTGTAAATTGATAGCCTATTAAAGCTGCCAGGAAGTTCATAATGATCTCTATTTTGTGTATCACACAATAATCCCAGTCTTGTTAGACAGCTCACTGTATTCCTGCATGCTGCCTGGTTGCTCACTTTGCATCAACATCGATTCCAGATGTCCAGACCTGGGTTCACACAGTTGTGTTGCTGAAGTGCTAGGTACTTTTGAGCACTTTGTCATCTTCTCCGTGATAGTGAGGTTCAGTGCGGAATCTTAACATCAGCAATTATAATGCGTGTCAAGTGTGATTTATTTTTGTTTGCACAAGGGAGGTCTATGAAAACAGTGTAAATGGCATTGTGTAGTACGCAAACAATATGAAGTTGATTTCCACTGTAAGATCGAAAAGCATCCCAAATGTAGGTTTTTTGATTTAAAAAAGCTCATGTGACAGTAAGTAAATGCAGGAATGACACAACAAAGGGTGGGGAGGGGAGAAGGGAGAGCATGGGAAAATGAGGGTCAAAATGTAGCACAGAGAGGGGAGACGAGGCAGTGTGGGGTGGGGAAGAAGAGACATCAAGGGACAGAGAACAGAGGGGAGAAGTTGAAGCAGAGGTCAGGGAGGGGAGAATAGGAAGCACAGACTAGAGAGTGGGAAGGAGGCAACATGGTGGGTAGAGAGTGGAGAAGTTGCAGCATGGAGTGAGGAGGAGAGGGAGAAGAGGCAGTATGTGAGCACAAATGCGAATCACAGAAAAATGGAGAGCAAATATGAAAAGAAAATAGCATTTATATGCTTTGACAATGAATGTTGGTAAATGAGTTTTCACTTCTGCACAGAAGCTTCACCGGGAAAGTGCAAATCATCATGAAAAAGTATTAAAGTTCATTGAATTTTATTGCAGAAAGAACATGCTTGAAAAATCCAATTACAGCTATTCTCCTTCAAAGTCTGTGACCTCTGAGTTGTGAAATGTTGCTGAGGGTTTTTCTGAAGTACAAATACTGAGTGAAAGCAATTGCTAGGTGATGCAGTTTTGGCAAGTTACATGACCTGCTTGTCAATTACATTGGCTGACAGAATGGCGTGAGGAAGAGGGAATAGCAACTTAAAAATAAATATCAAAATTGAAATTATTCCTTGAATGATGATCATATATCTTTGTTCAAAGTGTAATAAATAATTGGACAATCTACCAGATAAGGCAGAAGAATCAAAAACATCAGGGGCGTTAAAGATGCTGTTGGGTGTTGGGTTGGCGAAATGAAACAGTACATGGACAAGCTTGATTACCTGTTCTGATCCTGTCTTTTAGCTTTTTAACAGTGGCAAATTTTTCCTCTAAATGTATATCTATATAAAAAATATTTTTAGTTTTTGTGTCATTTCAGTCACTCTGTGACACCTGAACATAAATTTAAATGAGCTAAGGTCAGTCACCAATCATGCCTGCAATACAAATGTCCTCCATTGGTGGTGCTGGACAATTCTATTGTTTCCAAACTCCAAGAAATGCAAACCTGAAGATATTTTCTCCACTCCTGCTGATGATTTTTCACTTATTAAAATTTATTTTCTGCATTCTTTATTCAAATCTAAATTCTGTTGTGCTTCCTTTGCAGCTCTTAAACTCCTCACTGCCATGCTCAAACAAATGCCATGCCCTTTCAGCTGCATTCTTACTCTCTCCTTTCTCAGGCCTGTCTGCATCTGCCATTACCATTCACTAAGTAACTCTTATGATAGAGTGTCCCAGTTGTTAATTCCACTATATGACAACTGTCTATTTGCACGCCTCCTTTGCCCATTCTACCTTTTCACTGTAGCCAGAGTATCGCACGTTCCCTTTTTCATCTCTCCCCGACAGTCCCACTTTTTTATTTTGCCACCTCCTGGCACCCGACTCCATGAAAATATTGCTTCCTGCTCAAGAGCCAAGTGCTACCAAAATGGTCCAATATTTTTTCTACCACCATTCTCAAGGCCACGTTTCACTCCCTGGTCCCGACTGAAAAATATCGTAAAAACTGGTGCCTCCAGCCTCAATTCCAATAATGAAAAATATTAAAACTCTAAGTGGTGAAATTGCCCTGCGCCCCAATTGGGGGTGGTAACTTTCTGGTGACTTTTAGCGCGCAGTGCAGAAGTCCCGCCTCCGTGTGGAATTGCCCTTACCCGCCCTCAAAAGAAAGGGACGCAATCTCGCGCGCTTCACTTCCTTTGGTCGCGGTGACCGGGGCGCTACTGGGATGCTGAACGAAGCGTTATGCAGATGCTCCACGTAGTGCTGATGTGTTTCAATGACCCTCCCCTTCGATTAAAGGGAAGGGCCGCTGTGCACTCTACAAAGCCTCTGATGGCCTCCACTAGGCAGGGCAGCATGCGAGCGGACCAGCAGCCCAGCACCCAAGACGGAGTGCCGGGCTGCATTATGGCGGCCCAGACCACGCTAGAGCTGCCATAGTTGAGCAAACTTGAGAGTTGGCCGACAAAAAAAGATGGCGGCCCAGGGCGCTGGCACCCTCTCCTTTAAGGAGCGCCTTGAGAGCGGACGCCCACCAGCTTCACGACCCACAAAGCTGGCATTGACATCTGGCAATTTACCCTGTGGGGCATTAAAGGGTTGGTGTGGGGCAGTGAGGAGCTGCCATGCAATGCGATGATGTCATCGCCTGTTGCGCATCGGCCCGGGGTGCTGACCGTGGGGCGCGACACTGCCTTGGCAGCACCTCCAGCAACTTCCTCCCCATTAGCGCCTCCCACTGGAGATCCTAACGGGTCTACAAAGGGGGGTATTTTCACCTCCTAAGTCCAAATGCAAAAATTGTCCCACACTACTCCCTGACCCGTCATCATCATCATCGTAGGCAGTCCCTCAGAATCGTGGAAGACTTGCTTCCACTCTTAAAATGAGTTCTTAGGAGTCCAATACGAGAACCACAGTCCCTGTCACAGACGGGACAGACAGTCGTTGAGGGTAAGGGAGTGTGGGACTGGTTTCCCGCATGCTCTTTCCGCTGCCTGCGCTTGATTTCTGCATGCTCTTGGCAATGAGACTTGAGGTGCTCGGCGCCCTCCCGGATGCACTTCCTCCACTTAGGGTGGTCTTTGGCCAGGGACTCCCAGGTATCAGTGCGGATGTTGCACTTTATCAGGGAGGCTTTGAGGGTGTTCTTGTAACGTTTTCTCTGTCCACCTTTGGCTTGTTTGCCGTGAAGGAGTTCCGAGTAGAGCGCTTGCTTTGGGAGTCTCAAAAATAACTACATTTTCTCAAAATCTCAAAAATAACTACATTTTCTCAAAATCTCAAAAATAACTACATTTTCACCTAAAATTCTATTCCCAAGCTACAGTTCAAAATGCAAAAGAAAGGTTTTCCGTCCACCTCCTGAAGGTGAGAAAACCATGCCTATTCCTCAGTGCTTCTTTATATAGTCTTTCTTTTTATTTTTATTTCATTCATTTCTGTGCTTCTCTGGCCCGTTGAGCATCCCTGATTTTAATCGATCATCATTGGTGACTGTGCCTTCAGCTGCCAAGGCCCTAAGCTCTGGAATCCCTAAATCTCTCCGCCTCTCTTTCCTCCTTTAAGACGCTCCTTAAAACCTACCTCTTTGACCAAACCCTGTCCTAACATCTCCTTTTGTGGCTCAGTGTCAAATTTTATTTTATGACATGCCTGTGAAACACCTTGGGACGTTTCACTAGGTTAAATGCACTATATAAATACACCTTCTTGCTGTTAATTCTCCCCTCTAAAAACCTAGGGGGAGAAATTCGAAAACATTTAAAAGTTGAAAAAATTAGCATCAGACACTAATGATTTTCAACTTAGAAAAAATGTGGTGTTTGTGCTCCAGGAAAGAAGTGGAGTGCAACAGGATGCTGGCAGGACAGTAGGTGTGCAGAGCTGCACAATGGGCCATATAGTGCTGCCGTCTTCGGAAGCTCCTTCCCTCCCTTAAAGGGAAGGGCCATCGCTGCATGCTCTGCATTGGGACCAACGAGCTGGTCCCCGTCAGCAGCTGGGATCTGGCCCAATCAGCACGATGCACTGCAGCAGAGTGCTGGGCTGATCGATCGTGGCCGAAGAGGTAACCAAAAAAATGAAAAACATCATTTTTGAAATTGTTTTACTTACCTCGGCTACCTCACCTTTAACTTTTGCCCCTGAAGCGCCCGGCCTCCCGGCGATGCTGCAGGGGGCAGAACCGAAGTTTGGGTCCGGGACACGACTGGGGAAATGCGCACGACAATGACATCACGATCTCCGGCCAAAGGAGATCGGGGCGCAACCTCCTACGCTGCCACAAGTCTCCCGCTGAAATTAGCTGTTCACTTTGCCGTGCCAAGTCATAAGTGGTTAGCGCCCCATTATTGCCCTCCAGAGTCGATAACAGGAAGCGCTAAGGAGGCCAATTTCTAGGCCATTTGTTAGTAATTTTTCCCATTTTAAATCCTTTTTTTTCACCCCTAACGTTTCCTTAGCAACTACTCCCACTTGCCAACTTACCATGTATGGTTCACCTGGATTACATTAAGGGACTGGCTATGTTGGCAACTAAACATTGCAACTGTTGCAAATACAGTGACTACAAGAGGGGGTCAGAGGCTGGGTATTCTGCGGCGAGTGTTTCACCTCCTGACTCCCCAATGCCTTTCCACCATCTACAAAGCACAAGTCACAAGTGTGATGGAATACTCTCCACTTGCCTGGATGAGTGCAGCTCCAACAACAATTAAGAAGCTCGACATCATCCAGGACAAAGCAGCCCGCTTGATCTGCACCCCATCCACCACCTTAAACATTCACTCCCTCCACCACTGGCGCACCATGGCTGCAGTGTGTACCATCTACAAGATGCACTGCACAACTCGCCACGGCTTCTTTGGCAGTGCCTCCCAAACCTGCAACCTCGACCAGCTATAAGGACAAGGGCAGCAGGCGCATGGGAGCACCATCACCTGCAAGTTCTCCTCCAAGTCACACACAATCCTGACTTGGAAATATAACGCTGTTCCATCTTCGTCGCTGGGTCAAAATCCTGGACCTCCCTACCTAACAGCACTATGGGAGTACAAGGACAGCAGCAGTTCAAGAAGGCAGCTCACCACCACCTTCTCAAGAGCAATTAGGGATGGGCAATAAATGCCAGTCTTGCCAGTGACGGCCACATCCCAGGACGCATAAGAATAAAACTGTACTCCGACCCCAGATTAACCATGAGCATTGCCATTGGGGATTGGGTAGTCTGTGCTAATATTGTATTGCTTTCCCCATTACCCCACAACGGTCCAAATAGGATTATATTCTTACCTTTAAAATATACAATCAGAGTAATAATTTTACACATATGTAATGTGGTAAAATAACAGCAACAGCATAAAAATTTTCAAATTGTAGGCCAATAGGCCCAAACAAGCCCTTCTCTTTTTCAAAGATCCACCCCAACTTCCCACCGTATCCATCAATCTCTTCTGTTTCTAGGAACCCACCTAATTGTCCCACCTGACTTCCCACCTTATTTCGAACGTTCTCATTTTAAAATTGTGACTTCTGGTATTTCAATCCTTCACCACAATTAGTAATTTGCCTAGGTCACTTTCATCAGATCCCCTTAAAAGTCTCATTATTTTCAAAGGACACAAGCCACAACTTCCTTAACCTTTTCTCAGAGTTTCAGTTCCTGTATAAATGGCATGACTGTTTTCACTTAATACTCAGATCCATCTGTTCTGAAAGAATTGTAGCTGGAAACTGTGTCTGCAATTATAGAGAGTGTTAGAGTGTGAGAGCTCAGTCTGAGATCTATACTGTCAGTTTGATGTTTGCTCTGTCTTGGAATGGTAGAGCTATCATCAAAAGTAACAATCTGTAAGTGGATTTTGAAAACAAAATTATTTAAGGGGGTTTTAATAAGAAATTAAATCGAACCTTAAAACAATTATTCATTCTTGTTTTACTCAAGAACAGAAAATAAAAGAATATGCATTACAAATTCTCAACAGAGCAATCAGAGCAGGAAGCCAGCAGGTTATTAGATAGAGTTGACTGTTGCTACCTGAAACCTTTAAAAAAGTCAAGCAATGACACCATTAATATAATTTCACCTATTTTTGTTGATTTTTTTTGTTGACTAGATTTGCTCAGAGAGTGGTTGCTGGGCTCCTCCTACTTGCTGTAGCATTGAACCATGCAGCCAAGACGGTTTCCAGTTTAACTCCTGGGGCCCAAAATTCAGTACGGCTGGAAAGCTGGTGCTCCTCCCAGCTTTTTGGGGCCATTAGCGCTAAAAAATTTTCGTAGTTGGGCCACTCCATATTCAGCTCCAAAAGTGAAAAAAACGGATTCCAGCACTAATGAACCCTTCCAAAGTAGATTTTTCAGCGGTGTGGCTGTCTTAATTTGAGTGTTAGCATCACTGAGAAATTCAGCATGCAGGTAAAGGTTTCCAACAAGCCAGCTGCTCCCTGGCCTTTTTAAAGGCCCAGGTTTGCAGCAAGTCCCTGAGGGGGGAAGGAGGTTGGAAGGATGACTGGTGTAAGAGGTGCAAGGAGAGCCAATAGATTCACCGATATGGAGCTGGAGACACTGATGGATGGTGTGGAGGACAGAAGAAGAGGCTATGGATGCTGGGTCAATTGACATTTTCAAGACTGAACTCGCTAGATATTTTAAATTCTTCCCTCCCAGGGCCTTAGCAATGTCATATGCCAGAGGCGTCCCTTGTGTCCAGCATTGCTCGGGTACAAATGGAGGGAAATACGTCATGTGACATATTACCACCCTCCTTTGCATGACATCATAATATGCCTTCCCATTTACTTGGCCCTAAATTCCACGGCCAGAAACATTTCTTTCACAGCTCCAGCTCAGCAGAATTGCATCATCATACTTCCATTTCAATGGATCTGCAGTCCATAGAGATACATGGCTTTCTCAGTGGTCTGATCTTGCCGATACTTTACTCAAATGTCACCCAAAAACATTCCACAGCAAAGAACAAAAATGATCTACATGCTAGAGCATAAAATGCAACCATTAGCGATATGTGAGTAGCGTGAGTGCTTTAATAGAAAATGTATACTCAATTGTTTGGTTCATCATTTGTGAGGGATTATCTGTAGTCATATTTCATTGCAAATACTGCTATTTATGTCGCACAGTGACTTCAACAAAGTCAATATGCTTGCATTCTGTACTGTCACACTGTTATATAATTGTATTGTTTACAGTTCACTCATTCATAGACGGAACTTTGTAACTTTCCCCCGCACTATAGCGCGTCACACATGGCCCTCAAGTGCAGTTTCTCACATAGTACAAATCTGGGACTCACTCCATCAAAAGGCAAACGGACCTGATCACGGCAAAACTCCAGCGGTGTCGCGTTTGTGCACCGACTGGAAAACCTCGCGGGGGCACTGCCGGGAATAATCCTACCTTTTTATCCCTGAATTTCGCCGTCGTGGTCGCTTTTCAGCGGCCCACATGCTGCTGAGGTCACCGCTGCAAACCTTCCTTTAGCGCAGCTTCACCCTGCCGTTTCTGGCGGAAGTGCCCACCGCTCAAATCCTCCCCCCCTCAAGCTGAATATGGCTCGGGGAGGGAAAAACACCTGACCGCGGCGGCCAATCGATTTTTCCGATCGGCAGCCCAAACCCTCCGCAGTAGCCGGCCCGTCAGGGATGGTGAATTTCGGCCCCCTGGTCTATGCTGACTTAATTGACCTCAGTTTACTTAATTTCACCATTCCTGTCGTCAGGCGTGTGGGGTGGGGGGCACAGGGCATAATCATCATCCAGGATTTCCACTCCTCATTGCTACCCAGTCAAATCTGTTAGAAAGTGCACATTTATTATTCGGTGAAGACAGGATTGGTGTAAACTGTGATGCTCTTGCGGTTGAATAGCCTGCTGACAGTCCTTGTTCAGGCTCACATGTGAAGAATGGGCACTGGGGTAAGATATCAGAAGGTAACTGGCACATGTGATGCCGTATCCTCGGAGGGTGACATCACCTTCAGGAAAAGAGGAATAAAGACAGGCAAAATCAGGGAATGGTGATCCCGCAACCTGATTTTCTGCCTATTAATGTAAATGGATGGCAAAATTGGCTGTGGACCCTGCCTTCCTAAACAGTGCTCCTTTGAGGCCTGCTCTACTTTAGGAATGGTTGATCGGGAACTTGGCCCTTTCGTGCACAGTCAGATTCTACAAGCAGCAGCTTGAATGAGCAATTAATCTGTTTGTGGCGATTCTGGTTGAGGGGAAAATGTTAGCCAGAATGCTTAGGAAACTCCCTGCTCTTCTTAAAATAGTGCCATGGGATCTTTGATGCCCGCCAGAAGAAATAGACAGGAGCACAGTTAAACATCTCATCTGAAGGTAAACACCTCCAACAGTGCAGCACTCCTTCTGAACTGCATTGGAGTGTCAGCATAGCCTATATGCTCAAGGTAGGCTTGCTGAAGGAGGCAAGAGTGCTACCAGTTGAGGGAACTGATCCTCAACTGGCTGAACCACAGATTGGAAATCAAATAAAAACAAATCAATAAGATTTGTTATACTTTCCCGAACAACTTCCATTTATATGCCTGTCTTTTACGTAACCAAATAACCTGAGGGGTTTTATTGGGGGAGCAGTGAACGTTAAACAGGGTGGTGACCAAAAGATTGGTTCAAGAGGGGTTTTGAGAAGTTTTTTCAAGGTGGGGACATAGAAACATAGAAACATAGAAAATAGGTGCAGGAGTAGGCCATTCGGCCCTTCAAGCCTGCACCACCATTCAATAAGATCATGGCTGATCATTCACCTCAGTATCCCTTTCCTGCTTTCTCTCCATACCACTTGATCCCTTTAGCCATAAGGGCCATATCTAACTCACACTTGAATATATCCAATGAACTGGCATCAACAACTCTCTGCGGCAGGGAATTTCACAGGTTAACAACTCTCTGAGTGAAGAAGTTTCTTCTCATCTCAGTCCTAAATGGCTTACCCCTTATCCTAAGACTGTGTCCCCTGGTTCTGGACTTCCCCAAAATCAGGAACATTCTTCCTGCATCTAACCTGTCCAGTCCCATCAGAATTTTATATGTTTCTATGAGATCTCCTCTCATCCTTCTAAACTCCAGTGAATACAAGCCCAGTCAATCCAGTCTCTCCTCATATGTCAGTCCTGCCATCCCGGGAATCAGTCTGGTGAACCTTCGCTGCACTACCTCAATAGCAAGAACATCTTTACTCAGATTAGGGGACCAAAACTGAACACAATATTCCAGGTGAGGCCTCACCAAGGCCCTGTACAACTAAGAACATAAGAACATAAGAATTAGGAACAGGAGTAGGCCATCTAGCCCCTCGAGCCTGCTCCGCCATTCAATAAGATCATGGCTGATCTGGTCGTGGACTCAGCTCCACTTACCCGCCCTCTCCCCGTAACACTTAATTCCCTTATTGCTTAAAAATCTATCTATCTTTGACTTGGAAACATTCAATGAGCTCGCTTCAACTGCTTCCTTGGGCAGAGAATTCCACAGATTCACAACCCTCTGAGAGAAGAAATTCTTTCTCAACTCGGTTTTAAATTGGCTCCTCTGTATTTTGAGGCTGTGCCCCCTAGTTCTAGTCTCCCCCCCCAATGGAAACAACCTCTCTGCCTCTATCTTGTCTATCCCTTTCATGATTTTAAATGTTTCTATAAGATCACCCCTCATCCTTCTGAACTCCAAGGAGTAAAGACCCAGTCTACTCAATCTATCATCATAAGGTAACCCCCTCATTTCTCGAATCAGCCTAGTGAATCGTCCCTGTACCCCTTCCAAAGCTAGTATATCCTTCCTTAAGTAAGGTGACCAAAACTGCACGCAGTACTCCAGGTGCGGCCTTATCAATACCTTATACAGTTGCAGCAAGACCTCCCTGCTTTTGTACTCCATCCCTTTCGCAATGAAGGCCAACATTCCATTTGCCTCCCTGATTACCTGCTGCACCTGCAAACTAACCTTTTGGGATTCATGCACAAGGACCCCAGGTCCCTCTGCACCACAGCATGTTGTAATTTCTCCCCATTCAAATAATATTCCCTTTTACTGTTTTTTTCCCAAGGTGGATGACCTCACACTTTCCGACATTGTATTCCATCTGCCAAACCTTAGCCCATTCGCTTAACCTATCCAAATCTCCTTGTAGCCTCTCTGAGTCCTCTACACAACCCGCTTTTCCACTAATCTTAGTGTCATCTGCAAATTTTGTTGCACTACACTCTGTCCCCTCTTCCAGGTCATCTATGTATATTGTAAACAGTTGTGGTCCCAGCACTGATCCCTGTGGCACACCACTAACCACGGATTTCCAACCGGAAAAGGACCCATTTATCCCGACTCTCTGCTTTCTGTTAGCCAGCCAATTCTCTATCCATGCTAATACATTTCCTCTGACTCCACGTACCTTTATCTTCTGCAGTAACCTTTTGTGTGGCACCTTATCGAATGCCTTTTGGAAATCTAAATACACCACATCCATCGGTACACCTCTATCCACCATGCTCGTTATATCCTCAAAGAATTCCAGTAAGTTAGTTAAACGTGATTTCCCTTTCATGAATCCATGCTGCGTCTGCTTGATTGCACTATTCCTATCCAGATGTCCCTCTATTTCTTCCTTAATGATAGTTTCAAGCATTTTCCCCACTACAGATGTTAAACTAACTAGCCTATAGTTACCTGCCTTTTATCTGTCCCCTTTTTTAAACAGAGGCATTACATTAGCTGCTTTCAAATCCGCTGGTACCTCCCCAGAGTCCAGAGAATTTTGGTAGATTATAACAAATGCATCTGCTATAACTTCCGCCATCTCTTTTAATACCCTGGGATGCATTTCATCAGGACCAGGGGACTTGTCTACCTTCAATCCCATTAGTCTGTCCAGCACTACCTCACTAGTGATAGTGATCATCTCAAGGTCCTCCCTTCCCACATTCCTATGACCAGCAATTTTTGACATGGTTTTTGTGTCTTCCACTGTGAAGACGGAAGCAAAATAATTGTTTAAGGTCTCAGCCATTTCCACATTTCCCATTATTAAATCCCCCTTTTCATCTTCTAAGGGACCAACATTTACTTTAGTCACTCTTTTCCGTTTTATTTATGTGTAAAAGCTTTTACTATCTGTTTTTATGTTTTGCACAAGTTTACCTTCATAATCTATCTTCCCTTTCTTTATTGCTTTTTTAGTCATTCTTTGCTGTTGCTTAAAATCTTCCCAAACCTCTAGTTTCCCACTAACCTTGGCCACCTTATACGCATTGGTCTTTGATTTGATGCTTTCCTTTATTTCCTTGGTTATCCACGGCTGGTTATCTCTTTTCTTGCCGCCCTTCTTTTTCACTGGAATATATTTTTGTTGCGCATTATGAAAGAGCTCCTTAAAAGTCCTCCACTGTTCCTCAATTGTGCCACCGTTTAGTCCTTGTTTCCAGTCTACTTTAGCCAACTCTGCCCTCATCCCACTGTAGTCCCTTTGTTTAAGCATAGTACGCTCGTTTCTGACACAACTTCCTCATTCTCAATCTGTATTACAAATTCAACCATATTGTGATCACTCATTCCGAGAGGATCTTTTACGAGGAGATCGTTTATTTTTCCTGTCTCGTTACACAGGACCAGATCCAAAATGGCTTGCTCCCTTGTAGGCTCTGTTACATATTATTCTAAGAAACAATCCCGTATGCATTCTATGAATTCCTCCTCCAGGCTACCCCCTGCGATTTGATTTGACCAATCGATATGTAGGTCAAAATCCCCCATGACTACTGCCGTTCCTTTTTCACATGCCTCCATTATTCCCTTGATTATTGCCCACCCCACCATGAAGTTATTATTTGGGGGCCTATAAACTACGCCGACCAGTGACTTTTTCCCCTTACTATCTCTAATCTCCACCCACAATGATTCAACATTTTGTTCATTGGAGCCAATATCATCCCTCACAACTGCCCTGATATCATCTCTTATTAACAGAGCTACCCCACCTCCCTTCCCTTCCTGCCTATCTTTCCGAATCGTCAGATACCCCTGTACGTTTAATTCCCAGTCCTGGCCACCTTGCAACCATGTCTCTGTAATGGCCACCAAATCATGCCCATTTGTAATGATTTGTGCTGTCAACTCATTTACTTTATTTCTAATGCTGTGTGCATTTAGGTAGAGTGTTTTCATCCTAGTTTTTAAACCATGATTTTTAGTTTTTACCCCTCCTGCAGCCCTTTTATATTCAGTGGTCCTTTTTGTTTCTTGCCTTTGGTTTCTCTGCCCTCCACTTTTACTCATCTCTTTTCTGTCTTTTGTTTTTGTCTCCTTTTTGTTTCCCTCTGTCTCCCTGTATTGGTTCCCATCCCCCTGCCATATTAGTTTAACTCCTCACCAACAGCACGAGCAAACACTCCCCCTCGGACATTGGTTCCGTTCTTGCCCAAGTGCAGACCGTCCGGTTTGTACTGGTCCCACCTCCCCCAGAACCTGTTCCAATGCCCCACGAATTTGAATCCCTCCCTGCTGCACCACTGCTCAAGCCACGTATTCATCTGTGCTATCCTGCGATTCCTACTCTGACTAGCACATGGCACTGGTAGCAATCCCGAGATTACTACTTTTGAGGTCCTACTTTTTAATTTAACTCCTAGCTCCTTAAATTCGTCTCGTAGGACCTTATCCCTTTTTTTACCTATGTCGTTGGTACCAATGTGCACCACGACAACTGGCTGTTCTCGCTCCATTTTCAGAATGTCCTGCACTCGCTCGGAGGCATCCTTGACCCTTGCACCAGGGAGGCAACATACCATCCTGGACTCTCGATTGCGGCCGCAGAAACGCCTATCTATTCCCCTTATGATTGAATCCCCTATCACTAAGACCTGCAGTAAGACCTCCCTGCTCCTATACTTAAAACACCTAGCTGTGAAGGCCAACATTCCATTTGTCTTCTTCACTGCCTGCTGTACCTGCATGCCAACTTTCAATGACTGATGTACCATGACACCCAGGTCTCGTTGCACCGCCTCTTTTCCTAATCTGCCGCCATTCAGATAATATTCTGCCTTCGTGTTTTTGCCCCCAAAGTGGATAACCTCACATTTATCCACATTATACTGCATCTGCCATGCATTTGCCCACTCACCTAACCTGTCCAAGTCACCCTGCAGCCTCTTAGCGTCCTCCTCACAGCTCTCAACGCCAACCAGCTTAATGTCATCTGCAAACTTGGAGATATTACACACTCAATTCCTTCATCTAATTCATTAATGTATATTGTAAATAGCAGGGTACCCAGCACTGAGCCCTGCAGCACCCCACTAGTTACTGCCTGCCATTCTGAAAAGGACCCATTTATCCCAACTCTCTGCTTCCTGTCTGCCAACCAGTTCTCCATCCACATCAGTACATTACCCCCAATACCATGTGCATTAATCCTTTTGAAAATCCAAATACACCACATCCACTGGTTCTCCCTTGTCCACTCTACCAGTTACATTCTCAAAACATTCCAGAAGATTTGTCAAGCATGATTTCCCTTTCATAAATCCATGCTGACTTGGACCAATCCTGTCACTGCTTTCCAAATTCCCTACTATTTCATCTTTAATAATTGATTCCAACATTTTCCCCACTGGTCTATAATTACTCGTTTTCTCTCTCCCTCCTTTTTTAAAAAGTGGTGTTATATTAGCTACCCTCCAGTCCATAGGAACCAATCCAGAGTCGATAGACTGTTGGAAAATGATCACCAATGCATCCACTATTTCTAGGACCACTTCCTTAAGTACTCTGGGATGCAGACTATCAGACCCCGGGGATTTATCGGCCTTCAATCCCATCAATTTCCCAAACACATTTTCCTGCCTAATAAGGATTTCCTTCAGTTCCTCCTTCTCACTGGACCCTCGGTCCCTTAGTATTTCCGGAAGTTTATTTGTGTCTTCCTCCGTGAAGACAGAACCAAAGTATTTATTCAACTGGTCTGCCATTTCTTTGTTCCCCATTATAAATTCACCTGAATCTGACTGCAAGGGACCTACATTTGTCTTCACTAATCTTTTTCTCTTCACATATCTATAGAAGCTTTCGCTTTCAGTTTTTATGTTCCCTGCATGCTTCCTCTCATACTCTATTTTCCCGCTCCTAATTAAACCCGTTGTCCTCCTCTGCTGGATTATAAAATTCTCCCAGTCCTCAGGTTTGCTGCTTCTTCTGGCCAATTTATATGCCTCTTCCTTGAATTTAACACTATCCTTAATTTCCCTTGTTAGCCACGGTTGAGCCACCTTCCCCATTTTATTTTTACTCCAGACAGGAATGTACAATTGTTGAAGTTCATCCATGTGATCTTTAAATGTTTGCCATTGCGTATCCGTCGTCAACCCTTTAAGTATCATTTGCCAGTCTATTCTAGCCAATTCAGGTTTCATACCATCGAAGTTACCTTTCCTCAAGTTCAGGACCCCAGTCTCTGAATTAACAGTGTCACTCTGCATCTTAATAAAGAATTCTACCATATTATGGTCACTCTTACCCAAGGGTCCTTGCACAACAAGAGTGCTAATTAGTCCTTTCTCATTACACATCACCCAGTCTAGGATGGCCAGCTCTCTAGTTGGTTCCTCGACATATTGGTCTAGAAAATCATCCCTAATACACACCAGGAAATCCTCCCCCACCATATTGCTACCAGTTTGGTTCACCCAATCTATATGTAGATTAAAGTCATCCATGATAACTGCTGTACCTTTTTTACATGCATCCATAATTTCTTGTTTGATGCTGTCCCCAACCTTATTACTCCTGTTTGGTGGTCTGTACACAACTCCCACTAGAGTTTTCTGCCCTTTGGTATTCTGCAGCTCCACCCATACAGATTCCACATCATCCAAGCTAATGTCCCTCCTTATTATTGCGTTTATTTCCTCTTTAACCAGCAACACTACCCCACCTCCTTTTCCTTTCTGTCTATCCTTCCTGAATGTTGAATAACCCTGGATGCTGAGTTCCCAGCCTTGGTCAGCCTGGAGCCATGTCTCCGTGATGCCAAGTGTATCATATTCATTAATTGCTGCCTGTGCAGTTAATTCGTCCACCTTATTATGAATACTCCTCACATTGAGGCACAACTTCAGGCTTGTCTTTTTAACACACTTTGCCTCTTTAGAATTTTGCTGTAATTTTGATTTTTGCCTTAAGTTTCTCTGCCCTCCACTTTTACTTTTCTTCTTTCTATCTTTTGCTTCTTCCCTCATTCTACTTCCCTCTGTCTCCCTGCATAGGTTCCCATCCCCCTTCCATATTAGTTTAACCCCTCGCCAACAGCACTCACAAACACTCCCCCTAGGACATTGGTTCCAGTCCTGCCCAGGTGCAGACCATCCAGTTTGTACTGGTCCAACCTCTCCCAGAACCGGTTCCAATGTCCCAGGAATTTGAATCCCTCCCTTCTGCACCTCTCTTCAAGCCACGTATTCATCTGAGCCATCCTGTGATTGCTGCTCTGACTAGCACGTGGCACTGGTAACAATCCTGAGATTGTTACTAATCAGGGAATAAAGTAAAGATATTTAGGGTGAGAATCTCAGAGTGCAGGGGCAATAACTCAGAAGCACTTTGCTCTATGCTATTCAGAGTATCAATGAAAATTCAAGGGTAGAGCTATGATTCTAAAACTTCGCTATCAAAATTTTTAATGATATCACTCTTTTTAATGTTCTACTGCATTAAAATCACCATATAAATGCATGTTGTTAGAACAGCAGAGCAGCTAACGTGACCATTATTAATATTACAACAGTTTGATTTTAAGCACAATTGGAAAATGTAATTAATTTTTTGTTTTTGATTTCCATCCCCCCCCCCCCCTTCCTGTTCTGAGGGCACCGACTTTTGGGGTTAATTTTAACCTAACCCACCCAGCGGGAAGCTGACGGGATAGGATTCATCACCAATTTTACACCCTTCCTAACTTTACATTCCATTGAAGTGAATGGAAAGTGAAATCAGACAGGGAGAAAATGGGTGCCGATCCACTCCACTTCTTGGTGTTTTTTTTTGGTTGTTTTTGTTATTTGTTTGTTTGTTTGTTTGTTTGTTCATTCATTCTTGTCAGATCAACTCCAGCGCCAAAGATCACTTTCCGCTGCTACATTTGATCTTAGCCAAAAGGCCGAGAGGGGAAGCTGCACCGTTCCTGGAAACACTGCAATACCAGGTCGGTGCGTGGAGTGGACGGAGCAAGCCCCTGTTCCATCTCCCTGTTCCAAAAATCAATTTAATATTTGGTCCCCAGATAGGGGATATTAAACTGATAAGAACAGATACTAGACTTGATCTTAGCCAAAAGGCCGACTTGGTACCTTGCCCAAGTGCAAGCTGGTAAGAGCTTATTAGACCCCGCTATCACTCATAGTTCACGTACACATAAACACACACATACTTTACAGTAGGAGTTACTGGATAGTGATCAATAGTGGGAGTTGTGGCTGATTTCTTTTCACTTATCATCAAATCATAAAAGACTACGGCACAGAAGGAGGCCATTCAGTCCATCGTGTGTGTGTCTGTCCCTTATCCCTGACCCAGCAGTTCTATGGTCAATTGCTTTGCCCTAACAACTTCCCAGCTGGACTCAGCTTACTGGGTACAACCTAGAATCAACTGTGGGATGTTCTGGCCTATAAGCCTTTACCCACTACACCACCTAATGTATTTGCTCACAAAGCTATGGAGAGATTAAATTGATTTTGGAAAGAAAAATCATCATTAAAATTTCCATGGATTGGTAACCAAGTTTAAAATCATCAATCAAAGAATGAAGGGGGAGGTTATCGGGTTGTTAGGAAATCAAATGTAGAAACAGCATAATCCATAATAGCTTTTAAAGAGAAGTGGCTAAATATTTGGCGAAGATAAATATAAAAAGGTGTGGGGGAAATGAAAGAGGAATGAAACCAAGTGGATAGCTCTTTGAGAACTGGCAAAGGTGCAACGGGGCAGAATAGCCTTTTGCTGTGCTGTGAAATCCTGTGATTCTTTGAAATAATTCTGATTCAGTTGCAATGGTATGAAATAGCCAACAGGTGGTGCTGTTAAGTGACATGTCTAAAGCTGTTTTCCCAGCTAAACAGGAAAGTGTTCCTTTTCATGACACAATTTTTACATTGGGTAACACGTTACCAGAATCTATCAATAGGAATGGCGCAACCAAAAGTGATGAATAAGATGAAATCGGGTGAAGTGTCTGCACTCGCTAATATCGCACAACATAATATCACCTTTGTATGGAAAAGGGGGAGGGGAGGAAAGAACAAAAGGAAAGGTCTGTGATAGTGTGGAATGCAGGATTGATTAAATGACAAAAGGTGTGATAGTACAAAGCAAAAGGAGATGGTAATGGGACAAGTAAATAAAAAAAAGATGGGTCTAGAAGAGGTGTAAATGGGAATGGCAGAATCATCAACAGCTGCCATCTGAAAAAATAGGGGCAGAGGTTATGGTCTAAAATTGTTGAACTCGATGTTGAGTCCAGAAGGCTGTAAAGTACCTAATCGAAAGATGAGGTGATGTTCCCTGAGCTTACACTGAGCTTCGTTAGAACAGTGTAAGAGGCCAAGGACAGAGAGGTCAGGGTGGGAGTGGAGTGGAGAATTAAGGTGACAGTCGACCGGAAGCTCAGGGTCACGCTTAAGAACTGAATGGAGGTGTTCCGCAAAATGATCACCCAATCTGTGTTTGGTCTCCCCAATGCAGAGGAGACCACATCGTGAGCAGCGAATACAGTATACTAAATTGCTAGAAGTACAAGTAAATCGCTGTTTCACCTGGAAGGAATGTTTAGGGCCCTGGACAGTGGAAAGGGAGGAGATAAAAGGGCAGGTGTTGCATCTCCTGCACTTGCACGGGAAGGTGCCATGGGAAGGGGAGGGGTTGCTGGGGGTGATTGAGGAGTGCACCAGGGTATTGCGGAATACTGAAAAGGGAGGAGAAGATGTGTTTGGTGGTGGAATCACGCTGGAGGCAGTGGAAATGGTGGAGGATGATCCGTTGAATGTAGAGGCTGCTGGGGTGAAAGGTAAGGACAAGGGGAATCCTATTGTGATTCTGGGAGGGAGGGGAAGGGGTGAGAGCAGAAGTGCAAGAAATGGAACGGACTCAGTCGAGGGCCATGTCAACCACGGTGGAGGGGAACTCTCGGTTGAGGAAAAAGGAAGACATATCGGAAGCATTAGTATGGAAGGTGGCATCATCAGAACAGATGCAACGGAGATGGAGAAACTGGGAGAATGGAATAGAGTCCTTACAAGAAGAGGGGTGGGAGGAAGTGTAATTCAGGTAGCTGTGGGAGTCAGTGGGCTTATAGTGAATGTTTGTTGATAGCCTATCCCCAGAAATGGAGACAGAGAAGTCAAGGAAGGGAAGGGTAGAGTCGGAGATGGACCATGTGAAGGTGAGGGATGGGTGGAATTTGAAAGCAAAGTGAATGACATTTTTAAGTTCAGGGCGAGAGTAGAAAATGCCACAGATACAGTTCATCAATGTACCAGAAAAAGAGGTGAGGAAGGGGACCCAAGTAGGACTGGAACAAAGAATGTTCCACATATCCCACGAAAAGGCAGGCATAGTTAGGACCTATGTGGGTTCCCATAGCAACACCTTTAATTTAAGGAAGTGAGTGGAGTCAAAAGAGAAGTTGTTCAATGTGAGAACAAGTTCAGCCAGGCAGAGGAGGGTGGTGGTGGATAGGGACTGGTTTCTTTACTTGTCCCATTACCATCTCCTTTTGCTTTGTGCTATCATATCTTTTGTCATTTAATCACTCCTGCCTTTCACCATATCACAGACCTTCCCTTTTGTTCTTTTCTCCCCTCCTATTGTGTTGTGCGATACCAAATGAATTTGAATAGTCTCAATTATGTTCTAAGTATACATTAGTACAAAACTTTGTCACTAATTGGCAATTTCACTTCAAAATGCCAGAAGAAGAATGGTTTGAGAAATGAAAAACACCACACTGATTCAGTTGGTATCGTGAGGTTGGGGCTGTGAGACAAAGGAAACTTTTCTCATAGAATCATAGAAATTTACAGCACATTCGGCCCATCGTGTCTGTGCCAGCCAAAAAAAAGCTATCCAACCTAATCCCACTTTCCAGCTCTTGGTCCGTAGCCTTGTAGGTCACGGCACTTCAAGTGCATATCCAAGTATCTTTTAAATGGGATGAGGGTTTCTGCCTCTTCCACTCTTTCAGGCAGTGAGTTCCAGACCCTCACCACCCTCTGGGTGAAAAAAGTTCTCCTCAACTCCCTTCTAATCCTTCTATTTACAATTACTTTAAATCTATGCTCCCGGTTATTGACCTCTCTGCAAAATGAAAAACGTCCTTCCTATCCACTCTATCTGGGCCCCTCATAATTTTATACACCTCAATTAAGTCTCCCTCAGCCTCCTTTGTACCAAATAAAAATAATCCAGACTATCCAATTTTCCTCATAGCTAAAATTCTCCAGTCCAGGCAACACCCTTGTAAATCTCCTTTGCACCCTTTCGAGTGCAATCACATCTTTCCTGCAATGTAGTGACAAGAACTGTACAGAGTACTCTAGCTGTGGCCTAACTAATGTTTTATACAGTTTAAGCTAACCTCCATGTCTGACATAAGCTGTCTCTGGCCGAGGATTACCTGATGTAGTAGGAACTTTAACCTATATCAAACCTGTGCTATACCTGAAGTGGGAAAGCTTTATTGGACAGTGTCAAAAAGAGCTGGGCGAAACAGAACTTGGGAGTGATAGATGCTGACAACGGGTTCCTGAAATGGAATAGGTTTCATTCCCCTTGATGAGTTTTTTTTTTAAAGTAAACTATTTTTGAAAAGTCAGTTATGAGGAACTTTGCAGAGCTGTGGTTAATGTAGTGTTCCTGTGGCAGAAGCCTGAAGGGAGAGGCCACGTTAAGCCCCAATTAGCAAACATTGGTTGAGTCAGAGGCCACAGTTAGTTTTAATGAAAGTATTATTACCCTCAATTTTATCTGGGTTCCCACATACCACAAGAATTCCTCGACACACAGAGAAATGGTACTGAAATTACCTCTGCCCAGGGACAACACTCCTCACTATTGATCCTAGTTAGTCCTCCACTGGCAAATTGGAGTACACCAGGTTGGGGGCAACAGACTGAGTGTGGCCAAGGGAGGTGGTGTCATTTCAATATAAGAGGAGAATATATTAGTTTTCTTGATTTATCTAGAGGGGTAATTTTAACCTAAAACTGACAGGATTGGATTAGTCACCTGTTTTATACCCCATTCGATTTTACTTTACATTCCATTCCGGGTGCGTTAATTTACAATAACTCCAAATATTTTGGTCCCCAGTTTGCTAAAGGCTCTGTCTTGTACTTAGAGGGAACAAAAAGTGATTGTTGGCAGATTATTTGACTGTGAAGGAGCAGGAATCCAAGTCCATGGGCACTGAGGCCAATTCTTGCCCTGGATAAGATCAGCTAACTCAAGAGAGACCAGAGCATCAAACCTGGCTCCTGTTTGTTTGTATGATCAAATCTGTCCAGATCTTTACACACTGACTAGGACATCGGGGGAAAGTAGACAGTATTATTTAAGAGAATTGCAAAGTTCCAAGTGCTTATGGCTCCACTTACTGATTGACAATGTGCAACAGTATTTTGGTTGGAATAGTCAGGGACTGGGAGCATTATAGAAACATAGAAACATAGAAAATAGGTGCAGAAGTAGGCCATTCAGCCCTTCGAGCCTGCACCGCCATTCAATAAGATCATGGTTGATTATTCCCTCAGTACACCTTTCCTGCTTTCTCTCCATACCCCTTGATCCCCTGAGCCGTAAGGGCCATATCTAAATCCCTCTTGAATATATCCAATGAACTGGCATCAACAACTCTCTGCGGCAGGGAATTCCACAGGTTAACAACTCTCTGAGTGAAGAAGTTTCTCCTCATCTCAGTCCTAAATGGCCGACCCCTTATCTTAAGACTATGTCCCCTGGTTCTGGACTTCTCCAACATCGGGAACATTCTTCCCGCATCTAACCTGTCCAGTCCCGTCAGAATCTTATACGTTTCTATGAGATCCCTCTCATCCTTCTAAATCCCAGTGAATAAAGGCCCAGTTGATCCAGTCTCTCCTCACATGACAGCCCAGCCATCACTGGAAGCAGTCTGTTGAACCTTCGCTGCACTCCCTCAATAGCAAGAACGTTCTTCCTCAGATTAGGAGACCAAAACTGAACACAATATTCCAGGTGAGGCCTCACCAAGGCCCTGTGCAACTGCAGTAAGACATCCGTGCTCCGATACGTAAATTCCCTAGCTAAGAAGGACAACATACCATTTGCCTTCTTCATCCCTGCTGTACCTGCATGCCAACTTTCAGTGACTGATGAACCATGACACCCAGGTCTCGTTGCACCTCCCCTTTTCCTAATCTGCCACCATCCAGATAATATTCTGCCTTCATGTTTTTGCCCCCAAAATGGATAACCTCACATTTATCCACATTATACTGCATCTGCCATGTATTTGCCCACCCACCTAACCTGTCCAAGTCACCCTGCAGCCTCTTAGCATCCTCCTCACAGCTCACACCACCACCCAGTTTAGTGTCATCTGCAAACTTAGAGATATTACACTCAATTTCTTCATCTAAATCGTTAATGTATATTGTAAAGAGCTGGGGTCCCAGCACTGAGCCCTGCAGCACCCCACTAGTTACTGCCTGCCATTCTGAAAAGGACCCATTTATCCCGACTTTCTGCTTCCTGTCTGCTAACCAGTTCTCTATCCATGTCAGTAAATTACCCCCAATACCATGCGCTTTGATTTTGTGCGGGACCTTGACAAAAGCCTTTTGAAAGTTCAAATACACCACATCCACTGGTTCTCCCTTGTCCACTCTGTTAGTTACATCCTCAAAAAATTCCAGAAGATTTGTCAAGCATGATTTCCCTTTCATAAATCCATGCTGACTTGGTCCGATCCTGTCACTGCTTTCCAAATGTGCTGCTATTTCATCCTTAATGATTGATTCCAACATTTTCCCCACTCCTGATGTCAGGCTAACCAATTTATAATTATCCGTTTTCTCTCTCCCTCCTTTTTTAAAAAGTGGTGTTACATTAGCTACCCTCCAGTCCATAGGAACTGATCCAGAGTCGATAGACTGTTGGAAAATGATCACCAATGCATCCACTATTTCTAGGGCCACTTCCTTAAGTACTCTGGGATGCAGAGTACCAGGCCCCAGAGATTTATCGGCCTTCAATCCCATCAATTTCCCTAACACAATTTCCCGCCTAATAAGGATATCCTTCAGTTCCTCCTTCTCACTAGAACTACTGTACCCTAGTACAATTGGAAGGTTATTTGTGTCTTCCTTTGTGAAGACAGAATGGAAGTATTTGTTCAATTAGTCTGCCATTTCTTTGTTCCCCATTATAAATTCACCTGAGTCCGACTGCAAGGGACCTACGTTTGTCTTCACTAATCTTTTTCTCTTCACATATTTATAGAAGCTTTTGCAGTCAGTTCCTCTCGTACTCTATTTTCCCCCTCTTAGTCTTCCTCTGTTGAATTCTAAATTTCTCCCAGTCCTCAGGTTTGTTGCTTTTTCTAGCCAAATTATATGCCTCTTCCTTGGCTTTAAAACTATCCTTAATTTCCCTTGTTAGCCATGGTTGAGCCACGTTCCCGTTTTATTTTTACACCAGACAGGGATTTACAATTGCTGAAGTTCATCCATGTGATCTTTAAATATTTGCCATTGCTCATCCACCATCAACCCTTCAAGTATCCTTTGCCAGGCTATTCTAGCCAATTCATGCCTCATACCGCCGAAGTTACCTTTCCTTAAGTTCAGGACCCTAGTTTCCGAATTAACTGTGTCACTCTCCATCTTAATAAAGAATTCTACCATGTTATGGTCACTCTTCCACAAGGGGCCTTGCACAAAAAGATTGCTAATTAGTCCCTTCTCATTACACATCACCCAGTCTAGGAGGGCCAGCTCTCTAGTTGATCCTCGACATATTGGTCTAGAAAACCATCCCTAATACACTCCAGGAAATCCTTCTCCACCGCATTGCTACCAGTTTGATTAGCCCAATCAATACGTAGATTAAAGTCACTCATGATAACTGCTGTACCTTTATTGAACACATCCCTTATTTCTTATTTGATGCTGTCCCCAACCTCACTACTACTGTTTGGTGGTCTGTACACAACTCCCACTAGCGTTTTCTGCCCTTTGGAATTCCGCAGCTCCACCCATACCGATTCCACATCATCCAGGCTAATGTCCTTCCTTACAATTGCATTAATTTCCTCTTTAACCAGCAACACTACCCCACCTCCTTTTCCTCTCTGTCTATCCTTCCTAAATGCTGAATACCCTTGGATGTTGAGTTCCCAGCCTTGGTCACCCTGGAGCCATGTCTCCGTGATGCCAATTACATCAGACCCGTTAACTGCTATCTGCGCAGTTAATTTGTCCACCTTATTCCGAATACTACTCGCATTAAGGCACAGAGCCTTCAGGCTTGTCTTTTTAACACACTTTTCCCCTTTAGAATTTTGCTGTAATGTGGCCCTTTTTGTTTTTTGCCTTGGGTTTCTCTGCCCTCCAGCTTTACTATTCTCCTTTCTATCTTTTGCTTCTGACTCCATTTTATTTTCCTCTGTCTCCCTGCATAGGTTCCCATCCTCCTGCCATGTTAGTTTAACTCCTCCCCAACAGCACTAGCAAACACTCCCCCAGGACATTGGTTCCGGTCCTGCCCAGGTGCAGACCGTCCGGTTTGTACTGGTCACATCTCCCCCAGAACCGGTTCCAATGCCCCAGGAATTTGAATCCCTCCCTTCTGCACCACTGCTCAAGCCACGTATTCATCTGAGCTATCCTGTGATTCCTACTCTGACTAGTACATGGCACTGGTAGCAATCCTGAGATTACTACTTTTGAGGTACTACTTTTTAATTTATCTCCTAGCTCCCTAAATTCGTCTCGTAGGACCTCATCCCGTTTTTTTACCTATATCGTTGGTACCTTTATGCACCACGACAACTGGCTGTTCACCCTCCCTTTTCAGAATGTCCTGCACCCGCTCCGAGACATTGTTGACCCTTGCACCAGGGAGGCAACATACCATCCTGGAGTCTTGGTTGCGGCCGCAGAAACGCCTATCTATTCCCCTTACAATTGAATCCCCTATCACTATCGCTCTCCCACTCTTTTTCCTGCCCTCCTGTGCAACAGAGCCAGCCATGGTGCCATGAACTTGGCTGCTGCTGCCCTCCCCTGATGAGTCATCCCCCTCAACAGTACTCAAAGCGGTTTTGCAGGGGGATGACCGCAGGGGATCCCTGCACTACCTTCCTTGCACTGCTCTTCCTGTTGGTCACCCATTCCCTATCTGGCTGTGGACCCTTTACCTGCGGTAAGACCAACTCACTAAATGTGCTATTCATATCATTCTCAGCATCATGCATGCTCCAGAGTGAATCCACCCGCAGCTCCAGTTCCGCAATGCGGTCCGTCAGGAGCTGGAGGCAGATACACTTCCTGCACACGCAGTCGTCAGGGACACAGGAAGCATCCCTGACTTCCCACATGGTTTCAGGAGGAGCATAACACGTGTCCGAGCTGTCCTGCCATGACTTAACCTTTAGATAAACTTAAATTGGCAACAACAATGCTAAATGTTACTTACTGATATAGAAAAGAAAAAAGAAAAGCTACTTACCAATCACCAGCCAATTACTTACCCCCTTAGCTGTGACGTCACCTTTCGATTTCTTTCTACTTCTTTTTTGCCACCCTGCTGCAGCTGCACCGGTAGGCCTCTCCGAACGCTGGGCCTTTATAGGTCTCCCCACGCTCGCCTCACCGACGCTGCTCCGATTTTAAGCGAGACAGTTAGCTGTCAGCTGTGTCTCTGTTTGTAGCACCCACGTCTATGAGTCGGATGGGTGTGGGTTCAAGCCCTAATCCAGAGACTTGAGCGTATCATTTTTGCGGATACTTAAGTGCAGTACTGAGGGAGTGCTGCACTGTTTAAGGTGCTGTCTTTCAGATGAAACATTAAACTGCCTGCTTTCTCTAGTTGGTGTAATGGATCCCAAAGAACAGGTAATTTTCCTAGCCAAACTGCACCATTTAAAACAGAATATCTGATCTTTTATCTCATTGCTGTTCGTAGGATCTTGCTGTAAGCAAATTAGCTGCAACGTTTGCCTACATTACAACACGCTTCAAAAGTACATTATTTCAGTGAGCAAGTGGTAAATCTATGCAATAGGCTCCCCAGGGAGATGCTGGATTCATTCACATGCAAATTAGATAGATTTCTTTCCGAAAATAATAGGCCTGAATATGCATAAAATCTACAAACCTGCTTGATGGTCCTGGATCCACGGAGACTAACACTCCTGGGCCTCTATGCGTAGACATGTGTAGAGGCCCACATATCCCAGGGTTGCATGTGGTTCGCAAGCGCCCCTGGGATCACGTGGGCTGGCCCAACGAATGAAAGAAGGAGATCCCCATTCCATAAATGGAATCCCCATAAGCATGAATGGGAATACACCCAAATTATGTACACATGGGGCCACTTAATTCTATTGATTCCTAAATTTAGCACCCCAAGGTAGCACATATACAAATTTAGTGACATAATCCTCTAATTCTTCCTTCATGGAAGATGCATTAATGCACATAGATTTCTGCACCAACAGAGGAGGAGGGTTTTATCGCCAATTTTCAGCACCTGTTGAGGTTTAATACACATAGACCGATGCCTTACAATATAAGTAGTAACATTGCGTTGCCCGTACCAATAGTGTGTGTCGGTTGTTGTTAAACAATCGATACCTGTACATTTGTACACCACATTGGTATAAGTCTGCTTTCTTATGGCTGTTAGTTGGCACTCATATTTAGAAATTCGTGTAACATTAAAAGCACACATAGTTTTGTTGTTCATAAACATCGCAGTTGACCTCCGGACTTTACACAGATTCAAATCAATCGGATACAATAATCCATTGGGCTGGACTTTTGGGTCATTTGCGACCCGGTTTTCGGCAGGTTTTTACACTCCACAGTGAAAAATGAGGCGGTCAGCTGTTTTTCATCCGGGCATGATCCTTGGGGTGGTTTTTGCACCACTGGAGAGAGCTGCATTGGGTGTTCAACGGCTTGCATTGCGACACCAGCAGAAGTTTCGACAATCACTGAACCCGTACACCAAAACGCGCCCCACGATGATTGCCAAGGAAAACACTGCCGGCGGCGGTGAGTTGGATAAACTGCAAAAAGATAAGTTCCAGTTTTTATTTTTTTATATTTTTTCAGTCACTTGTGTGGTAAAGGTGTTGGCAATGTTTTTTGAATGTTTTTGTGGATTTATTTTTTTTTCCCCCTCCCAAGACCTCTCTCCGAGCGCTCCCGGCCCCGCACTAAAGTTGGCGAGGTTCCCGTTTTTGTGCTGCGAAAGTAGTACAACGTCTAACTTTGCGCACAAGGCCCAAATGACAAAAGTTGCTCCACAAAGCGCAAACGTTAATCGGTGGTAAATTTCCCACCCGGCCTCCGTTTTCGCCCTGAAAATGGCAAAGTCGAAAATCTAGCCCTTTGTGTTTTATCACATACTTAGGTGGATTGGTGTATTTGAACACAATTCCATCTTGGCTAAAGCCAATATTATTCACCATGTATACCCTTGTCGGGATCCATGGTTCAGTCATTACTGCCATCCAGATAATGAGACCATCATTACTGGTATCTTTACAATCGCAAGGGACGACATGCACAACTGCAAGATTTCTTAACTGACATGTCGTGAGATTTTCCTTAACTATTCCATCCAGATTGCTCTGTGTGTTTTGAAGTATCCAAGAACTTAACATTATGCATGCATCATTCATAGCCGCCTTATCTGACGAGTTTCAAACTCCTCTAGTGATATAATTTATGGCTCGAGTGTGCCATAAATTATATCACTAGAGGAGTTTGAAATTAACAGACTATCTCAATCATATGTACCGTGAGTACCACCTCTGCGTCTAGCTGTTGCGACCCTAAGTTCCCCTGGTTGCCTGTTGCCCATTGTACCTTGGTTCTCAATTGTCCCAATTGACTATCCAAATTCATTATATCTTCCTTTTTTGGCAGTTACTCTTTTAACTCCCCTCTTACAGCGATATGTACTTACCTATGCAAATAAATGCTTAATGAAACCCGCACCCCAAGTCTCACAGTTTGGACTGGGGTAAAGCAAAAAGTTCCTGTTGCAATGGGACAAGTCAGGTTGGTACAGTACTGGTATTCCCGGTGTATGGTAGTGACACAATATTCACCCTTCCTTCTTTATGCAGATTGTATGAGAAAATATTGTCCCGCAATTACATTCATGGTGCAATTCCATGCTATCCCATCCCATTAAACCCGCGTGCAGGAGCTGCATGTTCTACCACATTGTAGGGTCAAATGAACATGTCCAGAGCTTGAGCACACCCAGTTAGGTCTGGGACTACCCATGTTTTCCCATCCACCTAGGTCACATACTTCAGGTTTTCATTGTATCCTACTAAATTTTCTCAGGCCTGATTAGGTAATACTATCTCCAACAGGGTGATGTCATTCTGTTCTTGTAGATGACTCTCATGCTTCACTGGGTATATCTGTACCAACCTTCTGACTTGGCACAGACTCTTAGTAAGTTGGTAAGTGGACATTGTCCTCAGGTCTTGATCCGTTACCCATGAGGGAAGCTTTCCCTTTGCAATACTCTTCAGATTTCCTCAGGCTTGTTCCACTAACCATGATCCATACATTACTTCGAGCAGTTTTTGTTAAAGGCCTTTTGTTCTCTTCTATAATCTGGTTTACCCCTTTTTTAGCATTGAGGCCAGTTGCGGCATATTAATCAGGCCTCGACATTTTCTGTTATGAGTCTCTTTAATAGATTTGGTACCATTCTCGTCAAGGGTATGATTAAGCTTATTACTTTCCTTGGATTTAGTGTAGGTTCTACTGGCCCTCTGCCAAAATCCCTTGATCAGTCTCCCATGTAGCTGTGCTGTTTTAGGCTTGCACCATCCAGGTAGTCCCATTTCGGTCTGATTCAATATTGCAAGTACCACTTTATGATACACATCATGGTACAGTATCATGTGAGTTGGGATTACTATTAGCCCATTTGTTAGCCCTAGGATTGTTTATGACAAACAATCGGCTTTTCTCACAAATCTGTTTATTCACAGGAGAAGGAACCTTTGGATGTTTTTTTTAAAAACTCTACTGTTTGTACAACTGCGCTCCCATCCTTGCATCCCTTTATATAATGAACGGTTACAGTGGTATGGTTACCATGCCACTGGAAATGTACCCTGGTCCTATAACCTTGGCCGTCCCTACTTCTACCATTCATGAAATGTCTCTTATCTCTTACTACTTCGTGGGATTGGAGGGGTTTGTGGGCCATGTCTGTGGACAGGAGGTGGTTCCCAATCTGGGACCAAGGAAATTCTTCCAGCTCCCGTGTCCTGTCCACTTTCATTTAGATCATACTGTACCTGATTAGATGGTGGTATCTCATTGGGCACCCCTCCTTCCTCATCCCACTGGAGAGGATGAATTCAGCTCACCATGCTCATAATAGTTTCTTCTCATCTCGGTGATCTGCTAGTGGACTAAAAAAAACTTAATCTGATTAATATAAAACTATTTAATTCTTTTAGGTAACCGGACTGTGATACCATGGAACCAGCTTTATTAACAATATTTACGGTCCCTTGTACAGGAGTTCAAACACTCCCATCCTTGCATAGTTTTGTTCCATTAGACTGCCCTCCCACCTTCTACTCCTGAGGTTTACTCGGGGCCAGGAGCAGTCGGTTATGGTGGTGTGCCCTCCCAATATTCCTCAGGTACAATCCACTAACCCCTTTAAAGAGCATCACCAATTCTACCCCTCCTTTCCGATGGTCACCTACTTAAAACAAAAGAAACAGAGAATCCATTGTGACTCTGCTTAAGAGCCCAAGGGGTTCATTTGTAACAGAATCATAAAATTCCTTCTACCAGAGGGGCAAATATTCTCTTCAAATTAAGAAAATTTCCAATAACTTTAAAATTTAATTCAGCAATTCAAAAGGTGCCGCATACTGAATTAACACAGAGTTTACAGCTGCTTGTGAAAAAAGTTAACTTTCTTTTTTTTTCAACAGCTGACAAACACAGGCATCATCAATCGTCAGTTTCAGTCACACATCTTGCAGCCTTTCAAGTTAAAAAAAACTTTTGCTTTTAAAATAAACATTCAGTAAAACAACTTCACACACAACAATAGCGTTTCATCTTTTTCTCCCCAATCCCATTGGTCAGAAATGTTAAATATACCAATTATTGATATTATTGCCTCATGTCCAGAACTAAAGGCTTTTCACACAATTTACACCAACCAGGATTTCACCATGGCCATAATAAAAGTCTGGTTTAAAAAGGTTAACTAACTTCAATAACTACAATCGTAAACTAACCAATGCCACTTGGAAAAAGAGGGAGGAACCACAGCCATACAAAGAAATATTCACACAAATTTTTCTAAAACTTTCATACTGAAATGTCAAAAAAAAAGTAGAAAAGTAGAAAAAAGACATGGGGCTAGATTTTCCACTTTTGTGCATATCGGGTGTTATTTCCGGCGTGGGCGGTAAAAATCGCCAACTTCTCGCCCATTCTCAAAGCATCTAGTCTCCATTTTGAAAATGGGCATTACCGCGAGCGATATGAAATGGGCGGTAGCGTTAAATCTCGCTGACCTTCTGCCGTAAAGTGTCGCCGTCCTTAGCAACGGCATGGCAACGCTCAATTCCCGCGATTCAGGAGGTCAAGGGTCATCATGACATGCGCAGAAGAGGAGACACAGAGAGAGGGTGCTCAGAGGGACTGAAGGCATGTCTGGGTGTTGTGTGGCTGCTTTGGGGGGAAGGAGAGAGACTTTAGAGCTTCACAGCAAGTAGGGAAATAAAAATTTGCTGTTACGAGCCACATATTTGCCCGAATTTGACCTATAATGGAGGGAGAGAAGGAGGCATCACAGCACGCTGTGGAGACTGACACTGGAGAGAGCAGTGAGGTGGGAGAGGAGCACATTTGAGGGGCACAAAAGAGCCAGGAGATTCTTGACAAGGCAAATGCCTCCCTCCTGCAGGAGGTCGAGTTACGCTGAGGTGATTTGACACAGGGAGAGCGTGGGAAGCCCAGCCCAAAGGCTTACCAAAAGATATGGACTGAGGTAGCAGAGGTGGTCTCATCAGCGACCAATAAGGTTCATGAGGGCAACCAGTGCCGCAAACGATGGAACGACCTTGTGGGATCCGCAAGAATAAATATTACATTGATTTACATGTACTTATGTATTTATAAAATTTGATCTGCAACAGTCATGAGTGACTATCAGCAGATGTGAGGTCTTTCACTTTTACCGGGAATGTTGTAGTCAAAGTCTGCGGTCACAGTGCACATCTTTAGGTAAAGAAAATAATTTTCATAATAATCATGATTACATCTGTCGGTTATGTGTTGTATCAGTCTCTGTGACAGTACCTAGCAATAATATTACGCAATGATCTCATGCCATGTCATCCTGTCACCTTTTACAGAAGAAGCTATCGACGATGAGGTCCGTGCAGAGGCGAACGGGTGGGGGGCCACCAGTCCCCAGCGACATAACTGAGATGGAGGAGCGGGTGCTCGCACTCTTGGGGAAGCACCTCCGGACAGCCACGGACGCATCTGCAGACCCTGAAGTGATGCCACGTGAGTAAAGCTTACACCATTGCGTAATGTAAAGTCAATAGATGCCACACCCACTCACATCCGAACAATCATATATGATAGATGATTTCTAAAATTGTCATAGAAATAATGCTGGCCTAATGAAAATCATTGCAATGCAAATGTGTTGATGGTCATGAAATGTGATGTCTGTGATGATTTTGAGAGCGGTGGTGCTTTTGTTGTGCATATGCTGTGTGCAGCGCTGGACTCACCTTGTGACTCTAGCACCTCCTTCTCCTCTAATAACCTCATTTGTGTTTTGCAGCTCAGCCAGCAACGCGTCCCAAGGCAAGACCACAGAGGCGCGGGGCCGGACTCTCCAGACGATCCTTCATCTGGTGCTGAGGAGCTCCAATTCTCGCCCATCAATCCACTGGGTCTGCTCTCCACGGATGAGATCGCAGACTTCAAGGAACCTGCATCACCACGCTCCAGAAGCCATTCCACTCCAAGGCCATCTAGTGGTCCTCCGGTCATTCCCGCCTCCACTCTGGAGGTACCTACCCCAAGCACCTCGCCACAGGCACCCCATTTGACCCCAGGATGGCACCGACCCCATGGAGGACTCGTGGACATGGCAGGTCTTTTCCACGAGCGCCACAAGAGCGGAGAGATGGTACAGTTGTCCAGGAGGATTGTTGACATCGGGGACCAACTCATCGAAGCATCGTGGGGGCTTATCCCGACAGCTGGCCAGCATGACTAAGTACATTCCACGGTTGGCGGAGGCCCTGGATGCGATAGCCAGGAACACTGCTGGCACAGGCCTCCCAGTGGTCCCAGTGCACGGCACTCCAACTCTAGGTTCCACACCACCACTGCAAACGACAGATGAGAGCAAGGACCAAGATCCTGCTTCTGCATCAGAGAATGTTTCCCCCTCGGCACCTCCGCTCCCGTACCCATGCAACTACCGCATCTGCCTTCATCCGTCCCAATGAGGCACTGACTGAGGAGCTCCTCGGCCAGGCGGTGTGGAGCGAGGAGGGGAAGGGGTAGAGGTGGGGAGAAGAAGGGGAGAGGGGAAGGAAAGTGAGGTGCATGTCCGCAGGTGATGGCTGTGTTATATCTCCATCTGGGTGTATGCAATTTGTTGTAATGTATGGGGGCTGGGGACCATCTTCCTGCTTTGCCTTTGTATTCTGTGTTGTTGGACATGTTGACCATTTGATTGATGTCAATGGTGGAAAAAGTGGGCTGTGGGTGGGGGTTGGGTGTTATTGCCTGTGATATTTATGATTTCAGATCAATGTTGGTATAATTTCTTTTTTATTGAACATAACCTTGTGGCGCATTGTCTCAGATAGCTGGACCATTACACACTGGTGATTCCTTAACATGAAAGGGTTGAATACAACTTAACTTCAATCATCGTAAACTTTAACTGGCACCAAGGTGATGGGGATCATTGATGTCTGAGCTGCACACACACAGCAGTGTGTCAGCGTTGTCACTCACGTCAATGTTCTTTCAGGAAAATAGTTCAGATGTCAGCTCCTCACGTAAGAGTCTTGCAGCTATGTAGCCACCACGGGTCCTTTCCTGTGGTCTGGAGGGGGGCGTGGGCATGGTTGCATAGCCAGCCTGATTGTCTGGCCCTAGGTCAACATCCAGCCCCTCATCCTCCTCTTCCTCTCACTCCTGCGGTGGAGCATCAGTGCCTTCAGCAATTTTTGGCCCCTCCTGATAGCCAGGTTGTGCAGCATCGAGCACACGACCACAAATTTACCTACTTGCTCAGGGTTGTTTTGTAGCTCCCCTTCTGAGTGGTCAAGACATCTAAAGCGCTACTTAAGCACAGTGATTGTTTTCTGGACCACATTGTATGAGTCTCTGTGGCTCCGGTTGTATCGCTTCTTGGCCTCGGTGTGGGTGTCACGCAGGTGTGTCATCAGCCAGGTGGCTAGGCCATATCGGTTATCACCAAGCATCCAGCATTGTCCTTGTGGCTGACTCTTAAAGATGTCAGAGACAGCGCTCTCACACAGGATGTGAGGCTCATCGAAGCTGCCCGGACATTTGACATTCACTGCCAATATGATCTGGTTGTGGTCGACAACTAATTGGACTTACAGGGAGTGAAATCCTTTTGTGTTATGAAAACACTCCGGGTCCTGAGAAAGTGGCCGCATGGCGATGTGAGGGCATTGTATTGCTCCCTGCACCCTGGGGAACTTAGCAATGTGGTAGAATGCTCCAGCCCTGTCAGTCTGAGCCTCCGTGGTCATACGGAAGCTGATAAAGTCCATCCTTCTCGCGTACAGGGCCTCCATGACCTTTCTAATTCAGCGATGGGTTACATGGTGAGACAGAGGGCAAATCTCGACTGCGGAGGCCCAAAAGCAACCGGACGCGTAGAAAGGCAGTGCCGCGGTTACCTTGACCTCGACCGACACTGATGTCCTGATGGCAGGCTGCATATGTGGCCTGATGAGCTCACATATTTCATTGATCACCACTTTGTGGAAGCGCAGTCTCCGAAGGCAGGTGTGCTCGGACACGTCGAGGTAAGACCTCTTTTCCCTGTACGTGCGGGCCCTCCTCCTCATTCTTGCACATCTTAAATTGGGGACATAATGATGTGCATCACACATTGAGTCATCTGCACTCTGCAGGATCTGCGTATTAATCGATGCAGGCTGAGAAATGGCTGGCCCCATTGCATTGAAAGTATAATAGCAATTGATCAGAGGCAATGATTTCCTCACTAAAATACACCTACAGTAAACCCCCAATAGTCCAGAGTCTGAAAATATGTCTGTTGAGATGTTCACTTCACCTGAGATGCAAACTCTCGTGAAGTTGAAGCAGCCTTTTGAATGAAGCGACCTGCGATAAAAATGGAAGCCACACTGCTGGCGTTGGTTCAGAACAGTTCCACTTTTTCTGGGCCGTTTTGGGCGAGCGATATTGTGGACGATATGTGTGCGAGGTGGTGAAAGTGACAGTGGGCGATCTCCTGGCCGTTAGTTTCGCCAAATGTGCTCTTTACGACAAAAAAAAATGGGCGTGCGGTATTATTGAATCTCGGTGTTAATTCCGTACGGAAAGTAACGCTGGGCGATATTATGGGCGTTGATTTTGCCCATTCTGATGATTCTGCCAACAAAAAGTGGACGGAGCGTAATATTTTTTCACATGGGGAAAGTATCGCTCGGCGATAAGTTTCTTAAAAATGCCCGTCAATTTCCATTTTGTGCCAAAATGGGCGATATATGGATGTTATATGTCATTTCAGTGGTAAAATGGGTGTTAAGTGAGTGTTAAGCATGCAAAAAAAGTGGAGGTTCTAGCCCATGATCTTCCCTTTCCTCCTTTTGATTCAGTCATAACCATTTATCCATTTTTCCTTAAACCAATTTCCAAATTCTGATCCCTGTAGGTTATGGCACTTTAAGTACACATCCAAGTATGTTTTTAAATGTGATGAGGCTTTCTGACTCTACCACCCTTTCAGGCAGTGAGTTCCAGACCCCCACCATTCTCTGGGTAAAGAAACTTCCCCTTATAGCTCCGCTAAACCTCCCTCCATTACTTTAAATCTATGCCCCCTCCATGTTGTCCCCATCCACCAAGGGAAACAGGTTCTTCCCATCCACTCTATCCAGGCCTTTCATAATTTTATACACCTCAATAAGGTCTCCCCTCAGCCTCCTCTGTTCCAAAGAAAATAGACCCAGCATCTTCAATCTTTCCACATAGCCAAAATTCTCCAGTCCAGGCAACATTCTTGTAAATCTCCTCCGCACCCTTTCCAGTGCAATCACATCTCTCCTGTAATGTGGTGACCAGAACTGCATGCAGTACTCCAGCTGTGGCCTAACTAATGTTTTATACAGTTCAAGCATAACCTCCTTGCTCTTGTACAGTTGGTGAGGCGCGAGTCCGGGGTCGGAGGCCTATAAAAGGCCCAGCGGCAGCGAGAGGCGGCGGCAGTTGGTGAGGCGCGAGTCCGGGGTCGGAGGCCTATAAAAGGCCCAGCAGCAGCGAGAGGCGGCGGCAGTTGGTGAGGCGTGAGTCCGGGGTTGGTGAAGTAAAAGGCGTACTTGTGCAGCTACAGGGAGAAAGCAAAAAAGAAGTAGAAAGAAACAGAAAGGTGACGTCACAGCCAAGGGGGTAAGTGATTGGCTGGTGATTGGTGAGTAGTTTTTCTTTCTTCTCTTCTACAACAGTGAATAAACTTTAACATTGTTGTTGCCTATCTAAGGGTTAAGTCATGACAGGACAGCTCGGTCGTGTGTTATGCTCCTCCTGTACTATGTGGGAACTCAGGGACACTTCCGGTGTCCCTGACGACTACGTGTGCGGGAAGTGTATCTGCCTCCAGCTCCTGACGGACCGCGTTGCGGAGTTGGAGCTGAGGGTGGATTCACTCTGGAGCATCCACGATGCTGAGAATGACGTGAGTAGCACGTGTATCGAGTTGGTCTTACCGCAGGTGAAGGGTTCACAGTCAGATAGGGAATGGAAGACCAGCAGGAAGAGCAGTGCAAGGAAGGTAGTGCAGGGGTCCCCTGTGGTCATTCCCCTGCAAAACAGATACACTGCTTTGAGTACTGTTGAAGGGGATGACTCATCAGGGGAGAGCAGCAGCAGCCAAGTTCATGGCACCGTGGCTGGCTCTGTTGAACAGGAGGGGAGGAAAAAGAGTGGGAGAGCGATAGTGATAGGGGATTCAATTGTAAGGGGAATAGATGGGCGTTTCTGCGGCCGCAACCGAGACTCCAGGATGGTATGTTGCCTCCCTGGTGCAAGGGTCAAGGATATCTCTGAGTGGGTGCAGGACATTCTAAAAAAGGAGGGAGAACAGCCAGTTGTCGTGGTGCAGATTGGTACCAACGACATCGGTTAAAAAAAGGGATGAGGTCCTACGAAACGAATTTAAGGAGCTAGGAGCTAAATTAAAAAGAACGACTTCAAAAGTAGTAATCTTGGGATTGCTACCAGTGCCACGTGCTAGTCAAAGGAGGAATCGCAGGATAGTGCAGATGAATACATGGCTTGAGCAGTGGTGCAGCAGGGAGGGATTCAAATTCCTGGGGCATTGGAACTGGTTCTGGGGGAGGTGGGACCAGTACAAACCGGACGGTCTGCACCTGGGCAGGATCGGAACCAATGTCCGAGGGGGAGTGTTTGCTAGTGCTGTTGGGGAGGAGTTAAACTAATATGGCAGGGGGATGGGAATCAATGTAGGGAGACAGAGGGAAACAAAAAGGAGACAAAAGCAAAAGACAGAAAGGAGATGAGGAAATGTGGACGGCAGAGAAACCCAAGACAAAAAACAAAAAGGGCCACTGTACAGCAAAATTCTAAAAGGACAAAGGGTGTTAAAAAAACAAGCCTGAAGGCTTTGTGTCTTAATGCAAGGAGTATCCGTAATAAGGTGGATGAATTAACTGTGCAAATAGATGTTAACAAATATGATGTGATTGGGATTACGGAGACGTGGCTCCAGGATGATCAGGGCTGGGAACTCAACATCCAGGAGTATTCAACATTCAGGAAGGATAGAATAAAAGGAAAAGGAGGTGGGGTAGCATTACTGGTTAAAGAAGAGATTAATGCAATAGTTAGAATGGACATTAGCTTGGTTGATGTGGAATCTATATGGGTAGAACTGCAGAACACCAAAGGGCAAAAAACGTTAGTGGGAGTTGTGTACAGACCTCCAAACAGTAGTAGTAATGTTGGGGAGGGCATCAAACAGGAAATTAGGGGTACATGCAATAAAGATGCAGCAGTTATAATGGGTGACTTTAATATGCATATAGATTGGGCTAACCAAACTGGAAGCAATACGGTGGAGGAGGATTTCCTGGAGTGCATAAGGGATGGTTTTCTAGACCAATATGTCGAGGAACCAACTAGGGGGGAGGCCATCTTAGACTGGGTGTTGTGTAATGAGAGAGGATTAATTAGCAATCCCGTTGTGCGAGGCCCCTTGGGGAAGAGTGACCATAATATGGTGGAATTCTGCATTAGGATGGAGAATGAAACAGTTAATTCAGAGACCAAGGTCCAGAAATTAAAGAAGGGTAACTTTGAAAGTATGAGGCGTGAATTAGCTAGGATTGATTGGCGAATGATACTTAAGGTGTTGACTGTGGATGGGCAATGGCAGACATTTAGAGACCGCATGGAGGAACTACAACAATTGTACATTCCTGTCTGTCGTAAAAATAAAAAAGGGAAGGTGGCTCAACCGTGGCTATCAAGGGAAATCAGGGATATTATTAAAGCCAAGGAAGTGGTATACAAATTGGCCAGAAATAGCAGTGAACCCGGAGACTGGGAGAAATTTAGAACTCAGCAGAGGAGGACAAAGGGTTTGATTAGGGCAGGGAAAATGGAGTACGAGAAGAAGCTTGCAGGGAACATTAAGACGGATTGCAAAAGTTTCTATAGATATGTAAAGAGAAAAATGTTAGTAAAGACAAACATAGGTCCCCTGCAGTCAGAATCAGGGGAAGTCATAACGGGGAACAAAGAAATGGCGGACCAATTGAACAAGTACTTTGGTTCGGTCTTCACTAAGGAGGACACTGACAACTTTCCGGATATAAGAGGGGTCAGAGGGTCTAGTAAGGAGGAGGAACTGAGGGAAATCCTTATTCGTCGGGAAATTGTGTTGGGGAAATTAATGGGATTGAAGGCCGATAAATCCCCAGGGCCTGATGGGCTGTATCCCAGAGTACTTAAGGAGGTTGCCTTGGAAATAGCGGATGCATTGACAGTCATTTTCCAACATTCCATTGACTCTGGATCAGTTCCTATTGAGTGGAGGGTAGCCAATGTAACCCCACTTTTTAAAAAAGGAGGGAGAGAGAAAACAGGGAATTATAGACCGGTAAGCCTGACATCGGTAGTGGGTAAGATGACGGAATCAATTATTAAGGTTGTCATATCAGCGCATTTGGAAAGAGGTGACATGATAGGTCCAAGTCAACATGGATTTGTGAAAGGGAAATCATGCTTGACAAATCTTCGAGAATTTTTTGAGGATGTTTCCAGTAGAGTGGACAAGGGAGAACCAGTTGATGTGGTATATTTGGACTTTCAGAAGGCTTTCGACAAGGTCCCACACAGAAGATTAATGTGCAAAGTTAAAGCACATGGGATTGGGGGTAGTGTGCTGACATGGATTGAGAACTGGTTGTCAGACAGGAAGCAAAGAGTACGAGTGAATGGGTACTTTTCAGAATGGCAGGCGGTGACTAGTGGGGTACCGCAAGGTTCTGTGCTGGGGCCCCAGCTGTTTACAATGTACATTAATGATTTAGACGAGGGGATTAAATGTAGTATCTCCAAATTTGCGGATGACACTAAGTTAGGTGGCAGTGTGAGCTGCGAGGAGGATGCTATGAGGCTGCAGAGTGACTTGGAATGGTTAGGTGAGTGGGCAAATGCATGGCAGATGAAGTATAATGTGGATAAATGTGAGGTTATCCACTTTGGTGGTAAAAACAGAGAGACAGACTATTATCTGAATGGTGACAGATTAGGAAAAGGGGAGGTGCAACGAGACCTGGGTGTCATGGTACATCAGTCATTGAAGGTTGGCATGCAGGTACAGCAGGCGGTTAAGAAAGCAAATGGCATGTTGGCCTTCATAGCGAGGGAATTTGAGTACAGGGGCAGGGAGGTGTTGCTACAGTTGTACAGGGCATTGGTGAGGCCACACCTGGAGTATTGTGTACAGTTTTGGTCTCCTAACCTGAGGAAGGACATTCTTGCTATTGAGGGAGTGCAGCGAAGGTTCACCAGACTAATTCCCGGGATGGCGGGACTGACCTATCAAGAAAGACTGGATCAACTGGGCTTGTATTCACTGGAGTTCAGAAGAATGAGAGGGGACCTCATAGAAACGTTTAACATTCTGATGGGTTTAGGCAGGTTAGATGCAGGAAGAATGTTCCCAATGTTGGGGAAGTCCAGAACCAGGGGTCACAGTCTAAGGATAAGGGGTAAGCCATTTTGGACCGAGATGAGGAGGAACAGAGAGTGGTGAACCTGTGGAATTCTCTACCACAGAAAGTTGTTGAGTCCAATTTATTAAATATATTCAAAAAAGAGTTAGATGTAGTTCCTACTACTAAGGGGATCAAAGGGTATGGCGAGAAAGCAGGAATGGGGTACTGAAGTTGCATGTTCAGCCACGAACTCATTGAATGGCGGTGCAGGCTAGAAGGGCCGAATGGCCTACTCCTGCACCTATTTTCTATGTTTCTATGTTTCTATGTAATCCGTGCCTCGACTAATAAAGGCAAATACTCCATATTCCTTCTTAACCATCTTATCTACCTGGCCTGCTACCTTCAGGGATCTGTGGACTTGCACTCCAAGGTCCCTTTGTTCCTCTACATTTTTCACTGTCGTGCCATTTAATGTTTTTTTTATAATCTGTACCATAATCTGTTGCCCCCTCCAGTTTTTAGCACTTTTCTCTGCTATATGCCTACATTTCCCATGGTTTGCGTTGCCACTGAACATCTCTTTTTAAAACACCTTTCTGCTTTTTTTTTTAAAAAAGCAGTCACCATAGCAACTAACTTCGAACCTTATCTCTTGCTGAACAAAGGGGCATCTCTACATTCCATACATCACTTTTGCCTGGGAAAAAAATGGGTGGAGCTAAAACAGACAGACAAACTTTCTTTTAAAGACAGATTTTCAAACAAATGAAAATTCTTCCACTCCCCAAACATTTGCCTCTTTATTTCCCATCTTTTAAACAATGAGCATAATACATTTCGGGAACATAAAGATACAGCAAACACATTTCTTTCCTGAATCAGTACCTTATCTTCAAACCCTTTGAAGTTATTTTTGGATTCCGCATGGTCCTTCTACCCATTCTGTTTCAAAACCTTTCTCTGCACCAGCTTAATCTCCTGAACCGTCTGCTTAGGATCGCCCCTTAACCCCTTCTTGAACCATTTCTTTTAGCTGGGTCGTGTTATAGGGGGCCACATAATCACTTTGCAATGCCCCTGGTTGGCTGTCCTGTTCAGGCGGCACAAACCTTTGTTCCCGCATGGGTTTCATCGACATCGGATGTGCAGGCACCTCAGGTGGAGGCCTTACATTCCCATACTGGGGCCCATCATCAGACTGCCCCCTTTCGAAACCTCTTGTTCCATAGCGGGGTTCATTAAGCAAATAATTCCCCTTTTTATGCCCAGTTCTTTTCTTTGTTTCTGAATCTTCTGCACATATCTTGTGTGATCAGTCTTGCTCTTTCTTTGGATTTGCATGACCTTAAAAGCTGCTTTTACTTCTCTGGCTGTCTCCTCAGCCTCCTGGGCCTGCCTAACATTTGTATTACACTCCCCTTTATATTGATCGCACCACCTCGAGCACTCTGTTACCTGGCATTGCAAGTATTCTATTGTGTTTTCCTGTCGCAGTTTATCGGTCTCTCTGTTATGCCACGACTCTTTCAGCTGCTTGAGCAGGCGATTAACCATTCCTTCTCTATCGCTAGCTTTCCTTTTTAACTCTTCAATCGCCTTCTCCAGGTCTCTCAATTTTAACGTGTTATTATCTGACTCCCTGCAGTAAGCCATCAGCCCCACTGCCTTCTGCCACAGCGGTATAGTGAGTGCACACTCTGTCCATTCCCTTGCTTTCTGGACAAGGTCTTCACCCTCCCTTATATCCCATACCCTTGGGTCAGTTAGGCTGATTCTACAGTGAATATATATCACCATTAATTCATTCATAGACATTTTTTTAATCTCCCATAGTTAGTGTTCTTAGCTTGGTCCCTTGGGGGCAGTTCGAGAGGCGGAGCAGCAGCGTGGGTGAGGCCTACAAAGGCCCAGCGGGAGTCCGGGGATCGGCGGCAGTTCGAGAGGCGGAGCAGCAGCGTGGGTGAGGCCTACAAAGGCCCAGCGGGAGTCCGGGGATCGGTGGCAGTCAGAGAGGCGGAGCAGCAGCGTGGGTGAGGCTTATAAAGGCCCAACAGGAGTCCGTGGATCGGCGGCAGTCGAAGAGGCGGAGCAGCAGCTTGGGTGCAGCTGCAGCAGGGTGAGAAGGCAAAAAGAAGTAGAAAGAAATCGAAAGGTGACGTCACAGCCAAGGGGGTAAGTGATTGGCTGGTGATTGGTCAGTAGTTTTTCTTTTTCTTTTCTATATCAGTAAGTAACCTTTAGCATTATTGCTGCCAATTTAAGTTTATCTCGGGGTTAAGTCATGGCAGGACAGCTCGGACACATGTTATGCTCCTCCTGTACTAGGTAGGAAGTCAGAGACGTTTCCGGTGTCCCTGACGACTACGTGTGCGGGAAGTGTATCCGGCTGCAGCTCCTGACAGACCGCATTGCGGCACTGGAGCTGTAGGTGGATTCACTTTGGAGCATGCACGATGCTGAGAATGACATGAATAGCACGTTTAGTCAGTTGGTCTTACCGCAGGAAAAGGTTACTCAGGCAGATAGGGAATGGATGACCAACAGGAAGAGCAGTGGAAGGTAGGTAGTGCAAGGGTCCCCTGCGGTCAACCCCCTGCAAAACAGATACACCGCTTTGGGTACTGTTAACGGGGATGACTCACCAGGGGAGGGCAGCAGCAACCAAGTTCATCGCACCGTGGGTGGCTCTGTTGCACAGGAGGGGAGGAAAAAGAGTGGGAGAGCGATAGTGATAGGGGATTCAATTGTAAGGGGAATAGATGGGCGTTTCTGCGGCCGCAACCGAGACTCCAGGGTGGTATGTTACCTCCCTGGTGCAAGGGTCAAGGATGTCTCGGAGCGGGTGCAGGGCATTCTGAAAAGGGAGGGTGAACAGCCGGTTGTCGTGGTGCATATAGGTACCACGATACAGGTAACAAATGGGATGAGGTTCTACAAGACGAAATTGGGGAGCTAGGAGCTAAATTAAAAAGTAGGACCTCAAAAGTAATAATCTCAGGATTGCTACCAGTGCCAGTCAGAGTAGGAATTGCAGGATAGCTCAGATGAATACGTGGCTTGAGGAATGGTGCAGAGGGGAGGGATTCAAATTCCTGGGACATTGGAACCGGTTCTGGCGGAGGTGGGACCAGTACAAACCAGACGGTCTGCACCTGGGCAGGACCGGAGCCAATGTCCTAGGGGGAGTGTTTGCTACTGCTGTTGGGGAGGAGTTAAACTAATACAGCAGGGGGATGGAAACCTATGCAGGGAGACAGAGGGAAGTAGAATGGGGGCAGAAGCAAAAGATAGAAAGAAGAAAAGTAAAAGTGGAGGGCAGAGAAACCTAAGGCAAAAAGCAAAAAGGGCCACATTACAGCAAAATTCTAAAGGGGCAAAGTGTGTTAGAAAGACACGCCTAAAGGCTTTGTGCCTCAATGCGAGGAGTATTCGGAATAAGGTGGAAGAATTAACTGCGCCGATAGCAGTTAACGGGTATGATGTAATTGGCATCAAGGAGACATGGCTCCAGGGTGACCAAGGCTGGGAACTCAACATCCAGGGGTATTCAACATTTAGGAAGGATAGACAGAAAGGAATAGGAGGCGGGATGGGGTTGCTGGTTAAAGAGGAAATTAATGCAATAGTATAAAAAGGACATTAGCTTGGATGATGTGGAATCGGTATGGGTGGAGCTGCAGAATACCAAAGGGCAGAAAACGCAAGTGGGAGTTGTGGACAGAACATCAAACAGTAGTGGTAAGGTTGGGGACAGCATCAAACAAGAAATAAGGGATGCATGCAATAAAGGTACAGCAGTTATCATGGGTGACTTTAATCTACATATTGATTGGGCTAACCAAACTGGTAGCTTCCTGGAGTGTATTAGGGATGGTTTTCTAGACCAATATGTCAAGAAACCAACCAGGGAGCTGGCCATCCGAGACTGGGTGATGTGTAATGAGGAAGAACTAATTAGCAATCTTGTTGTGCGAAACCCCTTGGGGAAGAGTGACCATAACATGGTAGAATTCTTTATTAGGATGGAGAGTGACACAGATAATTCAGAAACTAGGGTCCTGAACTTAAGGAAAGGTAACTTCGATGGTTTAAGGCGTCAATTGGCTAGAGTAGACTGGCAAATGATACTTAAATGGTTGACTGTGGATAGGCAATGGCAAACATTTAAAGATCACATGGATGAACTTCAACAATTGTACATCCCTGTCTGGAGTAAAAATAAAACGGGGAAGGTGGCTCAACTGTGGCTAACAAGGGAAGTTAAGGATAGTGTTAAATCCAAGGAAGAGGCATGTAAATTGGCCAGAAAAAGCAGCAAACCTAAGGACTAGGAGAAATTTAGAATTCAGCAGAGGAGGACAAAGGGTTTAATTAAGAGGGGAAAATAGAGTACGAGAAGAAGCTTGCCAGGAACATAAAAACTAACTGCAAAAGTGTCTATTGATATGTGAAGAGAAAAAGATTAGTAAAGACAAAAATAGGTCCCTTGCAGTTGGATTCAGGTGAATTTATAATGGCGAACAAAGAAATGGCAGACCAATTGAACAAATACTTTGGTTCTGTCTTCACAAAGGAAGACACAAATAACCTTCTGAAAATACTAGGGGATGGAGGGTCTAGTGAGAAGGAGGAACTGAAGGATATCCTAATTAGGCGGGAAATTGTGTTCGGGAAATTGATGGGATTGAAGGCCGATAAATCCCCAGGGCCTGATAGTCTGCATCCCAGAGTACTTAAGGAAGTGGCCCTAGAAATAGTGGATGCATTAGTTATCATTTTCCAACAGTCTATCGACTCGGGATCAGTTCCTATGGACTGGAGGGTAGTTAATGTAACACCACTATTTAAAAAGGGAGGGCGAGAGAAAGCGGGTAATTATAGACCGGTTAGCCTGACATCAGTGGTGGGGAAAATGTTGGAATCAATTATTAAGGATGAAATAGCAGCGCATTTGGAAAGCAGTGACAGGATAGGTCCAAGTCAGCATGGATTAATGAAGGGGAAATCATGCTTGACAAATCTTCTGGAATGTTTTGAGGATGTAACTAGTAGAGTAGACAAGGGTGAACCAGTGGATGTGGTGTATTTGGACTTTCAAAAGACTTTTGACAAGGTTCTACACAAGAGATTGGTGTGCAAAACCAAAGCACATGGTATTGGGGGTAATATATTGACGTGGATAGAGAACTGGGTGGCAGACAGGAAGCAGAGAGTCGGGATAAACGGGTCCTTTTCAGCATGGCAGGCAGTGACTAGTGGAGTGCTGCAGGGCTCAGTGCTGGGACCCCAACTCTTTACAATATACATCAATTATTTGGATGAAGGAATTGAGTGTGATATCTCCAAGTTTGCAGATGACACTAAAATGGGTGGCGGTGTGAGCTGTGAGGGGGACGCTAAGAGGCTGCAGGGCGACTTAGACAGGTTAGGTGAGTGGGCAAATGCATGGCAGATGCAGTATAATGTGGATAAATCCACTTTGGGGGCAAAAACGTGAAGACAGAATATTATCTGAATGGTGACAGATTAGGAAAAGGGGAAGTGCAACAAGACCTGGGTTTCATGGTTCATCAGTCATTGAAAGTTGGCATACAGGTGCAGCAGGCGGTAAAGAAGGCAAATGGTATGTTGGCCTTCATAGCAAGGGGATTTGAGTCTCGGAGCAGGGAGGTCTTACTGCAGTTGTACAGGGCCTTGGTGAGGCCCCACCTGGAATATTGTGTTCAATTTTGGTCTCCTAATCTGAGGAAGGACGTTCTTGCTATTGAGAGAGTGCAGCGAAGGTTCACCAGACTGATTCCTGGAATGGCCGGACTGACATATGAGGAGAGACTGGATCAACTGGGCCTTTACACATTGGAGTTTAGAAGGATGAGAGTGGATCTCATAGAAACATACAAGATTCTGATGGGACTAGACAGGTTAGATGCGGGTAGATTGTTCCCAATGTTGGGGAAGTCCAGAACCAGGGGACACAGTCTTAGAATAAGGGGTAAGCCATTTAGGACTAAGATGAGGAGAAACTTCTTCACTCAGAGAGTTGTTACCCTGTGTAATTCCCTGCCGCAGAGAGTTGTTGATGCCAGTTCATTGGATATATTCAAGAGGGAGTTAGATATGGCCCTTACGGCTAAAGAGATCAAGGGGTATGAAGAGAAAGCAGGAAAGGGGTACTGAGGGAGCGATCAGCCATGATCTTATGGTGGTGCAGGCTCAAAGGGCCGAATGGCCTACTCCTGCATCTATTTTCTATGTTTCTATGTTTCATGTTCGCCATTTCTGTAGGGCTTCTTCCTACGGGTTTCAAACACCAAGACTTATAAGAACATTGAGATTTTCCAAGACAACGGACTTTATTAAAAAAATTAAAAATGATTATAAGTTCAATGTTCAACACTATTGGGTACAGGTTTTAAAATCAAACCAAACTACAAATTCAACCTTTTTGCAATATCTATGCCTCTAGTTAGCCAGTTACGTACAATTAAAATAACATATTTAAACTTCACAATGTATATATGTCCCTATTTTAACTAGTTATGCACAATTTTTCTCAGCAATAACTATGCTCAAACTGGCTCAGTATAATCCTGTGGATGACCAATCCATTTGAATATACCTTCCACGTGTTTGACCGGCCGTCTTCCAACACCTCCCTTTCGGATTCCTTTTCAAAGCTCAAGAGAGAGATTTCCTTTCTCTTAAAGTTTTTATAATTCAAAAAAAACTGGGCCCACACAATAGCCATGCCAGTTGTGTTTGGCCAGAGATAACTTGACCTTTTTGCTGATTGGCCAGCTCGAATGTCCTTCAATATGCCTCTTCCTGTTTAATGCCTCTTCCTGTTTGAATTCAAACTGCTTGTAGCTAGTAGTAGGAATGTCCATCCCCCGAGGATTTCAGACATTTTACGTTTAACATCAGCTCTTCGGTTCCTAGGGCTGGATTTTCGGTTGGAGGCTTTTTCACGCGTTAATGGTAGTGGCGCGGTAAAGTTTGCGCCGATAATGCGATAATGTCATCAGAGCCCAAAATGGTTTGCATCTGCAGCCACAAAATTCAGCAGCTGGGCCCTGAGTGTGGAGCGGAGCTCTCTTAGGGCACCAAGCTTGCTGAGTAACTGAAAGTCTGTTGCTAAAGAGCCGACTTTCCTAAGAGAGGCTTCCCTGCATAAAAACATTGGCAAAATAAAAAAAACATTTCCAATACCTTGATCACCCCACATAAAGATAAATCGCAAAAATAAAACAAAAAAAACCCAATCACACTTACCTCATGCAGTCACTCCTTCCCTCACCGCTGCCTGAACAGCTCGGACCGCCCGCTTTCCCAGGCGGTCACACTCGGGTACGCTACGGAACACTACATGGTCAGCGCGAAACTAAAATTATAACGCTGTCAAAAACGGGAAAGTTGCACATCGGCTCGACATTCCCCGGCGGTACTGCTCAGCGTCCCTGCAAAACCGGCATCAAATTTCCCGGTGGGGCGCTGGAAGCTGGCCACCTGGACGGAAATTATTTGCGTACCCACTAACGCCCTCGGGGGTGCCAATAGAGGCGCAAGTCCAACAAAAATCCAGCCGTAGAGCTTGCTGCTGGTAAAAGTCAAATGATCAATTCTTAACCCAGCTCGTACATGGGGTGCAGTTCAAAGGACAAAATGCAGATAGAACTTTAGTAGTTCAAACAACTACATGTGCACACCCATCAGTGGACTAATTTGGGTTTAAATTAGTGTTGTAAAAATTCTGATTGCTGGATGTCTCAATAAATATTAGTGACAATAACAGTAGAGAGAATTACCTACTGTGGTGCTTCCACTGTGAGTGCTGCCAAAGATGGAATCAAGCCCATGGAGGGTCAAAGAGCTGCAAATAAAAAGCATTAAAAAAAACATCGGAAGACCTTCAGGGGACACCATCAAGGTAAAGAAAATGTTAAAAAATTGTTTACTAATCCTTTTTTTCAGCTCTTCATATTTACCGTCGGGGATTACCAGCCTCCTCGCAGCGATCCACCCCGGTTCTGGCTCCGACTCCCATCGACTCCTGCCCGCACCAATCTGGCATCTCGGCGGGCAGGAGGTCAGATGCGTCACTCAGCCGTCCGCTGACATCAGCGGGCGGTTCCTGGCGGGTCTCCCCTCCCGCCCGCTCCAGCCCAAATCGAAACTGGCACTGGGCGCAACTCGAGGAGGAATATCGGCGGCAGTGGGCGACAGTCGGCGGCAGTAGGGCCATCAATTTCGACCCCTAGGTGTTAATTAAAAGGGGAAAAGACTTGGAGAACTAAATCATACTCATTACATGATTGATATATTATGGTCAGCCAGTCACTCAGAGTACCTGTCCAACACTCTTACAGTGCCGACCTCTTGCCCTTGAACAGGATACAAGGAACACGTTTATTGCCTGATTTATGATACTTCTCTTTCACCTCCAAACTCTCCCTCTTAGGCATTATTTTCTTGTTATTTTACTTGTATAACAACACTAACTGTGCAATGTAATTCATTCTATGTGAAGTGGTGTTGCACATTTCTCAGAATACTACGACTGATCGCCTGATTGCAGATCAGGCACAATCTTATTACATGGCGGAGCAGGCTCAAGGGGCCAAATGGCCTATTCCTGCTCCTATTTCTTATGTTCTTATGTACTCTACCAATGTGTGATGGTGCGGTGCAATGTTTCCAGTCTTTTCTATCTTGTGCACAATATCATGAAGAGTGGAAGCCTAAACTGAGCTGTTTCAGATACTGCATGATTTCGTGGGTTCAAGTGGTTCTTGGCCCATCTTGATGTCTATGCCAATCTGGAGAAAGCTTGATTGGGATGCCAGCAAGGCTTTCTTCACATCAAAGTTCATTTCTGACCAGGCAATATGCCCAAATATTTGCAATCGTCAGAGACTAATGGTTATAAGAACATAAGAACATAAGAAATAGGAGCAGGAGTAGGCCAAACGGCCCCTCGAGCCTGCTCTGCTATTTAATACAATCATGGTTGATCTGATCATGGACTCAGGTCCATTTCCGTGCATTTCGCTCCAGCACGTTTGGCTACATGTGCACAAGTCCTGAGAGAGAGAGAGGTGGCTTGCCAATTAACATATGTTAATCGCTCAATTAGAACATGTAAAGTCCTTACTCTGCAGTATGAAACCACACGAGGCACAATCTGGGGACAAGGTCACTCTGTGACCTTAACTCTTTATTCACAGGACTCCAAAGACGATGATCCCTGCATGGGACCTCCCTTTTTATACCTGTGTGATCAGGTAAGGAGCGTCTCCCACAAGTTCACCTCTTGTGGTCAAGATGTGCATTCAGGTTGAGTGTATACAGTAATACAGTGGTGTTACATTGTGGTTACATACACGACAGAGCGATATTTACACAGACTTTTGACTTTAACATCAGGTCCACGGGTTTCCCGGCTTCCTGAAACTTGCCAATCAAAGCAAGGTGAGAACACAGCGGAAATTGAGGGGATCAATCCATCTCAGGAAATATGGCACTACACTCTCAGTACTCACAGCTGCTTTTTTTACCTGCTAGTGGGAAAGGGTTTGTTCAGAGTACTTTTGCTGAGAGTTTACTTTCTACACTTTGGAGGTTTTTTCTATCACATCAGAATGGGTGGCACTTTGGCTGCCTTAGATTGGTCCTCAGATGAGGAGCAATATGGCCAGCAGGAGCATCTGCACTAGCAGCCTGCCTGTCAGAGACCTGAGGCTGCACAGGAGAGAGGGCAGCAGGAGAGAGGTGCAGCTCGCAGGAGGTACTATCCGGGAAACAGGATGTACAGCCAGAGGCTCAGTTTCCTTAGCATGTCTGGACTGCACTGTCTCAGGAAGCTCAGGATGTCACATCAGATGTTGGCAGACATCTGCAGACTCTTACAAGAAGGCTAGAAGAGGAGGAGGAAGACAAGGAGGAGGAAGTTGATGATGGCAATGCACCCCGAGCTGCTTATACTGCTGCCATGAATGTCCTTATTAATGCAAAATTCACTTAGGTTGCACTAGTGGACTCATGTCACAAGCACATACAGTGGCCACTCTTACCAGCCCCCATTCCACCAGTCCCAATGCCACTGACACAAAGTAGTCCTGCCAGCAAGAAGGCCTTGAACATCTGACCATTGGTCCCCATCAATTCATGACTTGCCATTCATTACTAAGCAAGTTAAAAAGCGACTTGCCACTCACCACCATAATATTTATCTGACCTAACTAAAGGACAAAAACTTAACACAGCCTTTTCTCATGCACCCATGTGCATTCTCTTGTAAGACTACAAAGCCTTACTCTTCCTTTTGCTACAACTCCTACATGGTGCAACCCCTGTGGCTTCAGCAGAGGTGGAGGCAGGCTGCTCGCATGTCTGCTCTGACTACTGAGGTGCTCTTGGCCGACATCCTCTAGGTTTTCGAGCTCATGACAACCCCGCCAAAGACCGCTCCACCTGCACCTGTGCAGGGGCAGACTGTGCCATCGGGACACGGGGCAGCATGTTCTGCACTGGGTGTGGGGAGGGGGGCCAGCAACAGGTGAGAAGTGGAAGCACTTTGAGTGGATCTCCAAATCCATGGCCCCTTTTTGCCATTGAGAACAAGGCCCAGCTGTATTTCACTGTTACCATTGTGCTGGAGAGCACTTTGGTACAGATCATTGGGGTGTGCTACATTGAAGAGGGTAAGGTGGCAGACATGTTGGCATCCAGAGCGTGCATGGCCGTGGTCAAGGTGACATGGGCTCATTTGATTGGTGCATTTGATTTTCCATGGCGCTGGCCTCTTTATCCATGAAAATGGACACATTATTTCATAGCCTACGATATCAATGCTTGAGATGGCCCCTCCATTCTCTACAATCATGGTGAGTGTGCTTGGACAGCCTGTCAGTGCATCACACATTCTCTGCTGCTGCTCAATGATTCTTTGTTTTGTCGACAGTCCCCAAGGTATAGTATCTGTGTCCATCTGAGCAAAGCTTGGATAGGGCTTCACCCTCCAGCGCGGAATCCCCACCGCTGTCCCTGCCAACACCATCTGCTCTTTTTCACTTATGAAGTGTAAGTTAATATATGATAACCAAACTGTTTGCCTACGAGGTCCGACTGAAGTGCAGGTATCTGAGCTGGTGCATGGTTTGCATGAGTCCTCTGAAGGTGCACCATCAGAAGGATTCAGCTCCTCTGAGGAATCGTTATTCGTGAGGTCCATAGGCTGCTGCTGCATGCCTGAAAGCCCTGGTGGAGAGAAAGGATATGAATTTGTACTGGCAAAGTAAGAATGTTGCAAGTTTTCTTTATGAAGATGATCATATTGCATACACTGTTGGAATCAAGTCAACATAACTGAGTCTTGCATGGTTGTAAATCTGTGGAATTCGCTGCCTCAGAGAGCTGTGGAAGCTGGGACATTGAATAAATTTAAGACAGAAATAGACAGTTTCTTAAATGATAAGGGGATAAAGGGTTATGGGGAGCGGGCAGGGAAGTGAAGCTGAGTCCATGATCAGATCAGCCATGATCGTATTAAATGGCGGAGCAGGCTTGAGGGGCCGTATGGCCTACTCCTGCTCCTATTTCTTATGTTATGTTCTTATGACATGTAGGTGGCTGATATTTAATTATATCACCAGGTAGCTGGGAACTCCCTGACTCCCCATCTCCGACGAGCAGACATGCCGAAACTCCACTGATCTCCAGTACCTCCTCCTCTGCAGACGTTAGTTGTGAGCTGTTTGAAGGGCCACCTCCAGTTCTTCCCCTTTATCTAGTGTTCTGTGTTCTCTTCTCCTGCAACGAGGAAAATAACAGACCTATGAACGAGTGCAATGGTACGTGTTCAGCTAATGGATGGAGTTCATTTGGTGAGGGTATCAGGGAGGGCATGAAATTGTATAAGGAAGATGGTGAGTGGCAATGATGGTTGGATAAATATGGATGTGAGGAAGATCATAGGCAGAGAAGGATGGGTGCACTTGCAAGGAAAGTGGGGGTGAGGAGTAATGTTTGGAGTAGACTTGAAAGGGTAGAGTGAGGGGGTTGGAGTAATGCACACAGCAGGATGTAGGTGAATGTGCAGCTGTGCTCACCTTTCCTGACCTGGTTAGATCATTAAACTGCCTCTAGGACCGGGTCATTGGGCTCCTGCTGCAGACCTCCTGGGCAACCTCCAATCACACCTTTATTGTTTCTGCTGTAGGTTTCGTCCTCCCATTTCTAGTGAATAATATATCCCTCCAGCTCCTCACAGCCCCCAGCAGCACATCAAGGGAGGTATTGTCAACCAGGTCGCAGCATTTGAATGTCGTGAATATATTCAGGAACTTCCTCTTCTCTACTTCACAACTCCAACTCCACCAAATTGCACCTTTGGATTGGCCCTTTGAATGCTGACATTGGGAATGCTTTGTGCAGATCATCATCATGCCCACCGCGGATTGGACATGAAACCCGGAAGTAAAATGATAATGATGTGGCTGCGTTAAAAAGCCACTGACAGACAAGCTGAATACTTCCGGGTTTCCCACGCAATATCGATTTGAGTCCCCCCGACCCCCACCACAACCCTCCACTCTCAGTGCATCTCCCAATTAACATTGGAGTCTACGTTATAATGTATGTTATAATCCAGCTAATCGGATTCCAGGCGAGAAATTAAATGAGACAGGAGGCAGTCTCACTTACGCCTTAGGTTTGACTCCTTCAACTTAATGGCTTAACATCATACTTGAGTCATACTCATTGAGGCTCCCAACCCAAGTGATGTGACACTACCTCCTGTAAGGCGTTACTTTAAGGGGGTAATTTTAACCTAACTCACCAGGCTGTAAACCCATAGGTTGGGTGGAAATACTATTTTTATACCTCATCCAATATTACTCTATGTTGACTTCAATGGATGGTAAAATTGGGCGGGCTGTAAAAACCAGCGTTGTACCCAATCCCATCAGTTTCCCAATGGATGGGTTCGGTTAACATTGCCCTCTACAATATGAACATTCCCTGTCTGCACTCTTTAAATATAAACATTTTAGTGTATGCATACAACCTTGTACAGAACTCTTTTCTGGGCAGGGGAATTGGTGTTTCAGCCAGGCTATTTAAGTAGGTTGCTGCTTGGCTGGGACTTACAGTGAAACTGATGATCTAAGCCTGATATTTGTAATATAAAAACAGCAAATGTTACACTGTGATTGCAGAATTAGTGAAACCCATGCAAAATAAACAAGCCTCAAGTATGATTGCAGATTAGAGGAATTAATGACCTCCTGCTATAGTACAGTGGATATGTTGGGAGGGGTTACAATCGCAGCAGTTAACATTAACATAAGAACATAAGAATAGGAGCCGGTGTAGGCCCTAAGCCCCTCCAGCCTGCTCTGCCATTCAATAAGATCATGGCTGATCTTCGACCTCAACTCAATTTTCCTGCCCGATCCCCAAATCCCTTGAGTCCCTTAGTATCCAAAAATCTACAGGGACGAAATTGCCCTGCTCCCCGATTGGGGGCTTTAACCTTCCGGGTCCGGGACTTTTAGCACCCGGCGCAGAAGTCCCACCCCTGCCGCGGAATTGCCCTTACTGCCCCTGAAAGGAAGCGGAGTGCAATCTCCCACACTCCATTTCTTTGGGGGCGGTAACCAGAGCGGTACTGGGGCAAGGAGTCAAGCACTATCTGGATGCTCCGTGTAGTGCTGACACGCCTCAACGCCCCTCCCCTTCACTTAAAGGGGAGGGCCGCTGTGCATTCTGCATGGCCTCTGATGGCCTCCACTGGGCCACCAGGGCAGCGTGTGCCTGGGCCAGCAGCCTGGCACTGAAGATGGAGTGCCAGGCTGCACGAAAGTGGCTCGGACCATGCTAAGGCCGCCAGCGCGAGCCGATCCAAGAGTCGGCCAACAAAAAAAGATGTCCGCCCGGGGTGCTGGCGCTCTCCCCTTTAAGCACCGAGAGTGGAGGTCAGCCAGCTTCACGACTCGTGGGGCAATTTCCCCCGTGGGACAGTAATGGGTCGGCGTGGGGCAGTGAAGGGTCGTCGCTCATGACGATTACGTAATCGCCGGATGCGCAGCAGCCCGGGACGCTAACTGTGGGGCGCAGCGCTGCCATGACAATGCCTCCGCATACTCCCGGCAATTTCCTGGGAGATGGTAGCGTCCCTTCCGCCAGGTGAAAACTGTCTGGCGTCCCCCCCGGAGGCGGTAACGGGGCTATAACACAGATCAATTTCGCCCCTATCTATCTCAGCCTTGAATATACTCAACGACTCAGCATTCACAGCCTTTATTACTTATTAGTGTTTTTATTTCATTTTCCAGCATCTGCAGTATTTAGCTTTTGATATAATTGTATTAATTGTTTTGGCTCCGTTAAACCTGTTGAGTGCTGCTCAGTACTTTTGTACAACTTTCAGGTCTGACTCTTTAGTGCAGTCCTGTGGGCTGCAGAGAGCTGCTTGGCAGGTTTTGCCCTGAGGATGGGAGGAGTGTTGGGAGGGCGACACTTGGTACACCTGCTCAGAAGCAGGGTGGCATGCAGGAGAAGGCCAGGAGAAGGCACCGTGCAGACAGGCAACGGGCAAGGGAGGCAGCAGCCATGATTCGTTCATTGTGCGCCAGACCAGTTTGCCCGCCGTCTTCACTGGCCCAAATCAGGATTAACGTTGGCTGCTTGGGGACAAGGGATATCCCCTGTACACTTGGCTGCTCACTCCACCAGGACAGTGCCAGAGCATGCATATAATGCTGCTCATTGTGCCACTAGGTGCATCATCGAGCAGTACATAGGCATCCTCAAGCAGAGGTTCCAGTGCCTGGACCGCTCTGATAGCACCTTGCAGTACTCTTCTCATCAGGTCTCCATAATCGTCGTGGTCTGCTTCATGCTGCACAACCTGACCATCATGAGGGGGAGGTCGAGCCAGCAGTACCACCTGAGGAGGAGGAGGAGGCGCAGGAGGAGGAGGAGGATCCCCGTTGCCCCAGAGCTAGGAGGTGTCAACCCATCACCACCCTGGAAGGGCCGGGTGCAGACTGGCCAGCACCCTCACATATATGGATGTGCCTGACACTTCCCCTGTAATCTCCCTCCATGCATTATGTACTGCCTGTCTGCCAGGTCTCCCCACGTCAGGAAACAGTATTCTTCTTCTGTCCTCCTCACTGTCCATCAGTGTCTCCAGCTCCATATCAGTGAACCTATTGGCTCTCCTGCACCTCTTACACCAGCCATCCTTCCAACCTCCTTCCCCCCCCTCAGGGCCTTGCTGCAAACCCGGACCTTTAAAAAGGCCAGGGAGCAGCTGGCTTGTTAGAAACCCTTACCTGAATTTCAGGCCCTCTGTGATTCTTGTAAAAGGACACCCAAATTTCACTGAACTCTCACCATTTAAAAATATTCTTTATTCCTATTCTTCCTACCAAAATGTCCCCACATTATACTCCATCTGCCACCTTATTGCCGCTCACTGAACCTGTCTATATTCCATTGTAGGCTCTTTGCATCCTCCTCACAGCTTACGTTCCCACCTAGCTTTATAATCATCAGCAAACTTGGCTATATTGAACTCGGTCCCTTCATCTAAGTCATTAATTTAGAATGTAAGTAGCAGAGGCCCAAACACTGATCCTTGCGGCACCCCACTAGTTATAGCCTGCTAACCTGAAAATTACCTGCTTATCCCTACTCTCTGTTTTCTGCCGTTAACTAATCCTCTATCCATGTTAAAATATTAGGATGCGTTTATTTGTACTCATAAAATGGCTGCCGTGCCTCTGATTGGCTCTCCATTATACATGACCTATTACTAATTGGTCCCCTTGGAGGATAAGCCACACCCTGAAGTTTCTCTGGAATGTGTAACTGGAGCTGCCCAGCCCAAGTTCTGACTGATTTTTCCAATTGTAATTCGCTCCATTCTGACTTCCGAAGCCAGAGAGGACAGATCTCGAACAATCCAGCAAAAGCCACCAAGTTCCAGCCGAAGTCCATTACCCCAGCACCCCATGTGTCTCACTCTCTCACCCCGCACCATGTCTCTCTCTTCCCCCCATGTGTCTCTCTGCCCCCCTGTGTTTCTCTCTTCCCCCCATGTGTCTCTATTCTGCTCCCTGTGTGTGGCGCTCTCTCCCCCCCATATGTCTCTCTCGTTTCCTGCCCCTCTCTCCCACCCCCCCCCGTGTCTCTCTCTCTCTCCCCCTCCCGTGTCTCTCTCTCCGTCCCCCCCCCCCGTGTCTCTCTTTCTCTCTCCCACCCCCCCCCCGTGTCTCTCTCTCTCTCCGCCCCCCACCGTGTCTCTCTCTCCCTCTCCCACCCCCCCCACCCGTGTCTCTCTCTCTCTCTCCCCCCCCCCCCGTGTCTCTCTCTCTCCCCCCCCACCGTGTCTCTCTTTCTCTCTCCCACCCCCCACCCGTGTCTTTCTCTCTCTCTCCCCCGATGTGTCTCTCCCCTCCCACCCCCGTGTCTCTCTATTACCCTCCCATGTGTCTCGCTTCCCCCACCCGGTTTCTCTCTCTCCCCCCATGTGTCTCTCTCCCCCCAATTTCTCTCTCTCTACCCCCACCTGTGTCTCTCATCCCCACATGTGTCCCTTCCCCCCACACCCCGCCCCCCCCCCCACGTCTTTCTCTCCCCGCCACCCCTTTCCCCCGGCCGCCCACTGCCTCTCTTCTCCGCCCCTCCGCCGCCCTCCGCCTCTCTCCCCCCACAAAACCCCCGCCACCCACTGCCTCTCTTCACCCTCCGCTGCCCTCCGTCTCTCTCCCCCCCAACCCCCTGCCACCCTCTGCCTCTCTTCATCCTCCCGCCACCCTCTGCCTCTCTTTCCCCCCCCCCGCCACGACCACTGCCGTCCACCTCACCCACCCTCCCGGCCGCCAGCCGCCTCTCTCCCTGCCACCCACAGGCTTGGAGGAACAACGTGGTCAATTGCGGGACCCACTTCCGGTTCTGGGCCCACCTCTAGCTCTGGTTTCAGGTGGAGGGGTGGAGTCCAGAGGGCGCAGGCGCAGAAGGAACAGAAAAGGATTAGTACAAATAGTCACTCTGAATATATTACCCCCAACCAACTGATCCCTTTTCATATGTAACAACCTTTTATGTGGCACTGACCTCCAAAAGAAGTCTTAAGCTTCAGCTCTTATCTGTCTATTTAGGTAGCTATAAATGATCCGATGAGTACTAGGAGAATTCCCAGAGGAGGGAGTTCTCTTGATGTCCTGGATACCATTTTCCCTTTAGCCAGCACTGCCAAAAGTAGATTAACTGGCTAATTATCTCATTTATTGTTTGTGGGATCTTGCAAAAAGCAAATTGTTTCCCTTTTTAGCCTCGTAACAACCAACTGCATTTCAAAAAAAGTGGCGTGCTTTGTGTTGTGTACCTGTAAAGCATGCACTCTCATGTTCCGCCATCAGGGAGTGCATCTCCTGAAGTCCCAAGGGATCCCAGCATCCCTTGGGAGCACTGTATATAAGCCGGCCCCTAAGGCCTGTTCCTCACTCTGGAGTGTCTTATTAAAGACTGAGGTCACTGTTACTTTAACCTCCCTGTGTGCAGTCTCATCTGGAATTAGGAACACAATACTTTGAGATGTGATAGCCTGCTGTATAAATGAAAGTTCTTTCTTTAAAAAGATTTGTTTAGGAATGTGATTAAAGATTTGAAGTGTAAGATACAGACAGATAGACTGGACACAATGGCCCCAATATTAACTAGGAGGCGGGCCATAATTGCCCAAAGAACCTGGCAAGGCTAGGGATGTGGAGCCCCAGTAGGGCTTCATTTAAACAACAGGCTGCAGTCTCCTGCCCGCCAGCTGGACAAATTGACAGCTGGCCGGAAGGCAAGAACACAAACAAGTGGCACGGGATCGTAGAGACAGTTCTTGGCAGTTACTGATGTCTCAAAACTTGGTGCCGCAATGATGGGAGGAGGGTAGGGACTGAGAGGTCATGTGGGGGGTGTTATATATGTGGACTTGTATTTACTCTGTACAACCACCAGACAGCTCATTCCCTGGAGTCCCAAGGGATCACAGAATCCCTTGGGAGCACAGGTAGTTAAGAAGGCTTCACAGGTTGGAGAGGCACTCTGGAGGCCTGCAATAAAAGACTAAGGTCACTCTTTACTTTGAGCTCACAGGGTTCAGTCTGACTCTTTCTCCATACACTACAACTGGTGACGAGATACAGATAGCGAACCCAAAGATACAGAGAACAGTGGGCATCTTGGAGACATTTTCAGAGGGAGATGATTGGGAAACTTTTGTGGAGCGACACAACCAATACTTCGTGGCCAATGAGCTAGATGGGGAAGAGAGCTGTGCCAAACGAAGGGCGATCCTCCTCACCATCTGTGGGGCATCAACGTAAGGACTCATGAAGAATCTGATCACTCCAGTGAAACCCACGGAGAAATCATACGATGATTTGTGCACACTGGTCCGAGAGCATTTGAACCCGAAGGAAAGCGTTCTGATGGTGAGATACCGGTTCTACACCTACAAAAGATCTAAAGGCCAGGAAGTGGCGAGTTATGTCGCCGAGCTGAGACGCCTTGCAGGACATTGCAAATTTGAAGGACATTTGGAGCACATACTCAGAGACTTTTTCGTACTTGGCATTGGCCACGGAACCATACTTCGCAAACTTTTGACTGTAGAGACCCCAACCTTGAGTAAGGCCATAGCGATAGCCCAGGTGTTCATTGCCACCAGTGACAATGCTAAGCAAATCTCTCAGTACACAAGTGCTGCTACAAGTACTGTGAACAAAGTAATGTTGTTTTCGAATCATAACGTACAGGGCAGGTCACACATACCTGCAGCTATACATCCGTAGATGTCTCAGAGTCCACCATCAAGGATGATGAATGCAAGGCCGATGAATGCAAGGCCATTAACACCTTGTTGGTGCTGCGGGGGTGATCATCGTTTCTATTCATGCCGATTCAAAGGATAAGTTTGCAAGGGCTGTGGAACAATGGGACACCTCCAAAAAGTGTGCAGGCGAGCTGCTAAGCCTGTTAAATCTGCAAACGACAAGGTTGCAGAGGAGGTTCACGACGAAACAGAGCCTCGGATAGAGGAGGCAGAGGTACATGGGGTACACATTCACCACGAATTGTCCCCCGATAATGCTGAATGTTGATTCCGAGTGTCAATGGAGCTGGACACAGGCACGAGCCAGTCCATCATGGGCAAAAAGACTCTCGAAAAGTTGTGGTGCATCAAGGCCTCAAGGCCAGACTTAACTCCAATTCGTATGAAACTAAGAACTTACACTAAAGAACTAATTCCTGTATTCGGCAGTGTTACCGTAAAGATCTCCGACGATGGAGCTGTGCACAAGCTACCACTCTGGGTGGTACCGGGCGATGGTCCCACACTGCTCGGCATGAGCTGGCTGGGAAAGATACGCTGGAACTGGGACGACATCCGAGCGCTATCGCCCGCTGACGACACTTCGAGTGCCCAGGTCTTAAACAAATTTCCTTCACTGTTCGAACCAAGCATTGGAAATTCCAAGGAGCAACAGTGCAGATCCACCTAATTCCGGGGGCGTGACCCATCCATCACAAAGCAAGAGCAGTACCATACATGATGAGAGAAAGGGTAGAGATCAAGCTAGACCGGCTGCAAAGAGAGGGCATCATCTCACCAATCAAGTTCAGCGAGTGGGCCAGTCCTATTGTCCCAGTCTTCAAGGGAGACGGCACCGTCAGAATCTGTGGCGATTACAAAATAACTATCAATCGTTTCTCCCTGCAGGACCAATACCCACTACCAAAAGCCGATGACCTCTTTGCAACGCTGGCAGGAGGAACGACGTTCACGAAGCTGGATCTGATTTCAACCTACATGACGCAGGAGCTGGAGGAATCATTGAAGGGCCTCACCTGCATCAACACGCTCAAAGGTCTTTTTGGTTATAACAGATGTCCATTTGGAATCAGATCAGCAGCGGCGATATTCCAAAGAAACATGGAAAGTTTACTGAAGTCGGTCCCACACACCGTGGTCTTCCAGGATGACATCTTGGTTACAGTTCGGAACACAGTCGAGCATCTGCAGAACCTGGAGGAGGTTCTTAGTCGACTCAACCGCATGGGGCTCAGGTTAAAACACTCGAAGTGCGTTTTTCTGGCGCCTGAAGTGGAGTTCCTGGGACGGAAGATTGCAGTGGACAGCATCAGGCCCGTGAAGACGGATGCAATCGAGAACGCACTGAGGCCACAGAACGCGACGGAGCTGCGGTTGTTTATAGGACTCTTGAACTACTTTGGTAACTTCTTACCGTTCTCAGCACCCTGCTAGAACCACTACAAGTCTTACTATGAAAAGGGGGTGAATGGGTTTGGGGCAAAAGCCAAGAAAATGCCTTTGTAAAAGCCAGAAAATTGTTATGCTCAAACAAATTGCTTGTGTTGTATGATCCATGTAAGCATTTGGTACTAGCATGTAATGCGTCATCATATGGCGTTGGGTGTGTATTGCAACAAGCTAATGATTTCGGGAAACTGAAAATGGTTGCTTATGCATCCAGGAGTCTGTCTAAGGCCGAGAGAGCCTACAGCATGATTGAAAAATAAGCATTAGTGTGTGTCTATGGGGTAAAGAAAATCCATCAATACCTATTTGGGCTAAAATTCAAATTGGAAACTGACCATAAGCCACTTATATCCTTGTTTTCCAAGAGTAAAGGGATAAATACCAACACATCGGCCCGCATTCAGAGATGGGCGCTCACATTGTCCGCATACAACTATGCCACCCGCCACAGGCCAGGCACGGAAAACTGCGCCAATGCTCTCAGTAGGCTGGCATTGCCCACCACGGGGGTGGAAATGGCACAGCCCGCAGATCCAGCCATGGTTATGGAAGCATTTGAGTGTGAGCAATCACCCGTCACTGCCCGGCAGATCATAACCTGGACAAGCCAAGACCCCTTATTATCACCAGTCAAAAGCTGTGTGCTTCACGGGAGCTGGTCCAGTGTCCCAGTGGAAATGCAGGAAGAGATAAAGCCATTCCAGCGGCGCAAAGATGAAAGGTTGGTGTTTGCAGTTGCAGCAGGTAATCAGGAAGGCGAATGGAATGTTGGCCTTCATTGCGAGAGGGATGGAGTACAAAAGCAGGGAGGTCCTGCTGCAACTGTACAGGGTATTGGTGAGGCCGCATCTGGAGTACTGCATATAGTTTTGGTCACCTTACTTAAGGAAGGATATACTAGCCTTGGAGGGGGTACAGAGACGATTCACTAGGCTGATTCCGGAGATGAGGGGGTTACCTTATGATGATAGATTGAGTAGACTGGGTCTTTACTCGTTTGAGTTCAGAAGGATGAGGGGTGATCTTATAGAAACATTTAAAATAATGAAAGGGATAGACAAGATAGAGGCAGAGAGGTTGTTTCCACTGGTCGGGGAGACTAGAACTAGGTGGCACAGCCTCAAAATATGGGGGAGCCAATTTAAAACCGAGTTGAGAAGGAATTTCTTCTCCCAGAGGGTTGTGAATCTGTGGAATTCTCTGCCCAGGGAAGCAGTTGAGGCTAGCTCATTGAATGTATTCAAATCACAGATATATAGATTTTTAACCAATAAGGGAATTAAGGGTTATGGGGAGCGGGCGGGTAAGTGGAGCTGAGTCCACGGCCAGATCAGCCATGATCTTGTTGAATGGCGGAGCAGGCTCGAGGGGCTAGATGGCCTACTCCTGTTCCTAATTCTTATGTTCTTATTATGTTCTATACAGGCAGACTGCTTTCTGTGGGGCAATCGAGTGGTGGTCCCCAAGAAGGGCAGAGACACCTTCATCAATGACCTCCACAGTACCCATACAGGCATCGTAATGATGAAAGCGATAACCAGATCCCACATGTGGTGGCCCGGTATCGATGTGGACTTAGAGTCCTCCGTTCACAGATGTAATACATACTCGCAGTTAAGCAATGTACCCAGGGAGGTGCCGCTAAGTTTATGGTCTTGGCCCTCCAAACCATGGTCTAGGATACACGTCGACAATGCAGGCCCGTTCTTGGGTAAAATGTTCCTTGTGGTCGTAGACACATACTCCAAGTGGATTGAATGTGAGATAATGTCGCTGGCACATCCGCTGCCACTACTGAAAGCCTGCGGGCCATGTTTGCCACTCACGGCTTACCCGGTGAGCGACAACGGGCCATGTTTTACCACTGCTGAGTTCAAAGAATTCATGATCCGTAACAGGATCAAACATGTCACATCTGTCCCGTTTAAACTAGCGTCCAATGGTCAGGCAGAGAGAGCAGTGCAAACCATCAAGCAAGGCTTGAAGAGAGTAACTGAAGGCTCATGGCAGACTCGTTTATCCCGAGTCCTGCTTAGCTACCGCACGAGACCCCACTCACTCACTGGGATCCCACCTGCTGAACTGCTCATGAAAAGAGCACTTAAGATAAGGCTCTCGTTAGTTCACCCTGATCTACATGAACAGGTAGAGAGCAGGCGGCTTCAACAAAGTGCATACCATGATAGTGCAAATGTGTCACGTGCGATTGAAGTCAATGATCCTGTATTTGTATTACATTATGGACAAGGTCCCAAGTGGCTTCCCGGCACTGTCGTGGCCAAAGAGGGAAGCAGGGTGTTTTGGATCAAACTTTCAAATGGACTCATTCACCAGAAACACTTGGACCAAATCAAACTCAGGTTCACGGACTACCCTGAGCAACCCACCTTGGACCCTACCTTTTTTGATCCCCCAACATACACACCAGTGGCAACCGACACCACGGTTGACCACGAAGCAGAACCCATCATCCACAGCAGCCACGCAGGGCCCAACACACGAGGCAGCCCAGCAAGGCCAGCTGCACAGCAGCCCAGCGAAGGCCCAACAAATAATTCAACAATACAAGCTTTTGCACCGAGACGATCAACCAGGGCAAGAAGGGCCCCAGATCGACGCACATTGTAAATAGTAACCTATTGACTTTGGAGGGGAATGTTGTTATATATGTAAACTTGTATTGATCCCATAATCTCTTGGGAGCACAGGTATTTAAGAAGGCTTTACACGTTGGTGAGGCACTCTGGAGACCTGCAATAAAAGACTAAGGTCACACTTTACTTTGAGCTCACAGTGTTCAGTCTGACTCTTTCAACATACACTACAGGGGGGTTCTCGCAGTAATTGGGGAGAGAGGTTATTCAGTTCAAGGCAGGCCCAGGCATTCTGTATGAGGCCCAGCGGAGTAATCCTGCCCCTCCTGACCCACAAGGAAACCTGGAAAATATGTTTTAAACTTACCTGCTGGGTCCCTTCTGGCTCAGGACCTCGCTCCCGACACTGCCACCGCCTCTTCCTCCTGCCACCCCAGGCTTCCGGTTGATAATCCAGATCAGGCCCTGATGACATAATCACCCTGTTTTGCATATTTAAAACTTCCTTCCTGCGGGTGTCCTGCTCACCTGCTCAAAAGAGCAGGTTTTATATGGGGACGTGGTGGGAAGTAAGCGGGATCGTGAGGGTGACTGGCACCAGTTATTTTAACTGCCCCGTCCTAGTTTCCGCTGGATAGGGGCAGTTAAAATCAGGGCCAGGGTTCTTGTATGAATGGATCATCTGCAGAATGTAGCTGATAAAAGAGATACCTTGTATAACCATTGGACTGGTAACTTGGATGTTGCTTAATTATCTTCAGTAACCTGGGGAAAATTTTGTATTTTCACCTTCTTGGAGTTTTTAACCCATGATTGGTTACCTCATTTTGGAGACTTTGTGGATTGGTTGGAATCCACAGTGGAATACACCATTCACGTCTGCAGGGGAATGTGCTTGATGGGCTGAATTCCTTTCTTTTATTCCATTTTTCCATCATTTTTGTTTGGTCAGTTCTGATACATATTATTAATTTATATGGAGGTTAAAAATATATATTCGTCACAGGGTGGCGCCAAAAGGTCAAGGTATGTTTCTTGCTTTATTCCCCACTAACGACTGCAGTTTTGGAGGATATGGGCTTGAGTTGGGAAAAATGGTTGGATTGGGTTCTGCAACAGGATCTGCAAATAGGAGCAGCCTATGTGAGCTGCTTGTCCCTTTCTCCTTGCTATATTCTTGTGTTAATTTAGCTAATGTGCCTTGTAATGGTTTTTGAAAGCATTAATTGAAAATGATTTAAATGCAAAACTATTAATTGAAACACTTTCACTAATGTGGAGCTGTATTTAACCTGCACTGGGACCTCTTCAGAGTGCAATATCTGCTTCTAAATTTACATTTTTACATGCACTTTGAAGCAAAGGCTGTTCATAGAAACTGATAAACTGTCAGTGATAGGCTTCTCTAATTACATTCATAGGGTAGTATATCCTGTGGAAAGATAAAACATTATTAGGTTCCATTCAATGATGTTCTTCCTACAGTGATGTCTTCCTTCAAGATATCATTCGGTCAGTCTTGATGCAGAATCAGTTCAGCGACTCAGCGATGTTCTGGATCCTGACAGAAGTAGACAGGCATCTTTCCAAAGATGAGTCAGCCTTTATTTTGGTGGACTGTATGATGCAAGGTAAATGGAACCAATTGTAGTATCTGGAAGCAAAGTGTTAAGTAACATATTTTAATTATTATCTTTACAATTTTGATCTGATTGTGAAAATAAGACTTTATGTAGCTATGCATCAGAAAGTCTGTTGCTAAGCAAAAAGATGTGTTTAGATTTTAATTAGTGTGCATATTTAAGACATATGTTACTTAAGGTAATGGAGAAGCAGTACTTTCACTTTGGTAATAATACCAGTTGACTTGGACATCGCTGTACTTGTTTAAAAAATTTCAACAAAATGAGTCAGTTAGTAAAAGTGCCATCTTAGTTCAGCTGGTAGCGTGCTCACCTCTGGGTCAGAAGGCTCTGGATTGAGTCGTACTCCTAGGATTAAATGCACAATCTAGGTTGAAATTGCAGTGCAATACTGTGGGAACCATAAAATAGCAGAACAACTCTTAGGTGTCCCCACCAAAATTCCTCCCTCAACCAACACCACCAAAAATAGTTTAACTAGTCATTCAACTCACTGCTGTTTGTGCAATGCTGTTCGTGCAGATTGGCTGTGTTTACCTACATAACATTGTACAAAGTGTTTTGAGACAGTTCAACATGTTCACAATTTCCAGTGGTAGCAGGGACACAATGGTGGAACAACTTAACTTTGGTATGAGTCGGGAATATAAAGGATGATCCTGGCGATAATCTTAGCAAAAGAAATATCAGCATAACAACAACAACTTGTATTTATATAGCGCCTTTAACATGGTAATATGTCCCAAGGCGTTTCACAGGAGTATTATGTGATAAAAATTTGACACCGAGCCGCATAAGTAGAAATTAGCGCAGATGACCAAAAGCTTGGTCAAAGAGGTATGTTTTAAGCAGTGTCTTGAAGGAGGGAAGAGAGATCGAGAGGCGGAGAGGTTTAGGCAGGGAATTCCAGAGCTTGGGGCCTAGGCAACAGTAGGCATAGCCACCAATGGTTGAGCGATTATAATCAGGGATGCTCAAGAGGGCAGAATTAGAGGAGCGCAGACGTATCGGGGGTTGTGGGGCTGGAGGAGATTACAGAGATCGGGAGGGGCGAGACCATGGAAGAATTTGGAAATGAGAATGAGAATTTTGAAATTGAGGCGTTGCTTAACCAGAAGCCAACGTAGGTCAGCGAGCACAATGGTGATGAGTGAGTGGCACTTGGTGTGAGTTAGGGCACGGGCAGCCTAGTTTTGGATCACCTCTAGTTTACATAGAGTGAAATTTGAGAGGCCAGCCAGGAATGCGTTGGAATAGTCAAAGCTAGAGGTAACAAAGGCATGGATGAGGACTTCAGCAGTGGATGAGCTAAGGCAAGGGCAGAGATGGGCGACGTTACGGAGATGGAAATTGGTGGTCTTAGTTATGCTGCGGATATGTGGTCGAAAGCTCATTTCAGGGTCAAATATGACACCAAGGTTGCGAAGAGTCTGGTTCAGCCTCAGACAGGAGTTGGAGAGAGGGATGGAGTCAGTGGCTAGGGAAAGAGTTTGTGGCAGGAACTAAAAACAATGGCTTCAATCTTCCCAATATTCAATCGGAGAAGATTTCTGTTCATCCGGAACTGAATGTCGGTCAAGCAGTCTGAGAATTTAGAGATCGTGGAGGGGTCGAGAGAAGTGATAGTGAGGTAGAGCTGAGTGTCATCAGCTGTGTTTCCGGATTATGTCACTGAGGAGCAACATATGGATCAGAAATAGGAGGGGGCCAAGGATAGATCCTTGGGGGACACCAGAGCTAATGATTCGGGGGTGGGAAGAGAAGCTTTTGCAGGTGATTCTCTGGCTACGATTAGATTGATAAGAATGGAACCCGGCAAGTGCAGTCCCACCCAGCTGGCCGACAGTGGAGAGGCGTTGGAGAAGGATAGAGTGGCCAACCATGTCAAAGGCTGCAGATAAGTTAAGAAGGACGAGGAGGGATAGTTTGCCTTTGTCATGTTTAAATCCTCCAATCCAGATCAGCCATGATCTTATTGAATGGTGGAGCAGGCTCGAGAGGCCAAATGGCCTACTCCTGCTCCTATTTCTTATGTTCTTATGTTTGTCACAAAGGATGTCATTTGTGACTTTGATAAGAGCTGTTTCGATACTGGGGCGGAAACCAGATTGGAGGAATTAAAACATGGAATTGCGGGAAAGATGGGCACGGATTTGGTAGGCGACAACACGTTCAAGGACTTTGGCGAGGAAAGGGAGGTTGGAGATGGGGCGGTAGTTTGCCAGGGTGGAGAGATCGAGGGTCGTTTTTTTTGAGGAGGGAGGTGATGACAGCAGATTTGAGTGAGAGGGGGCACCTGAGGAAAGCGAACTGTTAACAATGTCAGCTAACATGGGAGCCAGAAAAGGAAGTTGGGTGGTCAGGATTTTGGTGGGAATAGGGTCAAGGGAGCAGGGTGAGTCTCATGGACAGGATGAGCTCGGAAAGATCATGAGAGGAGATCGGAGAGAAACTGAAGAAAGAGGTGAGGTCAGGGCGATTGCAGGGGGCTTCCTTAGAGGAAGTTTGGCCCGGTGGGCTAGGGGAAGGAAGGGCAGAGGCAGAGGCGGCCGGACGGATGTCTCAATCTTTGAGACAAAGAAGTCCATGAGCTCCTCACACTTAATGTCAGAGGTAAGGGTGGAGACTGGGAGAGGGATTTAAAAAAACGGTTAGCAGCAGAGAATAGAAACATAGAAACATAGAAAATAGGTGCAGGAGTAGGCCATTCAGCCCTTCGAGCCAGCACTGCCATTCAATAAGATCATGGCTGATCATTCCTTCGGTACCCCTTTCCTGCTTTCTCTCCATACCCCTTGATCCCCTTAGCCGTAAGGGCCATATTTAACTCCCTCTTGAATATATAAGAACATAAGAACATAAGAATTAGGAACAGGAGTAGGTCATTGAGCCCCTCGAGCCTGCTCCACCATTCAACAAGATCATGGCTGATCTGGCCGTGGACTCAGCTCCACTTACCCGCCCGCTCACCATAACCCTTAATTCCCTTATTGGTTAAAAATCTATCTATCTGTGATTTGAATACATTCAATGAGCTAGCCTCAACTGCTTCCTTGGGCAGAGAATTCCACAGATTCACAACCCTCTGGGAGAAGAAATTCCTTCTCAACTCGGTTTTAAATTGGCTCCCCCGTATTTTGAGGCTGTGCCCCCTAGTTCTAGTCTCCCCGACCAGTGGAAATAACCTCTCTGCCTCTATCTTGTCTATCCTCTTCATTATTTTAAATGTTTCTATAAGATCACCCCTCATCCTTCTGAACTCCAACGAGTAAAGACCCAGTCTACTCAATCTATCATCATAAGGTAACCCCCTCATCTCCGGAATCAGCCTAGTAAATCGTCTCTGTACCCCCTCCAAAGCCAGTATATCCTTCCTTAAGTAAGGTGACCAAAACTGCACGCAGTACTCCAGGTGCGGCCTCACCAATACCCTGTACAGTTGCAGCAGGACCTCCCTGCTTTTGTACTCCATCCCGCTTGCAATGAAGGCCAACATTCCAGTCGCCTTCCTGATTACCTGCTGCATCTGCAAACTAACGTTTTGGGATTCATGCACAAGGACCCCCAGGTCCCTCTGCACCGCAGCATGTTGTAATTTCTCCCCATTCAAATAATATTCCCTTTTACTGTTTTTTTTCCCAAGGTGGATGACCTCACACTTTACGACATTGTATTCCATCTGCCAAACCTTAGCCCATTCGCTTAACCTATCTAAATCTCTTTGCAGCCTCTCTGTGTCCTCTACACAACCCGCTTTCCCACTAATCTTTGTGTCATCTGCAAATTTTGTTACACTACATTCTGTCCCCTCTTCCAGGTCATCTATGTATATTGTAAACAGTTATACCCAATGAACTGGCATCAACAACTCTCTGCGGCAGGGAATCCAACAGGTCAAAAACTCTCTGAGTTAAGAAGTTTCTCCTCATCTCAATCCTAAATGGCCTACCCCTTATCCTAAGACTGTCCCTGGTTCTGGACTTCCCCAACATCGAGAACATTCTTCCCGCATCTAACCTGTCCAGTCCCGTCAGAATCTTATGTGTTTCTATGAGAACCCCTCTCATCATTCTAAACGCCAGTGAATACAGGCCCAGTTGATATAGTTTCTCCTCATATGACAGTCCAGCCATCCCTGGAATCAGTCTGGTGAACCTTCGCTGCACTCCCTCAATAGCAAGAATGTCCTTCCTCAGACTAGGAGACCAAAGCTGAACACAATATTCCAGGTGAGGCCTCACTAAGGCCCTGTACAACAGCAGTAAGACCTCCCTGCTCCGATAGTCAAATCCCCTAGCTATGAAGGCCAACATACCATTTGCCTTCTTTACCGCCTGCTGTACCTGTGTGCCCACTTTCAGTGACTAATGAACCATGACACGCAGGTCTCATTGCACCTCCCCTTTTTCTAGTCTGCCGCTAACTGGGTGATGTGTAATGAGAAGGGACTAATTAGCAATCTTGTTGTGCGAGGCCCTTTGGGGAAAAGTGACCATAATATGGTAGAATTCTTTATTAAGATGGAGAGTGACAAAGTTAATTTGGAAACTAGGGTCCTGAACTTAAGGAAAGGTAACTTCGACGGTATGAGGTGTGAATTGGCTAGAATAGGCTGGCAGAGGATAATTAAAGGGTTGACGGTGGACAAGCAATGGCAAACATTTAAAGATCACATGGATGAACTTCAGCAATTGTACATCCCTGTCTGGAGTAAAAATAAAACTGGGAAGGTGGCTTAACCATGGCTAACAAGGGAAATTAAGGATAGTGTTAAAACCAAGGAAGAGGCATATAAATTGGCTAGAAAAAGCAACAAACTTGTGGACTGGGATAGGTTCCCATACCCCTGCCATATTAGTTTAACTTCTCCCCAACAGCACTAGCTAACACTCCCCCAGGACATTGGTTCCGATCCTGCCCAGGTGCAGACTGTCCGGTTTGTACTGGTCCCACCTCCCCCAGAACCGGTTCCAATGTCCCAGGAACTTGAATCCCTCCCTTCTGCACCATTTCTCAAGCCACGTATTCATCTGAGCTATCCTGCAATTCCTACTCTGACTAGTACGTGGCATTGGTAGCAATCCTAAGATCACTACTTTTGAGGTCCTACTTTTTAATTTAACTCCTAGCTCCCTAAATTCGTCTCGTAAGACCTCATCCCATTTTTTACCTATATCGTTGGTACCTATATGCATCACGACAACTGGCTGTTCACCCTCCCTTTTCAGAATGTCTTGCACCCGCTCCGAGACATCCTTTACCCTTGCACCATACCATCCTTGAGTCTCGGTTGCGGCCGCAGAAATGTCTATCTATTCCCCTTACAATTGAATCCCCTATCACTATTGCTCTCCCACTCTTTTTCCTGCCCTCCTGTGCAACAGAGCCAGCCACGGTGCCATGAACTTGGCTGCTGCTGCTCTCCCCTGATGAGTCACCCCCTCAACAGTACCCAAAGCGGTGTATCTGTTTTGCAGGGGGATGACCGCAGGGGACCCTTGCACTACCTTCCTTGCACTACTCTTCCCACTAGCCACTCACTTTTAATTGCAAAGTCTCACTCAACAACTTGTCCTCTCTTCTACGCCTACTTGCATACCCCAAGCAGCTGCACAATGGACAATAAATCGAACCAGTTTCTTTTTGGTGTCCATGGTGACTGTTAGAAGTACTGGCACGATACACCAATTTTGTCAACTTCTTTCATTATAATCTTCAAAGCTTCCATTCAACAACTGCTTGCATTTATATAGCGTCTTTAATGTAGGAAATGTGCCAGTGCACTTTACAGGAGTGTAAACGGACATAAATTGACACCGAGCCAAAGAAGGATATATTAGGATGGGTGACTAAAAGCTGAGTCAAACAGATAGTTTTTAAGGAGGAGAGAGACATGGAGAGGCAGAGAGGTTTAGGGAGGGAATTCCAGATCTTACTGCCTAAATGGCTGAAAGCATTGCTGCCAATGATGGGACGAAGGTAGACTAAGAGGCCAGAGTTGGGGGAATGCAAAGTTCTTTGAGAACTTGAGACTGGAGGTGGTTACAGAGATATAGAGGGGGGAAGCCACATGAAGAACACAAAGATGAGAATTTTAAATTTGCGGCGTTGGTGGAAGGCACCAATGTAGGTCAGCAGGGATGATGCGAATGAATGGCTAAACCACTTGTACACCGTACAAGCTCAAATCTGCACCCCTTGGACTTAGGGAAGTGGAGATGAGGGTGGTTCTTAGGGGAAGGGCCAAAGTTGGAGAGTAAGGGTGTTATTGGGGATATGGACATCAAAGGCAGAAGTGACTGAGCAGAACAATAACTGCAGACGTAGAGTGGCAAATGTCAGCTGATGCCAACTAGAGCAGCGTTTTAATTGGCCGCAGAACTCGACGTTGGGAAAAGGAAAATAATCTAGATACTTGCGGACCGATTTTTGAAGGTGTGCTCGAAGTGAGGAGCCTCACCCACCAGCCATGTGTATTGGGAATTCAAGGGTATGCTGGCCACCATGAACATTGTGCCTGCAATTTCCCAATACCGATGGTCAGAAGGCAAAGCCCCCTGCTGGTAACTTGCATTCATTAAATTGGCTTGCTGTGCTCAAAACCTCTGCTGGAAATGGGCAGGGATGGTATTGGCCTTGGCTGTGATGTCCCCTCATGTTATAGACACCCATGAAGACATGCCAGTTGGAAGCTGAAGGGTGACTGGAGCCGATGGAACTCTATGCCTGCAAGAAGTTAGCTGCTTCAGAGCAGCAGGAGGAAAGGGCAAAAGTTGATGGAAATCAAGGTGCAAACATGGCTGATAAATACACTGAAAAGAAAGAAAGAAATACTTGCATTTATATAGCGCCTTTCATGACCACCGGATGTCTCAAAGCACTTTACAGCTAATGAAGTACTTTTGGAGTGTAGTCAGTGGTGAATCAGAATTTTGTCCTCCACAATCCAAACTGAAAGCTTTGATTTTGTTTGATTCAGTACCAAATGTTTAAATGCAAATCAAAGCTGCTTTGTTCCATTTCACTTAGAACTTCAAGTTGATTTAGATCAAACAGGATGGCTGTTGTGAGAAATGGAAAAAGTGTCACTTTTCACATCTGAATTGAAATAAAGAATGTAAAAATTCCAAATTTTATTTAAAGTTAAAATTTGCCATCTCAGAACCATCAAGGCAACTCAAGATATATGGGGGCACAAATTCCTTGGGACTTGATCTGAAGATGTGCCAGGATAATGCCCATTTGTGCTCTCCAACCTGCTTGAGTCGTGGGATCAGTGCAAAAACACAAGCTCAACAATAGATGCACGTTTGGTGCTTATGTGCACATAAACACCACTGTTCATCTGCCATTTGCAGGGGCGGTGATGCCTAGCCTCCTAATACTGGCCATGTTCTCTTTGCTCAGGGAGCCAATTTTGAAATTTAAAAAAACATTTAGGTTTCTTTGGAGATCCGGGCAGCTTTCCTGGCCTGGACCCCACCATTAGGTCCCACATCCACCCATGTGGAGAGTATGCCTCATCTCACGAGACATATTGTCCTCTATTGATTTGCCAAGTCCCAACTGAGCCACTGGATTTGGAACTCTAGTGTAAGAGGTCCTACCCCCTTTGGTACTATTTGCCTTGTAAGAGGCAGACTGAAGTTTCGATCCACCACAAGACAAATTGGAATTTCTTGGAAATAGGGGAAACATGGTATAACTGGTTTTCCGCTGTTTTATCAGAATTTCACCAACTCATGCTTGAGTTGGCAGGAAACCAGTGGAACTCCTGAGGAATTTTGCCCTATATTTTTGAAATAAACATTAGAATTATGTTGATTTTTTGGGGGATTTTGGTTCCAGTTTAAATTATACAGAGCAGTAAGGTTACAGGTTTAATCGCTATTCAATCCCTGGTCGTTTCTGAACAAACTGATCTCAGCCAGGGTGAGGTGATGGCGGTGGGGGGTGCGGGTGGTGATAGTGGTGGCGGGGGCGGGGGTGTGGTTAGGGGCTACAGTTGACTGTAAACTCCTTTGGTTAGGAAAACAAAAATAGCCCATTGTGCGCAATCCCGATCACCATTTGCTGAAAGCGTGGGTGATTGGTTGAGGACAGGATGGGACTTGCTTGCTGCACCCTCAAATGGATAGCCTGATCACACTCAGTATCACAGCTTGCACATTCATAATGTTCACTTGGGTGGGTACGAGAAGGCTGACAATGTCTGGAGCCTCTGTCCCACTGAGGGAGTCAACACTCTTTGAGGAGGGGGGAAGAGACAATTGGAGAAAAATAACATGAATCTAAAAATATAGATTTATAAATCATCTTTAAAGCATTAATCATTGGACAGCCACAGAAAACTATGGGGAAGCATTTTTCCCACCACTTCATTAACCCCATCTCCACCGAGGCAGTCACTTGTTCGGAGGAGAGGACTATAAAAGGCCCATCAGTCAGTCGGGGAGTGGCAGGGTCGAGGAAAGGCCTACCGGTGCAGCTGCAGTGGGGAGAAAAGGCAAAAATATAGAAAGAAATCGTCACAGCCAAGAGGGTAAGTGATTGGCTGATGATTGGTGAGTAGTTTTTCTTTTTCTTTTCTTTATCAGTAAGTAACCTTTTAACATTGCTGTTGCCAAATTAAGTTAATCTAAGGGTTAAGGGATGGCAGGATAGCTCGGACACCTGTTATGCTCCTCCTGTACTATGTGGGAAGTCAGGGATGCTTCCGGTGTTCCTGACAACTACGTGTACGGGAAGTGCATCTGCCTGAAGCTCCTGACAGACGACATTGCGGCACTGGAGCTGCAGTTGGATTCACTCTGGAGTATGCACGATGCTGAGGTTGACGTGAATAGCACGTTTAGTGAGATAGTCTTACCGCAGGTAAAGGGTACACAGCCAGATAGAGAATGGGTGACCAACAGGAAGAGCAGTGCAAGGAAGGTAGTGCAGGGGTCCCCTGCAATCATCCCCCTGCAAAACAGATACCCCGCTTTGGGTACTGTTGAGGGGGATGACTCATCAGGGGAGGGCAGCAGCAGCCAAGTTCATGGCACCATGGGTGGCTCTGCTGCACAGGAGGGCAGGAAAAAGAGTGGGAGAGCTATAGTGATAGGGGATTCATTTGTAAGGGGAATACATAGATGTTTCTGCGGCCGCAACTGAGACTCCAGGATGGTATGTTGCCTCCCTGGTGCAAGGGTCAAGGATGTTTCGGAGCAGGTGCAGGACATTATGAAAAGGAAGGGTGAACAGCCAGTTGTTGTGGTGCATATAGGTACCAACGATATAGGTAAAAAATGGAATGAGGTCCTGCAAGACGAATTTAGGGATCTAGGAGCTAAATTAAAAAGTAGGACCTCAAAAGTAGTAATCTCAGAATGGCTACCAGTGCCATGTGTTAGTCAGCGTAGGAATCGCAGGATAGCTCAGATGAGTATGTGGCTTGAGGAGTGGTGCAGAAGGGAGGGAGTTAAATTCTTGGGACATTGGAACTGGTTCTGAGGGAGGTGGGACCAGTATAAACCAGACGGTCTGCACCTGGGCAGGACCGGAACCAATGTCCTAGGGGGAGTATTTGCTAGTGCTGTTGGGGAGGAGTTAAAGTAATATGGCAGGGGGATGGGAACCTATGCAGGGAGAGAGAGGAAGTAGAATGGGGGCAGAAGCAAAAGATAGAAAGAAGAAAAGTAAAAGTGGAGGGCAGAGAAACCTAAGGCTGAAAGCAAAAAGGGCCACATTACAGCAAAATTCTAAAGGGGCAAAGTGTGTTAGAAAGATAAGCCTGAAGGCTCTGTGCCTCAATGCGAGGAGCATTCGGAATAAGGTGGACGAATTAACTGTGCAGATAGCAGTTAACGGTCATGATGTAATTGGCATCGCGGAGACATGACTCCAGGGTGACCAGGGCTGGGAACTCAACATTCAGGAGTATTCAACATTTAGGAAGGATAGACAGAGAGGAAAAGGAGGCGGGGTGGTATTGCTGATTAAAGAGGAAATTAATGCAATAGTAAGAAAGGACATTAGCTTAGATAATGTGGAATCGGTAATGGTGGACCTATGGAATACCAAAGGGCAGAAAACGCTAGTGGGAGTTGTGTACAGACCACCAAACAGTAGCAGTGAGGTTGGGAACAGCATCAAACAAGAAATTAGGGAGGCATGCAATAAAGGTACAGCAGTTATCATGGGTGACATTAATCTACATATTGATTAGGCTAACCAAACTGGTAGCAATGCGGTGGAGAAGGATTTCCTGGTGTGTATTAGGGATGGTTTTCGCGACCAATATGTCGAGGAAGCAACTAGGGAGCTGGCCATCGTAGACTGGGTGATGTGTTACGAGAAAGGACTAATTAGCAATCTTGTTGTGCAAGGCCTCTTGGGGAAGAGTGACCATAATATGGCAGAATTATTTATTAAGATGGATAGTGACAAAGTTAATTCAGAAACTCGGGTCCTGAACTTAAGGAAAGGTAACTTCGATGGTTTGAGGCATGAATTCGCTAGAATAGACTGGCAAATTATATTTAAATGTTGACGGTGGATAGGCAACGGCAAACATTTAAAGATCACATGGATGAACTTCAGCAATTGTACTTCCCTTTCTGGAGTAAAAATAAAATGGGGAAGGTCGCTCAACCGTGGCGAACAAGGGCAATTAAGGATAGTGTTAAATCCAAGGAAGAGGCATATAAATTGGCCAGAAAAAGCAGCAAACCTGAGGACTGGGAGAAATTTAGAATTCAGTAGAGGAGGACAAAGGGTTTAATTAAGAGGGGGAAAATAGAGTACGAGAAGAAGCTTGCCGGGAACATAAAAACTGACTGCAAAAGCTTCTATAGATATGTGAAGAGAAAAAGATTAATGAAGACAAACTTAGGTCCCTTGCAGTCGGATTCAGGTGAATTTATAATGGGGAACAAAGAATTGGCAGACCAATTGTAAAAATACTTTGGTTCTGTCTTCACGAAGGAAGACACAAATAACCTCCCGGAAGTACTAGGGGACCGAGGGTCTCATGAGAAGAAGGAACTGAAGGATATCCTTATTTGGCGGGAAATTGTGTTAGGGAAATTGAAGGGATTGAAGGCCGATAAATCCCTGGGGTCTGATAGTCTGCATCCCAGAGTACTTAAGGAAGTGGCCCTAAAAATAGTGGATGCATTGGTGATCATTTTCCAACAGCCTATCAACTCTGGATCAGTTCCTATGGACTGGAGGGCAGCTAATGTAACACCACTTTTTAAAAAGGGAGGGAGAGAGAAAGCGGGTAATTATAGACCGGTAGCCTGACATCAGTAGTGGGGAAAATGTTGGAATCAATTATTAAGGATGACAGGTTCGGTCCAAGTCAGCATGGATTTATGAAAGGGAAATCATGCTTGACAAATCTTCTGGAATTTTTTGAGGATGTAATTAGTAGAGTGGACAAGGGAGAACCAGTGGATGTGGTATATTTGGACTTTCAAAAAGCTTTTGACAAGGTCCCACACAAGAGATTGGTGTGCAAAATCAAAATCACATGGTATTGGGGGTAATATACTGACGTGGATAGAGAACTGGTTGGCAGACAGGAAGCAGAGAGTCAGGATAAACGGGTACTTTTCAGAATTGCAGGCAGTGACTAATGGAGTGCCGCTGGGCTCAGTGCTGGGACCCCAACTCTTTACAATATACATCAATGATTTAGATGAAGGAATTGAGTGTAATCTCTCCAAGTTTGCAGATGACACTAAACTGGGTGGCGGTGTGAGCTGTGAGGGGGATGCTAAGAGGCTGCAGGGTGACTTGGACAGGTTAGGTGAGTGGGCAAATGCATGGCAGATGCAGTATAATGTGTATAAATGTGAGGTTATCCACTTTGGGGGTAAAAACGCGAAGACAGAATATTATCTGAATGGTGACAGATTAGGAAAAGGGGAGGTGCAACGAGACCTGGGTGTCATGGTTCATCAGTCATTGAAAGTTGTCATACAGGTACAGCAGGCGGTGAAGAAGGCAAATGGTATTTTGACCTTCATAGCTAGGGGATTTGAGTATAGGAGCAGGGTGGTCTTACTGCAGTTGGACAGGGCCTTGGTGAGGCCTCATCTGGTATATAGTGTTCAGTTTTGGTCTCCTAATCTGAGGAAGGACATTCTTGCTATTGAGGGCGTGCAGCGAAGGTTCACCAGACTGATTCCCGGGATAGCTGGACTGATATATGAAGAGAGACTGGATCAACTGGGCCTTTATACATTGGAGTTTAGAAGGATGAGAGGGAAACTCATAGAAACATATAAGATTCTAACGGGATGGGACAGGTTAGATGCGGGTCAAATGTTCTCGATGTTGGGGAAGTCCAGGACCAGGGGACACAGTTTTAGGATAAGGGGTAGGCCATTTAGGACTGAGATGAGGAGAAAATTCTTCACTCAGAGAGTTGTTAACCTGTGGAATTCCCTGCCGCAGAGAGTGGTTGATGCCAGTTCACTGGATATATTCAAGAAGGAGTTAGATATGGCCCTTACGGCTAAAGGGTTCAAGGGGTATGGAGAGAAAGCAGGAAATGGGTACTGAGGGAATGATCAGCCATGATCTTATTGAATGGTGGTGCAGGCTCGAAGGGCTGAATTGCCTGCTCCTGCACCTATTTTCTATGTTTCTATGTTGTACTTGGGTACAATTCTCTGAGTGCCAGCAGCTCTTTAGTACATCACCTATTCTTCACATGTAAGCCTGGACAGCAAGAGTTGTAGACCATTCAACTATGGGAATGAAGGTGGAAAACATCATCATATGATAATCTCCTCGCCCAGCATTCATACATATGCACTTTCCAGCAAGGAACCTCGCCTGATTTCATTTTTATCATCAATTTATTCGTATTCTAATCCTGAAGTAACTTTTTTTAGTACGCATTCAGCTCATCCTTCAGCTTTTATCTGCAAAGAAAAGTAAGCAATTTTGATTGATAAAGGTCGTGAAAGAGAATTAAAGCAACATTCAGACTGAAAAAAACATGTCTTAATTCAGAATGTGAAGTAAACATTATCTTAGTATTGCCACTGTGATAATCAGAGGCTTGTTTGCCACTTGTGTAACAAAGTTTTTGTTTCTGTGGGCCACATGGATGCATACCATGGAGCCTTGGATGGTCAATAACTTTTAAATCTAGGATTTATCTAAACCTACAGGCTCACAAAATTCAAACAGGCAACCCTGTAAGTAAAAAATGTTAGCCTAAGTAGGAGTGTTACCTGGGGTTGCCGTACAAACAGCAAAAACTGCCCCACCATGCAGGTTAGTGGTGGGTGTTGCCAGACATATTACAATTCAGCTTCAACTACACGACTGCCCAAAGCTGCCAATCCCTGCGCAGCCATTTCTTGTTGTGAACTCTTTCTTATCTGATGGTTTGCAATCTGCCCCAGAGCTCTTTCTGCTCCACTCTCAATCGTCTTCAACTCTGTGCCAGCCTTTATTGCCCAGTGTCCTGGCCAATATTTATCTCTCAACCAACATCACTAAAACAGACTATTTGGTCATTATCACATTGCTGTTTGTGGGAGCTTGCTGTGTGCAAACTGGCTGCTGCATTTCCAACAGTGACTACACTTCAAAAGTACTTAATTGGCTGTAAAGTACTTTGGGATGTCCTGAGATTATGAAAGGCGCTATATAAATGCAAGTCTTTCTTTTTCCCAGCCATCTTTTGGGCTGACTATCGTATATCCTGAAATCAACTGTTGATCAGAATTATTCTGATTGCATCATAATCATTAATCCTTCAATATGGATGTAATCATCTGTTAACCATATAGAGCACATGATCTGTGATTATCCAAAACAAACATTCTCACAAATTCCACAGTCCATTTTTAAAAATTAATTCACGAGATGTGGGCATCGCTGGCAAGACCAGCATTTATTTCCCATCCCGAATTGTCCTTGAGAAGGTGGTAGTGAGTCACCTTCTCGAATCATTGTAGTCAGTGTTGATTATACAATCCTTGGTACAACTGAGTGGCTTACTAGGCCATTTCAAAGGACAGTTAAAAGTCAACCACATTGATTGCTGTGGGTCTGGAGTCACATATAGGCTAGACCGGTTATGATGGCAGATCTCCTTCCCTGAAGGACATCAGCAAACCAAATGGGTTATTACAACAATCAATACTAGCTTTTTATTGCAGATTTATTTAATGAACTGAATTTAAATTTCCCAGTTGCTGTGGTGGGACTTGAATTCATGTCACCGGATCATTAGTCCAGGATTAACTGGATTACTAGTCCAGTAACATAACCACTATGGTATCATTCCCATTCTAATTTCTAGCTATCTACCTTCAATTTCACATGTGAGATGGTAAATTGAATGTAGACTCAAGTGCAGTTGCACCATTTTTTCTCTCAGGTGGAGGAGACAATTGGCTCTTGGGCTAGTTCACAACAGTCATTCACAGTTCGGGCTGTGAATGCAATGATTCCGAATATACATAAGAACATAAGAAATAGGAGCAGGAGTAGGTCAGACAGCCCCTCGAGCCATTTAATACGATCATGGCTGATCCGATCATGGACTCAGGTCCAATTCCCTGCCCACTCTCCATAACCCCTTATTCCCTTATCGTCCTCACAGTCAACAAGCTCTCCGTTGGAGTGGAACTAAACAACAGAGCCACTGGGAAGCTGTTTAACCTTCGCCGCCTCCAGGCCAGGTCTAAGACCACCCCAACCTCTGTCGTCAAGCTACAGTACGCGGACTGCGCACATTCAGAGGCTGAACTCCAGGATATCGTCGATGTATTTACTGAGGCATATGAAAGCTTGGACCTTACGCTAAACATCCGTAAGACAAAGTCCTTCACCAGCCTGTCCTCACTGCACAACACTGCCCCCCAGTCATCAAGATCCACGGCGCGACCCTGGACAATGTGGACCATTTCCGATACCTTGTTATCAACAAAAGCAGACATTGATGAGGAGATTCAACACCGCGTCCAGTGCACCAGCCGCCTGAGGAAAAGAGTGTTCGAAGACCAGGCCCTCAAATCTACCACCAAGCTCATGGTTTACAGGACTGTAGTAATACCCGCCCTCCTGTATGGCTCAGAGGCATGGACCATGTACAGTAGACAACTCAAGTCGCTGGAAAAATACCATCAACGATGCCTTCGCAAGATACTACAAATCCCCTGGGAGGACAGACGCACCAACATTAGCGCCCTCGACCAGGGCAACATCCCCAGCATTGAAGCACTGACCAGACTTGATCAGTTCCGCTGGGCAGGACACATTGTCTGCATGCCAGACACGAGGCTCCCAAAGCAAGCGCTCTACTCGGAACTCCTTCATGGCAAACGAGCCAAAAGTGGACAGAGGAAATGTAACAGGGACACTCTCAAAGCCTTCCTGATAAAGTGCAGCTTCCTCACTGACACCTGGGTGTTCCTGGCCAAGATCGCCCTGAGTGGAGGGGTTGCATCCGGGAGGGTGCTGAGCACCTCATAGAAACATAGAAACATAGAAAATAGGTGCAGGAGTAGGCCATTCGGCCCTTCTAGCCTGCACCGCCATTCAATGAGTTTATGGCTGAACATGCAACTTCAGTACCCCATTCCTGCTTTCTCGCCATACCCCTTGATCCTCCTAGTAGTCACGACTTCATCTAACTCCTTATTGAATATATTTAGTGAATTGACCTCAACAACTTTCTGTGGTAGAGAATTCCACAGTTTCACCACTCTCTGGGTGAAGAAGTTTCTCCTCATCTCGGTCCTAAATGGCTTACCCCTTATCCTTAGACTGTGTCCCCTGGTTCTGGACTTCCCCAACATTGGGAACATTCTTCCTGCATCTAACCTGTCTAAATTTTAAACGTTTCTATGAGGTCCCCTCTCATTCTTCTGAACTCCAGTGAATACAAGCCCAGTTGATCCAGTCTTTCTTGATAGGTCAGTCCCGCCATCCCGGGAATCAGTCTGGTGACCCTTCGCTGCACTCCCTCAATAGCAAGAATGTCCTTCCTCAGGTTAGGAGACCAAAACTGTACACAATACTCCAGGTGTGGCCTCACCAAGGCCCTGTACAACTGTAGCAACACCTCCCTGCCCCTGTACTCAAATCCCCTCGCTATGAAGGCCAACATGCCATTTGCTTTCTTAACCGCCTGCTGTACCTGCATGCCAACCTTCAATGATTGATGTACCATGACACCCAGGTCTCGTTGCACCTCCCCTTTTCCTAATCTGTCACCATTCAGATAATAGTCTGTCTCTCTGTTTTTACCACCAAAGTGGATAACCTCACATTTATCCACATTATACTTCATCTGCCATGCACTTGCCCACTCACCTAACCTATCCAAGTCGCTCTGCAGCCTCATAGCATCCTCCTCGCAGCTCACACTGCCACCCAACTTAGTGTCATCCGCAAATTTGGAGATACTACATTTAATCCCCTCGTCTAAATCATTAATGTACAGTGTAAACAGCTGGGGCCCCAGCTCAGAACCTTGCGGTACCCCACTAGTCACCGCCTGCCATTCTGAAAAGTCCCCATTTACTCCTACTCTTTGCTTCCTGTCTGACAACCAGTTCTCAATCCATGTCAGCACACTACCCCCAATCCCATGTGCTTTAACTTTGCACATTAATCTCTTGTGTGGAACCTTGTCGAAAGCCTTCTGAAAGTCCAAATATACCACATCAACTGGTTCTCCCTTGTCCACTCTATTGGAAACATCCTCAAAAAATTCCAGAAGATTTGTCAAGCATGATTTCCCTTTCACAAATCCATGCTGACTTGGACCTATCATGTCACCTCTTTCCAAATGCACTGCTATGACATCCTTAATAATTGATTCCATCATTTTACCCACTACCGATGTCAGGCTGACCGGTCTATAATTCCCTATTTTCTCTCTCCCTCCTTTTTTAAAAAGTGGGGTTACATTGGCTACCCTCCACTCCATAGGAACTGATCCAGAGTCAATGGAATGTTGGAAAATGACGGTGAATGCATCCGCTATTTCCAAGGCCACCTCCTTAAGTACTCTGGGATGCAGTCCATCAGGCCCTGGGGATTTATCGGCCTTTATTCCCATCAATTTCCCCAACACAATTTCCCGACTAATAAGGATTTCCCTCAGTTCCTCCTCCTTACTAGACCCTCTGACCCCTTTTATATCCGGAAGGTTGTTTGTGTCCTCCTTAGTGAATACCGAACCAAAGTACTTCTTCAATTGGTCCGCCATTTATTTGTTCCCCATTATGACTTCCCCTGATTCTGACTGCAGGGGACCTACGTTTGTCTTTACTAACCTTTTTCTCTTTACACATCTATAGAAACTTTTGCAATCAATCTTAATGTTCCCTGCAAGCTTCTTCTCGTACTGCATTTTCCCTGCCCGAATCAAACCATCTGTCCTCCTCTGCTGAGTTCTAAATTTCTCCCAGTCCCCGGGTTCACTGCTATTTCTGGCCAATTTGTATGCCACTACCTTGGCTTTAACACTATCCCTGATTTCCCTTGATAGCCACGGTTGAGCCACCTTCCCTTTTTTATTTTTACGCCAGACAGGAATGTACAATTGTTGTAGTTCATCCATGCGGTCTCTAAATGTCTGCCATTGCCCATCCACAGTCAACCCCTTAAGTATCATTCGCCAATCATTTCTAGCCAGTTCACGCCTCATACATTCAAAGTTAGCCTTCTTTAAGTTCTGGACCATGGTCTCTGAATTAACTGTTTCATTCTCCATCCTAATGCAAAATTCCACCATATTATGGTCACTCTTCCCCAAGGAGCCTCGCACAACGAGATTGCTAATTAATCCTCTCTTATTACACAACACCCAGTCTAAGATGGCCTCCCCGCAAGTTGGTTCCTCGACATATTCGTCGAGAAAACCATCCCTTATGCACTCCAGGAAATCCTCCCCCACCGTATTGCTTCCAGTTTGGTTAGCCCAATCTATGTGCATATTAAAGTCACCCATTATAACTGCTGCACCTTTATTGCATGCATCCCTAATTTCCTGTTTGATGCCCTCCCCAACATCACTACTACTGTTTGGAGGTCTGTACACAACTCCCACTTATGTTTTTTGCCCTTTGGTGTTCTGCAGCTCTACCCATATAGATTCCACATCATCCAAGCTAATGTCCTTCCTAACTATTGCATTAATCTCCTCCTTAACCAGCAATGCTACCCCACCTCCTTTACCTTTTATTCTATCCTTCCTGAATGTTGAATACCCCTGGATGTTGAGTTCTCAGCCCTGATCATCCTGGAGCCACGTCTCTGTAATCCCAATCACATCATATTTGTTAACATCTATTTGCACAGTTAATTCATCCACCTTATTATGGATACTCCTTGCATTAAGACACAAAGCCTTCAGGCTTGTTCTTTTAACACCCTTTGTCCTTTTAGAATTTTGCTGTACAGTGGCCCTTTTTGTTCTTTGCCTTGGGTTTCTCTGCCCTCCACTTTTCCTCATCTCCTTTCTGTCTTTTGCTTTTGTCTCCTTTTTGTTTCCCTCTGTCTCCCTGCATTGGTTCCCATCCCCCTGCCATATTAGTTTAACTCCTCCCCAATAGCACTAGCAAACACTCCCCCTGGGACATTGGTTCCGGTCCTGCCCAGGTGCAGACCGTCCGGTTTGTACTGGTCCCACTTCCCCCAGAACCGGTTCCAATACCCCAGGAATTTGAATCCCTCCCTGCTGCACCACTGCTCAAGCCATGTATTCATCTGCACTATCCTGCGATTCCTACTCTGACTAGCACGTGGCACTGGTAGCAATCCCGAGATTACTACTTTCGAGGTCCTACTTTTTAATTTAGCTCCTAGCTCCTTAAATTCGTTTCGTAGGACCTCATCCCTTTTTTTACCTATGTCGTTGGTACCAATGTGCACCACAACAACTGGCTGTTCTCCCTCCCTTTTGTGAATGTCCTGCACCCGCTCCGAGACATCCTTGACCCTTGCACCAGGGAGGCAACATACCGTCCTGGAGTCTCGGTTGCGGCCGCAGAAACGCCTATCTATTCCCCTTACAATTGAATCCCCTATCACTATCGCTCTCCCACTCTTTTTTTTTGAGCCTCGAGTCTCATCGCCGAGAGCATGCAGAAAACAAGCGCAGGCAGCGGAAGAAATGCGCGGCAAACCTGTCCCACCCACCCTTTCCCTCAACGACTGTCTGTCCAACCTGTGGCAGGGACTGTGACTCTCGTATTGGACTGTTCAGCCACCTAAGAGCTCATTTTAAGAGTGGAAGCAAGTCTTCCTCGATTCTGAGGGACTGCCTATGATGATATTGTTTAAGAAACTGTCTATTTCTGTCAAAAATTTATTCGATGTCCCAGCTTCCACAGCTCTCTGAGGCAGCGAATTCCACAGAACCACAACCCTCTGAGAGAAGAAATTTCTCCTCATCTCAGTTTTAAATGGGTGGCCCCTTATTCTAAGATTATGTCCTCTAGTTCTAGTCTCCCTATCAGTGGAAACATCCTCTCTGCATCCACCCTGTCAAGCCCCCTCATAATCTTATACGTTTCGATAAGATCACCTCTCATTCTTCTGAATTCCAATGAGTAGAGGCCCAACCTACTCAACCTTTCCTCATAAGTCGATCCCCTCATCTCCGGAATCAACCTTGTGAACCTTCTCTAAACTTCCTCTAAAGCAAGTATATCCTTTCATAAATATGGAAACCAAAACTGCACGTCGTATTCCAGGTGTGGCCTCACCAATACCCTGTACAACTGTAGCAAGACTTCCCTGCTTTTATACTCCATCCCCTTTCCAATAAAGGCCAAGATTCCATTGGCCTTCCTGATCACTTGCTGTACCTGCATATTAACTTTTTGTTTTTCATGCACAAGTACCCCCCAGGTCCCGCTGTACTGCAGCACTTTGCAATCTTTCTCTATTTAAATAATAACTTGCTCTTTGATTTTTTCTGCCAAAGGGCATGACCTCACACTTTCCAACATTATACTCCATCTGCCAAATTTTTGCCCACTCACTTAGCCTGTCTATTGCATATTTTTGTGCCCTCCTCACACATTGCTTTTCCTCCCATCTTTGTATCGTCAGCACACTTGGCTATGTTACACTCAGTCCCTGCTTCCAAGTCGTTAATATAGATTGTAAATAGTTGGGGTCCCAGCTCTGATCCCTGTGGCACCCCACTGGTTACTGATTGTCAACCCGAGAATGAACCATTTATCCTGACTCTCTGTTTTCTGTTCGTTAGCCAATCCTCTATCCATATCAATATATTACCCCCAACCCCGTGAACTTTTATCTTGTGCAGTAACCTTTTATGTGGCACCTTGTCAAATGCCTTCTGGAAGTCCAAATATACCACATCCACTGGTTCCCCTTTATCCACCCTGTTTGTTACATCCTCAATGAATTCCAGCAAATTTATCAAACATGACTTACCCTTCATAAATCTATGCTGACTCTGCCTGACTGAATTTTGCTTTGCCAAATATCCTGCTACTGCTTCTTTACTAATGGACTCCAACATTTTCTCAACCACAGATGTTAGGCAAACTGGTCTATAGTTTCCTGCTTTTTGTCTGCCTCCTTTTTTAAATAGGGCCGTTACATTTGCAGTTTTCCAATCTGCTGGGACCTCCCCAGAATCCTGGGAATTTTGGTAAATTACAACCAATGCATCCACTATCCCTGCCGCTACTTCTCTTAAAACCCTAGGATGCAAGCCTTCAGGTCCAGGGGATTTATCTGCCTTTAGTCCCATTATCTTACTGAGTACCACCTCCTTAGTGATTGTGATTATATTAAGTTCCTCCTCCCCTATAGCCCCTTGACTATCCACTGTTGGAATATTGTTAGTGTCCTCTACCGTAAAGACTAATACAAAATATTTGTTCAGAGTTTCTACCATCTCCATGTTCCCCATTACTAATTCCCTGGTCTCGTCCTCTAAGGGACCAACATTTACTCTAGCCACTCTTTTACTTTTTATATATCTATAGAAACTCTTGCTATCTGATTTTATATTTTGTGCTTGTTTACTTTAATAATCTATTTTCCCTTTCGTAATCATTTTTTTTAGTCATTCTTTGTTGGCTTTTAAACGCTTCCCAATCTTCTGTCCTCCATTGTATGCCCTTGTTTTTAATTGGATAACGTCCTTTATTTCTTTAGTTAGCCATATAAACAATGACAGACAGGAAGATACCCACTGGTCCATCCAGCCTGTGTCACACAATTGTGATACGTTGTGTATCATCATATACACACTTCACCCCACCCAAAGCCATGATTGTTTGCTAATGATTCATTAAATCCAAAAGGCTGTTACATCTGAGCACATTGAAAAATGGAAAAGATGGTTCTGGAGAAGCATAGGTGAATTTTGTTGTGCAGCAAGTCTTCAAACATAACAAAGCTGCCAAGAATCAAACCCCACTAAATACAATGAGGAGTTAACTGTAGGAACATAGTTATAAAATAAAATGCATATTATTCGAAGGAGGCTGGGCTATATGAAAAGGGCAGTAAGAGCAGCAGTCCACCCACCCCTTTCTGATTGGAGCTATGAAAACAAGAGATTCAGTTCTACAATTTGAGAAAAACATGAGATTATGGCTGTAGATTTGTTTCATAATGCTCCTGTGAAGCGCTTTGGGACGTTTTATTATGTTAAAGGCGCTATATAAATACAAGTTGTTGGTGTTGTAGCGATATAATTGAATGGCTGTACAGCTTAATGGATCAACATCTGATGTAATGTGATGTCACATGTTGCTTGTTTATAATAATTTTTTTTGTCTGCAAATAAAAGTTGCAGAATCAAAGCTCTACTCTTTCTCGATAACAGGCATGTCTGGTTAACCATGTTGCTGTTCATCATCTTTCTGCCTCAAGAACAAACCACCACATACCAGGAAGGTCCACAAACTTTGAAAAGAGCCAGCAGGAAAAGTGTGTTCATGATAACAATGGAAAGCTTCCTTCTGGCAATCTTTCCCATGAGAATGTCATCTGTGGAATGGAACTGGTTAGGATTGTAATATATCCTGAAGTTTTCATTTTAATACCATAGGGAAGCAACCTAAATGTTTTTTTTCCTTTTTGTAAGTTTTTCCAGCGCTTATTCTGTGGTTGCAGACCTAGAGCTGGTAATTGGGATTAGACTGGATGACCTTTTGTTGGCCGATGCAGTATTAATGGTGAGTACTGCAGGAAATCGAATATGGCCAGGGTGATCTGTTGGACTAGTTTTGATCATCTGGATGGGTCAGAAAGGAACTTTCCCAGATTTTTTTCTCCCTAAATTGGCCTGGGTTTTTATCTGGTTTTTCCCTCTCCCAGGAGACCGCATGGCTCCGGTTGAGGTGGAGTGTAGAATGCTTCTGTATAAGGGGTGTCGCAGTTGTGTGAGGCGGACTGGTTGGGCTGGGTGCTCTTTGCCTTTCCGTCATTGTTCATAAGTTTATATGTAACCTTCAGGGCTGCTGACCAAGGGCATGCTGCTCTTTGTTGGCCGATGTGGACACAATGGGCCGAAATGGCCTCCTTCTGCGCTGTAAATTTCTATGTTTCTATGTAATTCACCTACCTCAAGAGAATAGCTAAATAGAAAGTCCTTTAAAGTAGGAATTGTACATGGTCCATTAGAAATAATGAGCCAGATGCACATTTTTCATTTCCTACTTAATATCGTTTTCCACAGGATTTAGACCTTCAGTGAAGGTGCCTATAGAAAGTACCTAAAACATCAAGAAATAAATCTTGGGTGAATGTATCTTCAAATTCAGCAGAGCTCCAAATTGGAGTATTGAGTGCAAAGGTAATGAGTCTGCCTCAAGGCTGGCTGGGGGTAGGATAAATTTCCTCTGCCTATTGTGTGTTAGTGATATTACAAACGCAACAAGTATTCCAATGATTCATATTTCCAGCAAAAGCATCAGTGTTCGAAAATAACCCAAACAAGGTTTTGTTAGAGATAGTGATCAGATGAAATCTTGCTGTGGATACAATGGGCTGAAGTTTCCACAGGAGTTGCTCCTTTTTTTTTTGAGCAACTTGATTTTTCTGGACTATCTTTTTAGTTGCAATTCTGGCCATTTAATTTGTGCCCGTGTAAGTGAGTTAGTCAGGTTTTATTTTTGGTTCAGTTTTTTTTTCAAAAGGGGGCATTCCCAACCACTTATCCCTGTTTTAGGTGTTTGGTCAATAAATAGTTGCTCCAAACTAACTTAGGCCAGTGTATGTTGCCACTTCTGTCCGCACAGAAAAACCTTACCTAGAGTTAAGGAATCGGCGCAAGTAACTACATTTAAAGCATGACCAAGCACCAAATAAAGCACAAAAATGAATAAGCAATTAATTCACAAAAAGAAATAGAAGGAACCCTGCACCTGAAGCACCAAGTCCAAATTAATAAGCAATCAATCAATCAATAATAACTAAAAAATAGAAGTCCTACCAAAACACAGCCTGGGAAGGCAGCGGGCCGCCGATGAGGGAGACTATTCGGCCAGGGCTAGGAGGGGGGGAAGGGGAGAGGGGGGAGGGGAGGGAGGGGAGGGGGGAGAGAGGGGGGGAGAGAGAGGAGAGGGGGAGAGAGGAGAGGGGGGAGGGAGGAGGGGGGGAAGGAGGGGGGAGAGAGGGGGAGAGAGAGGAGAGGGGGGAGGGAGGGGGGAGAGGGGGGGGAGGGGGGGAGAGAGGAGGTAGGAGAGAGGAGAGGGGGAGGGGGGGAGAGAGGAGAGGGGGGGAGGGAGGACGGGGGAGAGAGGAGAGGGGGGAGGGAGGGTAGGAGCGAGGAGAGGGGGGAGGGAGGGGGAAGAGGGGGGGAGAGAGGAGGGGGGAGAGAGGAGAGGGGGGATGGGGGAGGAGAGGGGTAGGGAGTGGGGAGAGAGGAGGGGGGGAGAGAGGAGAGGGGAAGGGAGCCGGGAGAGAGGAGGGGGGAAGAGGAGAGGGGGGAGGGGGGGAGAGAGGAGAGGGGGGAGGGAGCGGGGAGAGAGGAGGGGGGGAGAGAGGAGAGGGGGGAGGGAGCGGGGAGAGAGGAGGGGGGGAGAGAGGAGAGGGGGGAGGGAGCGGGGAGAGAGGAGGGGGGAGAGGAAGGGGGAGATGGAAGTACCTTCTTGATCAAATGGTACAAATCCTCTGGAAGGTCTGGAGCCAGCCCCTTGGACGTCAGTATCCTGAGGCTCTTGTTCGCCCGAGATACGATAGACGTTCCCTCCGCATCTGTTCCTGCTGTCGGGGCCGCTTACTGGGCTGCCTGCGCAGTAAGTTACTCCTGTCCTTGCTCACAGAGGGCCTGGCTTCACGTTTGGGGCACTAATCTTGGAGGGCTTTGGTGATGACCGCTTGCTGATGACAATGGTCCACAAACACCTTCAGAGTCCTGCAAGAGTTTGGCACGTCTAGACTGATGTCCGGCATGGCATCAAACACCTGCATGAATCCCTGGTTCATCTGGTCGAGAGTTACAAACCCAGACCCCCAGAAACTCTTCAGGAGTTTTACAACCAGGTCAGAGTTGACACAACCTGCAGAGCATACTCTGGCCACCAATGAGGGAGCCCATTCGGCTAGGGCTCGGGTGGCATGCTTTCGGCCCCTCCCATACAGCCTGCAGCGTACGTTTGCAGAAACGGCCTGCCAGGAGCTACTGCATGCATGTGCAGAGGTCCCGGTACTGATTTCAGCGCCGGGACCTGGCTCCTCACACCACACGTTCTGATGCGCTGCGCCACAGGCCACAAGCCACAGGCCTGGAACCAATGGGAAGAATACGGAGGTAAGAAATCAGCGCCGTTTCTGTTCTACAAAGTCGGCACACCTCATGGAGGTGCGCCGTACAGCAGAGGGGGCAAACTTGGGCCCATAGTCATCAATGCACAACAAGCTGGGGAAATCTTTCCCACCACCTGTTAGGTATAGAAGAACTCCACAAGGCTGAGTACTGTGAGCTAAAACTGATGTGACCTTAGTCTCTTTAATACAACTCCAGAATGCCTAAGCAGCATGGCAGACAACCTTTTATACTCCCTTGCACGAGGTGTGCAGGTGACCCTTGGGCCTCCAAAAGTTGCGCCCTCTGGTGGCAAGTCTTACACAGTTACAATATTTACAGGCATAACATCACTCACCTCCAAAGTCTTTGATACAAATTATTTACAAGTTGAAACAATTCGGGGCCCCACGCTCCCTGGTTGATCGTCTGAGCTCAAACTCTGGCATGGGTGAGTTGGTCGGACCATTGCTGCACTGTGGCGCGGCTGATCTGACAGGACTGTTGGGAATGGTGGGTTCATCCTCTTGATTGACAGCGATGTCGATTGCTGGTTGGGTGTGTGTTGGTGGATCGATGACGGTAATGTCCTCTTCAGGTTGTTCCTGGTTGTCAGTGAATCTCTGTTTGGTCTGATCCAAATGCTTTCTGCACGTTTGTCCATTCAGTAGTTTGACTATAAACACTCTATTACCCTCCTTGGCCAAGACAGTGCCAGCAACCCATTTAGGGCCATGACTGTAATTAAGGACAAACACAGGGTTGTTAACATCAATGTCACGCGATACAGCCATGCGATCGTGGTACATGTTTTGCTGGTGATGCCGGGTTTCCACATGATCATTTAGATCCGGGTGGACTAGGGAGAGCCTGGTTTTGAGCTCTCTCTTCATTAACAATTCTGCAGGGGGAGCCCCAGTGAGCGAGTGGGGTCGCGTCCAGTAGCGGAGCAGAACCTGAGATAAGCAGGTCTGCAAGGAGCCTTCTGTCACGCGTTTCAAGCTCTGCTTGATAGTTTGGACTGCCCGTTCCGCTTGACCGTTGGATGCGGGCTTAAACGGGGCAGACCTGACATGCTTGATGCCATTGCGGGTCATAAACTCGTTGAATTCCGAGCTGGTGAAGCACGGTCCATTGTCACTGACAAGGACGTCGAGCAAGCCATAGGTGGCGAACATAACCCGGAGGCTTTCAATGGTGGCAGTGGATGTGCTGAATGACATGATTACGCATTCAATCCATTTAGAATAAGCGTCCACTACAACAAAAAACATCTTTCCGAGAAAGGGGCCAACAAAATCTACGTGGTTCCTGGACCACAGTTTGGAGGGCCATGATCACAGACTCAATGGAGCCTCCCTTGGTGCATTGCTCAATTGTGCGCACGTGTTACACTGGTGTACACATGACTCTAAGTCCGAGTCAATGCCGGGCCACCAAACAGTCGACCTGGCTATTGCCTTCATCATGACTATGCCTGGGTGGGTATTGTGTAGGTCGCATATAAACATTTCCCTGCCCTTTTTTTTCAAAACCAAGCGATTACCCCAAAAGAGACAATCCGACTGGATGGACATTTCAGCTTTGAGACGGTGAAATTTTGCATTTCCCCGGGAACAGCCAACCAGTTCCCATTGAGGAAGCAACTTTTTACAAGTGATTGCACAGGATCCTGGCGAGCAGTGATGGATGACCCCTCACTCTCAAAAGCATCCATGACCAGAAGCAAGTCTGCTGGTTGCGCCATTTCCACCCCGGTCTTGGGCAATGGTAGCTGACTGAGGGCATCAGCACAGTTCTCCGTGCCTGGTCTGTGACGGATAACGTAGTCATAGGTGGACAATGTTAGTGCCCATCATTGGATGCAGGACGAAGCATTGGTGTTTATACCTTTGTTTTCTGAAAACAGTGAAATGAACGGTGTGTGGTCGGTTTCACTCTCAAACCGCAGTCCAAATAGGTATTGGTGCATTTTCTTAACCCCACATACACATGCTAACGCCTCTTTCTCGACCATACTGTAGGCTCTTTCAGCCTTAGACAGACTTCTAGACGTGTATGCAGCCGGTTGAAGTTTGCCCGATACATTGGTTTGCTGTAACACACAGCTGACCCTGTACGAAGATGCATCACAAGCTAGCACTAATCGTTTACACGAGTCATACAGTACAAGTAACTTATTAGAACAAAGTAGCTTTCCAGCCTTCTCAAAGACTGTCTCTTGAGATTTACCACAAACCCAGTCGTCACCCTTATGTAGCAACATGTGCAAATAGTTGAGAAGTCCCAGGAACGAACGCAGCTCCGTCACATTCTGTGGTCTGGATGCATTCTTGATGGTCTCTGTCTTTGAGTCCGTGGGTCTGATGCCGTCTGCCGCAATCTTTCTCCCAAAAAGTTCAACCTCCGGTGCCAGGAAAACACACTTGGATCATTTCAGCCTGAGTCCCACTCTATCTCGTCGACTTAGAACCTCTTCCAGGTTGTGCAGGTGTTCGGTGGTGTCACGACCGGTGATCAGGCTGTCGTCTTGAAACACAACGGTGGGTGGAGCTGCGGAATACCAAAGGGCAGAAAACGCTAGTGGCAGTTGTGTACAGACCACCAAATGGTAGTGGTGAGGCTGGGGACAGCATCAAACAAGAAATTAGGGATGCGTGCAATAAAGGTATAGCAGTTATCATAGGCGACTTTAATCTACATATAGATTGGGCTAACCAAACTGGTAGCAATACGGTGGAGGAGGATTTCCTGGAGTGTATTAGGGATGGTTTTCTAGACCAATATGTCGAGGAACCAACTAGAGGGCTGGCCATCCTAGACTGGGTGATGTGTAATGAGAGAGGATTAATTAACAATCTTGTTGTGCGAGGCCCCTTGGGGAAGAGTGACCATAATATGGTAGAATTCTTTATTAAGATGGAGAGTGACACAGTTAATTCAGAGACTAGGATCCTGAACTTAAGGAAAGATAACTTCGATGGTATGAGACGGGAATTGACTAGAATAGACTGGCGAATGATACTTAAAGGGTTGACAGTGGATAGGCAATAGACAGGAGTGAGAGTGAAGGGGGGGAGAGAGTGAAGGGGAGTGAGAGTGGAGGGGGAGTGAGAGTGGAGGGGGAGTGAGTGAGAGTGAAGGGGGAAAGAGAGAGTGAAGGGGGTAGAGAGTAAGTTGAGGGGGGAGAGAGTGAGTGGGATGGAGTGAGGGGGAGAGTGAAGGAATGAGGAGGGAGGGAGAGAGTAAGTGAATGAGGAGAGAGTATGGGCTGGCCCGTGCTGCCCCCGGGCCCTCACCTCTTCTGGGCCCCAGTCACTTCCCTCTACAGACTCTTGCCGCACCTTCGCCCCTCCTGCTGTGCCTGCCCGCACTGCAATCAGCGACCTGACTTCGCAGCTGTCGCCCTCCTGCAGCAGCACGCGCTCGGTCTGTGCAGCAGAGCTGATCTCCAGTTAGTCTTGGGTAATCCTGGCCACTGGACCAAGACCCAGCTCTGTCAAGCCCGTGTGGTGGCTGGTGTGCAACGGCCACCACATGTTAAAAAAATCCATGCACAGGCATCTTCCACCCTTCATGATGTAGTTCGGGATCTGGACTATTAAGTCCTTCAGTGAAACACCTGTGAACTTATCCCTTTTTGGCGTGGAAGAAATTCATCCTCGCTTCGAGGGACTGCCTATGATGATGAATGGTAAACATTTAAAGATCACATGGATGAATTTCAACAATTGTACTTCCCTGTCTGGAGTAAAAATAAAACAGGGAAGGTAGCTCAACCGTGGCTAACAAGGGAAATTAAGGATAGTGTTAAATCCAAGGAAGAGGCATATAAATTGGCCAGAAAAAGCAGCAAACCTGAGGACTGGGAGAAATTTAGAATTCAGCAGAGGAGGACAAAGAGGTGGAAAATAGAGTATGAGAGGAAGCTTGCTGGGAACATAAAAACTGACTGCAAAAGCTTCTATAGATATGTGAAGAGAAAAATATTAGTGAAGACAAACATAGGTCCCTTGCAATCAGAATCAGGTGAATTTATAATGGGGAACAAAGAAATGGCAGACCAATTGAACAAATGCTCTGGTTCTGTCTTCACGAAGGAAGACACAAATAACCTTCCGGAAATACTAGGGGACCGAGGGTCTAGTGAGAAGGAGGAATTGAAGGAAATCCTTATTTGTTGGGAAATTGTGTTAGGGAAATTGATAGGATTGAAAACCAATAAATCCCCAGGGCCTGATAATCTGATTCCCAGAGTACTTAAGGAAATGGCCCTGGAAATAATGGATGCATTGGTGATCATTTTCCAACAGTCTAACGACTCTGGATCAGTGCCTATGGACTGGAGGCTAGCTAATGTAACACCACTTTTTAAGAAAGGAGGCAGAGGGAAAATGGGTAATTATAGACCGGTTAGCCTGACATCAGTAGTGGGGAAAATGTTGGAATCAGTTATTAAAGATGAAATAGTTGCGCATTTGGAAAGCAGTGACAGAATCGGTCCAAGTCAGCTTAGATTTATGAATGGGAAATCATGCTTGACAAATCTTCTAGAAATTTTGAGGATGTAACTCATAGAGTGGACAAGGGAGAAACAGTGGATGTGGTGCATTTAGACCTTCAAAAGACTTTTGACAAGGTCCCACACAAGTGATTGATGTGCAAAATTAAAGGACATGGTATTGGGGGTAATGTACTGATGTGGATAGAGAACTGGTTGGCAGACAGGAAGCAGAGAGTCGGGATAAACGGGTCCTTTTCAGAATGGCAGGCAGTGACTAGTGGGATGCCACAGGGCTCAGTGCTGGGACCCCAGCTCTTTACAATATACATCAATGATTTAGATGAAGGAATTGAGTGTAATATCTCCAAGTTTGCAGATGACACCAAGCTGGGTGGTGGTGTGAGCTGTGAGGGGGATGCTAAGAGGCTGCAGGGTGATTTGGACAGGTTTGGTGAGTGAGCAGATGCAGTATGATATGAATAAATGTGAGTTTATCCACTTTGGTGGCAAAAACACAAAGGCAGAATATTATCTAATGGCAGCAGATTAGGAAAATGGGAGGTGCAACGAGATCTGGGTGGCATGGTACATCAGTCATTGAAAGTTGTCATGCAGGTACAGCAGGTGGTGAAGAAGACAAATGGTATGTTGGCCTTCATAGCTAAGGGAATTGAGTATAGGAGCAGGGAGGTCTTACTGCAGTTGTACAGGGCCTTGGTGAGGCCTCACCTGGAATATTGTGTTCAGTTTTGGTCTCCTAATCTGAGGAAGGACGTTCTTGATATTGAGCGAGTGCAGCGAAGGTTCACCAGACTGATTCCAGGGATGGCAGGACTGACATATGAGGAGAGACTGGATCGACTGGGCCTGTATTCCCTGGAGTTCAGAACGATGAGAAAGCATCTCATAAAAACTGTATAAAATTCTGACGGAACTGGACAGATTATATGTTGGGGAAGTCCAGAGTCAGGGGACACAGTCTAAGGATAAGGGAATGCCACTTAGGACTGAGATGAGGAGAAACTTCTTCACTCAGAGAGTTGTTAACCTGTGGAATTCTTTACCGCAGAGAGTTGTTGATGCCAGTTCGTTGGATATATTCAAGACGGAGTTAGATATAGCCTTTACGGCTAAAGGGATCAAGGGGTATGGAGAGAAAGCAGGAAAGGGGAAATGATCTGCCATGATCTTATTGAATGGTGGTGCAGGCTCGAAGGGCCGAATGGCCTACTCTTGCACCTATTTTCTATGTTTCTATGTTTCAGCAGACTCTCCGTGTTCCTCTGGAAGATGGCAACAGCCGAGCAAATCCCAAAAGGGCACCTGTGATATATAAACAGTCCTTTGTGCGTGTTGATGCACGTCAATCTTTTCGAAGATTCAGCCAGCTTCTGTTTTATGTCGGCGGAGGTTAGGTCCAACTTGGTGAACGACTTACACCTCCCCGCCCCTCCGTCCGCTAACATTGCGAACAGGTTATCCGTCTTGAGTAGTGGGTACTTGTCTTGTAACAAGACTCGGTTGATTGTTACCTTGTCGTCTCTGACCGTGCCATCGCTTTTCAACACCGGAACAATCGGACTGGCCCACTCGTTGAACTTGACTGGCAATATGATTCCCTCTCGTTGAAGTCTGTCCAGTTCGATCTCGACTTTCTCCCTCATCATATATGGAACCACTCAAGCCTTGTGATGACGGGCCTTGCATCGGGGATGAGATGGATCTGCACCTTGGCGCCTGTGAAGTTTCCGATGCCTGGTTGAAATAGCGACAGAAACTTGCTCAGCACTTGGGTGCACGAGGCATCATCCACTGAAGATAGTGCCTTGATGTCATATCAGTTCCATCGAATCTTTCCCAGCCAACTTCTGCCAAATAGCGTTGGACCATCGCCTGGTACAATCCACAGTGATAAATCATGCACAGCTCCATCATACGATACCTTAACTGCCGCACTGCCAATGACTCTTTGGTGTAGGTGTGCAGCTTTGTCTGAATCGGGCTCAGTTTGGGCCTTTGTGCCTTGTTGCCCCACAGTTTCTCAAAAGCCTTCTGGCTCATAATTGGCTGACTCGCCCCCATGTCCAACTCCATCGATACCAGAATACCGTTCAATTTGACTTTCAGCATGATAGGAGGGCTCTTGGTAGTGAAGGTGTGTACCCCATACACTTCTTCCTCAGGTTGAGTTGCCTCTCTTGTTTGTTCTGCGTGATCCACACCGGATTGATCTTCCTCTGCCAACTCTGCCACGTGGTGAGTCGCAGCACTCTTGCACATTCGCTGGAGGTGCCCCATTGTTTCGCAGCCTTTGCACATGTAGTGCTTGAATCGACATTCATGGGCTCGAAGATTACCCCCGCAGCACCAACATGGTGCTAAAGAATTTGCATTCACGTCCAATGGTGGATTCTGAGCCATCCTAGATCTTGCAGCTGCAGACGTGTAGACCCTGCCATATGCAGTTCTGCCTGCTAGTGATGTTATTTTATGCACAGTACTTGCTGGTGAGCTTTGATGCTGGGAAGATATCTGTCTGGTATTATCGCTCGTGGCTATGAATGCCTGGGCTATCGTGATGGCCTTGCTCAGGTCTAGTAATTTGGCGGACAGCAGCTTGCAAAGAATGACCTCGTGGCCGATGCCAAGCACAAAAAAGTCCCGCAGCATTTCCCCCAAAAATCCAGCAAATTCGCAAGTTCCCGCAAGGCGTCTCAGGTCGGCGATATAACTCGCCACGTCCTGGCCCTCGGAGCAGTGGTGCGTGTAGAAGTGATACCTGGCCATCAAACGCTCCTTCGGCTTGAGGTGGTTCCAAACCAGTGTACACAACTCTGTATAAGTCTTCTCCGCTAGTTTCTCTGGTGCTAGCAGATTCTTGATGAGGCTGTATATTGTGGACATACACACGGTGAGGAGAATCGCCCTGCGCTTGATCACTTTATCGTCCCCATCCAGCTCATTGGCCATGAAGTACTGGTCGAGACGCTCAATGAAGGTTTCCCAATTATCACCCTCTACAAATCTCTCTAAAATACCAACGGCAGCCATGACCGCATGAAAGTTCGTAATCTGTTACTCATCACCAATTGTTAGGTATGGAAGAACTCCACAAGACTGAGTGCTGTGAGCTAAAACTGATGTGACCTTAGTCTCTTTACTACAACTCCAGAGTGCCTAAGCAGCATGGCAGACAATCTTTTATACTCCCTTGCACAAGGTGTGCAGGTGACCCTTGGGCCTCTAACAGTTGCACCCTCTGGTGGCAAGTCTTACACAGTTACAATGTTTACATACATAACACCACCATTTTATTTTTCTGCTCAAAATAATGAGATAGATCCACTTCATTTTACCCATCAAGTTTCAAATCCCTGCTGCCACCTAGCCAAAGTTATACCTGCAATTTTTAGCAATTGAACAAGTAGTTATTGTTTACTAAGTCATCCTGTGAGAGAAACTGTAGAAATATAGAAAAATGACAGACAGTTACTTTGACATAGAGAACTCTAAAGCTGAATGCTGCACATATTCTGGTGGCTTATGCTGTTTATTTCCTGTCACTTAATCCTGCTATGAAAGGTTATTAAGAAAGGAAGACTTGCACTTATATACTCGCATCTTTCAGAAGCATTTCAAAACGCTTAACATACAATGAATTATTTTGATGTGCAGACACTGTTGATGTATAGGCAAATGCAGCAACTATTTTGCACATGGCAAGAACCTATAAACAACGGCAAAATCATATAAAGAACAATGAGATGCTTGAAAACTTAATTTGTTTCTATTTAAGGGACATCTATTGACCAACCAGAAGGGCTCCTTACTTATATTCCAAACAGTGCTGTGGGATCTTTATTGTCCATCTAAATAGCCAGATGGACCCTTGATTTTAGCTTTCATCCAAAGGCCAGCATTCCTGACAATGTAACGTTCCCTCATTAATATACGGGAGCAAAACCTTAGTTTAGAAGTTCAAAGTATTAGTATGGGGCTTGAACCCAAAATCTCATGAACCACAGGGCAGAACTGTCCCAACTGAACTCATATATTGTACTTCAGCAAAAGCTATTACTAAGGTACTAGGAAGTTAATCTTCCAGCCTGAGGTACACATTTGTAAAGCATAATTCTCACTCATTCATCATGCAGCATTCAGTCATTCACCCTATTAGCCATTTTAAACTTGGAATATGTGGAAGGATTTTGAAAATCACAATTAATAGGGAAGGGTTTCACACATTCCCCCTTCTGGTTGTTCTGACTTCACAAACTATTAGATTGTAACAGATCCCAAAGGATAGGTAGGGAAATGTATTTTATGGTGCTGAAATACAAAAAATTGAAAAGATTTTGTTATGTATGCAATAAAGGTTCAAACTGACTACTGTTTAACTAAGCAAGGTACAACCTTGGTTCTGCTTTGTTTAGGCCCAAAGTGCCTGACTCACAAAATGGCTGGCTTTTTATACCAGAGCAGCACCATGTGCGTGCTGCTCAGTGGCCTCCAACAATGACACCATCTGGTGGCTACAAACAGCATGTACATACATGACAGGTTTATGTATATTTTGTGGTTGGCAAGGTGCAGCATCTGATGAATTGAACTGTCATATCCCAGCGACAGAAATAGAAATGGCCAATGGTCTGGATTTTAACTCCCCCTGCTTGGCGAAAACGAGGCTGGGGTTTGGAGGGGGTGGGGGCTTTAGCGGTGGGGGGGCATGTCAGATCGAACTGTGGACTTAACCCACTCCTTTCCGGCTCCGCCCTGGCTGACTGCACTTTTAAATGTGCAGGCTCCAACGGCAGCATAGGGACCCGAGCTGCCATTCTGAGGCCTGAGCAGGGGAGCAGTGGTGGATCCAAACGTGCTGGGAACCGGAAGTGGTAGGTCTTAAAAAATATATTTAGATTCCTTGTAGACTAGGAGGAGCAGCAGTACTCCCTGAGCAAGGCTCTCTCCTCCCACCTCGATGGGGATTTTCCACCCAGAGCCTTCCGATGGACTTACCTTGTGCCTTGGACTTCTGCCGTGGGTCCCCCACTGGCATAATAAGAACATAACAACATAAGAAATAGGAGCAGGAGTAGGCCATTTGGCCCCTCGAGCCTGCTCCGCCATTTAATAAGATCATGGCTGATCTGATCATGGACTCAGCTTCACTTCCCTGCCTGCTCCCCATAACCCTTTACTCCCTTATTGCTCAAATCCTGTTGCCAAAATTCCCACTCCCACCCAGCAGCCAGGCTGTAATTCCTGCCAGGTTTGGGTGGGAGTCTGATCTTAAATGAGGCCAGGAGACAAAATATCCCCCTCCCCACTCCCATCCAAACCCTCACCCCGCAACCACGCGCATTGATCCCACACCAAGTTAAAGTCAAGGCCATCAAATCTGTTCTCTTCCAGGCATTGCTCTTAAATTCTTGTTCATTAATTGTAACAGCCTATCAATGTCCTGAGTGTGGAGGTGACTATTTAGTATCTGTAGAAAAGTGATAAAGCAGAGTCTAACAACTCAAAAAGGTTGAAACTGTGGCGTGATATTAGTGATGAATGCTTTAACCTATTTATCTTAAAACCTTATACAAACATACTAACACATTCATTGCTAATATTGCACAGGGTGATTTCAACCCAAATAATGTCTATATCCAGCAAATGTGACTCAACAAATACGCAAACGAATGGCGAATCTTGCGTTCATGGGAGACAAATCAGTTAAATCTCACAATACAAATAACCACCATAGATTTGACAGTGGTGTCTCGATTTTCACATCCCTTGTTTTGTTTTAGCAAATACTGAGCAGCAAATAGGAGAAAATAAATTGTAAAAGTCATCAGATTAGTCTGCTGACAGTGCACAACAGAACAAACTGCAGTTTGAAAACTCCTCAATTAAAGAAACAAATGTTAGCATGGCATGAAGAAGGCAAGTTATTTGTTGTTGTAACCAAGCCACTCATATTTTCCCTTCCACCGGGGATGTAGCAAACATGCTGCACAGTATAGAAACTCACAGGATTTGTCACGGGATTTGTCCTACACAAAAGGTTTCACTCCAAGCTGAATACAATCTCTACAATACAGTCTAGTTGATGTTCTACAGAGTGATATCTTGGGCTACCCACATATCTGACAGGCTCTCCTTCTGCAGGTCAGAAAACTAAAGATATGTCAAGGGTTTTATGTGATGCAAGATTGCACAAGACACACAAGTATCAGAAGGCAGCAGAGGCAGACTTCTTCATTCTGATTGTATCTAAGGCTCCCACGACCTGTGACGGCAGAATGATTAAAATGTTCAGCAAACACACTACTTGCTGCATTTATTTTTGATTAGATGAGAATCAGGGTTGGCTACATGGATGTGTAAAAAACACACAAAAACCCCCAATGTTACAAGTGGTTTCATGTTCTTTAATCTTCCTGTTTTTGACTTATCCTTCATGGACCACAGCAGCAATTTTACATGAAAATAAGTAGCATGTTTGTTTTTAGATGTGTATGCGTGCATTTTGATATTCTTTGAGATTGCTCATATTCTCCATTCCTGGACAGGCACTTTTCCAGCTAATACACAAAGTAATGTGTCTTTGAAAAAGGATGTTCTCGTCTGCAAGGTTTAATGTGGTGCAAATATTCATTCTGTGAAATGTGAAGCCTGACTTAGAGCATTATCATTACCATATTACAAGTACTAGTCTCATACAGGTAACAGTATAACGGAACCTGAAAGACTCTAGTTACACTGACATCTATGCTTTGCTCTCTGGCCGATGACAAAGGAGCTCTGTACCTCCACGTGAGCTCATATGCGAAGAGCTCCACTTACCATTTTAATGTCAGGTGGGGGCTTCAGCTTTAAATATATCAAGATTTAAATTTAAAAAGAAATGCTAAGTGTAACCTAGTTCCTGAAGCGGGTGGGGAGCCGGGGGGGAAAGGGGCTCATATCTTTGGCCTTCAGTGCGGTGCTGAATCACATCAGACCTGACACCTAGGTTATTCCTTTCGTGCAGCAGGGTAACGACATGAAACAAGTTCATACAAAGGGACATTATAGCTTGGTCAAAGAGGTCGGTTTTACAAAACATCTCAAAGCAGGAGAAAAAGGCAGAGAATTCCAGAGCTTACAGCCTAGATGGCTTAAGACACGGCTGTCAATGGTGGGCTGAAGGAAGTGGGCGCTGCACAAGAGGCCAGAGTTGGAGGAACGCAGAGTTCTTGGAAGACGGTAAGGCTGGCAGAGGTTACAGAGATAGGGAGGGGTGAGGCCATGGAGGAATTTGAACACGAGGATAAGAATTTAAAAATCAAAGCGTCATTCGTCTATTCATCATAGCTCAATCCATCAATTATCTATCATTTATCAATCATTAATCCAAATGTTTTTCATTTACCTATTATTTATGCGTCTGACTTTTATCAATGATCAATTTATCAAATATTAATCATCATTCCTCCATCTACCATTGATTAATGTGTTTGTCATCCATTTATTATTCATCTGTCTGTGGTTTATTTGTGCTTTTTTAACTTTGAATTATTTGAATGAAAATTCATCTATTTGTCACTTATCTATCAGTCAACTATCTGTTATATAGCTCTTATTTATAGGTCTTTAATTTACCTAAGATTCATTAACTATCATTCTTGTATTTATCATACTTCTAGCACTAAAAAGAAAAAAGAAAGACTTCTATTTATATTGGGGCTTTCATGACCACTGGACATCTCAAAGCACTCGGCAGCCAATGAAGTACTTTTGAAGTGCAGTCACTGTTGTAATTAGGAAACGCGGCAAGCTCCCTCAAACAGCAATAATCTGTTTCAGTGATGTTGGTTGAGGGATAAATATTGGCCAGGACACCAGGGATAACTCTCCTTCTCGTCTTTGAAATAGTGTCATGGGATCTTTTACATCTACCTGAGAGGGAAGATGGTGCCTCAGTTTAACACCTCATCCAAAAGGCAGCACCTCTGACAGTGCAGCACTCCCTCAGTACTGCACCGGAGTATCAGCCTGGATTTGTGTGCTCAAGTCTCTAGAGTGCGACTTGATCCCACAACCTTCAGACACAGAGGTGATAGTGCTACCCACTGAGCCATGGCTGACACTGTAATATTCTTCTTTCATATGGTAGTAGCAAAGCAAATCAAATGTCAATATCTAAGTCAGATATCCAGCTTCCGATGTAACAAAGTGGATATTTTGTAAACTGCCTGAAAATTTCTTCTGAGGGCAGTACTCAATGATGTGCTCCAGGATCTGTTTAGGAGCTCCACAGTTGCATGATGGGGATGACCAGTTCTGAGGCGGTTGATGCTTGTCCACTGTGCGAGAGAGCACTGCGGGGAGCAGCGCGTGCTGCTGCAGGAGGGCGACGGCCGCGAAGACAGTTCATTGATTGCAGTGCGAGCAGGCACAGCAGGAGGGGCAAAGGAGCAGCAAGAGTTTGTAGATTGAAGTGACCAGGGCTCAGGAGAGGCGTGAGTTTGGGGCCCAGAAGAGGCGAGGGCCCAGGGGCAGCACGGGCCAGCCACACTGCGATATGTGTGCGCGCTAGGTCCATGCAGCAGAGCTGGTCTCAAGTCGTCTTGGGTCATCCTTGCCACTGGACCAAGACCTAGCTCTGTCAAGCCCGTGTGGTGGCTGGTGTGCAACGGCCACCACCACACGTTAAAAAAATCCACGCACAGGCATCTTCCACCCTTCAACATGTAGTTCGGGATCTGGAATATTAGGTCTTTCATCGAAATACCTGTGAACTTATCCCTTTTTGGCATGGAAGCAAGTCATCCTCGCTTCGAGGGACTGTCTATGATGATAATGATGATGACTGTTTGCGAGCAAGGTTTGATCCTTCAGGTTGCATTGTGGGGTGGATAATGACAGCATTCTCTCAGCCCACCTGTCACATGACCTTAGCTCTTCGATCACAACTAATGTCGTCTCACAGGACACCAAACTTGTTGTCAAATTGACACTGTAATTAATCTAGCTGTCATTATCTATTTATCAATAAGATATCTGTCGTTCATCTATCTTTAGCTCATTTATCTGTTGTACATTCATCTATTGTTATCTGTAATTACTTTATTTATGATTCATTTATTTATCATTAATCTTTCTCATTTATCTCATTCATCTATCTGTTATTTTTCTGGCATTTATCGTTAATCGATCTATGATGTATCAGTTATCGCTTGTGCATCTTTCTATCATCTATGTAACAGTTATTTATTTGGCAATTGTTTATGCTGTTATCGATCTATCTTTTTTCTGTCACTCATGTGCCATTCAATTGTTTATCATTCTTCTATCTGGCATTCAATTATCCATCTTTTATCTATGTGTCATTTTATTTATCCATCATTTGTCTATCATCCATTCATCTATCTGTCACTTAACTGTCTTTTATCCACGTATCATTCATCCAACCATTAAAAAAGAAAGCAAGACTTGCATTTATATAGTGCCTTTCAGTCTCAGGATGTCCCAAAGTATCACAGCCAATGAAATACTTTTAAAGTGTTGTCACATAATCCAGGTATGAACGCACATTTAAAAACAAACGTGTTATTTTTTTCATGCAAAAATTATTTTCATGCTGCTGTGATCCATGAAGGATAAATCAAAAACAGGAAGATTGAAGAACATGAAATCATCTTTCAGATGAAACATTAAACCAAGGCCCCGTCTGCTCACATAGGTGGACGTAAAAGATCCCATGGCACTATTTCAAAGAAGAGCAGGTGAGTTATCCCCATGTCCTGGCCAATATTTATTCTGCAATCAACATCACTAAAACAGATTATCTGGTCATTATTATATTGCTGTTTGTGGGAGCTTGCTGTGTGTAAATTGGCTGCCACGTTTCCGACATTACAACAGTGACTATACTTCAAAAAGTACTTCATTGGTTGTAAATTGCTTTGGGGCGTCCGATGGTTGTGGAAGGCACTGTAGAAAAATGCAATTATTTTTTTCATGTGTAACATTGGGGGTTTTTGTGTGTTTTTCACACATCCATGTAACCAACCCCGACTCTTATCCAATTGAAAATCAATGCAGCAAATACTTGGTCAAAATAAATGAGTGATAGAGACGCAATGTCCAAAACGGCCTCCTCCTGCACCTAAATTCCTATCAAATGTGCCAGTATTATTCTGCACTCTGTTTCCAATACTCCTGATAAACAGTTCATGATGAAAGGATTAATGAAGCAGAGTGTTCCTTCAGCATCCCTAATTAAAACAGTGAAGTTAAAGCCAACACAACATTGCACCATCTAAGATGACAATGATTGTAGTATACCACATTACAGGTCTCTTGGAGACAGAGGTAACAAAAATTATCACTTGACATTTATACATTTTTTTTTAAACTCCCACTGAATAGAAAATGGTCAGCTGAGGGAAGTGCTTTGATGGGCTGAATGACCTTTATTCACCTTTCAGTTTTCTTATATCGTACCAATTGACAGATTCATTGTATCATAGTTAGTTCCAGTAAATACCATGCAGAAAATGAACAAGAGCTGCACCAATATATTAAAAATATTGTGCAACTTGCCTCGCCTTGTTAGTGCTCTGCAACCCGATATTTTTAGGTTATCTAATTGCCAGCCTCCACCTTGTAAGATGGTATTCCGAATTGATATAGAATGTTTTGGCACCGTGGCTGGCTCTGTTGCACAGGAGGGCAGCAAAAAGAGTGGGAGAGCGATAGTGATAGGGGATTCAATGGTGAGGGGAATAGATAGGTGTTTCTGCGGCCGCAACCGAGACTCCAGGATGGTATGTTGCCCCCCTGGTGCAAGGATCAAGGATGTCTCGGAGCGGGTGCAGGACATTCTAAAAAGGGAGGGAGAACAGCCAGTTGTCGTGGTGTACATTGGTACCAACGACATAGGTAAAAAAAGGGATGAGGTCCTACGAAACAAATTTAAGGAGCTAGGAGCTAAATTAAAAAGTAGGACCTCAAAAGTAGTAATCTCAGGATTGCTACCAGTGCCACGTGCTAGTCAGAGTAGGAATCGCAGGATAGCGCAGATGAATACGTGGTTTGAGCAGTGGTGCAGCAGGGAGGGATTCAAATTCCTGGGGCATTGGAACCGGTTCTGGGGGAGGTGGGACCAGTACAAACCGGACGGTCTGCACGTGGGCAGAACCAGAACCAATGTCCTAGGGGAGTGTTTGCTAGTGCTGTTGGGGAGGAGTTAAACTAATATGGCAGGAGGATGGGAACCAATGCAGGGAGAGAGAGGGAAACAAAAAGGAGGCAAAAGCAAAAGACAGAAAGGAGATGAGGAAAAGTGGAGGGCAGAGAAACCCAAGGCAAAGAACAAAAAGGGCCACTGTACAGCAAAATTCTAAAAGGACAAAGGGTGTTAAAAAAACAAGCCTGAAGGCTTTGTGTCTTAATGCAAGGAGTATCCGCAATAAGGTGGATGAATTAACTGTGCAAATAGATGTTAACAAATATGATGTGATTGGGATTACGGAGACGTGGCTCCAGGATGATCAGGGCTGAGAACTCAATATCCAGGGGTATTCAACATTCAGGAAGGATAGAATAAAAGGAAAAGGGGGTGGGGTAGCATTGCTGGTTAAAGAGGAGATTAATGCAATAGTTAGGAAAGTCATTAGCTTGGATGATGTGCAATCTATATGGGTAGAGCTGCAGAACACCAAAGGGCAAAAAACGTTAGTGGGAGTTGTGTACAGACCTCCAAACAGTAGTAGTGATGTTGGGGAGGGCATCAAACAGGAAATTAGGGGTGCATGCAATAAAGGTGCAGCAGTTATAATGGGTGACTTTAATATGCACATAGATTGGGCGAACGAAACTGGAAGCAATACAGTGGAGAAGGATTTCCTGGAGTGCATAAGGGATGGTTTTCTAGACCAATATGTCGAGGAACCAACTAGGGGGGAGGCCATCTTAGACTGGGTGTTGTGCAATGAGAGAGGATTAATTATCAATCTCATTGTGCGAGGCCCCTTGGGGAAGAGTGACCATAATATGGTGGAATTCTGCATTAGGATGGAGAATGAAACAGTTAATTCAGAGACCATGGTCCAGAACTTAAAGAAGGGTAACTTTGAAGGTATGAGGCGTGAATTGGCTAGGATAAATTGGCGAATGATACTTAAGGGGTTGACTGTGGATGGGCAATGGCAGACATTTAGAGACCGCATGGATGAACTACAACAATTGTACATTCCTGTCTGTCATAAAAATAAAAAAGGGAAGGTGGCTCAACCGGGGCTATCAAGGGAAATCAGGGATAGTATTAAAGCCAAGGAAGTGGCATACAAATTGGCCAGAAATAGCAGCGAACCCGGGGACTGGGAGAAATTTAGAACTCAGCAGAGGAGGACAAAGGGTTTGATTAGGGCAGGGAAAATGGAGTACGAGAAGAAGCTTGCAGGGAACATTAAGGCGGATTGCAAAAGTTTCTATAGATATGTAAAGAGAAAAATGGTAGTAAAGACAAACGTAGGTCCCCTGCAGTCAGAATCAGGGGAAGTCATAACGGGGAACAAAGAAATGGCAGACCAATTGAACAAGTACTTTGGTTCGGTATTCACTAAGGAGGACACAAACAACCTTCCGGATATAAAAGGGGTCAGAGAGTCTAGTAAGGAGGAGGAACTGAGGGAAATCCTTATTAGTCGGGAAATTGTGTTGGGGAAATTGATGGGATTGAAGGCCGATAAATCCCCAGGGCCTGATGGACTGCATCCCAGAGTACTTAAGGAGGTGGTCTTGGAAATAGCGGATGCATTGACAGTCATTTTCCAACATTCCATTGACTCTGGATCAGTTCTTATCGAGTGGAGAGTAGCCAATGTAACCCCACTTTTTAAAAAAGTAGGGAGAGAGAAAACAGGGAATTATAGACCGGTCAGCCTGACCTCAGTAGTGGGTAAAATGATGGAATCAATTATTAAGGATGTCATAGCAGCACATTTGGAAAAAGGTGACATGATAGGTCCAAGTCAGCATGGATTTGTGAAAGGGAAATCATGCTTGACAAATCTTCTGGAATTTTTTGAGGATGTTTCCAGTAAAGTGGACAAGGGAGAACCAGTCGATGTCGTATATTTGGACTTTCAGAAGGCTTTTGACAAGGTCCCACACAAGAGATTAATGTGCAAAGTTAAAGCACATGGGATTGGGGGTAGTGTGCTGACATGGATTGAGAACTGGTTGTCAGACAGGAAGCAAAGAGTAGGAGTAAATGGGCACTTTTCAGAATGGCAGGCAGTGACTAGTGGGGTACCGCAAGGTTCTGTGCTGGGTCCCCAGCTGTTTACTTTGTACATTAATGATTTAGACGAGGGGATTAAATGTAGTATCTCCAAATTTGCAGATGACACGAAGTTGGGTGGCAGTGTGAGCTGCGAGGAGGATGCTATGAGGCTGCAGAGTGACTTGGAATGGTTAGGTGAGTGGGCAAATGCATGGCAGATGAAGTATAATGTGGATAAATGTGAGGTTATCCACTTTGGTGGTAAAAACAGAGAGACAGACTATTATCTGAATGGTGACAGATTAGGAAAAGGGGAGGTGCAACGAGACCTGGGTGTCATGGTACATCAGTCATTGAAGGTTGGCATGCAGGTACAGCAGGCGGTTAAGAAAGCAAATGGCATGTTGGCCTTCATAGCGAGAGGATTTGAGTACAGGGGCAGGGAGGTGTTGCTACAGTTGTACAGGGCCTTGGTGAGGCCACACCTGGAGTATTGTGTACAGTTTTGGTCTCCTAACTTGAGGAAGGACATTATTGCTATTGAGGGAGTGCAGCGAAGATTCACCAGACTGATTCTTGGGATGGTGGGACTGACCTATCAAGAAAGACTGGATCAACTGGGCTTGTATTCACTGGAGTTCAGAAGAATGAGAGGTGACCTCATAGAAACGTTTAAAATTCTGACGGGTTTAGACAGGTTAGATGCAGGAGGAATTTTCCCAATGTTGGGGAAGTCCAGAACCAGGGGTCACAGTCTAAGGATAAGGGGTAAGCCATTTAGGACCGAGATGAGGAGAAACTTCTTCACCCAGAGAGTGGTGAACCTGTGGAAATCTCTACCACAGAAAGTAGTTGAGGCCAATTCACTAAATATATTCAAAAAGGAGTTGGATGAAGTCCTTGCTACTCGTGGGATCAAGGAGTATGGCGAGAAAGCAGGAATGGGGTACTGAAGTTGCCTGTTCAGCCATGAACTCATTGAATGGCGGTGCAGGCTAGAAGGCCCGAATGGCCTACTCCTGCACCTATTTTCTATGTTTCTATGTTTTCTATGTTTTTGTTACACCATGCAATTGATAGTGAATAAAAAGGTGCAAGAAAAATACTAGTTCTTCAGCTAAGAAGCAATTCACATTTCAAATTGAAACTTAAGTTTTGCAATCAGTTGTAAAACAGAATCAATTTCCCAATGATAGAACTTTTAAAAATTTGTTCCTGGGATGTGGGCATCACTGGCAAGGCCAGAATTTATTGCCCATCCCTAATTGCCCTTGAGAAGATGGTGGTGAGCTGCCCTCTTGAACCACTGCAATCCGTATGGTGAAGGTGCTCCCACAGTGCTGTTGGATAGGGAGTTCCAGGATTTTGACCCAGCGACAATGAAGGAACGGCAATATTTTTCGAAGTCAGGATTATTTCTACAAGAATTGTTGAGGTGGGCTGGTGGTGGAGTAGATTGACAGCATGGCCAGTTAAAGGTGGGCTGATTATTGAATTTTCTTTCTTGCTTCCTAAGTATACACATCGGAGGTGGAATTCATCTTGGGCTTGTAGCGGAAAACGAGCAATAGCAAACCATCAAGTCCATGGAAAAGAAAATCAGGCGAGCAGTAAACGGGCTGCCAATTCCTTATCACCCACTTTGCACTGCCGCCCAAGACCAAGTGCAGCCCCATTTTTTGTCATAAAGGGTGAGCTACAATGGGTAGAGTTTCAGTAGAATTATAGAAATATAGAAACATAGAAAACAGGTGCAGGAGCAGGCCATTCAGCCCTTCGAGCCTGCACCACCATTCAATATGATCATAGCTGATCATGCAACTTCAGTACCCCACTCCTGCCTTCTCCCCATACCCCTGATCCCTTTAGCCGTAAGGGCCACATCTAACTCCCTTTTGAATATATCCAACGAGCTGGACTCAACAACTTTCTGTGGTAGAGAATTCCACAGGTTCACAATTCTCTGGGTGAAAAGGTATCTCCTCATCTCAGTCCTATATGGCTTTCCCCTTATCCTTCGTCTGTGACCCCTGGTTCTGGACTTCCCCAACATCGGCACATTCTTCCTGCATCTAACCTGTCCAATTCCGTCAGAATTTTATATGCTTCTATAAGATCTCCTCTCATTATTCTAAATTCCAGTGAATATAGGCCTAGTTGATCCAGTCTTTCTTCATATGTCAGTACAGCCATCCCGAGAATCAGTCTGGGGAACCTTCACTACGCTCCCTCAACAGCAAGAATGTCCTTTCTCAGATTAGGAGACCAAACTGCACATAATACTCAAGGTGTGGTCTCACCAAGGCCCTGAACAACCACAGTAAGAACTCCCTGCTCCTATATTCAAATCCTCTCGCTATGAAGGCCATCATGCCATTTGCTTTCTTGACCGCCTGCTGTACCTGCATGCCTACTTTTAATGACTGATGTACCATGACACCCAGGTCTCATTGCACCTCCCCTTTTACTAATCTGTCACCATTCAGATAATAATCTGCCTTCCTGTTTTTGCCACCAAAGTGGATAACCTCACATTTATCCACATTATACCGCATCTGCCATGCATTTGCCCACTCACCCAGTTGGGAGCAGCAGCGGGAGCAGGCAGACCTATGAGGGAAGCGGCAGCAGCAGAGCGCGGCAATAAAGCCCGAGGCTCGAGGCCCAGAGCGAGCTCGTCGGGAGCAGCAGCGGGAGCGCTTGGACCTGTGAGGGAAGTGGCGGCAGTGGAGCGCGGCAATAAAGCCCGAGGCTCGAGGCCCAGAGCGAGCTAGTCGGGAGCAGCAGCGGGAGCGCATGGACCTGTGAGGGAAGCGGCGGCAGCAGGATCAAAAGTAAGAGAGCAGTAAAAATTAATCGAAATGTGACGTCACAGCCAAGAGGGTAAGTGATTGGCTGGTTGAGTGGTGAATGGTTTTCTTTTTCTTGATCTATTTTCTTATTCTTAGCAGTAAGAAACCTTGTCATTGTTGCCAAATTATGTGATTTAAGGGTTAAGTCATGGCAGGAGATTCCAGAGCTGTGTCATGCACATCCTGTGCTGTGTGGGAAGACAGGGACGCATCCAGTGTCCCTGACGACTACATGTACAGGAAGTGCATCCTGCTACAGCTCCTGACAGACCGCATTGTGGCACTGGAGCTGCGCATGGACTAACTCTGGAGCATCCACGATGCTGAGGATGTCGTGAATAGCACGTATAGTGAGTTGGTCACACCGCAGGTAAAGGTTACACAGCCAGATAGGGAATGGGTGACCATCAGGAAGAGCAGTGGAAGGAAGGTAGTGCAGGGGTCCCCTGCGGTCACCTCCCTCCAAAACAGATACACCGTTTTGGGTGCTGTTGGGGGAGATAACTCATCAGGGGAAGGCAGCAGCAGCCAAGTTCATGGCACCAGGGGTGGCTCTGCTGCACAGGAGGGCAGGAAAAAGTGTGGGAGAGCTATAGTGATCGGGGATTCTATTGTAAGCGAAATAGATAGACGTTTCTGTAGCCGCAATCGAGACTCCAGGATGGTATGTTGCCTCCCTGGTGCAAGGGTCAAGGATGTCTCAGAGCGGCTGCAGCACATTCTGGAGGGGGAGGGTGAACAGCCAGCTGTCATGGTACATATAGGTACCAAAGATATAGGTAAATAATGGGATGAGGTCCTACAAGCTGAGTTTAGGGAGCTGGGAGTTAAATTAAAGAGTAGGACCTCAAAAGTAGTAATCTCAGGATTGCTACCAGTGCCACATGCTAGTCAGAGTAGGAATGGCAGGATAGCTCAGATGAATATGTGGCCTGAGAAGTGGTGGAGCAGGAAGGGTTTCAAATTCCTGGGACATTGGAACCGGTACTGGGGGAGATGGGACCAGTACAAACCGGACAATCTGCACCTGGGCAGGACTGGAACCAATGTCCTGGGGGGAGTGTTTGCGAGTGCTGTTGGGGAGGGGTTAAATTAATATGGTAGGGGGATGGGAACCTATGCAGGGAGAGAGAGGGAAGTAAAATGGGGGCAGAAGCAATAGATAGAAAAAAGAAAAGTAAAACTGGAGGGCAGAGAAACCCAAGGCAAAAATCAAAAATGGCCACATTACAGTAAAATTCTAAAGGGACAAAGTGTGTTAAAAAGACAAGCCGAAAGGCTCCATGCCCCAATGCGAGGACTATTCGTAATAAGGTGGACTCATTAACTGTGCAGGCAGCTATTAACGATGATATAATTGGGATTACGGAGACATGGCTCCAGGGCGACCAAGGCTGGGAACTTGGATGATGTGGAATCTGTATAGGTAGAGCTGCGGAATACCAAAGGGCAGAAAATGTTAGTGGGAGTTGTGAACAGACCACCAAACAGTAGTAGTAAGGTTGGGGACAGCATCAAACAAGAAATGAGGGATGCGTGCAATAAAGATACAGCAGTTATCATGGGCGACTTTAATCTATATATAGATTGGGCGAATCAAATTGGTAGCAATACAGTGGAGGAGGATTTCCTGGAGTGTATTAAGGATGGTTTTCTCGACCAATATATTGAGGAACCAACTAGAGGACTGGCCATCCTAGACTGGTAGATGTGTAATGAGAAAGGACTAATTAGCAATCTTGTTGTGCGAGGCCCCTTGGGAAAGAGTGACCATATAAGGTAGAATTCTTTATAAAGATGGAGAGTGACACAGCTAAGTCAGAGACTAGGGTCCTGAAATTAAAGAAAGGTAACTTCGATGGTTTGAGATGTGAATTGGCTAAAATAGACTGGCGAATGATACTTAAAGGGTTGACGGTGGATAGGCAATGGCAAACATTTAAAGATCATATGGATGAACTACAACAATTGTACATCCCTGTCTGGATTAAAATAAAACGGGAAAGGTGGCTCAACCGTGGCTAACAAGGGAAATTAGGGATAATGTTAAATCCAAGGAAGAGGCATATAAATTGGCTACAAAAGCAGCAAACCTGAGGAATGGGAGAAATTTAAAATTCAGCAGAGGAGAACAAAGGGTTTAATTAGGAGGGGGGAAATAGGGGGAAGCTTGCCAGGAACATAAAAACTGACTGCAAAAGCTTCTATAGATATGTGAAGAGAAAAAGATTAGTGAAGACAAACGTAAGTCCCTTGCAGTCAGAATCAGGTGAATTTTTAATGGGGAACAAAGAAATGGCAGACCAATTGAACAAATACTTTGGTTCTGTCTTCACGAAGGAAGATACATATAACCTTCCGGAAATATGAGGGGACTGAGGGTCTAGCGAGAAGGAGGAACTGAAGGAAATCCTTATTAGTCAGAAAATTGTGTTCAGGAAATTGATGGGATTGAAGGCTGATAAATCCCCAGGGCCTGATAGTCTGCATCCCAGAGTACTTAACGAAGTGGCCCTAGAAATAGTGGATGCATTGGTGATCATTTTCCAACAGTCTATCGACTCTGGATCAGTTCCTATGGACTGGTGGGTAGCTAATAGAAAATGAGGGAGAGAGAAAATGGGGAATTGTAGACCGGTTAGCCTGACATCAGTCGTGAGGAAAATGTTGGAATCGATTATTAAAGATAAAATAGCAGCGCATTTGGAAAGCAAATGGATTTATGAATGGGAAATCATGCTTGACAAATCTTCTAGAATTTTTTGAGGCTGTAACTAGTAGAGTGGACAAGACAGAACCAGTGGATGTGATATATTTGGACTTTCAAAAGGCTTTTGACAAGCTCCCACACAAGAAATTGGCATGCAAAATTTAAGCACATAGTATTGGGTGTAATGTATTGATGTGGATAGAGAACTGGTTGGCAGACAGGAAGCAGAAAGTAGGAATAAATGGATCATTCTCAGAATGACAGGCAGTGACTAGTGGGGTGCCAGAGGGCTCAGTGCTGGGACCCCAGCTATTTACAATACACATCAATGATTTAAATGAAGGAATTAAGTGTAATATTTCCAAGTTTGCAGATGAAACTAAGCTGGATGGCGCTGTGAGCTGTGAGGAGGACGCTAAGAGGCTGCAGGGTGACTTGGACAGGTTAGGTGAGTGGGCAAATGCATGGCAGATGCAGTATTATGTAGATAAATGTGAGGTTATCCACTTTGGTGGCAAAAACGTGAAGGCAGAATATTATCTGAATGGTAGCAGATTAGGAAAAGCGGAGGTGCAACGAGACCTGGGTGTCATGGTTCATCAGTCATTGAAAGTTGGCATGCAGCTACACAGGCGGTGAAGAAGGCAAATGGCATGTTGGCCTTCGTAGCTAGGGGATTTGAGTATAGGAGCAGGGAGGTCAGCGAAGGTTCACCAGACTGATTCCCGGGATGGCACGACTGACATATGAGGAGAGACTGGATCGACTGGGCCTGTATTCACTGGTGTTTAGAAGAATGAGAAAGGATCTCATAGAAGCATATAAAATTCTGACGGGATTGGACAGGTTAGATGCAGGAAGAATGTTACTGATATTGGGGAAGTCCAGAACCAGGGGTCACAGTCTAAGGATAAGGGGTAAGCCATTTAGGATCGAGATGAAGAAAAACTTCTTCACTCAGAGAGTTGTTAACCTGTGGAATTCTCTACCGCAGAGAGTTGATGATGCCAGTTCATTAGATATATTGAAGAGGGATTTAGATATGGCCCTGACTGCTAAAGGGATCAAGGGGTATGGAGAGAAAGCAGGAAAGGGGTTCTGAGGTTAATGATCAACCCTGATCATATTGAATGGTGGTGCAGTCTCGAAGGGCCAAATGGCCTACTCCAGCACCTATTTTCTATATTTCTATGTTTCTATGTTTCTAACCTGTCCAAGTCACCCTGCAGCCTCTTAGCCTCCTCCTCATAGCTCACACCACCACCCAGCTTAGTGTCATCTGCAAACTTGGAGATATTACATTCAATTCCTTTATCTAAATCATTAATATATATTGTAAATAGCTGGGTTCCCAGCACTGAACCTTGCGGTACCCCACTTGTCACTGCCTGCCATTCTGAAAACGACCCGTTTATTCCTACTCTTTGCTTCCTGTCTGCCAACCAGTTCTCTATCCACATGAATACATTACCCCCAGTACCATGTGCCTTAATTTTGAACACTAATCTCTTGTGTGGGACCTTGTCAAAGGCGTTTTGAAAGTCCAAATACACCACATCCACTGGTTCTCCCTTGTTCACTCTATTAGTTACATCCTCAAAAAATTCTAGAAGATTTGTCAAGCATGATGTCCCTTTCATAAATCCATGCTGACTTGGACCGATCCTGTCACTGCTTTCCAAATGCATTGCTATTACATCTTTAATAGTTGATTCCAACATTTTCCCCACTACCGATGTCAGGCTAACCTGTCTATAATTATCTGTTTTCTCTCTCCCTCCTTTTTTTAAAAGTGGGGTTACATTCGCTACCCTCCAATCCGTAGGAACTGATCCAGAGTCCATGGAATGTTGGAAAATGACCACCAATGTATTTCTAGGGCCACTTCCTTAAGTACTCTGGGATGCGGACTATCAGGCCCTGGGGATTTATCGGCATTTCATCTCAACAATTTCTCTAACTTCATTTCCTGACTAATAAGGATTTCCCTCAGTTCTCTCAGTTCCTCCTTCTCGCTAGACCCTCGGTCCCCTAATATTTTCTGGAGGTTATTTGTGTCTTCCTGAGTGAAGACCGAACCAAAGTATTTGTTCAATTGGTGTGCCATTTCCTTGTTCCCCATTATGAATTTACCTGATTCTGACTGCAAGGGACCTACATTAGTCTTCACTAATCTTTTTCGCTTCACATATTATACTGTTTTTTAGCACTGTAGTGTTTGAGAGCAAATCAAAGGTCAAACTTTACCAAATCACTGGCTTAAAATTTGGATGGATATTCTTTTCACTTCTGTGACACATTACTAACGTAGAAGTTTCAGTTCTAAGTTTGTATCTTTTTTCCAACCACAATTCGCCCCAATGATCTATTGTAATTGTACCTTTGTGGTCTGCAGTCTGCACTCTTAATCACTTGTTAATGATTCCTAAACCAGTGTATAACTAATGTTTCAGAGTGTAGATGATTCATAAATATTAAAGGTGCACTGTCCTCGTGAAAGAAAAGCTTTCTGTTTGTTTCTAAATATATAAAAGACTTGCATTCATAAAGTGCCTTTCAGAATGTCCCAAAGTGCTTCACAGCCAATGAATTATTTCTAAAGTGTAATTGATGTTGTTATGTAGGCAGATGTGGCAGCAACATAAAAACATCCCAATGGCAGCAATGAGACCAATGACCAGTTAATCTGTTTTGGTGATGCTGATTCAAGGCTAAATGCTGGATAGGGCAACTTCATAGGATATTTTACATTCATCTGAACAGGCAGTTGGGGCCTCAGTTTAATGTCTCATCCAACAGATAGCACCCCCTACAATGCAGCACTCCCTCAATACTGCACTGATATATCAACTTAGATTATGTGCTCAACTCCTGGAAAGGGTCTTGAATCCATCAGCTTCAATCTCAGGGGCAAGTTATGGCTGATACTTAATCGGACATTCTGGTGATGTAATGATGCTCCTCTGAGCTCGGGGGTTTAAAACTGCTTTCATATTGCATAAGATCCCATGTGAGCATTGTTCTCTTCCGGTATGTAGCTTTCATGCAACCGCCTGCATCCTGAGAGTGAAGTTGCCAGGAATCTTTAAGGCCGACAGTCAGAAAAGGCCATCTTTACCAGGTGTTCCTAACCAATTCTCTGAACAAATCCTGGCAAGTTTACTTACAGCTTGCAACTGGCGGCATGCTTTGACAGCTTTCATCACTAGCATGGGTCTTAATGCAATACAAATGCAACAGCTGTGCTGTGATATATTCTTACGACATCACTAAGAAGCTCACTACATAAAATGGCTCTAATACAGAAACTGTCATCATCTGACCTTGCAACATGATCCTTTATTATTTACATCAATAATTGCATTACCACAGTAGCCCACTAGGTGGCGCAGTGTCCAATAGCAGGAGCTCTATTACACATCTCCCTCCTTATTGAAGAAGTAATCATAACAAAATAATCATTATACATAACTTGCATGGTATACACAACAAAAGACACGGAAAAGCAAAATAATGCAGATGCTGGAAAAAGAAAAAATGCTGGAAATCTCAGTGGGTCAGGCAGCATCTGTGGAGAGAAAAACAGGGTTAACGTTTTGGTTTGACGACCCTTCATCAGAACAAAGCAATGGACTTATGTATTCATATTCACAAATCAAACTTAACCACTGGTTTTCCGTTTCGAAGAGGATACCTTTGCTCTCAAACAGAACTTTCCAAACTTGGTGTTGAACTTAGACTCATTCTAGACTGAGCCCGAGGAGAGTTTTTCTCCAAGGGCAATGTTTGATCTACATTTTGACTCTCTACTACTTCAGACTGTTTGTCTGCCTGTCATGGACTCAGACTTAAATTCTAACATACTCTTGGATTTGTTTCTAGTACATCTGATGTAGGATTTGTTACTGGTACTCTACTTGTAATTCCCGCACCTCGAGCAGGTGAATGGTCTCTCCCCAGTGTGAACTCACTGGTGTGTCAGCAGGCTGGATGAGTAAATGAATCCCTTCCCACATGTGGAGCAGGTAAACGGTCTCTCCCCAGTGTGAACTCACTGGTGTGTCAGCAGGTGGGATGACCGAATGAATCCCTTCCTATACTCAGAGCAGGTGATTGGTCTCTCCCCAGTGTGACATCACTGGTGTATCAGCAGGTTGGATGACTGAGTGAATGCCTTCCCACACATGGAGCAGGTGAACGGCCTCTCCCCAGTGTGAACTCACTGGTGAGTCCTGCATTTGACCTGGTGAAACATCAGCGAGTTCACATTGGGAGAGACCATTCACCTGCTCAGTGTGTGGGAAGGGATTCACTCAGTCATCCGCCCTGCTGACACACCAACGAGTTCACAAGCAACTGCAGGGTTTGGATTCTGCTGTTATTCACATCCCTACTGAATCGTGTTCATTCTGTTAGTTGCCGTTTGTTTCTGCTGATGTTAATAACCCTTCAACTAGGCTGGAGTTTAGTATTTTGATATTTCAAATAACAGTGTGTCGATATTTGATGTCTCCAAGATAAGAGGAGACTAATTGATTTCCTGTTACTGACTGCTCCATTTTTAATCGGGGCGGAGGAGCAGTAAGATATCAGGGCTCAGGAGCATCATGATCGGGGCCCAGTAAAGGCGAGGGCCCAGGGGCAGCACAGGCCAGCCGACACTGCGATCTATGGATAAATGCGTGTGCACGAGATCCGTGCAGCAGAGCTTGGTCTCCAGTCATCTTGGTTAACCCTTGCCACTGGATCATGACCTAGCTCTGTCAAGCCCATGTGGTGGTTGTTGTGCAACGACCACCACATGTTAAAAGAATCCACGCACAGGCATCTTCCACCCTTCAATCTGTAGTTCGGGACCTAGAATGTCAGGTCTCTCATTGAAACACCTGTGAACTCATCCCTTTTTGGTGTGGAAGCAGGTCATCCTCGATACGAGGGGCTGCCGAATACTATACATAGAAACATAGAAGCATAGAAAATAGGTGCAGGAGTAGACCATTCGGCCCTTCGAGCCCGCACCGCCATTCAACAAGATCATGGCTGATCATTTCCTCAGTACCCCTGTCCTGCTTTCTCTCCATACCCCTTGATCCCCTTAGCCGTAAGGGCCCTATCTAACTCCCTCTTGAATATATCCAATGAACTGTCATCAACAACTCACTGCGGCAGGGAATTCCATAGGTTAACAACTCTCTGAGTGAAGAAGTTTCTCCTCATCTCAGTCCTAAATGGCCTACCCTTTATCCTAAGACTATGTCCCCTGGTTCTGGACTTCCCCCCGCCAGCAGTCTGGTCAGCCCAATCAATATGTAGATTAAAGTCGCCCATGATAACTGCTGTACCTTTATTGCACGCATCCCTAATTTCTTGTTTGATGCTGTCCCCAACCTCACCACCACTGTTTGGTGGTCTGTACACAACTCCCACTAGTGTTTTCTGCCCTTTGAAATTCCACAGCTCCACCCATACCGATTCCACATCATCCAGGCCAACGTCCCTCCTTACCACTGCATTAATTTCCTCTTTAACCAGCAACGTCACCCCACCTCCTTTTCCTTTCTGTCCATCCCTCCTAAATGCTAAATACCCCTGGATGTTGAGTTCCCAGCCTTGATTACCCTGGAGCCATGTCTCCGTGATGCCAATTACATCATACCCGTTAACTGCTATCTGCGCAGTTAATTCGTCCACCTTATTCTGAATACTCCTCGCTTTGAGGCACAGAGCCCTCAGGCCTGTCCTTTTAACACACTTTGCCCCTTTAGAATTCTACTGTAATGTGGCCCTTTCTGTTTTTCGCCTTAAGTTTCTCTGCCTGACACTTTTACTAGTCTCCTTTCTATCTATTGCTTCTGACTCCATTTTATTTCCCTCTGTCTCCCTGCATAGGTTCCCATCCCCCTGCCACATTAGTTTAACTTCTCCCCAGCAGCACTAGCAAACACTCCCCCTCGGACATTGGTGCCGGTCCTGCCCAGGTACAGACCGTCCGGTTTGTACTGGTCCCACCTCCCCCAGAACCGGTTCTAATGTCCCAGGAATTTGAATCCCTCCCTTCTGCACCACTGCTCAAGCCACATATTCATCTGAGTTACCCTGTGATTCCTACTCTGATTAGCACTGGTAGCAATCCTGAGATTACTACTTTTGAGGTCCTACTTTTTAATTTAACTCCTACCTCCCTAAATTCGTCTCATAGGACCTCATCTCATTTTTTACCTATATGCACCACAACAACTGGCTGTTCACCCTCCCTTTTCGGAATGTCCTGCACCCGCTCTGAGACATCCTTGACCCTTGCACCAGGGAGGCAACATACCATCCTGGAGTCTCGGTTGCGGCCGCAGAAACGCCTATCTATTCCCCTTACAATTAAATCCCCTATCACTATTGCTCTCCCATTCTTTTTCCTGTCCTCCTGTGCTTGTAACTAGACTATCTGACTCACCAGAAATAATCGAATCATTCCAACTTTCAACCCCTCCCACATCTGTAAGTAAAATATGATCAATGTGAACAAGCCTAACATTTCCATGATCAAACATATTAACCAATATGTGCGAGGGCCACATATCTTCACTATTCTTCCTGGTAACCACTTTAACCATTTATGGTGATGATTCTTCATTCTAACCTTCTGATTCAATTTCACACTTCTCGCTCTTACTCTACCTCTATCATGATTCTCTTTCTGTCTTAATTGTTTCTCTTCTACTGATTGTGCCAAGTTTGGCTTTAACAATGAAAACCTGCTTCATGGACATCGTTTGAGAAACAACTCTGCTGGTGTTCTACAGGTAATTGTATGAGGAGTATTACGATAAGTAATTAGAACATTTTCCAACTTGTGGTCCAACGACAACTGCCATTTCTTTGGATTTGGATCCAACATTTGCTTGATGAGGGCACATTTTACAATTTGTACTGTGCGTTGTGCTGCACCATAAGAGGTTACAGAAAACAGAGTCAGGATAAATGGGTCATTCTCCGGTTGGCAAACAGTGACTAGTGGGGTGCCGCAGGGATTGCTGCTGGGTCCTCAACTATTTACAATCTATATTAATGACTTGGATGAAGGGACCGAGTGTAATGTAGCCAAGTTTGCTGTTGATACAAAGATGAGTGGGAAAGCAAATTGTGAGGAGGACACAATAAATCTGCAAAGGGAAATAGACAGGCTAAGTGAGTGGGCAAAAATTTGGCAGATGGAGTATAATGTGGGAAAATGTAAGGTTATCTTTGGCACAAATAATAGAAAAGCAAATTATAATTTAAATGAAGACAAATTGCAAAGTGCTGCAGTACAAAGAGACCTGGGGGTCCTTGTGCATGAAACAAAAGAATAGTATGCAGGTACAGCAAGTAGTCAGGAAGGCAAATAAAATGTTGGCCTTTATTGCAAGGGGGATAGAGTATAAAAGCAGAGAAGTCCTGCTACAACTGTACAGGGTATTGGTGAGGCCACACCTGGAGTACTGTGTACAGTTTTGGTCTCCGTATTTAAGGAAGGATATACTTGCATTGGAGGCTGTTCAGAGAAGATTCACTCTGAGATGAGCGGGTTGACTTATGCAGATAGGTTGAGTAGGTTGGGCCTATACACATTGGAGTTCAGAAGAATGAGAGGTGATCATATTGAAACTTATAAGATAATTAGGAGGCTCGAAAAGGTGGATGCAAAGAGGATATTTCCCACTCATAGGGGAAACTAAAACTAGGGGACATAATCTTAGAATAAGTGCCACCCGTTTAAAACAGATGAGGAGAAATTTCTTCTCTCAGAGGGTTGTAAATCTATGGAATTCTCTGCCACAGAGAGCTGTAGAGGTTGGATCATTGAATATATTTAAGGCGGAGATAGACACATTTTTGAGCGATAAGGGAGTAAAGGGTTATGGGGAGCGGGTAGGGAAGTGGAGATGAGTCCATAATCAGATCAGCCATGATCTTATTGAATGGCGGGGCAGGCTCGAGGGGCCGAATGGCCGACTCCTGCTCCTATTTCTTATGTTCTTATATTCTTATTTGAAGCAGGATGGTACGGTGGAACCTTGGTATGTTTCACACCGTTTCTGCTCATGAACTGTGCAAATTTTTCTGAACAAAATTGCGGCCCATTCTCAGACTCAATTTCTTCTGGGAGGCCATATGAAGAAAACAATCTTCGCAAATTGTCTATTGATTTACTTGTTGTTATTTTCCACATCGGAAACACCTTTACCCACTTCAAATGTCTATCAATCATAATGAATAATTGTTGCCCTTCTAACTCAGCAAAATCTATATGTAACCTTTGCCACACTGTGGGAGGTCATTTCCATGGCTGTAATGGTACTGATGGTGGTTTCTTGCTTACCGATTGACATGTTGTGCACTGATTAACGGTGTACTCTGTATCTTTATCTAAACCTGACCACCATAAGTAACTGCATGCCAAACTCTTGGTCAAGCACATTCCCAGATGCTGGTCATGAAGATCTCCTAACAATTTGGACCTGAACTTATTTGGGATATAAGCACTCTTGCACCCCACATGATATAATCTTTATCCACTGACAATCTGTTCCTACATATAAAGTATGGATGAATATCTTCCTCTGATACCTGGTTTGGTCAGCCATTTGCTATGTAATCATACACCTTTGATATAACTGGGTCATGTTTGGATGCTCTGCCAATCTTTTCAGCTGTGACTGGCAGTTTATCAATGTATGAAAAATAGAATACTTCTTCCCTATTTGGTGCAACTTGTGATAGGGGTGGCAATCTAGGTATAGCATCAGCATTACTGTGATCAGCTGATCATCTGTACTCAATGTCACATTTCTATGCTGACAAAATCAAAGCCCAAACTGCATTCAGGTTAAAGCTAAGGTTGAAACTGGGGACTTTGGATGGAGGATTGTTGTCAGGGGCTTATGGTCAGTTGCAGGGATAAACTTACAACCATTACAAGTATTTGTGAAACTTCTTGACCCCAAAAATCAATGCTAAAGCTTCCCTTTTGATCTGTGCATAATTATGCTCACTGACACTGAGAGTGAAGCAAAAGCAATTGGTCACACCTTTCCACTAAATAGTACATGAGAGATCTCTGCCCCAACTCCATATGGAGAGGTGTCACATGCTAGTTATATGTCCTTATATACATCATAGTGAACTAACATGGTACTCTCTACCAACTGGCTTTCACACTCTTTGAATGGTATGTCACATTCTTCTGACCACTTCTAATGGACCTGTTTTTTCAACAGCTCATTCAGTGGATGGAGTACTGTAGCCAAATTTGGTTCGAACTTCCCATAATACTTCAAAAGATCCAAAAATGATCGCAGTTCAGTGACATTCTTGGGAGTGGGCGCATTTCTGATTGCATCCAGTTTTCCCTTGGTTGGATGCAAACCATCTTTGTCTACTCTGTACCCTAAGTATTCCACTGAGTTTTGAAATAACTCACACTTGCGAGCTTTCACTCGTACTCTTTGCTTCTCTTGCCGTTTGTGCACTTCATTCAATATGTTATTATGGATTTGGCTCTTTGGTGCTGAAAAGAGTATATCATCTAAATTACATATACCCCTTCAATGCCTTGCAAAATCTGGTTCATCAACCCATGGAATATGGTGGGGAGGGGGGCGGCGGGGTGGTGGAAGATACTCCAAATGGTAGCCTATTAAATTGATAAAGGCCTAGATGAGTATTTATAGTCAAGCATGACTTGGACTCCTCATCTAGATCAAATTGTAAATGTAATGTATGTATGAACGGGGGGGCACTACCATCGGAGGTCCTAGGGTCATAGGTACACTCATGCTGAGCCGGGTATATAACATGAACTTCACCTTTATATCAGGCTTCTGGAAGCCATTAAAGACTGACCATGTTACACCTAGTCACTGGCTCACAGTACGGAGTTCCTTGTATCATTTCATACACCACAACTGGCGACGAGGCAAATACAAACCCACGCAAAAGTATGGCGAGCACAGCACAATTGAGTACTGTTGGAATTCTCGAGAGATTCAATGAGGGAGCGGATTGGGGAGATTTCACGGATCGTCTTGACCAGTATTTCGTGGCAAACGACCTAAACAAAGACAAGGATGCAGAGAAGCGCAGGGCAGTTCTTCTCACCGTCTGTGGCCCTAAATCTATGCACTCATCAAGAATCTGCTCTCACCCACTCTTCCTACAGAAAAGAATTACAAAGAACTGTGTGCTCTAGTTCGGGAACACCTTAAACCCACGAAAGGAATCCTCATATCCAGATATCGCTTTGATACGCACGTTCGTCCAGAAGGCCAGGATGTAACGGCATTTATTGCCGACCTGAGATGTCTTGCTGGGCCTTGCAAATTTGGGCCTGCGTTGGAAGACATGCGGCATGACTTTTTTGTGATCGGGGTCAACCACAAGGTGATCTTAAATAAGCTGCTGGGGACCTCAGCAAGTTCATCACCATCACCCAGGCTTGCATATCCACGTAGAAAAGCACGAAGCAGATATTGCGATGAAATAGGGACTCCACGGCAAGTACTGTGTACAAAATTGTATCGATGGCCAGCAGAGCTGCACGTGGCAGGGCCTACTCGACTGCGTCTGCAAGACCGGGAGCCACTCAAAATTCGCCATCGAGGGCCTACTCGACTGCGTATGTGAGAACGGGAACCGTTCAAAGTTCGCCATCGAGGGTCTACTCGACTGCGTATGCAAGAATGGGAGCCACTTAAAGCCCTCCATCGGGCGCAAATCCGAGCTCAATGTGTTGGCATTGCGGGGGCAATGACCGACCCCATCAGTGCCGCTTCAGGCAGTATGTATGCAGAGGGTGTGCGAAGGCGGGGCATCTTCAGCGGACGTGTCCACAGCAGAGCAAGCGAGCTGCGACACACCACATGGATGATGATAAATTCATGCGTGGATCTGGCGATGCAGCCCACGGCATTTGAGAGTTACGAGGAGGAAGTGTATAGTGTACGTGCATTCCTAACAAAGAGCCAACCGATAATGATGGAGGTAAAATTAAATGGCATGCCGGTATCCATGGAATTAGACACATGTGCGAGTCAATCAATAATGAGCCATAGGACTTTCGAAAAGCTGTGGGAGACCAAGGCAGAGAGACCCAAGCTGAGTCCGATAAATGCCAAGTTGCGTACCTACACCAAACATCTCATATCAGTGATCGGTAGTGCAGCAGTAAGAGTGTCGTACGAGGGAACGGTTCATGATCTACCTTTATGGATTATCCCGGGCAACGGCCCATCGTTATTCGTCAGGAGTTGGCTCGAGAAAATAAAATGGAAATGGTACAATATCAAAGCTTTGTCATCAGCGGATGATGATTTGTGTGCTCAAGTGTTGAGCACATTTCCTTCACTGTTTGAAACGGGAATTGGGAGCTTCAAAGCAGCCAAGGTGAAGATTCACCTAGGCCCAGACGCAAGGCCCATCCATCACGGGCGGTCCCGCACATGATGAGAGAAAAGGTTGAGCTCGAATTGGACAGGATACAACGCGACAGGGTCATCTCATCGATCGAATTTAATGAATGGGCTAGCCCCATTGTTCCGGTGTTCATGGTTCGTAATAAGGTGGATGAATTAACTGCGCAGATATCTGTTAACGGATATGATGTAATTGGGATTATGGAGACATGGCTCCAGAGTGACCAAGGCTGGGAACTCAACATCAAGGGGTATTCAATATTCAGGAAGAATAGACAGAAAGGAAAAGGAGGTGGGGCAGCGTTGCTGGTTACAGAGGAGATTAACGTAATAGTAAGGAAGGACATTGGCTTGGATGATGTGGAATCTGTATGGGTAGAGCTGCGGAACACCAAAGGGCAGAAAATGCTAGCAGGAGTTGTGTGCAGACCACCAAACAGTACTAGTGATGTTGGAGATGGCATCAAACAGGAAATTAGGGAAGCGTGCAATAAAGGTACAGCAGTTATCATTGGTGACTTTAATCTACATATAGATTGGGCAAACCAAACTGGTATCAAGGTGGAGGAGGATTTCCTGGAGTGTATAAGGGATGGTTTTCTAGACCAATATGTCGAGGAACCAACGAGAGAGCTGGCCAACCTAGAATGGGTGTTGTGTAATGAGAGAGGATTAATTAGCAATCTTGTTGTGCGAGGCCCCTTGGGGAAGACTGACCATAATATGGTAGAATTCTTCATTAAGATGGAGCATGACACAATTAATTCAGAGACTAGAGTCCTAAACTTAAAGAAAGGTAACTTCGAAGGTATGAGACGTGAATTAGATAGGATAGACTGATGAACGTTACTTAAATGGTTGATGGTGGATAGACAATGGCAGACATTTAAAGATCACATGGATGAACTTCAACAATTGTACATCCCTGTCTGGATTAAAATAAAACGGGGAAGGTGGCTCAACCGTGGCATAAAAGGGAAATTAGGGATCGTGTTAAATCCAAGAAAGAGGCATATAAATTGGCCAGGAAAAGCAGCAAACCTGAGGACTGGGAGAAATTAAGAATTCAGCAGAGGAGGACAAAGGGTTTAATTAGGAGGGGAAAATAGAGTATGAGAGGAAGCTTGCAGGGAATATAAAAACTGACTGCAAAAGCTTCTATAGATATGTGAAGAGAAAAAGATTAGTGAAGACAAATGTAGGTCCCTTGCAGTCAGAATCAGGTGAATTTATAAGGGGAAACAAAGACATGGCAGACCAATTGAACAAATACTTTGGTTCTGTCTTCACTAAGGAAGACACAAATAACCTTCCGGAAATACTAGGGGACTGAGGGTCTGGTGAGAAGGAGGAACTGAGGGAAATCCTGATTCGTCAGGAGATTGTGCTAGGGAAATTGATGGGATTGAAGGCCGATAAATCCCCAGGGCCTGATAGTCTGCATCCCAGAGTACTTAAGGAAGTGGCCCTAGAAATAGTGGATGCATTGGTGGTCATTTTCGAACATTCTATAGACTCTGGATCAGTTCCTATGGATTGGAGGGTAGCTAATGCAATCCCACTTTTTAAAAAAGGAGGGAGAAAGAAAATAGTTAATTATAGACCGGTTAACCTGACATCGGTAGTGGGGAAAATGTTGGAATCAATTATTAAAGATGTAATAGCAGAGCATTTGGAAAGCAGTGACAGGATCGGTCCAAGTCAGCATGGATTTATGAAAGGGAAATCATGCTTGACAAAGCTTCTAGAATTTTTTGAGGATGTAACTAGTAGAGTAGACAAGGGAGAACCAGTGGATGTGGTATATTTGGACTTTCAAAAGGCTTTTGACAAGGTCCCACACAAGAGATTAATGTGCATGGTATTGGGGGTAATGTATTAACATGGATAGAGAACTAGTTGGCAGACAGGAAGCAAAGAGTAGGAATAAATGGGTGCTTTTCAGAATGGCAGGCAGTGACAAGTGGGGTACCGCAAGATTCAGTGCTGGGACCCCAGCTATTTGCAATATACATTAATGATTTAGACAAAGGAATTGAATGTAATATCTCCAAGTTTGCAGATGACACTAAGCTGGGTGGCAGTGTGAGATGTGAGGAGGATGCTAAGAGGCTGCAGGGTGACTTGGACAGGTTTGATGAGTGGGTAAATGCACGGCAGATGCAGTATAATTTGGATAAATGTGAGGTTATCCACTTTGGGGGCAAAATCAGGAAGGCAGAATATTATCTGAATGGTGACAGATTATGAAAAGGGGAGGTGCAATGAGACCTGCATGTCATGAAACATCAGTCATTGAAAATTGGCATGCAGGTACAGCAGGCGGTGAAGAAGACAAATGGCATGTTGGCCTTCATAGCGAGAGGATTTGAGTATAGAAGCAGGGAGGTCTTACTGCAATTGTACAGGGCCTTGGTGAAGCCACACCTTGAATATTGTGTACAGTTTTGGTCTCCTAGTCTGAGGAAGGACATTCTTGCTATTGAGGGAGTGCAGCGAAGGTTCACCAGACTCATTCCCGGGATGGCAGGACTGACATATGAAGAAAGACTAGTTCGACTAAGCTTATATTCACTGGAATTTAGAAGAATGAGAGGGGATCTCATAGAAACATATAAAATTCTGACAGGATTGGACAGGTTAGGTGCAGGAAGAATGTTCCCAATGTTGGAGAAGTCCAGAACCAGGGGTCACAATCTAAGGATAAGGGGTAAGCCATTTAGGACCAAGATGAGGAGAAACTTCTTCACTCAGAGAATTGTGTACCTGTGGAATTCTCTACCACAAAAAGTTGTTGAGGCCAGTTCATTAGATATATTCAAAAGGGCGTTAGATGTGGCCCTTATGGCTAAAGAGATCAAATGGTATGGCGAGAAAGCAGAAATGGCGTACTGAAGTTGCTTGATCAGCCATGATCATATTGAATGGTGGTGCAGGCTCGAAAGGTCGATTGGCCTACTCCTGCACCTATTTTCTATGTTTCTTTGTTTCTAAAGAGTGACAGCGTGGTCATGATTTGTGGAGACTACAAGGTCATGATCAACTGAGTTTTGAAACAAGATCAGTACTCTCTACCGAAAGCGTTCATCAAATTGGATCTAATGTTGGCCTACATAACACAGGAACTGGTTGAATCATCAAAGAAACTTACGTGCATCAACATGCACAAAGGACTGTTTATTTGCAACAGGTGCCCTTTCGGCATTCGTTCGGCGGCAGCCATACTTCAGAGAAGCATGGAGAGCCTATTGAAATCCATCCCCAGGACTGTAGTATTCCAAGACAACATCCTAGTCACAGGTCATGACACCGCCGAACACCTGCACTGTATTGGGTAGATTACCTTCTAGAACTTGGTTTACGGTTACTTTATAATCACCACAAAACCTTACCTTAACATCTGACTTAGGTACAACAACAATGGGTGTAGCCCAATTACTTAGATTTAACTTAGAGATAATGGGCCTGAACTTGGTCAATGAGCCACTCAATAGCTTCCACAGCCTCTGAGGTCCGGCCAAAAAAATTTGTTTTGCTTAAATTCCTGATGTACCGCCCATATGCCACCCAGGTCCTGTCTGGTGGGAGTTTCTTCGGGGAAGTACCGCGGCGCAACTTTCTACCGCCGGTGCAACTTCATACCACCTGCCCATGCCGGAGGCTCCAAAAATGGGATTTTGGTGGTCTAGGATCCTCTAAGATGCTGCTCCCGCCCGCCAGAGTGACCGCTGGGAAAAATGTGGTCTAAGCTGGCTGTAAATCAGGCGGGAGGGACAATCACGCGGAGTGGTCCAGAGCTGCACATCCCAGGTAACATACGTATGCTGCACCATTATCACACCCCCAGAATGAGTTCACAGATGGAAATTAAACTGCACAGAAAGACTTCACAGATGTAAATGAAAAGCACTCCGTTGAAGGGCAGGTGTGGTACAGGAAGAAGAAATGAGGTACGAGATACAGAAAAGGCTCCATGGAGATGTGCTATGAGGGTTTTTAAAACATTGCAGGCAGAACCGATTTATTGAGACAATTTGAGTGTACAGATGGTATGAGCTTATGTCAAATTATGTCAGCAATAATGATAACAACATGAGCTCAAGAATAGAATACGGAAAAATATACATAATGGACTGCGATGTGACAGAAAAACATGTATCAATTGGGATTGTATTCACTGGAGTTCAGAAGAATGAGAGGGGACCTCATAGAAACGTTTAAAATTCTGACGGGTTTAGACAGGTTAGATGCAGAAAGAATGTTCCCAATGTTGGGGAAGTCCAGAACCAGGGGTCACAGTCTGAGGATAAGGGGTAAGCCATTTAGGACCGAGATGAGGAGAAACTTCTTCACCCAGAGAATGGTGAACCTGTGGAATTCTCTACCACAGAAAGTAGTTGAGGCCAATTCACTAAATATATTCAAAAGGGAGTTAGATGAAGTCCTTACTACTCGGGGGATCAAGGGTTATGGCGAGAAAGCAGGAAGGGGGTACTGAAGTTTCATGTTCAGCCATGAACTCATTGAATGGCGGTGCAGGCTAGAAGGGCTGAATGGCCTGCTCCTGCACCTATTTTCTATGTTTCTATCAGGGGTGGGGCTCGACGATGTTGCACCTAAGAAAATGTGGACTGAAGTGCAAGTGTGAATGTGTGGCCTCCAAGTTGTGCAACTATCTCTCGTTCAATGCCAGCCTTCCTGCATTGGTCCCCCTTACTTGTCGTTGTGAGATAGCCTAATGAAAGGACCCATTAAAGAGTCGCATCATATGTGGACGCCAAGATATTGCTCAGAGACCAGTACACCTGAAGGAGATTTGTCTGTTTCTCAGCATGTACCCCAGATGATATAAAAGTTAAACACTGACCAAGGGTTGGTGAACAATGTGTCTGTATTGAATAGTGCAGCATGGCAAGTGACAGAACATGCAAACAAGTGAATCCAAAAATTGTACATTATTTTCAAAACCAGTCAAGTAACAATTCAAACGAACCATGTGAAACAACAGCAACAGCTTAATGAAGAGGTAACAACATCACCAGCACCAACACCCAACCCTCTACCCATTACCACCACCTCTCTCTCCCCGCCTCAATGTGAGGCCCATTATCCTCTTCATGGCTCCGTCATCACCACGGCAACCAGCAACCCTGCCGCTAACTGCCTCTGCTCCATGATGTTGTGCAGGAAGGCAGCCGGAGTGCTGCTGTCGTGTTCGTCGTGGGAGAGTTTAGGGGGTGAGATGGAAGCCGCTGGCATCTCCGGCTCCTCGGGGTGTGTCGGCCTCATTGGTGTGGCATCGGGGGATTCCATGACATGGCCCGAAAGCATCGATTGATGCATGGCCTCTGTAGAGTCGATGTTTCACTCCACTGCACTGATGAGCTGCGACATACTGGCAGAATGATCCTCTGCAAAGGTGGCGATGCTGGCAGCTATCCCAGCCATGGACTGCGGCAGATCTCGAACTAGGTCGACGCTCGTCCTGGACAGCAGCACCATTGCCTGGATTGCTGCCACCCGTCCTGCATCCTCATCGGCTTGCTGCATCATCATGGGTGGTTGCGGCTTAGTAGCTTTTCCGGCACCGCTTTTGCACCTCCCAACACTTGATCCCACTTCATCCGATTCGAAGCCCAAAAAGCCGTATCCGGAAACCGATGTTGGCCAATCAGCTGGCACACATGGCAGGAGGCTGCAGTCCTCCTCTTCCACCTCCTCGACCCCAAGTGGTACAAACACTGGGCCTTCTCCCTCTTCTTGCTCCTGGTGTTCATGTCTCTGGGTGGCAGAGGTGGATGCGGGGGTTATGGGTGATCTGGGGTGGGGGGGGGGGGGCGGGTGGAGGAAGGAGCTGGTGTGTTGAGCTGCTGACGACGTCGAGATGGAAGGCGTTGGTGTTTGACACTGCCTTTGTGTGTCAGAGGTGGATGGGGTGCATTGATCGGTGATGTCCCAATCAACATCTCGGACAACATTTAAGTGTACAGCTAGGGGGTGGGGTTGGTCATGCTGACATGTGTATCGTCACATTTCACATTCTTACTTCAAGGACTTCCATCGCTACATGAGCACACCATTAATGGGCAACACACAGTGCAGTAAAAAGCATTGGACATAACATTACATGAACTTGCATGACATGAGCGTGACACAGACCAAAGATTTGGATACACTTACCATGGCTAGCACAGGATCTGCACCACCCTTTGTGATGGCACGGGGGTGGTCACCCACCATAGCCAATGCTTTATAGTAGTCACCTCGTTGACCTCTGGTGGGACCCCCTCCCATGCCATTCCGCTTTGATGCATTGGATGTTCTTTTCTTCTGCAGAAATAAAAGTTCTAGCCTTTACCCCATTTGCACATGCAACACACACACACACACACACACACACACACAATGGACACAGAACCTCTTGGAATAGTATGGGAGTTCAACAATACATATTTACTTACTCTTTGCTGATGCAACCATATCATTCCATCGTTTCCTGCACTGGTCTCCAGACCACACATTGTTGTCCACTGAGGACATGGCCTCCCCAATCTCCTGCCAAATGCGTCTATATTGGGGTGGTGCAGGCTTGCCACGACCAGCCCGGGTGAGGACTTTATAACGGCGCTCCACCTCATATACAAGTTCCTCCAGCTCCTCCTCAGTAAATCAGGGAGCTCTGGGCCTCCCTCCATTAGACTTCTTGGAAGCTTGTTTTGGACCCATGATAGCTTTCTTAGATGGATGGCTGATGATGGTCTTGTTTTTCTCTCTCCAAATCTGACCCCTCTGCAACTGGCAGGTGCAAGTGAGTAGCGAGGTTTTATGCGCATGCGCAGCTGAGACCTCAGCCCCAATCGTGGGAAAAGTGCTGTCATCACCCACACGAATCTACAAAAAAATCGAAATCTCGCGCATGCGCGGTGCATGGCCTCAGATGTTTGCCGTGTGGAGAGACCTGCACCTACCGCACACTGCTGCTGCCGCTCGCTCACGCCTGCCCAAGCTCGCCGACTCCTGCTGCCTGCCGCTCCCACTGATGCCAACAGAACCGCGACTAAACTCCTGCCCGACTGATCCCAGAGGCAGTGGGCGGCAGAAACTCAAGTTCCGCCCAGGGACCACCGAGAAACAGGCGTGCCTTAGCTCCCATCAAGTTCGGGGCCAATGTTCTCAGTTTCTCGTCTTTTGAGTTCTTACTCAACTATCTCCTTGAGAGCATATGGTACGGGACGTGGCTTGCAGTAAAATGGTCTTGCGTCCTTCTATACTCTGACACTCGCCTTGAAGTCTTCAATAGGACTGCCTGTTTTGCGGAACATCTTCGGATACTGCTTGATGCCAACATCTTTTGATGCAAATCTAGTTTCCACACAAAAAATCTCATTCCAATCCAACTTCAGTGATCCCAACCAATTTCTACTTATCAAGGCAGGCTTGAATCCTGCCACTACTATGAGAGTCAGCTCTGAAACTGTTCCTTGTATGTCACCATTACAGTGACACTTCCTACAACAGGGATTTACTCTCCTGAGTAGCCTCACAGCTCGAGCTTTGATTTCTCCAGTCGAAAATCACTCAACTTGTCAAAATATAGCGATTCCGGTACTACGCTCACGGATGCACCAGTATCGATTTCCATGGGTATCCTGGTTCCTGCAACATCTACTTGGCTGACAATATATCGCGGATCGCTGTTAGATCCCCTTGCGCTCCTGATGACATTTATCTCCAGAACCTCCTCATCCTGTTGCTTCTCTTCAAGGTTATGTAGTGTCTGGCCACTTCTACCTCAAGCACTGAAAGTTGGTTTACTCTTCAGTCGGCAAGCCTTCACAAGATGTCCAGTTTTCTTGCAGAAGAAACACTCGGCCTTCACACAGGGACAGCTTTGAGCAATGTGTTGTCCCAGATGCTGATAGCATGACTTCAATTTGCTGTTTCCTTGGCCAGTTGCTGAGGCCTTAGGGCCAACTGCCTTTTGCTTTTAACCTGCAGTCGGTTCATCTCGGGAGTGCGAGCAGCGGGAGTCTGGGGACAGCGGAACGGCCTATAAAGGCCCAGCATTCGTCGGAGAGGCGGGAGTGCGAGCAGCGGGAGTACGGGGAAAATGGAGCGGCCTTGAAAGGCCCAGCGTTTGGAGAGGCGGGAGTGCGAGCAGCGGGAGTCTGGGGACAGCGCAGCGGCCTTTAAAGGCCCAGCGTTCGGAGGGGCCAGCGGGTGCAGCTGCAGCAGGGTGGCAAAAAAGAAGTAGAAAGAAATCGAAAGGTGACGTCAAAGCCAAAGGGGAAGTGATTGGCTGGTGATTGGTAAGTAGTTTTTCTTTTTCTTTTCTTTATCAGTAAGTAACCTTTAGCATTGTTATAGCCAGATTAAGTTAATCTAGGGGCTAAGTCATGGCAGGACAGCTCGGACATGTGTTATGCTCCTCCTGTAATATGTGGGAAGGCAGGGACGCCTCCGGTGTCCCTGACGACTACATGTACGGGAATTGTGTCCGCCTCCAGCTCCTGATGGACCGCATTGCGGAATTGGAGCTGCGGGTGGATTCACTCTGGGGCATACACGATGCTGAGAATGATGTGAATAGCACATTGAGTGAGTTGGTCTTACCGCAGGTAAAGGGTCCACAGCCAGATAGGGAATGGAAGACCAACAGGAAGAATAGTGCAAGGAAAGTAGTGCAGGGATCCCCTGTGGTCATCCCCCTGCAAAACAGATACACCGCTTTGAGTACTGTTGAGGGGGATGACTCAACAGGAGAGAGCAGCAGCAGCCTGGTTCATGGCATCGTGGCTGGCTCTGCTGCACAGGAGGGAAAAGAGTGGGAGAGTGATAGTGATAGTGGATTCGATTGTAAGGGGAATAGATAGGCGTTTCTGCGGCCACAACTGAGACTCCAGGATGGTATGCTGCCTCCCTGGTGCAAGGGTTAAGGATGTCTCGGAGTGGGTGCAGGACATTCTGAAAAGGGAGGGTGAACAGCCAGTTGTCGTGGTGCATATAGGTACCAACGATATAGGTAAAAAACGGGATGAGGTTCTACAAGACGAATTTAGGTAGCTAGGAGTTAAATTAAAAATTAGGACCTCAAAAGAGTGATCTCAGGATTGCTACCAGTGCCACGTGCTAGTCAGAGTAGGAATCGCAGGATAGCTCAGATAAATATGTGGCTTGTGCAGTGGTGCAGAAGGGAGCGATTCAAATTCCTGGGACATTGGAACCAGTTCTGGGGGAGGTGGGACCAGTACAAACCAGACGGTCTGCACCTGGGCAGGACTGGAACCAATGGCCTAGGGAGACTGTTTGGTAGTGCTGTTGGGGAGGAGTTAAACTAATATGGCAGAGGGATGGGATCCTATGCAGGGAGTCAGAAGCAAAAGATAGAAAGGAGAATAGTAAAAGTGGAGGGCAGAGAAACCCAAGACAAAAAGCAAAAAGGGCCACATTACAGCAAAATTCTAAAGGGGCAAAGTGTGTTAAAAAGACAAGCCTGAAGGCTCTGTGCCTCAATGCGAGGGGTATTCGGAATAAGGTGGACGAATTAACTGCGCAGATAGCAGTTAATGGATATGATGTCATTGGCATCACGGAGACATGGCTCCAGGGTGACCAAGGCTGGGAACTCAACATCCAGGGGTATTCAACATTTAGGAAGGATAGACAGGTTAAAGAGGAAATTAACGCAATAGTAAGGAGGGACATTAGCCTGGATGATGTGGAATTGGTACGGGTGGAGCTGTGGAATTCCAAAGAGCAGAAAACACTAGTGGGAGTTGTGTACAGACCACCAAACAGTAGTAGTGAGGTTGGGGACAGCATCAAACAAGAAATAAGAGATGTGTGCGATAAAGGTACAGCAGTTATCATGGGCAACTTTAATCTACATATTGATTGGGCTAACCAAACTGGTAGCAATGCAGTGGAGGAGGATTTCCTGGAGTGTATTAGGGATGGTTTTCTTGACCAATATGTCGAGGAACCAACAAGAGAGCTGGCCATCCTAGACTGGGTGATGTGTAATGAGAAGGGACTAATTAGCAATCTTGTTGTGTGAGGCCTCTTGGGGAAGAGTGACCATAATATGGTAGAATTCTTTATTAAGATGGAGAGTGACACATTCGGAAACGAGGGTCCTGAACTTAAGGAAAGGTAACTTCGATGATATGAGGCATGAATTGGCTAGAATAGACTGGGAAAGGATACATAAAGGCTTAACGGTGGATAAGCAATGGCAAACATTTAACGATCACATGGATGAACTTCAGCAACTGTACGTCCCTGTCTGGAGTAAAAATAAAACGGGGAAGGTGGCTCAACCATGGCTAACAAGGGAAATTAAGGATAGTGTTAAAGCCAAGGAAGAGGCATATAAGTTGGCTAGAAAAAGCAACAAACCTGAAGACTGGGAGAAATTTAGAATTCAACAGAGGAAGACTAAGGGTTTAATTAAGAGGGGGAAAATAGAGTACGAGAGGAAACTTGCAGGGAACATAAAAACTGACTGCAAAAGCTTCTATAAATATGTGAAGAGAAAAAGATTAGTGAAGACAAAGGTAGGTCCCATGCAGTCGTATTCAGGTGAATCCCAGAGTACTTAAGGAAGTGGCCCTAGAAATAGTGGATGCATTGGTGATCATTTTTCAACAGTCTATCGACTCTGGATCATTTCCTATTGACTGGAGGGTAGCTAATGTAACACCACTTTTTAAAAAAGGAGGGAGAGAGAAAACGGGTAATTATAGACCCGTTAGCCTGACATCAGTAGTGGGGAAAATGTTAGAATTAATCATTAAGGATGAAATAGGAGCGCATTTGGAAAGCAGTGACAGGATCGGACCAAGTCAGCATGGATTTGTGAAAGGGAAATCATGCTTGACAAATCTTCTGGAATTTTTTGAGGATTTAATTATCAGAGTGGACAAGGGAGAACCAGTGGATGTGGTGTATTTGGACTTTCAAAAGGCTTTTGGCAAGGTCCGGCACAAGAGATTGTTGTGCAAAAGCAAAGCGCATGGTATTGGGGGTAATGTACTGACGTGGATAGAGAATTGGTTGGCAGACAGGAAGCAGAAAGTCGGGATAAACGGGTCCTTTTCAGAATGGCAGGCAGTGACAATTGGAGTGCCGCAGGGCTCAGTGCTGGGACCCTAGCTCTTTACAATATACATTAACGATTTAGATGAAGGAATTGAGTGTAATATCTCCAAGTTTGCAGATGACACTAAACTGGGTGGTGGTGTGAGCTGTGAGGAAGACGCTAAGAGGCTGCAGGGTGACTTGGACAGGTTAGATGAGTGGGCAAATGCATGGTAGATGCAGTATAATGTGGATAAATGTGAGGTTATCCATTTTGGGGGCAAAAACACGAAGGCAGAATATTATCTGAATGGCGGCAGATTAGGAAAAGGGGAGGTGCAACGAGACCTGGGTGTCATGGTTCATCAGTCACTGAAAGTTGGCATGCAGGTGCAGCAGGCGGTGAAGAAGGCAAATGGTATGTTCATAGCTAGGGGATTTGAGTATAGGAACAGGGAGGTCTTACTGCAGTTGTACAGGGCCTTGGTGAGGCCTCACCTGGAATATTGTGTTCAGTTTTGGTCTCCTAATCTGAGGAAGGATGTTCTTGCTATTGAGGGAGTGCAGCGAAGGTTCATCAGACTGATTCCAGGGATGGCTGAACTGTCATATGAGGAGAGACTGGATCAACTGGGCCTTTATTCACTGGAGTTTAGAAGTATGAGAGGGGATCTCATAGAAACGTATAAGATTCTGACGGCACTGGACAGGTTAGATGCGGGAAGAATGCTCCCAATGTTGGGGAAGTCCAGAACCAGGGGACATAGTCTTAGGATAAGGGGTAGGCCATTTAGGACTGAGATGGGGAGAAACTTCTTTACTCAGAGAGTTGTTAACCTGTGGAATTCCCTGCCGCAGAGAGTTGTTGATGCCAGTTCATTGGATATATTCAACAGGGAGTTAGATATGGCCCTTACGGCTAAAGGAATCAAGGGGTATGGAGAGAAAGCAGGAAAGGGGTACTGAAGGAATGATCAGCCATGATTTTACTGAATGGCGGTGAAGGCTCGAAGGGCCGAATGGCCTACTCCTGCACCTCTTTTTATGTTTCTATGTTGTCTGACAACTATGCATTTCTGGGAGCGCTACCTTGCAGCTGGCTATATGCTATCTGACCTGGGACAGTTTGAAACTGCGAAGGAAGAGTTGAAATCCTCTGTTCTTAATAATGATAACATTTACTTTAAAAATGAAAGAAAGGAAACAAGTGGCTTTTCTTTTGATTGGAAAATTGTATTTCCTGTTCAGTGGAATTGACTGTAACTTATGCAGAGAAAATTAAATCATCTTTAGCCACTGAGGGCCCTAATTTCCCCAGCCACCTAGAGCAGCATAGTTATCCGTGGTGCGCCAACTTTGTGAGGCAAAAAACGTGCTGAAAATTTACATTTCAATTTGGCCGTTCCTTCATCGCTCTGGTCCCGTGGCGTGGCGCTGCAGAGACTGCAGTGGGGGCGAAGCTTTGGCCGCGCTTGCTCAAGCGCAGCTGGCAGGGGGGGCGGGGCTTGGGCCCAGCATCTTTCGAGTGTCGGCAGGAGGACGCATGTCCGCTTCAGCATGCATGCATGCGCAATAGAGCAGGAAGCTTGGCATTCGGCTAATTAAAGGGAGAGCGTCCTCAGTGCCTCAGCATCATTGGCAATGGACCATATATAAAGGTAAGTTGTGAATATTGATTTTTGGGTGGCTGAGGGAATGGAAAGGAGTGCTGCAAAGGTGGAAGAAAGGTGAGAACTGTGATTTTTTAAGATAACCTGAGTGTAAGTCCAATACACCAATGACGCAAGAACAAAGAATTTCCTCCATGAGGAAGTGGAGAAACTAGTCACTGTCATTGAGGAGAAATGGCTGGAGCTGAATATCAGTAAGAGTGGTCCCACAAAAGTTCCACCCAAAGAAATGAGAAGACGTTGGAACCTAGTTGCAGAAGAATACTCCGCAGGGGTGAATACCGCAAGATCTGGAAGCCAGTGCAAAAAGAAATGGCAGGACATTGGTCAAGTAGTGAGTGTGAGTAATATCTTCATCTTTAAATGGAATTGCAATTGTTAATGTGACCATCTGTATATGTCCCAACCATCAGAAGCGCACCATGTGTGAAAAGTTATATTTTCATCTTTGCAGAAGAAATTGGCCCACAACAAAAGGGAAAGACTTAGAACAGGAGGAGGGCTGCCAAATCTGCACCAACTATCACCCCTAGAACAGAGGGTTGCTGCCTTGCTGAGTCACATCTGCAGAAAAAAAATCAGCTCTGCACAAGCTGGACCCATACACGAGGATGAGTGTGAGTCATTAAAATGCATCGTCGCCCTTCAAATCAACCTGCTGACTGGCCTGCTATGCATGAGACTACTCATGCCACCCATCCTGCCCCCTCCTATGCTGATAACCATTTGACTGTTTTGTTGTATTTTGCAGAAGAAGAGGACAATCCTGAGGATCCTGAGGATCCACCAGAAGATCCAGATGCATGCGCTCCAGACCAAGGCAGGTGGGGGGAGGAGGGGTCCATGGAAATGTGTTCAATGTGTTCATGGGAGAATGCTGATCATAATATAAATATAAATCAGTTCATAGTACAGGACATCACACTGCCAGAAACCTCCATGAGCTCCGCGGCGGCATTCCATAGTTTCACACCTTCCGAGTTTGCGGGTCCCAGTGGCGGTGGTGAAATGCATGTTGGAACACCCAGTGCCCCATCGTCCCAGCCTGCGCCTCACACTGGAGCAGTGCCACCAGGCAGACCCACATTGAAGGGAAGGAGAAGCCAACCAGTCTCTCCTGAGATGCAACCTTCATCAGGTGTTAATCAGGTTATGTCATTGGGGGAGACCAATGCCCTGACAAGACTACTCGTGGCGACCGTCAGTGGGGTGCGGGATGAGGTAGTGACACTGTTGGGAGAAATATCAGCACTGAGACGGGAACTGAGGGCAAGCATTTCAGAGGGTGTGCAAACGATGGCAGATACCATGAGGGAGCAAGCTGCTGCAATAAGGGCACAAAGGCCAGATACTCAAATGCCACTCCCACTTCAATCAATTCACCAGCCACCGGTGTGATCCAAGCCAAGCTCCCAACCCCCCCACCACCATCACCAACCCTATGAGGAAGTGCACCTTCCCCGAGATGTGGGTGAGGGATGGGTGCAGCCTTTGTTTGCTGTTGTTGCTGCTGTTGCTGTTGCTGTTGTTGTTGTTGTTGAAGTGCATTTCCAATAAAAGATATTTTGCATTAAGACTGAATCATGTTCCATTATCACCACAAAACATTTAGGAACAACTGTAAAAAAAATAATCCCCCACCCCTACAGTCATGTGTGCCTGCCGTCCCCCCCCTAGCCCTAGCTGAAGAGCTAGCCGGTGCGTTATGCAGTCGGCAAGGCAGGACTGCTTTATTTTCAGTTGCTGATTTATCTTTCCTTTATTTTAGATGATGTTGTAAAGATGTTGTGATGTTGTGCTGATGCTGTGAAGGTGTTTAGTGTTTTAGAATCCTCTAACTCACCTTCCACCACCAACATTCCCCCCGCCCCCACTCCCCCCGCCACCCCCCGGCCCTATCTCTGGCTACCTGCGCTGATTTCTTAAATGTAGGTAAGGTTTTTCTATGCCTACAAAAGTGGCCACATACACTGTTCTAAGTTAGTTTAGAGTAACTTTTAGCTGGCCAAATTTGCTTCTATGGACAAAACGGGCATAAGTGGCTGGTCACGATCCCTTTAGGAGAAAAAAAACGAAACTTAAAAAAAACTAACTAACTGACTTACATTGGAGCAAGTTAAATGGGGAAATTTACGATTTTTAAGTTACTCCAAAAAAAGCTACTTGCTCCAAAAAAAGCAGGCCAACTCCTGGGGAAATTTGAGCCCATATAGACAGAAAGGATCTCTGATTACATTAGAAATCTCAAGAGTAGCATTTAAAGGAAATTTTACTGGAACTTTATAGTTGGGCTTTACTACATACATCCACCATCCTCTTATCTTCATGAACTTTTATTGTGTTTTTTAATGAATTTATAGACATTTATTGATATTGAGAGCTGTTTTGGATATTTTTGAAGTGACATCAGTAAGTGCATGTTAAATTCACTTTAAAATCTATAAGCAAATTCGACACTGAATACAGAAGTAATAAAAGGCTATTACATGCTCATTTCCTCGCAGATGAGACAAAGATTACCCAACACTTCACATTTTTAAACTACAAAGGCGAGACATTACTGTTGACGTTATTGATATTAATGCATTTATGTGATCCTCCTCTATCCACTATTTCAATGAAACAGTTACCTATTTATTTTAAATGATGAGACACAATGTGGAATTTTATCCATAGTATGGTTTTATTTTTTTTTTCTTCAAAGTACCTTCAGTATTAAAATTAAGTCCACTAAAAGAAAATAGCCCAACCTGGTTGATGAAAAGCCTCAGGAAAGAATGTCTGTTGTAGTTGTCCAAAAATACAAAAATATGTTAATATACTCATTTGTATCCTTGTTTATCGACCTGCTTTGTTCATTGATTACAATGGGACCGTTATAAATTAGGACAATTGGATTGTTCCAAAATCTGGGAAGCTCAGCCCTACATAGTTCTGGCATCCTGGTGCTTTATCCGTCTAATGCAACCAAGAGAGATAATCATTTAATTCCCTTTGCTCCGAGTTGAACTTCAAAGAAGTTATTAAATATATACACGGCAAGCTTACCCAAATTCATCAGTCACTGTAAAGCCACAGAGAAAGGCAGGAGGCTGTGTGTATGTAGGAGAGTTACACAGCAAACTTCATGTAAGGTCACTGTTATAGGACATTATTGTTATGTATGGAGAAAGAGTCAGACTGAACACTGTGAGTTCAAAGTAAAGTGTGACCGTAGTCTTTTATTGCAGGTCTCCAGAGTGCCTCTCCAACCTGTGAGACCTCCTTAAATACCTGTGCTCCCAAGGGATTATAGGATACCTTGGGAATCCAGGGTATGAGCCCTCTGGTGGCTGTACTGAGTAAATACAAGTTTACATATATAACAACACTCCCCCCCCCCCCCGCCCAAAGTCAATAGTGTAACTATTTACAATGTGAGTCAATCTGGGGCCCTTCTTGCCCTGGTTGATCGTCTCGGTGTGAAAGCTGGTATTGTTGAATCATTTGTTGGGTCCTCACTGGGCTGCTGTGCAGCTGGCCTTGCTGGGCTGCCTGGTATGTTGGGTCCTGTTGGGCTGCTGTGGATGATGGGTTCTGCTTCATGGTCAACCGTGGTGCCGGTTTGCCACTGGTGTGTATGTTGGGGGATCAAAAAAGGTAGGGTCCAAGGTGGGTTGCTCAGGATAGCCCGTGAATCTGAGTTTGATTTGGTCCAAGTGTTTCCGGTGAATGAGTCCATTTGAAAGTTTGACCCGAAACACCCTGCTTCCCTCGTTTGCCACGACAGTGCCGGGAAGCCACTTGGGACCTTGTCCATAATTCAATACAAATACAGGATCATTGATTTCAATCTCGCGTGACACATTTGCACTATCATGGTATGTACTTTGTTGAAGCCGCCTGCTCTCTACCTGTTCATGTGGATCAGGGTGAACTAACGAGAGCCTTGTCTTAAATGCTCTTTTCATGAGCAGTTCAGCAGGTGGGATCCCAGTGAGCGAGGGGGGTCTTGTGCGATAGCTAAGCAGGACTCGGGATAGGCGAGTCTGCAGTGAGTCTTCGGTTACCCTCTTCAAGTCTTGCTTGACGGTTTGCACTGCTCTCTCTGCCTGACCATTGGATGCTGATTTAAACGGGACAGATGTGACATGTTTGATCCTGTTACGGGTCATGAATTCTTTGAACTCAGCACTGGTAAAACATGGCCCGTTGTCGCTCACCAGGACATCGGTAGGCCGTGTGTGGCAAACATGGCCCGCAGGCTTTCAGTAATGGCAGCAGATGTGCAAGCCAACATTATCTCACATTCAGTCCACCTGGAGTTCGCATCTACAACCACAAGGAACATTTTGCCCAAGAACGGGCCTGCATAGTCAATGTGTACCCTTGACCATGGTTTGGAGGGCCAAGACCATAAACTTAGTGGCGCCTCCCTGGGTACATTGCTTAACTGCGAGCATGTATTACATCTATGAACGCAGGACTCTAAGTCCGCATCGATATCGGGCCACCACATGTGGGATCTGGCTATCGCTTTCATCATTACGATGCCTGGGTGGGTACTGTGGAGATCATTGATGAAGGTGTTTCTGCCTTCTTGGGAACCACTACACGATTGCCCCACAGAACACTGTCTGCCTGTATAGACATTTCATCCTTGCGCCGCTGGAACAGCTTTATCTCTTCCTGCATTTCCACTGGGACACTGGACCAGCTCCCGTGAAGCACCTAGCTTTTGACCAGAAATAATAAGGGGTCCCGGCTCGTCCAGGTTTTGATCTGCCGGGCAGTGACGGGTGATTGCTCACTCTCAACCCTGGCTAAATCTGCAGGCTGCGCCATTTCCACCCCCATGGTGGGCAATGGCAGTCTACTGAGAGCATCAGTGCAGTTTTCTGTGCCTGGCCTGTGGGGGATGGCGCAGTTGTATGCGGACAATGTGAGTGCCCATCTCTGGATGCGGGCTGGTGTGTTGGTATTTATCCCTTTACTCTCGGAAAACAGGGATATAAGTGGCTTGTGGTCAGTTTCCAATTCGAATTTTAGCCCAAACAGATATTGATGCATTTTCTTTACCCCACAGACACACGCTAACGCTTCTTTCTCAATCATGCTGTAGGCTCTCTCAGCCTTAGACATACTCCTGGATGCATAAGCAACCGGTTGCAATACACACCCGACGCCATATGACGACGCATCACATGCTAGTACCAAACGCTTACATGGATCATACAACACAAGCATTTGTTTGAGCATAACAATTTTCTCACTTTTACAAAGGCATTTTCTTGGCTCTTGCCCCAAACCCATTCGTCTCCTTTTCGTAGTAAGACATGCAATGGTTCTAGCAGTGTGCTAAGGCTCGGTAAGAAGTTACCAAAGTAGTTCAGGAGTCCCAGAAACAACCGCAGCTCCGTCACATTCTTGGCCTCGATGTGTTTTCGATTGCCTCCGTCTTCGCGTTGGTGGGCCTGATGCTGTCCGCCGCAATCCTCCTTCCCAAGAACTCCACTGCCAGGAAAACGCACTTCGAGCGTTTTAAGCTGAGCCCCACGCGGTTGAGTCGACTAAGAACCTCCTCCAGGTTCTGCAGACGCTCGACTGTATTCCGACCTGTGACCAAGATGTCGTCCTGGAAGACCACGGTGTGTGGGACCGACTTCAGTAAGCTTTCCTTGTTTCTCTGGAATATCGCCGCCGCTGATTGAATTCCAACTAAAAAGACCTTTGTGCGTGTTGATGTAGGTGAAGCCCTTCAATGATTCCTCCAGTTCCTGCATCATGTAGGCTGAAGTCAGATCCAGCTTTGTGAACGTCTTTCCTCCCACCAGCATTGCAAAGAGGTCATTGGCCTTTGGTCGTGGGTATTGGTCCTGCAGGGAGAAACGATTGATAGTTACTTTGTAATCGCCACAGATTCTGACGGTGCCATCTCCTTTGAGGACAGGAATGATCGGGCAGGCCCACTCGTTGAACTCAATCGGTGAAATGATGCCCTCTCGTTGCAGCCGGTCTAGCTCGATCTCTACCCTTTCTCTCATCATGTACGGTACTGCTCTTGCCTTGTGATACATGGGCCACGCCCCCGGAATTAGGTGGATCTTCACTTTTGCTCCTTGGAATTTCCCAATGCCTGGTTCGAACAGCGAAGGGAACTTGTTGAAGACCTGGGCACACGAAGTGTCGTCAGCGGGCGATAGCACTTGGACGTCGTCCCTGTTCTAGCGTATCTTTCCCAGCCAGCTCCTGCCGAGCAGTGTGGGACCATCGCCCGGTACCACCCAGAGCGGTAGCTTGTGCTTCAATCCATCGTAAGAGACCTTTATGGTAGCACTGCCAATTACAGGAATCAGTTATTTCATATAAGTTCTTAGTTTCGGAAAAATTGGAGTTAAAATCAGCCTTTGAGGCTTTATTGCACCACAGTCTTTCGAAAGTCGTTTTGCCCATAATGGACTGGCTCGCACCCATGTCCAGTTCCATGGACACCGGGATTTCATTTAGTTCAACATTCAGCATTATCAGGGAACAATTCCTGGTGAATGTGTGCACCCCATGGACCTCTGCCTCCTCGGTCTGAGGCTCTGGTTCATCGTGATCCTCCGTGAATCTGTCCTCCTCTGCAACATGGTGGTTTGCAGGTTTAACAGGATTAGCAGCTCACCTGCACATACGTTGGAGGTGTTCCATTGTTCCACAACCCTGGCAAACATTCCCTTTGAATTGGCATGAATGGAAACGATGATCATCACCGCAGTGCCAACAAGGATAAGGGGTAAGCCATTTAGGACCGAGATAAGGAGAAACTTCTTCACCCAGAGAGTGGTGAACCTGTGGAATTCTCTACCACAGAAAGTAGTTGAGGCCAATTCACTAAATATATTCAAAAGGGAGTTAGATGAAGTCCTTACTACTCGTGGGATCAAGGGGTATGGCGTGAAAGCAGGAAGGGGGTACTGAAGTTGCATGTTCAGCCATGAACTCATTGAATGGCGGTGCAGGCTAGAAGGGCTGAATGGCCTGCTCCTGCACCTATTTTCTATGTTTCTATGTTTCTAAGGTGTTAATGGCCTTGCGTTCATCACCCTTGATGGTGGACTCTGAGACATCTGCGGACATGCAGCTGCAGGCATGTGTGACCTGCCATGTACATTGCGATTCGAAAACAACATCACTTTGTTCACAGTACTTGTAACAGCACTTGTGTGCTGAGGGCTTTGTTTAGTATTGTCACTGGTGGCATTGAACGCCTGGGCTATCGCTATGGCCTTACTCAAGATTGGGGTCTCTACAGTCAAAAGTTTGTGAAGTATGGTTTTGTGGCCAATGCCAAGTACGAAAAAGTCTCTGAGCATGTGCTGCAAGCAATGTCCTGCAAGGCATCTTAGCTCGGCGACATAACTCACCACTTCCTGGCCTTCAGACTTTTTGTAAGTGTAGAACCGGTATCTTGCCATCAGAATGCTTTCCTTCGGGTTCAAATGCTCTCGGACCAGTGTGCACAAATCATCATACGATTTCTCCGTGGATTTCGCTGGAGTGAGCAGATTCTTCATGAAGCCATACGTTGGTGCCCCACAGATGGTGAGGAAGTTCGCCCTTCGTTTGGCAACATTCTCTTCCCCATCTAGCTCGTTGGGCACGAAGTATTGGTCATGTTGCTCCACAAAAATTTCCCAATCATCTTCCTCCAAGAATTTCTCCAGGATGCCCACTGTTATCTGCATCTTTGGGTTCGCTATCTGTATCTCGTCGCCAGTTGTTATGTATGGAGAAAGAGTCAGACTGAACACTGTGAGCTCAAAGTAAAGTGTGATCTTAGTCTTTTATTGCAGGTCTCCATGTCATGTATCTTACATTATTATAATAACTGTATCCTAACATGCTGTACATGACTGTAATAAGATATGACCTGCAACCACCAGCATACCTTACCACCAAGAATGCACTTGCAAGAGACAGGTATATAAGGACAGATCTCAGGCAAGTGCAGCATTCCAGAGCTGTGAAATAAAGGTGCAGGTTGAGAGTGACCTTGACTTCACTACATGCCTCGTGTGAATCTGTACTGAAGGGACAGGATTTTACAGTGGCGACGAGTTACGGGATTACAGAATCCACAGAATGGCAAACAATGGATAAGATGAAAAGTACAATGCGGGAGACAATTGGGAGGACTTTATAGAAAGGCTCCAGCAAAGCTTTGTAACCAAAGACTGGTTAGGCGATGATAAGGCAGACAAGAGAAGAGCCCATCTCTTAACCAGCTGTGGCTCGAAAATATACACTTTAATGAAGGATCTGTTGGCACCCGAGAAACCAGCAAGCAAGTCGTTTGAAGAATTGAGCACACTGATAAGAGACCACCTGAAGCCAGCGAGCAGCCTACACATGGCCAGACACAGGTTCTACAACTACAGACGCTGTGTGGGCCAGAGCATACCCGACTTCATGGCGGAACTTCGGAGTTTGGCTAGTTTATGTGAGTTCTCCGATGAACTGAGGAGAGAAATGCTGAGAGACTTTTTCATTGAAGGAATAGGCCATGCAGGCATATTCCAAAAGCTCATAGAGACCAAGAACCTGACCTTAGAGGCAGCAGCACTGGTTGCGCAGACATTCTTGGTAGGGGAAGAAGAAACGAGGTTGATTTACAATGCAGGTACGACAACTAACAAAATATCGGAAGAAGAAGTTCACAGCTACTATCCCCACACACAGACAAAATCGGGAGAACAGGCTCTCGACAGCAGGCAGAAGCCATCAAGGGCCACGGGAACGGCCGTTCACACCTCATCATCCCACAATGCGAGCAATCAACTACAAACTGAGAGAAGCTCAAGAGAGATCAGCCAGACGCAGCTCATTCTTTGGGAAAACTTTGAACAATGGAACGGGTCTGTGCTGGAGGTGTGGGGGTGGACACTCGTCAAGGGGATGTCGATTTCAGCAGGCTGTTTGCAGAAATTGTGAAAATACAGGGCATTTGGCCCGCATGTGCAAAAAAACGGTAGCTCGGCTGGTATACGAATCGGATGGGTCGGAAAGCGGACCAGAAGATGGTGGGGACAGTACCCGGGACACCGATGTACAGCGGGTCAACACGATCAATGGCCACTGCTCCTACAACAGGACGCCTCCTATAATGATGAGGGTCCTACTCAACGGGATATCTTTCAACATGGAGCTGGATACGGGAGCGAGTCAATCTCTCATGGGCGCTCAACAATTTGAACAACTGTGGCCGCATAAAAGAGACAGACCAAAACTCACAAGGGTCGACACCAAACTAAGGACCTATACCAAAGAAATCATACCAGTCCTCGGCAGCGCCATGCTCTCTGTCACATACAAAGGGACAGTGAACTGACTTCCCCTGTGGATTGTCCCCGGAGACCCCCCAGCACTGCTGGGGAGAAGCTGGCTGGCAAAACTAAACTGGAAATGGGATGATGTCCATGCCATGTCATTAGAGGAATGGACCTCCTGCTCAACAGTTATAAAGCGATTTGAACATCTCTTTCAGCCAGGTGTGGGCACTTTCAAAGGGGCCAAAGTCAAAATCTACATCACACAGGATGCTAGACTGGTCCATCACAAGGCCAGAGCTGTACCCTATGTGATGAGGGAAAAGATTGAACACGAACTAGACAGGCTTCTGCGGGAAGGCATTATATCACCTGTGGAATTTAGCGACTGGGCAAGTCCCATCGTCTCAGTCATGAAGCCTGATGGATCCGTACGAATCTGTGGGGACTACAAATCTACCATAAACAGAGTCTCCCTACAGGACCAGTACCCGCTGCCCAGAGCGGAGGACTTATTTGCCACATTGGCTGGAGGTAAACTTTTCTCAAAATCTGCGTGTATGACGCAAGAATTGACCGAGGAATCCAAGCTACTCACCACCATCAACACACATCGAGGCCTTTTCATGTACAATCGATGCCCATTCGGCATCAGGTCGGCAGCTGCCATATTCCAGGGTAACATTGAGAGTCTGCTCAAGTCCATCCCGGGGACGGTTGTATTTCAAGACGACATACTTATCACGGGCAGGGACACCGACTCCCATCTCCGTAATTTGCAGAAAGTACTAAAGCGTTGGATCAGGTAGGCCTACAAGTCAAGAAATCCAATTGCCTGTTTCTCGCACCTGAGGTTGAATTTTTGGGCAGAAGGATTGCCGCTGATGGAATCCGCCCAACAGAGTCCAAAACAGAAGCAATTCGCCTGGCACCCAGGCCCCGGAATGACTCAGAACTGCGTGACTTTCTCGGGCTACTCAATTACTTTGGGAACTTTATGCAGAACTTAAGCACGCTGCTGGAGCCTCTCCATGTGCTACTCAGGAAGGGGTGCGATTGGTTTTGGGGGGAACGCCCAGGAATGCGCCTTCAATAAGGCACGCAACCTTCTGTGTTCCAACAGTGTTTTGACTTTCTTTTGATCCAGGTAAAAAGCTAGTTCTCACATGCGATGCGTCAGCGTATGGGGTCGGGTGCGTTTTGCAACATGTCAATAGTGCGGCAAATTACAACCCATAGCTTATGCCTCCAGATCACTTTCGCGGGCGGAGCGCGGGTACGGAATGGTAGAGAAGGAGGTGCTCGCGTGCGTGTACGGTGTCAAAAAGATGCACCAATACCTTTTCAGGGCCAAGTTCGCGTTAGAAACCGACCACAAGCCCCTCACATCCCTCCTATCAGAGAACAAGGAAATAAACGCCAACGCCTCGGCGCGAATTCAACGGTGGGCACTCATGCTGGCGTCCTACGACTATACCATAAGGCACAGACCAGGCACAGTCAACTGTGCCTACGCACTCAGCAGGCTACCCCTGGTGACCACGGAAGGGTCTGACGAACAGGACTGTGAGATAGTCATGGCAATCAATGCCTTTGAGTCCACAGGTTCGCCCATGACAGCTCGCCAAATCAGAGCCTAGACGGCCAGCGACCCCACGTTATCCTTAGTAAAAAGATGTGTCCTAACCGGTGACTGGGCAGAGGCTCGTGATGCCTGCCCCGATGAATTAAAATCCTTTCACAGGCGCATGCATGAGCTATCACTACAAGCAGACTGCCTGATGTGGGGCAGCTGAGTAGTCATGCCTCTGCGAGGCAGAGAAGCATTTGTCCGGGAGCTCCACCGCGAGCACCCGGGGATCGTTCTCATGAAGGCCATAGCCAGATCCCACGTCTGGTGGCCTGGTATTGACGCGGACTTGGAGCTATGCGTCTGAAGGTGCACCATTTGTGCCCAACTCAGCAATGCCCCCAGGGAGGCTCCACTGAGCCCCTGGCCCTGCCCTACCAAACCGTGGTCGCGGGTGCACGTAGACTATGCGGACCCATTCATGGGCAAAATGTTCCTCGTAGTTGTAGATGCATTTTCAAAGTGGATCGAATGCACCATTTTAAACTCGAGCATAACCTCCACCACTGTGGAGAGCCTCGCAACCATGCTTGCAACGCACGGAATCCCTGACAAATCGATCAGTGACAATGGTCCGTGCTTCACCAGCGCAGAATTCCAAGACTTTATAATTGACCACGGCATAAATCACGTCAAGATGGCACCGTTCAAGCCGGCCTCCAACGGCCAGGCGGAGAGAGCAATGCAAATCATTAAACAAGGCATGCTTAAAATCCAAGGTCCCACGCTGCAGGGTCGCCTGTCGCGACTGCTGCTGGCATACAGATCTCGTCCGCACTCATTGACTGGGATCCCCCCGCGCAACTGTTGATGAAAAGGACTTTAAAAACAAGGCTCTCATTAATCCTCCCAGACATGCACGAAATCGTTGAGGCAAAGCGCCGTAAGCTGACTGAGTACCATGACAGAAATTCGAGGGGAAATGGAATGAGATAGGGGACAAAGTGTTTGTACTAAACTATGGCAGGGGTCCCAAATGGATTGCAGGGACAGTTACGGGCTGGACAGACAGAGGAAACAACCTGAGGAAAGGGCAATCCCAACAGACAGCCCAGGCGAGTCAACAACAATCACACCAATCGAAACAGACAGCCCAGGTGAGATACCAGCAACCACACCCAAAGAAAAACAGACACCAAGGCAAACAACTGAACCACAACTCAGTCGCTCCACGCGAGAGTGTAGACCACCTGAGAGACTGAACCTATAAAGACAATAAGACCTTGGGGGAGGGTAATGTCATGTATCTTACATTATTATATATAACTGTATCCTAACATGCTATACATGACTGTAATAAGATATGACCTGTAACCACCAGCATACCTTATCACCAGGGGTGCACTTGCAAGAGACAGGTATATAAGGACAGGTCTCAGGCAAGTGCAGCATTCCAGAGCTGTGAAATAAAGGTGCAGGTCGAGAGTGACCTTGACTTCACTACATGCCTCGTGTGAATCTGTACTGATGGGACAGGATTTTACACTCCAGAGTGCCTCTCCAACCTGTGAGGCCTCCCTAAATACCTGTGCTCCCAAGGGATTATGGGATCACTTGGGCCTCCGAGAGATGAGCCTTTTGGTGGCTGTACAGAGTAAATACATTTTTATATATATAACAATTATCAGGTCCAATTTCACTGTGGCCTTTAGTGCAGGTGCTGTGACCATTGTTTTCTATACTCCAGAAAGAAAGAGTTATATTAGGTAATGTCTATTACTGTAAATTTGCTATTTGCCTTTGCTACTATTTAGTTTTAATTCCATTTGTTCTGTAGTTCATACCTTAAGGCATGGTCTACTGCTTACCAAAGTAAAGAAGATCATGGTATGGGCATGTGATCTGTCCAGTAAGTTGAATACAATGGGCTTGTTACATTTATCCTGATATTGGGCATGGCATGTAAAGGCAAACTTTGATTTGTAGGGAGTGGCCTTTGGCACTGAGCACCAGGGAAGTATCTGGAGATAAAAGCCCCAAAAAAGTGTTGCAAAACTGTTTACTCTAAATGAGTTAAGTCTGCACTAAAAAAGCAGGCAGAGAAATACTGTACAAAGGCATTAAGCATTTCTCTTCTGATATCAACAACAGTCATTTCTACACTCCTGGCAATTATTGCTTCAGAATTGCTGCCTAAGTCCTGAAAGGGCTTGACTGAAAGTTATGTCAATTTTTGTCTGATTTCGCTTCAGTGAAGTGCCTTGGGATATTTTACTACATTAAAGGTGCTATATAAATGCGAGTTGTTGTTGCTTATGTTTTCAGTATCCCCAAATTAAAGTTCTTGGAATGACTTCCAGACATATGGTTTGTAATTTTTCATCCATACCCTGCATGAATATTTCTTTGTTTCTCGTGCCATGGGTTGCACCTTTTTTTCCATTACTCACAACAATGTCAATAATTTGTTACAGTGCAATTCCAGAACATCACTAAATCATGATAAAATAAAGCAAACGGAACTGTTGTTGCATTGAAAGAATGAAAGAGGTATGCTGGATGGGGTAGTCATACAGCCCATACAAATTCCAGAATCCATCCCTAGTCTGTGCTGAGTTAGTTGATCACAGCTGGGTGTTAGTGACAGGATTAGGATTGGCCTCAGCATCATGGATTATGAATGCGAAAATTAGCCAGGGCTTCAGTTCATGATGAACAGTGGTGTACATTTAAGGAGATATTTCAGAACTCTCAAGAAAAATATATTCCAGTGAGGAGGAAAGGGCGTAAGGGAAAAGATAACCATCTGTGTCTAACTAAAGAAATTAAAGATGGTATCCAATTAAAAACAAGGGCAGACAATGTGGCGAAAACTAGTGGGAGGACAGAAGATTGGGAAGTGTTTAAAAGCCAACAAAGAATAACTAAAAAAATGATTAAGAAAAGGAAGATAGACTATGAAAGTAAACTAGCACGAAATATAAAAACAAGAGTTTCTATAGGTATATAAAAAGGAAAAGAGTGGCTAGAGTAAATGTTAATCCCTCAGAGGATGAGATTGGGAAATTAGTAATGGGAAACATGGAGATGGCAGAAACTCTGAACAAATATTTTGTATCAGCCTTTACGGTAGAGGAAACTAACAATATTCCAACAGTGGATAGTCAAGGGGCTATGGGGGGGGGGGGGGGGGAGGAACTTACACAGTCACAATCACTAAGGAGATGGTACTCAGTAAGATAATGGGACTAAAGTCGGATAAATCCCCTGGACCTGATGGCTTGCATCCTAGGGTCTTAAGAGAAGTAGTGGCAGGGATTGCGGATGCATTGGTTGTAATTTACCAAAATTCTCTGGATTCTGGGGAGGTCCCAGCAGATTGGAAAACTGCAAATGTAACGTCCCTATTTAAAAAAGGAGGCAGACAAAAAGCAGGAAACTATCGACCAGTTAGCCTAACATCTGTGGTTGGGAAAATATTGGAGTCCATTATTAAAGAAGCAGCAGCAGGACATTTGGAGAAGCAAAACTCGGTCAGGCAGAGTCAGCATGGATTTATGAAGGGGAAGTCATGTTTGACAATTTTCTGGAATTCTTTGAGGCTGTAACGAACAGGGTGGATAAAGGGGAACCAGTGGATGTGGTGTACTGGACTTCCAGAAGGCATTTGACAAGGTGCCACATAAAAGGTTACTGCACAAGATAAAAGTTCACGGGGTTGGGGGTAATATAATAGCATGGATAGAGGATTGGCTAACAAACAGAAACAGAGAGTAGGAATAAATAGTTCATTCTCGGGTTGGCAATCAGTAAGTAGTTGGGTACCACAGGGATCAGTGCTGGGACCCCAAATATTTACAATCTATATTAACGACTTGGTAGAAGGGACTGAGTGTAATGTAGCCAAGTTTGCTGACGATACAAAGATGGGAGGAAAAGCAATGTGTGAGGAGGACACAAAAAATCTGTAAAATGACATAGACAGGCTAAGTGCGTGGGCGAAAATTTGGTCGATGGAGTATAATGTTGGAAAGTGTGAGGTCTGCACTTTGGCAGAAAAAAAATCAAAGAGCAAGTTATTATTTAAATGGAGAAAGATTGCAAAGTGCTGCAGTACAGCGGGGCCTGGAGGTACTTGTGCATGAAACACAAAAGGTTAGTATGCAGGTATAGCAAGTGATCAGGAAGGTCAATGGAATCTTGGCCTTTATTGCAAAGGGGATGGACTATAAAAGCAAAGATGATGGAGTATAAAATCAGGTAAGTCTTGCTACAGTTGTACAGGGTATTAGTGAGGCCACACCTGGAATACTGCATGCAGTTTTGGTTTCCATATTTACAAAAGGATATACTTGCTTTGGAGGCAGTTTAGAGAAGGTTCACAAGGTTGGTTCCAGAGATGAGGGGATCGACTTATGAGGAAAGGTTGAGTAGGTTGGGCCTCTATTCATTGGAATTCAGAAGAATGAGAGGTGATCTAATTGAAACATATAAGATTATGAGGGGTCTTGACAAGGTAGATGCAGAGAGGATGTTTCCACTGATAGGGGAGACTAGAACTAGAGGGCATAATCTTGGAATAAGGGGCCACCCATTTAAAACTGAAATGAGGAGAAATTTCTTCTTTCAGAGGGTCGTGGATCTGTGGAATTCGCTGCCTCAGAGAGCTGTGGAAGCTGGGACATTGAATAAATTTAAGACAGCAATAGACAGTTTCTTAAATGACAAGGGAATAAGATGTTATGGGGAGCGGGCGGGGTAGTGGATCTGAGTCCATGATCGGATCAGCCATGGTTGTATTAAATGGTGGAGCAAGCTCGAGGGGCCTACTCCTGCTCCTTTTCCTTATGTTCATATCTTCTTATGATCCCTACCAGTGACCCCTGCTGCAAAATGCATGTGTGGTGATATCAACTAAAGACAGGATTGGACTAGGCTCTGATGGCTTCTTTGTCTATCTTCCACCACAAGTCAAATAACCCATTGACACTCACAAAGATTGAAATGTCATGTATGTACATGATGTTTGTAGCCACTAGATGGTGTCATTGTTGGAGGCCACTGAGCAGCACGCACATGGTGCTGCTCAGGTATAAAAGGACAGCCATTTTGAGAGTCAGAACCGTTGGGCCTAAATAAAACAGAAGCAAGGTTGTACCTTGCTTCGTTAAACAGTACTCAGTTTGAACCTTTATTGCATACATAATATTTAGCAACGAGAATACAAGAACCTTTGTTTGCAAAATGAGCACAATTGGATTTTTAGAGCGATTCATGAAGGGAGAAGATTGGGCAGACATTGTAAGCTGTTTGAACCAGTACTTCATGGCCAACAAAATGAAAGGCGTCGACGATGCAGATCGGTGCCGGGCCGTGTTCCTCACTATGTGCGGTTCAAAGATCTACGGTCTGATAAAGAATCTACTCATGCCTAGTGATCCAACAGAGAAAACGTACAAGGAATTGTGTACATGTGTACAAGAGCACCTCAAGCCAGATGACGGCATCATCATCTTGAGATACAGGTTTTATACACATGTTCGATTGGAGGGCCAGAGCGCGGCCGAATTCGTTGCTGACCTGAGATGTCTAGCGAGACCATGCAAGTTCGGGACGGGGTTGGCAGACATGCTGCGAGACTTCTTTGTCATCGGTATCAACCACAAGGTGATACTGCGCAAACTTCTTCCGGTGGAGGAATTGCATTTAAAAAGGGCCATCCAGATTGCTCAATCATGTATGATGACAGACAGGAGTCTAATGCAAATAACTGAACCTCGGCAAGTACTGTAAATGCGATTGATTCAGCGTTCGGCAGAGCGGCACATGGCAGGGCCTATCCGGTTGCCTTCGCGAAACCTGTGGCTGCCCAAAGTCCGCCAACGGGAATGTATCCGACTTCTCCGTGTTTGCGTTGTGGGGGAAATCATCAGCACCAGCAGTGCCGATTTAAGCAATATAGTTACAAAGACTGTCTGAGAGTGGGGCATCTCCAGCGCAAGTGTCCGCAGATGAGCAAGCGAGCTGCGACACACCACGTGGAGGATGAGAGTCAGACTAGCATGAATCCGGATACGCAATCTGAGATGCCAGAGGAGGAAGTGTATGGGCTGCACTCTTTCATAACCAAGAGTAAACCAATTTTGATTGACATGAAATTTAACGGGATACCGGAAGAACTGAACACAGGGGCGAGTCAATCGATCATGAACGAGAGGGCATTTAATAAGCTGTGTGATACTAAGACTGTGAGGCCCAGGCTGAGCCCTGTTAATGCCAAGCTGCGCACATACACTAAAGAACTGATAAATGTGATTGGCAGTGCACAAATTAATGTGTCGTATAACAGTGCGGTTCACGAGTTACCGCTGTGGATTGTTCCAGGCAATGGCCCAATGCTGCTCGGCAAGAGCTGGTTGGAGAAAATCAGATGCGACTGGAATGATATAAAAGTGTTGTCGTCAGAGGAAGATACATGTGCCCAAGTATTGAGCAATTTCCCCTCGTTGTTCGAACTGGGTATCGGCAAATTCAAGGGAGCCAAGGTGCAAATCCACGTGGACTCAGATGCAAGACCCATCCATCATAAAGCTCGGGCAGTGCCATATATGATGAGGGAGAAGGTCGAAATTGAACTGGACAGACTCCAGTGTGAAGGGATCATATCACCAGTCGAATTTAATGAATGGGCCAGCCCCAGTGTTCCTGTGCTGAAAATTGATAGCACAGTCAGAATCTCTGGAAACTACAAGGCTACGATCAACAGGGTTTCGAAACAAGATCAGCACCCGTTATTGAAGGCTGATGACTTGTTTGTGACTCTAGCCAGAGGGAAGTCGCTCACAAAACTGGACTTGTCGCCGGCCTATATGATGCAGGAGTTGGTCGAGATGTCGAAGAGACTTACGTGCATTAGCACGCACAAAGAACTGTTTATTTACCACAGGTGCCCATTTGGAATTTACTTGGTTGCAGCAATATTCCAGAGGAAAATGGATAGTCTACTGAAGTCCGTTCCCAGAACCGTCGTGTTCCAAGATGACATCCTAATCACTGGTCGTGACTCCAAGGAACATTTGAACAACCTGGAAGAGGTTCTACTGCGTTTGGACAGAGTGGGACTCAGACTTAAACGCTCAAAGTGTGTCTTCATGGCACCGGAGGTCGAATTCCTCAGGAGGAAAATTGCCGCTGATGGCATTAGACCAACTGACGTGAAAACCAAAGCCAGCAAGAATGCACTCAAGCCGCAGAACATGACAGAGTTGCATTCATTCCTGGGTCTACTCAATACTTTTGTAACTTCCTACCTAAATTGAGCATCTTACTTCAACCACTGCACATGCTATTGAGAAAAGGCAACAACTGGGTCTGGGGCGCATTGCAAGACAGAGCTTTCGAGAAAACTACCAATCTGCTTTGCTCGAAAAAGCTGCTGGTATATTATGACCCATGTAAATGTTTCGTTTTGGCCTGTGATGCATCGTCATATGGAATTGGTTGCGTGTTACAACAAGTAGACTGGACAAGGGAGAACCAGTGGATGTAGTGTATTTGGACTTTCAAAAGGCTTTTGACAAGGTCCCACACAAGAGATTGGTGTGCAAAATTAAAGCACATGGTATTGGGGGTAATGTACTGACGTGGATAGAGAACTGGTTGGCAGACAGGAAGCAGAGAGTAGGGATAAACGGGTCCTTTTCAGAATGGCAGGCAGTGACTAGTGGGGTGCCGCAGGGCTCAGTGCTGGGACCCCAGCTATTTACAACATACATTAATGAATTAGATGAAGAAATTGAGTGTAATATCTCCAAGTTTGCAGATGACACGAAGCTGGGTGGCGGTGTGAGCTGTGAAGCTCAGGATGACTTGGACAGGTTAGGTGAGTGGGCAAATGCATGGCAGATGCAGTACAATGTGGATAAATGTGAGGTTATCCACTTTGGTGGCAAAAACACAAAGGCAGAATATTATCTGAATTGCGGCAGATTAGGAAAAGGGGAGGTGTAACGGACTTGGGTGTCATGGTACACCAGTCATTGAAAGTTAGCATGCAGGTACAGCAGGCGGTGAAGAAGGCAAATGGTATGTTGCCCTTCATAGCTACGGGATTTGAGTATAGGAGCAGAGAAGTCTTACTGCAGTTGTACAGGGCCTTGGTGAGGTCTCACCTGGAATATTGTGTTCAGTTTTGGTCTCCTAATCTGAGGAAGGACGTTCTTGCTATTGAGGGAGTGCAGCGAAGGTTCACCAGACTGATTCCCGGGATAGCAGGACTGACATATGAGGAGAGACTGGATCGACTGGGCCTGTAGTCACTGGAGTTTAGAAGGATGAGAGGGGATCTCATAGAAACATATAAAATTCTGATGGGACTGGACAGATTAGATGCAGGAAGAATGTTCCCGATGTTGGCGAAGTCCAGAACCAAAGGATACAGTCTTAGGATAAGGGGTAAGCCATTTAGGACTGAGATGAGGAGAAACTTCTTCACTCAGAGAGTTGTTAACCTGTGGAATTCTCTACCGCAGAGAGTTGTTGATGCCAGTTCGTTGGATATATTCAAGAGGGATTTAAATATGGCCCTTACGGATAAAGGGATCAAGGGGTATGGCGAGAAAGCAGGAAAGGGGTACTAAGGGAATGATCAGCCATGATCTTATTGAATGGTGGTGCAGGCTCGGAGGGCCAAATGACCTAATCCTGCACCTATTTTCTATGTTTCTATGTTTCTAAGCCAATGAGTCGGCGAAACTTCAACCTGTCGCGTATGCATTCAAAAGTTTGTCTAAAGCAGAAAAAGCCGACAGTATGGTAGAAAAAGAAGCTTTAGTGTGTGTGCACGGTGTTAAAAAGATGCATCAATACCTGTTCGGTCTGAGGTTCGAATTAGAGACCGATCACAAGCCGCTCATTTTGTTGTTTTCCGAAAGCAAAGATATCAATACCAACGCTTCATCCCGCATCCAAAGGTGGGCGCTGACATTATTTGCCTATGATTATTTCATTCACCACAGACCTGGCACAGAGAATTGTGCCGATGGTTTGAGCCGTTTCCAACACTGGAGGTAGAAATGCCCCAAACAGCAGATTTAATGTTAATCGTGGATGCTTTTGAGAGTGAAGGTACAACTGTCACGGCTCAGCAAGTTAAGACCCGGACCAGTCAGGACCCAATATTCGGGGACGTCAGAGCGACCTATAAAGGCCAGCGGTAGCCGAGAGGCGGCGGCAGTCGAGGAGGTGGGTGTTTGGGGACTTCGGAGTGGCCTACAAAGGCCAGTGGCAGTCGAGAGGCGGTGGCAGTCGGATAGGTGGGTGTTCGGAGACGTCAGAGTGGCCTATAAAGGCCAGTGGCAGTCGAGGGGCGGTGGCAGTCGGATAGGTGGGTGTTTGGGGACGTCAGAGTGGCCTATAAAGGCCAGTGGCAGTCGAGAGGCGGTGGCAGTCGGATAGGTGGGTGTTTGGGGACGTCGGAGTGGCCTATAAAGGCCAGTGGCAGTCGAGAGGTGGTGGCAGTCGAGGAGGTGGGTGTTTGGGGACGTCGGAGTGGCCTATAAAGGCCCAGCGGTAGCCGAGAGGCGGCGGCAGTCAGAGAGCCGGCGGTAGTCGGAGAGGCGGGAGTTCGGGGAAGTCGGAGCGGCCTATAAAGACCCAGCGGCAGTCGAGAGGTGGCGGCAGTCGAGGAGGTGGGTGTTTGGGGACGTCGGAGTGGCCTACAAAGGCCAGTGGCAGTCGAGAGGCGGTGGCAGTCGGATAGGTGGGTGTTCGGGGACGTCGGAGTGGCCTATAAAGGCCAGCGGTAGCCGAGAGGCGGCGGCAGTCGGAGAGGCAGGAGTTTGGTGACGTCAGAGCGGCCTATAATGGCCAGCCGGGAGCTGCAGCAGGGAGAGAAGGCAAAAAAGAAGTAGAAAGAAATCGAAAACTGACATCACAGCCAAGGGGGAAAGTGATTGGCTGGTGATTGATGAGTGGTTTTGCTTTTATCTTTTTCTTTTCTTTATCAGTAAGTAACCTTTTAGCATTGTTGTTGCCAAACTAAGTTAATCTCGGGGTTAAGTCATGACAGGAGAGCTCAGACACATGTTATGCTCCTCCTGTACTATGTGGGAAGTGTATCCGCATGCAGCTCCTGACAGACCGCATTGTGGCACTGGAGCTGCAGGTGGATTTACTCTGAAGCATCCGCGATGCTGAGGATATCATGAATAGCACGTTTAGTGAGTTGGTCTTACCGCAGGTAAAGGGTACACAGCCAGATAGGGAATGGGTGACCAACAGGAAGAGCAGTGGAAGGAAGGTAGTGCAGGGGTCCTCTGCGGTCATCCCCCTGCAAAACAGATACACTACTTTGGGTACCATTGAGGGGGATGACTCATCAGGGGAGGGCAGCAGCAGCCAAGTCAATGGCACCGTGGGTGGCTTTGCTCCACAGGAGGGCAGGAAAAAGAGTGGGAGAGCTATAGTGATAGAGGATTCTATTGTAAGGGGAATAGATAGATGTTTCTGCGGCCGCAACCGAGACTCCAGGATGGTATATTGCCTCCCTGGTGCAAGGGTCAAGGATGCCTCGGAGCGGGTGCAGGACATTTTGAAGAGGGAGGGTGAACAGCCAGTTGTCATGGTGCATATAGGTACCAACGATATAGGTAAAAAATGGGATGAGGTCCTACAAGACGAAATTAGAGAGCTAGTAGCTAAGTTAAAAATTAGGACCTCAAAAGTAGTAATCTCAGGATTGCTACCAGTGCCACATGCTAGTCAGAATAGGAATTGCAGGATAGCTCAGATGAATACGTGGCTTGAGGAGTGGTGCAGAAGGGAGGGATTCAAATTCCTGGGACATTGGAACTAGTTCTGTGGGGGAGGTGGGACCAGTACAAATGGACGGTCTGCACCTGGGCAGGACAGGAACCAATATCCTAGGGGGAGTGTTTGCTAGTGCTGTTGGGGAGGGGTTAAACTAATATGGCAGGGGGATGGGAACCTATGCAGGGAGACAGAAGGAAGTAGAATGGGGGCAGAAGCAAAAGATAGAAAGAAGAAAAGTAAAAGTGGAGGGCAGAGAAACCTAATGCAAAAAGCAAAAAGGGCCACATTACAGCAAAATCCTAAAGGGGCAAAGGGTGTTAAAAAGATAAGCCTGAAGGCTCTGTGCTTCAATGCTAGGAGTATTAACTGCGCAGATAGCAGTTAACGGATATGATGTAATTGACATTATGGAGACATGGCTCCAGGGTGACCAAGGCTGGGAACTCAACATCCAAGGGTATTCAACATTTAGGAAGGATAGACAGAAAGGAAAAGGAGGTGGGGTGGCATGCTGGTTAAAGAGGAAATTAACGCAATAGTAAGGAGGGACATTAGCTTGGATGATGTGGAATCTATATGGGTGGAGCTACAGAATACCAAAGGGCAGAAAACGCTCGTGGGAGTTGTGTACAGACCACCAAACAATTGTAATGAGGATGGGGACAGCATCAAACAAGAAATTAGAGATGCATGCAATAAAGATACTGCAGTTATCATGGGCGACTTTAATATATATATTGACTGGGCTAACCAAACTGGTAGCAATGCGATGGAGGAGAATTTCCTGGAGTATATTCGGGATGGTTTTCTAGACCAATATGGCGAGAAACCAACTAGAGCGCTGGCCATCCTAGACTGGGTGATGTGTAATGAGAAAGGACTAACAAGCAATCTTGTTGTGCGAGGCCCCTTGGGGAAGAATGCCCATAATAAGGTAGAATTCTTTATTAAGCTGGAGAGTGACACAGTTAATTCAGAGACTAGGGTCCTGAACTTGGCGAAAGGTAACTTTGATGGTATGAGACATGAATTGGCTAGAATCGACTGGCGAATGATACTTAAAGGGTTGACGGTGGATAGGCAATGGTAAACATTTAAAGATCACATGGATGAACTTCAACAATTGTACATCCCTGTCTGGAGTAAAAATAAAACGGGGAAGGTGGCTCAACCGTGGCTAACAAGGGAAATTAAGGTTTGTGTTAAATCCAAGGAAGAGGAATATAAATTGGTCAGAAAAAGCAGCAAACCTGAGGACTGGAAGAATTTTGGAATACAGCAGAGGAGGACAATTTAGGAGGGGGAAAATAGAGTATGAGAGGAAGCTTGCTGGGAACATAAAAACTGACTGCAAAAATTTCTAAAGATAGGTGAAGAGAAAAAGATTAGTGAAAACAAACGTAGGTCGCTTGCAGTCAGATCCAGGTGAAATTATAATGGGGAACAAAGTAATGGCGGACCAGTTAAACAAATACTTTGGTTCTGTTTCCATGAAGGAAGACATAAATAACCTTCCAGAAATACTAGAGGTCCGAGGGTCTAGTGAGAAGGAGGAACTGAAGGATATCTTTATAAAGCAGGAAATTGTGTTTGGGAAATTGATGGGATTGAATGCCGATAAATCCCCGGGTCCTGATAGTCTGCATCCCAGAGTAGTAAAGGAAGTGGCCACAGAAATAGTGGATGCATTGGTGATCATTTTTCAACAGTCTATCGACTCTGGATCAGTTACTATGCACATGAGTGTAGCTAATGTAACACCACTGTTGAAAAAGGAGGGAGAGAGAAAACGGGTAATTATAGACTGGTTAGCCTGACATCAGTAGTGGGGAAAATGTTGGAATCAATTATTAAAGATGAAATAGCAGCGCATTTGGAAAGCAGTAACAGGATCGTCATGGATTTATGAAAGGAAAATCATGCTTGACAAATCTTCTGGAATTTTTTGAGGATGTAAATAGTAGAATGGACAAGGGAGAACCAGTGAATGTGGTGTATTTGGACTTTCAAAAGGTTTTTGACAAGGTCCTACACAAGAGATTGGTGTGCAAAATTAAAGCACACGGTAATGTACTGACGTGGTTAGAAAATTGGTTGGCAGACAGGAAACAGAGAGTCGGGATAAACGGGTCCTTTTCAGAATGGCAGGCAGTGACTAGTGGAGTGCCGCAGGGCTCAGTGCTGGAACCCCAGCTCTTTACAATATACATTAATGAGTTAGATGAAGGAATTGAGTGTAATATCTCCAAGTTTGCAGATGACACTAAACTGGGTGAGCTGTGAGGAGGACGCTAAAAGGCTGCAGGGTGACTTGGACAGGTTAGGTGAGTGGGCAAATGCATGGCAGATGAAGTATAATGTGGATAAATGTGAGGTTATCCACTTTGGTGGCAAAAAGACGAAGGCAGGATATTATCTGAATGGTGGCAGATTAGGAAAGGGGGAGGTGCAACGAGACCTGGGTGTCATGGTTCATCAGTCATTGAAAGTTGTCATGCAGGTGCAGCAGGCAGTGAAGAAAGCAAATGGTATGTTGGCCTTCATAGCTACGGGATTTGAGTATAGGAGCAGGGAGGTCTTACTGAAGTTGTACAGGACCTTGGTGAGGCCTCACCTGGAATATTGTGTTCAGTTTTGGTCTCCTAATCTGAGGAAGGATGTTCTTGCTATTGAGGCAGTGCAGCAAAGGTTCACCAGACTGATTCCCAGGATGGCGGGACTGACATATGAGGAGAGACTGGATCAACTGGGCCTTTATACACTTGAGTTTAGAAGGATGAGAGGGGATCTCATAAACTTATAAGATTCTGACGGGACTGGACAGATTAGATGCGGGAAGAATGTTCCCGATGATGGGGAAGTCCAGAACCAGGGGACACAGTCTAAGGATAAGGGGTAGGCCATTTAGGACTGAGATGAGGAGAAACTTCTTCACTCAGAGAGTTGTTAACCTGTGGAATTACATACCGTAGAGAGTTGTTGATGCCAGTTCATTGGATATATTCAAGAGGGAGTTCGATATGGCCCTTACGGCTAAAGGGATCAAGGGGTATGGAGAGAAAGCAGGAAAGGGGTACTGAGGGAATGATCAGCCATGATCTTATTGCATGGTGGTGCAGGCTCGAAGGGCCGAATGGCCTACTCCTGCACCTATTTTCTATGTTTCTATGTTTCTATTATCGGTGGTAAAGGGTTGCATCCTTAAAGTGGATTGGTCTGCCATACCTAAGCAAATGTGCGAGGAGGCTAAACCGTACATTCGTCGCAAAGACAAACTGCCTATTTGCGCTGATTGCATATTGTGGGGCAATTGAGTTGTAATGCCTAAGAAAGGGAGAGAGAAGTTTGTGCATGAGTTACACAGCACTTATCCGGGTATAGTGATGATGAAGGCCATCGCCAGGTCCCACGAATGGTGGCTAGGAATTGATTCTGAGCTGGAAGTATGCGTGCATCGGTGCAACACCTGCATGCAGTTCAGCAAAGCACTAGCTTTGTCTGTGGTCATGGCCATCCAAACCTTGGTCCAGGATCCATGTAGATTTTGCAGGTCCCTTACTGAGCAACATGTTTTTAATGGTGGTGGATGCTTATTCGAAGTGGATAGAATGCATAATCATGTCATCCAGTATGTCCACAGCAACCATAGAGAATCTCAATGTCATGTTCGCGGCACATGGTCTGCCTGACATAGTGGTGAGCGACAATGGGTCGTGCTTCATCAGTCAGGAGTTTCAGGAGTTTGTAAAACTTAACGGCATAAAACATGTAAAGTCAGCGCTGTTCAAGCCTGCGTCCAACAGGCAAGTAGAACGTGCAGTACAAATTATTAAGCAAAGCATGAGGAGAGTAACCCAAGGGTCACTGCAGATCCGCATGTCTTGCATACTGCTGAGTTACAGGACAAGACCCCACACACTCACAGGGGTCTCACCTGCTGAACTCATGATGAACAAAGGTCTTAAGACCAAGTTATCTCTTATACACCCAGATTTAAGTAATCATGTTGAATACAGAAGACAGAGTCAACAAGGGTACTACGAACACGCAACTGTGTCACGCGAGATTTCTGTTCATGATCCTGTATATGTGTTGAATTATGGTCAGGGTCCCAAATGGATTGCTGGTACATTCATGGCCAAGGAGGGCAACAGAGTATTTGTTATTAAACTCAAGAATAGGCAAGCTTGCAGAAAACGCATGGATCAAACAAAGCTGAGGCACACAGATGAGCCAGAGCAGTCGGACAAAGAAGCTGTCGATGACCAACCAACCTACCAGCAGCCTCCAGTGGACTCAAGGGTCATCAGTGAACCTGGAATTTCCATCACAGACTTGTTCAATAAAAATGGACTTGCAATTCCTGACATGGCCACTGCCACCTCCAACAAGTCAGCCATCCAGCCACCAGCCACAACAGACTCCGTACATTCACCCAAGGCCGGAACCGAACTGAAACGGTCAACCCGGGACCATAAAGCACCGGACCATCTCAACCTGTGAAAGACTGTGATAAGATCTCAGAGGAGGGTATTGTCATGTATGTAGATGTTGTTTGTAGCCACCAGATGGTGTCATTGTTGGAGGCCACTGAGCAGCCGCACAGGGTGCTGTTCTGGTATAAAAGGCCAGCCATTTTGAGAGTCAGGCACTTTGGGCCGTAATAAAGCAGAAGCAAGGTTGTACCTTGTTCTCAGTTTGAACCTTTATTGCATACATAACATGAATGATGTACTAAAGGGACCATTCTCCAGCTTAAGAGGGTAGAAACTGAAAAATAAAATGTAAAAGATAGGAAAGAAGCCACAAGATTATTAAAATCATTCACATTATTTCAAAGCCTTTGTAATAATTAGAACATTACTTTTTAGGAAGAAGCTATTGTAAGCTGGCAGATTGTTCAACACACTAATGGTGGCAGCAGTGTTTGTGAACAAATTATAACTAGATTGTGCTCATTTTTACTTATTAACAAATTCCACTTTCAGAATGATATTCAGCAACAAAGATTAATTGGAGCCTAGTCTTGCAGCTCATAATAAAATTGTGCTTACCTTGTAAGTGACAAAGGATGTAAGATAGACAGATAAATGAATCTGCAATGTCGGCATTAACATCACACTGGGTGACACATTGGTCTCTGATTACTTACATTGTTTGTCATATGTTAGAAAAAACATTTACAAGTTGCAAGCTTATACCCTGTTAAGAATTCTGCCATATCAACCATTTTGGTTTCAAAATGGATTAAGTGCCTGTTTTTCACCATAACCTACCAACAGACTGACAAGAACTCACAGTTTTGAAACATGCAATTGATTGAATGTAATTTTGTTAGCGGTAGTAATAAGCAAGCAGCCAATCAAAATGCGCCTGTAACAATGTGCCATTAAATCTTCTCAAGCAGCTATTATAAATATCAAAAAGTTTATGAAGGCAAAGTGGAGTGTTCAGTTCTTGAGATAAATAACTCAGTGAAAATTGAAATAATCTTGATATACCCACAAGCAAGCCCATGGTTGCAATCATGTCTTTCCTGCACTAAAATGGCTTGAAACCTAGTAAATCCTTATATCACGCCATTGAAAGTTAGCTAAGTACCTGGATATTAATGCTAAGAATCATTTTGTGTTGTTGCTCCTTTCATAGACCAGCCTATCTTAGCTCTTGTTCAAACTTCATTCTGTAATTCTTTCTCTTTATAACATAATATTTCTGATGACCACACCATCCTCTTCCAACAGTTCTCCACCGTCGTGCAGCTGGGTGGACTTGCACTCACCTGGTTCCATTCTTATCTATCCAGTTGCAGCCAGAGAATCACCTGCTATGTCTTCTTTGCCTGCTCTCGGACCATTACCTCTGGTGTCTCCGTTCTCGAGCCACCGATTCCATCCCTCTCCATGGCAACTGTCTAAGGCTGAACCAGACAGTTTGCAGCCTTGCTGTCATATTTGACCCCAAGATGAGCTTCCGACCACATATCTGCATCATCACTAAGACCACTTGCTTCCAGCTCTAGAACATTGCACGATTTTACCCCTGCCTCAGCTCATCTACTGTTGAAACCCTAATCCATGCCTTTGTTATCTCTAAACTTGACTATTCCAACGCACTCCTGGCTGGCCTTCCACTTTCTACCCTCTGTAAACTTGAGGTCATCCAAAACTCTGCTGCCCGTGTCCCAACTCATACTAAGTCCTGTTTACCCATCACTCCTGTGCTCCCTGACCTACATTGGCTCCCGGTTAAGCAATGCCTCGATTTCAAAATTCTCATCCTTGTTTTAAATCCCTCCATGGCCTCATCCTGCCCTATCTCTGTAACCTCTTCCAGCCCTAAAACCCTCCGAGATATCGGCACTCCTCCAATTCTAGCCTCTTGAGCATCCCAGATTTTAATCATTCCACCATTGGTGGTCATGCCTTCACCTGCCAAGGTCCTAAGCTCTGGAATTGCCTCCCTAAACTTATCTGCCTCTGTACCACTCTTTCTTCTTTTAAGACATTCCTTTAAACCTACGTCTTTGCTCAAGCTTCTGGTCATCTGCCCAAATATCTCTTTATGTGACTCGGTGTCAAAGTTTGTTTGATGATGATCCTGTGATGCGCCTAGGGAGGTTTTACTATGTTAAAGGTGCTATATAAATACAGGTTGAACCTCTCTTATCCGGCACCCTGGAGATCTGGCCTGTGCCGGATAAGAGATTTTGCCGGACAAGGGATGGTAACGTTAAATTGGATGGTACAGTTACTGAGCAAGGGGATATCGAAGCTGGCTGGCTTGGGGCTGGGAGTGCGGCAGAGATATCATGGGGAGGGGCATTGCATCGCAGGGTCAGGCCAGCAATTGCGGGAGTCGGCAGCGAGGAAGGACTTCAATTTGTTCAATTTGTTCATGTCGGAGTTCTGCGCATGCGCCACCCGGTGGCCGGGAATAGTGCCGGATGAGGGGTGGTGCCGGATAAGGGAGTCCCGGATAAGGGAGGTTCAACCTGTACAAGTTGTTATTGTTGTCTTTACATTATCATCTGGGAGAATGTTAATTGATGTCTGTGTGATCGGCTTCGCACTCTGAGTCAGAAGTTCGTGTATTCAAACCACACTCCAGTACTTGAGCACATAATCTAGGCTGACATTTAACTACAGTACTGAGGGATTACTGTACTGTCAGAGGTGCCGTCTTTCAGATGAAATGTTAAACCAAAGCCTTGCCCACCTGCTCAAGTTGATGTAATAAATTCCATGGCACTGTTACTAGTGTCTTGGCCAACCTTCTTCCCATACTCAGTATCACCAAAATAGATGAATTGATCATTCATTTCATTTGCTCTTTCCGTCTATATCAACAGTGGCTGCAAAGCCCTTTAGGATGGCCTGATGATGTGAAAAGCAAGCTCATTCTTTTATATATCCGTTACCATCCAGAACAGAGTTTTAATTAATCTTAAATCTGAAGGAAAGATGAGACAGTAGCTCTAATTTCAGGTTTAAGAAAAGTAAAGTAAAATAGCCTCTATCAGAAATGCTAGATCACTTGAAACCTCAGATTTAAATGTATCATCATTTTAAGATTATTTTTTGCAATACAGTAAACTAACAAAAGCACAATAGTAATCATTGAGTTGAATAAAACCGGTTTTCTTAAAGCATATTCATGGTTTTAGCTCTAGTTGATTACAATGTAATGTGTAATCAACTCGAGCTAAATATACAATATTAAAACAAAGAATATGATGTTTTGTTATTATGGTCTAAAATAGTAAACCACAGTTATCTTTCTGAATTTTCTTTTAAAAATATTTGTTAAGATTTTAGTGAGGTATTAGGATAACATGATTATAATTAGAGGATGACTATCCTTTTGTCTTTTTAAATAAATGTACAATTCAATTTATAGATGCAAGTTGTCTCAATGGCAATAATTTTATTTGAGCAAAAATGGAATATATTTCTAATACAGAGAATGCGCAATAGCTCGTACATTTAATTCTTTTGCATCCTTTTCATTCTAATCCAGAACCAAAGCAAGGCAGTGAGATTCGTTTTGGATTGCTCCAGAGAGAGCCGGCATAGATACAATGGGCTGAATGGCCAATCCTATGAGTAAACTATGGTTGTATTTTTCTAACTGAGGCTCTCCTGCTATCCCTTATTTTGATAATATTTGCATTCTCCCAGTCCCAATACTTCTTAATAATTTATATCACAGGCACACCATCTCCATTTCTTTTCCAGAAAATTAGCAAGAAAAAGATGAAAGATTTTTTAATCCAAATACAACAATTATTTACAAAACCAATCATAATCCATTTATGTAGGAGATAATCAATTTAGCTTTTTTGATAAGATATGAGGACACACTTTTCAATACCTAAAAAAAATTCTCATCCAACAAGGTATTTTTTCACTTCTCAGAAACTAACCATTAGCTATACTTTTATTTGCCTCTTTAATCAAAAAGGCAAATGGACTGCTAGCATTTATATCGAAAGGACTAGAAGAGTCTGATTGTCATTTTGACTGCTCAATTGAGAATAGCTGACAGGGGAAGGAGTTAAAGTAAATTGACTCCGTGCTACTTACTACTGTTACTATCACCAGGTGCTCTAGCTGTGGTAAAGGAGGGGGGGGGGGGAATTACCAACTGTTTGCTCATGTGCCTTAGACTATTCAGTGGGGAAGAAATTCTCACAATAGCACCAAAAACAGTCTGTTAGCGCTTTCTACCAACATTGCAGTCCTTTTTACTCATCTGCGTTATTTTGCTAAAATTAGTAAAATTAGGATATATGGCCCTATACGTCATATTAAGTAATACAGTCAAATCTGGACGAGATTTAAGTGGCTGGAAGACTACCAGCTCATTACGCACGATACACCTCTGCGGTTTCAGATTGAGGACTTATGGAAACTAATCTGCCGACGATATGTGTGATCAGTTTGATTATTTCTCAATTGGGGATTTACCGCCCAAAAGAGAAAAATAAATGTGGCACTGGCAGACCAACTCATTAACCCACAGTCAGGTGCCCACTAACATTAATAACTTTAAATAAAAACAGAAAATGCGAGAAAACACTCAGCAGGTCAGGCAGCTTGCGTGGAGAGAGAACAGAGTTAATGTTTCTTTGAGGATATAACGAGCATGGTGGATAGAGGTGTACCAATGGATGTGGTGTATTTAGATTTCCAAAAGGCATTCAATAAGGTACCACACAAAAGGTTACTGCAGAAGATAAAAGTACGCAGAGTCAGAGGAAATGTATTAGCATGGATAGAAAATTGGCTGGCTAACAGAAAGCAGAGAGTCGGGATAAATGGGTCCTTTTCAGGTTGGAAATCGGTGGTTAGTGGTGTGCCACAGGGATCGGTGCTGGGACCACAACTGTTTACAATATACATAGATGATCTGGAAGAGGGGACAGAGTGTAGTGTAACAAAATTTGCAGATGATACAAAGATTAGTGGGAAAGCGGGTTGTGTAGAGGACACAGAGAAGCTGCAAAGAGATTTAGATAGGTTAAGCGAATGGGCTAAGGTTTGGCAGATGGAATACAATGTCGGAAAATGTGAGGTCATCCACCTTGAAAAAAAAAACAGTAAAAGGGAATATTATTTGAATGGGGAGAAATTACAACATGCTGCGGTGCAGAGGGACCTGGGGGTCCTTGTGCATGAATCCCAAAAAGTTAGTTTGCAGGTGCAGCAGGTAATCAGGGAGGCGAATGGAATGTTGGCCTTCATTGCGAGAGGGATGGAGTACAAAAGCAGGGAGGTCCTGCTGCAACTGTACAGGATGTTGGTGAGGCCGCACCTGGAGTACTGCGTGCAGTTTTGGTCACCTTACTTAAGGAAGGATATACTAGCCTTGGAGGGGGTACAGAGACGATTCACTAGGCTGATTCCAGAGATGAGGGGGTTACCTTATGATGATAGATTGAGTAGACTGGGTCTTTACTCGTTGGAGTTCAGAAGGATGAGGGGTGATCATATAGAAACATTTAAAATAATGAAAGGGAGAGACAAGATAGAGGCAGAGAAGTTGTTTCCACTGGTCGGGGAGACTAGAACTAGGGATCACAGCCTCAAAATACGGGGGAGCCAATTTAAAACCGAGTTGAGAAGGAATTTCTTCTCCCAGAGAGTTGTGAATCTGTGGAATTCTCTGCCCAAGGCAGCAGTTGAGGCTAGCTCATTGAATGTATTCAAATCACAGATAGATACATTTTTAACCAATAAGGGAATTAAGGGTTATGGGGAGCGGGCGGGTAAGTGGAGCTGAGTCCACGGCCAGATCAGCCATGATCTTTTTGAATGGCGGAGCAGGCTCGAGGGGCTAGATGGCCTACTCCTGTTCCTAATTCTTATGTTCTTATGTTCTTATGTTTCGGGTCAATGCCCATTCATCAGAAATAATCTAAACCTCGTCACTCCACTCCCAGAATTTGCCCACTGTTTGTACTTTTACTTGGTTTGCCAATGACACAAAGATAGGTGGCAGTGTAGATGGAAGTGTCAAATTACAGAGATGTTAATAGATTAAGCAAATGGGCAAAACTGTGGCAAATTAATTTCAATATAGGAAAATGTGAGGTCATCCATTTTGGACCTAAAAACGATAGAACAGGGTCCTTTCTAAATGATGAAAAACTAAAAACAGTGCATGTCCAAAGAGACTGGGGATCCAGGTAGATAGATCATTAAAATGTTATGGACAGGAACAGAAAATAATCAAAAAGACTAATGGAATTCTGGCCTTTATATTTAGAGGACTAGAATACAAGGGGTAGAAGTTATGCTGCAGCTACACAAAGCCCTGGTTAGACCACACCTCATCATAGGCAGTCCCTCGGAATTGAGGAAGACTTGCTTCCACTCTTAACATGAGTTCTTAGGTGGCTGTACAGTCCAATATGAGAACCACAGTCTCTGTCACAGGTGGGACAGATAGTCGTTGAGGGAAGGGGAGGGGGGAACTGGTTTGCTGCACGCTCTTTCTGCTGCCTGCGCTTGATTTCTTCATGCTCTCGGCGACGAGACTCAAAGAGTTCGGCACCCTCCTGGAGGCACTTCCTCCACTTAGGGCAATCTTTGGCCAGGGACTCCCAGGTGTCAGTGGGGACGTTGCACTTTATCAGGGAGGCTTTGAGTGTGTCCTTGTAATGTTTCCGTTGCCCACCTTAGGCTCGCTTGCCGTGAAGAAGTTCCAAGTAGAGTGCTTACATTGGGAGTCTTGTGCCAGGCATGCGAACTATGTGGCCTGCGCAGCGGAGCTGATCAAGTGTGGTCAGTGCTTCAATGCTGGGGATGTTGGCCTGGTCGAGGATGCTAATGTTGGTGTGTCTGTCCTCTCAGGGGATTTATAGGATCTTGCAGAGTCATCGTTGGCGATATTTCTCCAGCGACTTGAGGTGTCTACTGTACATGGTCCATGTTTCTGAGCCATACAGGAGGGTGGGTATTCCTACAGCCCTGTAGACCATGAGCTTGGTGACAGTTTGAGGGCCTGGTCTTCAAACACTCTTTTCCATAGGCTGGGAAAGTTTCGCTACAGTTCTCCTCAGGAACTAGGCCACAGATCACATGATCTCATTGAATGGTAGAACAGACTAAAGGAGCTGAATCGCCTACTCCTGTTTCTATGGCTTAAAACGTGAGAGATGGAGATTAAAGGCAAGAAGTGAAAAACAAAAAGTAAGCAGTTCAGCACTAATTTGGGAAGATCCGAATTACTTTTGAACTGAATAGAACTGTCAACAATGGCACAGGAGTTAAAGAGATAGAAGTCACATTTTTGTAAATTGTCCATTTTTGTGTGCTTTTCATAGTTTTTATTTTTTTGGTTTATATTCAGGGGACTGGTTGGTTCAGTGAGTTACACACTGCTTTTCACATTGGGACCTAGATTCAAATCCAAGCCAGACTTGGGGGCTAAAGATCTCCCATCTCCTTTCTTTGATGACTGTTAAGAGTCCTGTCGGAAATAAGTTTGGAAGTAGTCTAGATCCATTTTCTGAAGGTATGGTTCCACAGCACTAATCTTTCTTTAATTTGGCAATCTCAGGCCACAGGCTGTCTGGTGTGAGAAATGGAACATTATTGTGCTGCTATGATTGGTCATGCTTTTTTGAGATTTGACCTGAACTACGTTGTTGGAGCAGAGCAGACAGCTCTACTATGCAATATCTCATTGGGAGTACTTGATACTGACACTCCAGGGTACATTTTCTGAATATGCATCTCAGTACAGAGTCTCGCCTGCTGGGAGTGCATGCTGGGAAATCATGGGTGTACTTCTCTTGATTTTCTGTCGTTTACTGAATGGAAAATCGTGGGGAATGCTCACGTGATTTCCTGATATCAGTTCCCAGTGTGTGAGGCTCCATGCCAGAAGTGTGCAGTTGGAAAATCCACCTTAGGTTCCTAAAAACAGAAGTTTTCCATTCTACACTAATGCCTGTCACCTTAACCATAATACTGTACATACATAGAAACATAGAAAATAGGTGCAGGAGTAGGCCGTTCGGCCCTTCCATGCAATAAGATCATGGCTGACCATTCACCTCAGTACCCCTTTCCTGCTTTCTCGCCATACCACTTGATTCCTTTAGCTGTAAGGGCCATATCTAACTCCCTCTTGAATATATCCAAGGAACTGGCATCAACAACTCTCTGCAGTAGGGAATTCCACAGGTTAACAACTCTCTGAGTGAAGAAGTTTCTCCTCATCTCAGTCCTAAATGGTCTACCCCTTATCCTACCCTGGTTCTGGACTTCCCCAACATCGGGGACGTTCTTCCCGCATCTAACCTGTCCAGTCCTGTCAGAATCTTATATATTTCTATGAGATCCCCTCTCATCCTTCTAAACTCCAATGTATAAAGGCCCAGTTGATCCAGTCTCTCCTCATATGTCAGTCCAGCCATCCCAGGAAGCAGTCTGGTGAATCTTCGCTGCACTCCCTCAATAGCAAGAACGTCCTTCCTCAGATTAGGAGACCAAAACTGAACACAATATTCCAGGTGAGGCCTCACCAAGGCCCTGTACAACTGCAGTAAGACCTCTCTGCTCCTATACTCAAATCCCCTAGCTATGAAGGCCAACATGTCATTTGCCTTCTTCACGGCCTGCTCTACCTGCATGCCAACTTTCAATGACTGATGAACCATGACACCCAGGTCTTGTTACACCTCCCCTTTTCCTAATCTGTTGTCATTCAGATAATATTCTGCCTTCGTGTTTTTGCCCCAAAGTGGATAACCTCACATTTATTCACATTATACTGCATATGCCATGTATTTGCTCACTCACCTAACCTGTCCAAGTCATCATGCAGCCTCTTAGCATCCTCCTCACAGCTCACACCACCACCCAGTTTAGCGTCATCTGCAAACTTGGAGATATTACACTCAATTCCTTCATCTAAATCATTAATGTATATTGTAAATAGTTGGGGTGCCAGCACTGAGCCCTGCGGCATTCCACTAGCCACTGCCTGCCAATCTGAAAAGGACCCATTTATCCCGACTCTCTGCTTCCTGTCTGCCAACCAGTTCTCTATCCACGTCAGTATATTACCCCCAATACCATGTGCTTTTATTTTGCACACCAATCTCTTGTGTGGGACTTTGTCAAAAGCTTTTTGAAAGTCCAAATACACCACATCCACTGGTTCTCCCTTGTCCACTCTGCTAGTTACATCCTCAAAAAATTCCAGAAGATTTGTCAAGCATGATTTCCCTTTCATAAATCCATGCTGACTTGGACCGATCCTGTCACTGCTTTCCAAATGCGCTGCTATTTCATCTTCAATAATTGATTCCAACATTTTCCACACTATTGATGTCAGGCTAACTGGTCTATAATTACCTGTTTTCTCTTTCCCTCCTTTTTTAAAAAGTGGTGTTACATTAGCTACCCTCCAGTCCTTAGGAACTGATCCAGAGTCAATAGACTGTTGGAAAATGATCACCAATGCATCCACTATTTCTATGGCCACTTCCTTAAGTACTCTGGCTTGCAGACTATTAGGCCCCGGGGATTGATCGGCCTTCAATCCCATCAATTTCCCTAACACAATTTCCCGCCTAATAAGGATATCCTTCAGTTCCTCCTTCTCACTTGACCCTCGGTCCCCTAGTACTTCCGGAAGGTTATTTGTGTCTTCCTTCGTGAAGACAGAACCAAAGTATTTGTTCAACTGGTCTGCCATTTCTTTGTTCCCCATTATAAATTCACCTGATTCTGACTGTAAGGGACCTATGTTTGTCTTCCATATTTCCATATTTTACCATATTTCTTCCACTTCTAAGGCATTGTTTCCAGGGTGAGAGGACAGGCAGGCAAACTATTAATGCAATTTTATTAATACAGCTAAAGATTGGCTGTATTTATCACAAAAATATTCTATTTTATTCAGTGTCAAGTTATGAATAACCTGATTCGAAATAATTGAAAAATGACTTTTAAAAGATGATAAAGAACCATTTACTAGTTTCATTGGTGTACAGTGGTCAGTTTCTGAGTAAATTAAATACTCCCCCTACACTGACAGAATTCCTCTGAGAAGTATCTTTTGCTTTCTACCCTTCAGTCAATGTCTTATCCATTCACAAGTTATACCCGGAATCCCTAATTTTTTGAATTTGATTAGTCTTTCATGTGGAAACTTCATCAAATGTCTTTTGGGAGTATAGGTATGACACGTCAATGGGCTTACCACAGTCCACTTGAGATTTTTAAATTTCATTCTCGGGATGCGGGCGCCATTGGCAAGGCCGGCATTTATTGTCTATCCGTACTTGCCCTGAGAAGCTGATAGTGGGGATTACTGAATCGTTGCACTCCAGTGAATGGCCTTGTTATTCTTTGTAGCAGTTGGATACAACTAAATGGAATGCTAGCCCATTTCTGAGTGAAGTTGAGTTAGTGTTGGACTGGAATCACATTTAGAAAGAAAGACTTACATTTCTATAGCGCCTTTCACAACCTCAGGACATCCCAAAGCGCCTTACAGCCAATGAAATACTTTTTGAAGTGCAGCCACTGTTGATGTAGGAAACCTTTTGGCCAACATTGAAACAGAGTTTTTAAAAATTCATTCTGGGATGTGAGTGTCGCTGGCAAGGCCAGCATTTATTGCCCATCCCTCAACTTGCATTATGTTCAATGCAAAATTACTGTTTTAAAGTATGAGAATATGATGCACATGTGTTAGCTTGGCTCAGTTAGTAGCATTCTTGCCTCTGAGTCAGAGGCTCTAGCTCCACTCTGGCGATTTGAGTACACAATCTCGGTTGACACTGCAGTGCTGCACTGTTGGAGCTGCTGTCTTTCAGATGTTGACATAAAATATGTATTATTTGAAAGAGCAAGCGAGTTCGCCTGGGTTCTGGCTAACATTTATCGCTCAACTAAAATCCTGTCCTTTTTCTCCTTGCTAATTGTGGGACCTTGCAGTGCGTAAATTGGTTGCTGGTTTTCCCCACACTGCAAAAGTAACAGCTTTAAAATGCATTGGCTATTAAGCAATTTGGGATATCTGAAGTTGTGAAAGGTACAATATAAATTCAAGTTCTTTTTGTTGTGACATCTTGGGAAAAGGCTGATAGGCCTGAAGAATTTTTAAGAAGATGCAGACCTCATTCCCGGCAGTTTTAATCACTACCATTGTCAGAGCCTATAAAGGGCGGGCTGTACCAGCGAGTTGGCTGGGAGGCCCTCTTGTCTCTCTGCCCAACTAAGGCTTTTGGAGACAGGCCAAGTTCCAGGTCATCATTTTCCTAAGGTGGGCTGCCCAATACTAATTCCTGGTCATTCAATCATTCTGTATAGCAATCCTGAAGACCACAGAGAGTCAAAATCTGAACCTGTACCTACTGTACTAACCAACTCGGGAGCAAATCTTCCCTGCAACACACAAACTAGTGCAACTATCACTGCTAGCTCTAAGATGAAATCCTAAATCCCAGGGACTGTCTTCAAATCATCCTAATCACACCCCCACAAACATACTATTCCCAATTTTTGCATGATGCACTGAATACCCCGATGTATTCAACTGTAAGTCGCCTTCAACAAACTGTACAATTATTTCATAATGCATATTCTTAAAGAAAGTGAATGGAAAGAAGTAGACAAGGATTTTCGGCTTTTAAGGTTTCGGGGCACTAATAGCGCCAGCCTGGTCCTGATACCGCCTGGAAAAGGTTTGCACCCCAGTCAGAAAAATTGGGCAGCTGGGCCCAGAATGTGGGGCAGAGCGCTAAGGGAGGCAGGCGTTGCATACCTCTCTTAGGGCATTATGTCGGCTTAGCATGTGAAAATCCCGAACTAAAGAGCCTGCCTCGGCGTGCTCTAAGAGAGGCCTGGGGAGAAAAAAAACATTCCCCACAAAAAACATTCCCAAAAAATACCTCATGGCACCATTGTATAAATCGCAACAAAAAGAAAACAATCGACATTGACCTCTCTGACCGGTACCTCGTGGACTGCCCATTTTCACAGGCGGTCCCAGCACGGCGTTCTATGCAGCTCTACAGGTCAGGCGGGAGGCAAAAGTCGAGCCAGTGTTGCAACCAGGGGCGTTGCACACCAGCTTGCAACTTTCAGACGGTAATGTTCCGCGTCCCGCCCCGAAAACCCCGACAGGGTGCTAGAAGCTGGCCACTTGCCCAGAAGAGCTTATGGCCGCAATTGCCGCCACTCCGGGGCGAAAACAGGCGGCCAAGAGCGGAAAATCTAGCCCAATGTTATTTTCATTATGAGCATTTTCCTTCTCTGTCTTTCTCTGTTTTTCTCTTTCCTTTTGTACATTGGACCACAACATGTACAGAAGGAATTATCCTCAGGGTCCACTACTATAACACAAGTAAAAGTACAGCTTCATGACATGAACTCAGTGTAGGAGGATGTGGCACAGCTAATGGAGGAAGCACCTGCTGGCCCACCTTACACAATTCAAAGCCACTATTACAAGCTGACAAAAGCATGCAGATTTCTTGCCCTACTTGCAAGGAAAGAGTTCTGTTGCATCAACAGGATGTGGAAGTAAGCATCGGAGACCTACTATCTTCAGTTTACCAAAGTGTGGAAAAATTGGAGTTTACTTTGCACAATGCCTTGCTGAATATGCATGGGGTTGTGGGACAGCCATAGAAGACTTAGAAAGCTCTATTAATGACTCAAATAGAGTTCTGCATTCTCCCTTGGCAGAGATTTAATTCAATACATGGATTACAATGACAAGCAGAGGGGCTATCTATTCTCACTATTGGTTTAACTGATCTAAATATTGAGTTACAGTGAGCTCTGCACCTTGCTTTTGCTGCCACGGGTTGAACACATTCAGTTCTGACTGCTGGTTTTGTTGATGTAGTCGAGATGATTTACAATCTGCTTTGCCTCATGGGTTCCCAAACATTGCGATCTCATCCATAGTATTCTCAGCCAGCCAGACTGTCTGACTGCAAGGCAAAATCTATTTTAATTTGGAAACCCTTAGGCAGAAGGATAGTTATGTGGTCAGTGCTATCTGGTCAAATATTAGCTTCAGATCATTAGACATGTCAACATAAACCAGTATGCCTTCCAGTGAGACAACACAAGGCCTTATTACTCCTCAGGCAGTGACATAGTCTCGTTTATCAGCCCCATTTTAAGAACATAAGAACATAAGAAATAGGAGCAGGAGTAGGCCATTTGGCCCCTCAAGCCTGCTCTGCTATTTAATAAGATTATAGCTCATCTGATCATGGACTTAGCTCCACTTCCCTGCCTGTTTCCCAGAACACTTTAATCCTTTATTGCTCAAAAATGTATCTATCTCCGCCTTAAATATATTCAAATGACCCAGCCTCCACAGCTCTCTGGCGCAAAGAATTCGAGATTTACAACCCTCTGAGAGAAGAAATTCCTCCTCATCTCAGTTTTAAATGGGCGGCCCCTTATTCTGAAACAATGCCCCATAGTTTCCCCTATGAGTGGAAATATCCTCTCTGCATCCACCTTGTCAAGACACCTCATTATCTTACATGTTTCGAACAGATCACCTCTCATCCTTCTGAACTCCAATCAGTACAGGCCCAACCTACTCAATCTATCTTCATTAGTCAGCCCCCTCATCTCTGGAATCAACCAAGTGAACCTTCTCTGAACTACCTCCAATTCAAGTATATCCTTCCTTAAATACAGAGATCAAAACTGCACGCAGTACTCCAGGTGTGGTCTCACCAATACTCTGTACAGTTGTAGCAGGACTTCTCTGCTTTTATACTCCATCTCACTTGCAATAAAGGCCAACATTCCATTTGCCTTCCTGATTACTTGCTGTACCTGCATGCTAACCTTTTGTGTTTCATGCACAAGGACCCTCAAGTCCCTCTGTATTGCATCATTTTGCAATTTTTCTCCATTTAAATAATAATTTGCTTTTCTATTTCTTCTCCCAAAGTGGATAACCTCACATTTTCACACATTATACTCCATCTGCCAAATATTTGGCCACTCACTTAGCCTGTCTACAGTCCGTTGCAGATTTTTTGTGTCCTCCTCACAATTTGCTTTCCCACCCATCTTTGTATCATCAGCAAATTTGGTTACCTTATACTCGGTCCCTTCATCCAAGTCATTAGTATAGATTGTAAGTAGTTGAGGCCCCAACACTTATCCCTGCGGTACCCCACTAGTTACTGTTTGCCAACTGGAAAAAGACCCATTTATCCCGACTCTCTGTTTTCTGTTAGTTAGCCAATCCTCTATCTATGCTAATATATTACCTCCAACACCGTGAACTTTTATCTTGTGCAGTAACCTTTTATGTGGCACCTTATCGAATGCCTTCTGGAAATCCAAATACACCACATCCACTGGTTCCACCTTATCCACCCTGTTCGTTATATCCTCAAAGAACTCCAGCAAATTTATTAAACATGATTTCTCTTTCATAAAACCATGCTGACTGCTGACTCAATTATGCTCTTCTAAATGTCCCTCTACTGCTTCCTTAATAATGGACTCTAGCATTTTACCAATGAAAGTTATTTGGCTAACTGCTCTATAGTTTCCTATTTTCTGTCTGCCTCCTTTTTTAAATAAGGGCTTTACATTTGCAGTTTTCCAATTCACTGGGACCTCCCCAGAATCCAGGGAATTTTGGTAGATTATAACCAATGCATCCACTATCTCTGCAGCCACTTCTTTTAAGACCCTAGGATGCAAGCCATCAGGTCCAGGGGACTTGTCCGCCTTTCGTCCCATTATTTTACCGAGTACTACTTCTTTAGTGATAGTGATTGTATTAAGTTCCTCCCTCCCTATAGCCCCCTTGATTTTCTACTATTGGGAAGTTTTTAGTGTCTTCTACCATGAAAACCAATACAAAATATTTGTTCAAAGTCTCTGCCATTTCGCTGTTCCCCATTATTAATTCCCCAGTCTCATCCTCTAAGGGCCAACATTTACTTTAGCCACTCTTTTCTTCTTGACTCGTTCAGTATTAAGCTGAACATTTCTGTTCCTCCACTGGCAATCTCACCACTGGTAACACTGAAGGGTGACAAATATACTCAATCAATTGCACATTGAGAAGGAGTAAAACAACCATAGGGTATGGAACACTAAATACAACAAGGTTTATCAGAGGGTATTTTTAACTTTAATTATCTCCTGAAACTAATGGCTCTTGCTGCCCGATAGCTATTCAATAATCCACCCAAGTGGCCATTATTAATGTTTAAACCGAAGCAGCAAGGCCTATTGGATTGTGGAGGCCATCACAGCTATGCCTGCTGCACCTCTCATCCAACATTGCCAAGCACATGTGCTTTGCAGCAGAGGTTACCAATAGGTGCGTGAGCTAGAAAGCCTAGCTGATTGTTACCCTGTCAAATACAGAGTTGCTGAACTCATTGTAGTAAAAGCCCATGGGATCCAAGGGAGAGTGGCAAATTGTATCCAAAATTAGTTTACTGGCAGGAAGCAAAGGGTAATGGTTGAGGGGAGTTTTTGTGATTGGAAGGCTGCTTCCAGTGGGATTCCACAAGGCTCAGTACTCGGCCCCTTTTTGTGATATATATTAATGAATTAGACTTAAATATAGGGGGCATGATAAATAAATTTGCAGATGATACAAAAATTGGCCGTGTGGTTGACAGTGAGGAGGAAAGCTGTAGACTGCAGGAAGATATCGATGAACCGGTCAGTTGGGCAGAAAAGTGGCAAATGGAATTCAATCTGGAAAAGTGTGAGGTAATGTATTTGGGGAGGAGCAGCAAGGCAAAAGAATACACATTAAATGGGAGGATACTGAGAGGTATAGAGGAACAGAGGGACCTGGGAGTATAGGTCCACAGATCCTTAAAGGAAGCAGGACAGGTTGATAAGGTAGTTAAAAAAGCCTACGGAATGCTTCCGTTTATTAGCCGAGGCATGGAATACAAGAGCAAGGAAGTTATGCTAGAACTGTGTACAACATTAGTTAGGCCACAGCCTGAGTACTGCATGCAGTTCTGGTCACCACATTACAGGAAGGATGTGATTGCACTAGAAAGGCAAGAGGAGATTTACGAGGATGTTGCCAGGACTGGAAAACTTCAGCTAAGAGAAAAGATTGAATAGGCTGGGATTGTTTACCTTGGAACAGAGGAGGCAAAGGGGAGATTTAATTGAGGTGTATAAAATTATGAAGGGCCGAGATAGAGTGGATAGGAAGTGTTATGTTCAGAATAACTCCACAAGACTGTATACTGTAAGCTCAAACTGTTGTGACCTTGGTCTCTTTAATGTAACTCCAGAGTGAGGAAGCTGCATGATAGATTACCTTTTATACCTGCTTGCTCAGCGTGCACAGGTGACCCTTAAGTCTCCCACAGGTGTGCCTCCTGGTGGCAAGTCTTTACATATTAGTGAGGTTTACATACATACATAACATCACTCCCCCCCCAAATCTTATGTACAATTTATTTACAGGGTGAGGCGATCTGGCGCTCTGCGTTCCCGGGTTGATCGCCTGAGTTGAAGTCCTGGCATGGGTGAGTTGGTCGGATCATTGCTGCACGGCTGTGCGACTGATCTGATCGGACTCGGATCTGATGGTGGGTTCATCCTCATGGTTGGCAGCGAGGTCGATGGTGTTAGTGGGTCGCTGGGGGCCAGATCCTTTCACAGTGGTTCCTGGTTATCTGTAGTTCGCAGTTTTTTCGGGTCCAAATGCTTTCTGCGTTTGCCCATTACATGATTTCACAACGAACACTCCATTTTTATCACAAATACTCCATTCCCCTCTTTGGCTAATACAGTGCTAGCAGCCCATTTGGGGCTATGAACATGGTCTACATCATTTATTCTGATGTCGCGTGGAGGAGCCGAGTGATCATGGTACATTCTCTGCTGATAGCATACGGAAGGCTCGGTTCTGAGTGATTCTGTCCGGTGACTGCGTAGCAACCGGGATCGCCGGGTCTGTAGAGAGTCTACCGTGACACGTGTGGTGCTTGGCTTTATGATTTGGGCTGCCCACTCCAGACTATTGTAGCTGACCCTCAGGTCTGGCAAGCCAAGGATGGCCTGATATGGCCTTGAGACTTTCAGTAGAGGCGGGAGGCTGCGTGGTCCCCGTGGATCCTGGGCCATGGTATGGAGGCCCCGGACCACCAACTGTGTGTAGCCTAACTGCATTTCTTTGCAACATTGCAGGGTTGCCCCATTGGGGGCAATCTTTGCGACGGATAAGCTGCAACATCCCGTCTAGCGGTTCGCCGTTAGCAGGCGGTAACGTGGGATCCTGGCTTGTCCAGGTCCTAAACTGGGGAGCCATTACGGTTGACCCCTCGCTTTCTAGCACTTCCATAACAACGAGCAGGTCTGCGGGCTGCACCGTTTCCACCCCGGTGGTGGGCAACGGTAGCCAACTGAGGGCATCAGCGCCGTGCTCAGTGCCTGGCCCGTGGTGGATCATGTTACAGTGCACAGACAGTGTTAGACATATTCAAAACAAAGCATTGATAATGGTGCCTCTGTTCTCCCAGAACTGTGAGATTGGCAGCTTGTCTGACCCGAGCAAATATTGGGACACTCTTTGGTACGTCTCTTTTGTCCCGTGAACACAGGCTGCTGCCTTGGGTAACTTATTGGATACATGTACAACTGGTTGGGGCTCGCCCACTATTTGGTTTCTGCACAACACTCCCGACACCGTGTGATAACACATCACTTGCTACAAGTACTTTGTCAGATACATATACGACCGGTTGGTGTTCGCCCGCTACTTTGGCTTGTTGTAAGGTACCCCCGACCCCATTTGATAGTACATCATTGACCGCGAAAGAGTGCTCACATGGGTTACACAGAGCAAACAACTTATTGCAACTTAGTGGGTTCCTGGCCTTCTCAGCGGCTGCCCCAAGCCCAGTCATCTTCCTTGCTGGGCAACACATGCCTCTGTTTCATTGCGGCGACATCCCGTGGTCTGGACGCTCTCTCATCCTGTGGTCTGGACGCTCTCTCATCCTGTGGTCTGGACGCACTCTCGTCCTGTGGTCTGGATGCTCCTTTGTTCTGTGGTCTGGACACACTCTCGTCCGTGACCATGATGCCGACTGCTGCGATCTTCCCACCCAGGGATTTTGCCTCTGGCGTTGGGAAGACGCATTTGGATCATTTCGGCCGGAGTCCCACTCTGCTTGGTCGACCTGGAGCCTCTTCCATCGTCGCAAAGAGTTCGTCAGTTTTGGATAGTGGGTACCGCGCCTATACTGCTGCTGGGTTGATCTTTACCTCCTCATGGTCGTGATGAGCGGCCTGTGCCTCACGGATCTGCAAATGGATCTGCACTTCGATGCCTGGTTCAGCTGAAGGTGGGGGCTTGCTCAGCCTTTGAGCAAGGGAGACATAGTTCACCGGAGAAGGTACACAGAGGTCTTCCCAGTTCCATTGAATCTTCCCCATCCACCTTCTACCAAGCAGCTGAAACAATCCACAGTGGTAAATTATGTACCGCTCCCTCATGGGATACTCGTAAGTCCGCATTACTAATAACTGGTATCAGTTCCTTGGTGTAGGTGCGCAGCTTTGCCTGAATCGGGATCAGCTTGGGTCGTTGTGCTTTATCACCCCACAATCTCTCGAATGCCTTCTGGCTCATTATTGATTGACTCGTCCCCGAGTCCAGTTCCATGGAGACTGGAGTGCCGTTGAGTTTAACTTTTAACATTATCGGAGGGCTTTTGGTGGTGAAGGTGTGTATTCCATATACTTCCTCTTCATCCTCAGGTAGAGTTGCCTCTCCTGCTTGTTCAGCGTGATCCTTTCTGGATTGGTCGTCCTCTCCTGACTCTGCCACGTGGTGAGTCATGGGTCATTTGCACATTCGCTGGAGGTGCCCCATTGTTCCACAGCCCTTGCACACATAGTGCTTGAATCGACATTGATGGACTCTATGGCTGCCCCTGCAGTGCCAAAATAGTGTTAATGGATATGCATTCACGTCCCACGGCAGACTCTGGCTCACCCTAGGTCTGGCCTCTGCGGTCGTGTAGGCCCTGCCATGTACAGTTCTGCCTGCTGAAAGCATTATTTTATGCGCAGTACTTGCCAGTGAAGATTCTGTGAAGATATCTGTTTCGTGTTGTCGCTCGTGGATATGAAAGCCTGGGCTATCATGATGGCCTTGCTCAGATCTAGGGATTCGGCAGACCAAGCACGAAAAAGTGCGTGACATTTCTCTCAAAGATCCGGCAAATTCACACTGGCCCACAAGGTGTCTTAGGTCGGCAACAAAGCTCGCTATGTTCTGGCCCTCGGAGCGGTGGTGCATGTAAAAGCGATACCTGGCCATTAAGATGCTCTCCTTCTGCTTGAAGTGTTCCCGAACCAGGTGACCCTTAGGTCTCCCATAGGTGTGCCCCCTGGTGGCAAGTCTTACATATTGGTGAGGTTTGCATACATACATAACAGGAAGGACCTAATTCCCTTAGCAGAGGGGCCAATAACCAGGGGGCATAGAATTAAAGTAGTTGGTAGAAGGATTAGAGGCGAGATGAGGAAACATTTCTTCACCCAGAAGGTAGTGGGAGTCTGGAATTCGAGATAAAAACCCTCATCATGTTTAAAAGGAACTTGGATGTGCACTTAAAGAGCCATAACTTACAGAGCTATGGACCTCGTGCTGGAAGGTATGATTAGGCTGGGTAACTCATTTCTGACTGACACAGACACGATGGGCCAAATAGCCTCCTTCTGTGTTGTAATTTTCTATGATTCTATGATTCTAGTACCATTACAGATCCAATCCATGACTGGACCAGGGTCAAATAGGGCTGCGTCATTGCCCCAACCCTCTTCTCAATCTTCCTCGCTGACATGCTTCGCCACACAATCCACAAGCTTCCCGTTGGAGTGGAACTAAACTGCAGAACCAGTGGGAAGCTGTTCAACCTTCGCCGTCTCCAGGCCAGGTCCAAGACCACCCCAACCTCTGTCGTCGAGCTACAGTAGGCAGACGACACCTGCGTCTGCGCACATACAGAGTCTGAACTCCAGGACATAGTCGACGTATTTACTGAGGCATACGAAAGCATGGGCCTTACACTAAACATCCATAAGACAAAGGTCCTCCACCAGCCTATCCTTACTGCACAACACTGCCCCCCAGTCATCAAGATCCACGGCGGGCCCTGGACAACGTGGACCATTTCCCATACCTCGGGAGCCTCTTATCAATAGGAGCAGACCTTGATGACAAGATTCAACAGTGCCTCCAGTGCACCAGTGCAGCCTTCGGCCGCCTGAGGAAAAGAATGTTCGAAGACCAGGCCCTCAAATCTACCACCAAGCTCATGGTCTACAGGGCTGTAGTAATACCAGCCCTCCTGTATGGCTCAGAGACATGGACCATATACAATAGACACCTCAAGTCACTGGAGAAATACCACCAACGATGTCTCCGCAATATTCTACAAATCTCCTGGGAGGACAGATGCACCAACATTAGCGTCCTCGACCAGGCCAACATCCCCAGCACTGAAGCACTGACCACACTTGATCAACTCCACTGAGCAGGCCACATTGTCTGCATGCCAGACACAAGACTCCCAAAGCAAGCGCTCTACTCAGAACTCCTTCATGGCAAACGAGTCTAAGGTGGGCAGCGGAAACATTACAAGGACACCCTCAAAGCCTCCCTGATAAAGTGCAACAACCCCACCGACAACTGGGAGTCCCTGGCCAAAGATTGTCCTAAGTGGAGGAACTGCATCTGGGAGGGCGCAAAGCATCTCGAGTCTCATCGCCAAGAGCATGCAGAAATCAAGCGCAGGCATCGGAAAGAGCCTGCGGCAAATCTGTCCCACCCTCCCTTACTCTCAACGACTATCTGTCCCACCTGTGACTGGGACTGTGGCTCTGATATTGGACTGTTCAGCCACCTAAGGACTCATTTTAAGAGTGGAAGCAAGTCTTCCTCGATTCCGAGGGACTGCCTAAGATGATGATGAGTATCCCCAGTGCTACTCTGGCTGAGATCAGCATAGACTGGAAATTGAACCTGAAAATTTCTGTTCTGTATGGCTCAGTGCTACGTTAGCCTTTATCCATTAGGTTATCAGGAAAAGCATGAGAAAAATACTTTTAGGAGATGAGCATACTTATTACTGGGTGAGGTATACACTCCATCATGTAAATTTAAATCATTTGATATCAAGCCTATTAAAAGAAACAACTTTTACTACTGCCAGCTTCACTTGTGGTTATACTAACTGAGAAATGTCAAGGCATTTTTTCTGAAGGCTTACTGGTTGCATTGCATATTGGTTTTTGGAGCTGGCAAGCACCTACAAGTTGACAACAGGATGTAGTTTTCTTTCTGCATTGATGACCACAATGAGGATTATTACTGTTTTTGAGTTTCTGTTGGTTTTTAGACTTTGCATGTTGATAAGATCACTTTCAACGGGGTTTAAATAAACTTCACATCCCCAGGTTATCGTAATTTTTTCCTGTTTTAGGGGTAACATGTCCAAACAAGGTTGGCACAGATTTTTTTCCCCCCCACTGCCAGGCCATTTGGTCTTGCTGCTCCTGTGCTGGAGTTCCAGACAGGGCACAAATATTTCTCTCCCTTTCTCTGATATCTCAGTGTAAATGGCTTTCTGTTGGGGCAGATTGTAGAACGTGTATCCCATTCTGAAAATGTTGCCTTCTTCTTCTTCTTCCCATTGTGAATGGTGCATATATCAGAGGGAGCCTAAAGATTGATTTTGAACATCAGAAGTTTCAGGATGCGAAATTTACATTCAGTAACATTCCGTACAGTCTCAAATGCATCTTTTCTCCAAGCATTCTTTCCTCCAAGCCATCTCCTCCATAGACCATATACTATCTATCCTGTTATGAACTCCGTCCTATTTATTTAATCTCAAGGAAAACTTTTGGAAAACTTTTCCCTGACATCCCCGCCGCCTCCACCCACCCCCCCTCCCCCCCACCGCCCCCCCCCCCAATCCCCCCACCAATCACAAAAGTAGTTGAGCAAAAACACCACAGAATTTACAAATCTTTATTCCTTTATTCAACCCTGGCTGGTTATTTCCTAAAGTTACTGTTTATTTGGGGTCACAGCTGATTCGGTACTATCCTATTTCCATGAAATACTCGAAAGAATTCTCTCTCCCTACAAGCTCCTCTTCAGTTTCCATATGGCATGCACCCTCACTGGTTCAAAGCAAATGCACAGCAGTAACATAAGCACCAATTACCTAAGAAAGTGACATTTAATCTAGCTTCAGCCACAACTGGAGACTTCGGTTATATCACTCAGGCAATAATTTTTTTCCACATATTTGAAAGAAATTCACCATCTAAAATCATATTTAAGGTAATGTTGTATATTTCAATGCAGCTCATTTAAACAAGTGAAAATGAAGAATACAGATTAGCACAAATTATCACTGAATATTAATGACTGCAGTCAGCAGCAAACATTGCAACACATAGGAAGATCCAATGTTGTGAATGATAAATCATTATACAGTATATCAGCAAAGTAGATCTCACATTGAAATGTTTTTGATAACCAACTTATTTAAAGACAAAATACCAGTTCATAAAATCTTGGAAATTTACAGCATTGAAGGAGGCCATTTCAGCCCATCGTGTCCGCACCGGCTGACCATGAGCTATCCAGCTAATCCCACTTTCCAGCTCTTAGTCCATAACCCTGAAGGTTACGGCACTTTAAGTGCACATCCAAGTATGTTTTAAATGTGGTGAGGGTTTCTGCCTCTACCACCCTTTCAGGCAATGCGTTCCAGACCCCCACCACCCTCTGGGTGAAGAAATTTCCTCTCATATTTCCTCTAAACCTCCCCCTAATTACTTTAAATCTATGCCACCTGGTTGTTGACCTCTCTACCAAGGGAAACAGGTCCTTCTTAGCCACTCTATCCAGGCCCCTCATAATTTTATACACCTCAATCAGGTCTCCCCTTAGCCTCCCCTGTTCCAAAGAAAACAGACCCAGCATCTCCAACCATAGCCAAAATTCTCCAGTCCAGGCAACATTCTTGTAAATCTCCTCTGCACTCTTTCCAGTGCAATCACATCTTTCCTGTAATGTGGTGACCAGAACTGCATGCAGTAGTCCAGCTGCGGCCTAACCAGTGTTTTATACAGTTCAAGCATAACCTCCTTGCTCTTGTATTCCATGCCTCAACTATTAAAGGCAAGTATTCCATATGCCTTCTTAACCACCTTATCGACCTGGCCTGCTACCTTCAGAGATCTGTGGACATGCACTCCAAGGTCCCTTTGTTCCTCTACACTTTTTAGTGTCCTACCATTTAATGTGTATTCCCTTGCCTTGTTAGACCTCCCCAGATGCAATACCTCACACTTATCCAGATTGAATTCCATTTGCCACTGTTCTGCCCACCTGACCAGTATATTGATATCTTCCTGCAGTCCGCAGCTCTCTTCTTCATTATTGACCAAACAGTCTATTTTAGTGTCACCTGCAAACTTCTTAATCATACCCCCAACATTCAAGTCTAAGTCATTGATATATACCACAAAAACAAGGGGACCCAGCACTGAGCTCTGCTGAATCCCACCGGAAACACCTTTCCAGTCACAAAAACATCCATCAACCATTACCCTTTGCTTCCTGCCTCTGAGCCAATTTTGGATCCAACTTGCCACTTTATCCTGGATCCCATGGGCTATTACTTTCACGACCAGTCTGCCATGTGAGCCTTTATCAAAAGCTTTGCTAAAATCCATATACACTACATCATACGCATTGCCCTCATCGACCCTCCTAGTTACCTCCTCGAAAAATTCAATCAAGTTAATCAGACACGACTTTCCTTTAACAAATCCATGCTGACTGTCCTTGATTAATCCAAATCTTTCCAAATGAAGACTTATCCTGTCCCTCAAGATTTTTTCCAATAATTTTCCCACCACCGAAGTTAGACTGACTGGTCTGTAATTACTCAGTCTATCCCTTTCTTCCTTTTTAAACAAAGGTACCACATTAGCAGTCCTCCAGTCCTCTGCACCACACCTGTAAACAGTGAGGATTGGAAAATGATGGTCAGAGCCTCTGCTATTTCCTGCTTTGCTTCTCTTAACAGCCTAGGATACATTTCATCCAGACCTGGAGATTTATCCACTTTCAAAGCTGCTAAGCCCCTTAATACTTCCTCTCTCACTATGTTTATCTCATCTAATATTTCACAGTCCTCCTCCCTCATTGCAAAGTCTGCTTCGCCCCTCTCTTTTGTGAAAACATATGCAAAGTATTCATTAAGAATCATACCCACGTCTTCTGTCTTCACACACAGATTTTCTTTATGGTCTCTAATAGGCCCTACTCCTTCTTTAGTTATTCTCTTGCTTTTAATGCATTTATAAAACGTCTTTGGGTGTTCCTTGATTTTATTTGCCAACATTTTTTCATGCTCTCTCTTTGATTTCCTGATATCGTTTTTAATTGCAACCCTGCACTTTTTATACTCCTCCAGAGTTTCTGCAGTATTGAGTTCTCGGTATCTGTCATAAGCTTCCCTTTTATTCCTTATCCTACCCTGTTTTTCCCTTGATTTGTTAGCTCCACCATTTTTTTTTAAGGGAACATACTTGCTCTGTACCCTCCGGATCGCCTCCTTGAATGCCTCCCACTGCTCTGACACTGATTTACCATCAAGTAGCCGTTTCCAGTCGACTTTGGCTAAATCACATCTCAGCTCAGCAAAATTAGCTTTACCCCAATTGAGAACATTTATTCCTGGACCCCCTTTGTCCTTTTCCATAACTACCCTAAATCTTACTGAATTATGATCATTAGCACCAAAATGCTCTCCCACTGATACCCCTTCCGACTGCCCCTTTTCATTCCCCAAAGCTAAGTCCAGAGCCGCCCCCTCACTTGTTGCCTTGTTACATACTGGATAAAAAAGTTCTCCTGAATGCATTCTAGGAATTCTGCACCCTCTGTATCATTTACACTACTTTTTTCCCCCAGTTAATATCAGGTAGTTGAAATCCCCCACTATTACAGCTCTATAGTTTTTGCACTTCGCAGCAATTTGCCCAAATATTTGTTCTTCTATCTCCCTTTGACTGCTTGGGGATGGGTCTTTAGTACACTCCCAGTAGTGTGATCGCCCCTTTTTCATTCTTCATTTCGACCCATATGGCTTCATTTGAGGACCCCTCTAACATATCTTCTCTTCTCACAGCTGTAATTGTTTCTTAAATTTTTACTGCGATCCCCTTCCTTTTTTACCCCCCTCTCTATCCCTGAAAACCCTGTTTCCAGGAATGTTGAGCTGCCATACCTGCCCTTCTTTCAGCCATGTCTCAGTAATACCTATAATATCGTACTCCCAAGTGTCAATCTGTGTTCTCAGCTCTTTAAATAGCTCCTTTCATGTCAGGCTCTTTGTTGCAACAAAGTATTTATTAAATAGTTTTTCTTATATTTGCTAATAATGTTCAAAAATATACTGATGATCATACAAGATTGACAATGGCGCATAATTTGCGGTCATCGGGAAACAAAGGTACTCGCCGCTGGCCCAGAAGAAAGCTGCCCACAGAGATCATTGTGGCGAGAAGTCTGCCCTCTTTAACTTTCAATTGATTGCAGCGCTGTGAGTAGGGAATTGACAATGGGATATTTAACAATTTTGGAGCAGTGAATGACTGACCGCAACTTCAGGATTTCCACGTTTAGATGTGCATGCGCTAACTCCTTAAGTTTCAGAGAGGGTAATGACGGCGCGTGCTGACAATTCACCATTATTACCCACTGCAAATTCCGGGCCATTGGTTTTCTCACTTAATTGGCCAGTTCCTATGTTGCTGTGTTTGTGCTGTGGATTGAGAGGTACAGGTTGTTCCCTGAGCAAATGTTTTTCAATAATCTGTGGGATGCCCAGCCAAACCAGTTTTGCCATTGCAGGTTATAATGAGCACCTTGTTTATAATAAAATTCGGGAGAGAAATGCATCAAGTCTACTAAATCGATTTGGTGGAGTAAACATCTTCAGTGGGTAACTCAAGTCAAAGTTTGAATTATATTATCTTAAATTGAATTATTTCCAGTTAGATACAAGTCTGACAGAATAAATCTTTTGAAAATTGGGAGTTCAAAGTTTGATGCAGGAAATCTTAAAAAAAAATGCTTGACCACTGAAAAATAATACAAGCGAAAGAGGCTTCAGTTGCTGCACTGTTAGTACTCAAGTTGTTCATTTTAATAACTCAGAATTGAAGATCAGGATGTGTGTCAGCTTCGCTGAGTTAGTAGGAGTCTCAATACTAGGTCAGAATGTCTTCAGCTCTTGCAACTAACTCGATCATCCTCTCCAGCCACTGTTTCAAGCTGAACAAGATGAATTGCAATCTTGGTGTTCTGTTTGACCCCCGAGTTGAGTTTTCAACCCCATATCCTCTCCATTACTTGTTTCCATCTCCATAATATTGCTGGCCTTTGCCCATACTTCAGTCCATCTGCCACTAAAATTCTCATTCATACCATAACCACTTCCAGACTCAACCATTCGAATTTCCTGACGTCCTCCCCCTCCCCCCATAAGTTTTGCTGCTTCTAGGCCAAGTCCCATTCACCTCTCACCCTCATCCTTGCTAACCTGCATTGGGTCCTGGTCACCCAATATCTCAAATTAAAACTTCTTCCCTCTCTCTATCTCTGTAACCTCATCCAGCCGATAACCTCTGCCACCTGAACTCCCCATTCCTCCTACTCCAGCCTCTTGTGTTTCCTGTCCTTTCACCTCACTATTGGTGACTGTGTCTTCAGCTCCCTAGGTTTCACTGTCTGTATTCGCTCCCTAAACCCCTCTACATCTCCATCCTTAAGCCCACCTCTTGACCAAGCCTCTGGACTGGTCTTTGGATCAGCATCCCTTTTCCCCACATCTCTGTGAAGCACATCGGAATATTTTCTAGACTGAAGCGCAATATAAATTGCTCTCCAATGATCCCTGCTGGAACTGCTGATGTTTGGTTGAGTGTGGACTGGATTGGACTTGGCCATGATGTCCCCTGTAATTGGGTAACCTTCTGATGCTTATTACCAAGACTAAAGCAAGATACCGGAGGATTACCAATAATGAAGCGACATCTTCAGAAATGAGGGGTTGACAGTAATTCCTGGGGGGAAAAAAAGTGTATAATTTTAACATTTGGAGACAGTGTAAAATGGGCGAAAAGGGATGCTGATCCAAAGACCAGTCCAGAGGCTTGATCAAGAGGTGGGCTTAAGGATGGAGATGTAGAGGGATTTAGGGAGCGAATCCAGACAGTGAAACCTAGGGAGCTGAAGACACAGTCACCAATAGTGAGGTGAGGAAAGGAAAATCAGAAGAGGTATATATAAGTGCAACATCCCGAATCCAGACTTCCGAAAACTGGAATTATCCGAAAACCAGACATTTCGGCGAGCGTAGAGCAGCGGAGAATTGGCGTACGTCGAGGTCCGAAATCCGGCAAAATCCGAAATCCGGCACGGATTTGGTCCAGAGGATTCCGGATTTCAGACTATTGATTTTCTTGCCTGAAATCCAGCAAAACCCAAAAACCGGCATGGACTCAGTCCCGAGGATTCCGGATTTCAGAGGTTGTACCTGTTATGACCAATCCGATATCACCCGTTTTACACCATCTCCAAATGTTAAAATTACATCCCGCTCCCCCCCCACTCCCATGCTCTAGTGTTTACAGTGGTCATTGGTGCAGGGAGATTTGTCACTTCTCGGCCAGATCACTAGATGGGGCACTTCACCATTAGGAAGATTTGCCTCTAGATGAGCCATGCAGAAGGTTAGAGGGAATGATTTTCCATTTGGTAGAAATTTTATACCACCTTGCCACCATTCAGAAAATATCTGTCTCAGTGTAAAAGTGCATCTGCCAATATGGATTAACAGCACAGTAAATCTTTTACACCAATGAACTAAAAAAAATTGATTTTATTGCAGGGTGGGTTAATCCCATTCATTTAATATTGATGTAAACTCTGGTCTGTTACATGTTCTACCTATCTGGAGTTATGAGAATGATTAAGGCTCAGTACAATTCTGGTGGAATAAAGTTGGTGTGATGAAATCGGTTAATTTCTTATACAGAAGCTTTCAGTGAAACTGAGTGATCTGTGCTATACTGATGCATGTCGAGCATTTTAATGTCAGCCATATAAGTTTTATCTGCAACAAGCTGCTTTCCATTGTATGAAAATGGAGGATTATTCTGAATACACACATTCAAAGTGGATAATGTGTGACACATGGAGAAAATGGCGTTATTGGAAACTGGCACGAGACAGGAAACGCTCCATCGAAGTAGTGTATCATTATCTGATCACCCACCTGGAAAGAAAGAGTGTCAAATCAGAATAGAGTGTCTGCTGTGGCTCTGTGGGTAGCACTCTTGCCTCTGAGTCAGAAGGTTGTGGGTTCAAATCCCACTCCAGAGACATGAACACAAGAATCCAGTGCAATTCTGAGGGAGTGCTGCACTGTTGGTGGTGCCGACTTTTGGATGAACTGTTAAACGAGGCCCCATCTGCTCTTGCAGATGGACATAAAAGATCCCATGGCACTAATTTGAAGACAAGCAGGGGCATTATCCCCGGTGTCCTGGCCAATATTTATTCCTCCATCAACATCACTGAAACAGATGATCTGGTCATTATCACATTGCTGTTTGTGGGAACTTACTGTATGTAAATTGGCTGCCCCATTTTCTACATTACAACAGTGACTACACTCCAAAAGTACTTCATTGGCTGTACAGCGCTTTGGAATGTCCTGGGGTTGTGAAAGGCACTATATAAATGCAAGTCTTACTTTCAACATTCCAGAAACATTCACCACGTTGAAGGTTCTATTCTGCATATGAGATTCAGATCGTGGAGATTGCATAAACCCTCTTCACCACACAGTCAAGGAGGAGACCGAGATCATGGCCTTGATTTTAACCATCTCGTTCAGCAACAAGAGTGCAAGGGAGGGGTTAAGATTAAGTTGAGTTGACTTACCGGCCTGAGGTAGTTCCGTTCTCACTCAGTGCCATTTCCCCTTCCCCGACTTTCAAGTCGGCCGGAGCTCCCGCTGCAGGCAGGCAGGCAAGGGCAAGGTTAAATTCAAAAGTGATTTTAACATCCGGTCAGGGAGAGTGCAGCAACATTCATGTAAATAAGGCCTGGTGGTTAAGATCGGCTTGGTCGCCACATCCCTGAACTCTCTGGGTGTGCCACCCGCATTGGGGTTCATGCGCAGCGTGCCCACAACACCCCGCCCCATTTAAAATCAGGGCCCATGTGTTAGATACCTGAGGAAGGTGCTGCAACACTTTGCTTCTACTCATTTACATGGTGTCACTTACCTGGGTAGCATGATATCAAATAATGCATAAATAGACAATCATTGAGATTGGAAGACTGAAAAAGCATGCCAGGAACCAACATGGAATCAAGCTTACAGCGATGCTGAGTCATTGTCATCACCGCCCTTCAAAATGGGTGTGAGTCCTGTTGTGTTACCATCAACACATTCAGCTGCTTGATAAGGTTCACCTCCAACATCTAAGGTACAAAATGTATATCCAATGCAGGACAAAATTATTAGTTTAAAAGTGCCGTGAGCATGAACATGATAACAGCATAGCTGAGCTGGTCAGTCCGTGTCCATGAGGAGATTACAGAATACGAAAAAGTGAGCTGGAATTGAATCAATAGCGAAAGAGATACAAGGGTAACTGTAAGCTTTGTACTCTCAAACTCGACAATTCAGAAAGTATCCATGGAATTGATCACACAAACGGTGGAGTTGATCACACATGGCAGTTTCATCTGATGAGTGTAGCTGAAGAGATCGCAAAGTCTCTGTTTAAAGAATGGACTCAGTCGAGAATATTTTGTGGACTTTATGGGTTTTTTCTCTGAGGGTACTTTCCCTGTGATGAGGCCACCCTGTGCAGATATGTGAAAAGGCTGGTTTGTTAAAACTCCAGAGACCGCATGGCAGTTGGCTGTGACAAAGAACTGTCAGTCATCCAGAATGTACGGGTTCGCCCTAGCAAAAGGAAAGGGGCTCAGATATCTGAGGCATGCATAAGCTATTGGTAAACCATATGCAAAGGCATTTCTCACCTCCATCTCAGAAGAGAAGCAGAGAACACTGGACCCACTAGCCTGGCCAGACCAAGAGGGGCCGGTTCTTCTATACACAAAAGCCGAGAGATGTCCCAGACCCAGGGCCATCAGTCCAATACACATGGGTCTGATGGCCCATCACCGACTAAGCACCAGAGTACTTAGAAACAAAAGGATTTCAAAGATTGCGGGGAGAGATAAGGGCAGCTGGACTCCTTTAACAATATACTCTTTTCCACCATTCTCTAGCATTCTGGAGCATTCTCCAGCGTTCGAGCATTCTGTCTCTCTCTCTTGTTCCACCAAGACTGACGTGACAAGAAGAAGGACCAGCTGAGCGATCGAGACCACTTGGTGAGCATGGTCACGAGTGTCCCAAGCCAGTAACCAGAGCACCAGGAGAGCTGTGTGGGGTGTAAAGGGCTCAGAGTTTTCTTGGAAGTGAAGCTTTTTCGGGCTATTCTGGGGAGGGAGCTTCATGCGACTGGGTAATTCGCTGGGAGGTGGGAGTGAGACTACACCATAGCAACAAGGAAATTACTGCATGTCATCGGTTCTCGTGTTATGCTGTATGTTGTTTTAATCTGGATTTTATTCTCCACAGAGACAGTGATTTTTTTTAGTAGTGCATGTTTTAGCCAGTGTATGTTAGACCAAATAAATAACTGCAATTTTTCACCGAAGCATTCCTGTCCGTGACTTATTCCATTTGCACTCTGAATAATAATCCCTGGGTATAGAATTCTCGTAAGGCGGGGGTGATTCGAACCGTCCATCTAGCCATTGGGGCTAGGATCAAAACCACTTAGCAGTGCAACCACGAAGGGACCTGGGTTAAAGGAGTGTAATTCAGTCATGGACAGCGCTTCTGGCGAAAAATCCCATATGGAGGAAGGGATTTCCTCATATGTATGTAAGAAGGTTAACATCACTAAGAAATGAGTGCTAGGCTTGTTGTATGCTGAGCGTCCAGCGGACGCAGCGGCAGAATGGACGGAGGGCAAGGAGCATAGGCGCAGTATTGAAAAGGCGATATGGCTCATCGGTAGACAAAGACAAGTCCAACTGCTAGAAGAGCAGGTTGGTAAGTTAGAGGCTGAGCTCAGGGAGTCTGAGGCACAGTTAGACACAAGGGCTGTAGTAGGGAGCAGGTTATGCATGCAGCTAAGGGATGAGAAAAGGGGAAGAATAAGCCAGGAGCAAACTTTCTGTAACCATAAGGAGTTCCTGCAATGCCAGGTAACTGAGGCAAAGGGGAACGAGAGGGTGGTTAGGGAGGAGAACGCTCACTTGTCGAGTGAGGTAAAGGCGCTGGAAGAGCAGTTGAAGGATATTCAGGTGGCATACAGAGTCCCCAGCACTAGAGGGTTTGATACGGGTAATCATGGTGCTTGCCAGGAGCAGATCCGGAATTTAACCGACGCTCTATTTATGGCCAAAGGGATGGTCTGCTTGGTAGCTCCGGGAATGGCCCAGGTAGATGAGGAAGATAAGGAGGACTGTGAGGCAGAGGAGGACGCTTGACCACCACCCGAAGTGCTGGGACCAGGACCCATGTGCCCTGTCCGGCAACGGAAATATGGTGCGCCTGTAGGCAGTCAAGAGCAAGGACCACTGCAGAGTGACGTCGTGGTCCCGTATACGACCTCCCAGCTACAGACAATGGTCTCTAACCTGACCAAACTGACCAGCAAAGATGACCCATCTATCCATTTTACGGATCTGGAGCAGGTGGGGGGGATCAATAATTGTAATGAAGCTGAGGCAGCCAAATTACTTTTGTTTTCCCTGGATATTAGGTTGTACCAGTTGCTCTCAGCAGGTAGCAAGAGGGGGCAGGGTATGTTAGAGGGGATAAAGGATGACATCCTCGAGACTATGGGTCTCAATGATGGAAGTCCCTTCTCCCGAGTGGAAAGGACACTGCAGTTAGCTGGGGAGGCACCGCAGGCTTTCGCGGACAGGCTTTGGCCCGTCTATCGGAGTGCCTGCGCGGGGTTGCCCGACCAGGCGCAGCTGCAGGTGGAGCCTAGGGCTCATTGGCTGAGGACCCTGGTGGCAAGCAGCCTGCCCAGGATCAAGGCCAAAGCAGAGGGGTGGTTCGATTCCAGGGATCCCCAGACCACAGAAGAGGGGGTGATCCGGCAGTTAACTCTCTCTTTTAAGAATGGTAGGGGTGAGGATGACAAACCAAAGGGCAGAGTGCACGAGTTAAAGCCTAGTGGAGGCAACATTAGAAAAGAGTGGCGCCAGGAAGGGGGTAGCTCAGAGAAGAAGCAGGGTTGTTATGGGTGCGGGAGTAAAGGGCACTGGAGGAAAGACTGCCCAGTCCCTGATAAAAGGAGCGGGAAAGGGGATCCTCCAGCACCAGCGGGGAAAGCCGCAGCTGTGGCAGGAAGCAGCACTGATCCATTCACGGTATAAGTGGTTGTTCTCCGCGCAGTCTTTCCAGCAGGGCCGGGTAGGGTAGACATGGCAGCCGGCAGTGTATTCCCATCTGCTCTGAACAATCCCGACCCATGACTAGGGGCTTCTCAGCCTGTTTCCCTGTGCCCACGAAGTTATGATGCTTGGAAAGACCGTGCATGAAGATGGGGGTGAAGAAGGTACAAGGGACCTATCTACTGGACACTGGAGCTTCTATGCGGATAACCCGGCCACATCACCTCTATCGAACGGGTTCTCATATAACTTAGTTGGGTTCACTGGGAACGAACGAACGGGGTCTTTCTCCATCCCGCTAGCCATCGATCTGAGGACTCTTCATACGGAGTAGAAATGTGTCCTGATGTGGTGGGAGTGGGAGGGAATAGGCATTTTGGGGGCAGACTTCATACTGGCCCACAAGATATTGGTGGATTTCCGGAATCACTGTCTTTGGGGGGCAGTATGCACGGGAAAGGAGAAGGAGGTGGGAAGCAAGGCAAGGGAACCGTGTGTACGATGAAGCCCAAGGGTAGTTATGACCTCGAACTTTTGGTCACTTCTACCCCGGCGAAGTAAAGAGTGGATGTGTGAGCCAACCTCGTGGCAATCGCTACACACAGGGGCTGGAGGTCAGATTAGAAGGAGACCCCATGGCCCGACCACAGAAACAGTACAACTTCCCCAGAGAGGTAGAGGTGGATTTAGAGACGGTATTGGTATCACTGGTTGAGCAGGGTGTGTAGAGACCCATGTGAACTCTCCGATTTGGCCAGTTAGGAAACTGAACAATTCGTGGAGAGCCACTGTGGACTATCGGGTTCTTAACAAGAACATCCCAGCCTGTGCCCCCACCGTCGTAGCCGTAGCCGACCTGATCAGGAGTATCCCAGCATCCGCGAAAACATTCACGGTGCTGGACATTTCGAACAGATTCTGGTCTATCCGTCTCAAAAGGGAGGACCAGTCTAAGTTCACATTCACTTTCAAGGCTCAGCAATACACTTGGACCTGCTTTCCCCAAGGGTTTCATAACAGTCCTTCTATTTTCCACCAATGTTTGGCCAACTGTTTAAAAGGGTTCAGCAGACCACAGCAGCTTGTGCAGTATGTGGACAACCTGCTTTTGTTCTCCGACAAGGGGGAGGAGCATGGCCCACTGCTGGCTGAGCTGCTGAGTCTGTTAAAGGAAGCTGGGTTCAAGGTTAATCCCAGGCAAGCATAGATCGGCCAGCCAGAAGTAAAATTCCTCGGGCTGACCATGCGTGCTGGGGAAAGGGCCATCGATGAGGCGAGGAGGAAGGTGGTAGAGGAGCTACCTGTCCCGACCACGGTAACGGGGGTAAGACCCTTCCTGGGACTCACAGGGTACTGCAGGGATTTCATAGAGGACTATGCCACTACGGCAGCCTCTCTACTGCGGTTCCTCCACAAGGGAGTGGGCTGGGAGTGGGATGAGGACAACATGGCAGCTTTTAGTTGTCTGAAGAGAGATCTGCAGACCGCACCGGCTTTAGGAGCGATTGAAGGGGGAGGAGAGTTATTTTTGGAGGCAGCTGCCACAGGGGACAGTTTAAGCACAGTGCTGCTCCAGGAGTGGCATGGCAAGCTGAGGCCTGTGGTATACTCATCAAGAATCCTCACAGATGTAGAGAGGGGGTACTCCAATTGTGAGTGGCACCTGCTCGCCACACATTGAGCCATGAAGAGATCACAAATATTCACAGGGGTGTCCCCGATAACTCCCTTAACCCATCATACGCCCACTCAGATGCTTCTGGATGGGAGGATAAAAGATGGCACGATGAGCAGTGCATGCATTGCTCGCTGGACTTTATTGCTCTCGCAGATGAATTTGAGCGTGAAAGGCCTCTGTGAGCCCAAGCTCGCCGCAAATTTGATCTACCCAGGGGTGACTCACAAATGTTCTGTTGAAGGAGTATGGGATGTAGACATAGGGTTTCGGGCTGGGATCCATCCCACAGGCTGCAAGATCTATATAGACGCGTCCAGTATAGTGGTGGCAGGGGAGCCACTCACTGGATGTGGGATTTTTGACCCAAAGGCAGGCATTGCCAAGGCCATTAAACTCCCAAGCACCATGAGCACCCAGCACGCTGAACTGTCGGCGCTGGTGTATGTGGTTACCCACCCCGAAGAGTTCTTTACATCCCACACAATTTGCTCGGACAGCATGTTCACTTGCAATTCATGTACAGAATATTTGGCCATTTGGTCTCGTCGCCGGTTCATATCTGCAGACGGGAAACCCCTCGCAACCAAACCATTGCTGTAATAGATCATAACATCGGTAGGAAACCAGAGGGATTTCAATATGAACAAAGTCAAGGCCCATTCTAAGAAGAACCCCATGCAGAGGGCAATCAACACGTCGACGTACTGGCCAAGGAAGGTGCTCGAATGGGCAAGTTTTGGGATCCTTATGGGTCGAGTCCGGTCGCTGCGGTCAGAGACAGAGGTGGGACACTAAGGAGTGCAGGGATAGCATTGGCCCCGGACCTAAAGATGGTCCAGACACAGGATCCCATCCTAAAGACTGTTCTGGAGACGCTGGCTAAGGGAGATAAGGTAGAGGGTCATAGAAACATAGAAACATAGAAAATAGGTGCAGGAGTAGGCCATTCGGCCCTTCGAGCCTGCACTCCCATTCAATAAGATCATGGCTGATCACTCCCTCAGTACCCCTTTCCTGCTTTCTCTCCATACCCCTTGATCTCTTTAGCTATAAGGGCCATATCTAACTCCCTCTTGAATATATCCAATGAACTGGCATCAACAACTCTCTGCGGCAGGGAATTCCACAGGTTAACAACTCTCTGAGTGAAGAAGTTTCTCCCCATCTCAGTCCTAAATGGCCTGCCCCTTATCCTAAGACTATGTCCCCTGGCTCTGGACTTTCCCAACATTGGGAACATTCTTCCCGCATCAAACCTGTCCAGTCCCGTCAGAATCTTATACGTTTCTATGAGATCCCCTCTCATCCTTCTAAACTCCAGTGAATACGGAGTGGCAGGCATTATGGTAAAGGAAGGATGGTTTTCAGAGGGGGGCGGTAGTCCCGCAGCAGCATCAGAGAGAATTCCTTCAGTTGGCCCACGAGGGTCCAGGAACGGGGCACCCCGGGCCGGAGACCACCTGGCAATGGGTGGAACAGGCAGGGTGGTGGCCGCAACTGAGTGAGGACATCCGCGACTTCTGCGCGGATTGCTTGGTGTGCGTTGCAAACAACCCTGACCCCCAGAAAAGGAAGGTATCCATTGGACACACTAGGAGAGTGGGGGGAACCATGGCAGTCCATACAGGTGGATTATATCGGACCGCTGCCCACCGCGCAGGGGGTTACAAGTACTGCTTAGTCCTGGTAGATGTGTTCTCTAAATGGGTCGAAGCCTTCCCTTGCTGAACAGCCACAGTTTTGGGAACCGCAAGGCTTCTAGTGAGAGAAGTGTTCTCTCGGTGGGGGCTACCACAGTATGTGGAGTCCAATCAGGGGAGTCACTTCACAGGAGCAGTCGTGCAGGCGACTCTGAAGATGCTAGGTGTAGAGGGTAAATGGTACGTCGCCCACAGCCCGCAGTCATTGGGGATTGTGGAGCGAATTAATAGGATCATCAAGGAAAGGTTACGAAAGGAAACGGGAGACTTGTCTAGAATATAGGTGGAGGTCTTGTCATTAGTTCTGATGGGGGTCCGAGCCAGCCCATCTAGAAGCACAGGGTATTCCCCGCATGAGCTCGTGACTGGCAGGGTCATGAGAAAGCCCTGCCACGCACTGGCACGGGATCTCACGGAAGGTCAGTTGAGAGAGGTGAACTGGGAAAGGTTGTTAAGAATCTGTTTGAGCATCTGTTTGACCATTACTTGATCTCTGGAAAGTCGGAGATCAAGTAATGGTCAGAAACTTCGCCAGGGTAGGGACATTTGAACCGCTATACATGGGACCGTACAGTATCGTGAATAAGGCAAGTCCGATCGTATATGCGGTCAAAATGCCCCAACGGACTAAGTGGTTCCATATCAATCAGTGTAAGCTTTTCAACCCTTGCAAAAGAGCTGACAAGAGGAGGAAACAGCAGGGAGTGGTGAGCTGCGTTACAGGTGTGGGTCTCCAACCCATAATCTGGGACTGTGAGGAGCCCACAGAGGGACCAGCCATTCCGCCTGTGGGGGCAGGAGTGAGGAGGAGTGCCAGGATCCCACGGCCCAGGGCGCTGTGGACAGCTCCTTACACACTGGTGAACGAAGGAAGCCGGGGTCGTAAGAGGCCCAGGGTTGAGGAGACCTAGTGTGGCCACCCGGAGACGGGTGGCACTGTACAGAACTTCTTTCTCTCCTGTCTGTTGCCTTAGCTTGTCTGTATATTCCGGTTACCAAAGGTAATCAATCATGTGTAGCTGCATCTGGAAAGGTAAGGCATCATCCAAAGGACAATGTTGTTTTCTGTGTGTTTTCAGGGAACGCCTAAGAACAAGATGAAGTCAGTCATAGTAATCCTGATCGTCATGATTGAAGCGAGCATGAGTCGCAGGGGTGACACCAAGGAAGCGGTTGTTTTCAGCTGTACCGGCGGAGATGGACCAACCATGACCACTGGAGGTGGTTCGAAGGATGGGGCGAGCGTCTATCTCCACAAGGGAAGATGTCCGGGATGGCTGGGGTTAAATTCCACCCAGTATTCAAGCCATGACAAATTCATCTATGGTGAAGCGTGTCCGAGAATAGGGGTTACCACCTCCTGGGTTAGGATAACGGAGGATAAGCGGGTGTGCCTTAGCTGTAGGGGACACATTCCACTGGGAAGGTGGTGGTGGCTCAGGAAACTGAGCGCGGACACAGGGGACCAGACAGCTGATTGGGATCGACTGGTACCAGCCGATCACGGGTTCTCGGGGAGGAGTGAATGTGTGTTGGGATAAGTGGTGGGAATTCGAGGAAGGGATTTTTGTGTGTATGTGGGGGTCGGAAAAGATCTGCCCAACTGGTGTGTCGATCAGGTTTAGCAGGCGATGGCAGAACGCAGGGGGTGGGATCGGTTGGGATCGGAGTGTGAACTCCTGTGTGATCCCAAATCCCCCGAACACCATCAACGCCACAGAACTCATCTCATACACCAGGAAGCCCTCGCCCAGAGCCCCGATGGTACAGACGACTGTAGATAGGTGTCCCACCACCACCAGGGGTCCAGGGAATGGGTTGGTGTTAATCCCTACTGACAAAGTTTTGTTTCAGAACGTGCACTATTCCGTGGCATCCGTGATCCTGAACCTGACTGAAGTCCACCTGTCTGTGTGGTGCCTGAAGAAGACGGAGAAACTTTATGAAGCTCTGTTAAAAGTGATGTTTCAGGAATTTTATGAACTGGACTATGGAAATGTAGATAAAGAACAGATTCACGATCTGAATGTTGCCAATCGTGTGGGATCTGGGAGGCAGAGAAGAGGGACCTGGAACGCTATAGCCACAGCGTTCAGTACAGGAATGGGTATTGTTAATAGCATGGATGATATACAACTTCAGATGCAGATCACTGGGTTAAAGAACCAACTGCGTAAGATTCTAGGGGAAGAGAATACAGTGGTGGGTTCAGAGCTTCATGAGGACCAGGCAATGACCGTTCATTTAAAGGAGGTCACTGCGGAGTCGGAGAGGCACACTAAAACTGTTAATGATTTGATACGGGAGGACAGGAATGCTTCTGAGCAGGCTGCACGGAATGAGGTGTGTGTTGTATGGAGCATGGTTGCTGGACGAGGGCCGCAGTAACCTGGAGGACCTGAGGCAAGGTCGCGTCCCTTCATGGATAAGCAACAAGCATCTCGCCGCTCTGCACCCGTATAGCAATTCGTTGAGCCCGTGCCAGCTTTGTTTAGCCTCTGAAGCCTATCCTGTCCTTTTAGATTGCGGGCAGTCCAACCACACAGTGATGGGAATTGTAGTAAGGATGCCGGTAATGGATGGGTCATCCCGGTCAGCACGGGTATACAGGGTTGAGAATATCGGGGTCATTCGTGGCGGAGTGCATGTTCGTTTCAACGTGGTCCCGCCGTATGTCATAAAGTGGGAGCATGCTATGATGGGCACTGACCTCTCCAGATGCCAGAGCCGGGGTGCACACATAATACTGTGCCCCCAGCACTTGACTGCTTTTGCTCGATCAGAATGTGGGTTTGCTTCTGCAGGCGCAGAACCTATCAATTGCTCCATGGAAGTGATGGCACCAGATCACGTCCCTCCACAGGTTGCATACGTGGGGAGTGGGACATACTGTGTCACCACAAGTGCGCTCTGCTACAGGTACAGCCAGGACATGTGGTGTCTGGTGAGCAACAGCAGTTTTTGTTTCAAACCCAAGGCGGAGGTTCAAATAGCGAATTACTCTCATCCCTGAACCCTTGACCATTCACCTCACTGTGAACAACACCTTTACACATCTCCAGGACTATGTGGAGCATTTCGGGTACTCAATTCCTTTTCTGCCGGAATACCTCACTAAGTTGAGCTCTCCCAGAAACATTTTTACACTTTAGAGCAAAAAGACAGTGGAAGTGGGGGAGGAGATCAAGGGGATTGTCATAGGTCTGAGTGTAGAGATTCCCCCCTGGATTCACGTCTGTTCCCATGCATTAGTCATCATACAATTGTTGCTTGTAAGCTATATGTTTTACACCAGCTGCAGGCGACGGAACCAGATGCTCCGAATGCAGTGGCAAGGGATGTTAGATCGACTCGGAGAGGTGTAATTGTTGATGATGGTTTCTGTTATATATGTAAACCTGTAAATACCTTGTGTAGCCACTAGAGAGCTCATCCCCTGGAGTCCCAAGGGATCCCACAATCCCTTGGGAGCACCTGTACTTAAGGAGGCCTCACAGGCTGGAGAGGCATTCTAGAGACCTTCAATAAAAGACTAAGGTCACACTTTACTTTGACTCTTTATTCATACACAACCGTTTCTCCCTGCCAAAACTTGGAATGTACCAAAGTTCTGTAAACAAGTGTGTTATAGTTTCACACTCTGTATTGCGCGATGTGCGCTGTTGTAGTTTTTGTAATGTGTCACCACCTGTCAATGCTGTACTGTGTGATGTGCACGGTGATTATTTTCTTTTTGGTAAAGTTTTGTGAATCTTATGTGTGAAGAAGCCGTTTTCTTATGTTTTGACTCTGTGGAAGGGAACTGTGACATGCCGTAAGAGGTATAGTTCTGGGGTTTTAAAATGTAAAATCAGGGGAACAGCTTCACTTGTGGGAGACTTTGGCCTTGTTCTCTCGTCAAGTGATGTTTTTTGGAAAGAGAAAGCATCAAAGGGGGATTGAAGAGATTGCAAAGTCTCTGTTTGAAGAATGGACTCAGTCGAGAATATTTTGTGGACTTTATGTTTTTTTTTCTCTGAGGGTATTTTCCCTGTGATGGGGTCACCCTGTGCAGATACGTGAAAAGGCTGGTTTGTTAAAACTCCAGAGACTGCCTGGCAGTTGGCTGTGACAAAGAACTGTCAGTCATCCAGAATGTATGGGTTCGCCCTAGCAAAAGGGATGGGGCTGAGATATCTGAGGCATACATAAACTATTGAAAAACCACTCTAATATGCAAAGACACTTCTCACCTCCATCTCAGAAGAGAAGCAGAACAATGGACCCACTAGCCCGGCCAGACCAAGAGGAGCCAGTTCTTCCCTATACAAAAGCCGAGAGATGTCCCAGACCCAGGGCCATCAGTCCAATACACATGGGTTTGATGGTCCATCACCGACTAAGCACCAGAGTACTTAGAAGCAAAGGATTTCAAAGATTGGCGGGAGTGATATGGTCAGCAGGACTCCTTTAAAGATAGACTCTTTTCCACCATTCTCTAGTGTTCTGGAGTATCTTCCAGCGTTCGAGCATTCCCTCACTCTCTCTCTTGCTCCACCAAGACTGACGTGACAAGAAGAAGGACCAGCTGAGTGATCGAGACCACTTGGTGAGCATGGTCACGAGTGTCCCAAGCTGATAACCAGAGCACCAGGAGAGCTGTGTAGGGTGTAAAGGGCTCAGAGTTTTCTTGGAAGTGAAGCTTTTTCGGGCTATTCTGGGGAGGGAGCTTCATGTGACTGGGTAATTCGCTAGGAGGGGGGAGTGAGACTACACCATAGCAACAAGGAAATTACTGCATGTTACCAGTCGTCAGTGTTATACTGTATGTTGTTTTAATCTGGATCTTATTCTGCACAGAGACAGTGATTTTGTTTAGGAGTGCATGTTTTAGCCAGTGTATGTTGGACCAAATAAATAACTGCAATTTTTCACCGAAGCATTCCTGTCCGTGACTTATTCCATTTGCACTCTGAATAATAATCCCCGGGTATAGAATTCTTGTAAGGCGGGGGTGATTCGAACCGTCCATCTAGCCATTGGGGCTAGGATCAAAACCACTTAGCAGTGCGAGGACCTCCATAAAGAGAAACATCAGAAGCAGAAACATAACAGTGTCTGCCCTTGACATCAAGGCAGCATTTGACCCAGTGTGGCATCAAGGAGCTCTAGTAAAATTGAAGTCAATGGGAATCGGGGGGAAAACTCTCCACTGGCTGGAGTCATAACTAGCACAAAGGAAGATGGTTGTGGTGGGTGGAGGTTAATCATCACAACCTCAGGACATCATTGCAGGAGTTCCTCAGGGCAGTGTCCTAGACCCAACCACCTTCAGCTGCTTCATCAATGACCTTCCCTCCATCACAAGGTTAGAAGTGGAGATGTTTGCTATTGATTGCACAGCGTTCAGTTCCAATCAGAACTCCTCAGATAATGAAGCAGTCCATGCCCGCATGCAGCAAGACCTGGACAACATTCAGAATTGGACTGATAAGTGGCAAATAATGGCAATGCCACACAAGAGAGAGTCTAGCCATCGGCCCTTTACATTCAATAGCATTACCATCGCAGAGTCCCCACCATTGACATCTTGGAGGTCACCATTGACCTGAAACTTAACTGAACCAGTCACATAAATACTGTGGCAACAAGAGCAGGTCAGAGGCTGGGTATTCTGTGGCAAGTGTCTCACTTCCTGACTCCCCAAAGCCTTTCCGCCATCTACAAAGCACAAGTCAGGAGTGTGATGGAATTGCCTGGATGAGTGCAGCTCCAACAACACTGAAGAAGCTCGACGCCATCCAGGACTAAACAACCCGCTTGATTGACACCCCATCATCACCTTAAGCATTCACCCCATCCACAACCGGTGCACCATGGCTGCAGTGTGTACCATGTATAAGATGCACCGCAGCAACTCGCCAAGGCTTCTTAGACAGTACCTCCAAAATCCATGACCTCTGCCACCTAGAAGGACAAGAGCAGCAGATGCGTGGGAACACCACCACCTCCAAGTTCTGCTCCAAGTCACACACCATCCTGATTTGGAAATATATCGGCATTCCTTCATCGTCGCTAGGTCAAAATCCTGGAACTCCCTCCCGGACAGCACTATGGGAGTACCTTCACTACACGGACTGCAGTGGTTCAAGAAGGCGGCTCACCACCACCTTCTCAAAGGCACTTGGGGATGGGCAATAAATGCTGGTCTTGTCAGCGAGGCCCACAGGCCAGGAAGAAATTTTAAAAAGCAAGCTGCCAACCCTGAATACACTCTTTGTGCCTGAGAAATATGTGGTAGTATTTGTCTCTCTCATATTGGCCTTAACAGCACACTCATCCCAATAAGGATTGTCATTTTTGGGAACAAAAGTATCCCCACCATGTGGAATGATTAACATGGGGTGGGGGGAAGTTGTGGGTGGAGGAGGGGAGGAGATGACCCTGTAGAGGTAAATAAGAAAAATTAGTCTTTTGTTTCAGCAGTGAGAAAAATATTACAGGTAAATTGAATCTTAATACTGATTGGATAATAAATATACAGTCAATACAGTTATCACAACAATTTCTGGGAGAGATAGTTAAACTGAGTAGTTGATTGTAATGAAGCAATTACAAAGAATTTACAGCACAGAATTAGATCATTCAACCTAACAGGTTCAAGCCAGTATTTACGCTTCACACAAGCCACCTCCCACCCATCTTCCTCTAACTTCGTTAACATAACTATTTATTTCCCACTCATCTAGCTTTCCCTTAAATGCATCTATGCTATTCGCCTCAACTACTCCATGTAGTAGCGAGTTCACATTCTGACCACTCTCTGGGTAAAGAAGTTTCTCCTGAATTCCCTGTTGGATTTATTAGTGACTATCTTATATTGATGGCCCCCAGTTCTGGTCTTGCCTGCAAGTAGAAACATCTCTTTGTCTACCCTATCAAGCCTTTTTATAATCTTGATGACCTTTATCATCACTCCTCAGCCTTCTCATTTCTAGAGAAAAGAGCCCCAGTTCTTTCCTCTGCAAAATCTGTTAAACCATCAGAATTCTGTAAGAATGCGTGTAACAAATAAACAGTCTAGTCTTGTCTAAGCATCAGATCAGCTTTTGAAGATCTATTTATAGGCTATTAAACATAATGGGGGGAAAATTGCGGTTGGAGGCTTCCTTCGGATGAACGCCTCTGACCCGAAAATTTTTACCGAAAATATCTGGTGGTCCCAGAGGAATGTAGGATTCCGGTCGGAGGCCTCCGTTCACTGTGCAGCATACAGGAACATGTCTTCCAGGTACGTATTCGTAAACTGGGATCACATGGGCCTGGACCACAAATGGACATAGTATTCTCATTGATAATAATGGGAACTCCCATAATTATCAATGAGAATACCCCCAAAAAACAAGAAACACAACACAATAAATTTAAAAAAAACTCATATATTTAAAATTAATTGAAATTGAATGTAATTAAATATTTTAGAAAAATAATTTTGAATTTTATTTTAATGTGTTTTAATAGGGTTAAAAATAAACTTCCCTTAATGTATAAGGTTTTTAATATAAAAATGAGTGATTAAATTTATTTTTTCTATGTTTTAAAACTCTTATGTTTAAGAGTTTGAAGGGCTTTCGCTGGGCAAGAGTTGGGCAAATAGCCCAAACTCTACCCCGCGGATGTCCTTCCTGCGGGGACATAATGAAATTTTGACAGATCGGAAAAGCCGGTTCTTGGCGCAAGCACATCGCGCGCCGACAACTGGCATTTGCGAGGCCTCTTCGGACGCGTACGCACATCGTACACACCCGGCAAGGCCACAATTTTTTGCCCAAAAATTGCCTTTTTAAAGTGGAGGCTCCAATTGTGTGGTTTCATAGTTACCCAGAGTCACAAAGCTGAGCTTGTTAATATCGGAGGAAAGAAATGGTAAGGACATAATCCTGGGCTTTGTTATGCTGAAAGATATACAGGATGCAGGTTGTGAGCGCCAAATTAGAGGACAGACATCTAAAGTTAACAAGTTTCAAATTAAACTTTGAATTAGAATGAATACCTTTTTCCTTCCCTGACAAGGTAGTGAGCACGTATTGTAGTTTCCCAACAAAAGCAGTGAAAAGCACTTCTTCATGAAAGAGTGATCAGCTCATGGAATGGACTGCCAATGATGGCAAAACCCTGAAATAACTTAGAAGCACTGAGATGCTGTGATGGGGAAGGGTGGATCTGTAAGTTATTCTTCCTCACACGTCTCCATCTTGCAAACTCCTTCAAAAAGAAGCTGGATAAATATTTGGCTATGTACAGAATTGGGCGTTATCAGGAAAGTTATAGACTGGGATAATCTAATACTCTGGGACACAATGGGGTTGATACTCATCCCTCTGTGATGGGCCAGAGAGAGTTGGCTTGGGGGTTAAACATGAAAAATCAGGGAACGGGTCCTCAACCCACTGTGTATGTGCCTGCTTTCATTACTGCAGTGGCATTCTTGTGAGGCATGTCTGTGTCCCGTCTTGGAGAGGCAGGACACTTCATTATAATATATAAATCAGGCTTCCACAGTGCAGTTGGGCTGTCTGTTGGGCTTTCTTCAGTTCCTCCCCGACCACCACTACTGTGCTTCCCCGGTCCCTCCCCGCGGATTCCTACATTGTGGAAAAAGAGGAGTGTTGTGTTCATACTCTATTTGTTTGTTACAAGACACTAGACAGGCATTTGGACCCTGCTGTAAACATACTGGTTCAGGCTGTTTTGCGACACCTTTTTGGGGAGTTGCTATAAAGGACACAGTTAAGTTACAGTACTCCTGTTTCAGTTAGTCTGTTTATTTACGTACACAACATAATTTGGCGACAAGGATGAATCAAATTAACCTCCCTACCTCCCCACACCCAACCGCCCCCCACCAGCCCCCGCCCCCACCTTACCTCGCCACACCTGGGGACCCTCCAATCCCGTGACCGAGATGGATAAAAAGCTTTTCTACGTACATCATGGCGAGTGGGTTAGACGGCGACAACGTAACATCAGCTCGTCGCTGTATAATACTTACCCACTGCCTCGGCACTGAAGGCCAATGCATCTTTGGCCAAATCGAAGACACGGAGTCCTACGACAATGTGGTAAGTGCCCCAGAGAAATATTTTGGGCCAAAGAAAAGTATCATGATGGAGAGATACAAATTTCCTCAAGGGGCCAAGAGAACGGTGAACCAATCAAACAGTATATAATTTCATTAACTGAACTGGCCGCTACGTGTAACTTTGGAGCACTCACAGAGGAAATGATCAGGATTCAAATTATTGAGAAAACAACGATCCCCCGCATTCGGGAACCCTTGCTAATGGAGGATGACAAATTGATATTGGACAAAGCAACTAATTTGGCCATCCAAATCGAATCAGCGCTTTCTGATTCAAAAGTGATCAGATCCCCTGCTCCCCCTGTACAGCAGACTGCAGCTGCAGCTCATGTACATGGCGTTCGTCCAAAGCGAAAATCACAGCAGAGACCCAGGGCTAGTAATAAGCCAGCCACTACAGATCGCGGGCTTAACTTCCACTGCTTTAACTGTGGGGACAAATCACATTTAGCAAAGAGTCCTAACTGTCCTGCACGTGGGAAGAAATGCTCTGCATGTGGTAAAATGAACCATTTTGCTAGTGTCTGTCGCTCATTGCAGCATATTCGCCAGGTGGACAATCCTGATAGTGATGAACCCAGTATGGTTTACACCGTTAGTGACATTTCGCACATTGGTTCGGGCAAATTCAATGACTGTGATATAAACATTGATGGTACGCCCTGCTGCCTCCTCATTGACCATGGAGCCAAAGTCTCCATATTGAGCGAGGCTGTGTACAAAACCCACTTCACGCACTGTCAACCACAGCCCGCAACTTCCTCTGTACATGCGTACTCCGACTCCAAAATTGAGATCCTTGGGGTCATATCTGTCCCGATATACTACAAGGACATAACATTGGAGAACGTTTCCTTTCATGTCACGAAGGGATGAAGCCTCATGGGTGTTGACCTTTTTGACAAGCTTGGGTTCAAAGTTTATGACCCAACCGGCACACCTGTGTACACAGTGGACTTTGACAAGCAGTATCCCTCAATCTTCAGAGGGTTTGGAGTGACAACATAATTCTGCCATCATCCCCACGTTGACCCTTCCATCAAACCGGTTATGCAGCGACTTCATTGAAAGGCTGCATTAGAGGGAGCAGCGTGCAGCTGCCCGGCCCGGAAATCGGCACGGCCCTGGTCTGCAAGACCATCAGCAGGCCGGAGCCATCAGAGGGAGCAGCATGTGGCAGCATACTACTACAGGAGGGCGACGGCTGTGAAGTCAGGTCACTGATTGCAGTGCGAGCAGGCACAGCAGGAGGGGTAAAGGAGTGGCAAGAGTTTGTAGATGGAAATGACCGAGGCCCAGGCGAAGCGTGAGACTGGGGCCCAGAAGAGGCGAGGACTCAGGGGCAGCACGGGCCAGCCCACACTGCTGTATGTGTGCGCACTCGGTCCATGCAGCAGAGCTGGTCTCCAGTTGTCTTCGGTAATCCTTGCCACTGGACCAAGACCTAGTTCTGTCAAACCCGTGTGGTGGCTGGTGTGCAACGGTCACCACACGTTAAAAAAATCCACTCACAGGCATTTTCCACCCTCCAAGTTGTAATTCGGGATATGGAAGCAAGTCATCCTCGCTTTGAGGAACTGCCTATGATGATGCCTATGATATGTAGTGACTTCACCGTCTCCCATTCGTGGTTCACGACCAAGTATCCACAGAATTAACACGACTCGAATCTCAGGGAATCATTGAGTGCATCAACTCCTCACCCTGGATCTCGAACTTAGCCATTGCTTGGCATAAAAATGGGGAGATCCGCCTATGCATCGACCTGAAAGAGGTCAACAAGGCCATCATCCCCAACAAGTACCCTCTTCCTACAATTGACGAACTGTCTTCAGAATTCCACTGCTGAATAGTTTTTATGAAACTCGACATGCGCTGCAGTTAGCTGCAAATATCCCTAACAGAGGACAGCAAACCACTCACGGCATTCACAACACATGATGGTCTGTATCAGTATCGACGCATGCCCTATGGACTATCTTCTGCACCGTGCATTACAGAAGATTATCACTACTATGCTAGCAGGCATAGAGGGAGCCCTCAAACAGCTTGACGATATCGTTGTCCATGGACGGACAATGGAAGAACATGTCCAGCGACTGCACACAGTTATGGCTAGACTTGCTACACATAAAATTACACTTAATGCCAATAAGTGTACATTTGCTGCTGGAGAAATAACATTTCTGGGCTACAGAGTCACAGCACAAGGTATCAAGCCGACGCTTGACAACATTGACGTGATGCAGCGAATGTAGGAGGCTACCAATGTCAAAGAACTTTCATCATGCCTCAGCACTTGCAACTTCTATCTGAAGTTCGTCCCGTACTACGCGCACATTGTCGAACGACTTCACAAGCTGTGCAAGGACATCCCTTGGGAATGTACAGATTTACATCCCCTCCTATCCTCACGTACTTTGATCACGGATGCATCAGGCACCGCCATGGGAGCTGTGTTCTCGCAATGGATTGATGGCCTGGAACGCGCAGTAGCCTTCACCTCTCACACGCTCTCGTCTGCAGAACGTAAATACTGTACAGGGGAATGTAAAGCACTTGCTTGCACCTACGCATGTGAACGCTGGCACATCTATCTCTATGGCAGGAAATTTACCCTCCGTCCGGATCACCAAACGCTAACTATGCTACTGGCTACAACTGGATCTGGGCACAGTCGACTACGAATCAGCCGATGGTCAGATCACCTTCATCGGTACAACTTTGATGTACAGTATATCGCTGGCAGTCGCAACCACGTAGCTGACATGCTCAGCCGCTCGACACCTGTTTCGGACTCTGGTGCTGACTTGTTCACAGATGATGACACATATGTCACATCGATCATCCCTCAGTCCATCAGAAACCTTGTCTCCTGCGACAAACTCAAAACTTAATCACAGTGTGATGCTACGCTCTAGCACGTGTGCTACTTCCTCCAGACTGACTGGCCTAAGCAAGTTCCAGAAGAGCTGAAAACCTTCCACAGATTTGGCAATGAATTTTCAATTTGGAATGATAGCTGCCTAGCTCATGGTGATAGAGCAGTAATTCCCAAGTCACTTCAACAGCGTGTTCTCTCATTGGCACACGATGGACACCCTGGCATTGTCCGCATGAAGCAGAGATGCCGCGATTCAGTATGGTGGCCTGGGATTGACACTTGCATCGAGGAGTTTGTCTCACACTGCGAAGCATGCAGTCTGAGCGAAAAGGCCACAAACATCCGACCAGGGCCAATGAGCCCCATTCCATGGACACAAAGATCATGACAACAACTTCAGTTGGATATCTTCGATCCAGTTGAAGCAGCTCCACAACACCAGTGGTTCCTTGTTGTAGTGCATGACCTGCATTCCAAATGGCTAGAAATCGCTACAACTTCAGTGACCTCATCAACGATCATCACTATTCTGCAACGTATGATCACGAAGTGGGGCCTCCCAGAGGTAATAATCACTGACAATGGACAATGGACCACAGTTTCTGTCTGACCAGTTCGCGAATTTCCTCATTCATCATGCTATTGAGCATCACCTTACTCCTCTGGGGGGGCGTGATTGGCAGAGAGGAGGGTAGGGAAAGCCAACTCCAATGGTACCCTACTCCTGACAAAATGTCCAGAGCATGAACTTGTCATCGCCAACACCTTGTTCTGTCAGAGGGCCAAATACAAGGCATCGTGGCAACACCCTCGCTCCAAGCACTGGCACCTGCTCGAATATGTCATCGTCCGAGCCAGGGATCGCAAGGATGTGCGCATCACCCGTGCCATGACAGGAGCTGACGACTGCTGTACTGACCACCACCTAATCCGATTCATCATTGACATCAACATAGCCCCAAAGTGGAGGGGGCAGCAGAAGCAGTGACGCAAAAAAGTCAATGCCGGGGCACTTAAAGACCCAGCTAAAAGAACCCGATACAGCCAGCGCCTCACAGCTAACCTGGTGTGCCTTGACGACCCCGAGACGCAGAATGCCCACAGTGTTTGGTCTGCCCTCCAGGCCTACATAACCAGTGCCTGCAAAGAGACGCTCGGTTACTCAGTCAGGAAACACCAGGACTGACTTGCTGAGAATGATCAGGAGATCCAAGAGCTAATAGATCGCAAGCACAGAGCATTTCTGAGCCTTAAACAACAACCCAACGCGGGAGCAGCAAAGCAGCAGTACAGACAGCTCAAGGCTGAGGTCCAACAAAAAACCCTGGACCGAAAGAACAGGTGGTGGATGGAGAAAGCACAGGAGATACAGCAGCTGGCTGACAACCATGATGTACGAGGATTCTTCATCGCAGTCAAGGCCACCTATGGGCCAAATACCCAAGGCCCCACCCCATTGCTGGCCAAGAATGAGGAAACACTCATCAAGGACACCGAGGCAGTCCAGCGCGCTGGAAGGAGCACTTCGAAGATCTCCTCAATCGAGACTCTGCCTTTGACTCGAGTGTTCTCGCCTCCATCCTGCAGCATGCTACCCGCCACCACCTCAGAGAGACCCCAACGCAGCACGAGGGAGAAAAAGCCATAAGACAGCTTAAAAACAACAAAGCTACGGATGCAGACGGAATCCCTGCTGAGGCATTGAAGTATGGTGGAGAGGCACTGCTGGCGCGAATACACAACCTCATCTCTCTCATCTGGAGGGAGGAGAGCCTGCTGGGGGATTTCAGAGATGCAGTAATCGTGACCATCTTAAAAAAAGGGGACAAGTCCGACTGCGGCAACTACAGAGGAATCTCCCTGCTATCAGCCACTGGGAAAGTCATCGCTAGAATCCTCCTCAACAGTATTGATGTGTAATGTGTAATGAGAAAGGACTAATTAGCAATCTTGTTGTGCGAGGCCCCTTGGGGAAGAGTGACCATAATATGATAGAATTCTTTATTAAGATGGAGTGACACAGTTAAATCAGGATCGAGGGTCCTGAACTTAAGGAAAGGTAACTTCGATGGTATGAGACATGAATTGGCGAGAATAGACTGGCGAGTGATACTTAAAGGTTTGACAGTGGATAGGCAATGGCAAAAATTTAAAGATCACATGGATGAACTTCAACAATTGTACATCCCTGTCTGGAATAAAAATTAAACAGGGAAGGTGGCTCAACCGTGGCTAACAAGGGAAATAGATAAAGATAGAGTTAAATCCAAGGAAGAGTCATATAAATTGTCCAGTAAAAGCAGCAAGCCTGAGAACTAGGAGAAATTTAGAATTCAACAGAGGAGGACAAAGGGTTTAATTAGGAGGAGGGAAATAGAGTATGAGAGGAAGAAAAAAACTGACTGCAAAGCTTCTATAGATGTATGAAGAGAAAAAGATTAGTGAAAACAAACATAGGTGCTTGCAGTCAGAATCAGGTGAAATTATAATGGGGAACAAAGAAATGACAGACCAACTGAACAAATACTTTGGTTCTGTCTTCACGAAGGAAGACACAAATAACCTTCCGGAAATACTAGGGGACCGAGGGTCGAGCGAGAAAGAGGAACTGAAGGAAATCCTGATTAGTCAGGAAATTGTGTTAGGGAAATTGATGGGATTGAAGGCCGACAAATCCCCAGGGCCTGATAGTCTGCATCCCAGAATATTTAAGGAAGTGGAGAAACAGTGGATGCATTGGTGATCATTTTCCAACAGTCTATCGACTCTGGATCAGTTCCTATGGACTGGAGGGTATATAATGTAACACCACTTTTTAAAAAAGGAGGGAGAGAGAAAATGGGGAATTGTACACCGGTTAGCCAGACATCAGTAGTGAGGAAAATGTTAGAATCAATTATTAAAGATGAAATAGCAGCACATTTGGAAAGCAGTGACAGGATCGGTCCAAGTCAGCATGGATTTATGAAAGGGAGATCATGCTTGACAAATCTTCTAGAATTTTTTGAGGATCTAACTAGTAGACTGGAAAATAGAGAACCAGTGGATGTGGTCTATTTGGACTTTCAAAAGGCTTTTGACAAGGTCACACACAAGAGATTAGTGTGCAAAATTAAAGCACATGGTATTGGAGGTAATGTATTGACGTGGATAGAGAACTGGTTGGCAGACAGGAAGCGATAAACGGGTCCTTCTCAGAATGGCAGGCAGTGACTAGTGGAGTGCCGCAGGGCTCAGTGCTGGGACGCCAGCTATTTACAATATACATCAATGATTTAGATGAAGGAATTGAGTGTAATATTTCCAAGTTTGCAGAAGACACTAAGCTGGGTGGCAGTGCGAGCTGCAGGAGGATGCTAAGAGGCTGCAGGGGGACTTGGGCAGGTAAGGTGAGTGGGCAAATGCATGGCAGATGCAGTATAATGTGGATAAATGTGAGGTTATCCACTTTGGGGGCAAAAACACGAAGGCAGAATATTATCTGAATGGGTGCAGATTAGGAAAAGGGGAGATGCAACGAGACCTGGTACTTCAGTCATTGAAAGTTGGCATGCAGGTACAGCAGGCGGTGAAGAAGGCAAATGGCATTTTGGCCTTCATAGCTAGGGGTTTTGAATATAGGAGCAGGGAGGGCTTAATGCAGTTGTACAGGGCCTTGGTGAGGCATCACCTGGAATATTGTGTTCAGTTTTGCTCTCCTAATCTGAGGAAGGACGTTCTTCCTATTGAGGGAGTACAGCGAAGATTCACCAGACTGATTCCCGGGATGGCAGGACAAACATATGAGGAGAGACTGTATTGTGTTCCTAACACAGATGAGACTGCACTCAGAGAAGTTAAAGTAACAGTGATCTCACTCTTTATAAAGACACTCCAGAGTGAGGAACATGCCTTCGGGGCCGGCTTATATACAGTGCTCCCAAGGGATGCTGGGATCCCTTGGGACTTCAGGGGATGCGCTCCCTGGTGGGGGAATATTGGAGTGCATGCTTTACAGATACACAACAGCACTCACCCCAAAGTCAAAGTGAAAACTTTTTACAAGATGAAGCGGTCAGGAGCCTTTCTTTCCCTGGTTGACCGCCTCGATAAAAATGTCTGTTCTCGTGTATTGGCTGTGCCCTCGCTGGGCTGGCGTGTTGTTGGTCCTGCAGGGCTGCTGGGTGAGCCTGGCCTTGCTGGGCTGTTGGGTGTGATGGGTTCAATTTCCTGGTCCAGGGTGGTGTCATTGATCCTTTGGGTGTGTGTTGTGGGCTCGAAAAAGGTGGTGTCTGCTGTGGGTTGTTCAGGGCAGTCTGTGAACCGCAGCCTCGTTTGGTCCAGGTGATTTCTGCAATTTGTCCATTGTCTAGTTTGACTACAAACATCCTATTCCCTTCTTTAGCTATCACCGTGCCCACGATCCACTTGGGACTATGTCCATAGTTTAGCAAATACACAGGGTCATTCAGATCAATTTCCCGTGACACAGTGGCGCGACCATCGTTTACATTTTGTTGCTGCTACCTGCTCTCTACCTGATCATGCAGGTTGGGGTGAACCAGCGAGAGTTTGATTTTAAGTGTCCTTTTCATGAGTAACTCAGCCGGGGGCACCACTGTGAACGAGTGGGGTCTCGTGCGGTAGCTGAGCAGTACTCGGGACAGGCGGCTTTGGACTGAGCCTTCTGTGACTCATTTGAGGCTCTGTTTGATTGTTTGTACTGCCCGCTCTGCCTGCCCATTGGAGGTTGGTTTAAATGGGGCTGTGGTGACATGTTTGATCCCATTGCAGGTTATGAATTCTTTAAATTCAGCACTGGTGAAACATGGCCCGTTGTCACTGACCAGTATGTCAGGCAGGCCGTGGGTGGCAAACATGGCCCTCAGGCTTTCAATGGTGGTGGTGGCAGTGCTTCCTGACATTATTTCACATTCAATCCATTTTGAAAAAGCATCCACCATCACCAGGAACATTTAACAGAGAAACGGGCCCGCATAGTCGACATGGATCCTCGACCATGGTCTGGAGGACCAGGACCACAAACTTAGTGGTGCTTCTCTGGGCACGTTACTCAACTGAACACACACGCTGCATTGCCGTACACAGGACTCTAAGTCAGAGTCGATACCGGGCCACCACACGTGGGATCTGGCTATTGCTTTCATCATTACTATACCCAGGTGTGTGCTGTGGAGATCCGAGATGAACACCTCCCTGCCCTTTCTGGATAGCACTACGCAGTTACCCCACAACAGGTAGTCTGCCTGAATGACACGCTCATCCTTTCGCCGCTGGAATGGCTTGATTGGCTCTTGCATTTCAACGGGGATGCTGGCCCAGCTCTCATGCAGTACACAGTTTTTTACTAGGGACAGCAGAGGATCTTGGCTGGTCCAAGTCCTAATCTGGCGAGCCATGACAGGTGATTTATCATTTTCAAACGCTTCCATGACCATCAACAAGTTTGCAGGCTGCGCCATTTCCACCCCTGTGGTGGGCAATGGTAGCCGACTGAGAGCATCCGCACAGTTCTCGGAGCCTGGACTGCGGCGGATGGTATAGTTATACGCTGATAGCGCGAGTGCCCACCGGGCTGAAGCATTAGTATTTATCCCCTTGTTTTCAGCGAACAAGGATATGAGGGGCTTGTGATCGGTTTCCAGCTCAAATTTGAGGCCAAACAGGTACTGATGCATTTTCTTTACCCTGAACACACACGCTAATGCCTCTTTCTCAATCATGCTGCAGGCCCTCTCAGCCTTAGACAAGCTCCTGGAGGCATAGGTGACAGGTTGCAACTTCCCCGCAACGTTAGCTTGTTGTAATACACACCCGACTCCGTACGACGACGCATCACATGCTAACACAAGTCTTTTACACGGGTTATACAATACAAGCAGCTTGTTGGAGCATAAAATGTTTCTGGCTTTCTCAAAAGCAATTACTTGGTTTTATCCCCATACCAAGTTCTCACCTTTGCGCAATAACACATTGAGGGGCTCTAAGAGGGTGCTTAACCCCAGTATGAAGTTCCCAAAATAGTTGAGGAGTCCCAGGAACAACTGCAGCTCCGTGACGTTCTGTGGCCTGGGCGCGTTCCTGATAGCCTCTGTCTTGGCGTCTGTGGGCCGAATGCCGTCCGCCGCAATCTTTCTCCCCAAAAACTCCACTTCTGTTGCCATGAAGACGCATTTCGACCTCTTCAGCCGCAGCCCTATGCGATCCAGTCGCTGGAGGACCTCCTCCAGGTTTTGTAGGTGCTCGACGGTGTCCCGGCCCGTGACCAATATGTTGTCCTGAAAAACCACCGTGCATGATACCAACTTGAGTCGACTCGCCATGTTTCTCTGGAAGATCGCTGCAGTCGACGGAATTCCAAACGGGCATCTGTTGTAGATGAACAGTCCCTTGTGCGTGTTGATGCAGGTGAGGCCCTTCGAAGACTCCTCCAGCTCCTGCGTCATGTAGGCCAAAGTCAGGTCGAGCTTGGTGAATGTCTTGCCTCCTGCCAGTGTCGCAAATAGGTCGTCTGCCTTAGGTAGCGGGTATTGGTCCTGTAGCGAGAAACGATTAATAGTTACTTTATAATCGCCGCAAATCCTGACCGTGTCATCACTTTTGAGTCCTGGAACAATCGGGCTGGCCCACTCGCTGAATTCCACTGGGGAGATGATGCCCTCACGTTGCAGCCTGTCCAGCTCGATTTCCACTCTCTCCCTCATCATGTGAGGTACCACTCGCGCCTTGTGGTGAATGGGCCGTGCATCTGGGACCAAGTGGATCCGCACCTTCGTCCCAGAAAAGTTTCCAATGCCTGGCTCAAAAAAGGAAGGAAATTTGTTAAGAACCTGGGTACAGGAGGCCTCATCGACATGTGATAGCATTCAGATATTATCCCAGTTCCAGCGGATATTGCCTAGCCAGCTCCTTCCAAGCAGTGTGGGGCCATCGCCTGGGACAATCCAGAGTGGCAGTTCGTGCACCGTGTCCTCGTAGGTGACCTTGACCATGGCGCTGCCCAGGACAGTGATAAGCTCTTTGGTGTACGTTCTCCGTTTCGTGTGGATGGGGCTCAGGGCTGGTCTGAGTGCCTTGTTGCACCGCAGTCTCTCAAACATCTTTTTACTCATGATGGATTGGCTAGCGCCAGTGTCCAGTTCCATGGATACGAGTAAGCCATTCAATTTTACGTTTAGCATTAAAGGTGGACATTTCATCGAAAATGTGTGCACCCCGTGTACTTCAGCATCTGCCTCCTCTCTCTGAGGTTCAAAATTGCTTTGATCCACCATGGGCCGATCTTCCTCTGCCACGTGGTGGTTAGCAGGTTTTGCAGAGTTTGCAGCTCGTTGGAGGTGCCCCATTGTTCCACAGCTCTTGCAAACATACCCTTTGAAGCGGCATGAATAGGCTGAATGGAAGCCTCCACAATGCCAACAAGGTGTGAATTGCCTTGCATTCATTCTTTGTTGTGGACTCTGAGTCATTTGGCACACCTGAGGCCTGCTGGCAGTTGCAGACTCGTGGTTTCTGCCCTGTACATTTCTGCTCGCAAACACAGTTCCAGTTATTTTATGAACATTGCTAGCACTTCTGTGCTGAGAGATTTGGTCTTATCACTGGTGGACATAAACGCCTGTGCTATCGCAAGGCCTTACTGAGGATCGGTGTCTCTACAGTCAAAAGTTTTCATAGGATGGTCACGTGGCCAATGCCCAGTACAAAAGTCTCTGAGCATCTGCTCCAGGTAGCATTCAAACTCACATTGTCCTGCAAGTCACCTTAGCTCGGCGACGTAGCTCACCACTTCCTGACTTTCAGATCGCTGGCACGTGTAGAACCGATACCCCGCCATCAGCACTTGGGTTAAGATGCTCCCGAACCAGTGTACACAGCTCCCCATACAACTTATCTGTGGGTTTCACTGGAGCCAGAAGATTCTTCATGAGACTGTAGATTGGTGCCCCAGACCATGAGGAGACCGTTCTCCTTTTTGCAGTGCTTCCTTCTCCGTCCAGCTCGTTGGCTGCAAAGTACTGGTCTAGCCATTCGACATAGGCTTCCCGGTCCTCACCCTCCGAGAACTTCTCCAGGATGCCCACAGTTTGCTGCATCTTTGTGTTGGATTTGTATACTTGTCGCCAGTTATTGTATTCCTAACACAGATGAGACTGCACACAGAGAGGTTAAAGTAACAGTGACCTCAGTCTTTATTAAGACACTCCAGAGTGAGGAACAGGCCTTAGGGGCTGGCTTATATACAGTGCTCCCAAGGGAAGCTGGGATCCCTTGTGACTTCAGGGGATGTGCTCCCTGGTGGCGGAATATGGGAGTGCATGCTTTACAGATACACAACAGTCTGGATCAACTGGGCTTGTATTCACTGGAGTTTAGAAGGATGAGAGGGGATCTTGTAGAAACATATAAAATTCTGATGGGTCTGGACAGGTTAGATGCAGGAAGAATGTTCCTGATGTTGGGGAAGTCCAGAACCAGGAGTCACAGTCTAAAGATAAGGGGTAAGCCATTTAGGACCGAGATGAGGAGAAACTTCTTCACTCAGAGAGTTGTTAACCTGTGGAATTCTCTACCGCAGAGAGTTGTTGATGCCAGTTCGTTCGATATATTCAAGGGGGAACTTAGATATGGCCCTGACGGTTAAAGGGATCAAGAGGTATGGAGAGAAAGCAGTAACGTGGTACTGAGGTGAATGATCAACCATGATCTTATTGAATGGTGGTGCAGCTTCGAAGGGCCGAATGGCCTACTCCTGCACCTATTTTCTATGTTTTCTATGTTTCTATGTCTTCTTCCCGTGGCCGAGGAGCTCCTCCCGGAGTCACAGTGCGGATTTCGTCCCCTACGGGGCACAACGGACATGATTTTTGCAGCGCGACAGCTACAGGAAAAATGCAGGGAACAGCACCAGCCCTTACACATGGGCTTCTTCGACCTTATGAAGGACTTTGACACTGTCAACCGCGAGGGTCTATGGAGTGTCCTCCTCCATTTTGGATGCCCACAAAAATTCAATACCATCCTCCGCCTGCTCCACAACGACTGCAGGCAGTGATCTTCACCAACAGATTCACCACAGACGCAATCCACGTCTGGAGCGAGCTCAAACAGGGCTGCGTCATCGCCCCAACCCTCGTCTCAATCTTTCTCGCCGCCATGCCCCACCTCACAGTCAACAAGCTCCCCGCTGGAGTGGAATTAAACTACAAAACCAGTGGGAACCTGTTCAACCTGCACTGTCTCCAGGCCAGATGCAAGACCTCCCGAACCTCTGTCGTTGAGCTACAGTACGCGGACGACGCGTGCGTCTAGGCACATACAGAGGCTCAACTCCAGAACATATTCAATGTATTTACTGAGGCGTACGAAAGCATGGGCCTTACACTAAACATCCGTAAGACAAAGGTCCTCCACCAGCCTGTCCTCACCGCACAGCACTGCCCCCCCGGTCATCAAGATCCACGGCGCGGCCCTGGACACCGTGGATCACTTCCCATATCTCGGGAGCCTCCTATCAACAAGAGCAGGCATCGACGACGAGATCCAACACTGCCTCCAGTGCGCCAGTGCAACCTTCGGTAGTCTGAGGAAAAGAGTGTTTGAACACCAGGCCCTCCAAACTGCCACCAAGCTCATGGTCGAAAGGGCTGTAATAATACCTGCCCTCCTATATGGCTCAGAGACATGGACCATGTACAGTAGACACTTCAAGTTGCTGGATAAATATCACCAACGATGTCTCTGCAAGATCCTACAAATCTCCTGGGAGGGCAAGTGCACCAATATCAGCGACCTCATTCAGGCTAACATCCCCAGTGTTGAAGCACTGACCACACTCGATCAGCTCCGCTGGGCAGGCCACATTGTCCGCATGCCAAACCCGAGACTCCCAAAGCAAGTGCTCTACTCAGAGCTCCTTCACAGCAAATGAGTCAAAGGTGGGCAGCAGAAACGCTATAAGGACACCCTCAAAGCCTCCCTGATAAAGTGCAACATCTCCACTGATACCTGGGAGTCCCTGGCCCAAGACTTCCCTAAGTGGAGGAAATGCATCCGAGATCACGCTGAGCCCCTCAAGTCTCAACGCCAAGAGCAAGCACAGGCAGTAGAAAGAGCGTGCAGCAAACCAGTTCCACCCACCCCTCCCCTCAACGACTATCTGTCCCAGCTGTGATAGAGTCTGTGGCTCTCGTATTGGACTGTTCAGCCACCAAAGAACCCACTTCAGGAGTGGAAGCAAGTCTTCCTCGATCCCAAGGGACTGCTTGGTACAATCCTCAAAGCAATGGAGGTTTTGAGCGATTTAACCGCGTTATCAAAGAGGGTTTGAAAGCCAACCTCCCAGCAGGCCAAACATTCAACAAAACGGTTCAAACCATTCTCCGCACATACCATTCAATAAAGCATTCGCTAACGGGGAAGACACCCGCTGAGCTCATGATTGAGCGGAATCTTCACTGGCTACTGGACATTCTCAAACCCCCAGCCAAACCTTGCACGAAGAGAACTACACTCGCATTCCAGATTTCGGAACGCCAATGAAAAGCAAAGTCATACACTGACACAAAACGACACGCTCAAAAACCCCAACTGAAGAATGGAGATTGAGTCAGAGTTAAGCGCCCAAACCTAGTCATAAGCTCGCATCTTCACTTTCGCCTCCAAAACAGATCGGGCGAAAATTCAGCCCTCACACCTACGAGCTCAATGATGGAACTCGATAGAACACTCGTAGACTGATCCCAACTCACAGGCCAACAGACCAGCAGGATGGAACGGAGGCACCGTTCTGTTTCGCAACCGAAAACCCCGATCAAACACCGCAAGCTCCACGCCGGTCTCAGCGTATCAGAACACGGCCTGGCTATCTCAAGGACTTTGTTTGTTCAGACTGTGTTTTCCGAAGGGGGGAAATATGTTGTGTTCATACTCTATTTGTTTGTTACAGGACATTAGACACCTGCAGGAGTTATTCACACACTGCCAAGTACACAACAAGGAGACTGTTGTCTGTCCACGCTCCTGGATCCAGGAAGCGGTTCAATGATCTAAACAAAGCAGGAAAAGTGAGAGCAATTGGCATGTTAAATATATCCTACTTCAGCACCTCATTCCTCATACCAACTTACCTTGCAGGTGGCTGATACACTCGTAAATAAAAAGTACTGTGTGTAATGAGCAAGTGTGACCTTAGCTCCTTCAATAAGATTCCAGAGTGCAGGTACCTCGTGGGTGGCCTGTTTATATACTGTGCTCGCAAGGGATGCTGGGATCACTTGGGACTCCAACAGGTGGGCCCTCTGGTGGTCAGGTGTCATGCAGGTTACAAAGGGTTAAATACATAACATCACTCCCCCGTAAAGTCAACAGTACACTTATTTACAAGGTGAGACGATCTGCAGCTTTACACTCCCTTGTCGATTGCCTCGGTACAAATGCAGGTGTGGGTGGGTTGGTCAGTTCTTCACTGGGCTGTTGGGCGGCCGGTCTTGCCAGGCTGCTGGGGATGATGAGTTCAGTTTCATGGTCAACCATGATGTCAGTTGCCACTTGTGTGTCTGTTGAAGGGTCAAAGTTGGTGGTGTCCTCTTTGGGTTGTTCGTAGCTGTTGGTGAACCACAATTTGATTTGGTCCAAATGTTTTCTGTGCGTTTGTCCATTGGCCAATTTGACCTGAAACACCCTACTGCCCTCTTTGGCTGTGACCGTGCCAGCGAGCCATTTGTGACCATGTCCATAATTGAACACAAACACAGGATCATTGATCTCAATATCGCATGATAAATTTGCACGACCATGGTACGCATTTTGTTGATGCCACTTGTCCTCCATGTGATCATGGAGATCAGGGTGGACAAGTGAGTGAGTGGGGTCTGGTGCAGCAGCTGATCAGCACTCGGGACAGCCGGGTCTGCAAGGAGTATTCCGACACACGTTTCAAGCTTTGCTTGATGGTCTGAACTGCCCGTTCTGCCTGGCCATTGGATGCGAGCTTAAACGGGGCAGATGTGACATGTTTGATCCCATTGCGGGTCATGAATTCCTTGAATTTAGCACTGGTGAAGCATGGCCCATTGTCGCTGACTAGGACATCAGGCAAGCCGTGCCCGGCAAACATGGATCGTAGGCTTTCAATGGTGGCTATGGACGTGCTTACAGACATTATTGCACATTCAATCCATTTTGAGTAAGCATCCACGACAACTAAAAACATTTTGCCTAGGAATGGGCCCACATAGTCGACATAGATCCTTAACCGCAGTTTGTAGGGCCACGACCACAAACTTAGCGGTGCCTCTCTGGGTGCATTGCTCTGCTGAGAGCAAGTGTTGCACTGGCACACGTATCACTCTAAATATGAGTCGATGCCAGGCCACCACACATGGGATCTGGCTATGGCTTTCATCATTACGATACCTGGGTGGGTGCTGTGCAGTTCACATATGAATGTGTCTCTGTCTTTCTTGGGCAAGACCACGCGATTGCCCCACAACAGACAGTCCGTCTGCAGGGACAACTCGTCTTTGCATCTGTGGAATGGCTTAATCGCCTCCTGCATCTCCACTGGGACACCGGACCAGCTCCCATGAAGGACACGGTTTTTTACAAAGGACAGTAAAGGATCCTGGCTGGTCCAGGTCCTGATTTGGCGGACCATAACGGGGGACTTCTCGTTCTCGAATGCCTCCATGACCATGACCCGGTGGTGGGCAATGGCAGCCGACTGAGAGCATCTGTGCCTGGTCTTTGGCGGATTACATAGTTGTATGCTGACAGCGTGACCGCCCATCTTTGGATGTGGCAGAGGCATTGATATTAATCCCTTTGCTCTCAGAGAACAGCGATATGAGCGGCTTGTGGTCAATTTTAAGCTCAAACTTGAGGCCAAATAAGTACTGATGCATTTTTTTTACCCCGTAAACACATGCCAGAGCCTCTTTTTCAACCATGCTGTCAGCCTTTTCAGCCTTGGACAAACTCCTGGATGCATAAGCAACCAGTTGCAAAATCCCCGTTTCATTAGCCTGTTGTAGCACACACCCAACCCCGTATGACGATGCATCGCAAGCTAGCACTAATCGTTTACAAGGGTTATACAGGACAAGCAGTTTGTTAGAACACAACAGGTTTCTGGCTTTCTTAAAGGCAGCCTCTTGTGAATTCCCCCATACCCAGTTGTCTCCCTTACGCAGTAGCGCATATAGAGGTTCTAGCAGGGTGCTTAACCCAGGCAGGAAATTACAAAATAGTTAAGGAGTCCCAAGAACGACCGCAGCTCCATCACGTTCTGTGGTCTCGGCGCGTTCTTGATGGCCTCCGTCTTGGCGTCAGTGGGCCTGATGCCTCTGCTGCAATTCTCCTTCCCAAGAATTCAACGTCCTGTGCCAGAAAAACACACTTCGTGCATTTCAACCTGAGCCCCATGCAATCCAACCGACTAAGAACCACCTCCAGATTCTTCAAGTGCTCCATGGTGTCCAGACTAGTAACCAGTATGTCGTCCTGGAAAAGCACTGTGCAAGGAACCGACTTTAGCAGGCTCTCCATGTTCCACTGGAAGATTGCCGCGGCCGACCGAATCCCGAACGGGCACCGGTTGTAGATGAACAGACCTTTGTGCGTGTTGATGCAGGTGAGCCCTTTCGAAGACTCCTCCAGCTCCTGCGTCATGTAGGCCGAGGTCAGGTCCAACTTGGTGAACTTCTTCCCTCCAGCCAGGGTCGCAAATAGGTCGTCTGTCTTGGGTAGCGGGTACTGGTCCTGCAGCGAAAAATGGTGAATTGTGACTTTATAGTCCCCACAATTTCTAACCGTGCTGTCCTCCTTAAGTACCGGGACAATTGGACTGGCCCAGTCATTGAATTCCACCGGTGCGATGATGCCTTCATGTTGCAGCCTGTCCAGCTCAATTTCCACTTTTACGCATCATGTACGGTACTGCCCGAGCCTTGGGGTGGATGGGTCACGTACCGGGAACCAAATGGATCTGCACTTTCGCCCCCTAGAAGCTTCCGATGCCTGGCTCGAACAACGATGGGAACTTGCTCAGAACCTGAGTACATGAGGCATCGTCAACGGACGAAAGCGCTCGCATGTCATCCCAGTTCCAGCGGATTTTTCCCAGCCAGCTTCTGCCAAACAACATGGGGCCATGCCCTGATACAATCCACAGAGGGAATTCGTGTACTGCTCTATCATAAGAGACTTTGACTTCTGCACTGCCAATTACAGGGATTAGTTCCTTGGTGTAAGTCCTTAGTTTGGTGTGAATGGGGCTGAGCTTGGGCCTGTGTGCCTTTTTGCCCCACAGCCTGTCGAAGGCCTTTTTACTCATAATGGACTGACTTCCCCCTGTGTCCAGCTCCATAGAGACTGGAATACTGTTCAGTTCAACTTTCAACATTATTGGTGGGCATTTCGTAGTGAATGTGTGTACCCTGTACACTTCTGCCTCCTCACTACGAGTCTCCAATTCAGCCTGATCCACTGCAGATCGATCTTCCTCTGCACTGTGGTGGTTTGCAGGGTTTGCAGGATGTGCAGCTCGTTCGTTGGAGGTGTCGCATTATTCTGCAACCATTGCACGCATAGTGCTTAAAGTGGCATTGATGGGACCGATGATCACCTCCGCAGCGCCAACAAGGTATTAACTGTCTCGCATTAACGATTGATGGCGGACTCTGGGTTATCTGAGGTCGGGCCGCAGCAGTCGGCGTGTACATTCTGCCATGTACATTTCTGCTCGAGACCGACGTTACATTATGCACAGTACTGGCCGAAACTTCTTTGTTCTGTGAAATCTGCTTGGTGTTGTTGCTGGTGGATATAAATGCCTGGGTTATCGTTATGGCTTTACTTAGATTCGGAGTTTCTACAGTCAACAGTTTGCAAAGAATTGTTTTATGTCCAATGCCCAGTACAAAAAAGTCTCTGAGCATTTGTTCTAGGAATCCCTCAAACTCACAACGTCTTGTGAGGAGCCTTAGTTTGGCAACATAGCTCGCCACTTCCTGGCCCTCCGATCGTTGACACCTGTAGAACCGATATCTCGCCATCAAAACGCTTTCCTCAGGATCTAGGTGCTCCTGGACTAGTGTACACAATTCTTCTTAGGATTTCTCTGTTGGTTTTGCCGGGGCCAGGAGATTCTTCATGAGGCCATAGGTTGTTGCCCCACAGACAGTTAGGAGGATCACCCTTCGTTTGGTAGCGTCCCCTTCCAGCTCGTTGGCCACGAGTATTGGTCGAGTCTCTCCACGAAGGCCTCCCGATCATCCCCTTCTGAGAACTTCTCCAAGATGCCGACTGTTCTTTGCATTTTCACGCGGTTGTTCGTTACCTCGTCGGCAATTGATACACTCATAAATAAAGGGTGAAACTGAGTACTGTGTGTAATGAGCAAGTGTGACCTTAGCTCTTTTAATAAAATTACAGAGTGCAGGTACCTCGTGGGTGGCCTGCTTATATACTGTGCTCCCAAGGGATGCTGGGATCCCTTGGGACTCCAACAGGTAGGCCCTCTGGTGGTCAGGTGTTATGCAGGTTACAAAGGATTAAATACATAACACTGCCTATGCACTTCCTCACATCCCCATCTGTCCATCCACCACTGCCACTCACCCTCATTCTTGTGCAATGTTATGCCTCTCCCTGATACTCACCATGACCAAACGCTTTCCAGTCATCGGATGAACACATGCCAGTAGTCTCATTCATAGGCCTCTTCTTTCATTCCTTACAGGAGAACAGAACACAGAACACAAGGGAGAGGCAGAGAACTGGATGTGGACCTCCAGCCATCTCGCAACTAACAGCTGCAGAGGAGAAGGCGCTGGAAATCAGCAGAGTCTCAGCGTGCCTGGTCATCAGAAATGGGAAATGGGGGCTTCCCAGCTACCTGGTGACAGAATTAAATATCGGACAGCCACATGGCTACAACACTCAGTCGTGTTGACTTGATATCCACAGCGAATTAAATATGACCATGTGCATAATGATAACTTCAAATGTTCTTACCTTGACCGTATGCATTCATGTCTTTTATCTCTCACAGGGCCACCATGCATCCCACACGAGTGGTCCAGGTCACTGATGGCGACTCCTCAGAGGAGGTCACTCCCTTTGAGGGTGCACCATTACAGGACTTATGCAGACCATGCAGCACCTCAGATACTCGCACTTCAGTGGGAGAACTTAGAGAGATAGTTGGGTTTTCAGATGGTGACTCACACTTCATAAGTGAGCAGGAAGAGATGGTATAACAGAGGGGACAGCAGTGGAGAGTCCATGATGGAGAACGCAGGAATCTCCAAGCTCTGTTCAACTGGATACAGATGCTGTATCAGATTTCTTCGAACAGTATACTTCTTGAGCAGCAGTGAGAATGTGCGATGCACTGGCAGGCGTTCCAGCCACACTGTACACCATTGCAGAGAAATTGGAGGAGTCCGCCTCAAGCTTGATGGCATGATGTCAAAGGCATTTGCGATAAGAACATAAGAACATAAGAAATAGGAGCAGGAGTAGGCCAAATGGCCCCTCGAGCCTGCTCCGCCATTTAATACGATCATGGCTGATCCAATTACGGACTCAGGTCCACTTCCCTGCCCGCTCCCCATAACCCCTTAATCCCTTATCGGTTAAGAAACTGTCTATTTCTGTCTTAAATTTATTCAATGTCCCAGCTTCCACAGCTCTCTGAGGCAGCGAATTCCAGAGATTAACAACGCTCTGAGAGAAGAAATTTCTCCTCATCTCAGTTTTAAATGGGTGGCCCCTTATTCTAAGATTATGCCCTCTAGTTCTAGTCTCCCCTTTCGGTGGAAACATCCTCTCTGCATCCACCTTGTCAAGCCCCCTCATAATCTTATATGTTTCGATAAGATCACCTAATTCTTCTGAATTCCAATGAGTAGAGGCCCAACCTACTCAACCTTTTCTCATAAGTCAACCCCCTCATCTCTGGAATCAACCTTGTGAACCTTCTCTGAACTGCCTCCAAAGCAAGTATATCCTTTCATAAATATGGAAACCAAAACTGTACGCAGTATTCCAGGAGTGGCCTCACCAATACCCTGTATAATTGTAGCAAGACTTCCCTGCTTTTATACTCCATCCCCTTTACAAGAAAGGTCAAGATTCTATTGGCCTTCCTGATCACTTGCTGTACCTGCATACTATCCTATTGAGTTTCTTGCTCAAGTACCCCACAGGTCCCGCTGTACTGCAGCACTTCGCAATTTTTCTCCATTTAAATAATAATTTGCTCTTTGATTTTTTTTCTGCCAACGTGCATGACCTCATACTTACCAACATTATACTCCATCTGCCAATGTTTTGCCTACTCACTTAGCCTATCTATGTCCTTTTGCAGATTTTTTGTGTCCTCCTCATACATTGCTTTTTCTCCCATCTTTGTATTGTCCGCAAATTGGCTATGTTACACTCGGTCCTTTCTTCCAAGTCATTAATATAGATTGTAAATAGTTGGGGTCCAAGTACTGATCCCTGCAGCACCCCACTAGTTACTGTTTGCCAACTCAAGAATGAACCATTTATCCCGACTCTCTGTTTTCTGTTAGTTAGCCAATCTTCTATCGATGCTGATATATTACCCCCAACCTCATGAACTTTTATCTTGTAACCTTTTACGTGGCACCTTGTAAAATGCCTTCAGGAATCCAAATAAACCACATCCACTGGTTCCCCTTTATCCACCCTGTCCGTTACATCCTCAAAGAATTCCAGCAAATTTGTCAAACATGACTTCCCCTTCATAAATCCATGCTGATTCTGCTGGACTGAATTATGCTTTTTCAAATGTCTTGCAACAGCTTCTTTAATAATGGACTCCAACATTTTCCCAACACAGATGTTAGGCTAACTGGTCTATAGCTTCCTGCTTTTTGTCTGCCTCCTTTTTTAAATAGGGGTGTTACATTCGCAGTTTTCCAATCTGCTGGGACCTCCCCAGAACCCAGGGAATTTTGGTAAATTACAACCAATGCATCCACAATCCCTGCTGCTACTTCTCCTAAAACCCTAGGATGCAAGCCATCAGGTCCAGGGGATTTATCTGCCTTTAGTCCCATTATCTTACTGAGTACCACCTCCTTAGTAGTTGTGATTGTGTTAAGTTCCTCCCCCCGTATAGCCCCTTGACTATCCACTGTTGGGATATTGTTTGTGTCCTCTATCGTAAAGACTGATACAAAATATTTGTTCAGAGTTTCTGCCATCTCCATGTTCCCCATTACTAATTCCCCGGTCTCATCTTCTAAGGAACCAACATTTATTTTAGCCACTCTTTTCCTTTTTATATACCTATAGAAATTCCTGCTATCTGTGTTTATATTTCGTGCTAATTTACTTTCATAGTCTATCTTCCCTTTCTTACTCATTTGTTTAGTCATTCTTTGATGTCTTCTTACATGGAAAGAGTGGCCAACTGCATGGAGCATCAAGTGTGACATTCACATGAGTGCATGCAGGCCATCACCAATGGCTTTCACACTATGAATGCCTCCCTAATAAGGCTGAATGATACTCTAGCCAAGGCCTTTCATCGCCCCACTGATCTGCAGTAACGTGTACTTCGGCACATTGCTAGCAGAGAAGTGCAGCTGGGCCATGAGATGGTGAAAGGGGTCATGGAAGTGGGGACTTGACTCAAAATGCTTCCACTTGTCACCCATTGCCCCTCCGCCCTCTGTCAGTACCCATCATGCAGCCTCGTGTCCCGACGGCTGAGTCTACACCTGCATATGTGCAGGTGGAGCAGTCTTTGGTGGAGCCCTCATGGGCTCAAAAACCCAGAGGATGTTGGCTAAGAGCATCTCAACAGTTAGAGCAGGGACCTGAGCAGCCTGCCTCTACCTCCACTGAAGCTACAGAGGTTGCACCATGTAAAAGTGCTAGGAAAAAGAAGAGTTAAGATTTGTAGTTGGATAAGGGTATGCACATGGGTGTGTTACACATTCTTAGATTGTTAAGTTTCTGTTTTCTATTTGAGCAACATAAATATTATTGTTTTACAGCACTTTCCTATCTTTCCCAGTGGCCTTTTCAGTTGTGTGATGATGAATGGATGCTGAACAATGGGGGGCTGCGAAAAGGACGCTTGGTTGTTTGCAGGACTGCTTTGTGTTAGTGCATTGGTTGGTGCAGGGGCAAAAGTGGCTTTTGGAGGTGGTTGTCAGGTGAGTTCACTGGTGCAACCTAAGTGAACCTCACAATAATGAGGGTATCATGGGCATCAATGTGCACTGCTGGTGGTGCATTGTACACATCACCTCCTCCTCTTCCTCCCCCGCCTACTCCTCCTCCTCGGAATTGTCTGAAGAGGCTCTGTGCTCTGTGCCTTCTTCCTCCTGCAGGTCCAAACCTCACTGCTGTGCAATGTTATGCAGAGCGCAGCGCACAACAAACATTCTGAAGACCCTGGCTAGTGCATACTGATGGACGCCTCCAGATCTGTCCAGGCATCTGAAGCGCATCTTCAACATGCCAATGGCTTGTTCAGTGACACATCTTGTGGTCATATTGCATTCATTCCTGGGCCTCATTCTTTGGGATTCTGAGAGGTGTCATCAGCCATGTGTTAAGTGTGTATCCCTTGTCTCTGAGCAGCCAGCCGGTGACTCTGCTTTGAGGTACTAAGAGATCAAGAAGGGTGGTCAGCCACAGGACGAAAGCATCACAGCAGCTGCCCAGGAATCTTGCACACACCTGCATAAACATCTTTTTGTGGTTGCACACCAGCTGCACGTTGATGGAGTGGAAGCCCTTGCAGTTGACGAACATTCCTGGGTGATCTATGGGTGCCTTAATTGCCACAAGTGGGCAGTCGATGACACCCTGCACCTGTGGAAGCTAGCCAGAGCCACAAACCTGAGCACCTGCTCATTCTGACTGATTTCATCGCAGGCAAAGTTGACATAATTGGTGGCCCTGGCAAAGAAGCAATCAGTCACCGGTCTTATGCATTGTATGCTGCTGACTGCGAGATCCTGCAAATGTCTCCAGCAGAGCCCTGGAAGGATCTGGAGGCAAAAAAGTTGAGGGCAGTCGTGACTTTGAGAGCCACTGGTGAAGCGTGTCCACCAGGTCCAGTTGGCAGCTGGTCTTCTTCCAGCAGGGTGCAAATGTCTGCAACCACCAGATGTGACACCCCGAGCCTCCTGAGACACTGGTGTTCCAACATATCGAGGAAGCTCATTCTCTGCCTGTACACCCTGTGTGCCGTGTATGGCCTCCTGCGAGCGACACCTCTCTGCTGCCCTCTCTCTCCTGTGGGGCTGCAGGTCCAGGAGCAGCTCCTGCTCCTGCTCCTGCTCTTGTTCCTGCTCCTGCTCCTGCTCCTGCTCCTGCTCCTGCTTCTGCTCTTGTTCCTACTCCTGCTCCTGCTCCTGCTCTTGTTCCTGCTCCTGCTCTTGTTCCTGCTCCTGTTCCTGCTCCTGCTCCTGTTCCTGCTCCTGCTCCTGGTCCTGCTCCTGCTCTTGTTCCTGCTCCTGTTCCTGCTCCTGCTCCTGCTCCTGCTCCTGTTCCTGCTCTTGTTCCTGCTCCTGCTCCTGCTCCTGCTCCTGCTCTTGTTCCTGCTCCTGCTCCTGCTCCTGCTCCTGTTCCTGCTCCTGCTCCTGCTCCTGCTCCTGATCCTGTTCCTGCTGCTGCTCCTGATCCTGCTCCTGCTCCTGATCCTGCTCCTGCTCCTGCTGCTGCTCCTGCTTCTGCTCCTGATCCTGCTCCTGGAAGCGGTTTTGATCCTAGCCCAATTGCGAGATGGACGGTTCGAATCGCCCCCGCCTTATGAAAGTTCTAGACCCGGGAATTATTATTCAGAGTGTAAATGAAATGAGTCACGGACAGGAATGCTTCGGTGAAAAACCGTACTTATATTTATTTGGTCTAACATACACTGGCTAAAACATGCACTACTAAACAAAATCACTGTCTCTGTGGAGACTAAAATCCAGGTTACAATCAACATACACACAGTACAGAAATGAGACCTAGTAACATGCAGTAATTCCCTGGTGGATTCTAACCCTACCCCTAACAACGAATTACTCTTCCCAGAATAGCCCTGAAAAGCTTCACTTCTGAGAAAACCCTGAGCCCTTACCTAGCTTGCCTGGGATATCTGGTTACTGGCTTGGGACACTCTCGACCATGCTCACCACCACACCAGCCGGTTTCCTTTCTCAGCTCAGCTGTGGGAAGTCACTGCCTGGTCTTCAGTCTCGGTGGCTTCTTCTACGGTACTGCAGCCCCTTCCTCTGGTACATCGATCTTGGTGTAGCGAGAGCGAGAGGGAGAGAGGGCTCTCGCTGGATACAAGCTGCAAGCTGCAAGCTCCAAGCTTCACTCCCGCCTTCAAGCTACAAGCTTCAAGCTAAAAATAAAGTGGAAAAGACCCTGTCTTTATGGGAGTTTTGCAATCCCTATCTTTCCCGCCAATCTTTAAAATCCCTTTGTTTCTAAGCACGGGTACTTAGTCAGTGATGGGCCATCCAACCCATGTGGATTAGGCTGATGGCCCTTAATCTGGGCATCTCTGAGTCTTTGTGTTGGGAAAGACCCAGCTCCTATATAGCTGGCCAGGCTAATGGGTTCATTGTTTCTGTTTTTCCTTCTGAGGTGAAGGTGAGAAGTGCTTTTGCATATTAGAGTGGCTTTGTCAATGGCCCCCCTTCCTGGCCGACAGCTCTTTTGTCAATGGATGACTGACAGTTCTTTTGTCACATCTAACTGCCATGCGGTCTCTGGAGTTTTAACAAAACCAGCTTTTTTCCACATATCTGCACAGGGTGATCCCACCACAGGGAAAAATACCCTCAGAAAAAAACCATAGAGTTCATGAAATATTCTCGACTGAGTGTATTCTTTAAACAACAACTTTGCGATCTCTTCACTCTTGCTGCTGGTCCTGCTGCTGCTCCTGTTGCTGCTCCTGCACCTGCTCCTGGTTCTGCTCCTGGTCCTGCTCCTGCTCCTGGTTCTGCTCCTGCTTCTGGTCCTGCTTCTGCTGCTGGTCCTGCTCCTGCTCCTGGTCCTGGTCCTGCTCCTGCTCCTGCTCCTGCTCCAGGTCCTGCTCCTGCTGCTGGCCCTGATCCTGCTCATGCTCCTGCTGCGGTGCTCCTGCTGACCACCTTGGTCCAAAGCAACACAGTGTACAGAGCACCCCCGCTGATCTGATAGATCAGAGCTTCAAAGTGCAGATCAGACCTCCAAACATCCAAAGTGTAGATGAGACCCCAAAGTATGTAACGTAATCTCTCAGCATAAGTACTGTGAACAAACCCTTCCACACAAGCAGTTAGAAAAGCAAGTGAGTACTGAGTACTTATTGGCATATTTCACTGTCATGGCTTCAGCCCCCTCAATTGCCACTGTCTTCTCACCTTGCTTTCACAAGTGAGTTCCAGGAAGCTCGGGAAACCCTTGGAGCCAACGTTAAACTGCAAAACCCACATCATTATCTCTCTAAATGAGCGCTTAGCATATTGAAATTAACAACCAGTCTCTCCCTAGGGGGTTGCACACACACAGCCTAACGCGTTGGACTGAAATGTGAAAGTCGTCGGATTGGAGCCGACTTCCTGACATGTTAGCATATGTCCAGGATTTTATCCCCCCACCAGCACCCAAACGCATGTGCTCACCCACGTTAAAATTCGCCCCATTGTTTCGCGGACCAAAGCCAGTTACTACAAATCTTCCTTTTGCCTTCCTGATGATGCAGTGAGCTTTTCCAGCAAGTCATTGAGTCATGAGACCAGGAAGATCCCATGTGTAAAGCGTGGCTTATATTGGGTTAGCTGACCTCAGTTGGAGTGGTGTCATCACCGTGCGCAGCAACCCGTTTTCGCCGCGGAGTGAAAACTCGGGCGCGCTCCGTGAAGCTGCTGCGGGCACGTAAGCTGTAGGTTGCTCACGGGGCCAAAATTATAGGGGAGGTGCGGCAACAAAAAAAAATGACTGACCTACTGGCCTTCTTGTTTGTAGATCGTTGGGTCTGTGTCGCGCCCTTGCAGCCTGGCACTCTGGTGATCCAGCGATGGCCCCGTTTCCAGCCCGCAGAGTATTGGAAGGGGAAGGCCCTGTCTGTGCGCCAGTGCTACGTGTCCCACCGCGTAGCGTTGGAAAGTTTGCATGGCTTTGCGCCCAGCTCCCGCCTTCAGGGATATAATTGTGCACGTGGTTCAGTATTCCTGTACTCAGCATTGGCAGGGCTTGTTGCCCAGCACACTGTGCCTGAGACACATTTCAAAAAAGAGGGTAAATTATTTTCCAAATAACAAGAAGTAACTTGCATTTATGTCGCACTTTATCACATTCCTCTGGATGTCCCAAAAGATTTTTCAGCCATAAATTGGCTGTAAATGAGTTACTTTTTGAAATTGAGTCACTGTTGTTTTGTGCATAAACTTGGCAGCCAATTTATATACAATGAAGCCCTACAAACAGCAATGAGATGAATTTCTCATCTAAGAATGCACGCATCATCTTCCTGTCACATGATGTAAAGTTGCACAGTACTGTTCCACTTGGAGCTATTTTCATTAGAACAAATGAGATTAAGGTCTGCTTTGACAGAGTTGTTTAAAATTCTTAAAGGATGGGGCAGAGTAGATCGAAGCAAACTTTTTCCAATGATTGAGAGGTTTAGAAAAGTGGAACAAAAATATAAGATTAAATGTAAGAGACTTAGAGCTGAGTAAATTTATTTAAACATAGGGTTGCAAGGCTTTGGAATGGAGTACGAGATTTAGCAATTGAAACAGAACCATGGGGTTGATTTCCCGTAGGGGTTCCACTGATCATCCGCTGCAATCTGAGTGAAAAATGATAAACGGCACTATGTTATTTCACTGGGATTTCTAAAAATCATACAGGCCAACATTTCAGATAGAAACACAGAAACATAGAAAATAGGAGCAGGAGCAGGCCATTCGGCCCTTCGAGTCTGCACCACCATTCAATATGATCATGACTGATCATGCAACCTCAGTACACCACCCCTGCCTTCTCTCCATAACCACTAATCCCTCGAGCTGTAACTGCCAAATCTAACTCCCTTTTGAATATGTCCAACGAACAGGACTCAACAACTTTCTGCGGCAGAGAATTCCTCAGGTTCACAACTCTTGGTGAAAAAGTTTCTCCTCATAGAAACATAGAAAATAGGTGCAGGAGTAGGCCATTCAGCCCTTCGAGCCTGCACCACCATTCAATAAGATCATGGCTGATCATTCCCTCAGTACCCCTTTCCTGCTTTCTCTCCATACCCCTTGATCCCTTTAGCCGTAAGGGCCATATCTAACTCCCTCTTGAATATATCCAATGAACTGGCATCAACAACTCTCTGCGGTAGGGAATTCCACAGGTTAACAATTCTCTGAGTGAAGAAGTTTCTCCTCATCTCAGTCCTAACTGGCTTACCCCTTATCCTTAGACTGTGTCCCCTGATTCTGGACTTCCCCAACATCGGGAACATTCTTCCCGCATCTAACCTGTCCAGTCCCGTCAGAATCTTATATGTTTCTATGAGATCCCTCTCATCCTTCTAAACTAGTGAATAAAGGCCTAGTTGATCCAGTCTCTCCTCATATGTCAGTCCAGCCATCCCTGGAATCAGTCTGGTGAACCTTTGCTGCACTCCCTCAATAGCAAGAACGTCCTTTCTCAGATTAGGAGACCAAAACTGAACACAATATTCCAGGTGAGGCCTCACTAAGGCCCTGTGCAGTAAGACCTCCCTGCTTCAATACTCAAATCCCCTAGCTATGAAGGCCAACATACCATTTGCCTTCTTCACCGCCTGCTGTACCTGCATGCCAACTTTCAATGACTGATGAACCATGACACCCAGGTCTCGTTGCACCTTCCCTTTTCCTAATCTGCCACCATTCAGATAATATTCTGCCTTCTTCTTTTTGCCCCCAAAATGGATGACCACACATTTATCCACATTATACTGCATCTGCCATGCATTTGCTCACTCACCTAACCTGTCCAAGTCATCCTGCAGCCTCTTAGCGTCCTGCTCACAGCTCACACCACCATCCAGTTTAGTGTCATCTGCAAACTTGGAGATATTACACTCAATTCCTTCATCTGAATCATTAATGAATATTGTAAAGTGCTGGGGTCCCAGCACTGAGCCCTGCGGCACTCCACTAGTCACTGCTTGCCATTCTGAAAAGGACCCGTTTATCCCGACTCTCTGCTTCCTATCTGCCAACCAGTTCTCTATAGATGTCGATACATTACCCCCAATGCCATGTGCATTGATTTTGCACATCAATCTCTTGTGCGGGACCTTGTCAAAAGTCTTTTGAAAGTCCAAATACACCACATCCACTGGTTCTCCCATGTCCACTCCGCTAGTTACATCCTCAAAAAATTCCAGAAGATTCGTCAAGCATGATTTCCCTTTCATAAATCCATGCTGACTTGGACTGATCCTGTCACTGCTTTCCAAATGCTCTGCTATTTCATCCTTAATGATTGATTCCAACATTTTCCCCACTACTGATGTCAGGCTAACCGGTCTATAATTACCCGTCTTCTCTCTCCCTCCTTTTTTAAAAAGTGGTGTTACATTAGCTACCCTCCAGTCCATAGGAACTGATCCAGAGTCGATAGACTGTTGGAAAATGATCATCAATGCATCCACTATTTCTAGGGCCACTTCCTTAAATACTCTGGGATGCAGACTATCAGGCCCCGGGGAGTTATCGGCCTTCAATCCCATCAATTTCCCTAAAACAATTTCCCGCCTAATAAGGATAGCCTTCAGTCCCTCCTTCTCACTAGACCCACTGTCCCCTAGTACATCTGGAAGGTTATTTGTGTCTTCCTTCGTGAAGACAGAACCGAAGTATTTGTTCAATTGGTCTGCCATTTCTTTGTTCCCCATTATAAATTCACCTGAATCCGTCTGCAAGGGACCCACATTTGTCTTCAGTAATCTTTTTCTCTTCACATATCTATAGAAGCTTTTGCAGTCAGTTTTTATGTTCCCTGCAAGCTTCCTCTCGTACTCTATTTTCCCCCTCTTAATTAAAACCTTAGTCCTCCTCTGTTGAATTCGAATTCCTCCCAGTCTTCAGCTTTGTTGCTTTTTCCAGCCAATTTATATGCCTCTTACTTGGTTTAAACACTATCCTTAATTTCCCTTGTTAGCCATGGTTGAGCCATTTTATTATTACTCCAGACAGGGATGTACAATTGTTGAAGTTCATCCATGTGATCTTTAAATGTTTGCCACTGTTTATCCACCGTCAACCCTTTAAGTATCCTTTGCCAGTCTATTCTAGCCAATTCACGCCTCATAGCATCGAAGTTACCTTTCCTTACTTTCAGGACCCTAGTTTCTGAATTAACTGTGTCACTCTCCAGCTTAATAAAGAATTCTACCCAAAAAGTTAGTTTGCAGGTGCAGCAGGTAAACAGGAAGGCAAATGGAATGTTGGCCTTCATTGCGAGAGGGATGGAGTGCAAAAGCAGGGAGGTCCTGCTGCAACTGTCTAGGGTATTGATGAGGCCGCACCTAGAGTACTGCGTGTAGTTTTGGTCACCTTTCTTAAGGAAGGATATACTAGCCTTGGAGGGGGTACAGAGACGATTCACTAGGCTGATTCCGGAGATGAGGGGGTTACCTTATGGGGTACTGAAGTTGAATGTTCAGCCATGAACTCATTGAATGGCGGTGCAGGCTAGAAGGGCTGAATGGCCTACTCCTGCACCTATTTTCTATGTTTCTATGTTTCTATGATAGATTGAGTAGACTGGGTCTTTACTCGTTTGAGTTCAGAAGGATGAGGGGTGATCTTATAGAAACATTTAAAATAATGAAAGGGATAGACAAGATAGAGGCAGAGAGGTTGTTTCCACTGGTCGGGGAGACTAGAACTAGGGGGCACAGCCTCAAAATACCGGGGGGACAATTTAAAACCGAGTTGAGAAGGAATTTCTTCTCCCAGAGGGTTGTGAATCTGTGGAATTCTCTGCCCAAGGAAGCAGTTGAGGCTAGCTCATTGAATGTATTCAAATCACAGATAGATAGATTTTTAACCAATAAGGGAATTAAGGGTTACGGATAGCGGGCGGTTAAGTGGAGCTGAGTCCATGGCCAGATCTTGTTGAATGGCGGAGCAGGCTCGAGGGGCTAGATGGCCTACTCCTGTTCCTAATTCTTATGTTCTTATGTTCTTATATACCATATTATGGTCACTCTTCCCCAAGGGGCTCGCACAACAAGATTGCTAATTAGTCCCTTTTCATTACACATCACCCAGTCTAGGATGGCCAGCTCTCTAGTTGGTTCCTTGACATATTGGTCTAGAAAACCATCCCTAATACACTCCAGGAAATCATTCTCCACCGTATTGCTACCAGTTTGGTTAGCCCAATCAATATGTAGATTAAAGTCGCCCATGATAACTGCTGTACCTTTATTGCACACATCCCTTATTTCTTGTTTGATGCTGTCCCCAACCTCACTACTACTATTTGGTGGTCTGTACACAACTCCCACTGGCGTTTTCTGCCCTTTGGTATTCCGCAGCTCCACCCATACCGATTCCACATCATCCAGGCTAATGTCCCTCCTTACTATTGCATTAATTTCCTCTTTAACCAGCAACGCCACCCCGCCTCCTTTTCCTCTCTGTCTATCCTTCCTAAACATTGAATACCCGTGGATGTTGAGTTCCCAGCCTTGGTCACCCTGGAGCCATGTCCCCGTGATGCCAATTACATCATATCCATTAACTGCTATCTGCGCAGTTAATTCGTCCACCTTATTCCGAATACTCCTTGCATTGAGGCACAGAGCCTTCAGGCTTGTCTTTTTAATACACTTTGCCCCTTAAGACTTTTGCTGTAATGTGGCCCTTTTTGTTTTTTGCCTTGGGTTTCTCTGCCCTCCACTTTTATTATTCTCCTTTCTATCTTTTGCTTCTGCCTCCATTTTATTTCCCTCCCTGCATAGGTTCCCATCCCCCTTCAGCACCACCAAACACTCCCCCGAGGACATTCGCCCAGGTGCAGACCATCCGGTTTGTACTGGTCCCACCTCCCCGAGAACCGGTTCCAATGTCCCAGGAGTTTGAATCCCTCTCATCTGCACCACTACTCAAGCAACATTTTCATCTGAGCTATCCTGCAATTTCTACTCTGACTAGCACGTGGCACTGGTAGCAACCCTGAAATTACTACTTTTGAGGTCCTACTTTTTAATTTAGCTCCTAGCTCCCTAAATTCGTCTCGTAGGACCTTATCTCGTTTTTTACCTATATCGTTGGTACCAAAATGCATCACAACAACTGGCTGTTCACCCTCCCTTTTCAGAATGTCCTGCACCCGCTCCGAGACATCCTTGACCCTTGCACCAGGGAGGCAACATACCATCCTGGAGTCTCGGTTGCAGCCGCAGAAACGCATATCTATTCCCCTTATAATAGAATCCCTGACCACGATAACTCTCCCACTCTTTTTCCTGCCCTCCTGTGCAGCAGAGCCACCCACGGTGCCATGAACTTGACTGCTGCTGCTCTCCCCTGATGAATCATCCCCCTCAATAGTATCCAAAGCGGTATATCTGTTTTGCAGGGGGATGACCGCAGGGGACCCCTGCACTACCTTCCTTCCACTGCTCTTCCTGTTGGTCACCCATCCCCTATCTGGCTGTGTACCCTTTACCTGCAGTAAGACCAACTCGCTAAATGTGCTATTCACGTCATTCTCAGCATCCTGGATGCTCCAGAGTGAATCCACCCGCAGCTCCAGTGCCGCAATGTGGTCCATCAGGAGCTGCAGGCGGATACAGTTCCCGCACACGTAGTCCTCAGGGACACCGGAAGCGTCCCTGACTTCCACATATTACAGGAGGAGCATAACACGTGTCTGACCTCTCCTGCCATGACTTAACCCTTACTTAAACTTAATTTGGCAACAACAATGCTAAATGTTACTTACTGATATAGAAAAGAAAAAAGAAATGCTACTTACCAATCACCAGCCAATCACTTACCCCTTGGCTGTGACCTCACCTTTCGATTTCTTTCTACTTCTTTTTTGCCTCCCTGCTGCAGCTGCACCAGCCGGCCTCTCCGACTCCCGAGCCTCTCCTCGCTGCTGGGCCTTTTGTAGGCCGCCTCGATTTCCCCGCTCCACCTCTCCGATTCACGAAGTCCCGAGCCTCCCCTCGATGCTGGGCCTTTTGTAGGTTGCTTCGATCTCCCCACTCCGCCTCTCCGACTCACGAACTCCAAAGCCGCTCTTCGATGCAGGGCCTACATGGTTTACTCCTTATCTTTAGACTGTTTCCCCTGGTTCTGGACTTCTCCAACATCGGGAACATTCTTCTTGCATCTAACCTGTCCAGTCCTGTCAGAATTTTATAAGTTTCTATGACATCCCCTCTCATTCTTCTAAATTCCAGTGAATATAAGCCTAGCTGATCCAGTCTTTCCTCATATGTCCGTCCTGCCATCGCGGGAATCAGTCTGGTGAACCTTCGCTGCACTCCCTCAATAGCAAGCACGGCCTTCCTCAGATTAGGAGACCAAAACTGCACACAATACTCAAGGTGTGGTCTCACCAAGGCCCTGTACAACTGCAGTAAGACCTCCCGGCTCCTATACTCAAATCCCCTCTCTATGAAGGCCAGCATGCCATTTGCTTTCTTTACTGCCTGTTGTACCTGCATGCCTACCTTCAATAACTGATGTACCATGACACCCAGGTCTCTTTGCACCTCCCCTTTTACTAATCTGTCACCATTCAGATAATATTCTGCCTTCGTATTTTCGCCACCAAAGTGGATAACCTCACATTTATCCACATTTTACTGCATCTGCCATGCATTTGCCCATTCACCTAACCTGTCCAAGTCACCCTGCAGCCTCTTAGCATCCTCCTTGCAGCTCGCACTGCCACCCAACTGAGTGTCATCTGCAAACTTGGAGATATTACCTTCAATTCCTTTGTCTAAATCATTAATGTATATTGTAAATAGGTGGGGACCCAGCACTGAACCCTGCGACATCCCACCAGTCACTGCATGCCATTCTGAAAAGAAGCCGTTTATTCCCACGCTTTGTTTCCTGTCTGCCAATAAGTTCTCTATCCACATCAATACATTACCCCCAATACCATGTGCCTTAATTTTGCACACTAATCTCTTGTGTGAGACCTTGTCAAAAGCCTTTTGAAAGTCCAAATACACCACATCCACTGGTTCTGCCTTAGCCACTCTACGAGTTACATCCTCAAAAACACAGCAGCTTTGTCAAGCATGATTTCCCTTTCATAAATCCATGCTGACTTGGACCGATCCTGTCACTGCTTTCCAGATGCACTGCTATTACATCTTTAATAATTGATTCCAACAATTTCCCCAACACTGATGTCAGGCTAACCGGTCTATAATTCCCTGTTTTCTCTCTCCCTCCTTTTTTAAAAAGTGGTGTTACATTAGCTACCCTCCAATCCATAGGAACTGATACAGAGTCCATGGAATGTTGGAAAATGACCACCAATGCATCTACTATTTCTAGGGCCACTTCCTTTATTACTCTCGGATGCAGACTATCAGGGCCTGGGGATTTATCGACCTTCAGTGCCTTCAATTTCCCTAACACCATTTCCTGACTGATAAGGATTTCCCTCAGTTCCCCCTTCTCGCTAGACCCTCGGTCCCCTCGTATGTTCGGGAGGTTATTCGTGTCTTCCTTAATGAAGACAGAACCAAAGTATTTGTTCAATTTGTCTGGCATTTCCTTGTTCCCCATTATAAATTCACCTGATTCTGACTGCAAGGGACCTACATTAGTCTTCTTTTTCTCTTCACATATCTATAGAAGCTTTTGCAGTCAGTTTTTATGTTCCCTGCAAGCTTACTCTCGTACTCTATTTTCCCCCTCCTAATTAAACCCTTAGTCCTCCTCTGCTGAATTTTAAATTTCTCCTCGTCCTCAGGTTTGCTGCTTTTTCTAGCCAATTTATATGCCTCTTCCTTGGATTTAACACTATCCTTAATTTCCCTTGTTAGCCACGGTTGAGCCACCTTCCCTGTTTTATTTTTACTCCAGACAGGGATGTACAATTGTTGAAGTTCATCCATGTGATCTTTAAATGTCTGCCATTGCCTATCCATCGTCAACCCTTTAAGTATCATTTGCCAGTCTATCCTAGCCAATTCACGTCTCATACCGTCCAAGTTTCCTTTCTTTAAGTTCAGGACCCTAGTCTCTGAATTAATTGTTTCACTCTCCACCTTAAATGAAGAATTCTACCATATTATCATCACTCTTCCCCAAGGGGCCCCGCACAACAAGATTACTAATTAATCCTCTCTCGTTACACAAGACCCAGTCTAGGATGGCCTGCTCTCTAGTTGGTTCCTCGACATATTGGTCTAGAAAACCATCCCTAATACACTCCAGGAAATCCTCCTCCACCGTATTGCTACCAATTTGGTTTGCCCAATCTATATGTAGATTAAAGTCACCTATGATAACTGCTGTACCTTTATTGCACACATCCCTAATTTCTTGTTTGATGCAATCCCCAACATCACAATACTGTTTGGAGGTCTGTACACAATTCCCACTAACGTTTTCTGCCCTTTGGTATTCCGCAGCTCTACCCATACAGATTCCACATCATCTGAGCTAATGTCCTTCCATGCTATTGCGTTAATTTCCTCTTTAACCAGTAACACTACCCCACCTCCTTTTCCTTCCTGTCTATCCTTCCTGAATATTGAATACCCCTGGATGTTGAGTTCCCAGCCTTGGTTACTCTGGAGCCATGTCTCCGTAATCCCAATAACATCATACCCATTAACAACTATCTGCACAGTCAATTCATCCACCTTATTACGAATGCTCCTCGCATTGAGACTCAGAGCCTTCAGGCTTGTTTTTTTAACGCACTTTGTCCTTTTTGAATTATGTTGTAATGTGGCCCTTTTTGATTTTTGCTCTTGATTTCTCTGCCCTCCACTCTTGCTTTTCTCCTTCCTACCTTTTGCTTCTGCCCCCTTTTTACTTCCCTCTGTCTCCCTGCATAGATTCCCATCACCCTGCCATTTTAGTTTAAACCCTCCCCAACAGCACCAGCAAACACTCTGCCTGTGACATCGGTTCTGGTCCTGCCCAGGTGCAGACCGTCCGGTTTGTACTGATCCCACCTCCCCCACAACTGGTTCCAATGTCCCAGGAATTTGAATCCCTTCCCCTTCCACCATTCCTCAAACCACGTATTCATCTGAGTTATCCTGCAATTCCTACTCTGACTAGCACGTGGCACTGGTAGCAATCCTGAGATTACTACCTTTGAGGTCCTACTTTTTAATTTAACTCCTAGCTCCCTAAATTCAGCTTGTCGGACCTCATCCCATTTTTACCTATATCGGTACCTATATGTACCACAACAGCTGGCTGTTCACCCTCCCCCTCCAGAAGGCGCTGCAGCTGCTCCTTGACCCTTGCACCAGAGAGGCAACATACCATCCTGGAGTCTCGTTTGCAGCTGCAAAAAATGCCTATCTATTCCCCTTACAATCAAATCCCCTATCACTATAGCTCTCCCACTCATTTTCCTGCCCTCCTGTGCAGCAGAGCCACCCCTGGTGCCATGGACTTGGCTGCTGCTTCCTTCCCCTGATGAGTCATCTCCCCCAACAGTACCCAAGGTGGTCTATCTGTTTTGGAGGGAGATGACCGCAGAGAACCCCTGCATGACCTTCCTTCAACTGCTCTGCCTGATGGTCACCCATTCCCTATCTGTCTGTGTAACCTTTACCTGCGGTGTGGCCAACTAACTAAACGTGCTATTCACGACATCCTCAGCATCGGGGATGCTCCAGAGTGAGTCCATGTGCAGCTCCAATGCCGCTATGCGGTCTGTCAGGAGCTGCAGGTGGATACACTTCCTGCACATATAGTTGTCAGGGACACTGGTAGTGTATATGATTTCTCGCATAGAACAGGAGGAGCATGACATGGGTCTGGGCTCTCCTGCCATGACTTAACCTTTAGATTAACTTAATTGGTAATAATGCCAAAGGTTTCTGTTATGTATGAAGGAAGAGTCTGACTGGATACTCTGAGCTCAAGGTAAAGTATGACCTTAGTCTTTTATTGCAAGTCTGCAGAGTGCCTCTCCAGCCTGTGAGCCATCCTTAAATATCTGTGCTCCCACTGGATTATGGGACCCCTTGGGACTCCAGGTAATGAGCCCTCTGGTGGCTGTATCAAGGTAAATACAAGTTTACATATATAACAGTTTCTTATTGATAAGACAAGGAAAAAGATAAAGAAAAAGAAAAACTACTCACCAATCAACCAGCCAATCACTTACTCTCTTGGCTGTGACGTCACACTTCGATTACTTTTTACTTCTTTGTTATTTTGACCCTGCACCAGCTGCAGCTCGCTGCTCCTCCCCGAAATGCCGCCGACCTGGGACCGCCGCTGGGCCTTTATAGGCCGCTGCTCACTCCTCGCTGCTCCTCCCCGAAATGCCGCCAACCTGGGACCGCCGCTGGGCCTTTATAGGCCGCTGCTCACTCCTCACTGCTCCTCTCCGAACTGCTGCCGACCTGGGACCGCCGCTGGGCCTTTATAGGCCGCTGCTCACTCCTCACTGCTCCTCCCCGAAATGCCGCCGACCTGGGACCGCCGCTGGGCCTTTATAGGCCGCTGCTCACTCCTCACTGCTCCTCTCCGAACTGCTGCCGACCTGGGACCGCCGCTGGGCCTTTATAGGCCGCTGCTCACTCCTCACTGCTCCTCCCCGAAATGCCGCTGACTTGGGACCGCCGCTGGGCCTTTATAGGCCGCTGGTTGTTCCTCACTGCTCCTCCCCGAACTGCTGCCGACCTGGGACCGCCGCTGGGCCTTTATAGGCCGCTGCTCATCCTCGCTGTTCCTCTCCGAACTGCTGCCGACCTGGGACTGCCGCTGGGCCTTTATAGGCCGCTGCTCACTCCTCGCTGCTCCTCCCCGAAATGCCGCTGACTTGGGACCGCCGCTGGGCCTTTATAGGCCGCTGCTCACTCCTCGCTGTTCCTCTCCGAACTGCTGCCGACCTGGGACTGCCGCTGGGCCTTTATAGGCTGCTGCTCACTCCTCGCTGCTCCTCCCCGAAGATAGGTAGTTGAAAGAAAGAGGAATGAAGAGATATAGGAACAGAGTGCAAACATGGCATTAGGAACACTGCTCATATTAATGATAAACAACAGCATGGACTGGTTGGATCAAGCAGTTTGTTTCCTTGTTATAATTGCAGTGCAATTCTATGTAATTTGTGCAGAATTGAGTAAACAGGCAGCAGTAAGATTAATTTTGAACAGCAAACCTCAGAGGGACGAGCTCAACCATGAAAATGTTTATTATATAGATACATAAACAGTGGTAGCTGGGACAGAGCTGTGGAACACCAAAGGCTCTTTGTGTGACACATTCACTGCTAAAAGTTTCTGTACAATCCACTTTGACTATATGATGCAGTTCCTGTGTGGTATAATCTTCATCAGATTTGAAATTACCAAGTGCACAAGCACAAGAGCAAACAATTGCACACAAATAGGTCAAAAATATTGTATTGAAATACTATTAAAATTTGAGCATTTATAAGCACAGGATTGTAGCATATTTATTCGCCATATCAGTTCGGCGATGTAAAAGGTTGGAATCAAAAGTGACTGCAATAACAGATGAAGCCCGACCCACTCCAATCAGTTGTTAGATCTTTCAATGCAATTTTATATACATACTCCTGACAAACATGACAGCATTAGCTTAGGTAAAAACTAATACTGGTGTATATGTATCCAAAGGAATGTAAGAAAGCTTGGAAAAAGTAACAGCTATTTGGCCTATTAAGCTCCCACAGAGAGTATACAATCCATGCCAGTATGGACACTTCCACGCATTTAATCTCCTGAGGCAAAGTTCTTCTTAAAGATAACTTCTACATTAGAGTTATTAAAAGTCTAGAAATTACATCTGCACTATTGAACCCTAATCTGTTACCATCCATAAACAACATCCCCCACTCCCCCCATCCCATGTGCTTTGCTAAACACAGTTAGGAATCTATTAACAGTGCTTAAGCCAGACCATCACACCTATGGCCTATGCTTGCAGTATAAGCATATGGAGGTTCAAACAAAGAGTGAGCCGCACTGGCTAACATTGTTGGAGTACGCATTAAACCATTGCAAGGCTCTGATCTGTCCCTTACTACCCTATTAAAAAAATATCTATGGTTTGAGGAAGCACTGGGATCAATTTTATGAGGTCGCTGCCTTTGTCATAGTTTATTCCTGAATTCCTTCTCTTAGTATGTCCCACACAAATATTCACCAGGCATCCTGTAACATTGGCAAACATATTTTAAAAGGGCATTGTAGTGTATCTCCCAATACACTTTGCAGTGTTTAACCGTACCATGTATAGGATGCTCCAAGTGTGTGATGTCAACACAACTTGTGCTTATGCACATTTAGGTTCAAATAAAATGGAAAAAAGTACAAAAGTCAGCACAAGTTTTCTGTAGTGGGCACTACAGTCACCTTTGCACCATGGGCTGTTCCCACTATACCCCTTTTAATTGTTTTCTTCTATTGCCCTTGACTTCAATATTATTTTACAGTCTATGATACAATAAAAATAAAAATGCAACTTGGCATCTCAGAGGTTGTGGATAAGTTTTTGTGCTGCTATCACGCAATATTTACCAAATGTCAATATGTAACAGAGAAGCTTATCTTTCATTAGTCAACAGATACAACATAAGGGTGTTTCACTATTGAAAGGGTTTTGAACAGATGGCTTTATATAGGTTGGATAGATAGGAAGTGTGAATTCACAAGATTAATCACCAGGTTTTCAACTTTGTTCAGACCTGATGTTGAATGTCTCGGCACTGTATCAGATAACCCATGTGAGAAGTTGCAGTCTGAAAATGATATAATGCTGTCCAGACTGACTGATTTGTCTGAATAACACTTTCCAATACAGCATGGTAAGAATAGAAAGGTACGTTGGGTGGAGGAAGTGGAGAGAGTGTTATTCACAAAATGTAGCATGGAGCAGCATTGCTTAAGGGATGATTTAAAAAACTATTTTAACCATATTCCCTACCTAATTATTATTTTTAAATGGTGGAGAGCTGTCTGCTGTGTAAGTGTAAGAGAACACAGAAACTCCAGTACAGAAAAAATGAATAAGCTATTATTTATGTAGCACCTTATCACGTTGTCAGAACATCTCAAAGTGCTTGGTAACCAATGAATTGTTATGTGGACAAAGAGACAGGCAATGTTGAATCACTGTCCAGGTCATTTGCTTTTGGTGACAAATGGTTGAGTGCCTGAGCAGGCAGACATGGCCATAGTTTAATGTCTCATTCAAAAGGCAGCACCTCTGGCAGTGCAACACTATCTCAATACTGCACTAAAGTGTCAGCTTAGATTATGTGCTCAAGTAAAGAAGGACGTTATTCGCCCATCATGATTCTGCCTGTACTAGCCCCTCATCAGAGCTATCGACTCTAATCCCCATACTCTTAATCTTTACCTGTATCCTTTAACATATTCCTTCAAGTGTTTATCTAATTCCTCAGCATTGATAGCCTTGTGCAGTAATAGATTCCATATTGTAATAACACTTTATGTGGAAAGATGTCTTCTGACCACTTTGACTGGTGTGATCCTCCACTTATTGGAACTGTTTTTTTTGCACATTCAAGAATAATTTGTTGATCTTATTTCTGTGCTAATTTGCTGAAATGTGACTTTTCACCATTATTTGACACAGCACCTTTTTCGCAGCACTTGACCTTTCAACTATCACTATGACACATTCATATCACCTGTGGTGGTGCATATGAGACATACAAGAAAAAGGTAGACTATTGGGTAATTCAACTTTCATAGGAAAAAATACTTAGAGTATTTTTTGCACGTGTGTTTAAAAGAAAGGCCTGTATTTATATAATATCTTTATCATGTCACAGAAATGATTTGAGTACAATGAATTACTGTGAAATGAAGTAACTGTTGTTATGCAACCAAACACAACATCCATCTTGTGCACAAAATCCAACAAATAGCAGTGAAATGAATAAGATATTCTGTTTTTGGTGGTCTTGGCTGAGGGAAAAGACATCTTCCTACTCTTTGAATAGTGCTACAGGATCTCTGGAGGGAGATTTTCAATCTGTGCCAAGAACGGGCATGAGGTGAGCCCACCCAAAGTTAGGAGGCACCAAAATATTTTCAGCTTCGAGTCTCATTTGAATTCAGCCAGTGAGCTGCATGCACCAAACAAGAGCTCCGCTGCAGCTCACCAGTTTTGGGAGGCCAAAAATCAGCCAGCACGTCATCCCATTGGTGGGTGGGGGAGCAAGCCAACCCCTTCAACATGCAGAAGCTAGGTTCTCTAGAATGGTCATGGTTTGCTGTGCTCTGCACAATATTGCATAACAATCAGGCTTGGACCTGCAGAAGGAACAAGACGATGAGTTCAGATCCTCCTCAGACAATTTGAAGGGGAGGAGGAAGAAGAAGAGGAGGACAGTGATGAGGATAATGGACCCCCAGCTGCTCACATTACTGCCAGGGATGGCCTTATTAATGCAAGGTTCACTTAGGTTGCACCATTGCACCCATATCACCCAAAAATGCAATGGCCAATCTTCTCCCTCACCCACAACCCTCACAATGCCACTGACACAAAGCCCCCATAAAAACAAGCAACAACCCCTTCAACCTCCCTCCATTGATCCCATCAATTCATGTCTTCACATTCATCATCAAACAAGTTCGAAGGCCACTTACCACCCACCACACAAGAATGGACAAGACGGCAAAGTGGGTGAAAAAGAATAACATTTATGTGAGCTAAATAACGAACAAAAACTTATCAATACATCATTTTCTCAGTCACCCATGTGCATATCCTTGTGCAACTATAAAGCCTTCCTTTTACCGATATTCCTACATGGTGCAAACTGTGTAGGTTGAGCAGAGGTCGAGGCAGGCTGCTCACATCCCTGCTATGACTGCTGAGATTTTTTGGCTGACGTCCTCTTGGTTTTAGAGCCCATTAGGGCCCTGCCAAAGACTGCTCTACCTGCATCTGTGCAGGGGCAAACTCGGACATCAGCTTGTGGGCTACTGATTTAGAGGTGGACTGTGGGTGAGAAGTGGAAGTTGTTTGAGTGGAGTCCCCACTTCCATGTTCCCTTTTGCTATCATCCCTCTCATGGCCTGGCCACACTTCACTGCTAGCACTGTGCAGCCCTATAAGGCCAAGGCTAAGGTATCTGTCAACCTATTTAAGGTGGAAGACATGTTGGGATCCAGAGTCTGCCCGGTGGTGTTGAAGGTGTGCATGGACACATTTGATTGGAGCATTTGACGGTCTGTGGCGCTGGCTACTATTGATGGAAGAAGTCATCATCTTAATGGCCTGCAACAGCACTCCTCTAATGCTTGAGGTGGACTACTCCAATCTTTCTGTAATTGTCGTGATTCCACTTTGAAGGCCAGTCAGTGCATCGCACATTGTCTGCTGCTGCTTAATGATTCTCCTCTTCATTGACTGCACCCCAGGGTACAGCATCTGTGGCCAGCTGAGTACAGCTTGGAGAGGGCTGTGCCCATCAATATGGACTCTCCACTTCTGTCCCTGTCTCCATCATCTGCTCTTGCTCACTTGTGAAGTGTGAGTCATCAGATGAAACCGCAACTATCTGCCTTAATGGTCCCACCCAAGAGTGAGTCTCTGAGCTTGTGTATGGTCTGCATGAGTCCTATGAGGGTGCACCCTGAGAAGAACTCGGTTCTTCTGAGGATTCGACGCCTGCCATGCCCACTGACTCCTGCTGCACATGTGAAGGGCCTGAGGTAGATAAAAGTCATGAATTAGTCGTGGCAAGGAAAGAATGTTGCAAGTTATCATGATGAAGATGATCAGATATCAAATCAAGAAATAATGGGGGCTTGTAAGAAAGGTACTGCAATAATCATGGGCGATTTTAATCTTCATATAGATTGGACAAATCAAATTGGCAAAGGTAGCCTTGAGGAAGAGTTCATAGAGTGTATTTGGGATGGTTTCTTAGAACAATGCATTGTTGAACTAACCAGGGAACAAGCTATTTTAGATCTGGTAATATATAATGAGATAGGATTAATTCAGGATCTCATAGTAAAGGATCCTCTAGGGAAAAGTAATTATAACATGATAGAATTTCACATTCAGTTTGAGGGGAGAAACTTGGATCTGAAACTAGTATCTTAAAGTTAAATAAAGGCAATTACAAAGGTATGAAGACAGAGTTGGCTAAAATAGATTAAAAGGTACGACGGTAGATAAGCAGTGGCAAACATTTAAGGAAATATTTCATAACTCTCAACAAAGATCTATTCCAGTGAGAAAGAAAGACTCTACGAGAAGGATAAACCATCCCTGGCTACCTAAGGAAGTTAAGGATGGTATCAAATTGAAAGAGAAGGCATACAATGTTGCGAAGATTAGTGGTAGGTCAGAAGATTGGGACATTTTTAGAAACCAGCAAAAAATAATAAAGAGTGAGAAAAGAAATTATGAGAGTAAACTAGCAAGAAATATAAAAATAGACAGTAAGAGCTTCTACGAGTATATAAAATGGAAGAGAGTAGTTAAAGTAAACATTGGTGCCTTAAAGGATAAGACTGGGGAATTAATAATGGGAAACAAGGAAATGGCAGAGATTTTGAACAAATATTTAGTATCTGTCTTCATGGTAGAAGACACTAAAAGCATCCCAATAATAGTAGATAATCAAGGGGCAAAAGGGAGGAAAGAACTTAAAACAATCACTATCATTGAAGAAAAAGTATCAGGCAAACTAATTGGACTTAAGACAGACAAGTTCCCTGGAACTGATGGCCTGCATCCTAGGGTCTTAAAAGAAGTGGCTGCAGAGATAGTGTATGTATTGTTTGTAATCTTCCAAAATTCCCTAGATTTTAGAAAGGTCCCAGCGGATCGGAAAACTGCAAATGTAAGGGCCCTGTTCAAGAAAGGAGGGAGACAGAAAGCATGCAACTATAGGCCAGTTAACCTAGCATCTGCCATTGGGAAAATGCTGGAATCCATTATTAAGGGAGCAGTAGCAGGACATTTAGAAAATCAGAATACAGTCAAACAGAGTCAGCATGGTTTTATGAAAGGGAAATCATGTTTGACAAATTTATTAGAGTTGTTTGAGGATGTAACGAACAGGGTGGATAAAGGGGAATCAGTAGATGTCGTGTATTTGGAGTTCCAAAAAGCCATTCAATAAGGTGCCACATAAAAGGATACTGCACAAGATGAGAGCTCACAGAGTTGGGTGTAATATATTAGTATGGATAGAGGAAGGACTAACGAACAGAAAACAGAAAGTCGGGATAAATGAGTCATTTTCAGGTTGGCAAACTATAACTAGTGTGGCGCCACAGGGATCAGTGCTGGGGCCTCAATTATTTACAATCTATATTAATGACTTGGATGAAGGGACCAAGTGTACTGTAGCCAAATTTGCTGAGGGTACAAAGATAGGTGGGAAAGCAAGCTGTGATGAGGACATCAAGAATCTACAAAGGGATATAGATAGGTTAAGTGAGTGGGCAGATGGAGTATAATGTCAGAAAATGTGAGCTTATCCACTTTGGTAGGAAGAATAGAAAAGCAAAATATTATTTAAATGGAGAGAGACTACAGAATGTTACGATACAGAGGGATTTATGTGTCCACGTACATGAAACACCAAAAGTTAGTATGCAGGTACAGCAAGTAATTAGGAAGGCAAATGGAATGTTGGCCTTTATTGCAAGAGGGATGGAGTAGGGAAGTCTAGCTACAACTGTACAGGGCATTGGTGAGACCACACCTGGAGTACTGTGTACAGTTTTGGTCTCTTATTTAAGGAGGGATATACTTGCATTGGATACAGTTCAGAAAAGGTTCACAAGGTTAAGGTTGATTCCTGTGATGAAGGGGTTGTCTTATGAGGAAAGGTGGAGCAGGTTGGGCCGATCTATACTCAATGGAGTTTAAAAGAATGAGAGAGGATCTTATTGAAACATTGGCCCGGGACTGGATTTTCCGGTGTTCTGCACTCTGGGTTTCACCCCGGAGCGGCGGCAATGGCGGCAGTGTGTGCTTCTGGGTGGGTGGTCAGCCTCCAGTGCCCCGTAGCGATCCTCGGATCTGCTTTTGTGGCGGCGGGGAGCAACACCGCCCGGAAGAGCTGCGCCCGGTGTGCAACATGCCTGATTACAACATCGGCATGAGTTTGGGCGTCTGCCTGACCTATCCGTCCGGAAGTGCGCCCGCAATAACCGTCTGGTAAATCAGAGTGGTACAACCATCCCGTTGGTGGAAAGGTAGATAATGGACACCTAAGGTAGCTATGATTGTTTTCTCTTTTAATGTTTTTAGCTATTTGTGTTGTGATGGCATTGGCAATGTTTTGGGAATGTTTTTGTGGATTTTTTTAGGTTTCCCTACTCGCCCCACAGACATCTCTCAGAGCGCTCACGGCCCGGCTCTTTAGCTGGGGGGTTTCCCATCCTTGCGCCGAGAGGTGTACAATGCCTCCCCTAGCACTGCATCCACTAATGCCGGGCCCCGATGTCCAAACTTTACCACTAAAGCGCAAACTATTCCCGGCCGCTAACTTTCCCACCGCGCCGCCATTATCGCCCCAAAAACAAAAAAGTCTAAAATCCAGCCCAGGGGGCTTGACAGGGTAGATGCTGAGAGGATGTTTGCCCTATTGAGAGAATCTAGAACTAGGGGGCATAGTTTCAGAATAAGGGGTCGCCCATTTAAGATGGAGATGAGAAGGAATCTCTTCTCTCAGAGGGTCATGAATTGTTGGAATTCTCTACCCCAGAGAGCTGGGGAGACTGGGTCATTGAATATATTCAAGGCGGAGATAGACATATTTTTGAACTACAGGGTAGTCAAGAGTTATGGGGAACAGACAGGAAAGTGGAGTTGAGGCCAAGATCAGATCAGCCATGATCTTATTGAATGGCGGAGCAGGTTCAAGGGGCTGAATGTTCTACTCCTGCTCCTATTTCTTATGTTCTTATGTTTTTGTTTCACTCGCTGTTGAAATCAAGTCAACATGTCGTGTGCCGTATGACATGTGGGTGGATTTTATTAAATTGTGTCACTGGGTAGATGTGAGCTCACCGTCTTCCCATCCCCGACAGCCAGGCACACGGAAACTCCTCTTTTTTCCAGCGCCTCCTCCTCTGCAGTTGTGAGCTGCATTATCTGCGTTATCTACCTCTGGTTCTCTCCCTCTCTCTGGTGTTCTGTGCTCTCTGCTCCTGCAAGAAGGGAAAGAAGAGACATAGGAGTGAGTGTAATGGCAGGTGATCATCTGAATGATGGCGTCCATTTGGTGAGGGTAACTATGAGGGAGAGGCATGTCATTGCATAAAGATGAGAGTGAGTGGGTGTGGTGGCTGGATAGATGGGGATGTGAAGAAGTGGATACAAAGAGAAGGATGGGTGTGAGGAGTGATGTGCTGCTGTAGCCTTGATAAGACAGAGTGAGAGGGTGGGGTAATGCGCACAGCAGGATTGTGAAACTGTACTCGTCTTTCCTGACCTGCTTAGGTCATTAAAGCATTTCCTGCACTGAATCAGTGACACCATGCTCCTTCTGCTGACCTCCTCCGCAACTTCCAACCACATCTTCTTGGTCTCAGCTGTGGGCTTCTTCCTCCCATTGGTAGGGAACAGTCTCTCTCTCCGACTCCTCACAACCCCCAGCAGCACATGCAGGTTGGCATCACTGAAACGAGATGCTGCCTTTGCCCATCTGGACTCCATTCGGCCACTTGCTTCTCTTTTCTGCCAAACACCTTCAACTTGCATGCTTGGAGTGTCCCTTTAAATCATGGAGTTGGGATCGCGTCATGCGGTCTACATCATGTCTGCTGCCACTGATTGGACGGGAAAGCCGGAAGTAAAATTATAATGAGGAGGCTGAGTTAAAAAGCGACCGACAGATGTGCTGCACTTACTTCTGGATTTACCGCATGCTATTGGACCTCCTTGCTCACAGCACATTGCAAACTGAAAATAGTGGCCATTGTGTCTGTAAACTAGATAGAAAAATTGCTGCCTTGCATTGATAAATGTGTCCGGAAGATGTCATTGAATTGTTTGCACATCACGTCATGTGACATTCAAACTCTTTCTGCAAAATGGTGACTTCCCCCTTTTAAAACATTTAAGTAAAAACAGTAGAGTACAACCAATCTAAATAAAAACAGATCCTTGTAATAAGTAAGCACACCTTCCTGGCAGAAAATGGGCAGAAGGCCACAAGGTATAATAATCTGCATGTGTCATCCACTGAGGGTCATTTAATTTGCAGAGTGCATGACAAAAGAGTAAGATCATCTCAGATTACTGGGGTGAGCTATCATTGGAGGAACCCCTGTGGCAAAGCAGTTCCAGGGGTACAAATAGGTTAATGTTTTGGATGTAACCATCAGAACTGCTCTGGCTGAGCGTATACACCTGAATGTCACTGTTAATCCATCTATGTCAGAACCCTCAGAACTGTTCTGGCAGTGTATCTACATTTGAAGGTCAAACAATTTTCCTATAAGTTAATTAATTGTTACTATGCAGCTCCCCGGGGGGGCACAAACAGGGCACAAATGACTTAACGACCGGGCGCGGCGCTGCTAGTGACCATATTGGGTGGGAGTTTAGCAGCGGCGCTATAACTTTGCGCCCCTATCTCCTGCGCCCAGAAATTGTGACATAATTGGCCCACACATCACCCAGTTAGCACCCTGGTCATGAAATTAACGTTCGCCCCCTGCAGCAACGCCGGGTGAAAGCACCAACAGCTGCAGGAGGCATGTCTCGGGTGGCCAGCCGCTACCAGAGTAAAAGTTAAAGGCGAGGTGGCCGAGTGAAAAATAAAAAAAATTACCTTCTTGTTGCCGCACTTCATCCGGTTTCTTCGTGGGGTCCTAGCCGCGATCGCTCAGCCTGGCACTCTGTCTGGCGCGGCACCCCTGCTCCATGGTAGTCCAGGTAGATCCCTTTTTCTTCTTCAGAGTCGGCAGCGTGGGCCCTTCTCTTTAAGTGAGGGAAGGGCCCTCGGACGCAACAGCGTGTGTAGCGCTGCTGAGGTGTCCACCCCGTTAACGCCCAGGAAGGAAGTGGATCACTTGATTTAGCACGTCACTTCCTTCTGGGGGTGGTAACCCTAATTTCTGGAGAGGGGCGAGACTTCAACACTTGGCGCTAAGACTCGCACCTCCTGACTGTTACCGCCCCCAAACGAGATGATACCTAATTTCTTCCCCATGTGTTTTTAAAACCAAGCACTTTGATCGTATGCCTAGCTGAACAACTTAAAAATTGTCATGCTGCGAAAATGGGATAAGAGCATACTTAACAACAAAAATTACTAACTTGGAAAGATCTCTGTGCAGTGGGGACACCAAACGAACAAAGATTTAGGCTCAGTCATGTCTTATTGCTTTGTCCTCACTCTGTTGGTTGCAGAACACAGAGAGTGAAATAATTTGTTAATATACTATCTGCATTTGAAAGAATTCCAACAATTTCATGTCATTCTGCTTTTAACAAAACTGCTGTGGGCAGGTCCAGTCAGGATTGGAGTGTCAAAATATATTAGGTTAAGGTTAGCAGGAAACTGAACTCTGATTTTCCTATACTGTAAAATCTATAGGGCTAGATTTTCCACTTTTTTTGCATCTTAGCGCCGGCTTAACATCCATTTTACTGCTGAAATACGTATAACGCCCAGATATCACCCATTTAGCCACAAAATGAAAACTGACGGGCATTTTTCGGAAACTTAGCGCCAAGAGTTACTTTCCCCATGTGCTTAACGCCGGGAAAAAATATTACCGCCCACCCACTTTTTTGTGGCGGAATCATCAGAATGGGCGAAATCAACGCCCATAATATCGCCCAGCGTTACTTTCCACATGGAATTAACGGCGAGCTTCAATAATACCGCCCGCCCATTTTTTTTTTGTCGTAAAGAGCACATTTGCCAAAACTAACGGCCATGAGATCGTCCAGCGTCACTTTCACCACCTCGCACACATATCGCCCACAATTTCGCTCGCCCAAAAAACCGCCCGGAAAAAGTGAAACTAACCGGAACTAGTCACAGTGTTATGGCCGCCATGTTCTACATCACATGTCGCATCCTTTAAAAGGCCGGTCTGCTTCAACCTCTGGAGGTAGTTGGAGTTGATGTGAACATCTGTACAAACATCTTGACCATACTGTGACCGATTGGAATTTAATAGGTGTCTTCGTCGGGACATTCATTGTTTAGAAACATAGAAACATAGAAACATAGAAAATAGGTGCAGGAGTAGGCCATTCGGCCCTTCTAGCCTGCACCGCCATTCAATGAGTTCATGGCTGAACATTCAACTTCAGTACCCCATTCCTGCTTTCTCGCCATACCCCTTGATTCCCCTAGTAGTAAGGACCTCATCTAACTCCTTTTTGAATATATTTAGTGAATTGGCCTCAACAACTTTCTGTGGTAGAGAATTCCACAGGTTCACCACTCTCTGGGTGAAGAAGTTCCTCCGCATCTCGGTTCTACCCCTTATCCTTAGACTGTGACCTCTGGTTCTGGACTTCCCCAACATTGGGAACATTCTTCCTGCATCTAACCTGTCTAACCCCGTCAGAATTTTAAATGTTTCTATGAGGTCCCCTCTCATTCTTCTGAACTCCAGTGAATACAAGCCCAGTTGATCCAGTCTTTCTTGATAGGTCAGTCCCGCCATCCCGGGAATCAGTCTGGTGAACCTTCGCTGCACTCCCTCAATAGCAAGAATGTCCTTCCTCAGGTTAGGAGACCAAAACTGTACACAATACTCCAGGTGTGGCCTCACCAATGCCCTGTACAACTGTAGCAACACCTCCCTGCCCCTGTACTCAAATCCCCTTGCTATGAAGGCCAACATGCCATTTGCTTTCTTAACCGCCTGCTGCACCTGCATGCCAACCTTCAATGACTGATGTACCATGACACCCAGGTCTCTTTGCACCTCCCCTTTTCCTAATCTGTCACCATTCAGATAATAGTCTGCCTCTCTGTTTTTACCACCAAAGTGGATAACCTCACATTTATCCACATTATACTTGTGACCAATCGGTGCAAAACAGAGAGCTATTGCAAAAGGGCCTGACCTTTCTCACCCTCTCTTGATGACCAATTACATGCTGCAGACTCGAGATGGGCGAAGGTATGCTCCACAACATTATGTGCCCAATGTAAGACGTGCCAGACTGAAGAGGAGGACCAGACATTACACCCTACGCAAGTACAGGGACAAGTGGCCTTACCTCGACTTGCCCGACACCACCTGCCTTCGGAGACTGTGCTGCCACAAGAGATTATCACTGAGGTGTGCCAGCTGATAAGGGGAGATCTGCAGCCTGCCAGCACCATCAGTACTGCACTGTCCATCGAGGTCAAAATCACCGCGACACTGTCGTTCTATGCGTCAGGGTCTTTTTAGGCCTCAGCTGGTGACATTTGAGGTCTGTTTCAGCATGCCACACATTGCTGCATTAGACAGGTTACTGAAGCCCTGTACGCATGCAGGAGGGACTCGCTATGACCAGGGAAGCACAGAGTGAGAGGACTCTAGTTATCTCCAGAATTGCAAACTTCCCCAAGATGCAGGGAGCAGTAGACTGTATGCACATCGCGATGCGGGCACCTTTTCAGGTTGCTGAGCAAGGGATTCCACTCCATGAATGTCTAACTCATTGTCAACCACCAGCAAATGATAATGGCAGTGAATGCTAAATTTCCAGGCAGCATCCATGATGCTCACATCCTGCGTGAGAGCACTGTATCTGATTTGGTTAACAATCAGCCATGAGGTCAATGCTGGATGCTTGGTGACAAAGGATATGGGCCTCGCCACCTGGCTGATGACCCCCCTGCATGACACCCACACCGAAGCCGAGAGTCAATACAGCAAGAGCCACAGAGCCACTCGCAATATCGTGGAGAAAACCATTGGAGTGCTAAAGCAACGCTTTAGATGCCTGGACCACTCAGGAGGTGACATCCAATACCACTCTGAGCAGGTAGCTCAATTCGTGGTGGTGTGCTCCATACTGCACAACTTGGCTATCAGGAGGGGACAAGAATTGCCTGAAGAGTCTGACAGTCCGCCTCACCAGAGAGAGGAAGAGGAGGACGAGGAGGCGGATGCTGACATCAGCCCAGACAATCAGGCTGATGCTGAAGCAATGCCCCTGCCCTCCTGGAGACTGCATGAAAGGGCCCATGGTGGCATGATAGCTGAAAGAACCTTACATCAGGAGCTCATCAATGAGTGCGTTGCATGAAAGAACGTTGGTGGTATTTACAAGGCTGACACACTGCTGGGTGTGCAGGTCATGCATCAATGGTGGGCATTACCTTGGTGACAGTTAAAGTTTAAGTTGATTGTAGTTAAGTGTAATTAAACCCTTTGATGTTAAGGAATCACCAGTGTGTAACGGTGCAGCTATCTGAGACAATGCGCAACAAGGTTTTGTTAAATAAAAAACATTTAAACCGAACATTTGTCTGAAATCATAAGTATGTCTGTAAAAACCTACCCTCCCCCCCACCCCCACCCCCGGCTTCTCCACCCCACCTCTACACCTTCCCATTCCCCTCCTGACTCCAAGCTGCCTGGCCAAGGAGCTACTCAGGTGATGCTTCATTGGGGGGGTGGGGATGATGACCGAACCGCTGCTTGGATGGATACGGGAGAGGACGGTCCCGAGGTGGGAACGTACTCCGAGCCAGAAGCAAGATGTTGCTTGGGTTGAGGCACCTTGGGGTGCAGTGCCACGCTCCGGGACCACTGGGAGCCCTCTGCCACCAGTGTTCCTGGCTATCAACTCCAGGGCCTCCTCCATCCCTTCCATGTTATATCTTATTTGTTGGACAAAAACTCGGTGCCAACTATGTTCTTGGTGCTTAGTAGGATTTTTGCTACTGGTGAATCTCCCTCGTGCCTCCCTCAACAGCCAAACAAGCATACACCACAGCCACACATGCTTTCAGTCCCTCTCAGCTCCCTCTCTCTCTCTGTCTCCCCTTCTGCGCATTTCATGATGACCCTTGACCTCCTAAATCATGGGAATCGAGTGTTGCCATGCCCTTGCTAAGGACAGCGAAACTTTATGGCAGAAGGTCAGAGAGATTTAACGCTACCGTCCATTTCATATCGCTTGCGGTAATGCCCAATTTCAAAAATGGAGACTAGGTGCTTTGAGAATGGGCGAGAAGCTGGCGAACCGAAAACGCATTTTTACCGCCCGCGCCGGAAATAACGCCCATTTTTGGGTGATATGCACAAAAGTGTAAAATCAAGCCCATAAACATTCCACTTTCAGCCTCGTTCAGGTTTAGCAATCCTAAGGGCAATTTCAAGTTATGCTGAACGGACACTAGTCATCTAGAAGGCTGTTATAACAGGATTTCTGGGCTGGGCCGCTGCACGTTGCTCCCTCTAATGGTCCCGGTCTGCGATGGTCTTGCAGGCTGGGACTGGGCTGATTTCTGGACCGGGTTGCCGCACGCATGCTGTTTGTTTGCGACTGCAGGAGCTGTTCTGCCAAGGCACAAAGAGCTTCCATTTCAGCCAAGACCATCAGCAGGCCGGGGTCATTAGAGGGAGCAACGTGCGGCAGCATACCACTGCAGGCAGCAGCGTATGCTGCTGCAGGAGGTCGATAGCTGATTGCAGCGCGGGCAGGTACAGCAGGAGCCGCGAGGTAGGGATAAAGGAGCGGCAAGAGTTCGAAGAGGAATGTGATCGGAGCCCAGGCGAGGCGTGTATTCAGGGCCCAGAAGAGCCGAGGGCCCAGGGGCAGCACGGGCCAGCCCACTCTGCGATATGTGTGAGCACTAGGTCTGTGCAGCAGAGCTGGTCTCCAGTCATCTTGGTTAATCCTTGCCACTGGACGAAGACCGAGCTCTGTCAAGCCCGTGTGGTGGCTGGGATGCAACGGGTTAAAAAAATCCCTGCACAGGCATCTTCTTCCCTTCAGGATGTAGTTCGAGATCCGGAATATCATTGAAACACCTGTGAACTCATCCATTTTCAGTCATCCTCGTTTCAAGGGACTGCCTATTATGATGATGATGATAACAGGATATATGTTTAAGTGATAAATTTCTAAATTTTCACATGCCCCACAGAGATTTAGGAGGTAATTTAAGCCTATCTCGTTGGGCGGGAAACCCATGGGATCGGGTGGAACACATGTTTTACACCCTGCCCAATAATCAGGTGGGTGTAAAACCAGTGTTGCACCCAATTCCATCAGTTTCCCGACTGGCGGGTTAGGTTAAAATCACCCCCTAGTTAATTTCTACAAACCCTGGCAAGTTGCATAAACAATTGCAAAATTCCTGCTAAATTTGGACAACCCATTACAAATGATCAATTATACAGATCTACTGCCACATGGGCATGGTGTGTAACTCTCTGTGTCATGGAGAATGTTAATTTGTAACTACGTGCTGTAAATGTTGCATTCAGAACTTTGTAACCTATTGCTAGTGAGCGAGCTATATGTTTCATCTGCTCATATAGTCTACCTTGGTTTATCTAATCCTCCCTGCCTATAAGTGTGATTTTTAGCATTTTTTTGAAGTGTTTGATAGTGGATCGCCAACTGTTTAAACAAGCTTCGTGCACAGCAATGTTAATCTGATTCCACCAAAACCTTGCACGACTCGCAGGAACGGTGCATGCAAATGAGACACCCTGCAACATTTTCCTGGCAAGATAAAAAAAACGTATAGAATCCAACTGAAATATCAAAGTAATGTTATTACTAAAATGCTTCCGATCAATTTCCCTCACTGGAAATACATTATTACAGCAACTATGCTGGGATCCAATACCATAATACTTGGATTTCACAATTAAAAGCATGATTGACACTGAATAATACAGTACACATGACATGGTGAAGGAATGTGTTTGACCAGCTAGTTACTTTCACAATATGCTAACCACAAGTCTATTAAAACAGAATACGTCTAGTTCTATGTGTTACTTTCTAATTGATAAACACTTCCTTTCTATCTGCAGATCAGTACCTGCCTAGGTTTGCTGGAAAGGATATGGTGCAGCAGAAGGGACTCCCCCTTAGTTTTCGGACTCCTGCATGTGCCCTACATTAAAACAGGCATCTCATAACTGCAGAGCTGTGGGGGTTTTTTCTGAACACTTTCAGCTTAATCCCAACTCGGTGCAAACTTTATGAAGGAACCATCCAGTCTGATAATGGACATTTTTTTTAACGTAATCTATTTTCTATGATTTTACTGTAGAATTCCTCCTTCAAGCAATGGCAAACTACTGTTATATTAAATTGGGGGATAGTTCTTCCCTGATGTCCCAGTTTTCTGACATGTAACATGGGTATGTTGTTTACCACATTTTGTACCTTTGACATTGAATTTGATAAGGAAAAACCTAGCAACCCAAATCAGAAACTAACATTGTATTTCTTAACATGATGCTATCTCATCTCATTTGACCATGTCACAATTCTCAGTCTGTCTGGAGAGCTCAGTGCTGATAATGCAGGTAGGATCCTTCAAGTGGCAGCAGAGGAAAAAGGGAACCAAAAGGAATGTCTGCACATAGGCCGAAGAAAGCTTAGAATAAGAAAAGGTAATTTGACTGAGCAAGCCGGTCTTTCCCACAAGCCACCTATGATCTGTTCCATCATGGTCTAAACCATGGTTTAGTCTCCTCAGGAAATGCAAAATTTCTCCTGCTCGCTTCCCCATCAAAGCAAACCAAGAAAATTTTTGAAGTATTTTCTAATAATGCCACTACTATTAAATCAATATGAAGCTATCATCATCATAGAAACATAGAAACATAGAAAATAGGTGCAGGAGTAGGCCATTCGGCCCTTCTAGCCTGCACCACCATTCAATGAGTTCATGGCTGAACATTCAACTTCAGTACCCCATTCCTGCTTTCTCGCCATACCCCTTGATCCCCCTAGCAGTAAGGACCTCATCTAACTCCTTTTTGAATGTATTTAGTGAATTGGCCTCAACAACTTTCTGTTCCTCGAATCGAGGATGGCTTGATTCCATGCCAAAAACTTCACAGGTGTTTCATTGAAGGACCCAATACTCTAGGTCCTGAACTAAATCCTGAAGGGTGGAAGATGCCTGTGCGTGGATTTTTTAACAAGTGGTGGCCATTGCATACCAACCACAACACGGGCTTGACAGAGCTAGGTCTTGGTCTAGAGGCAAGGGTTATCCAAGATGACTGGAGTCCAGCTCTGCTGCACAGACCTAGTGAGCACAGTGTGGGCTGCTATACTGTTGCTTGGTGCTTGCATGAATGAGATGAGCTCCTTTGTCACTAGGATGCATTATTTGTTCTTCACCGTTGCCTCCCTTGACGTGGCATATCTAAGGTTCCAGTAAGAAAGAAAGAATTAGCATTTTTATAGCAACTTTCAGGACTGCAGGAAAGTGCTTCACAGCCAATGAATTCATTTTCAAGTCTCGTCACTGTTGTAATGTAGGGAAATGCAGCAGCCAATTTGCATATACCCAGGTACCACAAACAGCGATGAGATAAATGACCAATTAAACTATTTTAGTAGCTGAGGGATAAGTGTTGGCTAGTGTTATGTATGCAAACCTCACCAATGTGTAAGACTTGCCACCAGGGGGCACACCTGTGGGAGACCTAAGGATCACCTGTGCACCCTGGGCAAGCAGGTATAAAAGTCAATCCACCATGCTGCTTCATCACTTTGGAGTTACATTAAAGAGACCAAGGTCACAATGGTTTGAGCTTACAATACAGCCTTGTGGAGTTATTCTGAACATAATAATTGACGACGAGTTACAGATCACGAACTTTCATGCGGTAATGGCTGCCGTTGGTATTCTTGAGAGATTTGTTGAGGGTGATGATTGGGAAGTCTTCATTGAGCGTCTCGACCAGTACTTCATGGCCAACGAGCTGGACATGGCTGAGATGGTGGTCAAGCGCAGGGTGATTCTCCTCACCGTATGTGGGTCTTCGATATATGGCCTCGTCAAAAATCTGCCGGTACCGGTCAGACCAACAGACAAAACTTACACAGAGTTGTGCACGCTGGTTCGGGAACACCTCAAGCCAAAGGAGAGCATCCTAATGGCCAGGTATCGCTTTTACATGCAGCATCACTCCAAAGGCCAGAACGTGGCGAGCTTTGTCGCCGACATAAGACGCCTTGCGGGACAGTGCGAATTTACTGGATCTTTGCGGGAAATGTTGGAGGCTTTTCCGTGCATGGAATTGGCCATGAAATCATTCTTCGCAAACTGCTGTCTGCCGAATCCCTAGATCTGAGCAAGCCATCATGAAAGCCCAGGCTTTCATATGCACGAGCAACAACACGAAACAGATATCTTCACAGCATCGAAGCTCACCGGCAAGTACTGTACATAAAATAATGCCTTCAGCAGGCAGAATTGTACATGGCAAGGCCTACACGACCGCAGAGGCCAGGTCTAGGGTGACTCAGAGGCAGCTGTGGGGTGTGAATGCGTATCCCTAACACAATGTTGACGCTGCGGGGGCAGTCATAGAGCCCATCAATGTCGATTCAAGTACCATGTGTGCAAGGGCTGTGGAACAATGGGGCACCTCCAGCGAATTTGCAGACATGTTGTGACTCACCACGTGGCAAAGTCAGCAGAGGACAACCGATCCAGCGAGGATCATGCTGAACGAGCAGGAGAGGCAACTCAACCTGAGGATGAAGAGAAAGTGTATGGGGTACACATCTTCACCACCAAAACCCCTCTTATAATGTTAAAAGTTAAACTTAACGGCATTCCAGTCTCCATGGAATTGGACAAGGGGCGAGTCAATCAACCATGAGCCAAAAGGCTTTTGAGAAACTGTGGGGCAACAAAGCACAGAGGCTAAAACTGAGCCTGATTCACACAACGCTGCGCACTTACACCAAAGAACTCACACCTGTTATCAGCAGTGCAGCAGTGAAAGTATCGTACGATGGAATGGTGCATGATTTATCACTATGGATTGTATCAGGCAATAGCCCAACGCTGTTCGACAGAAGCTGGCTAGGAAAGATCCGATGGAACTGGGATGATATCAAAGCACTGTCTTCACCTCGTGCGCTCAGGTGCTAAACAAATTCCAGGCGTTATTTGAGCCAGGCATCGGCAACTTCACAGGGACCAAGGTGCAGATCCATCTTGTTCCTGGGGCACGGCCCGTTCATCACAAGTCCCGAGTAGTCCCATATATGATGCGAGAGAAAGTCGAGATCGAGCTGGACAGACTTCAACGAGAGGGAATCATATCGTCAGTCGAGTTCAATGAGTGGGCCAGTCCAATCGTGCTGGTGCTAAAGAGCGATGGGACGGTCAGAATCGACGGGGACTACAAGGTAACGATCAACCAAGTCTCGTTACCCAGTACCTAAAGCGAAGGACCTATTCGCAAAGCTAGCAGGGGAAAGTCGTTCACCAAGCTATATCTAACCTCTGCTTACATGACAGAGGAGCTGGCTGAACCGTCAAAGAAATTGACGTGCATCAACACTCACAAAAGACTGTTCGTGTACCACAGATGCCCCTTTGGGATTCGCTCGGCTGTGGCCATCTTCCAGAGGAACATGGAGAGTTTGCTGAAATCGGTTCCATGCACCGTGGTGTTCCAAGACGACATCTTGATCACTGGTCGCAACACCACTGAACACTTGAACAGCCTGGAAGAGGTTAGAAAGCAACTGGACAGAGTGGGACTCAGGCTGAAATGCTCCAAGTGTGTTTTCCTGGCGCCAGAGGTCGAATTTCTGGAGAGAAAGATTGCGGCAGACGGCATCAGACCCACGAACTCCAAGACAGAGGAGAATCAAGAATGCACCCAGACCACAGAATGTGATGGAACTGTGTTCGTTCCTGGTACTCCTCAACTATTTTGGTAACTTTCTACCAGGGTTGAGCACTTTGCTGTAACCCTTGCATTTATTGCTACACAAGGGTTTGGGGTAAATCTCAAGAGACAGCCTTTAATAAGGCCAGAAACCTGCTATGCTCTAACAAGTTACTTGTATTGTATGACCCATATAAATGTTTAGTACTAGCTTGTGATACGTCGTCGTACGGGGTCGGTTGTGTGTTACAGCAAGCCAATGTGTCAGGCAAACTGCAACCGGTTGCATATGCGTCCAGAAGTTTATTCAAGGCTGAAAGAGCCTACAGTATGATTGAGAAAGAAGATTAGCATGTATATACGGGGTTAAGAAAATGCACCAATACCTATTTGGTCTCCGGTTCGAGCTCGAAACCGACCACAAACCGTTTACTTCACTGCTCTCAGAAAGCAAAGGTATCAACACCAATGCTTCGTCCTGCATCCAAAGATGGGCACTAACATTATCTACATATAACTATGTAATCCGCCACAGACCAGGCACTGAGAACTGTGCTGATGCCCTCAGTCGGCTACCATTGCCCACCACCAGGGTGAAAATGGCGCAACCTGCAGACTTGCTTCTGGTAATGGATGCTTTTGAGAGCGAGGGGTCACCCATCACGGCTCGCCAGATCAGGACCTGGACCAGCCAAGACCCTGTGCTATCACTAGTAAAAAGCTGCATCCTTAATGGGAGCTGGTCGACGGTTCCCAGGGAAATGCAAGATGAAATTAAGCCGTTCTACCGATGCAAGAATGAATAGTCCATCCAATCGGATTGTCTCCTATGGGAGAATCATGTGGTTTTGCCAAAAAAAGGCAGGGAAACGTTTATACCCGAGCTACACAGTACCCACCCAGGCATAGTCATGATGAAGGCTATCACCAGGTCACACGTTTGGTGGCCCGGCATTGAGTCCGAATTGGATTCATGCATACACCAATGCAACACTTGCTCACAGTTGAGCAACGCACCCAGGGAGGCCCCACTGAGCCTGTGGTCATGGCTCTCCAAACTGTGATCCAGGGTCCACAAAGATTTTGCTTGCCCTTTTTTAGGAAAGATGTTTCTAGTAGCAGTGGACACTTACTCTAAATGGATTGAGTGTATAATATTGTCATCATGTACATCCACTGCCACCATTGAAAGCCTCAGGGCCATGTTCGCCACCCATGATTTGCCCGACGTCCTTGTTAGTGACAATGGACCGTGTTTCACCAGCTCGGAATTCAACAAGTTCATGACCCACAATGGCATTAAGCATGTCAGGTCTGCCACATTTAAGCCCGCATCCAATGGTCAAGCGGAATGGGCAGTCCAAACCATCAAGCAGAGCTTGAAACGGGTAACGGACGGCTCCTTGCAGACCCGCTTATCTCGGGTCCTGCTCAGCTACAGGACGCGCCCCCACTCACTCACCGGGGTTCCCTCTGCAAAATTGTTAATGAAGAGAGCACTCAAAACCAGGCTCTCCTTAGTCCATCTGGATCTCAATGATCACGTAGAAACCCAGCAGCACCACTTAATATGTACCACGATCGTGCGGCTTTATCGCGTGACACTGAGGTTAATGATCCTCTTTTTTCTCAATTACGGTCATGGTTCCAAATGGATTGCTGGCAGTGTTTTAGCCAAGGAGGGGAATAGAGTGTTTGTTGTTAAACTGTTGAATGGGCAAACGTGCAGAAAGCACTTGGATCAGACCAAACTGCGATTCACTGACAACCAAGAACAGTTTGAAGAAGACTTTACCATTTATGATCCACCAACACACACCCAACCAGCAACCAACCTCGCTGTCAACCACGAGGATGAACTCACCATGCCCGACAGTCCGATCAGACCAGCCGCGCTGCAGTGCAGCAATGATCCAACCAACTCACCCATGCCAGGACTTCAACTCAGGCGATCGACCCGGGAACGCAGATCGCCAGATCGCCTCAACCTGTAAATAACTTGTACATAAGACTTTGGGAGGGAGAGTGATGTTATGTATGCAAACCTCACCAATGTGTAAGACTTGCCACTGGAGGCACACCTGTGGGAGACCTAAAGGTCACCTGTGCACCCTGGGCAAGCAGGTATAAAAGGTAATCCAACATGCTGCTTCCTCACTTTGGAGTTACATTAAAGAGACCAAGGTCACAATGGTTTGAGCATACAACACAGTCTTGTGGAGTTATTCTGAACATAATAGCTAGGACATCAGTGAGAATTCCCCAGCTCTGCTTTGAAAAGTACCATGGGTTCTTCTTTGTCAAGCCAAGAGGTAAGAGGTACCTAGGGTAAATGTCTCATTTGATAGATAGCACCTCCAACAGTGCCGTACTCCTTCAGTACTGCACTGCACCAAGATAGGTACTCAAGAGTGGAGCTTGAAACCATGATCTTCGGACTGAAAGGCAAGAGTGCTAACACTGAGCCAAGTAGAGCAGTGTGAGAACCTGGGAGCTGGTTGTTTTGAACTTTGGAAGGAGCACCCGGGCTGCAAAGTTCTGGATTAGCTGGCATTTGTGAAAGGTGGAGGCAGAGAGACTGAACAAACTTTCAGGTGTTGAAGGTGTTGGTGAGGATTTTAACAGTGGAGAGGGTTAGGTAGGCTTGGGAGCAGGCAGTGCGGCAGAGGTAGCAGATGATGGTCTTGGCAATGGGCTGGCAGAAATCTCAACTCAACCATCATTGGGAGGCAGTCTGAGAGTACAGTAACAGCCCTGGAGTCAGTGATGATGACAGAGTTAGAATTGGGTGGCTTCAGTAAAAATATGGAAGCTGACTCAATGCTTGTGGGTAATTTTGTACATATGGATGATAAATAGGAGAAGAACCATGCTGGAGACATCCGGCTCAACAGAAGTGACCACACTTGAACTCAAACTGAAACAATTTAAAGTGGAAACTATCTCTTAAAAGCAGGAAGCTTTGAACCTCCCTTACTGCCGTTTCAGTAATGCTTCCAGGAACTTTTGTTTGCCAGTCATATGTACAATCACCATCACAATAATGGTAAGGACACCGGAGCATTGCTACATACATGCCCCACCCACTGGCTTGCTCTGCCTAAACAATACCCTGCCCACACACGTGCCCTGCCCATACAATACCCTGCCCACACACATGCCCTGCCCATACACTACCCTGCTCACACACATGCCCTGCCCATACAATACCCTGCCCACACACAAACACTGTCCATACAATACCCTGCCCACACACAAACACTGTCCATACAATACCCTGCCCACACACATGCCCTGCCCATACACTACCCTGCTCACACACATGCCCTGCCCATACAATACCCTGCCCACACACAAACACTGTCCATACAATACCCTGCCCACACACAAACACTGTCCATACAATACCCTGCCCACACACATGCCCTGCCCATACACACTACCCTGCCCACACACATGCCCTGCCCATACACACTACCCTGCCCACACACAAACACTGCCCATACACTACCCTGCCCACACACAAACACTGTCCATACACTATCCTGCCCACACACAAACACTGTCCATACACTACCAGGCCCACACACATGCCCTGCCCATACACTACCCTGCCCACACACAAACACTGCCCATACACTACCCTGCCCACACACAAACACTGTCCATACACTACCCTGCCCACACATAAACACTGTCCATACACTACCCTGCCCACACACAAACACTGTCCATACACTACCCTGCCCACACACAAACACTGTCCATACACTACCCTGCCCACGCACAAACACTGCCCATATACTACCCTGCCCACACACAAACACTGTCCATACACTATCCTGCTCACACACATGCCCTGCCCATACACTACCCTGCCCACACACAAACACTGTCCATACACTACCCTGCCCACACACAAACACTGTCCATACACTACTCTGCCCACACACATGCCCTGCCCATATAGACTACCCTGCCCACACAAAAACACTGCCCATACACTGCCACAGCCACATCCATGCCCTACCCAAACATGAACCCCACTCATATAATGCCCTCTGTTTCTACTCTCTTCCACTTGTTTTTCATGCTCTCATTCATTTCCTTTTCTTTCTTCTCATCTTCTCACTTTCATCTCTCCCTTCACTTTTCTTAATTTTCTCTTCCTACTTTTCACTTTTCTCCCTTTTGTCCCAAAATAGCAATGCTCTTTTCTCTATCACATTAGAGGTGTTGCAAGGGAATGAGCAGGGCACCTTCGACAGCCACATGGCCAGTCAATCAGCCAGAGAACAGAGACTTTATTTTGCAGTAGGGGAACGAGCCTTTGAAAAGAGCAGGGACAGAGGGATTCCGAAATCAGCAGTGGGTCATCTTGCTTCTCATCTGAGGTCCAATCTGAGGCAGCATAATCAGCAGCCATCCTGATCTGGTAAAAAGTAACCTCTAAACTGTACAAAGCAGCCTCTCAGCAAAAGTACTGTGAAGAAATCCTTTCCCTAGCAGGTAAGAAAGCAGCTGTGAGTACTGAGTATTTATTGGCATTTTGCCCTCTCAGTTACTATTCTGCACTCACCTTGATTACACTGGCAAGTTTCAGGAAGCCTGGGAAACCCGTGGAGCCAACGTTAAACTGAAAACAGTATGGGCTAGAACCTTCACTTTTGAGCATATCGCCCAAAAATGGGCGTTATTTCCGGCGTGGGCGGTAAAAAAGCATTTTCACCTTGTTTACATTTTTGAAAATGGGCGTTACCGTGAGCGATATCAAATGGGCGGTAACGTTAAATTTTTTTGACTTTCTGTCGTAAAGTGTGGCCGTCCTTAGCAATGGCATGGCAACGCTCGATTCCCGTGATTTTGGAGGTCAAGGGTCACCATGACATGTGCAGAAGAGGAGACAGAGAGAGAGAGGGAGCTCAGAGGGCCTGAAGGTGTGGCTGGGTGTGGTGTGGCTGCTTTGGGAGGAAGGAGGGAGACTTTAGAGCTTCACAGCAAGTAGGCAAACAAAAAGTAGCTGTTAATAGCCACATATTTGACCGAATTTGGCCTATAATGGAGGGAGAGGAGGAGGCATCACAGCACGCTGAGGAGACTGACACTGGAGAGAGCAGTGAGGTGGGAGAGGAGCACATTGGAGGCCGCAAAAGAGCCAGGAGGTTCTCGGATGAGGCAAATGCAGGAGGTCAAGTTACGCTAGGGTGATTTGACACGGAGGGCATGGGAAGCCCAACCGAAAGGCCTACCAGAGGAGATGGACCGAAATAGCAGAGGTGGTCTCGTCGATGATCAACAAGGTGCGTGAGGGCAACCAATGTCGCAAACAATGGAGCGACCTTGTGGGATCCGCAAGAGTAAGTATTGCATCGATTTACATGTACTTATGTATTTATACAATTTGAGTGACTATCAGCAGATGTGAGGTCTTGCACTTTTACCGGGAATGTTTTACTCAAAGCCTGCGGTCACGGTGTATGTCTTTTGGTAACGAATCATAATAATCATAATAATCATGATTACATCTGTCGGTTATGTGTTGTATCAGTCTCTGTGACAGTACCTAGCAATGATATCACGCAATGATCTCATGCCATGTCGTTCTGTCACCTTTTACAGAAGAAGCTATCGACGATGAGGTCCATGCAGAGGCGAACGAGTGGGGGGCCACCAGTCCCCAGTGACATCACTGACATGGAGGAGCGAGTGCTAGCATTCGTGGGGAAGCACCCTCGGACAGCCACGGGCGCATTTGCAGACCCTGAAGTGATGCCACGTGAGTAAAGTTTACACTATTGCATGATGTAAAGTCAATAGATGCCACACCAACTCATATCCAACCAATCAAATATGACAGATGATTTTTAGAAGTGTCATAGAAATAATGCTGGCCTAATGAAAATCATCACAATGCACAATGTGTTGATGGTCATGAAATGTGATGATTTTGAAAGCGGTGGTGCTTTTGCCGTGCATATGCTGTGTGTAGCGCTGGACTCACCTTGTCACCCTAGCACCCCCTTCTCCTCTAACAACCACATTTGTGTATTGCAGCTGATCCAGCAGCGCTGCCCCAGGTAAGGCCACAGAGGCCAGAAGGTGGGGGCGTGGGGCAGAAGTCGGCGGACGATCCTACTACATCTGGTGCTGAGGAGCTCCGATTGTCGCCCGTCAATCCGCTGGGTCTGTTCTCAATGGATGAGAGCGCGGACTTCGAAGAACCTGCATCACCATGCTCCAGAACCCATTCCACCCCAAGGCCATCTATTGTCCTCCGGTTATTCCTACCTCCATTCTGGAGGTGCCGGCCCCAAGCTCCTCTCCACAGGGCACCCCATTTGTCCCCAGGATGGCGCCGAACCCGTGGAGGCCTAGTGGACGCGGCACGTCTGTTCCACAGGTGCGACATGACAGCGGAGAGATGGTTCAGTTGTCCAGGAGGACTGTAGACATTGGTGACCAGCTCATCAAAGTTTTGGGGGGCATATCCCGACACCTGACCACCATGACCGAGTACATTCCGCGCATGGTGGAGTCCCTGGATGCGATAGCCAGGAACACTGCTGCCACAGCCCTCCCAGTGGTCCCAGAGTGCGGCACTCCACCCCTAGGTTCCGCACCATCACTGTGAACGACAGATGAGAGCAAGGACCAAGATCCTGCTTCTGCATCAGAGAATGTTGCCCCCTCAGCACCCCCCGCTCCCGTACCCGTGCCCCCAATGAGGCACTGTGAGGAGCTCCTTGGCCAGGCGCCCTGGAGCGAGGAGGGGAAGGGGTAGAGGTGGGGAGAAGAAGGAGAGGGGGGAAGGAAAGTGAAGTCCATCTGCGAGGTGATGGCTGTGTTATATTTCCATCTGGGTGTATGCAATTTGTTGCAAAGTATGGGGGCTGGGGACCAAGCTCCTGCCTTGTCTTTGTATTCTATGTTGCTGGATATGTTGAACATGTGATTGATGTCAATGGTGGAAAAAGTGTGGTGTGGGCGGGGTTGGGTGTTATTGGCTGTGCTACTTATGATTTCAGACCAATGTTGGTATTAAACTTTTGTTATTGAACATAACCTTGTTGCGCATTGTCTCAGATAGCTGGACCATTACACACTGGTGATTCCTTACCAGTTAAATACAACTTAACATCAATCAACCTAAACTTTAACTGGCACCAAGGTTATGGGCACCATTGATGTCTGAACTACACACACAGCAGTGTGTCAGTGTTGTCATTCACATCAGTGCTCTTTCAGTCAAATCAGGTCTTCATGTAAGAATGGGATTTAACAAATGCCAGGCACACCACTGGCGTTCGTTCCGTTTAGTTCCACTTTTTGTGGGTGTTTTTTTGAGCGAGCGATATTGTGGGCGATATGTGTGCGAGGTGATGAAATTGAAGATGGGCAATCTCCATGGCTGCTAGTTTGGGTAAATAAGCTCTTTGCGACAAAAAACAGTGGGCGGGCGTTAATATTGAATCTCGGCGTTAATTCCGTTCGGAAAGTAACGCTGAGCAATATTATGGGCGTTGAATTCACCCATTTTGCTGATTCCACCCAAAGAAAGTGGGCGGACGGTGATATTTTTTCTCGCCGTTAAGCCCATTGGGAAAATAACGCTAGCCAATAAATCTCCTAAAAAAGCCCGTCAGGTTCCATTTTGTGCCAGAATGGGCAATATCTGGGCGTTATACATCATTTCAGCGTTAAAATGGGCGTTAAGTGGGCTTTAAGCAGGCAAAAAAAGTCGAGGTTCTAGCCCTATGTCCATATCGCTTTAATTGAGCGATTAGCATATGGAAATTGGCAACACACCTCTCCCATGGAAGTTGCGCAGCCTAACACACTCAAGTCAAATGGGGAAATCAGTGGGTTGGATCTGGCTTCCCGACATGCTGTTAATTTAATCGGTTTTAATTCCCCACCCGCACCCAAACCCACGTGCTCTTCAAGAGTAAAATTAAGCCCAATGATACCCATTTAAAAGGCTAAGTTCTCCTTTTATATATTCACGTTCCATACTGCAGTCCCCAGTGACATACCACCCAGACTGATAGCACCTGTGAGTGGTGAGGCCAAGCAAGAGCCTTGCCACTCAGAAGCTGGGCCTTCCATACGCCAAGCTTCTCCAGGGGGTTCAATGGCATCTCCACTGTCTCTCCCCCAACAACAGCAACACTCTGCGAGCCTTGCTGCACACCGTCTTGGTCCCAAAGCCGTTAGGGGCAAGAAACCAGGGTGGGGTTAAGATCATTGGGGGGAAAGGTGGCTCCAGTTAAAAGATGTTCGGTGCAGGGGTTGTTGTTGTTTTGTTGTTGTTTTGCTGTACTTTTCCTGTTTTTGTTATTTTGCACAAATTTTAAAAGTTTTACAAATTGTGTTCAAGTTCAACATTTATTTAAGTTTCAAAATTAAAGTTTACAAAGTTTCAAGAACGTACACGTTTCATAAATTTACAATTGCTTAATGAATTCTTTTGTTCACCTTAACCATTCTTGTGCAGTGTCTCATTTGTAGAATAAGAGGGGAATAGTCAACATGGTGGGATAGAGTGGGCAGATGCAGAGAGCAAAATGCACAAGAAACCCCCCCTGTGTTTGGGCTCATTCGAAAGGAAATTTAATTTGGGACTATCTACCGAAAAGTTTGGAACTCGAAAGTGCTTATGGAGAAACAACGAACTTTAATAGAATTATGAACTTTTACAAGACAAATTCAAGCCTGTGGGCAGACCTAGGGAACAAAAGAAACCCACTTGATTATTGGAACTGTCTGGGTGTGAGCTCTGAGTTAACCTGTCTGGAAGAATGAGTATTTGAAAATCCTTTGCCACAAGAGACATTACCATCACAATATCACCCGGAGATAGCTCCTCATCAACATGGGTCTGGACAAACCATTTCAGCATATACACCACAAAGAGGCCCAATCCAGCCTGTATACGAAAGACTAAGCACAAAAGGACATTGCAATTACCAAATTAATATTTCCATCAGGAAACAGTTTTTTGAACATCAATCCACCCAAGACATATCAACTTTAACGAGCCCGACAAAATGTTACAAAGAAGAACCAAGCCCGCCAAAATTATACAAAGGATTTTGAACAGATTGGGTGGCAAGATTAGAACACTGAAATAGTATAACTGGCCACTGTTTTCAACAGAGGTTAGAGAGAGGAGAGAGAGGAGAGAGGAGAGAGAGAGGAGAGAGAGGAGAGAGAGGGGAGAGAGGTGGTTGCTACTACCTCATCAAGACCAGGAGAGAAACCAACATGACAATGGTAAACTAACTTCTCCAGCCTCGAAGTCTTGAAGTTCTGAAGGAAGGAAGAACATCACCATCTACCATTAACTATCAAAAGGATTGGTAAGCATAAGTCCCAGTCTGCCCTGGAGTCTAACCTAGCTAGAATTAGATATTGGGAGGTGGGAGGTATAATTTTACTGCAACTTCCTTTGAATATGCAGTGTATGGTACTTTATTAGTGATTGTAAGTTTGACCTTGTACCTTTCCTTGTATTGTGATTTATTAGAGTGATTGTAAGTTTGGCCGTGTATTTTCTTACTTGAGTAATAAGCTTGTATTACAAAGTTCTTTGCATCAAAACAGTGTCCTCTGCACTTTTGCCACATCCTCCAAATAAATCCAGAGTACAGAACCCAAGGGAGGGGGAGCGATTCAAAATCGCTCAAGTTGGTCAGAAGGGAACCTGACCCCCTCATAAAGACCACACAAACCCCCCATTATAAAATGGCGACCGCGGCAGGACTCTGGTACACGGGGTGTGATGTGGAAAGTGCTGGTTTGGGGCAAAGAACCAAAATGGAAGAGAGGATTTCCTCCTATGTGTATAAGAAAGTGAATGTAACTAAGGAATGGGTTCTTAGTCTATTGCGCACTGAGCGTCCGGCTGACGCTGCAGCCCAGTGGACAGCAAGTAAAGATCACAAAGAAGCAGTAGAGAAAGCAATTTGATTGGTCTGTCTACAGCGACAGGTCCAACTGCCAGACAGAATGAATGAAACATTTCAGGCAGAATTATGGGAATGCGCAGAGAGCTACCAGGAAAGGGTTATGTCAGAAGAAAGATTATCATAGCCCTAAGCTGGTGGGGAGTGTGGGGGACCACAAACTGACTTTCCAGGGGCCCTGGACCCCTGCCAAGGGTGGACGGGCCAAACTTCTGTTGCCGGACCGGGCATATTGGCCCTGGAAGTAAGCTAAAACAGGAAAGGACCCAAATAATGGAAAGGTTTAAAAACAGTCAGGACTATTTTCAATGTCAGGTTACCGAGGCCAAAAGTATTGAAAAGTCACTGAGGAAGGAAAGCACTCGCCTTACCTTACAAGTAAAAGATTAAAAGATGTGCAAGCAGCGTATAAAGTAACTAGCACTAATGGGTTTGAATCGGGAGACCACGGTCCCTGCCAGCAACAAATTAAAAGTTTAACCCTTGCTCTGTCCAAGGCAACAGGCATGGTGTGCCTAATAAGCCCGGGTACACCCCAGATAAACCTGGAAGAGAAGGAGGAAACTACCTGGCCACTACCTGTGGCACCGGTGACTACACAGGTTCAGCAGCAGGAGGGGCAAATCAGTTGCAGGGCGGACAGGGATAGTGAACCACCACTACCTGTAGCACCGAGTTTCAGCTCGGCTTGGCCTCAGGGAGGAGAGAGAGGCGAGCCAGAACAGAGAGAGCCAGAACCAGGGCCAATATGCCCGGTCCGGCAACAGAAGTTTGGCCCGTCCACCCTTGGCAGGGGTCCAGGGCCCCTGGAAAGTCAGTTTGTGGTCCCCCACACTCCCCACCAGCTTAGGGCTATGATAAGCCACCTGGGAAAGCTAACTCCAAAGGGAGGCCCCTTGGTTCACTTTGTGGAAGTGGAACAGGCAGGGGATATTAATGGGTGCAATGATGCAGAAATGGCAAAGATGCTTCTCCTATCCCTGGACAGCAAGCTGTACCAGTCCCTCTCTACTTAGAGCAAAAGAGGACAGAAAATACTTGCTGCCGTCCAGAAAGACATTTTAGAAGCTATGGGCTGCAATGACGGGAGTCCCTTCTCCAGAGTGGAGAAAACGTTGCAGCTCACAGGAGAAACCCCACAGGCTTTCGCAGACCGACTGTGGCCGGTGTACAAAAGTACTTGTAGTGGGGACATCGAGAGGGATCACTTAAACCCGGACGAATTAGCACACTGGCTCCGAAGCCTAGCAGCTAACAGTTTACCCAGAATAAGAACCAAGGCTGAGGCCTGGTTCGACCCCAGAGATCCCCAAGCCACAGAACAGGGAGTGCGCAGGCAGCTGACGCTAGCTTACAGAAACGGCAGAGGGACAGAAGAGCACCCACAAAAGAGAAGGGTTCATGAAATCCGACCGAACCAAGACAAGAGGGAATGGCGCCACGAGGGGGGCAACTCCTCCGGTATAAAACGTACCTGCTTCGGGTGTGGAAAGAGTGGGCACTGGAGAAGGGATTGTAAAAATCCTTGGAAGAATAGCGCAGGAAAGAATTCTCCAGCCCCTGCCCAAAAGACCGAGACAGATAAGCCAGTCCCTCCCCACTCATTTGAGATCTTTTTAACTGCGCTCCGAGCCATGTTAGATGGCCCTGGGAAGGTAGCCACCGCCACCGGTACCGAAATCCCATCTGCCCCCTCCCAACCAAAACCGTGACGAGGACAGGCGCAGCCTGTCCACCTGTGCTCCCTCGAGTAAGAAGCGTGGGGGAGACTGACCGTTCAGATGGAAGTGGAAAAGGTGAAATGGACTTACCTGCTGGACACCGGTGCCTCAAGCACCCTTGTCTATGCAGCTAACCCCGCCGCCTCACCTCTGTCTAACGGGGTCCCCTACAGCTTGGTGGGTTTCACAGGCACTGAACAGACTGGCTCATTCTCCGTTCCGCTCTCCATTCATTTAGGTACACTCCACACTAAGTGGACTTGTGTCCTGATGAAGTGGGAGCAGAAAGGGAGAGGGATCCTGGGGGCTAACTTCATCCTAGGCCACGGGATCCTAGTGGATTTAAGAAACCACTGTCTTTGGGGTTCAGTGTGTATGGGACAGGAGAGTGAGGTGATGATTATCCCAGGAAAACAGGGAAAAGGGACGGTGTGCACCATGAAACCAAAGGAGGGTTACGACCTTGAATCACTGGTCAGTAACACCCCTGTAGAATATCAAGAGTATGTAAGAAAAAACCTTGCAGCTTTTGCCACTCACAAACACGACTGCGGGAGAATAAATGGGGTCGAGGTTAGCATAGATGTGAACCCCATGACCCGACCACAGAAATAGTACAACTTCCCCAGGGAGGCGGAGGCAGACATGGAAACAGCCTTGGGTTCTCTGGTTAAACAGGGGGTATTGAGACCAATAGCTACCCATGTGAACTCTCCATTATGGCCAGTTAAGAAACCGAACAACTCCTGGAGAGCCATGGTGGACTATCGAGTACTCAACCACACCATCCCCGCCTGTGCACCCACCGTTGCTGCTGACACCAACCTCATTGGAAGTATCCCAGCCTCCGCGACCACCTTCACGGTGCTGGATATTTCCAACGGGTTCTGGTCCATACCTTTAAGAAGGGAAGATCAGTACAAGTTTGCTTTTACCTTTAAAGGACAGCAATACACTTGGAACTGTCTCCCTCAGGGCTTCCACAACAGCCCCAGTATTTTCCATCAGTGTATGGCCAACTGTTTAAAGAGTTTCAGCAGACCCCAGCAATTAGTACAGTATCTAGATGACCTGCTCCTGTTCACCGATGAGGGGGAGGAGCATGGCCCACTGCTGGCTGAACTGCTGGAGCTGCTGAAAGAAGAAGGATTTAAAGTAAACCCCAAGAAGGCACAGATCGGCCTGAAGGAAGTAAAATTCCTGGGACTGGCTGTGCGCGCTGGGGAAAGAGCCATTGACAAAGCTAGAAGGGAAGCAGTGCAGAAGTTACCCGCCCCCAACACAGTTGTCATGTATTCAACCAGCATTGTAACCCATGTATAAACTGATCTAAGTTGTACACCGTGAGAACACTGACCACTAGGTGGGAGACACTCCTAACCTGGACCTTCAGGTATAAAAGGGGAAGCTCCACCCACCTTCATCACTTGAGTGCTAAGGAATAAAGGACAGGTCACAGACTGACCTTCTCTCAAGCATGGGCCTCGTGTGCATTTATACTGTGTAGTAAGGACGAATCAACAGTAACAGGAGTAAGATCTTTTCTAGGGCTAACCCTAGGGTACTGCAGAGATTCCATTGAGGACTATGCAGCCACAGCACCTCTCTGCTCTGACTCCTACACAAGGAAGTGGAGTGGGAATGGGACAAAAGTTGCGAGGCAGCATTTATCCAACTCAAGAAAGACCTGCAGACCGCGCCAGCTCTAGTGGCCATAGATGGGGGTAAAAAGTTTTCCCTGGAGGTACCAGCCAGTGTGGACAGCCTGAGCGCAGTACTGCTCCAAGAGCGGCATGGCCGGCTGAGACCAGTGGTCTACTCCTCCAGGATACTCACGGATGTGGAGAAGGGATACTCCAACTGTGAGCGGCACCTCCTAGCCACTCACTGGGCTATGAAAAGATCACTGATCTTTACAGGGGGTCCCCTATCACACTCCTTACCCACCATACGCCCACCCAAATGCTCCTGGATGGGAGAATCAAGGACGGGACAGTGAGCAGTGTCCGCATTGTTCGCTGGACCCTGCTCCTCTCTCAAATGGACCTAAGGGTAAAGGGTCTCTGCGAGCCAAGACTCGCAGCCAACATGATTTATCCAGGGATAGCCCACTAGTGTTCTGTCGAAGGGTATGGGAAATTAACATGGGCTTTCGGACTGGTTTACACCCTACAGGCCGAAAGATCTATGTGGATGGATCAAGCATGGTATTTGCGGGTGAACAACTCACAGGCTGCGGAGTTTATGACCCTGAGGCAGGCATTGCCCTGGCGATTAAACTCCCCAATACTATGAGCGCCCAGCACGCTGAACTGTCTGCAGTGCTGTACGTAGTCACACACCCCGAAGAATTCGTTACCCCATACACGATTTGCTCGGACAGTATTTTCACATGCAATTCGTGTACGGAGTACCTGGCTATCTGGTCTCACCGCGCATACACATCCGCAGACGGGAGACCCCTGGCAATTAAGCCCCTACTAGAAAAGATCATGAAAGCAGTAGGGGAGGAAGGGAATATCTATATACATAAAGTGAAGGCACATTCTACCACAGAACCCCATTGCGAGGGAAACCAGCAGTCTGACGCGTTAGCCAAGCAAGGGGCCCGCACGGGCAAGCTCTGGGATCCGCAGAACCCAGGACCCATAGCAGCAGTCAGGGGCAGGATAGGGACGCAGAAAAGGCAGGGGTAGCTTTGCCCCCAGACCTAAAAATGGTCCAGACCCAAGACCCCATCCTCAAAACTGTCCTGAACATGCTAGTTAAAGGGGAAAGGATCGACGGCCCGTACAGCACCGCAGCAATTGCCATTAAAGGAGGCATGCTGTTCAGGGGGGAGCAATGGGTAGTACCGCAACAGGACCGGAGAGAATTCCTCCAGCTGGCTCACGAGGGTCCAGGAGCAGGACATCCCGGACCTGAGACCACTTGGCAACAAGTGGAACAGGCAGGGTGGTGGCCAGGACTCAGGGAAGACGTCCGCGAGTTCTGTGCTAGCTGTCTTGTGTGCGCGGCCAACAACCCCGACCCCCAGAAAAGAAAGGTGTCTATGGGACATTTCAGGAGGGGAGAGGGACCCTGGCAGTCGATCCAGATCAATTACATCGGGCCCCTACTCACTGCCCAGGGAGGTTACAAGCACTGCCTAGTATTAGTGGATGTATTCATCAAATGGGTGGAAGCCTTCCCATGCCGTCAGCCACTGCCCTGGGAACAGCTGGGATCCAGGTCAGAGAAGTGTTCTCCCAATGGGGACTACCACAATACGTGGAGTCCGACCAAGGGAGTCATTTCACCGGGCAGGTGATGCAGGAGACCCTTAAGGTACTCGGCATCAAAGGGAAATGGCATGTCGCCCACAACCCGTAGTCATCCGGGCCTGTGGAGCGTTTAAACCGTACTATCAAAGAAAGGCTGCGCAAAGAGACAGGGGACTCACTCAAAGGGTGGGAAGAGGTCCTACCTCTAGTCCACATGGGGATCCAGGCCAGCCAGTCAAAGAGCACGGGGTACTCCCCATACGAGCAAATGACCAGCAGAGCCATGCGAACCCCCACCCATGTGTTAGCCCCGGTACTCACGGAAGGTCAGCTTAGGGAAGCGAGCCAGGACAGCTTTGTCAGGAACCTGTTTGAACACCTTAAACAGATTCACTGGTAACAACATGGGAAAACAACATCGGAGCAACTGACTGCTGCTGGAGCCCCGCAAACACCACGAGTGGGAGATAGGGGACCAGGTTATGGTGAGAAACTACGCTAGAGTAGGGGTCTTTGCGGCACTGTACATGGGACTGTACCACATTGTCGACAAGGCAAGCCCCATGGTCTATGCCATAAAACTACCCCGCCGTACAAAGCGGTTCCACATAAATCAGTGCAAACTTTTCAACCCAGGGGCAGCAGCTAAACGTAAGGGACAGCCAAAAACTGTAAACCGTACTAAAGACAGGGATGCCCAGCCAGCAGCCTCCGACTGTGGAATTCCCACAGGGGACGTGGTAGACCCACAGACTGTACCTAGAGGGGCGGAGAACTGTGTTACCGGAGGAGCTGTCCCCCCAATCATTTGGGACTCGGACCCACCCCCAGCAACCGGAGCCTTAAGAAGGATTCCCCGCACACCATGGTCAAAGACACCGTGGTTACCAGCGCTCCAATTTGAATGGTTCAGCCCCGGGAAAGGGACCAGCCGCAAAAGGGCACCTAAGGTCAGAGACCAGCCCGCGAGCAGGGACACCCAGCCGGTAGCCTTGGGCAACGAGGGACCCCCAGAAGAGATAGTGGTGGACCAGCCACAAAGTGAGAGTCCCCAGCCCGTAGCCCTCAGCCAGGCAGAGCTCCCAGGGGAAGAAAGGAACCAGACAGCCATCCCCAAAGGAGCGGTGTGCTGCAGCACCGGAGGGGATGTTCCCCCGATAGTGTGGGACTTGAACCCACCTCTGGTCAGGGTACTTACGGTTAGGCAGTGCAGACCGATCTCGCTGGACACCCAGCCGGAGAAGAAGAAAGAAAGAAGGCAGGAATTAACCTGGCCACCCGGAGACGGGTGGCAGATGTACATATATAGAGATGTGAATTTAAGGATGTTTAGCAATATGAATTTAAGTATGCTTAGTGAATAAGTTTAGAATAGTGTAAGATTTATCTGTGTAATGATTAAGTATATATGTATAAGTAACTGGGGTAACGAAAAGAATCTACCTGTGCAGCTGTTAAAAGAAGCACAGGCCAGGTAATCCCCGGGAGTAAGAAGAATCTACCGGTATAGCTATTAAGGAAGCACCGGTAAGATAACAAGCAGAACGACTGCGAGATAAAAGTAAAAGCAGACATCAGTCCACAAGGAACTGAATAACAGCCAGTCAATTAAAGACTATGAGCCCAACTTGGAACTCAGTCATCTTTGTCAAGCAGAGAGCTATCTCAGGGCTAGACAATCTGTTTCATGTGCCCCTACAGGAAAGAGGTCAACATGAGAAGGATCCTGTTCCTGCTCGCCCTGATAAGGATGAGCAGCAGTGACCGAGGAGACGTGGAAGAATCCCTCATTTACGGGTGTTGAGGAGGAAGAACACCGATCGTAACCGCCGGGGGTGGCCCCGAGACGTGGAAGAACTCGCCGTTTACTCCCACGAGGGAAGATGGCCAGGGTGGCTGGGATCTAATTCTACCCGCTACTCCAGCCAGAAAGGTTTTACCTACGGGGAGGCCTCACTTCCATGCCTCCAGATGCGGATCATCGCTGCCCGAGTCAGTGTTACAGAGGGAAAACATGTGTGTTTGACTTGCAAAGGGAACATTTCCCTGGGAAGATGGTGGTGGCTCAGAAAACTCAGCAAGGACGCATGGGACCAGGAATCGGACTGGAAAAGACTCGGTAATGATACATACTGCACCATCACAGGGACACGGGGAGGAGTAAAAGTGTGTTGGGACAAATGGTGGGAATCCGAACAAGGAATTTATGTTTGCATGTGGGGATCAGAGAGTATTTGTCCCGCAGGCAACGGCAAGATGAAAGGGAAGGGATGGGGTGGGATTCTAGCCGACACGGGTGCGCGGTCCCACACTCCCCACTCCCAATTAATGCCACCGAACTAAGAGCACACATTAAGAAACCCTTGCCCACAACCCCGCCAATACGCACAGTAATAGAAAGGTGTCCGACCACCACCAAGGGACCTGGGAATGGATTAGTATTGGTACCGACCGAAAAGCTGCTATATCAAGGGGTACATTATGCAGTAGCTTCAGTAATATTAAACCTTACCAAGGTACACCTACCTGCATGATGTCAGAAGGAAACAAAGCTGCTATACCAGGCCCTACTTAGAGACATGTTCAAGAATTAGACTTTGGAAATGTAGACAAAGCAGACCTATACACCTTAAATGCTAGGGACACCATGGGCTCAGGGTGACCTAGAAGGGGAATCATAAACAACGTTTTCACTACCTACAATACAGCACCCTCTGTAATAAATAGCATAGGTGACATAGAGCTGCAAACACAGATAAACAGTTTAAAGACCCAATTGAGAAAAATCCTGAAACAGGAGAATACCGTAGTAGGATCAGAACTACACGAGGACCAGGCTATGACTGTCTATTTAAAAGGAATAGTGGCTGAGCTGGAAAAACAAGCACAGACAGTGAATGCATTTATACAGGAGGATAGAAACGCTTCGGACCAGGCTGCACAGAACGAGGTGTGCGTATTGTATGGGGTATGGTTGTTGGGCGAGGGCCGCAACAACCTGGAGGATTTAAGACAAGGTGTAGTCCCCTCTTGGATCAGGAACAAGCACCTCGCAGCCCTCTACCCGTACAGCAATTCACTAAGCCCGTGCCAGCTCCGCCTAGACTCTGAAGCCTACCCTGTCCCAGTAGACTGTGGGAAATCTAACCACACTATTATGGGAATAGTATTAAGGATGCCGGTCATGGGTGGGACAGCCCGACCCGCACCAGTATACCAGGTGGAAAACATTGGAGTTATTCAGGGAGGTGCACACATTTGTTTCGCAGCGGTCCCACCCTATATCATAAAGTGGGAACACGCTGTAACGGGTACTGACCTCTCCGGGTGCCGGAGCCGGGGTGCACACGTAATACTGTGTCCCCAATACTCGAGTGCCCATTCAAAGTCACAGTGTGGGTTTAAAGCTGCTGGCGCACAGCCTATTAACTGCACCATGGAAGTAATGGCACAAGATCACGTTCCCCCACAGGTCGCGTACATAGGGGGTGGGACATATTGTGTCACCACCAGTGCGCCCCTCTACCAGCATGGATACTTCCGGTGTCTGGTAAGTGACAGCAGTTTTTGCTTCAAACCTGAGGCATCAGTTCAAGTGGCCCAGGAATGGATTGTCTCCATTCCTGAACCCTCCACTGTTCACCTCACTGTGAAGGAAAGCATTACAAACCTGCAAGATTATGTTGTACATTTTGGCTATGCAATTCCCCTATACCCAGGCATCTTACCGCTCTGCTAAAAGCTGAAATTATCTCACACAAACACTTCTATACTCTAGAACAGAAAACCATTGAGATCGGGAAAAAGATTCTCGAGATCACCATTCCGCCTTGGTGGGACCTTTTCAGAAATATAGAGGTCCCAGTCTGGATCAGAATCACTTCCCACGCTTTAGTTATTTGTCAACTCGCGATTATACTTTACTTATGGTGTCTCACTTGCCGAGTGAAACGCAGAGGCCGTCAGGTCAGGCACCAAAGGGTGCTATACGCTCCTTGGCCGAACTTGGGAATCGCGCAGGGAGGGGTGACACCATACTGCCATGTTTAATTTGTGTTTGATTTTACCTGCTGTAAACCGCAACATCGCAAGTGTTGTAAGAGTGTTACTTAAATGTTTTGACTATGTACCTTTATTTTACTGAACTTAAAACGTGTTTGACTGTGGACCTTTATGCTATTTGTGCTACTATGTGTTTTTATTTTACTTTACTTAAAGTTGTGTATGACTGTATATCGTCATTTCACTGTGAAAACGAGTAAAAGAGGGACATCATACCCCCTCTATGCTATAACCGACTGTATTTGCCTGTATATTGCATTGCATTTCAACGGGGGATGCAGGGTAATGTTTAACTAGTATCAATGCAGGGAAGGTTGACTCTCGGGAGCAGGAATTTTGCTTACCTTGTTTGACACTCAAGGAGTGTAGAGTGTCAACAGGGGGACTGCAGAGAGCAAAATTCAAAAGAAACCCCCCCCTGTGTTTGGACTCATTCGAAAGGAAATTTAATTTGGGACTATCTACCAAAAAGTTTGGACTCTAAAGTGCTTATGGAAGAAACTATGAACTTTATTGAATTATGAACTTTTACAAGACAAATACAAGCCTGTGGGCGGACCTAGGGAACAAAAGAAGCCCACTTGATTATTGGAACTATATGGGTGTGAGGACTGAGGTAACCTGTCTGGAAGAATGAGTTTTTGAAAATCCTTTGCCACAAGAGACATTACCATCACAGTATGACCCAGAGATAGCTCCCCATCAACATGGGTCTGGACAAACCATTTCAGCATCACAAAGAGGCCCAATCCAGCCTGTATACGAAAGACTAAGCACAAAAGGACATTGCAATTACCAAACTAATATTTCCATCAGGAAACAGTTTTTCGAACATCAATCCATCCAAGACCTATCAACTTTAACGAGCCAGACAAAATATTACAAAGAAGAACCAAGCCCGCCAAAATTATACAAAGGATTGTGATCTGATTGGGCGGCAAGATTAGAACACTGAAATCGTTTAACTGGCCACTGTTTTCAACAGAGGCTAGAGAGAGGAGCGAAAGGAGAGATAGAGGAGAGAGAGAAGAGAAAAGAGAGGGAGGAGAGAGGAGAGAGAAAGGAGAGAGTGGAGAGAGAGGTTAGAGAGGTGGTTGCTACTACCTCATCAAGACAAAGAGAGAAACCAATGTGACAGTGGTAAACTAACTTCTCCAGCCTCGAAGTCTTAAAGTCCTGAAGAAAGGAAGAACTTCACCATCTACCATTAACTATCAAAAGGATTGGTAAGTATAAGTCCCTGCCTGCCCTGGAGTCTAGCCTAGCTAGAATTAGGTATTGGGAGGTGGGAGGTATAATTTTACTGCAACCGCCTTTGAATGTGTAATGTATGGTACTTTATTAGGGTGATTATAAGTTTGACCTTGTAACTTTCCTTGTATTGTTCTTTATTAGAGTGATTGTAAGTTTGGCCGTGTATTTTCTTACTTGAGTAATAAGCCTGTATTACTTTGACTGTAATAAAACCAAAGTTCTTTGCATCAAACCAGTGTCCCCTGCACTTTTGTCACCCCCCCCAAATAAATCCAAAGTACAGAACCCAAGGGAGGGGGAGCGATTCGGAACCACTCAAGTTGGTCAGAAGGGAACCTGACCCACTCATAGAGACCACACAAACCGCCCCCCCGCCCCCGCATCTTTTACACAGACAACGATGAAATGTGACTTTCACTGTTTAAGCAAAGCGTTGATTTATGAGCTGCTGACGTTAAAGCTCCACGAGACCTCCCCTGTGGTGTTGGGGGTGGCATGGGTTCATCACCAGGCTCCTCATCCTCCTTCTCATCCTCCTCGTCATCCTCCTCCTCCTCCCCTATCTCCTGAGGTGGTCCTACAATCCCCATGTCCAGGCCAAATCATGTCCCCACATGATGGCTAAGTTGTGTAGCATGCAGCACATTACAATGAACTCAGCGACCTGCTGAGGGGAGTATTGCAGACTGCCTCCAGAGTGGTCCAGGCATTGGAAGTGCTGCTTGAGCACTCCAATTGTCTTTTCAACAATGTTGCATGTGGCTACATAGGTCTCATTATAGCGATGCTCGGCTTCTGCCTGAGGGTTCCGGAGGGGGGTTCATGAACCAGGTGGCGAGCCCATAACCTTTGTCTCCCAGCATCCAGCTCTGGCCCTGTGGCTGATGCTCGAACAGGTATGAAACACTGTGCTCATGCAAGATGAAAGCATCATGGATGCTCCCTGGAAACTGGGCATTTACTGCCATGATGCGCTGAGTATGATCGCAAACGATCTGTACATTCAGGGATGGAACCCCTTTTGGTTTCGGTAAACCTCTGGATCCTCTAAAGGTGCTTGCAGGGCAATGTCCTTACAGTCAATGTCAGCCTGAACCTTGGGAAAGCCAGCAATTCGTGCAAAGCCCACAGCCCTCTCATTATGTGCCTCCTTGGTCATCGGGAACTTTATAAAGTCCATCCTGCCTGCGTACAGTGCAGTGGTCACCTGGTGAATGCAGCTATGTGTAGCAAACTGCGAGATGCAGCATATGTCCCCTGCTAATGCCTGAAAGGAACCGGAGGCATAGAAGACAAGTGTCGCAGTCACCTTCACCTCAACGGACAGTGCAGTCCTGATGCTGCTGGTAGGCTACAGGTCTGCCTTTATCAGCTGGCATATCTCTGTGACCACCTCTTTTTAAAAGCGTAGCCTTCAAATGCACTGTGCCTCAGACAGCTGCAGGTATGAACGCTGTTTCCTAAATTCGTGGGGGGTAAGACCTCCTCCCCATACGTCTGCAAGCTCTTTGATTACGCTCAAAATGCTCTTGAATAAGCCTTCTTCAAGCTCGATTGCTGCATAGAAAAAGCAGCCAGCAATAATGGCAGCGATATCATAGTCCTCATTCTTTTAAATGTCCTCAAATAGCTTTAAAAATGAACTATAAACTCATTAAAAGTTCAATGTGTAAACTGCAGCCTTCCCTCCAAATCCTTTTATGCACTGAAGTTCTGCTCCGTTTTGCAAGATGGCGTCGTTAGTGTTAAAAAAGCAAGCCTGAAGGCTTTGTGTCTTAATGCAAGGAGTATCCGCAATAAGGTGGATGAATTAATTGTGCAAATAGATGTTAACAAATATGATGTGATTGGGATTACGGAGACGTGGCTCCAGGATGATCAGGGCTGGGAACTCAACATCCAGGGGTATTCAACATTCAGGAAGGATAGAATAAAAGGAAAAGGAGGTGGGGTAGCATTGCTGGTTAAAGAGGAGATTAATGCAATAGTTAGGAAAGACATTAGCTTGGATGATGTGGAATCTATATGGGTAGAGCTGCAGAACACTAAAGGGCAAAAATCGTTAGTGGGAGTTGTGTACAGACCTCCAAACAGTAGTAGTGATGTTGGGGAGGGCATCAAACAGGAAATTAGGAGTGCATGCAATAAAGGTGCAGCAGTTATAATGGGTGACTTTAATATGCACATAGATTGGGCTAGCCAAACTGGAAGCAATACGGTGGAGGAGGATTTCCTGGAATGCATAAGGGATGGTTTTCTAGACCAATATGTCGAGGAACCAACTAGGGGGGAGGCCATCTTAGACTGGGTGTTGTGTAATGAGAGAGGATTAATTAGCAATCTCATTGTGCGAGGCCCCTTGGGGAAGAGTGACCATAATATGGTGGAATTCTGCATTAGGATGGAGAATGAAACAGTTAATTCAGAGACCATGGTCCAGAACTTAAAGAAGGGTAACTTTGAAGGTATGAGGCATGAATTGGCTAAGATAGATTGGCTAATGATATTTAAGGGGTTGACTGTGGATGGGCAATGGCAGACATTTAGAGAACGCATGGATGAATTACAACAATTGTACATTCCTGTCTGGCGTAAAAATAAAAAAGGGAAGGTGGCTCAACCGTGGCTATCTAGGGAAATCAGGGATAGTATTAAAGCCAAGGAAATGGCATACAAAGTGGCCAGAAATAGCAGCGAACCTGGGGACTGGGAGAAATTTAGAACTCAGCAGAGGAGGACAAAGGGTTTGATTAGGGCAGGGAAAATGGAGTACGAGAAGAAGCTTGCAGGGAACATTAAGGCGGATTGCAAAAGTTTCTATAGGTATGTAAAGAGAAAAAGGTTAGTAAAGACAAACGTAGGTCCCCTGCAGTCAGAATCAGGGGAAGTCATAACGGGGAACAAAGAAATGGCAGACCAATTGAACAAGTACTTTGGTTCAGTATTCACTAAGGAGGACACAAACAACCTTCCGGATATAAAAGTGGTCAGAGGGTCTATTAAGGAGGAGGAACTGAGGGAAATCTTTATTAGTCGGGAAATTGTGTTGGGGAAATTGATGGGATTGAAGGCCGATAAATCCCCAGGGCCTGATGGACTGCATCCCAGAGTACTTAAGGAGGTGGCCTTGGAAATAGCGGATGCATTGACAGTCATTTTCCAACATTCCATTGACTCTGGATCAGTTCCTATCGAGTGGAGGGTAGCCAATGTAACCCCACTTTTTAAAAAAGGAGGGAGAGAGAAAGCAGGGAATTATAGACCGGTCAGCCTGACCTCAGTAGTGGGTAAAATGATGGAATCAATTATTAAGGATGTCATAGCAGCGCATTTGGAAAATGGTGACATGATAGGTCCAAGTCAGCATGGATTTGTGAAAGGGAGATCATGCTTGACAAATCTTCTGGAATTTTTTGAGGATGTTTCCAATAAAGTGGACAAAGGAGTACCAGTTGATGTGGTATATTTGGACTTTCAGAAGGCTTTCGACAAGGTCCCACACAGGAGATTAATGTGCAAAGTTAAAGCACATGGGATTGGGGGTAGTGAGCTGACGTGGATTGAGAACTGGTTGTCAGACAGGAAGCAAAGAGTAGGAGTAAATGGGTACTTTTCGGAATGGCAGGCAGTGACTAGTGGGGTACCGCAGGGTTCTGTGCTGGGGCCCCAGCTGTTTACATTGTACATTAATGATTTAGACGAGGGGATTAAATGTAGTATCTCCAAATTTGTGGATGACACTAAGTTGGGTGGCAGTGTGAGCTGCGAGGAGGATGCTATGAGGCTACAGAGTGACTTGGATAGGTTAGGTGAGTGGGCAAATGCGTGGCAGATGAAGTATAATGTGGATAAATGTGAGGTTATCCACTTTGGTGGTAAAAACAGAGAGACAGACTATTATCTGAATGGTGACAGATTAGGAAAAGGGAAGGTGCAACGAGACCTGGGTGTCATGGTACATCAGTCATTGAAGGTTGGCATGCAGGTACAGCAGGCGGTTAAGAAAGCAAATGGCATGTTGGCCTTCATAGCGAGGGGATTTGAGTACAGGGGCAGGGAGGTGTTGCTACAGTTGTACAGGGCCTTGGTGAGGCCACACCTGGAGTATTGTGTGCAGTTTTGGTCTCCTAACTTGAGGAAGGACATACTTGCTATTGAGGGAGTGCAGCGAAGATTCACCAGACTGATTCCCGGGATGGTGGGACTGACCTATCAAGAAAGACTGGATCAACTGGGCTTGTATTCACTGGAGTTCAGAAGAGTGAGAGGGGACCTCATAGAAACGTTTAAAATTCTGACGGGTTTGGACAGGTTGGATGCAGGAAGAATGTTCCCAATGTTGGGGAAGTCCAGAACCAGGGGTCACAGTCTAAGGATAAGGGGTAAGCCATTTAGGACCGAGATAAGGAGAAACTTCTTCACCCAGAGAGTGGTGAACCTGTGGAATTCTCTACCACAGGAAGTAGTTGAGGCCAATTCACTAAATATATTCAAAAGGGAGTTAGATGAAGTCCTTACTACTCGGGGGATCAAGGGGTATGGCGTGAAAGCAGGAAGTGGGTACTGAAGTTTCATGTTCAGCCATGAACTCGTTGAATGGCGGTGCAGGCTAGAAGGGCTGAATGGCCTGCTCCTGCACCTATTTTCTATGTTTTCTATACCAGATGCGTCATGGGTCTGACCTGGTAAGATTTGATTTTTAGGTGGGCGTGTTTTTAGGCGGGCGATAAAAATGGTGGTATCGATGAATTTTCTGTGCGCGGCGATAGCAGAGCATTGCACACCGATTGACGTCATAAAAATGATGAAAAAAAATGGATGGGAGATATTTTTTGCCGCCGACGCAAAACCGCCGCTGAATTTTGTGCGCCACGTTTACTGCCCCCAAAAAATCACTTTTTCCGCCCCGCCATGGCAGTAAAACGGGCGCATACCTGCCGAATTTATCTGTTTGCGGGATAACATTAATTTCTTGCCGCATGTGTTTTAAGGTTTTAAAAACAGAAAATGAGGACAACAGGTTAGACTCTGTCCTTTTACCTCTTGAACATGGGTTCAAATCTGGCCCAACCGTACCAGGATGAAAGTCTCATCTGCTATTAGGCTTCTATGTGAGATGTGATTGGGTGGTCCCCAGTGGACATGAGCTTACAACACAACACTGACCCTAATTTGGCACTAATCGGCAATCTGCGGCCGAGAGAAGCCACAGGTTAGCTAATGATAATGAACATATATCATCCTGGTGCAATCGGGAGTGCTCTTCTATGGTTGGGGCAGAACAGAAAAAACCTTACTTCGCATCTAGCTGTGCAACACCTGACCTGGGAGTGCTTGATGCTGCACTGGGTGTCCAAAATTTCCATGTGGTTGTCCAGTGGGAGATCAATGGACCGCCCCCGCCCACCCCCCTGGAGAAACAACATTTATGCTGTTTCTCCAGAGGTTCCACTGATGCCTTGCCAAAATTACAGCAGGTGATCGGAAGACCCCTGTAAAACTTTAGCTGGTGAGTGCCTGAAATGGGAAGTGTTCCACTTCCTAGCGCTAATATGCCTTCACCTTGATGAGCACAAACATTTTGAGGAGTAAGGGAACAAAAAATGTTTGAAACGCATAGCAAGTTGATCGGCATTTAAGAGAGGAAAAGATATGTCAACATTTGGGCGTAACCCTTTCGTTCAGAGCTCGCTTCGAAGGCTTTGTTTCAATATTGACTCACTCTTATCCCTGCTGAAACTAGAATTATTTTTAAACTAGTTAAATCAGCATACTTTCAATCTAAGCAGCCCCTACTTGTCTCTGGTTTACCATGAAGGCCGGGGACAGGGGCTGATATGGTAGTGAGTAGGTTTTGTCTGGTGAATGTAGAATGCACTGCCATTTCGGACATTGTAGGTGTATTGTGCTAAAGGTTTCAGTTATTATTCCAACAAAAGCAACTGGTCTCTATAAAATTGTATCAATATTCCTACAACTACTTTTATTTTCATATTTGAAATAACTCACTCTTCCTGGAAGAGATATTTTTGACTTGAAAGAGAGAATTACAATAGGCTCCAAAATATATCAAATAAAGCATTAAAAAACATTCTGGTGGGGCATGCCCTCAGACCCAGCTACAAAATGATCCCATGCCTTTAGCACTCACATTTCTATCAGTCATCATCACAGGCAGTCCCTCGGAATCGAGGAAGACTTGCTTCCACTCTTAGCATGAGTTCTTAGGTGGCTGTACAGTCCAATACGAGAACCACAGTCTTTGTCACAGGTGGGACAGACAGTGGTTGAAGGAAAGGGTGGGCAGGGGGTCTGATTTGCCATAAACTCCTTTCGCTGCCTGCACTTGATTTCTGCATGCTCTCAGCGACGAGACTCGTGGAGCTCAGCGCCTTCCTCCACTTAGGGCGGTCTTTGGCCAGACTCCCAGGTGTCAGTGGGAATGTTGCACTTTATCAGGGAGGCTTTGAGGGTGTCCTTGTAATGCTTCCTCTGCCCACCTTTGGCTCGTTTGCCGTGGGTGAGTTCCGAGTAGAGTGCTTGCTTTGGGAATCTCGTGTTTGGCATGCGAACTATGTGGCCTGCCCAGCGGAGCTGATCGAGTGTGGTCAGTGCTTCAGCGCTGGGGATGTTGGCCTGGACGAGGACACTAATGTTGGTGTGTCTGTCCTCCCAGGGGATTTGTAGGATCTTGCAGAGACATCGTTGGTGGTATTTCTCCAGCAACTTGAGGTGTCTACTGTACATGGTCCATGTCTCTGAGCCATACAGGAGGGCGGGTATTACTACGGCCCTGTAGACCATGAGCTTGGTGACAGTTTTGAGGGCCTGGTCTTCAAACACTCTTTTCCTCAGGCAGCCAAAGGCTGCACTGGTGCACTGGAGGCAGTATTGGATCTTGCCATCAATGCCTGCTCTTGTTGATAGGAGGCTCTCGAGATAAGGGAAGTGGTCCACGTTGTCCGGGGATCTTGATGTCTGGGGAGCAGTGCTGTGCGGCAAGGACAGGCTGGTGGAGGACCTTTGTCTTATGGATGTTTAGCGTAAGGCCCATGCTTCCATACGTCTCAGTAAATACGTCAACTATGTCCTGGAGTTCAGCCTCTGTGTGTGCACAGACGCAGGCGCCGTCCGCGTACTGTAGCTCGACGACAGAGGTTGGGGTCTTGGATCTGGCCTGGAGACAGTGAAGGTTGAACAGCTTCGCACTAGTTCTGTAGTTTAGTTCCACTCCAGCGGGGAGCTTGTCAACTGTGAGGTGGAGCATGGCAGCGAGGAAAATTGAGAAGTGGGTTGGGGTGATGACGCAGCCCTGCTTGACCCCGGTCCGACATGGATTGGGTCTGTGATGGATCCGTTGGTAAGGATCACGGCCTGCATGTCATCGTGGAGCAGACGGAGGATGGTGACCTACTTTTGGGGGCATCCGAAATGGAGAGGACGCTCCATAGACCCATAGACCCTTTCGCGGTTGAGAGAATTACAGAAGGCTCTAAAATGTATCAAATAAAGCATTAAAAAAAATTTTGGTGGGCATGCCATCAGACCCAGCTAGAAAATGATCCCATGCCTTCAGCACTCGCATTTCTATCAGTATATTCTAAATCGATCACTGCTGAAAAATACCAACTTATCTTGCTGTCTCCCCTCTCATTTACTGCCCTGTCTGCCCTTAATTTTTCCCTCCATATAAACTATCCTAACCATAATCTCAGTCACCCTCTCAACCTTGCCATTTCATGTGGACTCTCTAATCCCATCATCTAGATCACAGATCACTATGTCTGACCAATTTCTTGTATCCTTCACCTTCCTTATCAACCTACCCCCTTCCAACCCCACTTCCTCTGCATCCACTCTGGAATAAACTCTATCTCAAATCACTTACAACTGTACTTTGAAATTACTAACTAGACCTCCATTTGTCACACTTCTGCAGGTGTCAATGTGCTTAACCACTTCTGCAATTCCGCTTTTGATAATCTTTTCCCCAGTAAAGCCTTTATTCTATACAATATGGGTCATTCCCCTTGGTATGGTCCCCATCTTCATTTGCCTGAGAAGTCCAAGGAGCAAGTATTTGAGTGTATCTGGTGCAGAACTGGTTTAACCATCCATCACCAAATCTGGCTCGACGAGATTAAGTACTATCAGGCCCTGCTCTCCTCTGTCAAAACCTTTCACTACTCCAGGATCACCCTGGCTTCTTTTCTCAACTACCAACCATCTCCTTATATCCCTCTCTCCTTCCCCCTCCATCCTCTCCTCCAAAAACATCCAGTGTGCTCATGGACTTCTTTGTTACTAAAATTGAGACCATTCGTCAGTGGCCTCTGCAGCATCCCCCCTTCCTCATGCACCAAGCCAAACCCCCATCAAGGTTCCCCTTGCCCTTGCCCATAACTTCAGTTTCTCTCCGATCCCCCTCGTGCCATTTTCAAGCTCATCTTGTCCACAAGGCCCACATTTTGCTCTTTTGACTCCATTCCCACTAAATTCCGGACCCCCAAACTTCCTTTCCTTGCCTCCATGCTAGCTGACATTATAAATAGTTCCCTGTCCTCAGGTACTGTCCCCCTTGCTTTCAAAATCCTTATTATCTCAAGGGCAATTAGGGATGGGCAATAAATGCTGGCTCCATTAAATAATGTTTGCTGCAACTCCATTTTTGAATCTGTCCAATCAGTTTTCCAATCCGCCTAACACTACTGAACATTATAAATGACATCCTCTGTGACTTTGGTGCACTGTCCCTCCTCGTCCTTCTCTATCTTTATAGCATTTGACATGGATGACCACATAATCGACCGCCAACACCTCATTTCCCTTGTCCTGTTCAGTGGGACTGCCCTTGCTTGTTCCACTCTTACATATCCAATCATAGCCAGTGCATCTCCAACAATGATTTCTCTTCCCACCAACACATCAATACCTCTAGAGTTCCCCAAGTTTCTATCATTGGCTACATCTTTTTCCTCATCTACATGCTGCACATTTGGACTCCTCCTCGGAGCTGCCACAAATACACTGACAGCACACAGCTCAACTTAGGTGTCAGTCATGGCTTAGTGGTAGTACTCTCACTTCTGAGTCACAACGATGTGGTTTCAAGTCGCAAGCCAGAGACTTGAGCGCGTAATCCAGAAATTCATCGTATTACTAAGATAGTGCTGCGCTGTTGGAGGTACCGTCCTTGGGATGAGACATTAAACCAAGGCCCTCTCAGGTGAATGTAAAAAATCCTGCTAGTGGTGGTAGATGGTGGGGGTGGGGGGGGGCTCTCCCGTTGTGCATAGATTGTTTCCTACAACAGATTAGTGGATTTATAAATAGAGGCATATAGAGTACAAAAGCAAGGAAGTTATGCTAAACATTTATAGATCATTGGTTAGGCCATAACTGATGTACTGCGTCCAATTCTGGATGTCAAGGCCATGGAGAGGATGCTGAGAAGCTGGAATTGTTCTGCTGGGTGGGGGTGGTTTACAGGGTTAGCTTTTTGGGCCTGGAGAAAACACTCCTGGCCCATAAGCAGCACTTACCTTATGGATCTATCCCCTCTTGCTCCCTTTACCTGACGGGTTTCCTGAGGCCTGGAAAACCTGGCCGACATGGGTTAAAATAAGAAAGCCTGTTAAAGTGGAGGCATTTAATCTGTGCCTTCAATACAGTGTAGTACTTCAGTGCAGTGCTGATGGAGTGCTGCACTACCAGAGTTCAGGTGAGATGTTAAGAAAAGGATCCATTTGTTTGTTGAGATGAATATAAAAAAATCCCGAGGCAAGCAGGGGAGTTTTCCTGGTGCTCTGGTCACCATTCCTTCTTTACCAACATTACCACACACAGATTACTTGGTCATTCATTCATTTACTGTCAGTTGTGGCTCAGTGGGTAGCACACTCACCTCTGTGTCAAAAGGTTGTGGGTTCAAGTCCCACACCAGGGAATTGAGCACATAAATCTAGGCTGACACGCCAGTGCAGTGCTGAGGGAGTGCTGCACTGTCGGAGGTGCTGTCTTCTGGATGAGATGTTAAACCGAGATCCCGTCTATGCTTTCAGGTGGATGTAAAAGATCCCATGGAACTATTTCTAAGAATTGCAGGGGAATTATCCCTGGTGTCTTGGTCAATATTTATCCTTCAATCAATATAACAAAAACAGATTATTTGGTCATTATCACATTGCTGTTTGTGGGAGTTTGCTGAGCGCAACAGTGACTACACTCCAAAAGTATTTCATTGGCTGTAAAGTGCTTTGAGGATTCTGGTGATCGTGAAAGGCCCTATATAAATGCAAGTCTCTCTTTCTTTGCTGTTTGTGGGATCTTGCTATGGACATATTCGGCTGCTGCTTTTGCCTACATAACAGTTAATGCATTTCAACATAATCTAAAATGCTTTGGGATGTGATAAGGCATGTATTGCCAGTCCTCTCGTTCTTTCCTTCCTTCTTGTAATTTCCATACCTCTTTAAACCTGGCTTGATTTGTGCCTCTGAATTCCTACAAAAGTATCCATTTTCCTGTTTATTTAATTGGTTTCACAGTTTTGTTACATAATGCAAAATTGATTTTCCCACTTCCTTTTGTTTTTAAAGTGTTAACTTTAATCTTATATACAATGTTATAAATCTCTGAAGATGGAATGGGAATCCATCAGTTACTAAAGGTGATTCAAACCATCAAAGGTGCCCTTCCTGTGATATCCTTAATCCACAGAGGACCATTACAGACAAGATGAGGCATTCTATATGTTATGGAGATTTTGGGGGACAAATTCGATAGCCAGTGGAAATGGGCGCGGGCACCACAATGCGGCATTAGGCCGCACCCGTTCAATATGATGCAGGCCAAATTTGTGCTGCTTGCTAATTAACATGATTGCAGCATGCAGCCAGCACTAACTGCACTATTCATTGGCTGCAATCCTGAGAGTTTAGTGCCACTTAAAGCGAGCCTGTACTACTTAAAGCCAACCTCCACCTCTTAAAGAGGAGGTGCATTGTGGTTGAAGCAGGTGGAGGAGGTCGCTCTGCAACAGATTCCCACCTGGGAAACACTCAATAATGCCACAACATGGGAGAGAATGGGCTCCAAGGATTTCCGACACTGCCCTGAGGCCTTGATGGAGGAGGTGGAAAGGAGAAGAGACATGCTGTATCCCCAGGGGACCAGGAGGCCCTCCAGACAAACGCCCAGAAGGCAGTGGGAGAAGAAAGCCATGCCGGTCAATGCCAAGAGTTAAATTCCAAGAATCTGGATACAGTGCCAGATGCAGTGCCACAAAAAGCTCAGTGATCTCACACGGATAGTAAAGATCAGTGAATGCATCTTCAAAAGACATATTCCACCAACTGCACCACTAGCCTCAGCCACTATGTAATGCCCCATCACTCACCTACTAACAATCTTTAGCAATCAGGACTCATACCTAACATTCATAGCTTCACCTTACCCTCACACACTTAGCACTGATACAAGCCTCACACCCACATCTCACAGCTTACACACACTGCCAGCCACAGATTGCACTACACACACTGACACACTTCCCTCTCTCTTGAAGCACGTTAGCGCACAACCGCAGGCAGCAGGACCTAACCAGCATCTGCATGTCCTTATGGCCATGGAGGAGATGGTGCTCCCTGTCTTTGAAATGGCCCTGGCTGAGGCCATGGCCAGCGGCTGGGCTGAAACCATGGAAGATGACAGTATCCTCATACGTAACCCTCCTTCTCACATCCCAGTTCCCCCTCTTCCCACAATCTCTTCTGATTTATAAACTGCACATGGTGTAAGCATGCATCTCTTGCTTTCCCCAATACCCTCACCACAACATTACCATTGTGTCTTTCTCCTTTGAGATACCCAAGAACTACAACCTGGTCAGGCAGTGGTAGTAAAGCAAAAGGTGGAAGAGCAACAAGACAGTGATGATGAAGAAACACTGATGTTTAATTTCACACTCTCAGCCATCAGCTCAGATACCGACACTGTGCGTAATTTAGAGGATAGCATAGAGACAGAAGAGACAAAATTGCCCCTTTATTAAAGAGCCGTTACTGCCTCAAAGAGACGGCAACAGTGCGGAAAGCAATCACCGCTCGGTCGGCGTGGAGGGGTCGACATTTTCTAAATTGCCCTCCTTTATTTTTGGAGTGGTGTACGGGACCACCCCAGCCGTCTTCCTGCCTAGTCGGGCACATGCCGACCCCTTTCCACCCCGCGGGAAATTGGCCCGCGGGAAATTGGCCCGTGGGAGCGGATTGTCCGCTGCTCGGTGCCCCCAGCAGCTTTCCCTGGCGAGAAACTTCTTGTGGCTGGGTGGCACATCCCCTTAAAGGGGAGGGCGCAATGACGCAACCGCCAATTTATTTTAATTGTCAGCTGACTCCGAGGACTCCAACCCTTTTGGGCTGCTGGCCCGGCCGATATCCTCCCTGGTGGCCCAGTGGGTGCCACTAAAGTGACTGCAGAACTCACAGTGGCTCCTCCCCTTTAACTGAAGGGGAGGGACTTTGTGACTCATCCGACTCGATTGATGACTCGGAGCAGCGGCCGACCCGACCCAACGGCACTTCTGCCCTGCAGCCGCCCGGAACACTGCACTGACATAAAAAATAAATTAAAGTGCTGAATATCGCTCTACTCTCCGCCCCATGGACTACACCAGAGGAAAAATATTTTTAAAAAGTAAGTGCGCCCCATTTGGGATGGAGGGCAATTTCGGCTCCAGGATCTGCATGTGATGAGAGACCAGGCACGAGTAGCCTGCAGCCAGGGCAGAGGGCAAGGGTAGCCAGCTCGCTGGAGGGTGAGGTCACACATGAGCTCTGCTGTAGTGGACTCAGATGAGCACTTTGATGGTGGGGACTACAGAAGAAGGCTGATGGGCGTGCACATTAAAATACTTGGTGCATTGGGAAGCATGCCAGAAATCCTGCAGGCAATGTCAAGGAGCATGAAGGAGTCCGGCACCAACTTGGCACAGGGCTTTGCACAAGCTTGGAGCCCATCCTTTCCAGCATGGAAGTGGTGGCCAAATCCATTAGCACACTTGTGGACCCAAACATCATGCAGCATCTGATGGTCTATATCTCAGCTTCCATTGCAGCACAAGCAGAAGCCACCCAACATCTGGGTGCTACAGTAGTAGCTCTGCAATCCAGTATACAAAGGGGCTTGCAGGGTGTCACAGCAGTCTCACAACCTGTCTTACAGCAGATTACTAGGATTGCTGAGGCACCGCCCTGGGGGAGTGACAGTGGCGCCATGGAGCACAAACCTGCTGTCCTCTCTCAGGATGACAGCATCCATTCTCCCATCCCTGTCACTCCGCCAGTGCCCTTGCTTTTGCCTTTCAGCCCAGACTGCCACCATCCATACCAAGATGGTACAGTCTGCATCCGGGCCTTCTAGGCCCAGAACTCCTCTAGGTCATCCTCCAAGGCCATCTGCAGTCTTCTCCACTGAAAGTTAGCAGCCTTCCATTAGCCATGCTGCAGCCACTGGGGTAGCACTGCGTAGGAGCACTAGAACAGGCAAAAGCACTCTGAAGAGAGGCACGAAGGGAATGCACAAGGATGAATAGTTCACATTTGTATACAACATTTATGATATCATTTATAAATTTGGCTTGCAATGTTTATTTTGGATTGGCTGTTATTTTTGCATTGCGGACACAGTGATGTTCAGTGACAGAGGGAAGATAAGGTGTGGGACTGTTGGGAATTGGTGTTGCATTTACTTATCGCACTCAGATGAGTTCTTCATGGACAGCCCAGCAGAAAGAGGCAGTTTAGGTTGCCTCCTTTCTTCTTCTTCCTCCTCCTCCTCATGTTCCTGCTCCTCAGCTGGTCGCCTTATAGCTGATAGCAAGGGCTGTGCCCTCATGATGGCGAGGTTGTGCAGCATTCAGCAGACCACCATAAATCTTGACACCCACTCTGCCGAGTACTGCAGGGCTCCTCCAGAGCGGTCGAGGCAGTGGAAGCATTGTTTCAGCATGCCAATGGCGTGCTCTATCACATTTTATGTGGCAGCATGGCATGCTGTCCACGTGTGGTGGGTTGCGCGCCGGAGTCATGAGCCATGACGTCAGTGGACAGCCCTTGTTGCCCAGTAGCCACCCTTTGATTTTGGGTGGTGGCTCAAATCCAGATGGAACAGCGGACTGCTGTAGAATGAAGACATCATGAATGCTGCCAGGATACCGAGCATTGACCTGCAGAATTCACTGCCTATGGTCACACAGCAGCTGGACGCTGAGGGAGTGGAATTCCTTTCAGATGTGGTACATGTCAGAGTTGACACGCGGCACCCACAAAGTGATGTGCATGCACGCAATGGCACCCTGCACATGGGGAAGCCTGCAATCCTGGCGAAGCCACATGCCTGCTCTGCCTTCTGGTCTCTGGCAAGCGAGAATGAAATATAGTCAGCTCTCTTTAAATACAGAGGCTCAATGACCTCCCTTACGCAACAGTGCTTGGCAAACTGGGAGCTGTTGCAAAAATCTCCCGCTCTCGGCTGGAAGGAGCCCAACACATAAAAGTTCATTGCTGCGTTACGTTAACATCCACTGGCAATGTGGTCCTCACCCTGCTCTGAGGTTGCAGTTGTGGCTGCAGCAGATTGCAGATTTCAATGAGGAAGTCCTGACTGAAGTGCAGACCAGATTTGTTACTCATCTCTAGTTACCCTTGACAAGGTAGTGGTGGGCATTCTTCTTGAACAGCTGCAATCCAAGTGGTGAAGATACTCCCACAGTGCTGTTAGTTTGTGAGATCCAGGATTTTGACCCAGCAACAATGAAGGAACGGCGATATATGTCCAAGTCAGGATGGTGTGTGAATTGGAGAGGAATTTCGAGGTGATGGTGTTCCCATACAGCAGCTCCCCTTATCTTTCTAGGTGGTAGAGGTCGTGGGTTTGGGAGATGTTGTGAAAGAAGCCTTGGTGAGTGGCTGCAGTGCATCCTGTGGATAGTACACACTGCAGCCATGGTGCACCGGTGGAGGGAGTGATTGTTTAAAACAATGAATAAGAAGGGATTGGACCCAGCCAGGATGTCTCCTGTCACTGCTAAGGATCACTCATGGATCTTGTCCACCTAGATCAGACCCTGGAGATTAGCAACTTGATTCATAGTTGTGAGTGTGAGACGGTGCAACAGCTCAACTGAAACCTTCTTATGGTCTTAACAGTACATTGCAATGTGTTTTACACTACAGTAGGGATTTTATGTTGATTCTAATAGGGAATATACGACTGCATTCACTGTAACCATAGTAAGATCAGTGAGCTGCAGCAGGGATGTCTTGGGCCTGGTATTTATGGGCTGAATTTTCGCCACCATTCTGCCTGATTTTTGATCTACGCTGTTTTTTTTGGAGCAGACTAAAATCTGCAAGTATCGCCAAAGTTTCTGTGCCGTTCTAAAGTAGGAACGTCCGATTTTTTTTAGTTCCCAATTTTTTGGCGTCACTGGGGACGGAATCTGTCGGGTGCGCCATTTCTGTCCATTTAAGCGAGTTTGACCAAGTACGATTTTTTTCTAAAACAGCGCACTGCACCCTTCTGAAAAACCCTACCTTTTCTTAAGGAAATCGGCGCAGAGAAGAGAAAATCGGCAGAGAGAAGATCCATTGTCTCAACGAAGACGAAGACACGGCACTGGGGGGTGGGGGGTCCTTTTGACCCGGGAAAGAAGCGGGCCGATGTGGGGCGGCAAGGTGAGGGGGCGGGGGGGGAGCCTTTCAGCCTGGGATTGCAGTGGCACCGGCACTGCAGAGGTGAAAAAAATCTATAAATGCTAAAAAGGACTAAAGGAATTTCATACTGTTTCATAAATTGAGATTTCAGTCTGTTGTCCCAAGTCTCACTTAGTGATCTATTTTACAAAGGGGAAATGCTTTATTTGAGTCTCAGCCCTTCAGTTTGTCCCTTGTTAACCTGGCAACCTCAGTTTTTCGGCACAGACCTTAAGCTCCACCCACAGAGCTTAAGGACAATCTGCACCGCTCCAAAATGAAAGGTTATGCCGACGAAACTTGGAACTTTTTTTTTGGTGCAGTCGGGCCACTAAAAAATTGATGTACCTCTACAACTGCACCAAAAAAAGTCCATGTGGAATTTTGGGTCCAATCTTTCCTTGGCCCAACCAGAATTCCAAGTGCAGTTTCTTAAATGAATGCAAACACTATTCTTTGGTTGCTGCAGTGAAACATACAATATGTGTTTTTTTTATGATTGTTTTCCTTCCTTTCTTCATGGGACACCTCCCACTAGCCACCTCCCATGGCCGACCTGATAGAGATCTTTAAAATTATGAAGAGGTGCAATAGGTAGACGTAGAAAAGATGTTTCCATTTGTGGGAGAGTCCAAAACTAGGGGTCATAAATATAAGATAGTCACTAATAAATCCAATAAGGAATTCAGGAGAAATCTTTTTACCCAGGGAGTGGTTAGAATGTGGAACTCGTGACCACATGGAGTACTTAAGGTGACTAGTATAGATACATTTAAGGGGAAGCTAGAAAAGCAAATGAGGGAGATGGAAATAGAAGGATATGCTGATAGGGTGAGATGAAGTAGGATGTGGTGAGGCTCATGTGGAGCATAAACATCGACATAGACCAGTTGGGCCGAATGGTCTGATTCTGTGCTATAAATGATATGTAAGATAACCACCTGCTCCTGGGATTTTCCCCAATGCTGGTGTGAAGCCAGCCAGCAGCAGATGTATGAGAATGAGCTCAGAATGATTCTCCCTTCAATTAGTTTTCCTCCTCGTTGCTTTGGGGCCTCTTGATGCCGGCCATCTCGATCCTGCCTGCTTCCCGCCGGGTTCTGGTGAGAAACTGATGGGGCCTGGAGTTAAAATCTTTCCAGGCCTCATGCTACAGGGTCAGAATGGTTTGGCGTCCACCTCAGCCCCCACCCACACGACTCCCATTAAAATCGGCTCTGGCCACATTGGGCTTGAAATTACGGTGTTAGTGTACAAAAGCTAAATGTGTTGGCATGAAATTCCTTTGTGTGGATAAAGATAAAATAATTTCATATGATCTTGTTTAAGATGTGTACTAACACTGCACTGTGTAAACACGAAGCACTAATATTCCTAATTTATTACTTTGCTCTTTTTGTGCTGCACTTGGAAGCTAGTGTGCTGTTCTAGCTCCCTTTTTTTAATAAAGCAGTGCAGTCTGTCTTAATCACCGATCATCTCTTTAATTCGAATGAATTTCTCCCAGCAGCCTTGGCGGGGATTAGAAACTAACTTGACAAAACGATATTACTGCCTTCATTATCTGATAATAAACACAGTGTGAACTATGGCATTTCCCCACATGGCCAAAAACAGGGAGAAGATTTGCATTTTATCAGGACATCCAGAAAAATGTATTAGCAGATTACGTGCTGGATATATGGAAGTATGCAAATTACAACAGACCAGAAATGTCACTGGGCTTCAGAGCATTTGTACTGTGGCTACTGCCTTAAAAGGTTTGATGATTTTTTAAGGTAGGTTCATGTATAATGCAATTTAAAACCATAATGAATATTTTAGCCTCAATGGCAGTCTTTTGCAGCTGATTTTTTCTCAGAGTCAATGATTACAAGCTGTAAATAGTAAAATGTATCTGTCTAATGTCTACTTAGGTTAAAAAGCAGAACTATCACAGAGAGAAAATAATTTTTTAAAAGCTGAGCTAAAATAACATCTTCCCTAGAGCAAAATATTTTTCTTTCTCTATTAATTTTAGATAAATCAGTTGTTTAGGATTTGTATTTGATTTTAATCTTACATATATCATAAACTTGGGATGATTAGTTTTGGCACACAGTTTTTGTTATGTCTTGAATAAAGAGTCAGACCAGATACTGCAAGCTCAAATAAGGTGTGACCATAGTCTCTTTATTACAGATCTCAGAGAACCTCTCCAGCCTGTGAGGCCTCCTTATAAACAGGTGCTCCCAAGGGATTGTGGGATCCCTTGGGACTCCAGGGGATAAGCCCTCTGGTGGTTAGACATGGTATTTACAGGTTTACATACATAACAACACCACCCCCCCCCCCCCCCCAAAGTCAATAGAGTAACTATTTACCATGTGAGTCGATTTGGGGCCTTCCTTTCCCTGGTTGATCGTCTCGGTGCAAATGCTGGCTTTGGTGAGTCGTTTGTTGGGCCCTCGCTAGGCTGCTGCGCAGCTGGCCTTGCTGGGCTGCTGGGGGTGGTGAGTCCTTCTGGGCTGCTGCGGGTGATGGGTTCTGCTTCGTGGTCAACCGCTGGGTCAGTTGCCACTTGTGCGTGTGTTGGAGGCTCAAAAAAGCTAGAGTCTATTGTGGGTTGTTCTGGATAGTCCGTAAATCTGAGTTTGGTTTGGTCCAAGTGTTTCCTGCAGGTGACTCCGTTTGAGAGTTTGAACACAAACACCCGACTCCCCTCTGGCCAGGAAGCCACTTGGGACCTTAACACAAATACAAGATCATTTATCTCAATTTCGTGTGACATATTTGTGCAATCATGATATGTATTCTGTTGAAGCCGCCTCCTCTCTACCTGTTCGTGTACATCAGAGTGCACAAATGAGAGCCTTGTCTTTAGTGCCCTTTTCATGAGCAGTTCAGCGGGAGGGACCCCAGTGAGCGAGTGGGGTCTTCTGCGGTAACTAAGCAAGACTCGGGATAAGGAGTCTGCAGTGAGTCTTCATTTACCCTTTTCAAGCTCTGCTTGATTGTTTGAACTGCTCATTCTGCCTGACCGTTGGACGCTGGTTTAAACGGGGCAGACGTGACATGTTTGCTCCCATTGTGGGTCATGAACTCCTTGAACTTGGCACTGGTAAAGTACGGCGCATGGTCACTTACAAGGACATCAGATACGCCTTGCGTGGCAAACATGGCCCATAGGCTTTCAATGGTGGCAGCGGACGTGCTTGCCGACATTATCACACATTCAATCCATTTGCAGTACGCATCTACAACCACTAAGAACATTTTTCCCAAGAACGGGCCTGCATAGTCCACATGGACCCTGGACCACGGTTTGGAGGGCCAGGACCATAAACTTAGTGGTGCCTCCCTGGGTGCATTGCTTAACTGTGAACATGTATTACATTTGTGCACGCAGGACTCTAAGTCTGCATCGATACCGGTCCACCACAAGTGGGATCTGGCTATCACTTTCATCATTACGATGCATGGGTGGGTGCTGTGGAGATCTCTGATGAAGTTGTCTCTGTCCTTTTTTGACACCACTACCCGATTACACCATAGGAAGCAGTCTGCCTGTATAGACATTTCATCTCTGCGCCACTGGTACGGCTTTATTTCTTCCTGCATCTCTAACGGGACACTAGACCAACTACCGTGGAACACACAGTTTTTTACTAAGGACACTAAGGGGCCCTGGCTCATCCAGGTTCTAATCTGTCGAGCGGTAACAGATGATTACTCACTCTCGAATGCTTCCATTACCATGACTAAATCTGCGGGCTGTGCCATCTCCACCCCTGTGGTGGGCAATGGCAGCCTACTGAGAGCATCGGCACAGTTTTCTGTGCCTGGCCTGTGGCAGATGGCGTGGTTGTATGCAGACAACGTGATCTCCCATCTCTGGATGCGGGCTGATACATTCGTATTCATCCCTTTGCTTTCAGAAAAGAGGGATATAAGCGGCTTATGGTCAGTTTCCAATTCAAATTTGAGCCCGAACAGATATTGATGCATTTTCTTTACCCCGTCCACACATGCTAACGCTTCTTTTTCGATCATACTGTAGGCCCTCTCGGCTTTAGACAGACTTCTGGATGCATAAGCAACCGGTTGCAATTTCCCAAATTCACGAGCTTGTGCAATACACACCCAACCCCGTACGACGACGCACCACATGCTAGTACCAAGCGTTTACATGGATCGTACAACACAAGCAATTTGTTTGAATATAACAGCCTCCTAGCTTTTTCAAAGGCATTTTTTTGGCTTTTACCCCATACCCATTCATCTCCTTTATGCAGTAAAGAGTGCAGGGGTTCTAACAATGTGCTAAGACCGGGTTAGAAGTTACCAAAATAGTTCAGGAGTCCTAGAAACGACCGCAGCTCCGTCACGTTCTGTGGTCTCGATGCGTTCTTGGTTGCCTCCGTCTTCGAATCGGTGGGCCTGATGCCATCCGCCGCAATTCTTCTCCCCGGAAACTCCACTTCAGGTGCCAGAAAAACTCACTTCGAGCAATTTAGCCTGAGCCCCACACGATTAAGCCAAGAACCTCCTCCAAGTTCTGCAGGTGCTCGACGGTGTCCCAACTTGTAACCAAGATGTCATCCTGGAAGACCACGGTGCGCGGATCCGACTTCGGCAAGCTTTCCATGTTCCTCTGGAATATCACCACGGCCGATCGAATCCCAAACGGGCATCTGTTATAAATGAAGAGACCTTTGTGTGTGGTGATGCATGTGAGGCCTTTCGATGATTCCTCCAGCTCCTGCGTCATGTAGGCCGAGGTCAAGTCCAGCTTCGTGAACGTTTTTCCTCCCGCCAGTGTCACAAATAGGTCGTCTGCCTTCGGTAGCAGGTATTGATCCTGCAGTGAGAAACGATTGATAGTTACTTTATAATCACCACAGATTCTGACAGTGCCGTCTCCCTTGAGGACTGGAACAATTGGACTGGCTGACTCATTGAATTCAATCGGCGAAATGATGCCCTCTCGTTGCAGCCTGTCCAGTTCGACCTCCACCCTCGCTCTCATCATGTACGGTACCGCTCTCGTCTTGTGATGGATGGGTTGCACCCCCGGAATCAAATGGATCAGCACTTTTGCTCCTTGGAACTTTCTGATGCCTGGTTCGAAAAGTGAAGGGAACTTGCTTAGGTCCTGGGCACATCAGGTGTCGTCGACGGACGAAAGTGCTCGGACGTCATCCCAGTTCCAGCATGTCTTTCCCAGCCAGCTCCTGCCGAACAGCGTGGGGCCATCGTCTGGTACCACCCAGAGTGGTAGCTTGTGCACCGCTCCATCGTAGGAGACCTTTACAGTAGCACTGCCGATTACGGGAATCAGTTCCTTTGTGTACGTTCTCAGTTTAGTATGAATGGGAGTCAGGACTGGCCTTGAGGCCTTGCTGCACCACAATTTATCGAAATTCTTTTTGCTCATTATGGACTGGCTTGCGCCCGTGTCCAGCTCCATGGACACTGGGAGTCCATTTAATTCAACCTTCAGCATTATCGGGGAACATTTTGTGGTAAATGTATGCACTCCATATACCTCTGCCTCCTTGGTCTGAGGCTCTGGTTCATCTTAATCCACCGTGGATCTGTCCTCCTCTGCAACATGGTGGTTTGCAGGATTAGCAGGGTTTGCAGCCCTTCTGCACATACGTTGGAGGTCTCCCATTGTTCCACAGCACTTGAAAACGTATCCTTTGAAGTGGCATGAATGGAAACGATGATCACCCCCACAGCGCCAACAAGGTGTTAACGGCCTTGTTTTCACCACCCTTGCAGGCACGTAAGTCCTGCCCTGTACATTTCGATTCAAAAGCATTGTTAATTTGTACTTGCAGCAGCACTCGTGTGCTGAGAAATTTGTTTGGTGTTGTTAATGGTGACGATAAACGCCTGGGCTATCGCTATGGCTTTACTCAAGGTTGGGGTCTCTACAGTCAAAAGTTTGCGAAGTATTACTTCATGGCCAATGCCAAGCACAAAGAAGTCCCTGAGCATGTGCTCCAAGTGTCCTTCAAAATCGCAATGTCCTGCCAGGCGCCTTAGCTCGGTGACATAGCTTGCTTCCTGTCCTTCAGACCTCTTGTACATGTAGAACCAATACCTCATCATCAGAACGCTTTCATTCGGGTTTAGATGCTCCCGGACCAGTGTACACAACTCATCGTATGACTTGTCTGTAGGTTTCGCTGGAGCGAGCAAATTTTTCATGAGGCCGTACATTGGTGCCCCGCAAACGGTGAGGAGGATCGCCCTTTGTTTGGCAGTGTTCGTTTCTCCTTCCAGCTCGTTGGCCACGAAGTATTGGTCGAGTTGCTCCACGTAGGTTTCCCAATCATCTCCCTCCGAAAATTTCTCCAGGATGCCCACGGTTCTCTGCACTGTTGCGTTGGGGTTCGTCATTTGTATCTCGTCGCCAGTTGTTATGTCTTGAATAAAGAGTCAGACCAGATACTGAAAGCTCAAAGTAAGGTGTGACCGTAGTCCTTTATTACAGATCTCAGAGTGCCTCTCCAGCCTGTGAGGCCTCCTTATATACAGGGGCCCCCAAGGGATTGTGGGATCCCTTGGAATTCGCAGGGATAAGCCCTCTGGTGGTTAGATATGATATTTACAGGTTTACATACATAACAGTTTTCTATTGCAGTCAAGATATTTACTTTGAAAAATTCAACAGCACTGCAGAAAAATTGATCAAGTCTTCAAACATCTTCAACACAGCAGTCTCATGGTCTTTTTGAGTAATGGTGAGCAGGCATGACCTTGAAATTATGCTTCAAAATAATGGTGAACCAATAAGTAATGGAGGCATTAAATCACAGAGAGAGAAATTTCAGATGAACACATTAAATGTTCATGCACTGTTGTCCCATTCTGTAATTTTGAGGTCTATGCCCAAGCGGGCTCAAATAGGCTAAGCTTTACCGTCCTGTCGTGAACCATACGAAGGCACTAGGACCATGTGCTTTTTTCAGGATTCAGCAGCAATCCCACAAACAAACCACATGTAAGTCCTTTCACAGGCTGGATTTGTAGGGATGTATAACAGGAAATCTGCTGCTTTGACTACATTCCATATTTCACAAGTGGTGAAATACACTGCAAACAAATGCAGGTGCCTTTGACCTGCTAATAAAACACTTTTAAAAATAAATATCCTTCACACAGTGAAGAAAACAGCTCCCAGACCTGACACCGAAACCAGTTGAATTACGAATGATGCTATGTGCTGCTCAGAGAACTTCTACAAAGGATAAGGTTAAGGTATTAGCCCTAGGCTTTCTCCATTGGACTCAGATTCACTTTAAAAGGAGCAAGAGTTGCTGCATAGGCTAAGAATTTGCAGTCAACACAACTGATACCAGACATGATTAAGAAGAATGCAGACAGGGAATGTTGATTAGGAAGGATCACTGACCCCTTTCTAACTGCATCCCCCCACCCCCACACTCCCCATCCCGCCGACCCATCATCTCTCAGCTAAATGTACCCAATATGAATAATTCCAGGCAAATGTTACTTAGTACAGCATCTGTAATTCGCTTAAGACAAATCTAACAACATTTGCATTTACTCTGCATACTGCTTGGTCACATAACAGGCAGGCAAAGAGCATATGCTTCCTAAGACATTGGCCTCAATTTTAATTCCCTCGCCTGGTAGAAACCGCGCATTGCAGCAGTTCAAATGAGGTCGGGTACTTACCCCTTCTGATCTTATTGCCTTCCTGACGTGTCCTGATGTTAATCTGCTCTTTTGAGCAGGCGAGCAGGACCCCCACAGGAAGGAATCACGGTCCCACTTTATATATGCAAAATAGGTCCAATGATGCCATCGTGACCTGATCTACAGTTTCAACCTGAGGCCTGAGCGAGGAATTACAAAAGATTACATAAGATATAAAGCACAGAAACAGGCCATTCTGCCCAACCAGTCCATGCTGGCATTTATGTTCCACTCGAGCCTCCCCCCAATTTTCCTCATCTAAATCTATCAGCATAACCCTCTATTCCCTTCTCCCTCATATGCTTGTCTAGACTCCCCTTAAATGCATCTATACTATCCGCTTCACCACTCCCTGTGGTAGCGAATTCCACATTCTCACCACTCTTTGGGTAAAGACATTTCTTCTGAATTCCCCATTGGATTTCTTGGTGTCTATCTTATATTGATGGCCTCTCGTTATGCTCTTCCCCACAAGTACAAGCATTCTCTCTGTGTCCACTCTATCAAAACCCTTCATAATTTTAAAGACTTCTATTAGGTCACCACTCAGCCTTCTTTTTTCAAGAGAAAAGAGACCCAGCCTGTTCATCCTTTCCTGATTTGTATACCCTCGCATTTCTGGTATCATCCTTGTAAATCTTCTCTGCACCCTCTCCAAGGCCTCTATATCCTTTTTATAATATGGTGACCAGAACTGTACGCAGTACTTTAAGTGTGGCATAACCAAGGTCCGATACAGGTTTAGCATAACTTCCCTACTTTTCAATTCTATACTTCCAGAAATAAACCCCAGTGCTTGGTTTGCTTTTTTATGGTCTTGCTAACCTGTGTTGTAACTTTTAGTGATTTGTGTATTTGGTCTCCGAGATCCCTTTGATCCTCAACCTCACCCAGACTTGCACCCTCCAAGTAATAAGTGACCTCCCTATTCTTCCTATCAAAATGTAATACCTCACATTTATCTGTGTTGAACTTCATTTGCTAATTATATGCCCATTCTGCAAGTTTATTAATGTCCTCCTGTAATTTGTTGCAGTCCTCCTCAGTATTGACTATCCCCCCAATTTGGTGTCATCTGCAAATTTAGAAATTGTCTTTTTGATTCCAAAGTCTAAATCGTTAATATAAATTGTGAACAACAGTGGTCCCAGCACTGATCCTTGTGGAACACCACTTCCCACCTTCTGAGGGAGCAGTGATATCTTCTGTGTCAGGTCAGGCCTGCCAGAAGGTGGACTGTGGGCCAGAAGAGGCCCAGCAAGAAAAGTTTAAAAATTGAATTTTAGATTACGTTGTAGGCCGGAGGAGCAGGAGTTTCTTCTTCGGGCCTCATAAGGAAGCCTTGGGCCTCCCTCCATATCCCCCTTCCTCCCCCTGGTCTCGTCCAGAGGACCCCTCCACCCACCCTCAGCTGACTGCCTGGGACCGATCCCACAGTTTCCCAGCTACGGCCTCCTGCCGCTGAATTCCCGTTCCTGCCCATCGGCCAGGTAGTGGATCTCCATGACAATTTATGGACTGCCCAGGTTCATATCAACTTCTTTGAGGCTCTCACACACCCTACCCATCTCCCTTTTAACATCGGAGCCATTCAGTCAGTTTTCCACCTCCTGCCAATATGCCTACAAGGCAGAAGGTTTTTAGAATGATTGATTCATATTTGTAGGGAATAATATACATATACTCATGGATTGCACAATAGCACAGAGCATGCCTTGAATGGACCATGAACAATCAATTGCCCTAATCAAGCCTTCTTCATTATACAAACACATTTTGGTAGATAGGTTACCCAGCTAGAAATTAACGCCACAGCTCTATTCTTGTGAAACGCCAGTTAATCTCTCCAAAGCAGTTGAAAGCAAAACGCACCATCAGAGGGGAACATAGGAACAGTGTTATGTATGCAACACCTTGTAACCAGCATTCTACCACCACCAGAGGGCGCATCTGTTGGAGTCCCAAGGGATCCCAGCATCCCTTAGAAGCACTGCATATAAACAGGCCTCCCATGCTGTGCCAGCACTCTGGAGTCAGAATAAAGAGACTAAGGTCACACTTACTCAAGGCTACAGTATTCAGTCACATTACTTTATTTGAGATATAACAACTGGCGATGAGTAATAGATAACGAACCATGACGCGAAAATGCAGAAAAGTGTTGGTATCCTAGAGAAATTCTCAGAAGGTGATGATTGGGAAGCCGTTGTGGAGCGACTTGACCAATACTTCATGGCCAACAAGCTGGAAGGGAATGAGAATGCTGCCAAACAAAGGGCAATCCTCCTCACTGTCTGTGGGGCAACAACCTATGGCCTCATGAAGAATCTTCTTGCTCCGGTGAAACCAACAACCAAATTGTATGAAGAACTGTGTTCGCTGGTTCGGGAGCACCTAAATGCAAAGGAGAGCGTTCTGATGGCAGGGTATCTATTTTATACATGTCAATGGTCTGAAGGCCAGGAAGTGGCGAGCTACGTCGCCGAACTAAGGCACCTTGCAGGACATTGCGAATTCGATGGATTTCCTGGAGCAAATGCTAAGAGACTTTTTTGTGCTTGGCATTGGCCATGAGGTTATCCTTCGCAAACTATTGACTGTTGAAACACTGAACCTGAGCAAAGCCATAACGATAGCCCAGGCATTTATGTCCACCAGCGATAACACTAAACAAATTTCACAGCATAAAGATGCATCGGTAAGTACTGTACACAAAGTAACTTCGTTTTCAGGCAGGAATGCATATGGCAGAACATACACGCCTGCAGCCGCACGACCTCAGATGACTTAGAGTCCGCCATCAAGTGTGAATGCGAGGCAATTAACACCTTGTTGGTGCTGCGGAGGTGATCATCGAGCCCATCAATGCCGTTTCAAATACTATGCATGCAAAGGTTGTGGAACAATGTGACACCTCCAGCGAATGTGCAGACGAGCTGCAAACCCTGCAAACCACCACGTTGCAGAGGATGTCCGATCCATGGCGGATCAAACTGAACTAGAGACTCGAACCGAGGAGGCAGAAGTGTACGGGGTACACACCTTCACCACGAAATGTCCACCGATTATGTTAACAGTTGAACTGAACGGAATTCCAGTATCCATGGAATTGGACACTTGTGAGAATCAGTCTATCATGAGCAAAAAGGCCTTTGAGAGGCTGAGGTGCAACAAGGCACAAAGGCCCAAAATGAGCCCTATTAATAACAAGCTGAGAACTTACACTAAAGAGCTGATCCCTGTAATTGGCAGTGCAGCAGTAAAAGTCTCCTATGATGGAGCGGTGCACAAACTACCACTATGGATCGGACCAGGAGATGGCCCCACACTGTTTGGCAGAAGCCGGCTGGGAAAAATCCACTGGAACTGAGACGACATCCGAGCGCTTTCGTCCGTCGATGACGCCTCATGTGCCCAGGTTTTGAGCAAGTTCCTGTCGTGTTTGAGCCAGGCATCCGAAATTTCTCTGGGGCGAAGGTGCACATCCACTTGGTTCCCGGTACACGACCCATCCACCACAAGACACGTGCGGTGCCATTCATGATGCGAGAGAAAGTGGAGATCGAGCTGGACAGGCTGCAACGAGAGGGCATCATCATGCCGGTGGAGTTCAACGAGTGGGCCAGTCCGATTGTTCCGGTTCTCAAGGGCGATGGCACGGTCAGAATTTGTGGGGACTATAAAGTAATGATTAACCGTTTTTCACTGCAGACCAGTACCCGCTAACCAAGGCAGGTGACTTATTTGCGACGCTGGCAGGAGGGAAGACGTTCACCAAGTTGGACCTGACCTCGGCCTACATGACGCAGGAGCTGGCAGAATCTTCAAAAGGCCTCACCTGCATCAACGCGCACAAAGGTCTGTTCATCTACAATAGATGCCTGTTTGGGATTCGATCGGCCGTGTCTATTTTTCAAAGGAACATGGAGAGTCTGCTAAAGCCGTGGTTTTCCAGGACGACATATTGATCACAGGCTGGGACATCATCGAACACTTGCAGAACCTGGAAGAGATTCTAAGTCGGCTAGATTGTGTGGGACTCAGGTTGAAACGCTCAAAGTGTGTTTTCCTGGCCCCAGAGGTCGAGTTCTTCGGGAGAAGAATCGCGGCAGACGGCATCAGACCCACCGACGCCAAGACGGAGGCCATCAAGAACGCGCCGAGACCACAGAATGTGATGGAGCTGCGGTCATTCCTGGGACTCCTGAATTATTTTGGTAATTTCCAACCAGGTTAAGCACCTTGCTAGAACCTCTACATGTGTTGCTACGCAAGGGGTATGGGGGAAATCACAAGAGACTGCTTTTGAGAAAGCCAGAAACCTGTTATGTTCCAACAAGCTGCTTATTCTGTATGACCCATGTAAACGTTTAGTGTAGCTTGCGATGCGTCTTCGTACGGGGTCGGGTGTGTGTTACAATAAGCAAACTAACGGGAACATTGCAACTGGTCGTCTATGCGTCCAGGAGTTTGTCCAAGGCCAAAAAGGCTTTCAGAATGATTGAACAAGAAGCTCTGTCATGCGTTTACGGGGTGAAAAAAATGCACCAGTATCTGTTTGGGCTTAAGTTCGAGTTAGAAACTGACCATAAGCCACTCATCGCTATTCTCAGAGAGCAAAGGTATTAATACCAATGTCTCTGCTCGCATCGAAAGATGGGCGCTCACGCTGTCTGCATATAACTATGTAATTCGCCACAGGCCAGGCACAGAGAACTGCGTTGATGCTCTCAGTCGGCTACCATTGCCCACCACCAGGGGGGAAGTGGCACAGCCTGCAGACTTGCTCTTGGTGATGGATGCATTTGAAAACGAAAAGTCAGCCGTTACGGCCCGCCAGATCAGGACCTGGACCAGCCAGAATCCTTTACTGTCCCTTGTAAAAAACTGTGTCCTCCATGGGAGCTGCTCCAGCGTCCCAGCGGAGATGCATGAAGAGATCAAGCCATTCCAGCGGCGCAAAGACAAAACGTCCATACAGGCGGACTGTCTTTTGTGGGGTAATCGTGTGGTTTTGCCTAAGAAAGACAGGGAAACGTTCATAAGTGACCTACACAGTACCCACCCAGGCATAGTAATGATGAAAGCTATAGCCAGATCCCATGTGCGGTGGCCTGGCATCGACTCAGATTTGGAGTCATGTGTGTGCCAATGCAACACTTGCTCTCAGCTGAGCAATGCACCGAGGGAGGCACCGCTAAGTTTGTGGTCATGGCCCTCCAAACCGTGGTCTAGGATTCTCGGCAAAATGTTTTTGGTTGTTGTGGATGCTATTCAAAATGGATTGAGTGTGTAATAATGTCTGTAAGCACGTCCACTGCCACCATCGAAAGCCTATGAGCCATGTTTGCCACGCACGGCCTGCTTGATGTCCTTGTCAGCAACAATGGGTCGTGTTTCACCAGCGCTGAATTCAAGGAATTCATGACCCGCAATGGGACCAAGCACGTCACATCTGCCCCGTTCAAGCCTGCATCTAATGGCCAGGCAGAACGAGCAGTCCAAACCATCAAGCAAAGCTTAAAACGCGTGTCGGAAGGCTCCCTGCAGACCCGCATGTCCCGAGTCCTGCTCAGCTACCACACAAGACCCCACTCGCTCACCGGGGTTCCTCCTGTCAAACTGCTCATGAAAAGGGCACTCAAAACAAGGCTCTCTCTAGTCCACCCTGATCTCCATGATCATGTCGAGGGCAGGCGGCATCAACAAAGCATGTATCATGATTGCGCAAATTTGTCACGCGATATTGAAGTCAATAACCCTGTATTAGTGCTCAACTATGGACATGGTCCCAAACGGCTTGCTGGCACTGTCATTGCCAATGCGATTTCATCCCCTACAGACATGATCTTAGCAGCGTGACAGTTGCAGGTAAAATGCAGGGAGCAGCACCAACCCTTATACATGGCCTTTTTCGATCTTACAAAGGCCTATGACACTATCAACCGTGAGGGTCTATGCGTCCTCCTCTGTTTTGGATGCCCCCAAAAGTTTGTCAACATCCTTCGTTTGCTTCACGATGACATGCAGGCCGTGATCCTTACCAACGGATCCATTACAGACCCAATCCACGTCCGGACAGGGGTCAAAGAGGGCTGAGTCATCGCTGCAACCCTCTTCTCAATCTTCCTCGCCGCTATGCTCCGCCTCACAATCAACAAGCTCCCCACTGGAGTGGAACTAAACTACAGAACCAGTGAGAAGCTGTTTAACCTACGCCGCCTCCAGGCCAGGTCCAAGATCACACCAACCTCTGTCGTTGAGCTGCAGTATGCAGACGCCGCCTGCGTCTGTGCATATTCAGAGGCTGAACTCCAGGATATAGTCAATGTATTCACTGAGGTATATGAAAGCATGGGCCTTACACTTAACATCTGTAAGACAAAGGTCCTCCACCAGCCTGTCACCGCCGCACAGCACTGCCCCCCAGTCATCAAGATCCACGGCGTGGCCCTGGACAATGTGGACCATTTCCCATATCTCGGGAGTCGCTTATCAACAAAGGCAGACATTGATGCGGAGATTCAACATCGCCTCCAGTGCGCCAGTGCAGCCTTCAGCCATTTGAGGAAAAGAGTGTTTGAAGACCAGGTCCTCAAATCTACCACCAAGCTCATGGTCTTCAGGGCTGTAGTAATACTCGCCCTCCTGTATGGATCTGAGGCATAGACGATGTATAGAAGGCACCTCAAGTCGCTGGAGATATATCACCAACGATGTCTCCGCAAGATCTTGCAAATCCCCTGGGAGGTCAGGTGCACCAACATCAGTGTCCTCGACCAGGCTAACATCCCCAGTATTGAAGCACTGACCACACTCGATCAGCTTCGCTGGGCATGCCACATAGTTCGCATGCCAGATACGAGACTCCCTAAGCAAATGTTTTATGCGGAGCTCCTTCATGGTAAACAAGCCAAAGGAGGACAGCAGAAATGTTATAAGGACATCCTCAAAACCTCCCTGGTAAGGTGCAACATCATCACTGACACCTGGGAGACCCTGGCCGAAGACCGCCCGAGGTGGAGAAAGTACATCCGGGAGGGCGTTGAGCTCTGCGAGTCTCAATGCAAAAAGCATGAAGAGGCCAAGCGCAGGCAGCGGAAGGAGCGCGTGGCAAACCAGCCCCATCGACCCATTCCCTCAACGAATGTCTATCCCACCTGTAACAGGGTCCGTGGCTCTCGAATCGGACTGTTCAGCCATCAAAGAACTCACTTTGGGAGTTGAAGCACGTCTTCCTCGATTTCGAGGGACTGCCTATGATGATGAGCCAATGATGGAAGTAGGGTGTTTGAGGTCAAACTTGCAAATGGACTAATTTGCAGAAAGCATTTGTACCAAACCAAACTGCGATTCACAGACAACCACGAGCAACCTGAAGAGGACACCACCGACCTTGACCCTCCGATACACACACAAGTGGCAACCGACATCACGGTTGACCACGAAGCTGAACTCATCATCCCCAGCAGACCAGCAAGGCCAGATGCACAGCAACCCAGCAAAGGCCCAACCAACTCACCTGCACCTGCGTTTGTACTGAGACGATCGACTCGGGAGCGGAAAGCCCCAGAGGGTCTCACCCTGTAAATAAGAGTTCTATTGACTTTGGGGGAGGAATGATCTTCTGTGTGCAACACCTTGTAACCAGCATTCTACCGCCACCAGAGGGCGCATCTGTTGGAGTCCCAAGGGATCCCAGCATCCCTTGGGAGCACTGCATATAAGCAGGCCTCCCATGCTGTGCCAGCACTCTGGAGTCAGAATAAAGAGATTGAGGTCACCTTTACTCAAGTCTACAATACTGAGTCACATTACTTTATTTGAGACATAACAAACAGGAATAGGCCATTCAGTCTCCTCGAGCTCTGTTCCACCGTTCTTTTAGATTGTGGCTGATCTGTACCTGAACACCATTTACTTGCCTTTTCTCCATATCCATTGATACCCTTACCTATCAAAAATCTACTGATCTCAGTCTTACAGCCTGCAGTTGCAGTACGACTCTCACTGCTAATTTAAAACGGGGATGCACCCCTTAAAGTGAGGTTGCATCCCCGACTTAGATTTTTCGTTAAAGAACACAAGTGCAATTTGGAAGCTGGAAACTCTCCTGGCAAAGCAGATATCAAAACTATCTTACAATCCACTGACACGCAGCTGTGTGCCCCTTTATATACAGCTTCAGTGGCTCTGACACACTAACCACACCAAATTTTACTTGCAGTTTGGGCATTGGGCAGGGCTTCCGTGATTTTAACGAGGCACCCACCTGCCTGTAGGGGAGTGCCTCTCCTGACACCAAAATCAGTTAAATTGGCGGTTACGCAATGGAAATGTTCGACCGCGATTTTCACCACCTACCCGCCTCGTTTCTACCGGGCAGTCAGGAGTACAATCAGGCTTGAAGTGTTTGAGTACCCCTCCTTGCTGTAAACACCAGATTGCGAAAATACCCCTTGTACTACTTAGCAAGACATGCAGTAATGTAAACGTTTGCGGCATTTGCTATAGGCTGCAATACCAAGTCACTCATCCTAAACATAGAGAAGGGAAAAACCAGCACAGCATTATCTGCACAGCTCCTCATCAATAATCCAATAAGACAGGATCAGATCACCTGTCAGATTTGTGGGACTGAGGAGATCAGAAGAAGGGAGAGAATAAAAATACAGAATAACATACAGTAAATAGTAAAAATATTACTGTTGTCATCATATTAGGAAAATAAATTTGGAAAGAATTGTCCTTAACTTTAAAAGAAGAAAGGGAAGTTTATGTACAAACAAATAATAACTTGCATTCATGTCGCATCTGAGAACATCCCAAAGCTCTTCACAGCCAATGAATTAATTTTTGAAGTGTAGTTGCATGTTATTATATGGCCATATTGTGCACAGCAAGATCCAACCAACAGCAAATGAGATTTCAGGGTGTTGGTTGAGGGTAAACTCCCCTGCTCTCCTTCAAATAGTGCCAGGGGGTCTTTGGCAGGTAGCTGGAGCTCAGTTTAACATTTTGTCTGAAAGACAGCACCCAACAATGTAGCACTCCCTCAGTACTGCACCAAAGCGTCAGCCTGGATTGAGTTTCTGTGCTCAAGTCTGGGTTAAATTTTCGCCACTATTCTGCGCCGTTTTCTGACCTACACTGTTTTTTTTTGGAGCAGACTAAAATCTGCAAGTTTCGCCAAAGTTTCTGCACCATTCTAAAGTACTTACGTCCGATTTTGTTACTTCCCGATTTTTTGACGTCACTGGGAACCTGCTGGGTGTACCATTTCTGCCCATTTAAGCGAGTTTGGTCAACTAGGATTTTTTCAAAAACGGCGCAATGCACCGTTCTGAAAAACTTTACCTACACTTAAGAAAATCGGCGTAGAGAAGAGAAAATCGGCACAGAGAAGACACCATTGTTTTAACAGAGCTGAAGACATGGCACCGGGGGCTGAGGGGTGGGGGGGGGCTTTCGGCTCTGGATTTCAGCAGCCCCGGCGGTGTGGAGGCGGGGGGGGTGGGGGTTGTGGGGGCCTTTCGGCCCGTGAACACTTGCATGTTGTGCAACATTTCAAGAACATAAGAACAAAAGAAATAGGAGCAGGAGTAGGCCATATGGCCCCTCGAGCCTGCTCCACCATTTAATACGATCATGGCTGACCGAATCATGGACTCAGGTCCACTTCCCTGCCCGCTCCCCATAACCCCTAATCCACTTATCATTTAAGAAATTGTCTATTTCTGTCTTAAATTTATTCAATGTCCCAGCTTCCACAGTTCTCTGAGGCAGTGAATTCCACAGATTTACAACCCTCTGAGAGAAGAAATTTCTCCTCATCTTAGTTTTAAATGGGCGGCCCCTTATTCTAAGATTATGCCCTCTAGTTCTAGTCTCCCCCAGCAGTGGAAACATCCTCTCTGCATCCACCTTGTCAAGCCCCCTCATTATCTTATACGTTTCGATAAGATCACCTCTCATTCTTCTGAATTCCAATGAGTAGAGGCCCAACCGACTCAACTTTTCCTCATAAGTCAACCCCCTCATCTCTGGAATCAACCTAGTGAACCTTCTCTGAACTGCCTCCAAAGCAAGTATATCTTTTCATAAATATGGAAACCATAACTGCACGCAATATTCCAGGTGTGGCCTCACCAATACCTTGTACAACTGTAGCAAGACTTCCCTGCTTTTATACTCCATCCTCTTTGCAATAAAGACCAAGATTCCATTGGCCTTCCTGATCACTTGCTGTACCTTTTGTGTTTCATGCACAAGTACCCCCAGGTCCTGCTGTACTGCGTGCACTTTGCAATCTTTCTCCATTTAAATAATAACCTGCTCTTTGATTTTTTTCTGCCAAAGTGCATGACCTCACACCTGCCAAATTTTGCCCACTCACTTAGCCTGTCTATGTCCTTTTGCAGATTTTTTGTGTCCTCCTCACACATTGCTTTTCCTCCCATCTTTGTAGCATCAGCAAACTTGGCTACGTTACACTCAGTCCCTTCCTCCAAGTCATTAATATAGATTGTAAATAGTTGGAGTCCCAGCATTGATCCCTGCGGCACCCCACTAGTTACTGATTGCCAACCCGAGAATGAACTATTTATCCCGACTCTCTGTTTTCTGCTAGTTAGCCAATCCTCTATCGATGCTAATATATTACCCCCAACCCCGTGAACTTTTATCTTGTGCGGTAACCTTTTATGTGGCACCTTGTCAAATGCCTTCTGGAAGTCCAAATACACCACATCCACTGGTTCTACTTTATCCACCCTGTGTTTGACATCCTCAAAGAACTCCAGCAAATTTGTCAAACATGACTTCCCCTTCATAAATCCATGCTGACTCTGCCTAACCGAATTTTGCTTTGCCAAATGTCCTGCTACTACTTCTTTAATAATGGACTCCAACATCTTCCCAAACACAGTCAGTCATAGGCAGTCCCTCGGGATCGAGGAAGACTTGCTTCCATTCTTAGCATGAGTTCTTAGGTAGCTGTACAGACCAATACGAGAACCACAGTTTCTGTCACAGGTGGGACAGATAGTTGTTGAGGGAAAGGGTGGGCAGGGTGACTGGTTTGTCGCACGCTCCTTCCGCTGCCTGCGCTTGATTTCTGCATGCTCTCGGCGACGATACTCGAGGAGCTCAGCGCCCTCCCGAATGCACTTCCTCCACTTCGGGCGGTCTATGGCCAAGAACTCCCAGGTGTCAGTGGGGATGTTGCACTTTATCAGGGAGGCTTTTAGGGTGTCCTTGTAACATTTCTTCTGCCCGCCTTTGTATCGTTTGCCGTGGATGAGTTCTGAGTAGAGCGCTTGCTTAGAGAGTCTCGTGTCTGGCATGCAAACTATGTGGCCTGCCCAGCGGAGCTGATCAAGTGTGGTCAGTGCTTCAATGCTGGGGATGTTAGCCTGGTCGAGGATGCTAATGTTAGTGCGTCTGTCCTCCCAGGGGATTTGCAGGATCTTGCGGAGACATCGCTGGTGGTATTTCTCCAGTGATTTTAGATGTCTACTGTACAATGGTCCACGTCTCTGAGCCATACAGGAGGGCTGGTATTACTACGGCCCTGTAGACCATGAGCTTGGTGACAGTTTTGAGGGACTGATCTTCAAATACTCTTTTACTCAGGCAGTGGTATTGGATCTCATCATCAATGCCTGCTCTTGTTGATAGGAGGTTCCCGAGATAGAGGAAGTGGTCCACGTTGTCCAGGGCCACGCCGTGGATCTTGGTGTTTGGGGGGCAGTGCTGTGCGGCGAGGACAGGCTGGTGTAGGACCTTTGTCTTACTAATGTTTAGCGTAAGGCCCATGCTTTCATATGTCTCGGTAAATACGTCGACTATGTCCTGGAGTTCAGCCTCTGTGTGTGCACAGACGCAGGCGTCGTCCGCGTACTGTAGCTCGACGACAGAGGTTGGGGTGGTCTTGGACCTAGCCTGGAGACAGCGAAGGTTGAGCAGCTTCCCACTGGTTCTGTAGTTTAGTTCCACTCCAACGGGGAGCTTATCAACTGTGAGGTGGAACATGGCAGCGAGGAAAATTGAGAAGAGGGTTGGGGCAATGATGCAGCCCTGCTTGACCCTGGTCCAGACATGAATTGGGTCTGTGCTGGATCCATTGGTAAGGATCACGGCCTGCATGTCGTCGTGGAGCAGCCAGAGTATGGTGACATACTTTTGGGAGCATCCGAAACGGAGGAGGACGCTGCATAGACCCTCACGTTGACAGCGTCAAAAGCCTTTGTAAGGTCGAAGAAGGCCATGTATAAGGGCTGGCATTGTTCCCTGCATTTTTCCTGCATCTGTCACGCTGCAAAAATCATGTCCGTTGTTCCCCGGAGGGGACGAAATCCGCACAGCGACTCTGGGAGGAGCTCCTTGGCCACAAATGTTAGGCTAAATGGTCTATAGTTTCCTGCTTTTTGTCTGGCTCCTTTTTTAAATAGAGGCGTTACATTTGCAGTTTTCCAATCTGCAGGGACCTCCCCGAATCCAGGGAATTTTGGTAAATTACAACCAATGCATCCACAATCCCTGCCGTTACTTCTCTTAAGACCCTAGGATGTGAGCCATCAGATCCAGGGGATTTATCGGCCTTTAGTCCCATTAACTTACTGAGTACCACCTCCTTAGTGATTGTGATTGTGCTAAGTTCCTCCCCCTCTATAGCCCCTTGACTGTCCACTGTTGGGATATTGTTAATGTCCTCTACCGTAAAGACTGATACAAAATATTTGTTCAGAGTTTCTGCCATCTCCATGTTCTCCATTACTAATTCCCCGGTCTCGTCCTCTAAGGGACCAACATTTACTCTAGCCACTCTTTTCCTTTTGATATACCTATAGAAACTCTTGCTATCTGTTTTTATATTTCGTGCTAGTTTACTTTCATAGTCTATCTTTCCTTTCTTAATCATTTTTTTAGTCATTCTTTGTTGGCTTTTAAACGCTTCCCAATCTTCTGTCCTCCCACTAGTTTTGGCCACTTTGTATGCCCTTGTTTTTAACTGAATACCGTCCTTTATTTCTTCAGTTAGCCACGGATGGCTATCTTTTCTCTTACACCCTTTCCTCCTCACTGGAATATATTTTTCTTAAGAGTTGTGAAATATCTCCTGAAATGTACATCACTGTTCATCAACCGTTCTACACTTTAATCTGTTTTCCCTGTCCACTTTAGCCAACTCTGCCCTTATACCTTCATAGTCACCTTTATTTAAGCTTAGTCTGCTGGTTAGAGATCCAACTTTCAATCATGCTATGATCACTCATTCCAAGGGGATCCTTTACTAGGAGATTGTTTATTAATCCTATCCCATTACACAGGACCAGATCTAAGATAGCCTGCCCCCTGGTTGGTTCTGTTATATACTTCTCAAGGAACCCATCCCTTATGCACTCTATGAACTCTTCCTCAAGGTTACACTGATCAATTTGATTTGTCCAATCAATATGGAGGGTAAAATCACCCATGATTATTGCTGTTCCCTTTTTACAAGCCTCCACTATTTCCTGGTTTATGCTCCAATCAACAGAGTTGCTACTGTTCGGGAGTTTAGATTCCCCATATCGTTCATAGACTCCTGGTTTCATATACTGAGATTTCAGTCTGTTGTCCCAAGTCTCACTTAGTGATCTATTTTACAAAGTAGAAATGCTTTATTTGTGTCTCAGCCCTTCAGTGTGTCCCTCGTAACCCTGGCAACCTCAGTTTTTCGGCATAGACCTTAAGCTCCACCCACAGAGCTTAAGGACAATCTGCGCCACTCCAAAATGAAAGGTTATGCCAGAGAAACTTGCAACTTTTTTTTTTAGTGCAGTCGGGTCACTAAAATATCCGACGTACCTCTACAACTGCGCCAAAAAAGGTCCATGTGGAATTTTGGACCCATGGAATGGGCTCTGACTGTACAGCCTTCCAACTCAGTGGCAGGAGTGTTACCGACCCAGCCAAACTGACACCCTCAAACACTAACTCATTGTCCTGGGAAATCAGTTGCTATTTATTTAGCTTGGAATGTGTAATAACATGATTAATGACAGAATAGCATTGGGTTCATTTTGTCTGTAAAAGAAGAAAGACCGACTTACAGTTATATCACGCTTTTGTGACCTCAGGACATACCAAAGCGTTTTACAGCCAATGGGGTACTTTTAAAGTGTAGTCACTGTTGCAATGTAGGAAACTCAAAAGAAAGAAATTAAAAGCCATGAAATATAAAACAATTCTCACAAGAACTGTTTTAACAGTAATTTGCAATGTATGAGATTGCAGGGCCAAAATTCAGCCTCCCGATAAGGCCTGTTACCGCCAGAAAGCGGCGGCCACACGGCGGTGTCGAATGGCCGCCGCTCGCGAAATTTAGCTCGGTGGTTTTCCGGCGGTCCCCACTTCCGCCCCGCTACTGCCGAACCCTCCTAAGTGCGTCATCAAAGCGAGCACCGCCCACCTCCCGCCACGAAGCAAAATTTACCTGGAAAAATCTTCGGCCCACCACTCGGTGCCACCGACAGCTTTATCTGTTGGTGCACTGTGTTTGCAATGTCTGCAAAATGGCGGTGCAGCCACCATTAAAGGGGAGGGTGCACTGCCGCCGCCTCCATCTTATTTTATTTTGTCGGCCGACTGCCAGGTCGGCCCGACAATTACACCCCCGAGGGCACCCCCTCTTGGGTGCCAGGCTGCTGGCCCAGCCGAAACCCTTCTTGTCCCAGTGGACCGAACTAACCTAATTGCAGAGCTTGCAGCGGCTCTCCCCTTTAAGTGAAGGGGAGAGACATGGTGACGCGCCAGCATGATGACGTCATCAGTGCTATGCTGCAAACTGACAGTGGCTGACAGTCCGCACGCCCCCACTTCCGCTCCCAGTTTGACGGAAACTCGGTTCCCGCCTCCACTTCCGCCCCCATTATGACCGACTTCCACCCTACTGGGAAAAAAAAGACAAAGAGCTGAATTTTGCACAAAAGGCCATCGCACTCATTTGTGGCAGTGAAAACAGCTGACTCACGGTAAGTGCGCCTCGTTTCTGGCGGGGGTGAATTTCAGCCCCAGCATCTCCTGCAGTACAAACTTTCTCAGAACAGGTTATTTTTTATTTTTCTTGGGATTGAGCATGCCTCAAAGTCCCTCAACAGTGCAATGATGTCCCTTTAATGGGATTAATTCTGATTATTTCCTTTTCCCTTTATTTTCTCTCCTCTCCTGAAGGGACGTACGACTGGAATTGCCTTCTGGGGTATGATTCTGGAACTCCTGGTTACCCTGCTGCATCTTTGCCGATTGGCCATTGTTTCAACAGCAGGGGGCTATCACAGCTAATCAAGCCTCACCGAGTAATCACACGCATGCAAGTCTGGATAGTGATCAAGCTTAGAAATCCTGGCAGCTCTAACCCAGTGCTCTGAGATCGATTGTAGTTCCTGGTACACCACTGTGATTGGGATTAGATAACACAGCACAGACTGGGTCAAAACTGGGACTTCCTGGTATATGTGGATCAGCTAGTCATTGGAGAAATACAGCGCGTCATCAGGAAGGCCAATGAGATGACAACATAATCGGAAAAGCAAGGTTGGAAGAGTGTTACACGACTAGATGTATATTAAAAATATACTTATGATCAATTTGCAACTTTCATTGAGGGTAAATTCAAAATTAATATTTACCCACCACAAAATATTTACATTGTGGGAATAATGTGCATAATTAGCAGCAATCCAATTAGATACATTGGCTCTGAAATCTCTCAGAGTCAGCAGGGTCATCAGGAGAGCATGTTATTTGCAAAGGCCAGGCAGATGCAAGTGTCACTTTGGGCATGTCTCTAGTGCCAACCTGCTCATGTATGCTGAAAACTCTGATGTCCACCTGGCCTTTGGGGTTGGGTGGGGGGAGGAGGAGTAAGAGTGCAGTTTTACAGGTCCTGCTCGAATTCTCCAAAATTCCTATCAGTCTCCAGACAAAAGGGGTATGGGGGACTGGGAGTTCAATCAGTGAGGACAGAGGTGATGGACGAGAGACTTGGTGTCGTCTACTCCAGATTGACCTCTATTGCACCAGTAAACCTCAGTTAGGTCCCATCTCAATCACCAATTTTCAAGTTGAAGAACCTTTGACCTTTGCTCATAATTGAATGCTCTGACACCAGAAGATATTTTTTTCCATTTCTGCTCTCCAGGTGCAGGCTGGGAGCATATAGTCAAAATTGCATACCTCAGGCCTGAGATTTTCCATCCCTGAAGCACAGAAACGGAAAATTTACCCGTGGTGATCAGCCTCAGGACTCCTTTCTACCTCATTTCCTCGGTCTGAATCTCTCTCTTGTGCCATAATCACCAAAACCGACACAGTAGTCCATACATTGTCAGCCCAGAACACTACAATTTCAGCAGGATATTCTGAGACTTATATTCTACTGATTTAATCTGGACCAAAAAAGTTACGGTCAGTACAGAATCACAGGGTTAGTTCCGCAAGCCTGTGGTCTCAGTAAGGAGCTGGTTCAAAGACAGGGCTTCAACATTGTAGCTGATTCGCCACACTGCACTCACTACGACCACAGCTCTGCACTGGGAGCAGAGGATATTAGAATTTGCCCTCATCTAATGGGCTGTCCCAATGTCTCAATTTGTCAATACACTGCTTGGTGTGCTATTTATTAATGTATCTCTGGTATGTGCTGAGTTAGGTGGTGGGGACTACAATTAATGTGTAAGAGAAGATTCAGAGAAATATAACAAGTATGATTTCAGGATGGGTCTAAGATATGAAGAGAGATTCACAGAATTGAACTGGAGTAAAGAAGAGCAACAGATTATTTTAAAATTCCAAGAGGACATTAGCTGCTGATCCTTGAACTTCTCAAATTTAAAATTCTCATCCAGGTGTTTAAATTCCTCCAGAGAGCCTCAATCCTCCCAGAGATACTGTAACCTCCTCCAGTCTAAACTCCCCACTATAACTTTACATTCTTCTGACTCCTGTGGAACCAACATTGGCAGCCATGCCTTCAACTGCTTAGGCCCCATGCTCCGAAATTCTCTGTTTGAATCATTCCACTTCTCCACCTCCCTTGTTTTAAGATCCTCCTGAAAGCCCATCTCTCTGACCAAGTTTTTGGTCATCCTTCCGAATTGTCCTTCTTTAGTTTGCTGTCCATTTTTTTCTTTACACCTGTGTGAAGCATTTTGGAATGTTTTTCTCCATTGAAGATGCTACATAAATGCAAGTTGCTGTTGTTGTTTTCCAGGACATATAAGTTGGATGGATACTTTGGAGTATTGTTCAAATTATTTCTGGGGAAGTAGACGGTGCAGAATGAAACTGCAAAACATTTCCTTTCGGATACTAAATGGGTCAGGTAAAGCCCGCTATGGAGCAGCGTAGACATTTTGGTGTGGATGGAACATCTTATTGGCCAGTGATCATGCAACTGGCATCAGTACCCTCAGACTAGGAAAACAGAGAGAAAAAAATTGACCAGCATTCCTGCCCACTGTTTATATCTGGTGCATAACTTCAGACAATTAGGAAGAATGGGATTGGGCTGGACTGCAATGTTCACCGTGGTCAAACAGCCTGTTGGCACTTATTGGCAAGGTTCACCCGTAAGCAACAGCCGTCTGGGTGGAGTTATCGAAAGTGGAGTGCCAAGCCCCAGTGCAAACCTTCAAAAGAGGACAACAGAAGAAATTTTACTAATATGAAATTATTATAAAAAATTATAATTATTTTAATTACATTAGATTCAGGTGACATTTAGAATTTTGTAAATTCAGAGCAATGTCATCAGAGCGATGAGGCACAGAAAGAGTAACTGATGTGCAATTTTATTTAATCAAAAGCATTTAGATGGTCAATTTCATGAAAATATACACAGAGGTAGGGATTGTGATGCCTTTCGTACGTTTTCTGCATTCAAATAGGCACAACAAAGTCAAATTTTGGAGCACGACGCTATGTGCCAGAAAAGCGCCAGAAGTGTGAGCATGCTATATTGGTCCAGGTGATTGATAGGCATCCCCAGCGGACGCCTGCATCAAATGCAGACATCATTTCAATATTATCATCAGGGCATTTTCTGAAATTGGTATCTGCCTGAAATGTCACTTCTTTTCCCTCCCAGGACATCAGGGCAAATACAGTCAACAAGCAGCTTTCAGAAAGTGGTATTGAAGGTCTCTGATTAGTCCGTTTAGAAACATAGAAAAATAGAAACATAGAAATTAGGTGCAGGAGTAGGCCATTCGGCCCTTCGAGCCTGTACCGCCATTTAATAAGGTCATGGCCGATCATTCAACCTCAGTATCCCTTTCCTGCTTTCTCGCCATACCCCTTGATCCCTTTGACCGTAAGGGCCATATCGAACTCCCTTTTGAATATATCGAATGAATTGGCCTCAACAACTTTCTGCGGTAGAGAATTCCACAGGTTAACCACTCTCTGAGTGAAGAAGTTTCTCCTCATCTTGGTCCAAAATGGCTTACCCCTTATTCTTATACTTTGACCCCTGGTCCTGGAACTCCCCAGCAACGCGAACATTCTTCCTGTCTCTAACCTGTCCAATCCCGTCAGAATTTTATATGTTTCCATGAGATCCCTCTCATTCTTCTAAACTCCAGTGGATACAAGCCCAGTCGATCCAGTCTCTCCTCGTATGTCAGTCCTGCCATCCCGGAATCAGTCTGGTGAACCTTCGCTGTACTCCCTCAATAGCAAGAACATCCTTCCTCAGATTAGGAGACCAAAACTGAACACAATATTCTAGGTGTGGCCTCACCAAGGCTTCATACAACTGCAGTAAGACCTCCCTGCTCCTATACTCAAATCCCCTAGCTATGAAGGCCAACATGCCATTTTCCTTCTTCACCGCCTGCTAAACCTGCATGCCAACTTTCAATGACTGATGTACCATGACACCCAGGTCTCATTGCACCTCCCCTTTTCCTAATCTGTCACCATTCAGATAATATTCTGTCTTCCTGTTTTTGCCACAAAACCTCACATTTATCCACATTATACTGCATCTGCCATGCATTTGCCCACTCACCTAACCAGTCCAAGTCACCCTGCAGCCTCTTAGCATCCCCCTCACAGCTCACACCACCACCCAGCGTAGTGTCATCTGCAAACTTGGAGATATTATATTCAATTCCTTCATCTAAATCATTGATGTATAGTGTAAATAGCTGGGGTCCCAGCACTGAACCCTGCGGCACCGCACTGGTTACTGTCTGCCATTCTGAAAAGGACCTGTTTATTCCGACTCTCTGCTTTCTGTCTGCCAACCAGTTTTCTATCCATGTCAATACATTACCCCCAATACCATGTGCTTTAATTTTGCACACTAGTCTCTTGTGTGGGACCTTGTCAAAAGCCTTTTGAAAGTCCAAATACACCATATCCACAGGTTCTCCCTTGTCCACTCTACTAGTTACATCCTCAAAAATGTCTGGTAGATTTGGTCAAGCATGATTTCCCTTTCATAAATCCATGCTGACTTGGACCGATCCTGTCACTGCTTTCCAAATGCGCTGCTATTTCATCTTTAATAATTGATTCCAACATTTTCTCCACCACCGATATCAGGCTAACCGGTCGATAATTACCTGTTTTCTCTCTCCCTCCTTTTTTAAAAAGTGGTGTTACATTAGCTACCCTCCAGTCCATAGGAACTGATCCAGAGTCAATAGAATGTTGGAAAATGATCACCAATGCATCCACTATTTCTCGGGCCACTTCCTTAAATACTCTAGGATGCAGCCTATCAGGCCCTGGGCATTTATCGGCCTTCAATCCCATCAATTTCCCTAACACAATTTCCTGACTAATAAGGATTTCCTTCAGTTCCTTCTTTTCGCTAGACCTTCGAACCCCTAGTATTTCCGGAAGGTTATTTGCGTCTTCCTTCGTGAAGACAGATCCAAAGTATTTGTTCAACTGGTCTGCAATTTCTTTGTTCTCCATTATAAATTCACCTGAATCGGACTGCAAGGAACTACGTTGGACTTCACTAATCTTTTTCTCTTCAGATATCTATAGAAGCTTTTGCAGTCAGTTTTTATGTTCTCTGCAAGCTTCCTCTCATACTCTATTTCCCCCCTCCTAATTAGACCCTTTATCCTCTTCTGCTGAATTCTAAATTTCTCCCAGTCCTCAGGTTTGCTGCTTTTTCTGGCCAATTTATATGCCTCTTCCTTGGATTTAACACTATCCCGAATTTTCCTTGTTAGCCATGGTTGAGCTACCTTCCCCGTTTTATTTTTACTCCAGACAGGGATGTACAATTGTTGGAGTTCATCCATGTAATCTATAAATGTCTGCCATTGCCTATCCACTGTCAACCCTTTAAGTATCATTTGCTAGTCTATCCAAGCCAATTCACGCCTCACACCATCAAAGTTACCTTTCCTTAAGTTCAGGACCCTAGCCTCTGAATTAACACTGTCACTCTCCATCTTAATAAAGAATTCTACCATATTATGGTCACTCTTCCCCAGGGGACCTCGCACAACAAGATTGCTAATTAGTCCTCTCTCATTACACAACACCCAGTCTAGGATGGCCAGCTCTCTAGTTGGTTCCTCGACATATTGGTCGAGAAAGCCATTTCTAATACACTCCAGGAAATCCTCCTCCACCGCATTGCTACCAGTTTGGTTAGCCGAATCTATTTGTAGATTAAAGTCGCCCATGATAGCTGCTGTACCTTTATTGCATGCATTCCTTGTTTCTTGTTTGATGCCATCCCCAACCTCATGACTACTGTTTGGTGGTCTGTACACAACTCCCACTCGCGTTTTCTCTCCTTTGATATTCCGCAGCTCTACCCATACAGATTCCACATCATCCAAGCTAATATCCTTTCTTACTATTGCATTCATTTCCTCTTTAACCAGCAATACTACCCTACCTCATTTTCCTTTCTGTCTATCCTTCCTGAATGTTGAATAACCCTGGATGTTGAGTTCCCAGCCTTGGTCACCCTGGAGCCATGTTTCTGTAATCCCAATTATATCATAATTGTTAATAGCTGCTTACGCAGTTAATTCACTCATCTTATTACGAATACTCCCTCGCATTGAGGCACAGAGCCATCGGGCTTGTCTTTTTAACACTCTGTCCCTTTAGAATTTTGCTGTAATGTGGCCCTTTTTGATTTTTGCCTCGGGTTTCTTTGCCCTCCACTTTTACTATTCTCCTTTCTATCTTTTGCTTCTGCCCCCATTTTATTTCCCTCCGTCTCCCTGCATAGGTTCCCATCCCCCTGCCATATTAGTTTAAACCCTCCCCAACAGCAGTAGCAAACACTCCCCCTCGGACATTGGTTCCAGTCCTGCCCACGTGCAGACCATCTGGTTTGTACTGGTTTAGGCTGCTAGGGTGATTTTGGGCCAAGTTTCTGGTTATTTTGGCTACTGTTTGGCTGGTAAATAGTTTTGCAGAGTATTATTGAAGGGCTACAATAGTTTCGCTAACCTTTCTTGTTCAAAATTGCTGAACATGGGAACACTGCTGGATTTGTCATTGAAACTCCCAAACCAGGAGGAGGAGTAGCAGCAAGGAAGGCAGCAAAGACACAGGTTGCAAGAAGAGGGTGAAGGACTCAAGGACGCAGGAGGCATTACAACATGTGGGTAGACAGAAACAGAATACCATTCATGAACCTCACTGATGAGTGTGACTGTATTTCAACAGGGAGACAGTCACTTGCCTGTTCCACCTGTTGCAGTGAGAATTGGAGCACAACACTGCCTGTAGCCTGTAGGTCACCTTGGCTCTAAACATTTCTGCCTTTGGCTCCTTCCAAACTGTTTCTGGTAACATCAGTAACACCAGTCAGTTTGCTGTGCACTTTTATTACTGATCTAAAGCTGTGACTTCTAACCAGTTAGAATCCACTTTTGGTCTAGATATAAATTGATTAAGTCCTAACCTTTCTTGTTCCAAATTTGTTGGAGTTCTTTGCGGATGTAACGAACAGGGTGGATAAAGGGGAACCAGTGGATGTGGTGTTTGGACTTCCAGAAGGCATTTGACAAGATGCCACATAAAAGGTTACTGTACAAGATAAAGGTTCACGGGGTTGGGGGTAATATATTAGCATGGATAGAGGATTGGCTAACTAACAGAAAACAGAGAGTCAGGATAAATGGTTCATCCTCTGGTTGGCAACCAGTAACTAGTGGGTGCCGCAGGGATCAGTGCTGGGACCCCAACTATTTACAATCTATATTAACGACTTGGAAGAAGGGACCGAGTGTAACGTAGCCAAGTTTGCTGATGCTACAAAGATGGGAGGAAAAGGAATGTGTGAGGAGGACACAAAAAATCTGCAAAAGGACATAGACAGGCTAAGTGAGTGGGCAAAAATTTGGCAGATAGAGTATAATATTGGAAAGTGTGAGGTCATGCACTTTGGCAGAAAAAATCAAAGAGCAAGTTATTATTTAAATGGAGAAAGATTGGAAAGTGCCACAGTACAGCGGGACCTGGGGGTACTTGCGCATGAAACACAAAAGGATAGTATGCAGGTAAAACAAATGATCAGCAAGGCTAATGGTATCTTGGCCTTTATTGCAAAGGGGTTGGAGTATAAAAGCAGGGAAGTCTTGCTGCAGCTATATAAGGTATTGGTGAGGCCACACCTGGAATACTGCGTGCAGTTTTGGTTTCCATATTTACGAAAGGATATACTTGCTTTGGAGGCATTTCAGAGAGGTTCACTCGGCTGATTCCGGGGATGAGGGGGTTGACTTATGAGGAAAGGTTGAGTAGGTTGGGCCTCTACTCATTGGAATTTAGAAGAATGAGAGGTGATCATATCGAAACATATAAGATTATGAAGGGGCTTGACAAGGTGGATGCAGAGAGGATGTTTCCACTGGTGGGGGAGACTAGAACTAGAGGGCATGATCTTAGAATAAGGGGCTACCCATTTAAAGCAGAGATGAGGAGGAATTTCTTCTCTCAGAGGGTTGTAAATCTGTGGAATTCGCTGCCTCAGAGAGCTGTGGAAGCTGGGATATTGAATAAATTTAAGACAGAAATAGACAGTTTCTTAAACGATAAGGGGATAAAGGATTATGGCGATCGGGCGGGGAAGTGGAGCTGAGTCCATGATCAGATCAGCCATGATCTTATTGAATGACGGAGCAGGCTCGAGGGGCCGTATGGCCTACTCCTGCTCCTATTTCTTATGTTCTTATGTTCTTATTGCCGCAATTGTTCTGCTCGTGCAAATTCGATTTGCATTGATTTCATTTACAAGACATTGTATTATAAATATTAAGTAATTTTTTTAAGATCTGCTCTTCCCCTGTATAATCTCAACAAAAAAATTTCAAATCCAACTCAATTTGAAGCAAAATTCAGAAATAAATAATTTTTGGCATGAGGTGTCAACAGTTCATTAGCTTCCACACAGAGGCTGGTGCGTAGGTGGAAAGCGCACTGGGATTTGCCCGGATTGCTGGATTTCCATAGGCCTAGGGTATCATAGACTGTATGCACATAGCCCTGCGCAGCGCTCCATCAGGAAATAGCTCTGTGGCTGAACATGAAGGGCTTCCATTCACTGAATGTGCAACTTGTGTGTCACCAAAGGCAGCAGCTCATGTAGGCCTGTGCCTGCTTTCCTGGCATAAATCCTGATGTTTTCATACTGCGTCATTCCTTAATACCACTCCATCCCACCCAGACTACAAAGTGACAAGCTGGCTGTTGTCTCCTCTCAGGAACCCTGGTACAGACGCGGAGCGTCGATATAATGAGAGCCATGCGACAACAAGGGTTCTGATTGAGCAAACCATTGGCATCCTAAGACAATGGTTCTGCCTTCAGGAAAGAGCTTGAGGGGTCATTCAGTACAGCTCAGAGTGGGCTTCAGGGCTCATCATCATTCACTGCATGCTCCACAATCTAGCTATTCAAAGAGGAGTTGCCTTGGAGATTCCTAAGGATGAAGAAGTGGAGCCGGAAGATGAAGAAGGAGACGAGGAACTGGAGGAAGCAGAAGAAGAGCATGGACCAGCAGTACAATGAGCTACCAGATATGTAAGACTAAAATTATTGAGGAAGGATTCACCTGAACCTCCCTCTATTCCTCGAAGCACCAACACTCCCTCCTTCCATCCAATCCAGTTCTGACGCCCACCATATTAATGCCCTCAAACAGTGCAACTTTTGTGTTTCTCTTACATCAATTAGATTATGAAGTCTACTAACTCTCACTCCAATGATCTGCTCCCTGGGCCATCCTATCCCCCGCCCTTGCTCCTGTGCGCGAGTGCTGTGAATCTCCACATGACCCCTCTAGCTTATGTTTCCAGAGTGTATAAGATGGCGAAGGTGTGAGGAGGTGAAGGAAGTAATAATGAGGAGAGTAGCAGGTGCTCCAGTAGGAGGAAATGTAGTGAAGTGTCCTGTAGTAAATGGAAGAGAGTGCTGGTAATCGGGAAAGATAAGGGTAGTGAATGCTTGAGCAACAGGTAGTGCAAGGGTAATCAGAGAGTAATGAGAGATTTTTTTTTATTCGTTCATGGGATGCAGGTATCGCTGGCAAGGCCAACATTTATTGTCCATCCTTAATTGCCCTTGAGAAGGTGGTGGTGTGAGACACCTTCTTGAACCGCTGCAATCCGTGTGGTGAAGATACTCCCACAGTGTAGTTAAGGAAGGAGATCCAGGATTTTGACCCAGTGACGATGAAGGAGTGGTGATATATTTCCAAATCAGGATGGTGTGTAATTTGGTAGAGGTCGTGGATTTAGGAGGTGCTGCCGAAAAAACCTTGGCGAGTTGCTGCAGTGCATCTTGTGGATGGCACACACTGCAGCTACGGTAGGATGGTGGTGAAGGGAGTGAATGTTTAAGGTGGTGGATGGGGTGTCAATCAAGCAGCCTGCTTTGTCCTGGATGTTGTTGAACTTCTTGAGTGATGTTGGCGCTGCACTCATCCAGGCAATTGGAGAGTATTCCATCACACTCTTGACTTATGCCTTGTAGATGGTGGAAAGGCTTTCGGGAGTTAGGAAATAGACACTCACCGCAGAATACCCAGCCTCTGACCTGCTCTTATTGCCACAGTATTTATACGGCTGGTCCAGTTAAGTTTCTGGTCAATGGTGTCCACCAGAATGTTGATGATGGGGGATTCGACGATGGTAATGCCATTGAAAGTCAAGGGGCGGTGGTCAGACTCTCGCATGTTGGAGATAGTCATTGCCTGGCACTTGTGTAGCACGAATGTTACTTGTCACTTATCAGCCTAAGCCTGAATGTTGTCCAGGTCTTACTGCAAATGAGCATGGACTGTTTCATGATCTGAGGAGTTATGAATGGCACTGAACACTGTGCAGTCATCAGAAAACATCCCTACTTCTGAACTTATGATGGACCTTATGAAGGTCAGTGCTGCTTGATAGCACTGTTGACGACACCTTCCATCACTTTGCTAATGATTGAGAGTAGTAATTGGCCAGATTGAATTTGTCCTGCTTTTTGCGAACAGGGCATACCTGGGCAGTTTTCCACATTGTTGGATAGATGCCAGTGTTGTAGCTGTACTGGAAATGCTTGGCTAGAGGCATGGCTAGTTCTGGAGCACAAGTCTTTAGCAAGACAGCCGGGATATTGTCGGGGCTCATAGCCATTGCCGTATCCAATGCACTCAGCCATTTCTTGACATCAAGTGGAGTGAATTGAATTTGCTGAAGACTGGCTTCTATGATGGTGGGGACCTCAGTAGGAGGCCGATATTGATCACCTACTCAGCACTTCTGAAAGAAGATAGTTGCAAACGCTTCAGCCTTGTCTTTTGCGCTCATGTGTTGGGCTCTGCCATAATTGAGGATGGGGATATTCATGGAGCCTCCTCCTTCCGTTAATTGTTTAATGGTCCACCACCATACACGACTGAATGTGGCAGGAATGCAAAGCTTTGATTTGATCCATTGATTGTAGGATCGCTTAGCCTGTATATAGTGTGCTGCCTCCGCTTTTTAGCATGCATGTAATCCTGTGTTGCAGCTTGCCCAGGTTGGCACTGTCATATATGTATACTCTGTATATATCTTATGCTGGTACCACTAGAGGGTGCAACTGTGGGAGGCCCAGGCAGGAGCTGTATAAAAGGCTGGTCACCACACTGTGAAGGCACTCTGCAGTTATGATAAAGAGACTAATGTCACAACAATTCAAGCACAGCGCTAGGCCTCGTGGAGTTATTCTACAGATAAGTAGAGACATATTAACTGGCGACGAGTACAGATCACGGACTTACATGAAGAGATGGCTGCCATTGGTAGTTTAGAAAAGTTTACAGAGGGTGAAGCCTTTACTCGGGTTTTGCTGGCCAGGCATCGCTTCTACACACACCATCGCACAGAGGGCCAGGATTTAGCGGAATATGTCGCAGACCTACGAAGGCTCGCGGAACCATGTGAATTTGGCGAACTCCTCAACAAGGTATTGCGGGACATTTTCGCGACAGGACGGGACATGAAGTGGACCATCACCTTAAGCCAGGCGTTCACAACCTCAACATTGAGATTCTCCCAGAATCAAAACTCACTGGCAAGTACTGTGCAGAAAATAACTGTTGATCAAAAAATTAGTCCGACTCAGAGTCCGCCAAGGGGTATAAATGTGAATCGTTTAACATGCTGGCGTTGCTGGGGTAACCATCGGGCCCATCTCTGTCGATTCAGACACTATGAGTGCAAAGGCTGCGGCCAAAAGTCGGCCCACAGCGAATGTGCAGAAGAACTGCGACTCAAAACATGGCAGAGGAGTCAGCAGGAGGTTTCCGATCCAGCAAGGATCATAAAGTACAAGCTAGAGAGGCGACTCAGCCCGAGGAAGCAGTGCACGGGGTGCACACCTTCACTACCAAAAGTCCCCCCATGATGATGAAAGTCAAGATAAATGGCATTCCTGTTTCCTTGGAGTTGGACACAGGGGCGAGTCAGTCACTTATGAACCAAAAGGCATTTGAGAGATTGTGGGGCAACAAAGAACAAAGACTCAAGCTAAGCCCGATTCAGACAAAGCTGCGCACTTACACCAAGGAACTGATCCCAGTTATCGGCAGTGCGAACGTAAAAGTATTCTATGATGGAGAGATACACGAATTGCCACTGTGGGTTGCACCAGGCGATGGGCCAATGCTGCTTGGCAGAAGCTGGATGGGGAAGATTTGGTGGAACTGGGAAGACGTCAAAGCAATATCTTCAGTGGACAATGCTTCCTGTGCTCAAGTTCTAAGCAAGTTCCCATCAGTATTTGAACCAGGCATTGGCAACTTCACAGGCGCCAAAGTGCAGATCCACTTGGTCCCCGAGGCACGGCCTGTTCATACATGATGAGGGAGAAAGTGGAGAACAAATTGGACAGACTTTAACGCGAGGAAAACATATCACCAGTCGAATTCAACAAGTGGGCCAGCCTGATTGTTCCGGTACTAAAGAGCAATGGTCAGAATCTGTGGCGACTACAAGATAACGATCAACCGAGTTTCATTACAGGACCAGTACCCGCTACCCAAAGCCGATGATCTCTTTGCGACATTAGCAGAGGGAAAGGCGTTCACCAAACTGGATCTAACCTCCGCTTACATGACCCAGGAGCTGGCTGAGTCGTCGAAAAAATTAACATGCATTAATACACACAAAGGACTGTTTTTGTATCACAGGTGCCCGTTCGGGATCCGCTCGGCTGCAGCCATCTTCCAAAGGAACATGGAGTGTCTGTTGAAATCGGTTCCACGCATCGTTGTATTTCAGGATGACATCCTAATCATTGGTCGCGACACCACCGAACACCTGCACAACCTGCAAGAGGTTTTAAGTCGACTAAACAGAGTCGGACTCCAGCTGAAACAATCCAAGTGTGTCTTCCTGGCGCCAGAGGTAGAATTCCTGGGGAGGAAGATTGCGGCAGATGGCATCAGACCCACGGACTCAAAGACAGAGGCCATCAAGAATGCACCCAGACCATGAAATGTAACGGAGCTGCGCTCGTTCCTGGGACTTCTCATCTATTTCGGTAACTTTCATCCAGGGTTGGGCACCTTGCTCGAACCATTGCACAAGTTGCTACGCAAGGGAAATGGCTGGGTTTGGGGTCAAAATCAAGATGCTGCCTTCTAAAAGGCCAGAAACTTGTTATGTTCGAACAAATTGCTTGTATTGTATGACCCAGATAAACGTCTAGTTTTAGCTTGTGACACGTCGTCATACGGCGTCGGGTGTGTTTTACAGCAAGCAAATGTAGTGGGCAAACCCCAACCAGTTGCATATGCGTCTAGACGTCTATCCAAGGCCGAAAGAGCCTACAGTATGGTTGAGAAGGAGGCTTTGGCCTGTGTCTATGGGATAATAAAAACGCACCAGTATTTGTTCGGACTCAGGTTCGAGTTAGAAGCCAACCACAAGCCTCTAATCTCACTGTTTTCGGAAAGCAAAGGCATAAGCACCAATGCTTCGTCGCAAATCCAAAGATGGGCACTAACACTGTCGGCCTACCATTATATGATCCGCCACAGGCAGGCACTGAGAACTGCGCCAATGCCCTCAGCCGTATACCGTTGCCCACCACCGGGGTGGAAATGACGCAGCCCTCAGACCTGTGCCTGGTCATGGACGTCTTCGAAAGCGAAGGGTCACCCATAACGGCCTGTCAGATCAGGACCTGGACCAACCAGGACCCTGTGTTATCTCTTGTAAAAAGTTGAGTCCTCAATGGGGGCTGGTCAGCGGTCCCAAGAGAAATGCAAGACGAGGTAAAGCCGTTTCACTGTCGTAAAGATGAAATGTCTATCCAAACGGATTGCCTCTTATGGGGCAACCGCGTTGTCCTGCCAAAAAAAAGCAGGGCAACCTTCATACGCGACCTACACAGTGCCCACCCAGGCATAGTCATGATGAAGGCTATCGCCAGGTCCCACGTCTGGTGGCCCGGCATTGATTCGGACTTGGAGTCGTGCGTGCGCCAGTGTAACACTTGCTCACAATTGACCAATGCTCCCAGGGAGGCTCCACTTAGTCTCTGGTCCTGGCCCTCAAAACCATGGTCCAGGATCCACGTAGATTATGCGGGCCCCTTTCTAGGAAAAATGTTCTTCATTGTAGTGGACGCCTACTCTAAGTGGCCTCAGGGCCACGTTCGCCACCCATGGCTTGCCCGACATTCTGGTCAGCGACAACGGTCCGTGTTTCACCAGTTCGGAATTCAATGAATTCATGACCCTCAATGGCATCAAGCATGTCAGATCTGCCCCGTTCAAGCCCGCATCCAAAAGCCAAGCAGAACGGGCAGTCCAAACCATAAAGCAGAGCTTGAAATGTGTCACAGAAGGCTCCTTACAAACCCACCTATCCCGGGTGCTGATCAATTACAGGGCACGACCCCACTCACTTACCAGGATCCCCCCTGCAGAGTTACTAATGAAACGTGCACTCAAAACCAGGCTCTCCTTAGTCTACTCTGACCTCAATGATCAGGGGGAAATGCCATGCATTATCGGCAAAACATGTACCATGATCGTGCAGCTGTATCACGCGACATCAATGTAAACGACACCGTGTTTGTACTGAATCATGGTCATGGTCCGAAATGGGTCGCTGCCACTGTTTTAGCCAAGGAGGGGAATAGAGTGTTATTTGTCAAACTGCTTAACGGACAAACGTGCAGAAAGCATTTGGACCAGATCAAATTGTGATTTACATTTAATCAGGAACTACCAGGAGAGGACCTTACCTTCAGCGATCCACCTACACACACCCAATCAGCAACAGACCTAGCTGGCAACCACGAGGATGATCCCACCATCTCCAACAGTCCAGTCACACCAACAGCGCTGCAAGACAGCAGTGGTCCGACCAACTCACCCATGCCAGAAGTGACACTCAAACAATCAACCAGGGAGCGCAGAGCTCCGGATCGCCTCAACCTGTAACTAACTCGCATCAAAGACTTTAGGGAGGAATATTGTCATACATGTATAATCTGTGTATATACTATGCTGGTACCACTAGAGGGTGCAACTGTGGGAGGCCCAGGCAGGAGCTGGCCACCACAATGTGAAGGTACTCTGCAGTTACAATAAAGAGACTAAGGTCACAGCAGATCAAGCACAGCACTCGGCCTCGTGGAGTTATTCTACAGATAAGTAGACATATTATGCACCTCACGTTTAGGTATGCCTGGTGCTGCTCCTGGAATGCTCTTCAACACTCCTTATTGAACCAGGGTTGGTCCCCTAACTTGACGTTAATGGTAGAGTGAGGGAAATGCCAGGCCATAAGGTTACAGATTGTGGTGGAATACAATTCTGCTGCTGCTGATGGCCCACAGCACCTCATGGATACCCAGTTTTGAGCTGCTAGATCTGTTCTGAATCTATCCCATTTAGCACGGTGGTAGTGTCACACAACACGATGGATGGTGTCTTCAGTGTGACACTCTACAAAGACTGTGCAGTAGTCACTGCTACCAATGTTGTCATTGTCAGATGCATGTGTGACAGGTAGATTGGTGAGGACGAGGTCAAGTAGGTTTTTCCCTTGTGTTGGTTCTCTCACCATCTGTTGTAGGCGAAGTCTGGCAATTATGTCCTTCAGGACTTGTCCAGCTCGGTCAGTAGTGGTGCTACCAAGCCACTCTTGGTGGTGGACATTGATGTCCCCCACCCAGAGTACAATCTGTGCCCCTGCTACTCTCAGTGCTTCTTCCAAGTGATGTTCAACATGGAGGAGTACTAATTCATCAGCTGAGGGAGGGTGGTAGGTGGTAATCAGCAGGAGCTTTCCTTGCCCATGCTTGACCTGAAGCCATGAGACTTCATGAGTCAATGGTGACGATTCCCAAGGCCACTCCCTCCCGACTGTATACCACTACTGCCACCCCTGGTGGGTCTGTCCTGACAGTGGGACATATGAGTCAGGAGGCTTATCCTATCCATCCTTCTGAGGTCATTGAACTTCTTCTTGCATTGCAGCCACGTCCTGGAGCGTTACTCCTCACACTGACCTGCTCTGCCACCACTGTGCACTCGTGCCAGGCAGGAAAATCTTTGTGCCACCTGGTGGATAGAAAATATCCCTCCTCCTACCAACCTCCTCCACCAAAACCTCCAGTGCAGTATCCAAAAACATTTGCATCTTCTCCTGCGCATGCTATTAACCAGTGGTAATTGCCTTCAGCCAAAATGCAACCACCCCCCTCCCTTTAAGAGGTACAGCCTGCCTCTGAATTATGTCAGGAATGCATGAAATTAACAGTCCTCATCAGGCAAATTGCCAATCAACAGCGCAAGTAGCAAAGACAGAGCACATATTTTAATGAATGAATTGCTCGAATTAGGGATCTTCGTTGCGGCCACGTGATTCTGTACATGTAAAGACAATTTTTATCCCATAGTTTCTTATGAAACGAAAGAAATATAAAGCACTTTTATTAATGCTATTTACTGCATTGCAGCAAATTTAAGCCTTTATCAACTCCACTTGTGTGCCTTTACGCCATTCCTTTCTTTGAAAAAAAAGCAAAAAGGACAAATCCTTTTAATCTCATGAATATGCCACACACCAGTCAAATGTAATTGAAACACAGCCTGGTAAGTGAAATAAATTACTTCCCTGAAAGGTTGGAGTACTGCGTGGGCGTGATGTGAATAATAGTGTGATGCTGTCTCGCAGTCATGCAGAAGGGATGTTTTTTAAAATTCATTCACAGGATTTGAGCATCGCTGGCAAGGCCAGCATTTATTGCCCATCCCTAATTACCCATGAGACGGTGGTGGTGAGTCGCCACCTTGACAAATGAGTGGCTTGCTAGGCCATTTTAGAGGGTAGTTAGGAGTCAACCACATTGTTGTCGGTCTGGAGTCACATTTAGGCCAGACCAGGTAAGGATGGCAGATTTCCTTCCCTAAAAGACATTAGTGAACCTGATGGTTTTTTTTTACAACAATGGGGCCAGATTTTACACTTTTGTGCAGATCGGCCAAAAATGGGCGTTATTTCCAGCATGGGCAGTAAAAATGGCTTTTCAGATCATCGGCTTGTCGCCCATTTTCAAAGCACCTAGTCTCCATTTTAAAAATTGGGCGTTACCGCGAGCGATCTGAAATGGGCGTAGCGTTAAATCTCTCTGACCTTCTGCTGTAAAGTTTCGCTGTCCTTAGCAACGGCATGGTAACGCTCGATGCCCGCAATTCAGGAGGTCAAGGGTCATCATTACATGTGCATAAGAGGAGAAAGAGAGAGAAGGAGCTGAGAGGAGTGAAGGCGTGTGTGGGTGTGGTGTGGCTTCTTTGGGAGGAAGGAGGGAGCGTTTTGAACTTCATAGCAAATTGGGGAAAAAAAATGATCTGTTACCAGCCAAATATTTGCCCGAATTTGGTGCCTATAATGGAGCGAGTGGAGGAGGCTGTGGAGACTGACACTGGCGAGAGCAGTGAGGTGGGAGAGGAACACATTGGAGGATGCAAAAGAGCGAAGAGGTTCTCAGACGAGGCTAATGCCTCCCTCATGCAGGAAGTCGAGTCACGCTGGGGTGATTTGACACAGGGAGGGCGTGGGAAGCCCACCCCAAAGGCCTACCAGAGGATATGGCCCGAGATAGCAGAGGTGGTCTCGTCGGCGACCAATGAGGTGCGTGAGGGCGACCAATGCCGCAAGCGATGGAACGACCTTGTCAGATCCACAAGAGTAAGTATTATATTTATTTACATGTACTTATGTATTTATATACTTTGATTTGTAAAGGTCATCAGTGACTCTCATCAGATGTAAGGTCTTTCACTTTTACCGGGAATGTTATACTCAAAGCGTGCGGTCACGGTGCATGTCTTTAGGTAAAGAATGATAATTATCATAATAATCATGATAACACCTAAAGGTTATGTGTTGTATCAGTCTCTGTGACAGTACCTAGCAATGATACCACGCAATGATCTCATGCCATGTTGTCCTGTTACCTTTTACAGAAGAAGCTATCGAGGAATAGGTCCAAGCAGAGGCGAATGGGTGGGGGGCCACCAGTCATCAGCGACATCACTGAAATTGAGGAGCGGGTGCTCGCACAAATGGAGAGCAACCCCCAGATGGCCACGCAGGCAGCTGCAGACCCTGAAGTGATGCCACTGGAGTAAAGTATACACCATTGCGTAACATGAATTAAATAGATGCCACACTCATATTCGAACAATAATATATGTTCGATGATTTCTAAAAGTATCCTCGAAATAATGCTGGCTTCATGAGAATCATTGCAATGCAGAATGTGTTGATGGTCATGAAATGTGATGTCTGTGATGATTTTGATAGTGGTGGTGCTTTTGTCGTGCATATGCTGTGTGTAGCTCTGGACTCACCTTGTGACCCTAGCACCCACTTCTCCTCTAATAACCTCATTTGTGTTTTGCAGCTCAGCCAGCAGCGCGGCCCCAGGCAAGAACACCGAGCCCAGAGGGTGGGGGCACGGGGGCAGACTCACTGGATGATCCTACATCTGGTGCTGAGGAAGTCCAATTCTCGCCCGTCAATCAGCTGGGTCTGTTCTCCACGGATGAGAATGCCGACTTTGAGGAGTCTGCATCGCCAGGCTCCAGAAGGCATTCCACCCCTAGGCCATCTAGTGCTCCTCTGGCCATTCCCACCTCCACTCTAAAGGTACCGGGCCCAAGCACCTCACCACAGGGCACCCCAGGTGTCCCCAGAACAGCGCCCACACCGCGGCAGGTCTGGTCCACGAGCGCCAGATGAGAGCAGAGAGATGGTACAGGTCTCCTAGTGGTCCCAGAGCATGGCACTCCGCCCCTAGGTTCCGCATTCCCAGTGCCAACGAAACATGAGAAGCAGGAGCTAGATCCTGCTTCTGCATCTGCTAATGTTGCCACCTCGGTATCCGCTCTCGGATCCGTGCGACCACCGGCTCTGCCTTCATCCTCCCCAAAGAGGCACCGCCTGAGGAGTTTCTCGGCCAGGCGGCATGGAGCAAGGAGGGGGAGGGGTAGAGATGGGGAAATGCCGGGGAGGGGGGAAGGAAAGTGAGGTGCATGTTCGCAGGTGATGGCTGTGTTATATCTCCATCTCGTTGTATGCAATTTGTTGTGATGTATGGGGGGAGGGGGCCACCCTGTTGGTTTGCATTTGTGTTCTGTGTTGCTGGACATGTTAACATAGAAACATAGAAAATAGGTGCAGGAGTAGACCATTCGGCCCTTCTAGCCTGCACCGCCATTCAATGAGTTCATGGCTGAACATGCAACTTCAGTACCCCATTCCTGCTTTCTCGCCATACCCCTTGATCCCCCTAGTAGTAAGGACTACATCGAACTCCTTTTTGAATATATTTAGTGAATTGGCCTCAACAACTTTCTGTGGTAGAGAATTCCACAGGTTCACCACTCTCTGGGTGAAGACGTTTCTCCTCATCTCGGTCCTAAATGGCTTACCCCTCATCCTTAGACTGTGATCCCTGGTTCTGGACTTCCTCAACATTGGGAACATTCTTCCTGCATCTAACCTGTCCAAACCCATCAGAATTTTAAATGTTTCTATGAGGTCCCCTCTCATTCTTCTCATTCAGTGAATACAAGCCCAGTTGATCCAGTCTTTCTTGATAGGTCAGTCCCGCCATCCCGGGAATCAGTCTGGTGAACCTTCGCTGCACTCCCTCAATAGCAAGAATGTCCTTCCTCAAGTTAGGAGACCAAAACTGTACACAATATTCCAGGTGTGGCCTCACCAAGGCCCTGTACAACTGTAGTAACACCTCCCTGCCCCTGTACTCAAATCCCCTCGCTATGAAGGCCAACATGCCATTTGCTTTCTTAACCGCCTGCTGTACCTACATGCCAACCTTCGATGACTGATGCACCATGACACCCAGGTCTCGTTGCACCTCCCCTTTTCCTAATCTGTCACCATTCAGATAATAGTCTGTCTCTCTGTTTTTACCACCAAAGTGGATAACCTCACATTTATCCACATTATACTTCATCTGCCTTGCTTTTGCCCACTCACCTAACCTATCCATGTCGCTCTCAGCCTCATAGTATCCTCCTCACAGCTCACAATGCCACCTAACTTAGTGTCATCCACAAATTTGGAGATACTACATTTAATCCCCTCGTCTAAATCATTAATGTACAGTGTAAACAGCTGGGGCCTCAGCACAGAACCTTGCGGTACTGCACTAGTCAATGCCTGCCATTCTGAAAAGTACCCATTTACTCCTACTCTTTGCTTCCTGTCTGACAACCAGTTCTCAATCCATGTCAGCACATTACCCCCAATCCCATGTGCTTTAACTTTGCACATTAATCTCTTGTGTGGGACCTTGTCGAAAGCCTTCTGAAAGTCCAAATATACCACATCAACTGGTTCTCCCTTGTCCACTCTACTGGAAACATCCTCAAAAAATTCCAGAAGATTTGTCAAGCATGATTTCCCTTTCACAAATCCATGCTGACTTGGGACCTATCATGTCACCTCTTTCCAAATGCGCTGCTATGACATCCTTAATAATTGATTCCATCATCTTTCCCACTACCGATGTCAGGCTGACCGGTCTATAATTCCCTGTTTTCTCTCTCCGTCCTGTTTTAAAAAGTGGGGTTACATTAGCTACCCTCCACTCGATAGGAACTGATCCAGAGTCAATGGAATGTTGGAAAATGACTGTCAATGAATCCGCTATTTCCAAGGCCACCTCCTTAAGTACTCTTGGATGCAGTCCATCAGGCCCTGGGGATTTATCGGCCTTCAATCCCATCAATTTCCCCAACACAATTTCCCGACTAATAAGGATTTCCCTCAGTTCCTCCTCCTTACTAGACCCTCTGACCCCTTTTATATCCGGAAGGTTGTTAATGTCCTCCTTGGTGAATACCGAACCAAAGTACTTGTTCAATTGGTCCGCCATTTCTTTGTTCCCCGTTATGACTTCCCCTGATTCTGACTGCAGGGGACCTACGTTTGTCTTTACTAACCTTTTTCTCTTTACATATCTATAGAAACTTTTGCAATCCGTCTTAATGTTCCCTACAAGCTTCTTCTCGTACTCCATTTTCCCTGCCCTAATCAAACCCATTGTCCTCCTCTGCTGAGTTCTAAATTTCTCCCAGTCTCCGGGTTCACTGCTATTTCTGGCCACTTTGTATGCCACTTCCTTGGCTTTAATACTTTCCCTGATTTCCCTTGATAGCCACGGTTGAGCCACCTTCCCTTTTTTATTTTTACGCCAGACAGGAATGTACAATTGTTGTCGTTCATCCATGCGGTCTCTAAATGTCTGCCATTGCCCATCCACAGTCAACCCCTTAAGCATCATTCGCCAATCAATCCTAGCCAATTCACGCCTCATACCTTCAAAGTTACCCTTCTTTAAGTTCTGGACCATGGTCTCTGACTTAACTGTTTCATTCTCCATCCTAATGCAGAATTCCACCATATTATGGTCACTCTTCCCCAAGGGGCCTCGCACAACGAGATTGCTAATTAATCCTCTCTCATTACACAACACCCAGCCTAAGATGGCCTCCCCCCTAGTTGGTTCCTCGACATATTGGTCTAGAAAACCATCCCTTATGCACTCCAGGAAATCCTCCTCCACAGTATTGCTTCCAGTTTGGTTTGCCCAATCTATGTGCATATTAAAGTCACCCATTATAACTGCATGCACCCCTAATTTCCTGGTTGATGCCCTCCCCAACATCACTACTACTGTTTGGAGGTCTGTACACAACTCCCACTAATGTTTTTTGCCCTTTGGTGTTCTGCAGCTCTACCCATATAGATTCCACATCATCCAAGCTAATGTCCTTCCTAACTATTGCATTAATCTCATCTTTAACCAGCAATGCTACCCCACCTCCTTTTCCTTTTATTCTATCCTTCCTGAATGTTGAATACCCCTGGATGTTGAGTTCCCAGCCCTGATCATCCTGGAGCCATGTCTCCGTAATCCCAATCACATCATATTTGTTAACATCTATTTGCACAGTTAATTCATCCACCTTATTGCGGATACTCCTTGCATTAAGACACAAAGCCTTCAGGCTTGTTTTTTTTAACACCCTTTGTCCTTTTAGAATTTTGCTGTACAGTGGCCCTTTTTGTTCTTTGCCTTGGGTTTCTCTGCCCTCCACTTTTCCTCATCTCCTTTCTTTCTTTTGTTTTTGTCTCCTTTTTGTTTCCCTCTGTCTCCCTGCATTGGTTCCCATCCCCCTGCCATATTAGTTTAACTCCTCCCCAACAGCACTAGCAAACACTCCCCCTAGGACATTGGTTCCGGTCCTGCCCAGGTGCAGACCGTCCGGTTTGTACTGGTCCCACCTCCCCAGAACCGGTCCCAATGCCCCAGGAATTTGAATCCCTCCCTGCTGCACCACTGCTCAAGCCACGTATTCATCTGCACTATCCTGCGATTCCTGCTCTGACTAGCACGTGGCACTGGTAGCAATCCCGAGATTACTACCTTTGAGGTCCAACTTTTTAATTTAGCTCCTAGCTCCATAAATTCGTTTCGTAGGACTTCATCCCTTTTTTTACCTATGTCGTTGGTACCAATGTGCACCACGACAACTGGCTGTTCTCCCTCCCTTTTGAGAATGTCCTGCACCCGCTCCGAGACATGCTTGACCCTTGCACCAGGGAGGCAACATACCATCCTGGAGTCTCGGTTGCGGCCGCAGAAATGCCTATCTATTCCCCTTACAATTGAATCCCCTATCACTATCGCTCTCCCACTTTTTTCCTGCCCTCCTGTGGAACAGAGCCAGCCACGGTGCCATGAACTTGGCTGCTGCTGCCCTCCCCTGATGAGTCATCCCCCTCAACAGTACTCAAAGCAGTGTATCTGTTTTGCAGGGAGATGACCACAGGGGACCCCTGCACTACCTTCCTTGCACTGCTCTTCCTGCTGGTCTTCCATTCCCTATCTGGCTGTGGACCCTTTACATGCGGTACGACCAACTCGCTGCATGTGCTACTCACGTCATTCTCAGCATCGTAGATGCTCCAGAGTGAATCCACCCTCAGCTCCAACTCCGCAACGCGGTCCGTCAGGAGCTGGAGGCGGATACACTTCCTGCACACGTAGTCGTCAGGGACACTGGAGTCGTCCCTGAGTTCCCACATGGTACAGGAGGAGCATAACACGTGACCGAGCTGTCCTGCCATGACTTAACCCTTAGATAGGCAACAACAATGCTAAAGTTTACTCACTGTTCTAGAAGAGAAAAAAAAACTACTCACCAATCACCAGCCAATCACTTACCCCCTTGGCTGTGACATCACCTTTCTGTTTCTTTCTACTTCTTTTTTGCCTTCTCCCTGTAGCTGCACAAGTGCGCCTCTCCACGCACCTCCTCACGCTGCCGCTGGGCCTTTTATAGGCCGCTCCGACACCACGCACTCCCGCCTCTCGGACTGCCATTTGATTGACGTCAATGTTCGAAAAAGTGGGGTGGGGATGGGGTGTTTTGCCCGTGATACTTATGATTTCAGACCAATGGTCGTATTAATTGTTTTTTATTCAACATAACCTTGTTGCACATTGTCTCAGATAGCTGGACCGTTACACACTGGTGATTCCTTACCATGAAAGGGTATCATTAAACTTAACTTGAATCAACTTAAACTTTAACTAGCACCAAGGTGATGCCCACCATTGATGTCTGAGCTGCACACACAGCAGTGTGTCAGCTTTGTCAATAGCAGCAACGTTCTTTCAAGCAAATCGCTCATTTATAAGCTACTGACGCAAGAGTCTTGCAGCTGTGTAGCCACCACGGGCCCTTTCCTGCGGTCTGCAGGGAGGCGTGGGCATGGCTGCATAGTCAGCCTGATTGTCTGGCCCAAGGTCAGCATCCAGCCTTTGTCCTCCTCTTCCTCTCTTTCCTGAGGTGGACCATCATTCCCTTCTGGCAATTCTTGTCCCCATCTTAGTCAGGGCGGTAGGGAGAGCATTAAGTATGTTAGAGTTGGCAGATCGTGATATGCACGCTCATTTGACGCCAGCAATGCCATTTTCCTTCTCAATGCTGGAGTTGATGCCCTCTCTTAACCTCGCACAGATGAACATGCATTCAGCAGCAACAAGGACCCCCCCACCAGTGATATTTAAAGGGTTCAGCAACCACTCTAAGTTAGTTGCAGATTCATCTCTACTGGCCCTGTATAAGTTTGTGGAAGTATTTGGAGCTTACGAGAGTTGTTGAAAATTAGTGAGGTGACAGGGAGTGGTGCTGCAAGTGGAGAGGGCCTTGGTTCAGATCACTTGCTCCCAGTCATGGGGGCTCTAGTTGTCATCCCCCTTGCCCTGCAGTGTAATAGGGAGATGGAGAAGAGTCAGCGAACAAACTACTAACAGAGAGAGGGGACGGGAAGAAGGGCTCTTGGCAGGAGGCCTTACCAACCTAGGGCCGAAATTCAGCCTCTCGGAAAAGCCTCTTACTGCCGGAAAGCGGTGGCCAAGCGGCGGAGTCCAGTGGTCGCCGACTTGCGGTCGAATGTCCGTCACCAGCGAAATTTTCCTGAGGGGTTTTTGCAGCGATGTTCACTTCCGCCCCGCTCTCCCCAGTTCCACCGCAGTATTGTGGATGTGGCCTTAAAGAGATCATCAGGGCGAGCACCGTTGCCTCTCCGCCCTGGAAGCTATATTCACTCTAAAAAATCCAACCTGCCGCCCGACGGTGCCCTTGACAGCTTTTTGTATCAGAGCACTGTGCTGGCCGACTCGAGACCACTAGCGGGAGGTGAAAGCAGTGATGGTTGAATCGCCATTTTTTTGGACCTTTTTCGGACTTGTAAACATTTTTGTGAACTTGTAAAATGTTTCTCACTCACCTTTTGGACATCGACAGTGACTTCTAGTAGCCTGGGGGCCTCAATCTGTACTCCTCAGAGGCCTCATAGTGAGGGTTGAGTCTGCAGACACAGTGGGCTCGATGATAGCAGGGGAAGCCTTGTGCACATTGTGAGAGGAGGGGGGCACACAGGAAAAGGCGGCGCCGTCTCAAACGGCTCCAGAGGCAGCGGGCAAGGGAGGCAGCATACATGGCTGCCCAACATAGAGATGGGCCTGGAGATGGCCACAGACCTCAAGGCAGAGAGGTTAGCCAGGAAGGAGCTGGCGTGAGGAGGAGGATCAGGTAAGCTGACCCCCCGCACCAAATAGTGGCAAATGCTTGCCAGCAGCAGCCTACAAAGGCTGAGGAGCATCAAGAGGATGAGGGAAAAGGCAATCAGCCAGCTGCCATAGGAGGGGCCCAGCATAGAGTTGGGGGAAGAAGGCCCGACCGTGCAAAGGGGTACCACCAGCAGTTTTCCTTCATGGATCTCACAGATGAGCAATGTCTGTGCATCTGTAAAGCATGCACTCCCATGGTCCGCCATCACGGAGCTCATCCCCTGAAGTCCCAAGAGATCCCAGCATCCCTTGGGAGCACTGTATATAAGCCGGTCCCTAAGGCCTGTTCCTCACTCTGGAGTGTCTTATAAAGACTGAGGTCACTGTTACTTTAACCTCTCTATGTGCAGCCTCATCTGTGTCAGGAACACAATAACTGGCGACGGGAATACGAATCCAACGCAAAGATGCAGCAAACTGTGGGCATCCTGGAGAAGTTCTCGGAGGGTGAGGACTGGGAAGCCTATGTCGAATGGCTAGACCAGTACTTTGTAGCCAACGAGCTGGACGGAGAAGGAAGCACTGCAAAAAGGAGAGTGGTCCTCCTCACGGTCTGCGGGGCACCGACCTACAGCCTCATGAAGAATCTTCTGGCTCCAGTGAAACCCACAGATAAGTCATATGAGGAGCTGTGTACACTGATTCGGGAACATCTTAACCCGAAGAAGAGTGTGCTGATGGTGAGGTATCGGTTCTACATGTGCCAGTGATCTGAAGGTCAGGAAGTGGCGAGCTACGTCGCCGAGCTAAGGCGACTTGCAGGACAATGTGAGTTTGATGGCTACCTGGAGCAAATGCTCAGAGACTTTTTTTTATTGGGCATTGGCCACGAGACCATGCTACGAAAAATTTTGACTCTAGAGACACCGACCCTCAGTAAGGCCATTGCGATAGCACAGACGTTTATGTCCACCAGTGATAACACCAAACAAATCTCTCAGCACGCAAGTGCTAGCAATGTTCATAAATTAACTGAAACTGTGTTTGTGAGCAGAAATGTACAGGGCAGAACCCACGAGTTTGCAACTGCCAGCAGGCCTCAGGTGTCCCAGATGACTCAGAGTCCCCAACAAAGGATGAATGCAAGGCAACGCACACCTTGTTGGCGTTGTGGAGGCTTCCATTCAGCCTATTTATGCTGCTTCAAAGGGTATGTTTGCAAGAGCTATGGAACACTGGGGCACCTCCAACGAGCTTGCAAATGAGCTGCAAGCTCTGCAAAACCTGCTAACCACCACGTCGCGGAGGAAGATCGGTTCATGGTGGATCAAAGCAATTTCGAGCCTCAGAGAGTGGAGGCAGATGCTGAAGTACATGGGGTGCACACATTTTTGATGAAATATCCACCTGTAATGCTAAACGTAAAATTGAATGGCTTACCCGTAGCCATGGAACGGGACACTCGCATTAGCCAATCCATCATGAGTAAAAAGATGTTTGAGAGACTGTGGTGCAACAAGGCACTCAGAGCAGCCCTGAGCCCCATCCACACGAAACTGAGAACGTACACCAAAGAGCTTATCACTGTCCTGGGCAGTGCCATAGTCAAGGTCACCTATGAGGGCATGGTGCACGAACTGCCACTCTGGATTGTCCCGGGCGTTGGCCCCACACTGCTTGGAAGGAGTTGGCTGGGCAAAATCCGCTGGAACTGGGATGACATCTGAGCGCTATCACATGTCGATGAGGCCTCATGGAACTCGAGGTTCTTAACAAATATCCTTTCCTTTTTGAGCCAGGCATTGGAAACTTTTCCGGGGCGAAGGTGCAGATCCACTTGGTCCCAGAGGCACGACCCATTCACCACAAGGTGTGAGCAGTGCCTCACATGATGAGGGAGAGAGTGGAAATCGAGCTGGACAGGCTGCAACGCGAGGGCATCATCTCCCCAGTGGAATTCAGCGAGTGGGCCAGCCCGATTGTTCCAGTACTCAAAAGTGATGGCACGGTCAGGATTTGCGGCAATTATAAAGTAACTATTAATCGTTTTTCGCTACAGGATTAATACCCGCTACCTAAGGCGGACGACCTATTTGCTACGCTGGCAGGAGGCAAGACGTTCACCAAGCTTGACCTGACTTCGGCTTACATGACACAGGAGCTAGAGGAGTCTTCGAAAGACCTCACCTGCATCAACACGCACAAGGGACCGTTCATCTACAACAGATGCCCGTTTGGAATTCGGTCGGCTGCAGCGATCTTCCAGAGAAACATGGAGAGCCTACTCAAGGTCGTTTTTCACGACGACATATTTGTCACGGGTCGGGAAACCGCCGAGCACCTACAAAACCTGGAGGAGGTCCTCCAGCGACTGCGGCTGAAGAAGTCAAAATGCGTCTTCCTGGCAACAGAAGTGGAGTTTTTGGGGAGAAACATTGCGGCGGACGGCATTCGGCCCACAGACGCCAAGACAGAGGCTATCAGGAAAGCGCCCAGGCCACAGAACATCACGGAGCTGCGATCATTCCTGGGACTCCTCAACTATTTTGGTAACTTCCTACCGGGGTTAAACACTCTTTTAGAGCCCCTACATGTGTTATTGCGCAAAGGTGAGAACTGGGTATGGGAAAAAAACAAGTAATTGCTTTTGAGAAAGCCAGAAACATTTTATGCACCAACAAGCTGCTTGTATTGTATAACCCCTGTAAAAGACTTGTGCTAGCATGTGAAGCGTCGTCGTACAGAGTCGGGTGTGTATTACAACAAGCTAAAGTTGCGGGGAAGTTGCAACCTGTTGCCTATGCTTCCAGGTGCTTGTCTAAGGCCGAGAGGGCCTACAGCATGATTGAGAAAGAGGCATTAGTGTGTGTGTTTGGGGTAAAGAAAATGCATCAGTACCTGTTTGGCCTCAAATTTGAGCTGGAAATCGATCACAAGCCCCTCACTTCTCTGTTCGCTGAAAATAAGGGGATAAATACTAATGACTCAGCCTGCATCAAATGTAGGCACTCGCGCTATCAACATATAATTATACCATCCGCCACAGGCCAGGCACCGAGAACTGTGCGGATGCTCTCAGTCGGCTACCATTGTCCACCACAGGGATGGAAATGGCACAGCCTGCAAACTTGTTGATGGTGGTGCAGCCCACAGACTTGTTGATGGTCATGGAAGCATTTGAAAATTATAAATCACCTGTCACGGCCCGCCAGATTAGGACTTGGACCAGGCAAGATCCTCTGCTGTCCCTAGTAAAAAACTGTGTACTGCATGGGAGCTGGGCCAGCATCCCCGTTGAAATGCAAGAGCCAATCAAGCCTTTCCAGCGGTGAAAGGAGGAGCTGTCCATTCAGGCAGACTGCCTGTTGTGGGGTAACCGCATAGTGCTACCAAAAAAGGGCAGGGAGACGTACATCTCGGATCTCCACAGCACACACCCGGGTATAGTAATGATGAAAGCGACAGCCAGATCCCACGTGTGGTGGCCCGGTATCGACTCTGACTTAGAGTCCTGTGTACGGCAATGCAGTGTATGTGCTCAGTTGAGCAACGCGCCCAGAGAGGCACCACTAAGTTTGTGGTCCTGGCCCTCCAGACCATGGTCGAGGATCCATGTCGACTATGCAGGCCCGTTTCTTGGTAAAATGTTCCTGGTGGTGGTGGATGCTTTTTTAAAATGGATTGAATGTGAAATAATGTCGGGAAGCACCGCCACCGCCACCATTGAAAGCCTGAGGGCCATGTTTGCCACCCACGGCCTGCCTGACATACTGGTCAGTGACAACGGGCCATGTTTCACCAGTGCTGAATTTAAAGAATTCATGACCCGCAATGGGATCAAACATGTCACCTCGGCCCCGTTTTAACCGGTCTCCAATGGACAGGCAGAGCGGGAAGTACAAACCATCAAACAGAGCCTTAAACGGGTCACAGAAGGCTCACTCCAAACCCGCCTGTCCCAAGTACTGCTCAGCTACCGCACAAGACCCCACTCGCTCACAAGGGTGTCCCCGGCTGAGCTACTCATGAAAAGGACATTTAAAACCAGACTCTCGCTGGTTCACCCCAACCTGCATGATCAGGTAGAGAGCAGGCGGCAGCAACAAAATGTAAACGATGGTCGCGCCACTGTGTCACGGGAAATTGATCTGAATGACCTGTGTATGTGTTAAACTATGGACATGGTCCCAAGTGGATCACGGGCACGGTGAGAGCTAAAGAAGGGAATAGGGTGCTTGTAGTCAAACTCGACAATGGACAAATTTGCAGAAAGCACCTGGACCAAACGAGTCTGCGGTTCACAGACTGCCCTGAACAACCCACAGCAGAGACCATCTTTTTCGAGCCCACAACACACACAAAGGATCAACGACACAACGCCAAACCAGGAAATCGAACCCATCACGCCCAACAGCCCAGCTAGGCTCGGCTCACCTTGCAGCCCTGCAGGGCCAACAACATTTCAGCCCAGCGAGGGGACAGCCAACACACCAGAACTGACATTTGTACCGAGTCGGTCCACCAAGGAAAGAAAGGCCCCCGACCGCCTCACCTTGTAAATAGTTTTCACTTTGACTTTGGAGGGGGAGTGATGTTGTGTTTCTGTAAAGCATGCACTCCCATGTTCCACCACCAGGGAGCTCATCCCCTGAAGTCCCAAGGGATCCCAGCATCCCTTGGAAGCACTGTATATAAGCCGGCCCCGAAGGCCTATTCCTGACTCTGGAGTGTCTTATTAAAGACTGAGGTCACTGTTACATTAACCTCCCTGTGTGCAGCCTCATCTGTGTTAGGAACACAATATCAGGTAGCTGTGCAATCTCCTGCACCCAGATCTGCAGCCTCAGACAAGGATGAGTACCGCTTTGAGCGTGGAAACCAAACTGACCATTGCACTAAACTTTTATTCAACAGACTCTTTCCAATCTGCAACCGCAGACATATCTAACATATCTCAGTTCTCCGCCCATCACTCCATCCATCAAGTCACAGATGCTCTGTACAAGAGAAGACTGGAATAAATTTCCTTCCCGATGAGCAGGGAGAAGCAGATGGAGCAGTAGACCAGATATTTGGAGATTGTGGGGTTCCCGGGTGCAGGGCATCATTGACTGCACACACGTCAAACTGAGGGTGCCACAAACCCATGCTGAGATGTTTATGAACAGAAAGGGATTCCACTCCCTCAACGTCCAGCTGGCGTGCGACCACCAGCACAAGATCATGGCAATTAATGTCCAGTATCCAGGCCGCAGCCGCGATGCCTTCATCCTGTGCCAGAGCAGTGTGCCCGCCATGTTCTCGGGCCTAAACCAGGATTGTGGCTGGCTGCTTGGTCACAAGGGATATCCCTTGTGCACTTGAAAGCTGACTCCCCTACACAACCCCAGGACTGCTGCGGAACATTCTTACAACAACTCTCATTTAGCCACCAGGTGCATAATTGAGCACTGCATCGGGATCCTCAAGCAGAGGTTCCGTTGCCTGGACCGCTCTGGTGGAATGTTGGAGTACTCGCCTGAGCGGGTCTCCTTATTCGTGGTCATCTGCTGCATGCTTCACACCCTAGCAATCATGAAGGCACAACCATTGGAGGACGAGCCAGCAATACTACCTGAGAAGTAGGACCAGGAGGAGGAGGAGGTGAAGGACCAGGATGCGCGTCACCAGCCACCCAGGAGGCGTCGTTGCCATCCCAACCCTGAAAGGGAAGTGCAGAGCTGTCTCACTGCTGCTCGTTTCCAATGAGTTAATGCCCACATCGCCCTTCATCTTTGCTTTTCCATGGCCATCCCAATGAATCCTTTCATACATCATTGCCCACCGTCAAATGATACACCTGCCCAGATATAGGAACACCAAATAAAGATTTATTACATAATAAAGAAAGGTGCAAAAAACCATACACATAAACATTTCTCACCCTTGCGCATCTCCTTATAACCCCTCTTACACAAACCTATGCTGCTACTATGCCACAGTGTCTCCCCTGTGGCTGCCTCATGGATCCGGGAAGGCTGCTGTGTTTCCTGTGTAGAATCTATAGATTAGCTTCTAGGACGCCTTCGATCAGCTCTGGCTCATGAAGGGCCGGCTGTAGACTGGTCAACACCCTCATTGGAGGGTTTGTCGGCCTTGGCATGGGCGACTCAATGCTTGGCGGCAATGGCGGAGGGACAGGTCTTCGGTCAGGAATGATGTGATCCTGAGAGAGCACATCATCAGGATCCTGGTCTGAGGAGCTTGTGTCACTCACCGGGGGCAGCACACCACCACCAGCACCACTCTGAGGGAGCTTAGATTGGTGCTGTGGCGCCACACCGGAAAATCCCCCGTGGCCCATGGTGGTCCCAGCCGCGAAGGAAACACTGAGGTGTCAGGTGGCATCCAGCCGACACTGCATGAGAGCAGCCAGTCTCAAAGCTATGAGAGATGACAGTAGTAAGACGCTCCATGGCCTGTTGCCCAGAGTGCAGAAGAGCATTCTGAGCTTCCAGGGCTGCGGCCATCCTATCCAAAGCAGCACCGATACGCTCATTCCCTTGTACCTGTGCTGCAATGGCAGCTGCCAAATCACCAACGAGTTGCGACATCACAGCTGGATCCGCACCATCACTCTGAGAGTCCACCATCGCCTGCACACTGGCAATGATGGGCGCCATGGTGTGCGCAGAGCTGTCCACAATGCAGGAGACGAACTCCACCATGCTCCTGGCCACTTCCGACAGCCTGTCCGGCACCCTTGCCACTGCCCCCAACATCTGGGAATGCATGGCCTCCACCCTTCTTTTATAAGCCCCAACATCAATGGGCTCATCTGAGTCCTCTTCAGCAGAACTCGTGTGCGACCTCGCCCCCCCAGGAGAGATGGCACCCAAGGTTCTCTTTGCTCGTCACCATGCTGCAATTTATTAGGCCCCGGTGCAACACACAGTGCAGACCTCTCTGCTATGTCTACTAGATCCAACCGTGTACTCCCAGTATCTGAGCAATGACACGGTGCTGGCAGCAATGTTCCCCTCTTCCTCTGCCTCATCAGATATGGGGCCAACAGAAGGAGTGGGCTGCATGATCTCAACCAAGCTACAGCCTCCTATGTCCTCCAGGGTGTCAGGATTGCCATGACTGTCATTGCTCTCTTGGCTGTCCTCCTGGCCTCACCTCTCTGTCTCAACCTTATCCTTTCCCTAGCCTCGGCTGCCACTGCCGATGTCTCGGAGCAGGTGCAGGACATTTTAAAAAGGGAGGGTAAACAGCCAGTTATCGTGGTGCATATAGGTACCAACGATATAGTTAAAAAAAGGGATGAGTCCTACAAGACGAATTTAGGGAGCTACGAGCTAAATTAAAAAGCAGGATCTCAAAAGTAGTAATCTCAGGATTGCTACCAGTGCCACATGCTAGTCAGAGTAGGAATCGCAGGATAGCTGAGATGAATACGTGGCTTGAGGAGTGGTGCAGAAGGGAGGGATTCAAATTCCTGGGGCATTGGAACCAGTTCTGGGGGAGGTGGGACCAGTACAAACCGGACGGTCTGCTCCTGGGCAGGACCAGAACCAATGTACGAGGGGGAGTGTTTGCTAGTGCTGTTGGGGAGGAGTTAAACTAATATGGCAAGGGGACGGGAACTTATGCAGGGAGACAGAGGAAAATAAATTGGAGGCAGAAGCAAAAGATAGAAAGGAGAATAGTAAAAGTGGAGAGCAGAGAAACCCAAGGCGAAAAACAAAAAGGGCCACATTACAGCAAAAGTCTAAAGGGGCAAAGTATGTTAAAAAGACAAGCCTGAAGGCTCCGTGTGCCTCAATGCGAGGAGTATTCGGAATAAGGTGGACGAATTAACTCTGCAGATAGCAGTTAATGGATATAATGTAATTTGCATCACGGAGACATGGCTCCAGGGTGACCAAGGCTGGGAACTCAACATCCAGGGGTATTCAACATTTAGGAAGGAAAGACAAAAATGAAAAGGAGGCAGGGTGGCGTTGCTGGTTAAAGAGGAAATTAATGCAATAGTAAGGAGGTACATTGGCTTGGATGATGTGGAATCGGTATGGGTGGAGCTACGGAATACCAAAGGGCAGAAAACGCTGATGGGAGTTGTGTACAGGCCACCAAACAGTAGTAGTGAGGTTGGTGACAGCATCAAACAAGAAATAAGGGATGTGTGCAATAAAGGTACAGCAGTTATCATGGGCGACTTTAATTTACATATAGATTGGGCTAACCAGACTGGTAGCAATGCGGTGGAGGAGGATTTCCTGGAGTGTATTAGGGATGGTTTTCTTGACCAATATGTCGAGGAACCAACTAGAGAGCTGGCCATCCGAGACTGGGTGATGTGTAATAAAGAAGGGACTAATTAGCAATCTTGTTGTGTGAGGCCCCTTGGGGAAGAGTGACCATAATATGGTAGAATTCTTAATTAAATGGAGAGTGACACAGTTAATTCAGAGACTAGGGTCCTGAACTTAAGGAAAGCTAACTTCGACGGTATGAGGCGTGAATTGACTGGCAAAAGATACTTAAAGGGTTGACGGTGAATAGGCAATGGCAAACATTTAAAGATCACATGGATGAACTTCAACAATCGTACATCCCTGTCTGGAGTAAATATAAAACGGGGAAGGTGGCTCAACCATGGCTAACAAAGGAAATTAAGGATAGTGTTAAATCCAAGGAAGAGGCATATAAATTGGCCAGAAAAAGCAGCAAACCTGAGGACTGGGAGAAATTTAGAATTTAGCAGAGGAGGACAAAGGGTTTAATCAGGAGGGGGGAAATAGAATATGAGACGAAGCTTGCCGGGAATATAAAAACCAACTGCAAAAGCTTCTATAGATATGTGAAGAGAAAAAGATTAGTGAAGACAAATGTACGTCCCTTGCAGTCCGATTCAGGTGAATTTATAATGGGGAACAAAGAAATGGCAGACCAGTTGAACAAATACTTTGGTTCTGCCTTCACGAAGGAAGACACAAATAACCTTCCGGAAATACTGGGGGACAGAGGGATTAGTGAGAAGGAGGAACTGAAGGAAATCCTTATTGGCGGGAAATTGTGTTAGGAAAATTGATGGGATTGAAGGCCGATTAATCCCCGGGGCCTGATAGTCTGCATCCCAGAGTACTTCAGGAAGTGGCCATAGAAATAGTGGATGCATTGGTGATCATTGTTCAACAGTCTATCGACTCTGGATCAGTTCCTATGGACTAGAGGGTAGCTAATGTAACATCACTTTTTAAAAAGGGAGGGAAAGAGAAAACGGGTATTAAAGACCCATTAGCCTGTCATCAGTAGTGGGGAAAATGTTGGAATCAATTATTAAAGATGAAATAGCAGTGCATTTGCAAAGCAGTGACAGGATCGGTCCAAGTCAGCATGGATTTATGAAAGGGAAATCATGCTTGACAAATCTTCTGGAATTTTTTGAGGATGTAACTAGTAGAGTGGACAAAGGAGAACCAGTGGATGTGGGGTATTTGGACTTTCAAAAGGCTTTTGACCAGGTGCCACACAAGAGATTGGTGTGCAAAATTAAATCACATGGTATTGGGGGTAATGTATTGACGTAGATAGAGAACTGGTTGGCAGACAGGAAGTAGAGAGTTAGAATAAATGAGTCCTTTTCAGAATGGCAGGCAGTGACTAGTGGGGTGCCGCAGGGCTCAGTGCTGGGACCCCAGCTATTTACATTGTACATTAATGATTTAGATGAAGGAATTGAGTGTAATATCACCAAGTTTGCAGATGACACTAAGCTGGGTGGTGGTGTGAGCTGCGAAGAGGATGCTAATAGGCTGCAGGGTGACTTAGACAGGTTGTGTGAGTGGGCAAATGCATGGCAGATGCAGTATAATGTGAATAAATGTGAGGTTATCCACTTTGGGGGCAAAAACACAAAAGCAGAATATTATCTGAATGGCGGCAGATTAGGAAAAGGGGAGGTGCAACGAGACCTGGATGTCATGGTTCATCAGTCATTGAAAGTTGGCATGCAGGTACAGCAGGCGGTGAAGAAGGCAATTGGCCTTCATAGCCAGGGGATTTGAGTAGAAGAGCAGGGAGGTCTTACTGCAGTTGTACAGGGCCTTGGTGAGGCCTCACCTGAAATATTGTGTACAGTTTTGGTCTCCTAATCTGAGGAAGGACATTGTTGCCATTGAGGGAGTGCAGTGAAGGTTCACCAGACTGATTCCTGGGATGGCAGGACTGACATATGAGGAGAGACTGGATCGACTGGGCCTGTATTCACTGGAGTTTAGAAGGATGAGAGGGGATCTCATAGAAACATCTAAAATTCTGACAGGACTGAAATGGTTAGATGCAGGAAGAATGTTCTCGATGTTGGGGAAGTCCGGAACCAGAGGACACAGTCTAAGAATAAGGGGTAAGTCATTTATGACTGAGATGATGAGAAACTTCTTCACTCAGAGAGTTGTTAACCTGTGGTATTCCCTACCACAGAGAGTTGTTGATGCCAGTTCATTGGATATATTTAAGAGGGAGTTAGAAATGGCCCTTATGACTAAAGGGATCAAGGGGTATGGAGAGAAAGCAGGAAAGGGATACTGAGAGAATGATCAGCCATGATCTTATTGAATGGTGGTGCAGGCACAAAGGGCCAAATGGCCTACTCCTGTACCTATTTTCTTTGTTTCTATGTTTCTACCTCCACAGCTATCTCTCCCCACGCATTCCCGAGTCGATTGCCTGCATCGGAGTGCAGGACTCACTTCCTTCCCTCCACAGGGAGTGTCTCCAGTTCGACATCTGAGCAACAGGTTGCCCTCCTTGTTACAGGAGCAGAAGCCATGGCCTTCACTGAAAGGCCTTCCCTGCTCAGAGCCTAGCTGCAAGACCAGCTGGCTCGTCAACAGCAAATCACCAGAAGGTGAATTTCCGCAAACAAACTCCGCTCCCCGCTTCCAACCCACATAGCTGCAAATTGCCGATTCCCGCTGGACAATACCACTAGCCAACATTTTGTTTTTTAAAACTCTGAATTTTGATTGAATGGCCACCGCAACTAATGCGGCAGTAATGGCGGCCAAAAAGCAGTAAGTGCACCCCATTTCGGGCGGACCTGAATTTCGGCCTCCTAGTTTCTTTCAAGAGCAATTGTCTTACCTCAGACTCATCCAGGAGCATTGCAGGGTAAAAGCCGTTGTTGGGCATAGTCTATAGGCCCTCTAACAATAGCTACACTGTTGGACGGAGTATAAATCAAGAAATAATGGAGGCTTGTAAAAAAGTAACGGCAATAATCATGGGCGATTTTAACCTTCATAATGATTGGACAAAGCAAATTGGCCAGAGTAGCCTTGAGGAAGACTTCATCCAGTGTATCCGGGATAGTTTCCTTGAACAGTACGTTGCGGAACCAACCAGGGAGCAGATCTGGTACCGTGTAATGAGACAGGATTAATAAACAATCTCCTAGTAAAGGATCCTTGAGGAATGAGGGTGAGAAAGTTGGATCTCTAACCAATGTCATAAGCTTAAATAAAGGAGACTTCAAAGGAATGAAGGCAGAGTTGGCTAAATTGGACTGGGAAAATAGATTAAAAAGTCAGACGGTTGATGAACAGTGGCAGACATTTAAGGAGATATTTCATAACTCTCAACAAAAATATATCCCAATGAGAATGAAAGGTTGTAAGAGAAGGGATAACCATCCGTGGCTAAGTAAGGAAATAAGGAATGGTATCACATTGAAAACAACAGTGTACAAGACTAGTGGGAGGCCAGAGGATTGGGAAACTTTTAAAAGCTAGCAAAGAATGACTAAAAAAATAATAAAGAGAGGGAAGATAGATTATGAAAGTAAACTAGAACGAAATACAAAAATTATAATTTAAATGGAGAAATATTGCAAAGTTCTGCAGTACAGAGGGACCTGGGTGTCCTTGTGAATGAAACACAAAAAGTTAGTATGCAGGTACAGCAAGTAATCAGGAAGGCAAATGGAATGTTGGCCTTTATTGCAAGGGGGATAGAATGTAAAAGCAGAGAAGTCCTGCTACAACTGTACAGGTTATTGGTGAGACCAAACCTGGAGTACTACGTGCAGTTTTGGTCTCCGTATTTAAGGAAGGATATACTTGCATTAGAGGTTGTTCGAGAAGATTCACTAGGTTGATTCCGGAGATGAGGGGTCTGACTTATGAAAATCGGTTGAATAGGTTGGGACTATACTCATTGGAGTTCAGAAGAATGAGAGGTGATCTCATTGAAACATATAAAATAATGAATAATAACGACAAGTTGGATGCAGAGAAGATATTTCCACTCATAGGGGAAACTAAAACTAGGGGGCATAGTCTCAGAATGAGGGGTTGCCCATTTAAAACTGAGAATTTCTTCTCTCAGCGGTTGTAAATCTGTGGAATTCTCTGCCCCAGAGAGCTGCGGAGGCTGGGTCATTGAATATATATAAGGCGGAGATAGACAGATTTTTGAGTGATAAGGGAATAAAGGGTTATGGGGAGTGGACAGGAAAGTGGAACTGAGTCCATGATCAGATTAGGCATGATCTTATTAAATGGCGGAGCAGGCTCGAGGGGCCAAATGGCCGACTCCTGCTCCTATTTCTTATGTTACTTATGTTTCTTATGGTACGTCTGTACTTTACGAAGGAGTTGCTCAAAGTCCTTCTTGTTGGAACCAGACCTGCAGCCTCACTCCAGGGCAAGGACAGTTATCTCTGTGGTTGTGAAGATGACCGTGGCTCTGAATTTCCTTACGTTGGGATCCTTCTAGGCTGGAGCAGGCGACATCGTAACATCTCCCAGTTCACTATCCACTGCTGCATAAGAGATGCCAGGACTCTTTATGCCAGGGCTGTGAACTTCATTGTCTTCTCTCTGACCAAAGCGAAGCAGATGGAGCATGCACGTGGCTTTGCCAGGATAGCAGGCTTCCCATGGTGCACGCGCTATTGACTGCATGCATGTGACTTTGCAGGCACCGCATCTAAATGCTAAGATGTACCACAACTGTAAAGGTTATCACTCGCTGAATGTGCAGTTGATATATGACCAAGCTCAGCACATCATGATGGTGAATGCATGATATCCTGGCAGCAGTCATGATATTTGTATTCTGCGCCAGTTCGCTGTTCCCTCAGTCTTTGAGCCACCATGACAAACCAGAGGGTGGTTGCTGGGCAACATGGGCTATCTGCTGAGCTCCTGGCTCATGATTTCACTTTGCAATGCAACCACACGTGGGCAGCATGCGTGAGAACCTTGCTGCCACGTAGAATCTGATAGAGCAGACCACTGCCATCAGGAAACAATGCTTCCGCTGCCTGGATCATTCTGGAGGAGCCCTGCATACTCATCAGAACGTGTCTCAAGATTTGTCAAGATCTGCTGCACCCTCCACAACCTCGCTATCATGAGGGCACTGCTCTTGCCACCAGGCATACAGTAACCAGCTTGAAGAGAAGAAGGAGGAAAAAGAAAGAAAAGATTTTCATTTTTATAGCGCCTTTCACAACCTCAAAACGTTCCAAAGTGCTTTACAGTCAATTAAGTACTTTTGAAATGTAGTCACTGTTGTAATGTAGGAAACGCGGCAAACAATCTGCACACTGCAAGCTCCCACAGACAGCAATGTGATAATGACCATATAATTTGTTTATTGTTATGTTGATTGAGAGATAAATATTGGCCAGGAAACCGGGGATAACTCCGCTGCTCTTCGAAATAGTGCTGTGGGATGTTTTTCCATCCACCTGAGAGAATAGACAGGGCATCAGTTTAACATCTCATCTGAAAGACGGTACCTTCGACAGATCAGCACTCCCTCAGTACTACACTGGCATATCAGCCTAGATTTTTGTGCTCAAGTCTCTGGAGTGAGACTTGAACAGACAACCTTCTGACTCAGAGGCGAGTGTGCTACCCACTGATCCACGGCAAAGAGGATGAGGAGGAAGAGGAGCAGGAGGAAGTGGAACACGAGGAAGTGGAAGGCAGGACGCAACCCACACAGTCCCTTTCTGCCCGGACTGTCCGTGATCGACTCATCTGACTGCAGTACCAGTGAACGCAACCCCAATTCCCCATTCAACAATAGTCCCACACATTACCATGCTTCTGTTACTGACCACCACCAAATAAAAGCCACCGCAAAATAAATATTCCAATCCAGCTTTATACATCAATCCATCCAACATTCGATAACAAAGTCAACTAACCACACGGTCACTCCCTTAGTGCCTGTCTTCCGTGTGCCTTTGCCTGTCCTAAGGCTCCTACACAGTGCTACCCCAGTGGCTGCAGCATGGCTGGTGGAAGGCTTCTGACTTTCAGTGGAGGAGACTGCAGATGGCCTTGCAGGATGACCTCGAGCAACTCTGGGCCAATAAGACCCGGCTGTGAACTGTATCAACTTGGCATGGGCAGCAGCAGTCTGGGCTGACTGACTGACAGGCAACATTATGGACACTGGTCGAGTGGCAGTAGTGAGAGGACGAATGCTGTCATCCTGAGAGAGGACAGCAGGTTTGTGCTCCACAGAGCCACTGCCACTCTCCTGAGGTGGCGCCTCAGCAATCCGAGTAATCTGTTGGACAACAGATTGCTGGGATGCTGTGACACGCTGCAAGCCCCTTTCCACACTGGTAAACCCAGCCACAATGGCAGCAGTCTGAGCTTGCATGGCAGCAAGCTGAGCCTGCATGAGAGCAGTCTGAGCTTGACAGAACATTGAGCTTGCACTGCAGCATTCAGACATTGGATGGTTTCTGCTGGTGCTCCAATGGAAGCTGAGACATCGGCCATCAAACGCTGCATCATGGTTAGGTCCACAAGTGTGCTGATGGAGTTGGCCATCACTTCCCTGCTGGAAATCATAGGCTCCAAGCTCAAAGACTCCTCCATGCTCCTGACATTGCACTCATGCTTTCTGGCAGTCCTGCCAATGCACCAACCATTTAGTAGTGCATTCTTCTGTAGGCTGCCCCCATCAAAGTCCTCATCTGAGTCCTCTGCAGTAGAACTCATGTGCGACCACACCCTCCGGTGAGCTGGCACCTCTGCTATCCTTTCCCCCGCCCTGTCTGTAGCCCACTCATGCCCGGTAACTCACCACGTGTAGATCCTGCCTCTAAGCTGCCCTCTAAAGTCTGCAAAGTGCCAGTATCTGAGCTGGTGGCTGCGAGTGTCAGATCAAGAGACGGTGTAAATCAGAAGAGATTGTGGGATGAGGGGGAAGTGGGATGTGAGAAGGAGGATTACGTATGAGGATACTGGCATCTTGTATTCTTTGAGCCATGCTGCTGGCCACAGGCTCAGTGATGCCTCTACCAAGAATGGCCAGCACCATCTCTTCCATGGGGGTCAGGCTTTGCAGGCATGCCTGACTCAGCTGGTTAGGTCCTGCTGCCGGCGGTTGTGAGCCACGTTTTCCTGCAAGAGAAAGGGAAGTATGTCAGTGAGTGTGGTGCAATGTGTTTGGGTGATATACCTCTCATGGTTGAATAGCTGACAGTGTATGCAAGCCGTGAGGTGTGGCAACAGTGGTAAGTGTTTGAGGGTGAGGTGCAGCTATGAATGTGAGGTATGAGTAGTGTTTGGTAGAGATTGTTGGTAGGTGAGTGATGGGGGTGTGGTGCATTAAGCAATGAATGGCTTGTGGTGCAGATGGTGGGATATGGCATTTTAAAATCAAGTCACTGACCTTGACTACTAATGTGAGGTCATTATACTTCTTCCTGCACTGCGCTCACCTCCTCGGGGCTGCACTGCTGGCATTCACCACAACGGTTAGCTGTTCCCATTGGACTTTACACTGTTTTCTTGGAGGGCCTCCTGGCCTCCTGTGGAAACAGTACCTCACTCCTTGCTTTGACCTCCTGCACCAAGGCCTCCAGTACTGCATCAGAGAAAGTAGGTGTATGCTCTCTCCTTTGTTGTAACATAATTTTTCTTTCCTCCTCCTCTCAATCTCTTCCTCTGCCTGTTCAATAAGCTGCTGCAGGCAGAATGCACCTCCCCTTTAAGAGGTTCAGACTCCCTTTAAGATATGCAGGCTAGCTTTAAGTGGTACTAGCCTCGCACAAACTTGGGCCACCTGGTGAGCGTTCAGCCACTCAGCAGCGCAATCAGCGCTGAGCTGAACACCGCAATCATGGTCATCAGCAGGCAGCACAAAGTTTGCGCGCTGCCTGCATTCCTTTGAACAGGTGCAGGGTGATTGTGCATTGCAATTCCCGCCACCGGTTTCAGGGAGAAACCAATTTCTAGGCCTATAAGTCCTCATTTCCCTCACTCTTCCCTTCTCCCGAATACGTACAGGCTTTAATAGTCCACACTTGTTCTCAACCATTTATCACTTCCTCGTTTGCCTCATCTCTTTTAATCTTTTCCAACTCGGTCGTGCCCTGCACTGTGGAATTTAACCCACTGCCTCAGTGATTCAGTAAACACAAATAGACAATCGCCTCTCAGCAGAGTGCAAAATACATTGTTTTTAAAGTGTGCCATTTATACAGAAATGCAAAGGGAAAACCTACTAGTGAAACATTCATTTCTGATGGCTGTTACATCAAGGGACAAAAAGCAGCTGCTGAAATTCTGCAGAAGGTATGCTCAACTTATGCCTGTTCATCCAGGTGATCTTATTGCCACAGGGGATGTCACCTATCCCTCACCTCCCCATTTATCAAACAGCCTTGAAACTCCTGCTCACAGATTCTTTACTGACAAATAAAAGAAGTGTCTGATTAATAGCTGCACATGGATTCAGTTCTGGTGCAGAGGCATCGAATGAGTGGAATAATGCTCCCATTGCATGGGAAAAGCGACACTATAAGCCAGCAAATTATATCTGCTCGACACTTGACATGATTTTTATGCAGCAAGAAATTCCTTTGCTGGTAAAAATCCAGTTGCAAACAATGACCTAAAATTTCCCAACAAAAATTAGTTTAATAAAGTATTTAGCATGTGCAGATTTGGCACATTAACCTATAATTCACATGACTATATAAATAGTTGTAACCGTGCACAAAATTTCATTCGTAGCAAAATTTGTTTAAACCACTTATCCCAGAATTCATTATTAAGGTTAATCTGACGCCGTGTTGGAGGTTTTTGTCATGTATGTATGCTTTGGGTTACTAACCGCCAGGTGGCGCCACTGTCGGAGGTCATTGGGCTGTACGCACGTGTGTGCGGCCCAGGTATAAAAGGCAAGCCATCATGTATTGTAATCACTTTGGGCCCCAATAACGCAGAGTCAGCTTTGTACCTGTGTTACTTTACAGTATTCAGTGTATCGAGTTATTACATATATAACATTTGGTGATGAGCTAACTTAAGAACCTTTGCATGCAAAAATGAGCACAATGAGGGAGAGGACTGGGCAGATTTTGTAGCTCGCCTGGACAGTAATTCGTGGCCAAAAAAATGGAGGAACCCACTGATGCAGTTAGGCGCAGGGCGGTCTTCCTCACGGTTTGCGGTCCGAAAATCTATGGACTCATAAAGAAATTTCTCTCGCCTGCAAGTCCAACGGATAAGGACTATGAGGAATTGTGTGCTCTAGTGACCATCTCAAACCTGAAGAAGGCATCATCATCTCACGATATCGATTCTATACGCACGTTCATTCTGCGGGCCAGGATGTGTCGGAATGCATTGCCGACCTAAGACGTCTAGCTCGACCATGTAAGTTCGAAAACACGTTGGGAGACATGCTGTGGGACTTCTTTGTAATCGGTGTCAACCACGAAGTGATCCTGCTAATGGTGGCGGAGACGCTGGATTTGAGCAAGGCCATCACGATTGCCCAGGCATGCATGGCGATGGACAAAAACTTAAAGCAAATTATCATCGAAAAATCGAACTCAGCAAGTGCTGTAAACAAGATTGTAACGTCGTTTGGCAGAGCTGCATATGGCAGGGCCTACTCGACTGCGTATGTGAAACCTGTGGCTGCCAACGGGAATGAATCCAATTTCACCGTGTTGGTGCTGTGGGGGCATCAATGTCAGTTTAAACAGTACAGTTGTAAAGAATGTTCGAGAGTGGGGCATCTCCAGCGAATGTGTCCGCAACTGAGCAAGCGTACTGCGACACACCACGTGTCTTACAGTGCAAGCTAATAACAGGGGGGTAGGCAGCCAAAGGAGGAGGACCACGCTTCATCCATGGCTGCACTCACTTGAAGATCAGGTTATGAACATCATGGGCAGGGATCGTGTCAGGAGTTAAGTGTCTGCAAGGCTAGAGGGTTACAAACCATCTTCCCCTCATTCCCTTTTCCCTTAAGTCTCACCCTTACATAATGTACGTGATAAAATGCTGCTGCTGTCTCACGTTACTCATCAGTCTCTTGTTACCCACACTATTAAATGCTAACCCTTGTCTCTTTCTTCCATTTCAGGTCCAGAAGCTACATAAAGTCCTCAGAGAACAGCAGCAGCAGAAGAAGAAGATACTTTTGCAGAGTGAGTTTGTGGAGGGCAAACTGGTTCTCAATTGCTAAACATGGGAATGCTGCTGGGCCTATCACTGAGGCTCGCACATCAGGAGCAGCTGCAGCATCAAGGAAGGCAGCAAAGACCTGAACAGGTTGCAAGAAGAGGGTGAAGGACACAAGGACACAGGAGGCATGACAGCATGTGGGCATTAAGAAAGAGAACACCGTATCTCAACCTCACGGAGGAGCAGTATGTAAGGGGCTGTATTTCAACAGGGAGACAGTCTCTTGCTTGTGCCACCTGTTGCAGTGAGAATTGGAGCCCAAGATCAGTGCCTGTGATGGTGAAGGTCACCTTGGCTCTAAATCTTTATATCTCTGGCTCCTTCCAAACTGCTTCTGGTGACATCAGTAACATCAGTCAGTTTGCTGTGCACACGGTGATCCAGCAGGTTACTGATGCTCTGTTTACGACACACAGGCTGGCGAGCAGGAGGAAAGAGCACTGGGATTTGCCTGGATTGCTTGATTCCCACAGGTGCAGGGCATCACAGAGTGCACGCACATAGTCCTGCTAGCACTCCATCAGGAACTAGCTTTGTTTCTGAACAGGAAAGGCTTCCATTGTTCAATGTTCAACTTGTGTGTGATCACAGGCAGCGGATCATGCAGGTCTGTACCTGATGTGCGAGCCTCAGTGATAGGCCCAGCAGCATTGCCATGTTTAGCAATTGAGAACCAGTTTGCCCTCCACAAACTCACTCTGCAAAAGTATCTGTCGGAAAAACACTTGTCAAAACAGTGACTAACTTGGCCTAAAAACACCCTAGAAGCGACTAACCAGAGACTTACCTTAATTGAGGTGAGGATTCCTTTAAAGACAACTTGTGAAAGCTGTTTGCCGATCATCACCAGCCTGACTTGCTAAGGTGGTTAAGGAAGTGATGTTTCAGGCACGCACAAACACGGATTTCGGAAAAGGATCCTGATTCAGGCGCAGAACACTTATTAACATATTTAAATGATGCATTTGTTTGTTTAAGGCGGCTACCAGGGACCATTAAGTGTCTGAACCAATATGGTGTTGGACACATGTCCGTTGCGGAACATAACGCTGCCAAATTCAACTTGTGGCACCTGTTTTAGACCCAGAAATGGGAAAAATTCATACCAGGATAATCTTTCTATGGAGCATTTTGTACAAAATGAAATATATTTTATGTGAAAAGAACAATATTGTTTGTAAGGCAGATCAGGGTTACATTCAAATTTCTTTCTCCCACTGTCAATAATGGCAGTATGTGAAACCTGCTGGTATCAGAGACAAGCCATACTGTTACTACCCTTTAACACTCCTGTTGATAGCCGCGTACACGGGAAGCATGACAATTCTGGTTTTAGCACAATCAATCCTCATGGTCTTTCTTGAGTTAGACTGCCCAGAATTAGTGCCAATGAATTCCAAATTATGAAGATTTTTTGTGCTATGGACTGGGAGCCAGACTGACATTGTCCAAACTTATTTTTCTTGTAGTGTGGATTACTTCATTAAAGTAAGACACTGATGTGCATCAGATCATTTTGTTGCTTCTGTTTTGGTTTCAATTTATTGCATTTACACATCATCCCTTAGACTTTCTACACAGTGCAACTTTACTTCACCAAAAGGGCAACTAGATAGATGACTTGCTCATAAGCCTGTGCTTCTGATCCGACTTGGATAACTTAGAATGAACCAGAATGACTTGATCCCTGCTTTTACCTCCTCCATTGAGAGAAATCTTTAGCTTAGTGGTTGATCATTATTCTGTGGCAGAGATCAGAGATTCAACAGAACGGTATGTCCTAAGCCTTAACTTATTTTGGGACAGCAAACGGGAATGGAAAGGATGACCATCTTAATTAGGTCAAAGGATGTTCCTGCTGATTGAAGCTCTATCTAATAATTATCTTTGGACCCTGAAATGCCAAGGTTTCCTTGGGACCTTGAGAAGGGATTTAAATGTTTTCACAGGAGACCTAAAGAGGGAGCGGTAGTTTGCATGAAATAATTCTTCTGAGATGTATTTTTAGGAGCAATACAAAGGAAGCTTTACTGTCTATCTAACACCTTAAAAAATACCAGTTTCAATGCAAACTCGTATGACAACACTCCAGAAGTTGAAATGGGTCATATGTCTGTTGGAGCGTATATTGGTTACATTCTTTAGATGTGGTAAGCCCAGAGGTTTATCGTCTCGGTGCATTTACATAAACTTTGAGATTCAGCAAAATCCAAGTCCGCTGGACAGCACTGTGTTCATATTATGGGTTAGTCATAAGAGTCATACAACTGATAACACAGATCTTTCAATAAATACAGACAGCCTTCATTATTTTTGGAAAAAAAGACACAGAGCATTTAAATGGGGTTTCTATTAGCGAGGGAATTATCAATAGTGCCAGTTTTATCAGCAAGTACTTACCATAAGGAACCCACGCACATTATAGTATAATGTCACGCACACTTCGCTCACTTTCTTTTGTGTTTTTTAAAATCTGTAAATAATTTTACGCAGATACCTCAATGTTTGAGGTTGTGCTGCTAAAATTTGAATGCAAGTATAAATGAAATCATAGATAAGCATACTTTTCTAATTCTTTGAAAATTAAAGAACTGAAGCAGCTAAACAGCCCAAACTAGCATTTACATGACTTCCTCAATGTAGTAAACATCCCAAGGTGCTTGACAGACAATAGATGCCGGGCAGTAGTGCAAGAATTAGGAGAGATGACCGAAAATAGGGCAGAAAAATCGGTGTTGAGGAGACCATTATAAGCAGGTAGAAAAGCAGGAAGGCAAAGGAGTTCAGGGAGAGACCGCCAAAGTGTAGGACTAAGTTGACTGGAACAGTTGGAGATGGCATTGTACAAGAAGCTAGAATCAGAATGCAACTTCCAAATCTCTGCAGATTAATTATATTTTCTTGGATTTCTGTTTTGAAAAAATGAAACTATCTTCTTGTGTCATTCAGTTATATAGTAGTAAGATAGTTTTTTCGCTATGAAGAGACCTGCTTGAGAACACTAGCAGCAGGTCGGGGCCAGAAAAGATGAGGTGGCCCGGGAGCAGCGTGGAGACCACTGCAAGGTATAGAGTGAGCTGGTGCAGGAGGGTGGCTTCAGCGAAGAATGGCATCATCAAATTCCAGGTCGGTGATTGAAGCGTGGACAGGTACAGCAGGAGCGACGAGAGACTGTAGAGGGGTGTGATCGGGGCCCAGGAGAGGCGTGAGTTCAGGGCCAGGGGCCCAGGGGCAGCATGGGCCAGCCCACACTGCAATGTGTGTGCGCACTAGGTCCTTGCAGCAGAGCAGGTCTCCAGTCATCTTGGATAATCCTTGCCACTGGACCAAGACCTAGTTCTGTCAAACCCGTGAAGTGGCTGGTGTGCAATAGCCACCACACGTTAAAAAAATCGATGTACAGGCATCTTCCACACCTCAGGATGTAGTTCAGGACCTTGAATATAAGGTCCTTCATTGCAACACCTGAGAACTCATCTTTTTTTGGCATGGAAGCAAGTCATCCTCGTTTCGAGGGACTGCCTATGATGATGATGGTAAGATAGTCACCTCCAACCATTGTGCTTACAAAATGTAATCTTGCCGACGTAACATCAGTCACTACACTTTAAAACATGTTGTATCTGAAGTATTTTGGACAACAGTAGCACCTTTAACATAGGAAAGTGTCCTATGGCACTTGCAAGAGCGGAATCAGACAAAAATTGACACCGAGCCAAAGAAGGGTGACTACAACCTTGGTCAAAGAAGTATGTTTAAAGGAGCATCTTAAAGGAGGAGAGAGATGGAGAGACAGAGAAGTTTAGGGAGGGAATTTCCCTAAGACCTAGGGCCTAGACAGCTGAAGGCAATGATGGGGCAAAAGGAGTGGGGGATGCACAAGAGGCCAGAGTTGGAGGAATGCAGAGTTCTTGAAGGGTTGTATGGCTGGAGATGGTTACGGAGATAGGGAGGGGTGAGGCCATGGAGGGATTTGAACAAGAGGATGAGAATTTTAAGTTAAAGGCGCTGGTGGACTGGGAGTAAATGTAAATAGGCAAGCGCAGGACTGATGGGTGAACGGGACTTGGTACAGGTTTGGATATGGGCAGTTTCGGAGAAATTTTTGAGAGATGTGATAAATGCAAGTTTTGTTTTTTTAAAGCTATATAACTACTAGATGGCATGTTAAAGACAAGATAGGTCCTTTAAATTACATAGAACTATTGTCGGGAAATGACAAATATATTAAATTCATTTTTAATATCAGCGAGGGTTGAAGTTTGAATATGCAAGTATAGATAAGAATTCTGGAGTCTTTGATAGAGTAGAAAGGAGCAGGAGGTTCATGGGGTTAAATGGAGTTTTCCTTCTCTATACTTTCTTACATCCTTATGCTGTCATGCATGTAATGTGAGAAGTTTATCAGATTGTTTAGTTTGCATCTTCAAGGGAGGGACCATTTCAGTTCTCTTAAAGGGATGGTATTGTCACTATTATAATGGGGAATAAGAAAATGGCAGCGAAATTTAACAAATGCTTTGTTTCTGGCTTTAAGGAAGAAGACACAAAAAACATTCTGGAAATAGTGGTGAACCAAGGGTCTAGTAAGAATGAAGAACTTAAAGAAATTAGTATTAGTAAAGAAATAGTACTGAGAATTTAATAGGACCAAAGGCCGACAAATCCGCATGACCTGCTGGTCTACTTCCAAGGGTTTAAAAAAAGGTGACTACAGAGAAAGTGAATGCATTGGTTTTGATCTTCGAGAATTCCCTAGATTCTTGAACTGCCCCTACAGATTGGAAGGTAGCAAATGTAACCCCGCTATTCAAGAACGAGGGAGAGAGAAAACAGGAAACTATAGACCAGTTAGCCTGACATCAGTCGTAGTGAAAATGCTAGAATCTATTATTAGGGACATGGTAACAGGGCTCTTAGAAAATCAGAATACGATTGGCAGAGGGAAATTGTGTTTTTGAGGTTGTAACTAGCAGGGTAGATAATAGGGAATGAGTGGATGTAGTGTATTTGGATTTTCAGAAGGCATTCGATGAGGTGCCACACAAGAGATTATTGCAAAAAGGTAGGGCTGATGGGATTGGGGGTAATTTATTAGCATGGATTGAGGATTGATTAATGGACAGAAAACAGAGAGTAGGAATGAATGGATCATTTTCGAGTTAGCAGACAGTCACTAGTGGGGTACCGCAAGGATCAGTGCCTGGGCCTCAGCTATTTACTTAGATGAGGAGACCGAGTGTAATGTATCCAAGTTTGCTGGGAAAGGAAAGTAAGTTGTGAGGAGGATGCAAAGAGGTTGAAAAGGGATATAGACAGGCTAAGTGAGTGGGCAAGAACATGGTAGATGGACCACGATCTCTCGCCGCTCCTCCGCCACAAACATTCGCCGCATCCTCGCCTCGATCCTTCACCGCTTCTCTGCCACAAAAACATTCGCTGCACCTCTGCCACGATCCCTCATCACTCCTCCACCCCGATCACTCATCGCAAGTCCGCCACGACCTTCCTGCTCCTCTGCTTTACCAGGGCCCCGTCCATGTTCCTGCCCACGCTCCAAACTGGGTCCTGATGACGTCATCCAGTCATCCACCTTGAAGCCGTCGCACTCTTGTGTCAGCTCACGCTGGAAGCTGTAGTGGCATTCTCCAGCTCTTTATACTCCCAACCTGCGGTGGTGTTCTCTCGCAGGTCGGGGTGGCTCACGCTGTTCCAGGGCCCGGCGCGAGACGATAAAGAGAAGGCAAATGAGGGTTCAGGGCCCAGAAGAACCGAGGGTCCAGGGGCAGCACGGGCCAGCCCACACTGCGATTTGTGTGCACACTAGGTCAGTGCAGTAGAGCAGGTCTCTAGTTGTCCTGGTTAACCCTTGCCACTGGATAAAGGCCTAGCTCTGTCAAGCCCGTGTGGGTGCAACGGCAACCATACGTTAAAAAAATCCACTCACAGGCATCTTCCACCCCTGGAGTTCAGGACTGGAACATCGGGTCCTTCAGTGAAACTCATGTGGAAGCAAGTCATCCTCGATCGAGGGACTGCCTATGATGATGATGATTGTCACTGGTGGTGATACAATTGCTAACACTGATTCTACAACAAAAGTCTGCCGATTAAAAATGGATGATGAATTTTTGTTAGCTTACTTTATTTCCAGAGTTGGTCTCCTCCTCAGCTGTTGATGCTATCAATCTCAAAGTGGATGAGCTGGTCAGGCTGGAATTGCATATTCCTGTCCTCCTGCAATTTCACCTCACAAAATATCCCTAAGATAATGATCATATCATTGTCTCTTCTGGACTGATCTGGTGAGGAGCAGCTTTAACAAAATTGATTTCTGAAATAATTTTTTTTAATTATCAATAAATTTAAAAAAACTTAAAATCATAGAGGCAACATAAGTGAGATCAAATCTAGATAATTTTATCTTTGGAAAGAGAGAACTACTCACCTCAGTTTCACTGTATATAAATTACTTACCTAATCTTGTTAAAAAAGTGTCTAAAAATGCAGTTATGTATAAGGTACACTCAGATGTGAAAAAGATCCCTTCAAATACTTCATTTACAAACATCATTCTTCTCTGACAGTCAGAATACAAATGATTTGTTGTCAATACTATTATATATGTAAACCTGTAAATACAATGTTTAACCACCAGAGGGCTCATCCCCTGGAGTCCCAAGGGATCCCACAATCCCTTGGGAGCACAGGAACATTAGGAGGCCTCACAGGCTGGAGAGGCACTCTGGAGACCTGTAATAAAGGACTACGGTCACACATTACTTTGAGTTTTCAGTATCTGGTCTGACTCTTTATTCAATACATAACAACTGACGACGGGATAAAGATGTCGAACCCCAACGCAACAATGCAGAGAACCGTGGGCATCCTGGAGAAATTTTTGGAAGGAGATCATTGGGAAACCTCATGGAACGACTCGCTCAATACTTTGTGGCCAACGAGCTGGAAGAAGAAGCGAACGCTGCCAAACGAAGGGCGAATCTCCTCACCGTTTGCGGGGCACCAACGTATGGCCTCATGAAAAACCTGCTTCCTCTAGCGAAACCCACAGAGAAGTCATATGATGATTTGTGCACACTGGTCGGGAGCACCTAAACCCAAAGGAAAGCGTTCTGATGGCGAGGTACCGGATCTACACATACAAGAGGTTTGAAGGCCAGGAAGTGGCGAGCTACGTCGCCGAGCTAAGGCACCTTGCAGGACATTGCGAATTTGAAGGACACTTGGAGCACATGCTCAGGGACTTCTTCATACTTGGCATTGGCCATGAAGTAATACTTCACAAACCTTTGATTGCAGAGACACCAACCTTGAGTAAAGCCATAGCGATAGCCCAGGCATTCATTGCCACCAATGACAATACCAAATAAATCTCTCAGCACACGAATGCTGTTGCAAGTACTGTGAACAAAGTAATGTGGTTTTGAATCGTAACGTACAGGGCAGGACTCACATGCCTGCAGCTGCACGTCCGCAGGTGACTCAGAGTCCACCATCAAGGGTGGTGAATTCAAAACCATTAACACCTTGTTGGCACTGCAGAGGTGATCATCGTTTCCATTCATGCCGCTTCAAAGGATACGTTTGCAAGGGCTGTGGAACAATGGGACACCTCCAAAGTATGTGCAAACCCTGCTAATCCTGCAAACCACCATGTTGCAGAGGAGGACAGATCCACAGTGGATCATGACGAACCAAGGCCTCAGGCTGAGGAGGCAGAGGTATATGGGGTGCACACATTTACCACAAAGTGTCCCCCGATAATGCTGAAGGTTGAATTAAATGGACTCCCGATGTCAATGGAGCTGGACACGGGCGCGAGCTAGTCCATAATGAGCAAAAAGACTTTCGATAAACTGGTGCAGCAAGGCCTCAAGGCCAGTCCTGACTCCAATTCGTACTAAACTAAGAACGTATACAAAGGAACTGATTCCCGTAATCGTCAGTGCTACCGTAAAGGTCTCCTATGATGGAGCAGTGCACGAGTTACCACTCTGGCTGGTACCGGGCAATGGCCCTATGCTGTTCGGCAGGAGCTGGCTGGGAAAGATACGCTGGAACTGGAACGACATCTGAGCGCTCTCGTCCGTCAACGACACTTCAAGTCCCCAGGTCCTAAACAAGTTCCCCTCGCTGTTCGAACTGGGTATCGGGAAGTTCCAAGGAGCAAAAGTGCAGATCCATTTGATTCCGGGGGTGCGACCCATCCATCACAAGGCGAGAGCAGTACTGAACATGATGAGAGAGAAGGTGGAGATCGAGCTGGACCGGCTGCAACTTCGCCGATCGAATTCAACGAGTGGGCCAGTCCGATTGTTCCAGTCCTCAAGGGAGACGGCACCGTCAGAATCTGTGGTGATTACAAAGTAACTATCAATCGTTTCTCCCTTCAGGATCAATACCCACGACCAAAGGCAGACAACTTATTTACGATACTGGCGGGAGGAAAAATGTTCACGAAGCTGGACTTAACCTCGGCCTACATGACGCATGAGCTGGAAGAATCATCGAAGAGTCTCACCTGCATCAACACGCACAAAGTTTTCTTCATTTACAACAGATGCCCGTTTGGGATTCGATCGGCCGCGGCGATATTCCAGAGGAACATGGAAAGCTTGCTGAAGTCGGTCCCGCGCACCGTGGTCTTCCAGGACAACATCTTGATTACAGGTTGGGACACTGTCGAGCATCTGCAGAACTTGGAGGAGGTTCTTAGTCGGCTTAATCGTGTGGGGCTCAGGCTAAAACACTCGAAGTGCGTTTTCCTGGCGCCTGAAGTGGAGTTCCTGGGAAGAAGAATCGCGGCAGACGGCATCAGGCCCACCGATTCGAAGACAGAGGCAATCAAAAATGCACCGAGACCACAGAACATGATGGAGCTGCAGTCGTTTCTTGGACTCCTGAACTACTTAGCACACTGTTAGAACCCCTGCACTCTTTACTGTGTAAAGGAGATGAATGGGTATGGGGTAAAAGCCAAGAAAATGCCTTTGAGAAAGCTAGAAAACTGTTATGCTCAAACAAATTGCTTGTGTTGTATGATCCATTTAGTACTAGCATGTGATGCGTCGTCATACGGTGTCGGGTGTGTATTGCAACAAGCTAATGAATCTGGGAAATTGCAACTGGTTGCTTATGCATCCAGAAGTCTGTCAAAGGCTGAGAGGGCCTACAGCATGAGCGAAAAAGAAGCATTAGCATGTGTTTATGGGGTAAAGAAAATGCATCAATATCTGTTTGGGCTCAAATTTGAATTGGGAAACCAACCATAAGCCATTTATATCCCTTTTTTCTGAAAGTAAGGGGATAAACACGAATGCATCGGCTCGCATCCAGAGATGGGCGCTCACGTTGTCCGCATACAACTACGCCATGCACCATAGGCCAGGCACAGAAAACTGTGCCGATGCTCTCAGTAGGCTGCCATTGCCCACCACAGGGGTGGAGATTTAGTTATGGTAATGGAAGCATCCGAAAGTGAGCAATCACCTGGTAGCCCAACAGATTAGAACCTGGATGAGCCAGGACCCCTTACTGTCCTTAGTAAAAAACTGTGTGCTCCACGGGAGTTGGTCTAGTGTCCCATTAGAGATGCAGGAACAAATAAAGCCGTATCAGTGGCGCAAAGATGACTGCCTCCTTAGGAGTAATCGGGTAGTGGTGCCTAAAAAGAGCAGGGACACTTTCATTAGTGACCTCCACAGTACCCACCCAGGCATTGCAATAATGAAAGCGATAGCTAGATCCCACGTGTGGTGGCACAGAATCGATTCAGACTTAGAGTCCTGCGTGCACAAATGTAACACATGTTCCTAGTTAAGCAATGCACCCAGGGAGGCGCCACTAAGTTTATGGCCCTGGCTCTCCAAACCGTGGTCCAGGGTCCATATCGACTACGCAGGCCCATTCTTGGGAAAAATGCTCCTTGTGGTTGTAGATGCGTATTCCAAATGGATTCAATGTTAGATAATGTTGGCAAGCACATCCGTTGCCATCATTGAAAGCCTGCCTGCCATGTTTGCCACGCACGGCCTGCCAGATGTCCTTGTACGTGACAATGGGCCGTGTTTCACCCGTGCCGAGTTCAAAGAGCTCATGACCTGCAATGGGATCAAACATGTCACCTCGGCCCCATTCAAACCAGCGTCCAATGGGCAGGCAGAACGAGCGGTGCAAAAAATCAAGCAGAGCTTGAAGAGGGTAACTGAAGGTTCACTGCAGACTTGCCTATCCCGAGTCCTGCTTAGTTACCGCACAAGACCCCACTCGCTCACTGCGGTTCCCCCTGCTGAACTGCTCAAGAAAAGTGCACTAAAGACAAGACTCTCGTTAGTCCCACCCTGATCTACACAAGCAGGTAGAGAGCAGGCGGGCTTCAACAGAATACATAACATGATCGCGCAAATGTGTCACGCGAATTTGAGATGAATGATCCTGTATTTGTGTTGAATTGTGGACAAGGTCCCAAGTGGCTTCCTGGCACTGTTGTGGCCAAAGAGGGGAGTAGGGTGTTTCAGGTCAAACTTTCAAATGGACTCACCTGCAGGAAACACTTGGACCAAACCAAACTAAGATTCACAGACTATCCAGAACAACCCACAATAGACTCTACCTTTTTAGACCCCCCAACACACACACACACACACACACACACACACACACACACACAAGTGGCAACCGACTCAGCGGTTGACCACGAAGCAGAACCCATCACCTGCAGCAGCCCAGCAGGACTCACCACACCTAGCAGCCCTACAAGGCCAGCTGCACAGCAGCCCAGCGAGGGCCCAACAAACGACTCACCAAAACCAGCATTTGCACCAAGACGATCAACCAGGGAAAGGAAGGCCCCAGATCGACTCACATTGTAAATAGTTACACTATTGACTTTGGGGGGAGACGGGGGGAGGTGGAGTGTTGTTATGTATGTAAACATGTAAATACCTTGTTTAACCACCAGAGGGCTCATCCCCTGGAGTCCCAACCAATCCCACAATCCCTTGGGAGCACAGGTACATAAGGAGTCCTCACAGGCTGGAGAGGCACTCTGGAGACCTGTAATAAAGGACTATGGTCACACATTACTTTGAGCTTACAGTATCTGGTCACACTCTTTATTCAATACTTAACAAATACTTACATGTTTATTCACAAGAATCAATTAATGTTGTGGATCTCGTACAAAGCAGGTAGAAAATTTGCTGGAGTGGGGCATTCGCTGTGTGCTCTGTTAGTTAGACATTTTCCCTCACCTTTCAGCTCAAAAAAATGTTTGCGATGCAAGTTGCTTGAAAGTGCAAGGTGACAACGGCACAGCGAGGGCAACGGGACATCTGAGAACTTGGTAAATGATGGGACCAACAGTCTATCTGCATAACCGATGAGATTAAATGATTGAGAAATAAACAGAGGAATGACGGAGAAGGAAATAGGGTGAGTTAGAGTTAAATTAGATACAGAAAGAGAGGGAAAGAAAGATTGGATTAAGAGAGAAAGAAAAAAGAGACAGAAATAAAAAGTATCTCTTCCTCGCCACAAGTTGCTGGACAATTTACACATTAATGATGGCGAGCGCCATTAAACTCATCACTATTTTGCCAGAAATTTCTGGCACATTGTGCCACATTAAAGCACAAGATAAAAGTTCACAGGATGGGGGTAATATATTAGCATGGATAGAGGATTGACTAACTAACAGAAAACAGAGAGTTGGGATAAATCGGTCATTTTCCGGTTGGCAAACACTGAGTAGGGTGCCACAGGGATCGGTGCTGGGGCCTCAACTATTTACAATCTATATTAATGACTTGGATGAAAGGATTGGGTGTAATGTAGCCAAGTTTGCTGATGATACAAAGATGGGTGGGAAAGCAAATTGTGAGGAGGACACAAAAAATCTGCAAAGGGATATAGACAGGCTAAGTGAGTGGGCAAAAATTTGGCAGATGGAGTACAATGTGGGAAAATGTGAGGTTATCCACTTTGGCAGAAAAAATAGAAAAGCAAATTATAATTTAAATAGAGAAAAATGGCAAAGTGCTGCAGTGCAGAGGAACCTGGGGGTCCTTGTGCATGAAACACATAAAGTTAGTATGCAGGTACAGCAAGTAATCAGGAAGGCAAATGGAATGTTGGCCTTTATTGCAAGGGGGATAGAGTATAAAAGCAGAGAAGTCCTGTTACAACTGTACAGGGTATTGGTGAGATCACATCTAGGGTACCGTGTATAGTTTTGGTCTCCGTATTTAAGGAAGGATATACTTGCATTGGAGGTTGTTCACAGAAGGTTCACTAGGTTGATTCCGGAGATGAGGAGTTTGAATTATGAAGATAGGTTGAGTCGATTGGGTCTATAGTCATTGGAGTTCAGAAGAATGAGAGCTGATCTTATTGAAACATATAAGATAATGAGGGGGCTCGAGAAGGTGGATGCAGAGAGGATATTTCCACACATAGGGGAAACTAAAACTAGGGGGCATAGTCTCAGAATAAGAGGCCGCCCATTTAAAACTAAGATGAAGAGGAATTTCTTCTCTCAGGGGATTGTAAATCTGTGGAATTCTCTGCCTCAGAGTGCTATGGATGCTGGGTCATTGAATATATTTAAGGAGGAGATAGTCAGATTTTTGAGCGATAAGGGAATAAAGGGTTATGGGGAGCGGACGGCGAAATGGAGCTGAGTCCATGATCAGATCAGCCATGATCTTATTGAATGGTGGAGCAGGCTCGAGGGGCCAAATGGCTTACTCCTGCTCCTATTTCTTATGTTCTTATGTTCTCACACTCTTTATATGCACTTCTGGTTAAATCTCCTTATGGTAATTAAAACTTGAATTTAATAAGAAAGGCTGAAAAATTTGCACTGATTTATCTGCTTAAATATTAACTCTCTGTGCTCTGAGTTTCCTTTGCAGCTTTCATGAACTGCATACAGCTTTGCGTATAGAAAATCTGCAGAAACCATTTTCCGTAACTTTCTGATGCTGAAGATTATAAAGTCGAATCTGAAAAATTTACATAACCACAGAACATTTCTCCATTTGCAGTTATTTTCTAATTTTAAAAAAATGTTGGACTTTATTCCAGTTCAGAAGTGTCCATAAAGGGACAGCTGCCCCCGGGGAGGGATTTTATTTTTAGTTGTTTTTTTGGAATGTTTGAATAACTAATTCAGTATGAAAATGAATTTAAAAAAAACCAAGATAAAATGTTGGAAATCCCCAGCCGATGTTTTTCATACATGTTTATCATTCCTTTCACTTTTGCGGTGTTGTGTTTTTATTTCAAATTTCACACTTTGTACTTGACTTTTTTTTCTCTTCATAGAAACAAGAATAAGTAACGATATGCAAGATATGTAAGTACCAAATTTTGGACGCTGCTCCATGGTGTTAACAATGTCCTACTGATAACAGTAATTAATACAAGATAGTGCACTAAATTTTAAAAGGTATGCATTCAATATACAAAATTCTAAAAAAACTTAAAGTTGATTTATTTTATGTCACAATATCTTTTCGCAGCTACCATGGAGAAAGTCAATGGAGTAATATTTGGCAGGGTGTAAAACCAGCGTTCTACCCAATCTCATGGGTTTCTCAATGGGCGGGTTCGTTTAAAATTGCCCCCAGAGTCTCAGGTGGAGCATAAGACTTACCCCACTCATCTAAAGCTCAGTTTGTGAGCCTTAGCATCTGGAAGGTGGGATTTCTTTTCCTCTCATCCCCCTTTCCCTGCCTTTGTACTTGCTTAAAACCTGTTACATCTCTAACTTTTTCCAGTTCTGACAAAAGATCATCGAGCTGAAATGTTTTCTCTCTCCATAGATGTCTGACCTGCTGAGTATTTCTAGCATTTTCTGTTTATATTACAGAGAGGAAGTCAATAGGTTGAGTGACCTGATAGCTATCAATAAAGAAGCAGGAACCCGTTAAATGATATAAAAGGTTGTCCTAATGAGAAGGAAAGACTGTAAGAGAAGGGATAACCATCCGTGGCTAACTAAGGAAATAAGGGATGGTATCAAATTGAAAACAAGGGCATACAATGTGGCCAAGCCTGGTGGAAGGCCAGAGGATTGGGACACTTTTAAAAGCCAGCAAAGAACGACTAAAAAAATGATAAAGAGAGGGAAGATAGATTATGGAAGTAAACTAGCACGAAATATAAAAACAGATAATAAGAGTTTCTACATAAAAAGGAAAAGAGTGACTAAAGTAAATGTTGGTCCCCTAGAAGATGAGACTGGGGAATTAATAATGGAGAACAAGGAAATGGCAGAGATGTTGAACAAATATTTTGTATCGGTCTTCATGGTAGAAGACACTAAAAACATGTCAATAGTTGATAATCAAGCACTATAGGGAGGGAGGAATTTAATACAATCACTATCACTAATGAAATAGTACTTGGTAAAATAATGGGACTAAAGGCAGACAAGCCCCCTGGACCTAATGGCCTACATCCCAGGGTCTTAAAAGAAGTGACTGCAGAGATAGTGGATGCATTGGTTGTAATCTACCAAAATTCCCTGGATTCTGGGGCAGTCCCAGCGGATTGGAAAACCGCAAATGTAACGCCACTATCTAAAAAAGGAAGCAGACAAAAAGCAGGAAACTATAGACCAGTTAGCTAAACATCTGTCATTGGGAAAATGCTGGAGTCCATTATTAAGGAAGCAGTAGCGGGACATTTGGAAAAGCATAATTCAATCAAACAGAGTCAACATGGTTTTATGAAAGTGAAATCATGTTTCACAAATTTGCTGGAGTTCTTTGAGGATGTAACGAGCAGGGTGGATAAAGGGGAACCAGTAGATGTGAATTTCCAGAAAGCATTCGATAAGGTGCACAAGATTAAAGTTCACGGGTAGGGGGTAATATATTAGCATGGATAGAGGATTGGCTAACTAACAGAACACAGAGAGTCAGGATAAATGGGTCATTTTCCAGTTGGCAAACAGTGACTAGTGGGGTGCTGCAGAGATCGGTGCTGGGGCCTCAACTATTTATAATCTATATTAATTACTTGGATGAAGGGACCAAGTGTAATGTAGCAAGTTTGCTGATGACAGAAAGATGGGTAGGAAAGCAAATTGTGAGGAGGACATGAAAAATCTGCAAAGGGATATAGACAGGCTAAGTGAGTGGGCAAAAATTTGGCAGATGGAGTATAATGTGGGAAAATGTGAGGTTATCCATTTTGGCAGAAAAAATAGAAAAGCAAATTATAATTTAAATGAAGATAAATTGCAAGGTGCTGCAGTACAGAGGGACCTGGGGGTCCTTGTGCATGAAACACAAAAAGTTAGTATGCAGGTACAGCAAGTAATCAGGAGGGCAAATGGAATGTTGGCCTTTATTGCAAGGGGGATCGAGTATAAAACCAGAGAAGTCCTGCTACAATTGTACAGGGTATTGGTGTGGCCACACCTAGAGTACTGCATACAGTTTTGGTCTCCATATTTAAGGAAAGATATACTTGCATTGCAGGCTGTTCAGAGAAGGTTCACTAGTTTGACTCCGGAGATGACTTATGAAGATAGGTTGAGTAGGTTGGGCCTATACTCATTGGAGTTCAGAAGAATGAGAGGTGATCTTATCGAAACATATAAGATAATGAGGGGGCTCAATAAGATGGATGCAGGGAGGATATTTCCATTCATAGGGGGAAACTAAAACTAGGGGACACAGTCTCAGAATAAGGGGCCACCCATTTAAAAATGAGACGAGGAGCAATTTATTCTCTCAGAGGATTGTAAATCTATAGAATTCTCTGCCCCAGAGAGCTGTGGAGGCTGGGTCATTGAATATATTTAAGGCAGAGATAGACAAATTTTTGAGCGATGAGGGAATAAAGGGTTATGGAGAGCAGGCAAGGAAGTGGAGCTGGTTCTATGATCAGATCAGCCATGATCATATTAAATGACAGAGCAGGCTCGAGGGGTCAAATGGCCTACTCCTGCTCCTATTTCTTATATTCTTATATTCTTATCTCTGAGCAAGCATAAGATTAGAAGAACAAAAGGACATGCAGAAGACTCTGCAGACTTGATGGGCCGAATGGTCTCATACTATGCTGTACCATTCTATGATTCTATGACGATGGTAAAAAACATGGGGAAAATCCAGACAAGAAAAGGAAAGAAGATAGGGAGGGGTAAAAGAGAAAAGACAAAGGAGGAAATGCTGGAAATGCACAGTTGGGTCAACAGTCCGAAAAATAAAACAGGCCAACACCACTGTCACAGACCCACCCACTTCCAGAAGAGCTGTGTTCTGATGGGGGTGTATGCCTTAAGAGTCAAATCAAGTTCCCCATCCCTGGACATCAACAAACCCTTACCACGTCCTGCATCCTCAGCACCTTCTGCTAAAATCAAAATGGGAGATATAGCTGAGGTTTGAAGTGTGCTGTAAGATAGCAAAATTCCTCACCGGCTGCGGTTAGTGACAAAATAACCCCCAATGTTCCTGAGGTTTACATCAGGCTTGGTTGGAGCTAGAGTTTCAGCCATCTACTCCACGCGCATCCTGAATAAGTCCAAGATCCTTTCATGCTGTAGATAACATAAGGGGAAAGCTTGTTTCCTTCCCTTTAGCTTCATGAATAAAAGGGCATAAAAAGTGTGAGCTGTGGCTCAGTGAGTAGCACACACTCCTGAGTCAGAAGGTTGTGGGTTCAAGCCCCAGTCCAGAGATTTGAGCACATAATCTAGGCTGACACTCCCAGGGCAGTATTAAGGTTGGGACGGAGGAGTGGCGAGAGATCGTGGAGTGACATGATCGGGGTACAGCATAGAAACATAGACATAGAAAATAGGTGCAGGAGTAGGCCATCCGGTCCTTCGAGCCTGCACCACCATTCAATAAGATCATGGCTGATCATTCCCTTAGTACCCCTTTCTTGCTTTCTCTCCATACCCCTTGATTCCTTTAGCTGTAAGGGCCATATCTAACTCCCTTTTGAATATATCCAATGAACTGGCATCAACAACTCTCTGCAGCAGGGAATTCCACAGGTTCATTCTCTGAGTGAAGACATTTCTCCTCATCTCAGTTCTAAATGGCCTACCCCTTATCCTGGTTCTGGACTTCCCCAACATCGGGAACATTCTTCCCGCATCTAACCTGTCCAGTCCCGTCAGAATCTTATACGTTTCTATGAGATCCCCTCTCACCCTTCTAAACTCCAGTGTATAAAGACCCAGTTGATCCAGTCTCTCCTCATGTGTCAGTCCAGCCATCCCGGGAATCAGTCTGGTGAACCTTCGCTGCACTCCCTCAATAGTAAGTACGTACTTCCTCAGAATAGGAGACCAAAATTGAACACAATATTCTAGGTGAGGCCTCACTAAGGCCCTGTACAACTGTAATAAGACCTCCCTGCTCCTATACTCAAATCCCCTAGCTATGAAGGCCAACATACCATTTGCCTTCTTCACCGTCTGCTGTACCTGCATGCCAACTTTCAATAACTGATGAACCATGACACCCAGGTCTCGTTCCACCTCCCCTTTTCCTAATCTGCCACCATTCAGATAATATTCTGCCTTCGTGTTTTTGCCCCCAAAGTGGATAACCTCACATTTATCCACATTATACTGCATCTGCCATGCATTTGCCCACTCACCTAACCTGTCCAAGTCACCCTGCAGCCTCTTAGCATCCCCCTCACAGCTCACACCGCCACCCAGTTTAGTGTCATCTGCAAACTTGGAGATATTACACTCAGAGGCATGAGTTCGGGGCCCAGCAGAGGCGAGGGCCCAAGGGCAGCACGGGCCAGCCCACACTGCGATATGTGTGCGCACTCGGTCCGTGCAGCAGAGCTGGTCTCCAGTCGTCTTGGTTAATCCTTGCCACTGGACCAAGACCTAGCTCTGTCAAGCCCATGTGGTGGCTGGTGTGCAACGGTCACCACATGTTAAAAAAATCTAAGCACAGGCATCTTGCATCCTTCAGGATGTAGTTCGAGACCTGGAATATTAGGTGCTTCATTGAAACACCCTTTTGGTATGGAAGCAAGACATCCTCAATACGAGGGACCACTTATGATGATGACGAAGGGAGTGCTTCACTGTCGGAGGTGCTGTCTTTCAAATGAGACCTTAAGCCGAGGCCTGGGGGATTTGCAGGATCTTGTGGATACATCGTTGGTGATATATCTCCAGCGACTTGGTGTGTCTTTTGTAAGTCGTCCATGCCTCTGATCCATACAGGAGGGCGGAAATTACTACAGCCCTGTAGACCATGAGCTTGGTGGTAGGTTTGAGGGCTTGGCCTTCAAACACTCTTCCTCAGGCAGCCGAAGGCTGCACTGGTGTACTGGAGGCAGTGTTGAATCTCTGCATCAATATCTGCCTTTGTTGACAAGAGACTCCCGAGGTTTGGGAAATAGTCCACGTTGTCGAGGGCCACGCCGTGAATCTTGATGACTGGGGGGCAGTGCTGTGCGGCGAGGACAGGCTGGTGGAGGCCCTTTGTCTTACGGATGTTAAGCATAAGGTCCATGCTTTCATATGCCTCGGTGAATACATCGACTATATCCTGGAGTTCAGTCTCCGAATGCGTGCAGGCGCAGGCGTCGTCCGTGTACTGCAGTTCAACGACAGATGCACCAACATCAGTGCCCTCGCCCAGGCTAACATCCCCAGCATTGAAGCACTAACCACATTAGATCAGCTTCACTGGGCAGGCCACTTAGTTCAGCAGACATGAGACTTCCTAAGCAACTGCTATATGCGGGGTTCCTTCATGGCAAACGAGCCAAAGGTGGGCAGCGGAAACGTTACAAGGACACCCTCAAAGCCTCCCTGGTGAAGTGCGACATCACCACTGATGCCTGGGAGACCCTGGCCGAAGACTGCCCAAGTGAAGAAAGTGGATCTGGAAGGCGTTGACCTCTTCGAATCTCAATGCTGCGAGCGTGAAGAGTTCAGGCGCAGGCAGCGGAAGGAGCATGTGGTAAATCAGTGTAACCCCCTCTTCCCCCGACGAATATCTGTCCCACCTGTGACAGGGTCTGTGGCTCTCGTGTTGGACTGTTCAGCCACCAAAGAACTCACTTTAAGAGTGGAAGCAAGTCTTCCTCGATTCCGAGGGACTGCCTATGATGATAAGCCGAGGCCCTGTCTGGCCTCTCAGGTGGACATCTTCATCATCATCATAGGCAGTCCCTCGAAATCGAAGATGACTTGCTTCCACTCTGAAAATGAGTTCTCAGATGACTGTACAGTCCAGTACATGAACTACAGTCTCTGTCACAGGTGGGAAAGACACTCGTTGAAGGAAAGAGTGGGTGGGGAGTCTGATTTGCTGCACGCTCCTTCCGCTGCCTGCGCTTGCTTTCTGCACGCTCTCGGCGACGAGACTTGAGGTGCTCAGCACCTGTCCAGATGCTCTTCCTCCACTTAGGGTGGTCTTGGACCAGGGATTCCCAGGTGCCGGTGGGGATGTTGCACTTAATCAAGGAGGCTTTGAGGGTGTCCTTGTAACGTTTCCTCTGCCCAACTGGGGCTCGTTTGCCATGTAGGAGTTCCAAGTAGAGCGCCTGCTTTGGGAGTCTCCTGGGACAGGTGGATATAAAATATCCATGGCACTATTTTGAAGACTAGCAGGGGTGTCCTGGTCAATATTTATCCCTCAATCAACATCACTAAAACAGATTATCTGGTCATTACCTCATTGCTGTTTGTGGCCTCTTACTGTGTGCAAATTGGTTGCTCCGTTTCCTACATTGCAACAATAACTGCTTCAAAATTACTTCACTGGCTATAAAACGCTTTGGGACATTCTGAGGATGTGAAAATGCGCTAGAAATGCAAATCTTTCTTCTTTCTTTCCTCACTGAAAAGAGGAAAGAATTAATTCTTTGAGAAAAAAACACAAATATGCAAACTTCAAAACTGATATCACCGTACATGTAAAATAAACGGATCCCTGTGCCATAAGTGTGGGTCTCACTGAAAACTGTCAAGTCAGTTGGGAAAGTGAACTGGTGCAGCCAACACCATTAAAATGCTCACAGGCCTTCCTTTCCTGGGACCATCATCACAAGCTCCTTATTAACAACAGAATTTGAAAATAAGATGTTCTTTCAGTAGTCTTTGCTACCTCAAAACAAATCACTGCTTCAAATATATCAGATTCCGTGGAAATTTTTGCCAGGAGGTTATTTTTTGGCCACCATTTTCGAACTGTTGGGGAACACTGGAAAACATAGGAAGATTACATGTGACATATGATTGCTGTGAAAAAGAGCTTTCTGGCATCAGTGTAATTAAATTTCTGTTCAGATTATATCTGAAATTTGCCTTCATAACTTGAAGTCCAGCTTAAAAGAAAAGAAAGACAGACTTGCAGTTATATAGCGCCTTTCACAACCACTGGACATCCCAAAGTGCTTTACAGTCAATGAAGTACGTTTTTTGAAGTGTCGGAAATGCAGCAGCCTACTTGTGCACAGAAAGCTCCCATAAACAATAATGTGATAATGACGAGATAATCCGTTTTTTTAGATGTTGATTGAAAGATAAATATTGGCTAGGACACCAGGGATAACTCCACTGCTCCTCTTCGAAATAGAGCCATAGGATTCTTTTATGTCCACCCGAGAGAGCAGACGATTAACATCTCATTCGAACGCCTAGGTTATGACTTTGCTGACCTTGGCAGGTCCATAGCAGGCGACGTCGGTGGCAGGTCCTGACCCCGCTGCTAGCTCCATCCCAGTCTTTGAAATGACTCTCCCTTGATTGGGCTTGTTAAGCCTCCCCAGCATGTTTCCCGGCCAAGTAGAGCAAGCAAGTCTGGTGACGACATTTGATGATGCATCATCAACAGATTTCCTTAAAGGAACAATGTCCAAATTTAGTTTGACATTTGTGCTGTCAGTGTTCTACAGCATTGAAGCGCTGCAAACACTGACAAGTACTGCACAGAGGTGTAGGGCTACACCCAGGTTCTCCCATGACTCCTTCCATATGCCTATGGAGGGAGTCACAGCATGCAGGGAAGTCCTCTTCCCTTCTGATGGGCGAAAGAGACCTCCCCAGGACATCGACACAGCCTGGTTGTACATTGTACAGGTTTAGCACAAGCAAGGATGTGGTCAGGTGGAGCTGGGTGCAGTGGCACAAACCTTTCAATGATATCAGTACAAAGCCACACTGAACCTCATCCTGCTGTGCCTCTTACCACATCCCCATCACTCTGTCTTCCCTAGCCTATTCCTGCACATCCTTACTCACATCACCTTACCTTGGACCTTCACCCATCCCTCTCTCTATCTATATTATCACATCCCCATCTCACTAGCTACTCCTCACACTCACACTCATCATAGTGCAATCATACCAACTAACAACACACAAAGGAAGGCACTGGGTGTTTTGTGCAATGTCCATGTAAAGTTTCTGTTAATATGCTGTCAAACATTGAAACCTTTATTTTCAACAGGTTGCATTCTTGGACAGATTTGTGTGCACCTTTAGAAGTGGCTTAGTACGTTGCAGTGAATGGTGAGGCATAACGGTATGCCTCCGCAATGGTGATGAGTGTGAAAGGAATGGCTTGGGCATTGTAGGGATGCTTTATGGTGTTGGTGTGGGTTTGTACCAGCCTGGCACATCATGTGGTAGTCAGGATGAACAACGTCAAGTGAAGTAAATCTGGGCATGCTGAGGCCATCCCTAGCCTCCCGGGCAGCAATGTGGTTAGGTGCTGATGCCCTGTGTCCTGTGCAGCATCAGTTGATTGCGGAGAACGTTGGTATTGTTGGTGCTGCTGGCGTGCCTGGTATTGCTGGTGTTGGGGCTGATCGTAGTGGGATTCTGAGGACCAAGTTGAGAGAGTATAAAGGTCACCCATGCTGATGGAATAGATGGCAGGTGAAGTAGAGATGACAGAAGTGATCTGTCCATGGTGAGAGAGGTAATGAGGTCAGACTGGTTGGAGACTTCTGTCAAGACTTGCAGCATGGTGAATCTGTTGTGGAAATGCAGTGAGGAAGAGCTTTTGGCTGAGGGAAGATATCTCTTTAAGGTGGGAGCTTTTACTTGACATTTGAAGCTGTCAACTCATCAGCTGATTCAATGGTCACTGACCTCTCGTCTCAGCTTCACAGACATGGTCTAGCAACAGCTTGAAACCATTGGACAAATGGTCAAATTCAAACGGTCAGTTTAAAACCATTGTGAAGTGGCTGTAAACAACCCACTAATCATTTACATTGGCTCCCCCGCCGCTGCATATCGGGTCTGCTCAACTGACAGACCCGACATTTGGTAACTGTGTGTGATGGTGGGTTCACAGAAGGGTCCCAACATGTTGGAGGAAAAATATACTTTCCCACTCAACCTGCCACCTGACTCCCCAGAAAATTTCAGCCTTAGACTTTTGTGCTCAAGTCTCTGGAAGGGGACTTGAACCCATGACCTGTCTCATTCAAAGGCAATAGTGCTACCAACTGAGCCACTGCTGACAGCTTTTTGCAGTAGTGGAGATGAGTACCAAAAGTTTCAAGTCTGAAATGACCTCAATTGGGCAATTCACCATCGACTCAAAAGATGAAACACCGACTTACTTCAGACAAAAAAAGGAAATCATTTTTGCATGTAGTCATAAGGACAAAACACCCTCTCTACATTGGGGTTACTGTTTTGTATGCCCTACAATCGTTATGTGACTAAGTACAGGAACATTTGTTTTTCACAGTTTGCCATTAGTTCTGTTGTGATGGGATGCACTAGTTTTGCCTTGGAGTGTTAATGGGTTGATCAGGTGAGGGAGGACATTATTGGCGGTGTAGCAATTAGCAGAAAGATCTTTGAGTGAGTGTCTGTGCATATGACTGTGAGGCTGGGTTATTTCTTCGTTCTAAGTAAAAGCATACCGAAAGAGGAGCAAAGTGAAATGCGAATGGGAGAAATTAGCTGGAAAAGGGATAAATACATGTGGTCTGAGGTTGCTGAAGTCAATCTGCACACCATCGGTCTGCAGAGTGCCCAGCAGTAAAAAAACAAGATACTGCTCCAAAAGTTTACTTTTGAATTTTGCTGGAAGTATGGGCTAGATTTTCCACTTTTGTGCTTATTGCCCAAAAATTGGCATTATTTCCGGCGTGGGAACTAAAAAAGGGTTTTCAGATCGGCAGCTTCTCGCCTATTCTCAAAACACCTAGTCTCCATTTTTGAAAATGGGCGTTACCACGAGCGATATGAAATGGACATTAGCGTTAAATATTTTTGACCTTCTGCCTTAAAGTGTTGCCATCCTTAGCAACGGCATGGCAACGCTCGATTCCCGCGATTCAGGAGGTCAAGGTTCATCATGACATGTGCAGAAGAGGAGACAGAGAGAGAGGGAGCTCAGAGGGACTGAAGGCGCACGTAGCTGTGATGTGTGCTTGTTTGGCTGTTGTGGGAGGCACGAGGGAGATTCACCAGCAGCAAAAAGCCTACTAAGCACCAAGAACATAGTTGGCACCGAGTTTTTGTCCAACAAATAAGATATAACATGGAAGGGATGGAAGAGGCCCTGGAGCTAGTAGCCAGGAATACTGGTGGCAGAGGGCTCCCAGTGGTCCCGGAGCGTGGCATTGCACCCCAAGGTGCCGCACCCCATTGCCAACCACTCATGAGAGTCAGCAGCAACATCTTGCTTCTGGCTCGGAGCATGTTCCCACCTCGGGACCGTCCTCTCCCGTATCTGTCTAAGCAGCGGTTTGGCTGTCATCCCCCCCTCCCCTCCCCCCAACCCAATGAAGCATCGCCTGAGGAGCTCCTCGGTCAGGCGGCTTGGAGTCAGCAGGGGATGGGGAAGGGGTAGAGGTGGGGAGGAGCAGCGGGGGGTGGGGGGAAGGGCTGATTTGTACAGAAATACTAATGATTTCAGACAAATGTTCGGTTTAAATGTTTTTTATTTAACAAAACCTTGTTGCACATTGGCTCACATAGCTGTACCATTACCCGTTGGTAATTCCTTAACATCAAAGGCTATAATGACACGTAACTTCAATCAACTTAATCTTTAACAGTCATCAAGGTGATGCCCAACATTGATGTATGACCTGCACTCCCAGCAGTGTGTCAGCTTTGTGAATAACACCAACGTTCTTTCAGGCAAAGCGATCATTCATGAGCTCCTGATGTAAGGCTCTTGCAGCTATCATGCCACCACGGGCACTTTCATGCGGTCTACAGGGAGGTTGGGGCATGGCTTCAGCATCAGCCTGATTGTCTGGGCCGATGTCAGCACCGCCTCCTCATCCTCCTCTTCCTCTCTCTGGTGAGGTGGACTGTCAGACTCATCAGGCAATTCTTGTGCCCTCCTGATCGCCAAGTTGTGCAGCATGGAGCACACCACCACGAATTGAGCTACCTGCTCAGGGTGGTATTGGAGCTCGCCTCCTGAGTGGTCCAGGCATCTAAAGTGCTGTTCAGCACTCCAATGGCTTTCTCCACGATATTGCGAGTTGCTCTGTGGCTCTCGTTGTATCACCTCTCGGCTTCGGTGTGGATTTCACACAGTGGGGGTCATCAGCCAGGTGGCAAGACCATATCCTTTGTCACCAAGCATCCAGCGTTGGCCTTGTGGCTGATTGTTAGACAAGTCAGATACAATGCTTTCATGCAGGATGTGAGCATCATGGATGCTGCCCGGAAATTGAGCATTCACTGCCAGTATAATTTGCTGGTGGTCGACAATCAGTTGGACATTCAGGGAGTGCAATCCCTTGATCCTGTAAACCTCAGCATCCTGAAATGGTGCACGCATCACGATGTGCATATAGTCTATTGCTCCCTGCACCTTGGGGAAGTTTGCAATTCTGGAGAATCCTAGAGCCCTCTCACTCTGTGCCTCTATGGTTATAAGGAAGCTGATCAAGTCCCTCCTGCATGCGTACAGGGCTTCAGTGACCTGTCTAATGCAGCAATGTGTGGCATGCTGAGAGAGTCCGCAAATATCGCCAGCTGTGGCCAGAAAAAAACCCGAGGGGTAGAACGACAGTGCCGCGATGACTTTGACCTCGACGGACAGTGCAGTACTGATGGTGCAGGCAGGCTGCAGATCTACCCTTATCAGCGGGCATACCTCAGTGATAACCTCTTTGTGGAAGTGTAGTCTCCGAAGGCAGATGGTGTCGGGCAAGTCGAGGTAAGACCGCTTGTCCCTGTACTTGCAGGCGGTGTAACGTCTGGTCCTCCTCATCAGTCTAGCACGTCTTACATTGGGCACATAATGCTGTGGAGGGTACCTTCGGTGATCTCGAGTCTGCTGCATGTAATTGGTCACCGAGAGAGGGTGAGAAAGGACAGGCCCAATTCCAGTAGCTCTCTGTTTTCACCAATTGGTCACGAAGAATGAATGTGCCGACGAAGACACCTATTAAATTCCAACCGGTTACAGTATAGTTAAGATGTTTGTAGAGATGTTTACATCAACTCCAATGACCTCCAGAGTACATCCAAACTCCCCCGAGGTTGAAGCACAGCAGCCTTTTAAAGGATGCGACATGTGATGTAGAACATGGTGTTCATAACGCTGTGATTAGTTAGTTAGTTAGTTAGTTCCACCTTTTCTGGGTGGATTTTTGGGCGAGCGATATTGTGGGCAATATGTGTGCGAGGTGGTGAAAGTGATGCTGGGCGATCTCATGGCCGCTAATTTCGGTAAATATGCTCTTTACGACAAAAAAAAGTGGGCGGGTGGTATTATTGAATCTCGGCATTAAATCAGTGTGGAAATTAATGCTGGCCGATATTATGGGCGTTGATTTCACCCATTCTGATGATTCGGCCCAAAAAAAGTGGGCGGGTGATATTATTTTTTCCCGGCGTTAAGCACATGGGGAAAGTAACGCTCGGCGATAAGTTTCCTAAAAATGGGCGTCAGTTTCCATTTTGTGGCTAAATGGGCGATATCTGGGCGTTATACGCCATTTCAGCAGTAAAATGGGCGTTAAGCATGCAAAAAAAGTGGAGGTTCTAGCACGTCTCTACTTTGGTGAGGTCAAAGGCAGATTGGGTGACAACATTGTTGAACATTTCCATTCTGTCTACAAGCGTGATCCTAAACCTTCTGTAGCCACACTCCTTCAACTAAAACAACAACAAAAACGTGTGTTTATATAGTGCCTTCATTGCAGAAAAATGTTTCAAAGTGCTTCACAGTGGGATAAGGAAAAAAATGGATGCCAAGCCAAAGAAGGAGATATTAGGACGAATGACAAAATACATGGTCAAAGAGGTTATAGCACTGGAGGAGATTATAAGGATAGGGTGGAGCGATGCCATGGAAGGATTTAAGCAGTTCCCACTGCCAGTTAGCTTTTAGCACCTGTACTGCTCCAACCTAGCTCAATGCAAACTTCAGGAACAACATCTGCTTTATGGGAATGTGTAGCTGTAAAAATGCCCATTCAGTCTGCGAGAAAGTAAGGAAATAAATATCAGAAAGAAGTGATCCGGAAACTGGAAACTCACCTGGAAATCCAAATAACACAACGGTCCTATGATCCAAGTATTGCAGGTGAGTGCTGTAAGGGGTGGTTTGCAGGGGGTCAGCTTTCCCTTCTGACCTTATATGAGCGGTTCCGAATTGCTCCCACACCCTTGGTTCTAGACACTGGAATTATGAAGGGACTGTGACAGACTTGGACAGACAATCGGTTTCAAGGTAGGAGCAGGTATGGCTTTATTGTGTTTAAAAATAAGTAAAAGGCACACCTTTAATAACACACACAGACCAATACACACTGAAGGGTATAACACATTGAATAAAGTGTCAAATTACAGCCTGTGGGGAAAAGAATACAGCTTAAACTCTAAATGGGGTAAAGAGGAGAATGCAGATACATTTACACAAGTTATCCCAGCCTCCCCCCTCCCAATTCCCCGAACTAATTAAGTTATAGCTCTGAGAGTTCAGGGGCTATGCTCACCAATCCCTTTAGACAGTTGCCGGTGAATCGTGGTTTCGGGGTTCACTGCACTTGGCCTTCTAGGCGAGCCGTACCCCGGACGGAGGAGAGGACTTCGGACTGCGTAGTCTTCAGTTGGGGTGCGTCCGTTGATGCGCTAAGTTGCGTTTTGGATGTATGGGGTAAGTACCCACTTTCTTTGGTTAGGAATAGTTTTAGTTAGTCCCTTTTGGTAATTTCTCCCCCGTTGGGTCGTTCAGAAGTAGATTGTAGAGTGGTTGTCAATTTGGTTGCTGACAACCTTCCGTTTCGTGAGCCTCATGCTCGGTCAGTTCCTGATCAGTTCTGGTACTTTCCTTCACTTTTCCATTTCTTCACTGTAGAGCAAGCAGGCTGCTTGTATGTGTCTGTGTTCCCATCTGTGTCCTTGTTCGAGTCTGTGTTCTGCTAGTCTTTCCTTGTAAAACTGGGAGATAGATATATCCCAAAAAAAGGCTCTGTTATCTCCCATCAAATCTCTTGGGCTCTGTTTAAACTGTTCTGTCCATTGATTTTCAAATGTCTCCTTTGTCAGCAGTAACTCGATTAGGGTGTGAGAATGTGCTATCACTGGTTTTGCATTGTTTTAGGATTGTCCAGTTTTTCTGACCATGATTTCCATTGTGCTTGATTGGGTAATTCGATTATCTCTTAGGGGTTGAATAGTTCCCCCAGACAGCCTGGGGTCTTTAATACACGAATTTGTTTCAGACGTTGGCTCCACCTCCTGTATTTGGTAACTCTTTTTTGCAGCCAAAATGTTGTAGAATCTTAAAATTGATATGCTCCTTCCCATAGATGTTTAGGGGATCTCAAGCTTCTGTAATTTAGGTCCATTTTGAATTCCCTTTCTAATGAGTCCAAACACTGGAGGGGGGGGGGGGTTTCCATGAATGCATCCCCTTTTATCCCCCGCAGGCTTCGTCTGCCCTTTTAAACTTATTTTAAAAGCCCAGAAAGGGATTCTTCTCCTCTGCAGGGGAAAGGTACCTGGAATCTTTGCGAGATATTGGTAAATTCTACAGTGCCACTTTAAATACTGCTGCAGTGGTTTTGAGAGACCAATCGCACTAGGTTTTAGGTAAGAATTATGTACAATTTTGCATAAGAAGGGCGCTTGGGGTCTTATCTGTCTCATGTGACCCACGATTTACATGTATTCACGAGACCTCTGACAGGTGCCTTGCTGACTCAGAAAACTGGATGGTTAAGATGGCAGTGGTGCCGAGAACACACCGGAAATGTAGCGGTATATAATGTACTGTGAATTTAGGCTCCCGAGGTATGGAAAGTGATCCAAGTTGTCCAGTGCCGCGCTGTGGATCTTGATGACTGGAGGGGGGTGGGGGGCAGTGCTGTGTGGCAGGGCCAGGTTGGCGGAGGACCTTTGTCTTACAGATGTTTAGTGTAAGGCCTATGCTTTCGTATGCCTCGGTGAAGATATCGACTATGACTTGGAGTTCAGCCTCTGAATGTGCGCAGACACAAGTGTCGTCCAGGCACTGTAGCTCGACGACAGAGGTTGGGATGGTCTTGGATCTGGCCTGGAGGCGACGAAGGTTGAACAGGTTCCCACTGGTTCTGTAGTTTAGTTCCACTCCAGCGGAGAGTTTGTTGAGTGTGAGTTGGAGCATTGCAGCGAGGAAGATCGAGAAGAGGGTTGTCGCGATTTCGCAGCCCTGCTTGACCCCGGTCCGGACGTGGATTGGGTCAGTGGTGGATCGGTTGGTCAGGATCATGGCTTGCATGTCGTCGTGGAGCAGGCGGAGGATGGTGACACTGGCACCTGGGAGTCCCTGGCCAAAGACCGCCCTAAGTGGAGGAGGAGCATCCGGGAGGGCGCTGAGCACCTCGAGTCTCGTCGCTGAGAGCACGCAGAAAGCAAGCGCAGGCAGAGGAAGGAGTGTGTGGCAAACGAGACTCCCCATCCACCCTTTCCTTCAACGACTGTCTGTCCCACCTGTGACTTAGACTGTAATTCCCATATTGGACTGTACAGTCATCTAAGAACTCACTTTTAGAGTAGAAGCAAGTCTTCTTCGATGATCATGACGATGACTGTGAATTTAACCACCCGCCGGCCTCGTTCCTGTCAGACAGGCAGGATTAAAATTGGGCCTAATATTGGGCTTAAAATCTTTACAAACCATTTACAATGTCACTATACATGGAGTCCAATGGAATTCCAAGCCTCATTTTAATACTTTTGCTGCTTTTCCCATTCCTGTTGCTTCTTTTATGATTTTTTTTAAAATTCAGCTAGTCAGCTTTAATTAAATCTTTGTGGCATGTTACAAAATTATTTTGAATGAGTTTACTTCCCTTCCATATTCTCTTGTTTGGATGACTCAATGCTCTAATGTACTGTCTGTCATCCAGTTGTCCATTTGAAATATCTTGAACTGACTGAACAGTAAAATGGGATGTTCTTAATGTTTACATAGAAACATAGAAAAAAAATAGGTGCAGGAGTAGGCCATTTGGCCCCTCGAGCCCGCTCCACCACCCAACAAGACCATGGCTGATCATTCCCTCAATACCCCTTTCCTGCTTTCTTTTCATACCCTTTGATCCCTTTAGCCGTAAGGGCCATATCTAACTCTTGAATATATCCAATGAACTGGCATCAAAAACTCTCTGAGGTATGGAATTCCACAGGTTAACAACTCTCTGAGTGAAGAAGTTTCTCCTCATCTCAGTCATAAATGGCCTATCCGTTATCCTTAGACTGTGTCCCCTGTTCTGGACTTCCCCATCATCGGGAACATTCTTCCCGCATCTAATCTGCCCATCCCATCAGAATCTTGTAAGTTTCTATGAGATCCCCTCTCATCCTTCTAAACTCCAGTGTATAAAGGCCCAGTTGATCCAGTCTCTCCTCATATGTCAGTCCTGCCATCCTGGGAATCAGTCTGGTGAACCTTCGCTGCACTCCCTCAATAGCAAGAACGTCCTTCCTCAGATTAGGAGACCAAAACTGAACACAATATTCCAGGTGAGGCATCACCAAGGCCCTGTACAACTGCAGTAAGACCTCCCTGTTCCTATACTCAAATCCCCTAGCTATGAAGGCCAACAATCAATTTGCCTTCTTCACTGCCTGCTGTACCTGCATGCCAACTTTCAATGACTGATGAACCATGACACCCAGGTCTCATTGCACCTCCCCCTTTCCTAATCTGCCACCATTCAGATAATATTCTGCCTTCGTGTTTTTGCCCCCAAAGTGGATAACCTCACATTTATCCACATTATACTGCATCTGCCATGCATTTGCCCATTCACCTAACCTGTCCCAGTCACCCTGCAACCTTTTAGCATCTTCCTCACAGCTCACACCGCCACCCAGTTTAGTGTCATCTGCAAACTTAGAGATATTACACTCAATTCCTTCATCTAAATCATTAATGTATATTGTAAATAGCTGGGGTCCCAGCACTGAGCCCTGCGGCACCCCACTAGTCACTGCCTACCATTCTGAAAAGGACCCGTTTATCCCGACTCTCTGCTTCCTGTCTGCCAACCAGTTCTCTATCCACGTCAGTACATTACCCCCAATACCATGTGCTTTGATTTTGCACACCAATCTCTTGTGCGGGACCTTGTCAAAAGCCTTTTGAAAGTCCAAATACACCACATCCCTTGTCTATTCTACTCGTTACATCCTCAAAATTTTAAAAGATTTGTCAAGCATGATTTCCCTTTCATAAATCCATGCTGACTTGGAGTGCAGAGGTATAATGTTATTGCTTTTTCCAAAATATGTGTGTTCATAACCAAGGTTATCTGAGTTAGGAAAGAGTGAGAGCAATAATAGCCTGCAGCATAGGTCTTCGACCTAAACTATATATATTGCATATGGAAATAAAATGCAGAATATGAGTTCTACACAGTTTAAAATGCAATCAGTAGATATGTTGGCCCCAACTTTCCACACGCGGCAAAACAGCTGGGCGCCCATTTTTCACGCCGAAAACGGCGCCTGAAAAAAAACGCGGTATTCTCGAGCGCCTTGCAGCTCAATGTCTGCTTGGCGTGGCGCACAGGGGGCGGAGCCTACCACTCGCGCCGATTTTGTAAGTAGGAAGGGGCGGGTACAATTTAAATGAATTTTTTTGGTGCCGGCAACCCTGCGCATGCGCGTTGGAGCGTTCGCGCACGCGCAGTCTGAAGTAAACATTGGCACTCGGCCATTTTAAAAAGTGCTGCAGAAAAAGTGAAAATTTGTTTATTGAACCCTTGAAAAGGCTTGCATTTTAATATTCTTGATATTTCTGTGTGTGAGGGAGTGCATTCTGTAATTAAAGATAGACTGTGATAAACGGGACACATGCACTTGTTTGAGACTATTCAAATTCTTTGTAGCTGTTCAATTTTTAAAATTTTTTAATAAAACCACATTGCCCTTCCATGATCAGCACTGAGGCTTCTTCCAGCTTTCTCCACCTGCCGTCGGTCGGTCCCGACGGCAAACCGCTGCCTGAAAGGCCTGCCTGAAGCACTTTCACACAGGTAGGAAAATGGTTTATTTAATCTTTTCTTTGCTTATAAATTTTTATTCAGGTTGGATTTATTTGTATAATATTTGTAGAAGTATAACTAAGGATTTATTGTAGAATTTAATGACTTCCCTTCCCCCCCCTCCCCCCCCCCACCTCGTTCCCGACGCCTAATTTGTAACCTGCGCCTGATTTTTTAATGTGTAGACAAGGTTTTTTCAAGCCTACAAAAATCTTCACTTGCTCCATTCTAAGTTAGTTTGGAGTACGTTTTCATTGTGGAAACTTTCAAATCAGGCGTCAGTGGCCTTTTGAAAAAAAAATTCTGTTCAAAAGTGAAACTGTTCTACCTGACTAGAACTGCAGAAAACTTAAATGTGGAGAATTCCGATTTCTAAGATACTCCGTTCTCCACCAGTTGCTCCTAAAAATCAGGAGCAAATCACGTGGAAACTTGGGGCCGTTATATCTGCAGTAGATAAATATATTGAAAAAAACAATGCTGTTAATTTCTGTTTTTCAATATATTTATCTACTGCAGATATAAAATAAAGATTAAAGGGCAACATAAGACTGGATTACTCCAAGTTGCGTCTTTTGGTAAAACTTTTCACCCCTCCATATTTTAGGCACATTTTTGTCAGCCTTGTATCCCCTGAAAAAACAACCTTCCTACATTACAACAGTGACTACACTTTTAAAAAAGTACTTCATTTGCTGTAAAGCACTTTGACACATCCGGTGGTCATGAAAAGCGCTATATAAATGCAAGTCTTTCTGATTCGGTAAATTGAGACATTTACATAAGCTACATTTTCGCAGGCTAGTAGCTAGGAGTACTGTAGCATAGTGGTAATGTTACTGGGCTAGTAATCCAGAGGCCTGGACTAATGATCCAGAGACATGAGACATGGCAACTGTGAAATTTAACTTTGATTAAATAAATCTGGAATCAATAATGGTGACCAGAAACTACCAGACCAGATTGTCATAAAAAACCCTGGTTCAATAATCCCCTTTAGGGAAGGAAATCTGCCGTCCTTGCCCAGACCCACAGCAATTTAGTTGACTCTTAACTGCCCCTCTGAAATGGTCTTGCAATTCCTTCTTGAGGGCAATTAGAGATGGGCAATAAATACTGGCCTTGCCAGCGATGCCCACATCCCTTGAATGAATTCTATAAAATTACATGTTTTAATTTTTGTGTTTAGAAGATGCAGGCATTCACCTAGATTTTTTTTGTTTTGTAATAAACATGCAGGTGTAAAATCCATGAAAAGAAGGACCACTTCAAAATAACCCATTTGACAGTATTCCCAGATCTTTCCAGAAGTGGCCACCAGAAAGCGCGCAAGAGCAGTGCGGGAAAACTTGTCTGCAGATTGCACTTCTCTCATCAGAATGATTTCAGCTTCACTCAGTGTTTCTCCAATTAGAAAACAACAGGTGCGGTAAAACAGCATTGGGTGAGAAGCTGCCCTTTGCATCTGCGCGGTAATTTGTAGCTCTGTCAGGAATGTCTGAGCTCAACCATCAATTAAAACCTGTCCTTCGACCCAGCTTTTACTCACGTCCTAATATCTCCTTATGTGACTTGGTGTCAAATTTTGTTTGATAATTGCTCCTGTGATGCGCCTTGGGATATTTTACAATATTAAAGTTGCTATATAAATGTAAGTTATTGTTGTTAATGGGGTGGACTAGTTTGAGAAAAATGGACTGAAATCTTGTTGTACTTTGGCACAAGGAGCTCTCTTGTACCATTACCACGTGTGAATCTAAACAATGAATGACAGCAGGCTATATAACCATGAGGGAGGCGGGTGGGCATTACAGCCAAGCTCTATCCTGCCTTCCCTGAGAGTATTGAGAGTTGAACTACAAGCATTTTCCTGCAGGAGTCGAAAGATAAAGATTGAGAGGAGAAACCTTGGCTGATTTATTTAATTGCCCCTCCTCACCCCGGGGCATTGAGACCAATTGTGGGACCTCAATTGTTGTAACATCCGTGATCAGCTTACTCAGAAACTGAACCGGGAAACTTCTGGTTAATACGATTTAATGCATCATTGGGTGGTGTCTTTCAGAGTGTGAAGTATTTTAGGTGTGGAAAAGTCTTGCAGACAGAAATCACTGAGGAAAGCACCACTAGCCCTGCAACCTGACAATTCCTGTCATATTTTCTTTGGTTCTACAAAGATACGGACTAATTAAACAATTCCAAAGGAGTGGCCTAACATACCAGTATAACAGGATTCCAGTTTTCCTCAGTGACGTCCTCATCCTGTCTCATATTCCAGGCTCCTCCTCACTAATCCACACATCACATAAATCTAGCCTGAGAAACCCTGTGAAAATGAAAAGGGTGCAGCTACAAATAACCCAGAGGATAGAATGGAGGGGGTCAAACCCTTGCCTACATGTCTGTCTGCTTGTCAATCAAAAAGGCATGTCACAAAGTACCAAAAACACTGTGTTTCAGAGTTTTATCAACTGCAAGAGATAATTACCCTTTACAGTTTCCTATTTAATTTATGTTTCAGAACTATCAAATATCAAAAGTATGCATGTTTTAGCAGCTTAAAAAGAGCTCATGATTTCCTGCAGCTTCCCTGTAGGTTTATATTAAAATTGGCTGAGTTGCAGAACTCCAAGAACTAGAGACATTGGCCAAGAAATTCGGCCATGCAGCGCCCGTCTTTTGGGCGCTAAACAACCTCTGAATTTCAATATGACTGGCAGGAAGTGCATGTTCATTATGAGCCAGATGTTCGCCACTCACTTTTTTTATGAACAATACTTTAAATCCTTAAATCCAAAACCCCAAGAAAGAACGGTACTGTTTGGCAAGCTTGTGGGGGTGGCACTAAGGTGCATTCATATGCAAACGGACATTTCACACTGATAGGCTGGATGGAAGGGAACCCAGGCCGATTGATGTCATCACCATCTAAAGTGATTGCTGGGAACAGTACCCCGAGAGGTAACTCAGAGACACTATGTCTTTGCATTATTACTGGTGCAAGGAGCAGGCCGGTGCCTGTGAGCACCATCAGAGCAGGCCGGGGAGTGGAAGGAGCAACGTGGCGGTATACCACTCCAGGGAGCAGCACGTGCTGGAGCAGGAGAGCAGCGGCAGTGAAGAAGGGCATCACCAAGATCCATGTCGGTGATTGGAGCATGGGCAACTACTGCAGGAGCAGCGAGGCCGGAGCGAAGCAGCGGCGAGAGATTGTAGAGGGACGTGATCGGTGTTGTGCCCTTAGATGCTCTAGCAATGACTCCACGAGACAGTGTGTTGTACACGAACTCTAGTGACCTTAGTCCTTTATTAATGTAGGGGAGGACAAAAACCCCCTCATTTTACCCAGAAGGAAAAGAGCTGTGGGATCTGTCTGTGCTGCAATGTGAATTGAAACCGAGACGGTTTGACCTTGGCAGAGCAGTGCTTGGACGGGGGAAGACACCGGAGGGCCAATGGTGGGACAGAGTCAGCCCGAAGCATGGGGCTTTGAAGCCAATGGGAGAGCACTTGCTCGAAAACTGTGGGACTGACTCATCGCCATTATCGGGCTATTGTCTTCCCCATGTTTACACTATGGAGGAAAATTATGCAGACCTTCAGAAAACTAGGGAACCCAAAACAAACCAAGGGCCTACACAATGGCTACAGGAGGCCAACCCAATCAACACCTACTCAAACCTTGAGTAGGTTAGAAAAACTGAATTGGAGGGAAATTATGCAGACCTTCAGAAAACTTGGGAACCCAAAATAACCCAAGGGCCGACACAATGGCTACAGGAGGCCAACGCAATCAACACCTACTCAAACTTTGAGTAGGTTAACATCAGTGGAAAAAAACCCGCAATAATCTAAAACTGCTGCATTTTTCAAAAGCACAAAGTCCACCAATGGGAAGGATTGATTTCAGCACAAGAGGCGGACTGGATAATCTGGCTATAAAAAGGGGTTTCTGATGCAGTGTGTGTGGTTCTCTGCTATCCTGATCCAACAACCAGCAAGCCTCTCGACACTGAAGGAAAACCAGTGTCCGAAGACACCGAAGATAGAAGAAACAAACCACCAGACTGCAAAAGGCACAGTAGTGAGTATAACCTCTGGTCCCCGGAACTCCCAACTCAGTTAGGCCAGGAAAGGTGGGAGGTTGAGCATTGTACTGCTAAACTTGTGTAAAAATTTTTGTTGTGTCCATTTAGTGGGATTTAGGGGGATTGTTTTGTTGGTGTATTGCTGTTTGTTGAGATATACTTTGTCAAATAAATTGGAAGCCTAAGTTCCTCTTGGAATCACCTTGTCTCAGTTCTATTGTATTACATCTCCTGATCGTGAGTCTTATGTCAGAACAGTGTAAGGGAAGCTAGGAGCGCCTCGAAAACGCTCAACTGTGTGTCACAGGCTAGGGAAGAAGGGGTTAGGAGTGTTTGACACTCACAGGTGCCTCACAGGCTAGGCATAAGCTGTGGGGGCGCACGAGTCTCAAAACCCCCTTCATAAGCTGTGGACACAGTCTCTCCAGGGGTGCTCTTGCAGCACTCAGGGTACCTCACAGGCCAGGCATAAGCTGTGAGGGCAGAAGCCCAGAGACAGACACCCAAGGCACAACAACACTCCCTGAGAACCCCTCACAGAACATGGTGACCGTGGCAGGACATAAGCAAACAGGAGATGTTAATATAACAGATGAGGTGATAAGAGAGGAAACTAAAATGGAGGAGAGAATTTCCTCATACATTTTTGGCAAGGTGAACCTCACCAAACCTTGGGTGCAAGCCCTCACTCGGGCAGAGCGCCCAGTGGATGCTGCTGCTCAGTGGACAACAGGGAAGGACCACAACCGCAGGGTGGAAAAGGCCATCTGGCTTATCTGCCTCACCCGCCAAGTCCGAAAGCTCGACCAGCGGTTGAAGGACTTGGAACAGAGTCTTCAGAAATCAGAGGAGCTCTCTGGTATACGGGCTGTGGTTGGGGACAACCTGCTGGCCGAATTAGCTAAGGAGCAGCAAGAGAAGAGGCAGTTGGGGAAGACCTTCCGAAATAGCCGGGACTATCTTCAGTGTCAGGTCACTGAGGCCAAGGGTAGTGAGGGGTCCCTCCGGGCACAGAACTCTCGGTACATCCAGAAAATTTGGGAACAAGAGAATAAATTAAAAGACGTACAGGCAGCCTATAAAGTGGCCAGTAGCAGTGAGTTTGCAGATCACGGTCCCTGCCAGGAGAGGATTAAAACTCTCACCCACGCTCTATCCCAGGCAAAGGGGATGGTCGCCCTGATAGGACCTGGAGGGTCCACAGGGGACAAAGGAGAGTATTGGGGGGTAGAGGAGAATCCAAGGGCAAGAGACGCCCGACCACCTCCTGAGGCACCGGTGGTTTGTCCGGTGGGGTACCAGGAGGAGCTGGGCGCGCAGGTAGTAGCATACCCAGGGCTGGGGGCAGGACCAATGTGTCCCGCTCAGCAGCAGGGATGTGAGGCTCCCGCCAAGGGTCAGTTAAGGGCTGGATCAGGCGACCAGGCACTGTCTGCTGCATCGGGTATGGTGGGATAGCCGGAGGTAGAGGGACCAGCGCAGAAAGATCCTGAACCAGGGCGGATGTGCCCGGTCAGGCAGCGCAAGTATGGTCCTCCACAGGGAGGTGGCCAAGGTCAGGGAGCGCTGGAGAGCGACTTTATTATTCCCCATGGAGCTCAATCACTCAGGGCCATGGTGGCCCATTTGGCCAAACTCACTCACAGCGGGGACCCGTCTATCCACTTTATGGAGGTGATGCAGGCAGGGGAAATGAATGGGTGCGTCGAGGAAGAGACAGCCAAGCTGCTGCTTTTCTCTCTGGACAGCAAATTGTACCAGGCCCTACCGGCATTTACTGAGGTCCAGAGGGCCGTCCTTGAGGCTATGGGCTTCGATGACAGCAGTCCTTTCGAACAGGTCGAAAGGACAAGGCAGCTCGCAGGGGAAACCCCGCAGGCGTTTGCGGACAGGCTGTGGGTGGTATACCACGCAGCCTGTGGGGAGCTCCTCGACCGGGCGAATCTTTCCGCGGTACAGACTAGCCGCTGGCTGAGGTGGCAAACTGCTTGCCCCAGCTCAAGGCCAGGGCAGAAGTGTGGTTTGATTCCCAGGACCCCAACCTCACCGAGGAAGCAGTGGTCAGGCAACTGGCACTGGTCCAACGGAACGGAGGAGGGGAGGAGGAGAAAACCTCCAAAGGTCGGGTAAATGAAGTAAAACCCAACTCGATTCCCAAAAGGGAATGGCACCAGGAGGGTGGCCGCTCGTCTGATAAGGAGGGAGTGTGCTACGGGTGCGGGAAAGCTGGGCATTTTAAAAGGGATTGCAGGAGCCCAGTAAAGAGATATGGGGGGAGAAGTCCTTCAAGAGCTGCCCAGAGTGGGGGAAGTGGAGGGAGCTCCTCACCATCCCTTGACGAGATAGTAGCTGCAATGAGGAAGCGCTGGAGGGGTCTGGGAAGGTAGCCACGGCAACAGGCAGGGAAGCACCAGCAACCCTGCCAGTACAGAGGCCATGACTAGCCCAGACCCAGCCTGCATACCTGTGCCCACTAGAATATGACCCCTGGGAACGACCCTGGGTCAAGATGGAGGTTGAGGGTGTATTGGATACTTACCTTTTGGACACTGATGCTTCTAGCACGATAGTCCATTCGGAGGACCCCGCAACCTCACCTCTATCAAACGGGGTGCCGTATCAACTAGTTGGGGTCACAGGAAATGAGAAGGCTGGGTTTTTCTCAGTCCCGCTCGCAGTTCGTTTAGGAGCACTCCAAACACAATGAACTGGGAACAGGTGAGAAAAGGGATCTTGGGGCTGATTTCATCATCGCTCGCCAGATCCTAGTAGACTTGAGGAATCACTGTCTATGGGGCACAATGGGCATGGGAGCAGAGGGAGAAGTCATGATTATTGATAAGAAACAGGGAAAAGGGACTCTGTGTACAATGAAGCCAAAAGGGGGTTACGACCTGGAGGTTCTGGTGCATTTGCCACCCATAAACACGATTGTGGGAGAGTCACAGGAGTGGAGGTTAGAATAGATGGGGATCCCATGTCCCGCCCGCAAAAGCAGTATGGCTTTCCCCGAGAGGCAGAAGCAGACTTGGAGACAGCTTTAAGCTTGCTTGTCGAGCAGGGTGTTTTGAGACCTTTCGCCACCCATGTCAACTCCCCGCTTTGGCCAGTTAGGAAACCGGACAATTCTTGAAGGGCTACGGTGGATTATAGGGTGCTCAATAAAAACATCCCAGCTTGTGCTCCCACAGTAGCGGCAGTTGCGGATCTGATAGGGGAAATTCCAGCATCCGCAACCACGTTCACAGTGTTGGACATATCCAACGGGTTCTGGTCTATCCCTGTACGGAGGGAAGACCAGTACAAGTTTGCCTTCACCTTCCGGGAACAGCAGTATACATGGAGCTGCCTCCCACAGGGGTTTCATAATAGTCCCAGCATCTTTCACCAATGCATGGCGAACTGCTTAAAAGGCTTCAGCCAACCACACCAGCTGGTCCAGTATGTGGGCGACCTGTTGTTGTTCACAGACAGCAGTGAGGAACACAGTCCACTGCTGGCCGAACTGCTGGTTTTACTGAAGGAAGGTGGTTTTAAAGTTAACCCCAAGAAAGCCCAGATAGGTCTAGGAAAGATAAAATTCCTGGGCCTGACGATAAGGGCAGGAGAAAGGGCCATTGATGAGGCTAGAAGAAAGGCAGTGCAGGAACTCCCTGTTCCTAGGGATGTGTCGGGGGTAAGGTCTTTCCTGGAAATCACTGGCTACTGTAGGGACTTCATCGAGGACTATGCAGCCACTGCCGCTCCTCTGCTCAGACTCCTACATGAGGGGGTCGAGTGGGAATGGGACGAGGGCTGTGAGGCAGCATTTGTCCATCTTAAGAGAGACCTGCAGGTAGCACCAGCCCTAGGGGCAATTGATGGGGGGGCAGGAATTCTTCCTGGAGGTGGCAGCCAGTGGTGACAGCTTAAATGCAGTGTTGCTCCGGGGCGAAACGGTTAGCTGAGACCAGTGGTGTATTCCTCCAGGGTCCTCACGGAGGTAGAAAAGGGATACTCCAATTGTGAGAGGCATTTGCTTGCCACCCACTGGGTAGTAAAGAGAGCTTTACCGGAGTATCCCCATTACACTCCTCACCCATCATACCCCGACGCAGATGCTGTTGGACGGGAGGATTAAGGACGGGACAGTGAGCAGTGCTAGAATCACTCGCTGGACCCTCCTCCTCTCCCAAATGACTTTAAAGGTCAAGGGCCTCTGCGAGCCCAGGTTCGCAGCAAATTTAATCTATCCAGGGCAGCCGCATCGATGCTCTGTGGAGGGGGTATGGGACATCAACTTTGGATTTCGGGCAGGGATACACCCCACAGGCCGTGAGATCTACGTTGATGGCTCCAGTTCAGTGTCCGCGGGTACAAGACTCACGGGCTGTGGAGTTTGGGATCCCAAGGCAGGGATTGTCTTGGCTCTTAAACTCCCATGCACCCTGAGTGCCCAGCAGGCGGAACTCTCGGCAGTGATGTATGTGGTCACACACCCCGAGGAATTCCCTCAGACGATTTGCTCAGACAGCATGTTCACTTGCAATTCGTGTACAGAGTATCTTGCGATTTGGTCACGTCGGGGGTACACCTCTGTGGATGGGAAGCCCCTTGTGACCAAACCCCTGCTAGAAAAGATCGTGGCTGCAGTGGGAGAAACCGGAGATGTATATATCCATAAGGTAAAGGCCCACTCCAAAACTGAGCCACGGGGGGAAGGTAACCAGCAGGCAGACCTGCTGGCAAGGGAAGGTGCTCGCACAGGTCGCCCATGGGACCCATACGAGGCAGGCAGGATAGCAGCAGCAAGAAGCAAGCCAGGGACACAAGGGAGCATAGGGGTGGCTGCGGCCCCGGACCTTAAAGTAGTCCAGATGCAGGATCCGGTCCTGAAGGCTGCCTTCGCTGCTATCAAAAAGGGGGAAAAGGCGGAGGGCCCATACAGTGCTGCAGATATTGCTGTGCGGGAAGGTATGTTGTTTAAAGGGGACAAATGGGTAGTGCCGCCACAACACCGGAGGGAATTCCTTCAGCTGGCCCATGAGGGTCCAGGTGCAGGACACCCCAGGCCGGAATCTACCTGGCAACGGGTAGAAAAGGCAGGGTGGTGGCCAGGCCTCCGGGAAGACGTCCGCGACTTCTGTGCAGGCTGTCTGGTTTGCGCTGCAAACAACCCAGACCCTCAGAAAAGGAATGTGTCTATGGGACACGTCAGGCGGGTAGAGGGACCATGGCAGTCGATCCAGATCGACTACATCAGACCCCTACTGGCTGCCCAGGGAGGTTATAAATACTACCTCGTCCTGGTGGATGTGTTTTCCAAGTGGGTGGAAGCCTTCCCTGCCGAACAGCTACCGCAGTGGGGACTGCAAAAATCCTGGTGAGGGAGATGTTCTCTCAGTGGGGTCTACCTCAAATCGTGGAGTCCGACCGGGGAAGCCACTTTACCGGCCAGGTGATGCAGGCCACCCTAAAGGTGCTGGGGATAAGAGCCAAAGAGCCTACAACCCTCAGTCCTCAGGCCCCGTAGAACGCCTGAACCGGACCCTAAAGAAAAGGCTGCGCAAGGAGATGGGAGACTCACCAAACAAGTGGGTGGAGGTCTTACCGTTGGTCCTCATGGGAATCCGGGTCAGTCAGTCAAAGAGCACAGGGTACTCACCTCATGAGAACCCCAGTGCATGTGTTGGCGCCGGTTCTCACCGAAGGGCAGCTTCGAGAGGTGAACCGGGACCGCTTTGTCAGGAATCTGTTTGAACAGCTTCAACAGATTCACTGGCAGGCGGTCAACAACATGGGAAAACAGCACCGTGCCAATCAGCTCCTGCTGGAAGCCCGCAGTCACCATGATTGGGAGGTGGGCGACCAGGTGATGGTGAGAAGCTTCGCCCGGGTCGGGGTATTTGAACCACTGTATATGGGACCATACAGCATAGTCGACAAGGCTAGCCCTATGGTCTATGCGGTTCAATTGCCTCGCCGGGTGAACTGGTACCACATTAATCAGTGTAAGTTGCTTGACCCCAAAAGAGGTAAAAAACAGAGGGGACGAGCAAGGGAAGGGAATCAGGCACTGGGGGAAGAACAGGCCCCGGTGGATTTGGAGGCTCCGGAGGAGGCAGCGGGCCCCGAAGATCTACAGCCGGGGATGGTTCACTGCTCCAGTAAGGCTATCCCACCACTGGGTAGAGATTCCCAGCCCACAAACAAAAGTAGGGAGAAAGGCTCTACCATTAGCAAGCTCCAAGGGGAAGCTGAACCTCCCATGGTGGATCAGCTGGGGCTAGCCCAAGAGGTGGAGGAGATAGCATTGCAGCCCATAACGTGGGACTCTGCACCTACAGTAAAGAGGAGTGACAGAGTGCCACAGTCCAGGGCACCGTGGTCCCCTGTTTACTTAGCTCCCGGCCCCAGACCGAGAAGGCGAAAGACAACAGGGAGGGTGCTCTGTTGTGCTAGCAAGGGTCTCCCAGCGATTATCCAGGGCTTGAGAGGGCCTTGGAAGGCAGCACAAGACTCATTAAGGGGGACTATACGAGCCCCTCAGCGGAGGGCATCCTGGTCCCCAGGGTACGGTCAGTCGAGTGGTCGACGACGCCTGTTCGGTGACAGCATGTAGCGGTGTATATATTTTCCCTTCCTATTTTGTTATTTTGTGTTGTGTGCATATGTGTTTAGGTAAAGCAGTGATGGTTGGGTACAGCATTTTTGTGTTTGGAACATGTTTCGCGGGCCGAGCCTGGAGAGATCTCTCAAGGCAAGGCCATGTTCTTCTTGCCTTTCAGATGTCAACACCTCCCTACTGGACGTTAGTGATGCTGGTATCGCTAAGGATCTGCACCGGGCACCGAGGGGACACTGAGGACGCCCTGGTTTTTGGATGCTCCGGGGGCAGAGCACCGACAGTGACCACAGGAGAAGGGACTCTGGCGACGGATGGCCGGGTCACCTACTTCCACGAGGGGAGATGGCCTGGGTGGTTGGGATCGAACTCCACCAAGTACTCCAACCATAAGGACTTTACCTACGGAGAGGCCTCCATCCCCTGCCCGGAGATCACTGTGGCCACTTCCAGAGTGAGAGTGACAGAAGGCAGGAAGGTATGCCTAACTTGCCAAGGGGACATACCTCTGGGACGGTGGTGGTGGCTCAGAAAGCTCAAGAGGGACGTGGGAGACCGACACTCAGACTGGGAACGTCTGGATAATGATACCTACCGAACCATCATGGGGTCATCTGGCGGGGTCACGGTGTACTGGGAGAAATGGTGGGCGTACGACCAAGGAATTTATTTGTGTATGTGGGGATCCACTCGCGTGTGTTCAGAGGGGGTCTCCATTGCTTTCTATAGGTGGTGGCAGGATGTCGGGGATGGGGTGGTATGGGATTGCAGCGGGGAAGCGTGTGTGACCCCCAATCCCCGGGTACCAGTAAACGCCACCGAACTTGTAGTTCGGGAAAGAAAACCCCCACCCACGGCCAAGCCCACCGTCCCACACGGGTGCCCGACAACAACCAGGGGGCCGGGGAATGGTTTAGTGTTGGTCCCTACCGAGAAACTACTTTATCAGGGGGTACGCTACGCGGTGGCATCAGTGGTGCTAAATCTGACAGAAGTCCGCCTACCTACGTGGTGTCCCCGGGAAACCGAGCTGTTATACCAGGCTCTGCTGCGGGAGATGTTCCGGAAGTTCTATGAACTGGACTTCGGGGATGTCAAAATGACAGACTTGTATAAACTGTGAGGTAGGGCCGAACCGGGCAGGCAGAGGCGTGGCACTTTAAATGACATTTTCACGGGGTTTAACACCGGGGCGTCCGCCATAAACAGTTTGGATAACATGCAGCTGGCTCTCCAGAAAATGGGTTAAAGAATCAGCTGCGCAAATCCTGGGGGACGAGAATACCGTATTGGGATCCGCACTCCACGAAGAGGTGGCAATGACAGTTCACTTAAAGGAGATTATCTCTCAATTGGAGGCACAGGCCAGGACTGTAAACGCTTTGATTCGGGAGGATAGAAACGCCTCCGATCAAGCCGCCCAAAATGAGGTGTGCGTACTCTATGGGGCCTGGTTGCTGGGAGAGGGTCGGAGTAACCTCGAGGATTGAGACAGGGACAGGTCCTCTCCTGGATCAGCAACCAACACTTAGCAGCACTGCACCCTTATGATAATGTTTTGAGTCCTTGTCAACTTCGTGTAACGTCGGAAGCCTACCCGGTACCGGTGGACTGTGGAAAGTCAAACCATACCATCATGGGTGTGGTAGTCAGGATGCCCGTGATGGGGATATCCCCACGACCAGCACCCCTGTACCGAGTGGAGAATGTGGGAGTCATTCGTGGAGGGGTGCATGTTCGATTCCAAGAGATCCCACCTTATGTCACAATGTGGGAGCACACTGTGACAGGTACAGACCTCTCAGGTTGTCGGAGCAGGGGAGCACAGCTAATCCTGTGCCCCCAGCACTTGAACGCTTTTGCAAGGCCACAATGCGGGTTCAGCACTGCTGGGGCAGAGCCTATCAATTGCACAATGGAGGTAAAGGCCCCTAACCACATGCCTCCACAGGTAGCATATGTAGGCGGTGGAACGTATTGTGTCACCACAAGTGCCCAACGGTATGAACACGGACCGGGAAGGTGGTGTCCAATACCATACAGCAGCTTTTGCTTTAAACCCAGGGCAGAGGTTCAAGTGGCACACACCAGAATCACACCCATCCCTGAACCTTCCACGATTCACCTCACGGTACAAAACAACCTCAGCCACCTACAACAATATGTCGCCCATTTTGGCTATCCCATTGCCCCACTACCTGAGAAACTTACAGCCCTCCTCCAAGCAGTGGATTTGTCTCAAAAACATTTTTACACCATGGAGCAGAAAACTGAAATTCTAGCAGGGGAGATTGCCCAGATTAAACCCCCAGCATGGTGGGATTTGGGGATACGGGCAGACATACCTGCGTGTATCCGGGTGGGATCGCATGCCTTAGTAATCGGCCAACTCCTGATTGTAGCTTATCTGCTAGTTACAAACTGTAAGCACAGGAGAAAAAGAAAAAGAAAGGAGTTCCTCAGGCTACTATACAGACAGGATAGCCATTGCTAAACACTCAAGGCGTGTAAACAAAGCTTGACCGCGACACTTAGGCGGTTTTGTTATTCCCAGGGATGACTGCATTTTCATACATGGCCCCTGGGGAGTTTGTAGGGCAGGTTTCTTTGTTTCACGGTTAAGACTGAAATGAGACTCAATGTAAAATTACTGCTGTAACCTTAAGTACATATATGTTATATTGCGGTCGTATTTTGTAACCTGTTGGATTCTATGTTTTGTACCGCGTTAAAAGGAATTACGATATATATTGATGGGATCAGTTTAGAGTTAAACTGGGGAAAGTTGGGCAATTTGGGAGACCTAGGGTTTTCTCACCACCCTGAACTTTGACACACTCGAGTGGTGTCTGACTGTGTCAGATGGGGGATTATGTAGGGGAGGACGAAAACCCCCTCATTTTACCCAGAAGGAAAAGAGCTGTGGGATCTCTCTGTGCTGCAATGTGAATTGAAACCGAGACGGTTTGACCTGGGCAGAGCAGTGATTGGACGGGGGAGGACACCGGAGGGCCAATGGTGGGATAGAGTCAGCCCAAAGCATGGGGCTTTCAAGTCAATGGGAGAGCACTTGCTCGAAAACTGTGGGGCTGACTCATCGCCATTATCAGACTATGTTTACACTATGGAGGGAAATTATGCAGACCTTCAAAAAACTAGGGAACCCAAAACAAACCAAGGGCCTACACAATGGCTACAGGAGGTCAACGCAATCAACACCTACTCAAACCTTGAGTAGGTTAGAAAAACTGAATTAGAGGGAAATTATGCAGACCTTCAGAAAACTAGGGAACCCAAAACAACCCAAGGGCCTACACAATGGCTATAGGAGGCCAACGCAATCAACACCGACTCAAGCCTTGAGTAGGTTAACATCAGTGGAAAAAAAACCCGCAATAATTTTAAACTGCTGCATTTTTCAAAATCACAAAGCCCACCAATGGGAAGGATTGATTTCAGCACAAGAGGCGGACTGGATATCTGGATATAAAAAGGGGTTTCTGACCCAGTGTGTGTGTTCTCTGCTCTCGTGATCCAACCACCAGCAAGCCTCTCGACTCTGAAGGAAAACCAGTGTCCGAAGACACCGAAGATAGAAGAAACAAACCACCAGACTGCAAAAGGCACAGTAGTGAGTATAACCTCTGGTCCCGGAACTCCCAACTCAGTTAGGCCAGGAAAGGTGGGAGGTTGGGCATTGTACTGCTAAACTGGTGTAAAAATTTTCGTTGTGTCCGTTTAGTGGGATTTAGTGGGATTGTTTTGTTGGTGTATTGCTGTTTGTTGAGATACACCTTGTCAAATAAATTGGAAGCCTAATTTCTTCTTGGAATCACCTTGTTTCAGTTCTATTGTATTACATCTCCTGATCGTGAATCTGATGTCAGAACAGCGTAAGGGAAGCGAGGAGCGCCTCAAAAATGCTCAACTGTGTGTCACAGGTTAAGGAAGAAGGGGTTAGGAGTGTTTGACACTCACAGGTGCCTCACAGGCTAGGCATAAGCTGTGGGGACGCACAAGTCTCAAAACCCCCTTCATAAGCTGTGGACACAGTCTCTACAGCGGTGCTCTTGCAGCACTCAGGGTACCTCACAGGCCAGGCATAAGCTTTGAGGGCAGAAGACCAGAGAGAGACACCCAAGGCACAACAACACTCCCCGAGAACCCCTTACATTAGTTAACTCCAGAGTGAGGATCACATCTGGTGGCTTGCCTTTTAGACTAGGCCAGGCATACCTGTACAGGTAACCCACAAGTCTCCCACTGCTGTGCCCTCTGGTGGCACACCTTGATATGGTGCCAACAGTAGCCATGTAAGATACATGACATCACTCCCCCCTGAACCCTCAGTGCAAATCGCCTCTGCATTGCTTATGCTCTGGCCTTAGCTCTATGTGGGTTCTGTCTGGTAGACCTCTGATGGGCCGGTTCAATCTTGGGTGGGTAGTTGGTGCAGTGACGTACTGGTGGTTGCTGTTTGTGTGTGTGTGTGTGTTCCTGGCCACTGCATTCTCCCCCCACCGCTCCCCCCCCGCCCGCCGCCACGTTGGTAAGACGGGGGCTTCTGGCATTCATGCACACATAACTTCAGGCACATGGGTTTTGCATGTTTTTTTTTATTGAGGCTTTCCGTGGTGCGACAAGAGCGTTAGGTACTTTGTTGATGCGGTGACCGGTGAGTAAGGACAGGCTAGTTCCGGAGCTGCTGGGTGGTGTCCATGCAGATCTGCGGCGGTTCAGTGCCCAGTGCTGGCAGTAGGAGGCCGGTTGGCTCACGTAGCCTGCTCTAGAGGCTGTTGCCATGGTTCCTAGCGGCAGGCACGTTCATGGATGTCTGTGGCCCCCCGGCCCTTTCTTTACGTCCTGGGGTCCCAGCTGCTCCCTGAGGAGCTGTCGTCCAGCAGTGCACAGAGAACTGCTGACTCGCTGGCCTGAGCGTCACTTGGTTTGAGATCCTGACTGGTGCTTGTTTCCTCTGGGGAGACAGTTGCGGGTGACCCTACATCTAGAGGCATGTCCTTAGTGCGTTGGCGGCAGTCGGGAGCAGCGTCAAGGAGGTGCGTGGAGAGGCCTATAAAAGGCACAGCAGGGAGTCCGGGGCCCAGCGTCGGGAGCAGCGTCGAGGAGGTGCGTGGAGAGGCCTATAAAAGGCACAGCAGGGAGTCCGGGGCCCAGCGTCGCTGGCAGTCGGGAGCAGCGTCGAGGAGGTGCGTGGAGAGGCCTATAAAAGGCGCAGCAGGGAGTCCGGGGCCCAGCGTCGGCGGCAGTCGGGAGCAGCGTCGAGGAGGTGCGTGGAGAGGCCTATAAAAGGCACAGCAGGGAGTCCGGGGCCCAGCGTCGAGGAGGTGCGTGGAGACGCCTATAAAAGGCGTACTTGTGCAGCTACAGGGAGAAGGCAAAAAAGAAGTAGAAAGAAATCAAAAGGTGACGTCACAGCCAAGAGGGTAAGTGATTGGCTGGTGATTGGTGAGTAGTTTTTCTTTTTTCTCTTTTATATCAGTGAGTAACTTTTAACATTGTTGTTGCCAATTTAAGTGTATCTAAGGGTTAAGTCATGGCAGGACAGCTCGGTCGGGTGTTATGCTCCTCCTGTACCATGTGGGAACTCAGGGGCGACACCAGTGACCCTGACGACTATATCTGCAGGAAGTGTGTCCACCTCAAGCTCCTGACGGTCCGCGTTGCGGAGTTGGAGCTGAGGGTGGATTCACTCTGGAGCATCCACGATGCTGAGAATGGCGTGAGTATCACGTGTAGCGAGTTGGTCGTACCGCAGGGAAAGGGTCCACAGCCAGATAGGGAATGGAAGACCAACAGGAAGAGCAGTGCAAGGAAGGTAGTGCAGGAGCCCCATGTGGTCATCCCCCTGCAAAACAGATACACTGCTTTGGGTACTGTTGAGGGGGATGACTCATCAGGGGAGGGCAGCAGCAGCCAAGTTCATGGCACCGTGGCTGGCTCTGCTGCACAGGAGGGCAGGAAAAAGAGTGGGAGAGCAATAGTGATTGGGGATTCAATGGTGAGGGGAATAGATAGGCGTTTCTGCGGCCGCAACCGAGACTCCAGGATGGTATGTTGCCTCCCTGGTGCAAGGGTCAAGGATGTCTCGGAGCGGGTGCAGGACATTCTAAAAAGAGAGGGAGAACAGCCAGTTGTCGTGGTGCACATTGGTACCAACGACATAGGTAAAAAAGGGGATGAGGTCCTACGAAACGAATTTAAGGAGCTAGGAGCTAAATTAAAAAGTAGGACCTCAAAAGTAGTAATCTCGGGATTGCTACCAGTGCCACATGCCAGTCAGAGTAGGAATCGCAGGATAGCGCAGATGAATACGTGGCTTGAGCAGTGGTGCAGCAGGGAGGGATTCAAATTCCTGGGGCATTGGAACCGGTTCTGGGGGAGGTGGGACCAGTACAAACCGGACGGTCTGCACCTGGGCAGGACCGGAACCAATGTCCTAGGGGGAGTGTTTGCTTGTGCTGTTGGGGAGGATTTAAACTAATATGGCAGTGGGATGGGAACCAATGCAGGGAGACAGAGGGAAACAAAAAGGAGGCAAAAGCAAAAGACAGAAAGGAGATGAGGAAAAGTGGAGGGCAGAGAAACCCAAGGCAAAGAACAAAAAGGGCCACTGTACAGCAAAATTCTAAAAGGACAAAGGGTGTTAAAAAAACAAGCCTGAAGGCTTTGTGTCTTAATGCAAGGAGTATCCGCAATAAGGTGGATGAATTAACTGTGCAAATAGATGTTAATAAATATGATGTGATTGGGATTACTTAGACGTGGCTCCAGGATGATCAGGGCTGGGAACTCAACATCCAGGGGTATTCAACATTCAGGAAAGATAGAATAAAAGGAAAAGGAGGTGGGGTAGCATTGCTGGTTAAGGAGCAAATTAAGGCAATAGTTAGGAAGGACATTAGCTTGGATGATGTGGAATCTATATGGGTAGAGCTGCAGAATACCAAAGGGCAAAAAACGTTAGTGGGAGTTGTGTGCAGACCTCCAAACAGTAGTAGTGATGTTGGGGAGGGCATCAAACAGGAAATTAGGGGTGCATGCAATAAAGGTGCAGCAGTTATAATGGGTGACTTTAATATGCACATAGATTGGGTTAACCAAACTGGAAGCAATATGGTGGAGGAGGATTTCCTGGAGTGCATAAGGGATGGTTTTTTAGACCAATATGTTGAGGAACCAACTCGGGGGGAGGCCATCTTAGACTGGGTGTTGTGTAATGAGAGAGGATTAATTAGCAATCTCGTTGTGCGAGGCCCCTTGGGGAAGAGTGACCATAATATGGTGGAATTCTGCATTAGGATGGAGAATGAAACAGTTAATTCAGAGACCAAGGTCCAGAACTTAAAGAAGGCTAACTTTGAAGGTATGAGGCGAGAATTGGCTAGGATAGATTGGCGAATGATACTGAAGGGGTTGACTGTGGATGGGCAATGGCAGACATTTAGAGACCGCATGGATGAACGACAACAATTGTACATTCCTGTCTGGCGTAAAAATAAAAAAGGGAAGGTGGCTCAACCGTGGCTATCAAGGGAAATCAGGGATAGTATTAAACCCAAGGAAGTGGCATACAAATTGGCCAGAAATAGCAGCGAACCTGGGGACTGGGAGAAATTTAGAACTCAGCAGAGGAGGACAAAGGGTTTGATTAGGGCAGGGAAAATGGAGTCCGAGAAGAAGCTTGCAGGGAACATTAAGACGGATTGCAAAAGTTTCTATAGATATGTAAAGAGAAAAAGGTTAGTAAAGACAAACGTTGGTCCCCTGCAGTCAGAATCAGGGGAAGTCATAACGGGGAACAAAGAAATGGCGGACCAATTGAACAAGTACTTTGGTTCGGTATTCACTAAGGAGGACACAAACAACCTTCCAGATATAAAAGGGGTCGGAGGGTCTAGTAAGGAGGAGGAACTGAGGGAAATCCTTATTAGTCGGGAAATTGTGTTGGGGAAATTGATGGGATTGAAGGCTGATAAATCCCCAGGGCCTGATGGACTGCATCCCAGAGTACTTAAGGAGCTGGCCTTGGAAATAGTGGATGCATTGACAGTCATTTTCCAACATTCCATTGACTCTGGATCAGTTCCTATGGAGTGGAGGGTAGCCAATGTAACCCCACTTTTTAAAAAAGGAGGGAGAGAGAAAACTGGGAATTATAGACCGGTCAGCCTGACATCGGTAGTGGGTAAAATGATAGAATCAATTATTAAGGATGTCATAGCAGTGCATTTGGAAAAAGGTAATATGATAGGTCCAAGTCAGCATGGATTTGTGAAAGGGAAATCATGCTTGACAAATCTTCTGGAATTTTTTGAGGATGTTTCCAGTAGAGTGGACAAGGGAGAACCAGTTGATGTGGTATATTTGGACTTTCAGAAGGCTTTCGACAAGGTCCCACACAAGAGATTAATGTGCAAAGTTAAAGCACATGGGATTGGGGGTAGTGTGCTGACATAGATTGAGAACTGGTTGTCAGACAGGAAGCAAAGAGTAGGAGTAAATGGGGACTTTTCAGAATGGCAGGCAGTGACTAGTGGGGTACCGCAAGGTTCTGTGCTGGGGCCCCAGCTGTTTACACTGTACATTAATGATTTAGACGAGGGGATTAAATGTAGTATCTCCAAATTTGCGGATGACACTAAGTTGGGTGACAGTGTGAGCTGCGAGGAGGATGCTATGAGGCTGCAGAGCGACTTGGATAGGTTAGGTGAGTGGGCAAATGCATGGCAGATGAAGTATAATGTGGATAAATGTGAGGTTATCCACTTTGGTGGTAAAAACAGAGAGACAGACTATTATCTGAATGGTGACAGATTAGGAAAAGGGGAGGTGCAAAGAGACCTGGGTGTCATGGTACATCAGTCATCGAAGGTTGGCATGCAGGTACAGCAGGCGGTTAAGAAAGCAAATGGCATGTTGGTCTTCATAGCGAGGGGATTTGAGTACAGGGGCAGGGAGGTGTTGCTACAATTGTACAGGGCCTTGGTGAGGCCACACCTGGAGTATTGTGTACAGTTTGGTCTCCTAACCTGAGGAAGGACATTCTTGCTATTGAGGGAGTACAGCGAAAGTTCACCAGACTGATTCGCGGGATGGCGGAACTGACCTATCAAGAAAGACTGGATCAACTGGGCTTGTATTCACTGGAGTTCAGAAGAATGAGAGGGGACCTCATAGAAACGTTTAAAATTCTGACGGGGTTCGACAGGTTAGATGCAGAAAGAATGTTCCCAATATTGGGGAAGTCCAGAACCAGGGGACACAGTCTAAGGATAAGGGGGAAGCCATTTAGGACCGAGATGAGGAGAAATTTCTTCACCCAGAGAGTGGTGAACCTGTGGAATTCTCTACCACAGAAAGTTGTTGAGGCCAATTCACTAAATATATTCAAAAAGGAGTTAGATGAAGTCCTTACTACTCGGGGAATCAAGGGGTATGGTGAGAAAGCAGGAATGGGGTACTGAAGTTGCATGTTCAGCCATGAACTCATTGAATGGCGGTGCAGGCTAGAAGGGCCGAATGGCCTACTCCTGCACCTATTTTCTATGTTTCTATGTTTCTATGTTCAGGCTCGTGGCAGTTGGTGCCATTGATTGCCTGAGAGATGGAGCCGACCCAGGGCATGGTATCACTACCGGTGCCTTTGCCCTGCTGATGTCGCTTGCTTAGCAGCTCGTGTGTGTTGGCTGCTTGTGACCACACTTCATGGTGCATGACTCTGGTCCCCAGGATGCAGGCTACTGCATTGGGTAGCTTGCTGGACCTGTGTGCACCCGGTGCATTGACTGCGTGTGGTGGGAATCCTGCATCGCACAGCTTTTCCTTACTTATGATGGACACCCTCGGGGTCCGATCGTGATCACATGACTTTTCCTCGCTGGTTGCATGTATACAATTCCGATTATCGGTTGCACATTTTACATGGGCAGTTACACTCTTTACATAATCCGTTACACCTTTAGTCTCTAACTTACAATATTGTTACATTGCTTAATTGTGTGGAACTGTCCCTTTAATTGTAGTGGGTTGTCGGCCTCCTTTAAGAGAGCCTTGCTTGCTTTACCCCAATCCGCTTCTCCGTTTGGTGCCACGTGTTGCTCCATCAGCGCTGCACCTCGTGGTCTGGCCGCGGCCATCTTTGTCTTCAGCGCATTACCTCGTGGTTCGGGCGCCATCTTTGCATCGTCCACGATGTCGACTGCGGCGATCCTCTTCTCCCCAAGTTCTGCCTTCGCAGTTGGGAAGTCGCTGCTGGATCCAATTTTCTCCCTCCTGAGTCCTGCCACTGGAGCCTAGAAGGTGCGTTCTGGTCATTTCAGCTGGATCATCTCCATGCAGTCGTGCTGAGCGATCTGTGTCTAGGGTGCTGTGCTGGTCAGCTTATCAGTGTCAGGTCCACCCTCAGGTGAGGGCTTGCTTTGCCTCTGAGCGCAAAGTGCTTTGATCGCTGGAGGGGTGAAATCTTCCCACTTTTTCTGGATTTTCTCCATTCGCCTTCTGCCGAGCAGCGTTGGTCCATCACCTGCAACAATCCACAGAGGTAACTCATGCACCGTGCCATCGTGGAGTACCTTTACATTCACACTACCAATGACTGGGATAATTTCATCGGTGTCGGTGTGCAGCTTTGCCTGAACTGGGGCCAACTCGGGTCGTTCAGCCAGATTGTCCCATAGTCTCTCAAAGGCTCCTTGATTCATCACTGACTGGCTCGCCCCAGTGTGCACTTCCATGAAGCCTGGACGTCCCTCGATCACGATTTCCATCTTCAGCGGGGAACACACGGTGGTGCAGATAAACATGCCATGTACCTCCCCTTGAGACTGGGCTGCCTCTCTGTCTAACGATTCATAATCCACGCTGGATTCATGGCCATCTGCAGACTCACCATCGACACAGTGAGTCCTATTTCTCTTACACATTCGCTGGAAGTGGCCTTTTGTGCTGCAGGCTTTGCAATCATAGTCTTTAAAACAGCACTGGTGAGCCCTGTGATTCCCTCCGCAACGTCAGCATGGTGCTACTCGATTAGCCCCCCTCGGTGGGCTCTGAGTTAAGGGACTCAGGGGCTTGTTCTCTCTCCCCTGGGAGGATGAGCGCACTACAGTCCAGCTCCTGAATGGCACCACTCTGTGCACAGTACTTGCCGGGTTTGAGTCCTGAGGGTGAGACATCTGCCTAGAGCCGCAGGTCAAGGTCATGAATACCTGGCTCATGGAGATGGCCTTCTGCAGTGTGATTGTGATATCCGCTGACAGTAGCTTGTGAAGAAGGCCCTCATGGCCAATTCCAATGACAAAAATGTCCCGCAGCGCTTCGTTGAGATGGGTGCTGAACTCGCACGGTGCCGCCAGCCTCCTGAGGTCTGCGGCATACTTCGCGATTTCCTGGCCTTCGGGCTGTCGGTGGGTATAGAACCAGTGTCTGGCTGTGAGGATGCTATCCTTGGGCTTGAGTTGATCCTAGATCAAGGTCGCGAGCTCCATGTATGACTTGGTCATTGTCTTCGCTGGTGCCAGCAAGTCCCTGATGAGGCCTAGACGTTGGGCCCGCAACTGGTCAGTAGGATAGCGCGTCACTTATCAGCCAGTGCAGCTGGGTCGTCTCTTGCCAGGTCGTTTGCTGCAAAAAAGTGTTCTAGCCTCTCCACAAATGGGGAGCGGGCAGGTAAGTGGAGCTGAGTCCACGGCCAGATCAGCCATGATCTTGTTGCATGGCGGAGCAGGCTCGAGGGGCTGGATGGCCTACTCCTGTTCCTAATTCTTATGTTCTTATGTTATGTTCTTCCCAATCATCACCATCGGCGAACTGCTGCAATGTACCAAGGGTAGCCATTTTCACGTGAAAGTTCGTATTCTCGTCACCAGTTATTTAGTCCTTAGATGCTCTAACAATGACTCCACGAGGCAGTGTGTTGTTCTCGAACTATAGTGACCTTAGTCCTTTATTAGTTAACTCCAGAGTGAGGATCACACCTAGTGACCGGCCTTTGATACCAGGCCAGGCACATCTGCACAGGTAAACTACTAGTCTCCCACTGCTGTGCCCTCTGGTGGCACACCTTGATATGGTGCCAACAGGGGCCATGTAAGATACATGACAATCAGGGCCCAGGAGAGGCATGCGTTCGAGGCCCAGAAGGGGTGAGGGCCCAGGGGCAGCACGGGCCAGCCCACACTGCGATATGTGTGCGTACTAGGTCCGTGCAGCAGAACTGGTCTCCAGTCGTCTTGGTTAATCCTTGCCACTGGACAAAGACCTAGCTCTGTCAAGCCCATGTGGTGGCTGGTGTGCAATGGCTACCACACATTAAAAAATCCATGCACAGACATCTTCCACCTTTCAAGATTTAGTTCGGGACCTGGGATATTAGGTCCTTCATTGAAACACCAGTGAACTTTTGACTTGGAAGCAAGTCAGCCTTGATTCGAGGGACTGCCTATGATGATGATGACTGGTGCAAGGCAGGAAATGGCCGAGCCATTGTCTTCCAGGAGATAAGCCAGTTAAGCAAGATCTGTTTGAGATCGAAACCTATTACCTGCTAACGGGGGCCATCAACTCAAGAAACAACAGACATCCAGTAATCAGCACCCATTGTCTCTCCAGATGCAAGGCCTGGGAGCGGGAAAACGAAATATCATCTTTCACAAAGATTTCATGGGCTACAAGCCACTCGAGGCCACGGGGGGAGGGGGGGGGGTGGGGGGTGGGGGGGAGTGGTCCAGACAGATCACCTGAGTCAATCCATCGGTCAGTATTGGCGGGAGGGAAGGTGATGAGCTTTTGAGAATACAAGGAGCCATTTTACAACAAGCTGCAGCTCAGGAAAAGTAGAGGAAAAAGCTCCAGCAGAAGCTCCGACAAGCTGAAGTTCAAGCTCAAGTTCGAAGCTCTCTTCTTTTCAACGAAACACCGCCAGAAACTGAACGCTGCTCTTCAACCCTCACCAACAGACCTCAACTCAAACTGGAACTTGGATACTGCGTCGGCAGTACGGAACCAGGAGCGAGACATATAGGAAGAAGCTGCAAGCAAGACAACGGGCAATCAGGGTGAGCATATTGCCTGCGCCTACATATCCGCAAGCCCACTTAGCTGTGTGAGAGGGTGATTGTAAGTACCAACCAAACCCAAGGGGTTTAGTGCTGGGAGAGGTCCTGTGTTAGTTTATTTCACAGTAGAGTTCTTTTATTAAACCGTGATAACTTAGCACGGCAGGACTCATTGGATAAGCCAGAATTGTACTGTTTTGCACTGTTTATGAGTGGTGTTGTTAATCTTATTAAGCACAATATGGTTGAGCCCGAAAAATGAGTGGTCGAGTCTGATCTGTCCATATAATCCCTGTCGTCTAGAACTTGTAGTAGCTGGTGCATTTTCGGTACGCCTAAGAAAACCACCTACAAATATTGGCGACCACGGCAGGACGATAGGTTTTGTGTCAGATCATGGACAGTTTGAGGGCAAGAGACCCAGAATGGAGGATAGGATTTCCTGCTATGTGTTCAATATGATTAACGTGTCTCCGCACTGGGTGCTGGAGATGCTCTGAGAATCCCCAGGATAGGGCTGCAGAGTGGACAGGTATCAGGGATCACAGGAAGTCAAAGGAGAAAGCGATTTAGCTCCTGTGTCTGCAGAAGCAAGTTCAACCGTTCAGGGAGCAGGTTGAAAAGCTAGGGAACGAGTTTAAAGAGTCTGAGAATAGGTCAGATGCGAGGGAGATAGTAGGGAGCAGACAATTAGAGGAACTGCACGGGGAAAAGCAGGAAAGACATGCGCAAGAAGAGACCTCCCTTAACATGGTTGAATACCTACAGTGTTAGGTCACAGAGGCCAAGGTAAATGAGCAGGCCCTATGGAAAGTGAATACGAGGCTAATAGTGAGAGCTGACAGCTTGGAGGGTCAGCTAAGGGATATAAAGATAGCTTATAAAGTATCCAGGAGTAGAAGCTATGAGGAAGCAGATCACGAACCCTGTAAGGAAAGGATCCAAAAATTGACCCAAGCCTTGTCCGGAGCCAGAGGTATGGCCTGTTTAATGTCACCGGGGGAAACCGAGATAGCTTGGGACAAGGAGGGTCAGGAGCCTGATGATAGGGCTCATGACCGGGAAGTCCAACAGGCGCCTGAAGCACCATGGGACCAATGTGTCCTCTGTGGCAGCAGAAGTTTGATCCACCTGCACCAAACGGTGACCAGGGCCTACTGCAGTGCAATTACATGGTCCGGTACACAACCTCTCAGCTGCAAGCCATGCTGGCAGGGACGCCCAAGCTCAAGCCCCTCAGTTCACTTTATTAGAACAGGTAGGGGGGATCAACAGATGTAGTGAGGGTGAGATCAACAGGCTGATGCTGTCCTCCCTTGACCAGGGATTGTATCAAGGCTTATCCGCAGCCTCAAAGCGAGGAGGAGGCACCACAGAGGGGTTGAAAGGCGAGATCCTGAGGGCCATGGGGCATACCCAGGGTAGACCGTTCTGACAAGTAGAACGGACTAGACAGCTGGCCAGCGAGGCACCAGATGCATTCGCGAACAGACTATGGCCTGTGTAAGTAAAGGCAACTGGAGGGATGCTCGACCGCGTGCAGTTGATAGGAGCCCCCAGGAATCTCTGGCTCAGGGTCCTTGTGGCGAATAGCTTGCCAAGGATCAGGGCCAGGGCAGAAGTGTGGTTTGACCCCGAGGACCTCGCGAATATGGAGGCAGGCTTGCTCAGAAAGCTGGGTATAGCCTTTAAGGCCGATTCCAGGGAGGAGGTCAAACCAAAGGGAAGGGTCCATGAAATGAAAGCCAATGAGGGTAATAGGAAGGAATGGCGACAGGAAGGGGTTAGTACCGACAAGTCCAGGACTTGTTTTGGGTGTGGGAAGCCGGGACACTGGAGACGAGACTGCCCGTTCCAAAAGGGGGAGGGGAGCCAGTCCGAGGGGGTCCTCCAGTGCAAAAGCCATGTTTTACAGTTCGAGCTTCCAGTGGCCACCCTCCGGAAGATTATGAGGAGAACAAAGGCAAGTTGGACGCTGCCGTGAGCAGTGAAACACCTACCGCACTCGAATGCCGCCCGCTCCCGCCCCCCCTGCGACTAGAACGCGCCCAGCCTGAGTACCTGTGTCCGCTCACGTACAATGAGTGGGGCAGGCCCTGTGTAAAGATGGGGTGTGGAGATGGTGCAAGGGAAATATTTGGTGGACACCGGGGCTTCAATAAACCCGAGCAGTTCATCCTGGTCTCGCAGGGTCCCATTCAGCCTCGTGGGGTTCACAGGGAATGAGCAGGCTGGGGCAATCTCAAAACCCCTGGCCATAGAACTAAGATCCCTCCATACCATGTGGGAGTGCCGTCCTGATGCAATGGGAACAGCCAGGACCGGGAGTCCTCGGGGCTGACTTTATGTTAGCCAACCGAGTGATTGTGGATTTAAGGAATCACTGTCTAGGGGCGGCAGTGGTTTCAGATAATGCCAAGGAGGTGATAGTAATCCCAAGAGATCGGGAAGGAAGGAGTAGTGTGTGTACTATGGAGTCCAAGGGGAATTACGATCGAGAGCAGCTGGTCTGTAATACCCCAGCCAAATATCAGCCATACATGCGGGACAACCTCGCCACATTCGCCACTCACAAGCACGACTGGCAGGGTGACAAGGGTAAAAGTCAGAGTGCAAGGGGACCCCATGTCACAGCCACAGAACCAGTACAGTTTCCCCAGAGAGGCAGAAGCTAACTTAGAAACGGCATTGGGATCCCTCGTAGAACAGGAGGTGTTGAGGACAATAGCCACCCACGTCAACTCAGCACTTTGGCAAGCCATCGTGGACTATCGTGTGCTCAATAAAAATATCCCAGCCTGCGTGCCCACAGTCGACGCTGTTGCTGACCTCATAGGGAGCATTCCAGTGGCGGCAACCACTTTTATGGTGCTGGATATCTCCAATGGGTTCTGATCGATTCCCCTTGAACCGAAAGACCAGTACAAATTTGCCTTTACATTTAAAGAGCAACAGTACACCTGGACATGCCTTCCCCAGGGGTTTCACAACAGCCCCTCCATATTTCACCAGTGTATGACAGATGCACTCAAAAGTTTCAGCCGACCCAACCAGCTAATCCAGTATGTGGATAATTTACTTTTGTTCTCCTCGGAGGGAGAGGAGCACGGGCCACTGCTGGACGAGCTGTTGAGGCTGTTGCGGGAGACAAGGTTTAAAGTGAACCCAAAGAAAGCCCAGATCGGTCAGGAGGAAATCAAATTTCTCGGGTTGACCATAAGGACTGGTGAGTGAGCGATAGATGAGGCAAAAAGAAAGGCAGTACAGGAGTTACCAGCCCCCAAGGATGTAACATAGAAACAAAGAAACATAGAAAATAGGATCAGTAGTAGGCCATTCGGTCCTTCGAGTCTGCACTGCCATTCAATATGATCATGGCTGATCCTCTACCTCAACACCATATTCCCGTTTTTCCCCATACCCCTTGATGCCTTTTGTTTCTAGATATCTATCTCCCTCTTAAATATATTCAGTGACTTGGCCTCCACAACCTTCTGTGTTAGAGAATTCCACAGGTTCACCACCCTCTGAGTGAAAACATTTCTCCTCATCTCGGTCCTAAATTTCCTACCCCGTATCCTGAGATTGTGACCCCTTGTTCTAGACTTCCCAGCCAGGGAAAACATCCTCCCTGCATCCAGTCTATCCAACCCCATCAGAATTTTATACGTTTCAATGAGATCCCCTCTCATTCTTCTAAACTCGAGTGAATACAGGTCTCGTCGACCCAATCTCTCCTCATACGACAGTCCTGCCGTCCCAGGAATCAGCCTGGTGAATCTTCTCTGCACTCCCTCTATGGCAAGTATATCCTTTCTTAGGTAAGAAGACCAAAACTGCACATAATACTCCAGGTGCGGTCTCACCAAGGCCCTGTATAACTGTAGTAAGACATCCTTGCGCCTGTACTCAAATCCTCTTACAATGAAGACCAACACACCATTTGCCTTCCGAACTGCTTGCTGCACCTGCATATTTGCTTTCAATGACTGATGTACAAGGACACCCAAGTCCTTTTGTACATCGGCACTTCCCAAGCTATCACCATTTAAATAATACTTTGTCCTGATGTTTTTACTACCAAAGTGGTAGTAACCGGGGTAAGATCCTTTCTGGGACTCACGGGGTACTGCAGGGACTTTATAGAGGGTTACGCAGCCATGGCAGCCCCTCTTCTTCGGCTCCTCCGCAAGGGAGTTGGGTGGGAGTGAGACCAGAACTGCCAGGAAGCGTTCACCCAGCTCAAGGAGAATTTACAGATGGCACCCGCATTGGGAGCCATTAACAGTAGTGAGGAATTCTTTTTGGAGGTAGCAGCCAGCGGGGATAGCTTGAGCACGGTGTTGCTCCAGGAGCGGCACGGCAAGCTACGACCCGTGGTGTACTCCTCAAGGGTTCTCACTGAGTAGAAAGGGGATACTCCAACTGCGAGAGGCATCTCCTAGCCACGCATTGGACCACAAAGTGCTCCCAACTCTTTACGGATCATCCCTGATAATTTTACTAACTCACCACACCCCCACTCAGATGTTGTTAGACGGGAGGATAAAGGACAGAACAGTGGGCAGTACCCGTATTGCTCGCTGGACTTTATTGCTCTCGCAAATGAATCTAAGAGAGCAGGGGTTGACAGAGACAAAGCTGGCTGTGAATTTAATCTTCAACTATAGCAACACCTCCCTGCCCCTGTACTCAAATCCCCTCGCTATGAAGGCCAACATGCCATTTGATTTCTTAACCGCCTGCTGCACCTGCATGCCAACCTTCAATGACTGATGTACCATGACACCCAGGTCTCTTTGCACCTCCCCTTTTCCTAATCTGTCACCATTCAGATAATAGTCTGTCTCTCTGTTTTTACCACCAAAGTGGATAACCTCACATTTATCCACATTATACTTCATCTGCCATGCATTTGCCCACTCACCTAACCTATCCAAGTCGCTCTGCAGCCTCATAGCATCCTCCTCGCAGCTCACACTGCCACCCAACTTAGTGTCATCCGCAAATTTGGAGATACTACATTTAATCCCCTTGTCTAAATCATTAGTGTACAATGTAAACAGCTGAGGCCCCAGCACAGAACCTTGCGGTACCCCACAAGTCACTGCCTGCCATTCTGAAAAGTCCCCATTTACTCCTACTCTTTGCTTCCTGTCTGACAACCAGTTCTCAATCCATTTCAGCACACTACCCCCATTCCCATGTGCTTTAACTTTGCACATTAATCTCTTGTGTGGGACCTTGTCGAACGCCTTCTGAAAGTCCAAATATACCACATCAACTGGTTCTCCCTTGTCCACTCTACTGGAAACATCCTCAAAAAATTCCAGAAGATTTGTCAAGCATCATTTCCCTTTCACAAATCCATGCTGACTTGGACCTATCATGTCACCTCTTCCCAGATGCACTGCTGTGACATCCTTAATAATTGATTCCATCATTTTACCCACTACCGATGTCAGGCTGACCGGTCTATAATTCCCTGTTATCTCTCTCCCTCCTTTTTTAAAAAGTGGGGTTACATTGGCTACCCTCCACTCCATAGGAACTGATCCAGAGTCAATGGAATGTTGGAAAATGACTGTCAATGCATCCACTATTTCCAAGGCCAGCTCCTTAAGTACTCTGGGATGCAGTCCATCAGACCCTGGGGATTTATCGTCCTTCAATCTCATCAATTTCCCCAACACAATTTCCCGACTAATAAGGATTTCCCTCAGTTCCTCCTCCTTACGAGACACTCCGACCCCTTTTATATCCGGAAGGTTGTTTGTGTCCTCCTTAGTGAATACCGAACCAAAGTACTTGTTCAATTGATCCGCCATTTCTTTGTTCCCCGTTATGACTTCCCCTGATTCTGACTACAGGGGACCTACGTTTGTCTTTACTAACCTTTTTCTCTTTACATATCTATAGAAACTTTTGCAATCCGTCTTAATGTTCCCTGCAAGCTTCTTCTCATACTCCATTTTCCCTGCCCTAATCAAACCCTTTGTCCTCCTCTGCTGAGTTCTAAATTTCTCCCAGTCCCTGGGTTCACTGCTATTTCTGTCCAATTTGTATGCCACTTCCTTGGCTTTAATACTATCCCTGATTTCCCTTGATAGCCACGGTTGAGCCACCTTCCCTTTTTTATTTTTACGCCAGACAGGAATCTACAATTGTTGTCGTTCATCCATGCGGTCTCTAAATGTCTGCCATTGCCCATCCACAGTCAACCCTTAAGTATCATTCGCCAATCTATCCTAGCCAATTCACGCCTCATACCTTCAAAGTTAGCCTTCTTTAAGTTCTGGACCATGGTCTCTGAATTAACTGTTTCATTCTCCATCCTAATACAGAATTCCACCATATTATGGTCACTCTTCCCCAAGGGGCCTCGCACAACGAGATTGCTAATTAATCCTCTCTCATTACACAACACCCAGTCTAAGATGGCCTCCCGCCTAGTTGGTTCCTCGACATATTGGTCTAAAAAACCATCCCTTATGCACTCCAGGAAATCCTCCTCCACCGTATTGCTTCCAGTTTGGTTAGCCCAATCTATGTACATATTAAAGTCACCCATTATAACTGCTGCACCTTTATTGCATGCACCCCTAATTTCCTGTTTGATGCCCTCCCCAACATCACTACTGCTGTTTGGAGGTTTGTACACAACTCCCACTAACGTTTTTTGCCCTTTGTTGTTCTGCAGCTCTACCCATATAGATTCCACATCATCCAAGCTAATGTCCTTCCTAACTATTGCCTTAATCTCCTCCTTAACCAGCAATGCTACCCCACCTCCTTTTCCTTTTATTTTATCCTTCCTGAATGTTGAATACCCCTGGATGTTGAGTTCCCAGCCCTGATCATCCTGGAGCCACTTCTCCGTAATCCCAATCACATCATATTTGTTAACATCTATTTGCACAGTTAATTCATCCACCTTATTGCAGATACTCCTTGCATTAAGACACAAAGCCTTCAGGCTTGTTTTTTTTAACACCCTTTGTCCTTTTGGAATTTTGCTGTACAATGGCCCTTTTTGTTCTTTGTCTTGGGTTTCTCTGCCCTCCACTTTTCCTTATCTCCTTTCTGTCTTTTGCTTTTGCCTCCTTTTTGTTTCCCTCTGTCTCCCTGCATTGGTTCCCATCCCCCTGCCATATTAGTTTAACTCCTCCCCAACAGCACTAGCAAACACTCCCCCGAGGACATTGGTTCCGGTCCTGCCCAGGTGCAGACCGTCCGATTTGTACTGGTCCCACCTCCCCCAGAACCGGTTCCAATGCCCCAGGAATTTGAATCCCTCCCTGCTGCACCACTGCTCAAGCCACGTATTCATCTGCGCTATCCTGCGATTCCTACTCTGACTATCACGTGGCACTGGTAGCAATCCCGAGATTACTACTTTTGAGGTCCTACTTTTTGATTTAGCTCCTAGCTCCTTAAATTCGTTTCGTAGGACCTCATCCCTTTTTTTACCTATGTCGTTGGTACCAATGTGCACGACGTCAACTGGCTGTTCTCCCTCCCTTTTTAGAATGTCCTGCACCCGCTCCGAGACATGCTTGACCCTTGCACCAGGGAGGCAACATACCATCCTGGAGTCTCGGTTGTGGCCGCAGAAACGCCTATCTATTCCCCTTACAATTGAATCCCTTATCACTATAGCTCTCCCACTCTTTTTTCTGCCCTCCTGTGCAGCAGAGCCAGCCACGGTGCCATGAACTTGGCTGCTGCTGCCCTCCCCTGATGAGTCATCCCCCTCAACAGTACCCAAAGCAGTGTATCTGTTTTGCAGGGGGATGACCACAGGGGACCCCTGCACTACCTTCCTTGCACTGCTCTTCCTGTTGGTCTTCCATTCCCTATCTGGCTGTGGACCCTTTCCCTGCGGTACGACCAACTCGCTACACGTGCTACTCACGTCATTCTCAGCATCATGGATGCTCCAGAGTGAATCCACCCTCAGCTCCAACTCCGCAACGCGGTCCGTCAGGAGCTGGAGGAGGATACACTTCCCGCACACGTCGTCGTCAGGGACACTGGAGTCGTCCCTGAGTTCCCACATGGTACAGGAGGAGCATAACACCCGACCAAGCTCTCCTGCCATGACTTAACCCTTAGATAGGCAACAACAATGTTAAAGTTTACTCACTGTTATCGAAGAGAAAAAAGAAAAACTACTCACCAATCACCAGCCAATCACTTACCCCCTTGGCTGTGACGTCACCGTTTGATTTCTTTCTACTTCTTTTTTGCCTTCTCTCCCCGCTGCAGCTGCACAGGTACGCCTCTCGCTGCCACTGAGCCTTTATAGGCCTCACCAACGCCAGGAACTCCCGTCTCTCGGACTGCCGCCACCTTTCGCTGCCGCTGAGCCTTTATAGGCCTCACCAACGCCAGGAACTCCCGCCTCTTGGACTGCTGCCGCCTTCCGGAGACAGATCCAGTTTGATGGTGGATGGGGAGCGTCTCACCAGGTGTGGGATTTATGACCCCACAGCTAAAATAGCAAAGGCCATTAAACTCCCCAGCATCCTGAGCGCTCAGCTCACCGAACTGTCAGCAGTGGCGTATGTGGTTACCCATCCCGACGAATTCCCCACCCCCTATACCTTCTGCTTGGATTCCATGTTCGCCTGAAATTTGTGCGCCATTTGGGCCAGGCGCCATTGCTAGGGAAAATTTTAGAAGTCACGGGCACCCGGGGAGATTACTGCATACACAAGATTAAAGTCAATTCAAAGACAGAGCCCAACGGGGAGGGCAACCAAATTGCAGACGAGCTGGCCAAATAGGGGCCCAGGGAAGGAGTATTTTGGGATCCGTACAGAGCAGGTTCGGTAGCAGCAGTCCGGGGCAAGGGAGACACACAGCGGGTAGCTTTGGCCCCGGAATTAAAACAAGTCCAAGCGCAGGATGCCATCTGAAGGTCGTCCTTGTAAAAAGAGAGAACAGCAAACCGGTAGAGGAACCGTTTGAGGCAGCGGACATCACCTTAAGGATGGGATGTTTTTCAAGGGGGATCGTTGGACAGTTCCAGCGCAGCAATGGGAGGAGTTCCTCCAGTTGGCTCACAGGGGCCCATGAGCGGGACACTCAGGGCCAGAAACTACCTGGCAAAGGGTAGAGGAGGCGGGGTGGTGGCTCCATCTCAGGAAGGAAGTCCAAGAATTCTGTGCGAGTTGTTTGGTGTGTGCAGCTAGCAACCCCGATTCCCAGCGCAGACAAGCCCCCATAGGACACACCAGGATGGTAGTGGGACCATGGTGGTCCCTGCAGGTCGATTTCATCGGACCACTACCCACCACTAAGGCAGGTCATAAATACTGTTTAGTCCTGGTGAACGTATTCTCGAAGTGGGTGGAGGCCTTCCCATGCCGAGCAGCCATGGCACTAGCGACAGCTAGGATCCTAGTGAGGGAAGTGTTCCCCCGATGGGGACTGCCACAAGTCATGGAGTCTGACCAAAGGAGCCATTTCACGGGGCAGGTGATGCAGGCCACCTTAAAACTTCTGGGAATGCAAGGGAAGTGGCATGTGGCTCACAACCCCCAGTCATCGGGGATTGTGAAGTGCATGAACCGGACACTGAAAGAAAGACTGAGGAAGGAGATTGGCCCTTTCCCGCAGAGATGGGATGAAGTCTTGCCTCTAACCTTAATGAGTGTCCAGGCCAGCACCTCCAGAAGCACAGGGTACTCCCCACATGAGCTCATGACCAGGAGGATTATGCACACCCCAACCCATGTGTTGGCACTGGTTCTTACAGAAGCTCAGGTCAGGAAGGTAAATGGGACAGGTTTGTCCAAAATCTGTTTGACACTTTAAAACAGATTCACTGGCAGGCAGCCAATAACCAGGGGAGCCAGCACCAGAAAAATCGGTTGCTGCTAGAGCCCTGGAGAACTCACGAGTGGAAAGTGGGAGATCAGGTAATGGTCAGGAACTATGCCGAAGTAGGGGCATTCGAGCCACATCGTAGATAAGGCGAATTCCATGGTATAGATTATGTCTCAAATAAAGCAATGTGATTGAGAACTGTAGACTTGAGTAAGTGTTACCTTAGTCTCCTTATTCTGACTCCAGAGTGCTGGCACAGCATGAGAGGCCTGCTTATATGCATGCTCCCACGGGAAGCTGGGATGCCTAGAGACTCCAACAGATGCGCCCTCTGGTGGAGGTAGAATGCTGGTTACAAGGTGTTGCATACATAACATCACTCCCCACCAAAGTCAATAGTACACTTATTTACAGGGTGAGACGATCTGGGACTTTCCGCTCCCTAGTCGATCGTCTCCGTACAAACACAGGTGCAGGTGAGTTGGTTGGGCCTTCGTTGGGCTGTTGCGCAGCTGGCCTTGCTGGGCTGCTGGGGATGATGAGTTCAGCTTCGTGGTCAACCGTGATGTCGGTTGTCACTTGTGTGTGTATCGGAGGCTCGAAGTTGGTGGTTGCTCGTGGTTGTCTGTGAATCAGTTTGGTTTGGTCCAAACGCTTTCTGCAAGTAAGTCCATTTGCAAGTTTGACCTCAAACACCCTAGTCACTTCTTTGGCTATGACAGTGCCAGCAAGCCACTTGGGAACTTGTCCATAGTTGAGTATAAATACAGGGTTATTGACTTCAATATCGCGTGACAAATCTGTGCGATCATGGTACATGCTTTGTTGATGCCGCCTGCCCTCAACATGATCATGGAGATCAGGGTGGACTAGCGAGAGCCTTGTTTTGAGTGCCCTTTTCATGAGCAGTTCGGCAGGGGGAACCCCGGTGAGCGAGTGGGGTCTTGTGCGGTAGCTGAGCAGGACTCAGGACAGGCGGGTCTGCAAGGAGCCTTCTGCCACACGTTTGCTTGATGGTTTAGACTGCCTGGCCATTAGATGCGGGCTTGAACAGGGCAGAGGTGATATGCTTGATCCCATTGCGGGACATGAATTCCTTGAATTCAGCGCTGGTGAAGCAGGGCCCATTGTCGCTGACAAGGACATCAGGCAGGCCGTGCATGGCAAACATGGCTCGTAGGCTTTCGATGGTGGCAGTGGATGTGCTTACAGACATTATTACACACTCAATCCATTTTGAATATGCATCCACAACAACCAAAAACATTTTGCCTGGGCCAGTGAATTCAACATGGATCCTAGACCACGGTTTGAAGGGCCATGACCATAAACTTAGCGGTGCCTCCCTGGGTGCATTGCTCAGTTGAAAGCAAGTGTTGCATTGGCGCACGCAAGACTCCAAATCTGAGTCAATGCCGGGCCACCACACAAGGGATCTGGCTATAGCTTTCATCATTACTATGCTTGGGTGGGTACTGGAAACATCCTTCCAGTCACAAAAACATCCATCAATCATTACCCTTTGCTTCCTACCTCCGAGCCAATTTAGGATCCAACTTGCCACTTTGCCCTGGATCCCATGGGCTTTAACCTTCATGACCAGTCTACCATGCAGGACCTTATCAAAAGCCTTGCTAAAGTCCATATATATTACATCGTATGCACTACCCTCATTGATCCTCTTCATTACCTCCTCAAAAAATTCAATCAGGTTAACACGATCTTCCCTTAACAAATCCGTGCTGACTGTCCCTAATTAATCCTTGCCTGTCCAAATGCAGATTTATCCTGTCTTTCAGGACTTTTTCCAATAATTTTCCCACCACTGAGGTTAGGCCGACAGGCCCATAATTACTCGGCCTATTCCTTTTTCACTTCTTAAACAAGGGTACTACATTAGCAGTCCTTCAATCCTCCGGTATCATGCCCATATCCAAAGAGGACTGGAAAATGATGGTCAAGGCCTCTGCTATTTCCTCTTTTACTTCGCTCAACAGCCTGGGATGCATTTTATCTGGGCATGGGAACTTATCTACTTTCAAAGCTGCTGAACCCCTTAATACTTCCTCTCTCACTATATTTATTTCATCCAGATTATCACACTCCTCCTCGACAGCAGTATCTGCATTACCTCTTTCCTTTGTGAAAACAGATGCAAAGTATTCGTTAAGAACCCTACTAACATCTTCCTCCTCCTCTCAAATATTACCCTCATGGTTTCTAATAGGCCCCACCCTTTCTTTAGTTACCCTCTTACTCTTAATATATTGAAAGAACATCTTCGGGTTTTTCTTACTTTTACTGGCCAAGAATTTCTCGTGCTCTCTCTTAGCATTCCTAATATCCTTTTTAATTTGGTTCTTAACTTTCTATATTCCTCTAAAGATTCGAAAGTATTTAGCCGTTGATATATGACAAGCGTCCCTTTTTTCTTAATCCTCCCCTGTAAGTCCCTAGACATCCAGGGGTTTCTAGAATTATTATTCCGAGCCTGTTTCTTTAAGGGCACATGTTTGGCTTGAGCATTCTGGATCTCCTCCTTGAATGCCTTCCACTGTTCCGACACTGATTTACCCACAAGTAACTGTTTCCAGTCCACTATGGCCAAATCACTCCTTAACTTAGCAAAATTAGTTTTTTCCCAATTCGGAACTTTTATTCCAGGCCTTGTCCTTATCCATAACCAACTTGAATCTGACTGAATTATGGTCACTGGCACCCAAGTGCTCTCCCACCCTTCAACTTGCACAGTTTCATTCCCCAAAACTAAATCCAAGACCGGCCCCTCTTGTGTTGGGCTTACTACATACTGACGAAAAAGATTCTCTTGAACGCATCTCAAGAATTCCGCACCCTCTCTACCCTTCACACTAAATTTGCCCCAATCAATATTTGGATAGTTAATATCCCCTACTATTACTACACTATGGTTTTTAGACTTCACAGCAATTTGTCGATATATTTGCTCCTCTATCTCCCTCCCACTGTTCGGTGGTCTATAATACATGCCCAACAGTGTGATCGGCCCTTTATTATGTTTCAATTTGACCTATATGGGCTCATTTGATGATCCCTCTAACATATCATCCCTCCTCACCGCTGTAATAGTTTCTTTAATCAGTAGCGCAACCCCGCCCCTCTTTTTACCCCCCTCTCTATCTTGTCTAAAACTCCTGTCGCCAGGAATATTGATCTGCCAAACCTGCCCCTCTTTCAGCCATGTTTCTGTAATGGCTATAATGTCATATTCCTAAGTATCGACCTGTGCTCTTAGCTCATCCACATTATTCGCTATACTCCTTGCATTAAAGTATATACCATTCAGCACAGGAAGACCCCCTTGCTTACTACACACTAAGCCCTGTTTCCTCTGTCTTACAGATTCGCTTTCTAGATTCTTGCTATCCAACTTCTGCTTTACTTCCCTCCCTTTTGAATTTGTTCTCAGGTTTCCATCCACTTGCCAAGCTAGTTTAAATTCTCCCCAATAGCACTAGCAAAACTCCCGGTGAGCATATTGGTCCCGGCGCTGTTGAGGTGCAACCCATCTGGTTTGTACAGGTCCCATCTCCCCCAGAAGCGGTCCCAATGCCTCAAAGATTTAAAGCCCTCCCTCCTACACCAATTTTCCAGCCACGTGTTCATCCTCTCTATCCTTCTATTCTTATACTCTTTAGCACGTGCCACCGGTAGTAACCCGGAGATTACTACCTTTGAGGTCCTACCCTTCACTGTTCTTCCTAGCTCCCTAAATTCTTCCTGTAGGACGTCATCCCTCATTTTACCTATGTGGACCACGACCTCTAGCTGTTTACCCTCCCTCCCCCCCCCAGGATGCGCTGCGACCGCTCTGTGACATCCTTGACCCTGGCACCAGGGAGGCACAAAGCCATTCGGGAATCACGTTTACGGCCGCAGAAACGCCTGTCTGTTTCCCTAACTATAGAATCCCCTATCACTGGGGCTTTTTTGTTCTTCGTCCCTCCCCCTTGTGCAACTGAGCCACCCGTGGTGCCTTGGAATTGGCTCTGGCTGCACTCCCCAGAGGCACCATCGTCCTTACCGATATTCAGAATTGAATTTTGGTTTGAAAGCGAAATGGACTCACGGGGGGACTTGTGCGCTCCCTGCCCAGCACACTTATTACATCTGGTGTCACCCACTTCCCCTTTATCTGCACGCCTTTGAGCTGCGGGGTGACCACCTCCTGAAACGTGATATCCATGTAGTTCTCAGCCTCACGGATGCACCTTATTGACTCCACCCACTGCGCCAGCTCCAAAAGGTGGAGCTCGAGCAGTTGAAGCTGGAGACACCTCCTGCACACATGGTTGTCTAGGCTGTGCAAAGCGTCCAGGACTTCCCACATGCCGCAGGATGTGCACTCTGTAGGGGGTGGTGGGTCTGTCAGCTTGCCTTCCTGACCAGAGCGGTTGCGAGTCGCTCCCACTCCCTGGTTCTCGAGCTTGGATTTATTAATCAGGGTGTGATAAAGTGCAGCAGACAACTGTTTTGTACAAAGAAGGTATGGATTTTATTCAAGAAAGCAAGTAACACACATACACGCCAATAAAACTGTAAAATCTTACAAAAAGGTCCTAAACAATGGGGAATACTTTATTACAGGTAATGAACACAACAGAAATACCTCCCAACTCCCACTTACTCTCGAACGAGGTCAAACTCTAGGGCTCCAGAGATTCATGCTTACCAGATCCTTCATTTGACAGCTAGGGCTGTGTCGCGGTTTCGAGGTTCTTTGGTTGTAGCCGGTTTGCCTTGCCGTACCCCGGACGTGTTGGAAGACCTCTGCCGCTGGATAGTCTAGGCACAAATTGTAGAGTGGAAAGCTGTTCCATTGATTGGTTTTCTTGAAGTCCTTTTCTCCGATATCGCGATGTTCCTTTCTGTGTTTTTTCGCTGTGTGCCCTTAGAAACATAGAAACATAGAAAATAGGTGCAGGAGTAGGTCATTCGGCCCTTCTAGCCTGCACCGCCATTCAATGAGTTCATGGCTGAACATTCAACTTCAGTACCCCATTCCTGCTTTCTCGCCATACCCCTTGATCCCCCTAGTAGTAAGGACCTCATCTAACTCCTTTTTGAATATATTTAGTGAATTGGCCTCAACAACTTTCTGTGGTAGAGAATTCCACAGGTTCACCACTCTCTGGGTGAAGAAGTTCCTCCGCATCTCGGTCCTAAATGGCTTACCCCTTATCCTTAGACTGTGACCTCTGGTTCTGGACTTCCCCAACATTGGGAACATTCTTCCTGCATCGAACCTGTCTAACCCTGTCAGAATTTTAAATGTTTCTATGAGGTCCCCTCTCATTCTTCTGAACTCCAGTGAATACAAGCCCAGTTGATCCAGTCTTTCTTGATAGGTCAGTCCCGCCATCCCGGGAATCAGTCTGGTGAACCTTCGCTGCACTCCCTCAATAGCAAGAATGTCCTTCCTCAGGTTAGGAGACCAAAACTGTATACAATACTCCAGGTGTGGCCTCACCAAGGCCCTGTACAACTGTAGCAACACCTCCCTGCCCCTGTACTCAAATCCCATTGCTGTGAAGGCCGACATGCCATTTGCTTTCTTAACCGCCTGCTGCACCTGCATGCCAACCTTCAATGACTGATGTACCATGACACCCAGGTCTCTTTGCACCTCCCCTTTTCCTAATCTGTCACCATTCAGATAATAGTCTGTCTCTCTGTTTTTACCACCAAAGTGGATAACCTCACATTTATCCACATTATACTTCATCTGCCATGCATTTGCCCACTCACCTAACCTATCCAAGTCTCTCTGCAGCCTCACAGCATCCTCCTCGCAGCTCACACTGCCACCCAACTTAGTGTCATCCGCAAATTTGGAGATACTACATTTAATCCCCTCATCTAAATCATTAATGTACAGTGTAAACAGCTGGGGCCCCAGCACAGAACCTTGCGGTACCCCACTAGTCACTGCCTGCCATTCTGAAAAGTACCCATTTACTCCTACTCTTTGCTTCCTGTCTGACAACCAGTTCTCAATCCACGTCAGCACACTACCCCCAATTCCATGTGCTTTAACTTTGCACATCAATCTCTTGTGTGGGACCTTGTCGAATGCCTTCTGAAAGTCCAAATATACCACATCAACTGGTTCTCCCTTGTCCACTCTACTGGAAACATCCTCAAAAAATTCCAGAAGATTTGTCAAGCATGATTTCCCTTTCACAAATCCATGCTGACTTGGACCTATCATGTCACCTCTTTCCAAATGCACTGCTATGACATCCTTAATAATTGATTCCATCATTTTACCCACTACCGATGTCAGGCTGACCGGTCTATAATTCCCTGTTTTCTCTCTCCCTCCTTTTTTAAAAAGTGGGGTTACATTGGCTACCCTCCACTCTATAGGAACTGATCCAGAGTCAATGGAATGTTGGAAAATGACTGTCAATGCATCCACTATTTCCAAGGCCACCTCCTTAAGTACTCTGGGATGCAGTCCATCAGGCCCTGGGGATTTATCAGCCTTCAATCCCATCAATTTCCCCAACACAATTTCCTGGCTAATAAGGATTTCCCTCAGTTCCTCCTGCTTACTCGACCCCCCGACCCCTTTTATAACCGGAAGGTTGTTTGTGTCCTCCTTCGTGAATACCGAACCAAAGTACTTGTTCAATTGGTCCGCCATTTCTTTGTTCCCCGTTATGACTTCCCCTGATTCTGACTGCAGGGGACCAACGTTTGTCTTTATTAACCTTTTTCTCTTTACATATCTATAGAAACTTTTGCAATCCGTCTTAATGTTCCCTGCAAGCTTCTTCTCATACTCTATTTTCCCTGCCCTAATCAAACCCTTTGTCCTCCTCTGCTGAGTTCTAAATTTCTCCCAGTCCCCAGGTTCGCTGCTATTTCTGGCCAATTTGTATGCCACTTCCTTGGCTTTAATACTATCCCTGATTTCCCTTGATAGCCACGGTTGAGCCACCTTCCCTTTTTTATTTTTATGCCAGACAGGAATGTACAATTGTTGTAGTTCATCCATGCGGTCTCTAAATGTCTGCCATTGCCCATCCACAGTCAACCCCTTAAGTATCATTCGCCAATCCATCCCAGCCAATTCACGCCTCATACCTTCAAAGTTAGCCTTCTTTAAGTTCTGGACCATGGTCTCTGAATTAATTGTTTCATTCTCCATCCGAATGCAGAATTCCACCATATTATGGTCACTCTTCCCCAAGGGGTCTCGCACAACGAGATTGCTAATTAATCCTCTCTTATTACATAACACCCAATCTAAGATGGCCTCCCCCCTAGTTGGTTCCTCGACATATTGGTCTAAAAAACCATCCCTTATGCACTCCAGGAAATCCTCCTCCACCGTATTGCTTCCAGTTTGGTTAGCCCAATCTATGTACATATTAAAGTCACCCATTATAACTGCTGCACCTTTATTGCATGCACCCCTAATTTCCTGTTTGATGCCCTCCCGAACATCACTACTACTGTTTGGAGGTCTGTACACAACTCCCACTAACGTTTTTTGCCCTTTGGTGTTCTGTAGCTCTACCCATATAGATTCCACATCATCCAAGCTAATGTCCTTCCTAACTATTGCCTTAATCTCCTCCTTAACCAGCAATGCTACCCCACCTCCTTTTCCTTTTATTCTATCCTTCCTGAATGTTGAATACCCCTGGATGTTGAGTTCCCAGCCCTGATCATCCTGGAGCTTGTTGTTCCGAAATGATGGGCAGAATAGAGTAGTTCTCTTGGTACGATAGGCCCTTAGTTATACTCTGGGAGGCTGTTTAATCTTCACGCCAAATCTAATGTTTCTTTTGTTTAAGTTTTGCTGCCCAGCCAACTGAAACTTGATTAAATGTTTTAATCTGGCGTTGATAGACTTTTCTGAGCTGACGAGCTCTGCTCAATTGTTGAAATCATCCTTTGGTTTCGAGCCACAATTGTTAAAGTTAGTTTCTGGTGTCGAGTTGTCTGCCTGGGTCTGAGTTGTCTATACAGGTCGGAAAGGCGACTAGCATTATGCATGTGTTGGATGGCTTCTGTGCTTGGGCTGAAACTGTACTTCCTTGAGTCGATTGTTGAAATGTAAATGTCTTCTAGGGGGGCAGCTTTGAGGGTAAACAATTCCCCAGACAATTTGATTGGCTCCAATATCCAATCTGACTTTTCAGAGGTGGAACCCACCCCTGGTCTTGCAACCCTTTTCTCACAGACACCACATGCACCTTTTTAAAATCCCAAACTTGGTTAAAACTCATAGATTTCTTACATATGCATTCTAGGATCCCAAACTTTCTGTTTAATAGTCCGAAATCGAATTTCCTTCTCAGTGAGTCCAAACACTGGGGGGTTTCCACGAATTTTGGAATCTTACAGTCCCCCATTTGACACACAGCGTGTCATCCTAAGTGAACAAAATTCTTGGAACCCGAGAGCTAAAACCTTCCCCTTTCATTTACCTAGCTAAACCCAAACGTACATTCCCGTTTGAAATGTATTGCTATTTACCGGTAAATTCAATCATTCCAATTACATTATAGCATAGAGGGGGTTTAGAGCCCCGCCATTACTCCAGTTTCACAAAAATACACAGTAAAACACACATAGTACAAACTTTTTACAACACTTGGCCTCTGCGTTTCTACTGCAGGTGGAATCCAAACCAGAGATGTGAGTGCGATTTTTCTGCAGTGTTCTATCATATTTTTTGTTTCCCTCCCTGATACTATCCTTAAGTTCAGCTAGGGCTCGTCCAGCACCCTCTGGTGCCAGGACCGACAACCTCTGCCTCTCACCCTGCAGGTAGTACACCGTAGATAATGAATAATCGCGAGCTGGCAGATAATTAAAACATGGGAAGCTATTCTGGTCCCGGCAGGGACCTCTATATTCCTGAAAATATCCCACCAAGGTGGAACTGTGATCTCCAAAATCTCGCCCCCTATCTCAACTGTTTTTTGTCCTAGAGTATAGAAATGTTTCTGTGATACTTCTGCAGCTTTCAGTACGGCGGTAAGATGTTTGGGTAGAGGGAGGATTTTGTAACCAAAATGTGCGACATAGTCTTGCAAATTTGTGAAATTGTTATTTACAGTGAGGTGAATAGTGAAGGGTTCAGGAATGGGAACAATCCGTTCTTGGGCCACTTGAACTTCTGCCTCGGGTTAAAAACATAAATTGCTGACACTCACCGGATACCAAATGTGTTGTCCATGCTGGTAGTGGGGCACACTGGTGACACAATATGTCCCACCCCCATGTATGCTACCTGTGGAGGAACATGGTCCTATGCCATTATCTACGATGGTACAGTTGACAGGCTGTGCGCCAGCAGCTTTAAACCCACACTGTGGTTTGGAATAGGCGTTCATGTATACACCCCGGCACCGGCACCCGGAGAGGTCAGTACCTGTCATAGCGTGCTCCTACTTTATGACATAAGGTGGGACCGCTGTGAAACGAACATGTGCACCCCCTTGAATGACCCCAATGTTCTCCACCCTGTATACTGGTGTGGGTCGGGCTGTTCCACCCATAACCGGCATCTTTACAACTATCCCCATGATAGTGTGATTGGAACGCCTGCAATCCACTGGGACAGGGTAGGCTTCAGAAGCTAGATGGAGCTGACAGGGCTTAGCCAATTACTAAATGGGTGGAGGTCTGCGAGGTGCTTGTTGCTGATCCAGGAGGGGACTAAACCTTGCTTTAAATCCTCCAGGTTGTTACGGCCCTCGCTCAACAACCATGCCCCGTACAGCACACACACCTCATTCCTTGCAGCCTGGTCCGAGGCATTCCTATCCTTCCATATAAGTGCATTTACTGTTTTTGCGTCTCTTTCCAGCTCAGCAATAATCTCCTTTAAATAGACTGTCATAGCATGGTCCTCGTGTAGCTCTGAGCCTACCACTGTGTTCTCTTCCTTGAGGATCTTTCGTAGTTGCTTCTTTAGACCATTTATTTGCGTTTGCCGTTCGATATCGTCCATGCTATTTATCACAAAGGGTCCTATATTTTATGCAGTAAAAATGTCGTTCCAGGTTCCCCTCCTTTGTCTCCCCGTGCCCATAGTGTTCCCAGCGTATAGTGTGTATAAATCAGCTTTGTCTACGTTGCCAAAATCTAATTCGTAACATTTCCTGAACACTTCTCTGAGTAGGGCCTGGTATAGCTGCTCTGTCTCCTTCAGGCACCATGCAGGTAAGTGTACTTCTGTAAGGTTTAAGATATGAGATTCCTCGATGTCACCTCTGTGATCCGTACTCGCCTCCATTAGGGCGAGCAGGAGCAAGGCCCCTCTGATTATTCGGTTCCTTCCCTGTAGGGACACAAAATAGATAACTGAGGGAAATCCTTATTAGTCGGGAAATTGTGTTGGGGAAATTGATGGGATTGAAGGCCGATAAATCCCAGGGCCTGATGGACTGCATCCCAGAGTACTTAAGGAGATGGCCTTGGAATTAGCGGATGCATTGACAGTCATTTTACAACATTCCATCGACTCTGGATCAGTTCCTATGGAGTGGAGGGTAGCTAATGTAACCCCACTTTTTAAAAAAGGAGGGAGAGAGAAAATAGGGAATTATAGACCGGTCAGCCTGACATTGGTAGTGGGTAAAATGATGGAATCAATTATTAAGGATGTCATAGCAGCGCATTTGGAAAGAGGTGACATGATAGGTCCAAGTCAGCATGGATTTGTGAAAGGGAAATCATGCTTGACAAATCTTCTGGAATTTTTTGAGGATGTTTCCAGTAGAGTGGACAAGCGAGAACCAGTTGATGTGGTGTATTTGGACTTTCAGAAGGCTTTTGACAAGGGCCCACACAAGAGATTAATGTGCAAAGTTAAAGCACATGGGATGGGGGTAGTGTGCTGACGTGGATTGAGAACTGGTTGGCAGACAGGAAGCAAAGAGTAAGAGTAAATAGGTACTTTTCAGAATGGCAGGCAGTGACTAGTGGGGTACCACAAGGTTCTGTGCTGGGGTTTTAGCTGTTTACATTGTACATTAATGATTTAGACGAGAGGATTAAATGTAGTATCTCCAAATTTGTGGATGACACTTAGTTGGGTGGCAGTGTGAGCTGTGAGGAGGATGCTATGAAGCTGCAGAGTGACTAGGATAGGTTAGGTGAGTGGGCAAATGCATGGCAGATGAAGTATAATGTGGATAAATGTGAGGTTATCCACTTTGGTGGTAAAAACACAGAGAGACAGACTATTATCTGAATGGTGACAGATTAGGAAAAGAGGAGGTGCAGCGAGACTTGGGTGTCATGGTACATCAGTCATTGGAAGTTGGCATGCAGGTACAGCAGGCGGTTAAGAAAGCAAATGGCATGTTGGCCTTCATAGCGAGGGGATTTGAGTACAGGGGCAGGGAGGTGTTACTACAGTTGTACAGGGTATTGGTGAGGCCACACCTGGAGTATTATGTACAGTTTTGGTCTCCTTACTTGAGGAAAGACATTCTTGCTATTGAGGGAGTGCAGCGAAGGTTCACCAGACTGATTCCCGGGATGGCGGGACTGATATATCAAGAAAGACTGGATCAACTGGGCTTGTATTCACTGGAGTTCAGAAGAATGAGAGGGCATCTCATAGAAACGTTTAAAATTCTGACGGATTTCGACAGGTTCGATGCAGGAAGAATGTTCCCAGTGTTGGGGAAGTCCAGAACCAGGGGTCACAGTCTAAGGATGAGGGGTAAGCCATTTAGGACCGAGATGAGGAGAAACTTCTTCACCCAGAGAGTGGTGAACCTGTGGTATTCTCTACCACAGGAAGTTGTTGAGGCCAATTCACTAAATATATTCAAAAAGGAGTTAGATGTAGACCTTACTACTAAGGGGATCAAGGGATTATGGCGAGAAAGCAGGAATGGGGTATTGAAGTTGCATGTTCAGCCATGAACTCATTAAATGGCGGTGCAGGCTCGAAGGGCCGAATGGCCTACTCCTGCACCTATTTTCTATGTTTCTATGTTTCTCTAGCCTTGCCCTTGAGAAAAACAGTTCTCTGGCTTGTCAAAGATGATCCAGTTCTACAATCCAATTTAAACTCTAAATTAATTAAATTCTAAAACTGAAACTACCAAAAATCTTAAAATACACTTAAATCAGAAACGCTATGTACATCTGCCCCCTGTCCCCGGGTGGCCAGGCTAATCCTGTTCGGCCTCTGCCTTTTCCGATCTCTGGGCAGCTTGTACGCATGGATGTAAGGTGGTCGGTACCGCAGGACCCGGAGAGTTCTTCTTAATGTAACCGGGAATTTCCCTGGGTCTCAGATGATCAGGGGAATGGCCCCTCCTATACTCCAGCACACTACTCCCTTCTGTGTAGCTGCTGAATCTATGTCCTGCCCTATGGGTTCCGCGCAGCCTGAGGCCGCAGGCTGGGGACCCTTGTCGTTCTCTTGGCCCACCGCTAGCTCTCCTGTGAATCCCTCACCGTTGAAGGCTGTAGGCTGGGGATCCCTATCTCTAGAATGATCCTTGACCTTGGGCATTCTTTTACGGGTTGCAACCCTCCCGGGGCTGAACCACTGAAACTGGGGTGCTGGTGACCACGGTGTCTTTGGCCGTGGTGTACGGGGAGTCCTCCTTTGGGCTCCGGCTCCTGGGGGTGCGTCCGAGTCCCAAACAATTGGTGGTATAGCCCCTCCACTAATACAATTCACCGCCCCCATCTGTACAGTTTGTGAGTCTGCAACGTCCCCTATGGGCCTTCCACAGTCGGAGGCTGCTGGCTGAGGATCCCTGTCCTGAGCATGGTTCACTGCCCCCAATGGTAGTGGGACGGAGAACGACCCAGGCTGTTCATTCCCTGTGAAACCCACGACACTGTACGGGACCCCGTTAGATAGAGGTGAGGCGGCTGGGTTAGCTGTGAATACAATGGTGCTCGAAGCTCCAGTATCTAGCAGATAGGTCCCTGTCACCTTCTCCACCTCCATCTTAACGCACGGTCTCTTGTGTGCATCGTATTCTCTGGGACACTGGTACATGGGCACCGCTGGTTCTAGTCATGGGTCAGTTTTTGGCGGGGCGGATGGGGTTTCACTCCCGATGGCCATAGCTACCTCTGCCGCTGGATAGTCTAGGCACAAATTGTAGAGTGGAAAGCTGTTCCATTGATTGGTTTTCTTGAAGTCCTTTTCTCCGATGTCGTAATGTTCCTTTCTGTGTTTTCTCGCTGTGTGCCCTTGACCTTGTTGTTCCGAAGTGATGGTCAGAATAGAGTAGTTCTCTTGGTACGATAGGCCCTTAGTTATACTCTGAGAGGCTGTTTAATCTTCGCGCCAAATCTAACGTTTCTTTTGTTTAAGTTTTGCTGCCCAGCCAACTGAAACTTGATTAAATGTTTTAATCTGGCGTTGATAGACTTTTCTGAGCTGACGAGCTCTGGTCAATTGTTGAAATCATCCTTTGGTTTCGAGTCACAATTGTTAAAGTTAGTTTCTGGTGTCGAGTTGTCTGCCTGGGTCTGAGCTGTCTATACAGTCCGGAAAGGTGATTAGCATTATGCATGTGTTGGATGGCTTCTGTGCTTGGGCTGAAACTGTACTTCCTTGGGTCGATTGTTGAAATGTAAATGTTCTCTATGGGGGCAGGTTTGAGGGGAATTGTCTGTTCCCCAGACAATTTGATTAGCTCCAATATCCAAACTGGCTTTTCAGAGGTGGAACCCACCCCTGGTCTTGCAGCCTTTTCCTCACAGACATCACATGCTCCTTTTTAAAATTCCAAGCTTGGTTAAAACTCGTAGATTTCTTCCATATGCATTCTAGGATCCCAAACTTTCTGTTTAATAGTTCCAAATTGAATTTCTTTCTCAGAGAGTCCAAACTCTGGGGGGTTTCCACGAATTTTGGAATCTTACAACTCCACAGGACTGAGCTGCATTGCCATCCCTCTAGTTAGCCTTATCTAGTTTAAAATCTACTAAAAAAAGAAATAGAGAAAAGAGAGCTACTCACCAACTCACCTCACCGACCTCTGTGGCCTCCCGAACTCACCAACCTCTGTGACCTCCCAACCTCCGAGCTCTCAACCTGCCGGCCTCCGAACTCCCGACCTATTTAAAAAGAAATAAGGAAAAGAGAGCTACTTACCAACTCACCTCACCGACCTCCTGGCCTCCGAACACCCGGCTTCGGAACTCCCAACTCACTGACCTCAGGGCCTCCCGACTCACCGACCTCAGGGCCTCCGACTCACTGACCTCAGGGCCTCTCGACCTCTCGGATCTCTGACTTCTTGACCTCTTGGACCTCCAAACTCCCAACCTCCGAACTCCCGACCTCTCGAATTCTCGGACCTCCGAGCTCCCGACCTCTCAAACTCTCGGACCTCCGAACTCCCGACCTCTCGAATTCTCGGACCTCCGAGCTCCCAACCTCTCAAACTCTCGGACCTCCGAACTCCCGACCTCTCGAATGTCTGCCCATTCTTGAGCTGAATGATAAACACTCTGTTACCCTCCTTGGCCGTAACAGTACCGCCGATACATTTGGGACCTTGACCATAATACAGTACATAAACAGGATCATTGATAGAAATGTCGCATGACACAGTAGCGCGATCATGATACCCTTGCTGATTTTGACGTCTGTATTCGACACGATTATTCAAGTCAGGGTGGACAAGAGAGAGCCTGGTCTTGAGACCTCTCTTCATCAATAGTTCAGCAGGGGAGACCCCGGTAAGCGTATGGGGTCTTGTCCTGTAACTAAGCAATATGCGTAACATGCGAGTTTGCAGTGAACCTTGAGTTACACGTTTCATACTCTGCTTGATGGTTTGGACCGCATGCTCTGCTTGTCCATAGGATGCGGGTTTGTATGGTGCTGACCTCACATGTTTGATACCATTGAGTTTCATGAATTCTTGAAACTCCATACTGGTGAAGCAAAATCCGTTGTCGCTTACAACGATATCAGGCAGATCATGCGTAGCAAACATGACATGAAGGCTCTCCATGGTAGCTGTGGATGTGTTGGACGACATGATTGTACACTCTATCCACTTGGAATAAGCATCCACCACAACTAAAAACATCTTTCCCAGGAAGGGACATGCAAAGTCAATGTGGATCCTGGACCATGGTTGAGATGGCCACGACCACAGACTCAGCGACGATTCCGCTGGTGCTTTATGAAGCTCCATGCAAGTGTTGCACTGATGCACACATGATTCCAGATCAGAGTCAATTCCAAGCCACCATACATGAGATCTGGAAATGGCTTTCATCATGCCAATACCTGGGTGCGTGCTATGTAGATCATGCACAAATTTCTCTCTGCCTTTCTAGAGCAGAACAACACGATTACCCCACAGTATACAATCTGATTGAATGGATAGTTTGTCTTTGCGATGATTGTAAGGTTTGGTCTCATCACACATTTGCTTGTGTATAGCAGACCAATTATCATTAAGGATGCAACATTTCACAACCGATAATATCGGGTCCTGGCTAATCTAGGTCTTAACTTATTGGGCCATGACAGGGGTTCCTCACTTTCAAAAGCATCCATAACTAACAGTAGGTCTGCCGGTTGTGGCGTTTCCACCTCCGGTGTGGGCAACGGCAGACGGCTCAATGCATTGGCACAATCCTCAGTGCCAGGTCTGTGGTGAATGACATAATTATAGGCAGATAATGTCAGCGACCACAGACTCAGCGACGATTCCGCTGGTGTTTTATGAAGCTCCATGCAAGTGTTGCACTCATGCACACATGATTCCAGATCAGAGTCAATTCCAAGCCACCATACATGAGATCTGGAAATGACTTTCATCATGCCAATACCCAAGGTCCCAAATGTATCGGCGGGACAATGCATTGGTAGTGATACCTTTGTTTTCCGAAAACAATGAAATGGGTGGCTTGTGATCTGTTTCCAGTTCAAATTGAAGACCAAACAGGTACTGATGCATCTTGTTAACCCCATACACACAGGCTAATGCTTCTTTCTGTACCATGCTGAAGGCTCTTTCCACCTTTGACAAACTTTTTGAAGCATATGCAACAGGTTGTAATTTGCCCGACTCATTAGCTTGATGGAGCATGCAACCAACTCCATATGACAAAGCATCACAGGCCAATACTAGATGCTTACACGGATCATAATGTACCAGCAGATTGTTAGAGCAAAGCAGATTAGTAACGTTCTCAAAAGCTCTGTCTTGAGATGCACCCCAAACCCAGTTGTCACCTTTTCTTAGCAGCATGAGCAGTGGCTCTAATAAGGTGCTCAATCTAGGTAAGAAATTACCAAAGTAGTTGAGTAGACCAAAGAACGAACACAGCTCCGTCACATTCTGAGGCTTGGGTGAAATTTTGATGGCCTTGGTTTTCGAGTCCATAGGCCTGATACCGTCACCGGCAATTTTCCTCCCCAGGAATTCAACTTCTGGTGCCATGAAGACGCACTTCGAGCATTTCAGTCTGAGTCCCACTTTGTCCAGATGATGTAAAACCTCTTCCAGGTTGTTCAGATGCTTGGCGGAGTCACGACCTGTGACCAGTATGTCATCTTGGAACATGACGGTTCTGGCGACGGATTTCAGTAGACTCTCCATGATCCTCTGAAATATGGCTGCAGCTGAGCGAATTCCAAAAGGGCCCCTGTTGTAGATAAACTGTCCTTTATGAGTGTTGATGCACGTAAGTTTCTTCGACGTCTCAACCAGCCCCTGTGTCATATAGGCCGACGTCAGATTTGTGAACGACTTCTCCCCTGCTAGCATTGCAAACAGCTCATCAGTCTTTGGGTATTAATCCTGTTTCGAAACTCGGCTGATCGTAGCCTTGTAGTCTCCACAAATCCTAACAGTGCCATCACTTTTCAACACAGGAACAATGGGGCTGGCCCATTCGTTAAATTCGACCGGTGATATGATTCCTTCACGCTGGAGTCTGACCAGTTCGATTTCGATCTTCTCCCTCATCATGTACGGAGCTGCCCGAGCTTTATGATGGACGGGTCTTGCATCCGAGTCCACGTGGATCTGCACCTTGGCTCCCGTGAAATTGCCGATGCCTGGTTCAAACAGCGAGGGGAACTTGCTCAGCACTTGAGCACATGGAGTATCCTCCTCTGACGACAACGCTTTGATCTCGTTCCAGTTCCATTTGAATTTTTCTAACCAGTTCCTGCTGAACAGTATTGGACCATTGCCTGGATAAATCCATAACGGTAAATCGTGAACCGCACCATCATACGACACCTTGATTACTGCATTGCTAATCACCGTTATGAGTTCTTTAGCAACTTGGCATTGACTGGACTCAGCTTAGACCTCACAGCCTTAGTATCCCACAGCTTGTCGAATGTCCTCTGGCTCATTATTGATTGGCTCACACCCTTGTCCAATTCCATCGATACCAGCACACCATTAAGTTTTACATTAATCATTATCAGTTAGCTCTTTGTTAGGAATGAATACAGTCCATACACTTCCTTCTCTGGTATCTCGGATTGCATATCTGAATCTGCGCTAGACTGGTCAGCATCCTTCATGTGGTGTGTCGCAGCACGCTTGCTCAGTTGCGGACACATGCACTGGAGATGCCCCACTCTTGAACAGCCTATACAAATATACTGTTTAAACTGACACTGATGATGCCGATGATTTCCCCCACAATGCCAACATGGTTATATCGGATTAATTCCCGTTGGCGGACTTTGAGCAGCCGCAGGTTTCGTGTACACAATCGGGTAGGCCCTGCCATATGCAGCTCTGCGAAATGACGATACTATTTTGTTTACAGTACTTGCAGAGTTCCGATTTTTCAATGATATCTGCTTTAAGCTTTTGTCCATCGTCATTCCAGGGATGGCTGGACTGTCATATGAGGAGAGACTGGATCAACTGGGCCTTTATACACTGGAGTTTAGAAGGATGAGAGGGGATCTCATAGAAACGTATAAGATTCTGACGGGACTGGACAGGTTAGATGCGGAAAGAATGTTCCCGATGTTGGGGCAGTCCAAAACCAGGGGACATAGCCTTCGGATAAGGGGTAGGCCATTTAGGACTGAAATGAGGAGAGACTTCTTCACTCAGAGAGTTGTTAACCTGTGGAATTCCCTGCCACAGAGAGTTGTTGATGCCAGTTCATTGGATATATTTAAGAGGGAGTTAGATATGGCCCTTACGGCTAAGGGGATCAAGGGGTATGGAGAAAAAGCAGAAAAGGGGTACTGAGGGAATGATCAGCCATGATCTTATTGAATGGTGGTGCAGGCTCGAAGGGCCGAATGACCTACTCCTGCACCTATTTTCTATGTTTCTATGTTTCTATGTTTCGATGATTGATCAATCGTGATGGCCTTGCTCAAATCCAGCGTCTCTGCTGCCAGTAGCTTACGCAGGATCACCTCATGGTTGATGCTGATTACAAAGAAGTCCTGCAGCATGTCTGACAACACAGTTTCGAACTTACACGGTCCAGCTAGACGTCTTAGATCACAATGAATTTCGATACATCCTGGCCCTCATAACGAATATGCGTATCGAATCGATATCTTGAGATGATGATGCCTTTATCTGGTTTGAGATGGTCACATACCAGAGCACACAATGTTTCATAGTCCTTGTCCATTGGACGTAAGGGCGAGAGGAGATTCTTTATGAGTCCATAGATTTTCAAACCGTGAGGAGCACCGCACGCACCGAACAGCGTCTGCCTCTTCCTCCATTTTGTTGGCCACGAAATACTGGTTCAAGCGGGCTACAAAGTCTGCCCAATCTTCTCCCTCCACAAATCACTCCAGAATTCCAATTGTGCTCATTTTTGCATGCGAAAGTTCTTGTTACCTTGTCGCCAAATGTTGTGTATGCAATAACTCAATAGACTGAATACTGTAAACTCCGAACAGGTACAAACCTGGCTCTCCTATATTGGGGCCCAAAATGATTACATTACAAGATGGCTGGCCTTTTATACCTGGGCCGCACACACGTGCGCACAGCCCAATGATCTCCGACAGAGGCACCACCTGGTGGCTTGTAAACCCAAGCATACATACATGACACGGTGCAGGAGCAGGAGCACGCACATGGTGTTGTGTCCCCAGCACCTGAACGCATTCGATTGACCAGCGTGTGGGTTTGAATCGGAGAGTGCAGAGCCCATCAATTGCACCATGGAGGTGATGGCCCAGAGCCACGTTCCACCCCAGGTAGCATACGTGTGCAACGGGATGTACTGTATCACGACGAGCGTGACCAGTATCAGGTACTCAACAACACTTGGTGCCCTGTCGCCGACAAAACTTTCTGCTTCAAACTCCACACAGAGGCTCAGGTGGCACAAGAGTGCATCATCCCCATTTCAGATTTCACCACGGTACACCTCATGGTGAACGACATGGTATAGGACCTGCAGCAATACGGAACACGGTTCGGGTATGAAATTCCTCCTCTGTCCGAACACCTCACAAAACTATTTTGAAAAGTTGAACTCTCTCAAAAACACATGTACACCCTCGAGCAACGGAACAGGGAAGCGGGGGAAGAAATAAAGGAAATGGCTTCCCTGTCCTGGAGGGACTTCAGTTTGAATGTCGAGATCCCTCCATGGATCCGAATAGTTCCACGCACAATAGTAATAGTATAACTAATCATGGTGTTGCATCAGTTAAAGTTATCCTGTAAAAAGAGAAGGAAAGCACTCCGAAATCGTTGGGAGGCCGCAATGAAAGGGTAACCAGGAGTTTACTGTCTGTAAGTATGTCAAATTGGATTGTTTGTATGGTATAAGAGACGGGACCCCAGGTATAATTGATAAGTACTGTACTGTTTGGTTGTGACCCACAATGCACCTCCCACAGCAGAAGACGACGGAATTCGTGATATTTCTGGTTTTGGTGACGAAATATTAAAGGGGGGAATGTAGCACCAGCTTTCTGGCCATTTTTATGAACAATACTTTAAATCCTTCAATCCAAAACCCCAAGAAAAACCTGTACTGTTTGGCAAGCTTGTGGGGGTGGCACTAAAGTGCATTTATGAGCAAACGGACATTTCACACTGATAGGCTGGATGGAAGGGAACCCAGGCCGATTGATGTCACCACCATCGAAAGTGATTACTGGGAACAGTACCCCGAGAGATAACTCAGAGACACTATGCGTCGGAGGAGGAGGCGCGGGAGATCGGAGGGAGGCCTATAAAAGGCCCATCAGTCGGGGAGTGGCAGCATCGAGGAGGAGGCCAGCTACTGCAGCTGCAGCAGGGAGAGAAGGCAAAAAGGAAGTAGAAAGAAATCGAAGCGTGACGTCAGAGCCAAGAGGGTAAATGATTCGCTGGTGATTGGTGAGTAGCTTTTCTTCTTCCTCTTTTCCTTTATCAGTAGGTAACCTTTATCATTGTTACCAATTTAAGTTAATTTAAGGGTTAAGACATGGCAGGAGAGCTCAGACATGTGTCATGCTCCTCCTGTGCTATGTGGGAACTCAGGGACGCTTCCAGTGTCCCTGACGACTACATGTGCAGGAAGTGTATCCTGCTGCAGCTCCTGACAAATCACATTGCAGCACTGGAGCTGCGCATGGATTCACTCTGGAGCATCCGCGATGCTGAGGATATTGTGAATAGCATGTTTAGTGAGTTGGTCACAACGCAGGCAAAGGTTACAAAGGCAGAGAGGGAATGGGTGACCAGCAGGAAGAGCAGTGGAAGGAAGGTAGTACAGGGGGCCCCTGTTGTCATCCCCCTGCAAAACAGATACACCGTTTTGGGTACTGTTGGGGAGGGATGACTCATCAGGGGACCACAGCAGCAGCAAAGTTCATGGCACCATGGGTGGCTCTGCTACACAGGAGGACAGGAAAAAGAGTGGGAGAGCTATAATGGCAGGGGATTTTATTGAAAGGGGAACAGATAGGCGTTTCTGCAGTCGCAACCGAGACTCCAGGATGGTATGTTGCCTCCCTGGTGCAAGGGTCAAGGATGTCTCGGAGCGGCCGCAGGACATTTTGGAGGGGGAGGGTGAACAGCCAGTTGTCGTGGTGCATATAGGTACCAATGATATAGATAAAAAAACGGAATGAGGTCCGACAAGCTGAATTTAGGGAGCTAGGAGTTAAATTAAAAAGCAGGACCTCAAAGGTAGTAATCTCAGGATTGCTACCAGTGCCATGTGCTAGTCAGAGTAGAAATAGCAGGATAGCTAAGATGAATGCGTGGCTTGAGGAGTGGTGCAGAAGGGAGGGATTCAAATTCCTGGGACCTTGGAACCGGCTCTGGGGGAGGTGAGACCAGTACAAACCGGACGGTCTGCACATGGGCAGGACCAGAACCAATGTCCTAGGGGGAGTGTTTGCTAGTGTTGTTGGGGAGGGGTTAAACTAATATGGCAGGGGAATGAGAGCCTATGCAGGGAGACAGAGGGAAGTAAAATGGGGGCAGAAGCAAAAGATAGAAAGAAGAAAAGTAAAAGTGGAGGGCAGAGAAACCCAAGTCAAAAATCAAAAAGGGCCACATTACAGCAAAATTCTAAAAGGACAAAATGTGTTAAAAAGACAAGCCTGAAGGCTCTGTGCCTCAATGCGAGGAGTGTTCGTAATAAGGTGGACAAATTAACTGCACAGGCAGCTATTAACAAATATGGTATCATTGGGATTACGGAGACATAGCTCCAGGGTGACCAAGGCTGGGAACTCAACATCCAGGGGTATTCAACATTCAGGAAGGATAGACAGAAAGGAAAAGGAGGTGGGGTAGCGTTGCTGGTTAAAGAGGAAATTAATGCAATAGTAAGAAAGGACATTAGCTTGGATGATGTGGAATCTGTATGGGTAGAGCTGCAGAATACCAAAGAGCAGAAAACGCTAGTGGGAGTTGTTTACAGACCACCAAACAGTAGTGGTGAGTTGGGGACAGCATCAAGCAAGAAATTAGGGATGCGTGCAATAAAGGTACAGCAGTTATCATGGGTGACTTTAATCTACATGGAGATTGGGCTAACCAAACTGGCAGCAATAGAGTGGAGGAGGATTTCCTGGAGTGTATTAGGGATGATTTTCTAGACCAATATGTTGAGGAATCAACTAGAGGGCTGGCCATCCTCGAGTGGGTGATGTGTAATGAGAACGGACTAATTAGCAATCTTGTTGTGTGGGGCCCCTTGGGGAAGAGTGACCATAATATGGTTGAATTCTTTATTAAGATGGACAGTGACACAATTAATTCAGAGACTAGGGTCCTGAACTTAAGGAAAGATAACTTCGATAGTATGAGGCGTGAATTGGCTAGAATAGACTGGCGAATGATACTTAAAGGGTTGATGGTGGATAGGCAATGACAGACATTTAAATGTCACATGGATGAACTTCAACAATTGTACATCCCTGTCTGGAGTAAAAATAAAACAGGAAAGGTGGCTCAACCGTGGCTAACAAGAGAAATTAGGGATAGTGTTTAATCCAAGGAAGAGGCATATAAATTGGCCAGAAAAAGCAGCAAACCTGAGGACTGGCAGAAATTTAGAATCCAGCAGAGGAGGACAAAGGGTTTAATTAGGAGGGGGAAAATAGAGTATGAGAGGAAGCGTGCTGGGAACATAAAAACTGACTGCAAAAACTTCTATAGATATATGAAGAGAAAGAGATTAATGAAGACAAACATAGGTCCCTTGCAGTCAGAATCAGGTAAATTTATAATGGGGAACAGAGAAATGGCAGACCAATTGAATAAATACTTTGGTTCTTTCTTCACGAAGGAAGACACGAATAACCTTCTTGAAATACTAGGGGACAGAGGATCTAGCGAGAAGGAAGAACTGAAGGAAATCCTTATTAGTCAGGAAATTGTGTTGCAGAAATTGATGGGATTGAAGGCCTATAAATTCCTGGGGTCTGATAGTCTGCATCCCAAAGTATTTAAGGAAGTGGACCTAGAAATAGTGGATGCATTGGTTATCATTTTCCAACAGTCTATTGACTCTGGATCAGTTCCTATGGACTGGAGGGTAGCTAATGTAACACCGCTTTTTTAAAAAGGAGGGAGAGAGAAAACAGGGAATTATAGACCGGTTAGCCTGATATTGGTCATGGGGAAAATGTTGGAATCAATTATTAAAGATGAAATAGCAGCGCATTTGGAAAGCAGTGACAGGATCGGTCCAAGTCAGCATGGATTTATGAAAGGGAAATCATGCTTGACAAATCTTCTCGGATTGTTATGAGGATGTAACTAGTAGAATGGACAAGGGAGAACCAGTGGATGTGGACTATCAAAAAGCTTTTGACAAGGTCCCACACAAGAGATTAGGAAGCAGATAGTAGGGATAAACGAATCCTTCTCAGAATGGCAGGCAGTGACTAGTGGAGTGCCGCAGGGCTCAGTGCTGGGACCCCAGCTATTTACAATATACATCAATGATTTAGATGAAGGAATTGAGTGTAATATCTCCAAGTTTACAGATGACACTAAGCTGGGTGGCAGTGCGAGCTGCAAGGAGGATGCTTAGAGGCTGCAGGGTGACTTTGACAGGTTAGGTGAGTGGGCAAATGCATGGCAGGTGCAGTATAATGTGGATAAATGTGAGGTTATCCACTTTGGTGGCAAAAACATGAAGGCAGAATATTATCTGAATGGCGCCAGATTAGGAAAAGGGGAGGTGCAACGAGACCTGGGTGTCATGGTACATCAGTCATTGAAAGTTGTCATGCAGGTACTTCATAGCTAGGGGATTTGAGTATAGGAGCAGGGAGGTCTTACTGCAGTTGTACAGGGTCTTTTGGTGAGGCCTCACCTGGAATATTGTGTTCAGTTTTGGTTTCCTAATCTGAGGAAGAACGTTCTTGCTATTGAGCGAGTGCAGCGAAGGTTCACCAGACTGATTCCCGGGATGGCAGGACTGACATATGAGGAGAGACTGGATCGACTGAGCCTGTATTCACTGGAGTTTAGAAGAATGAGAGGGAATCTCATAGAAACATATAAAATTCTGACGGGACTGGACAGGTTAGATGCAGGAAGAATGTTCCCGATGTTGGGGAAGTCCAGAACCAGGGGTCACAGTCTAAGGATAAGGACTAAGCCATTGAGGACCGAAATGAGGAGAAACTTCTTCACTCAGTGAGTTGTGAACCTGTGGAATTCTCTACCGCAGAGAGTTGTTGATGCCAGATCATTAGATATATTCAAGAGGGAGTTAGATATGGCCCTTACGGCTAAAGGGATCAAGGGGTATGTAGAGAAAGCAGGAAAGGGGTACTGAGGTGAATGATCAGCCATGATCTTATTGAATGGTGGTGCAGGCTCAAAGGGCTGAATGGCCTACACCTGCACCTATTTTCTATGTTTCTATGTTTCTATATTTCTATGCCTCGCATTAGTACTGGTGCAAGGCAGGAAATGGCCAGGCCATTGTCTTCCAGGAGATAAGCCAGTTAAGCAAGATCGATTTGAGATCGAATCCCATTACCTGCTAATGGGGGCCATCAACTCAGGAAACAACAGACATCCAGTAATCAGCACCCATTGGCTCTCCAGATGCAAGGCCTGAGAGAGGGGAAACAAATTATCGTTTTTCACAAAGATTTCAAAAGCTTCGAGCCACTCGAGGCCACGGGGGTGCGGGTGTGGGGGGGTGGCAGTGGGGGCGGGGTGGTCCAGACAGATCACCTGAGTCAATCCATCGGTCAGTATTGGCGGGAGGAAAGGGATGGGCTTTTGAGAATGCAAGGAGCCATTTTACAACAAGCTGCAGCTCAGGAAAGGCAGAGGAAAAAGCTCCAGCAGAAGCTCTGGCAAGCTGAAGTTCAAGCTCAAGTTCGAAGCTCTCTTCTTTTCAACGAAACACCGCCAGAAACTGAGCGCTGCTCTTCAGCCCTCAACTCAAACTGGAACTTCGATATCGCGTCGGTGGTACGAAACCAGGAGCGAGACATACCGGAAGAAGCTGAAAGCAAGACAACGGGCAATCAGGGTGATCATATTGCCTGCGCCTACATATCCGCAAGCCCACTTAGCTGTGTGAGGGGGTGATTGTAAGTCCCAACCAAACCCAAGGGGTTTAGTGCTGGGAGAGGTCCTGTGTTAGTTTATTAAGCTGTGGTAACTTAGCACGGCAGGGCTCATTGGATAAGCCAGGGTTGTACTGTTTTGCACTATGTGTGGTGTTGTTAATCTTATTAAACACAATATGGTTGAGCCCTAGTCTGATCTGTCCATATAATCCCTCTTGTCCAGAACTTGTAGTCGGAGGTTCATTTTTAGTGCGCCTGAGAAAACCACCTACACCATATTGATAAATGCCCAAAAAAATCGTCATGTACTGCCCAGGCCTGAAACAGTTGCATATGTAAATACGGGGCCTAATACCTGTTTGAGTCCTCCACTTCAAGATTCGTTTGTCCTGAGGCAGCCAATGCTAGTGTTGGCTGCACTCAAGAAAACCAGGTCTACATGCAACCTAACAAACAGTCCTTAAAGGAGCCATTGGTAAGGCCGGAATTAACAAGGTAAGTTTGTTAAAAATATTTACCTGAATGTGGAGCCGGGAGAGTGATCCTCCCAACCCCACATTCAAAGAACACAGGCTGCTGATGGCCACTGCTGTCTCCCATTCCTGATCGCCACCACTATCTCCCCAATCATCGGCACTACCACTCCCGAGTGCTGCCATCACCCCAGGTGCCAATCGCCACTGCCGCTATTCAAGACCCGGTCACCCCCTTTTCTGGTCCCCCTCCCCACTTTTCCCAATTGCCCTCCCTTCAATTGCTCCTCACCTGCAAGGTGCCTGTTGCTCTTGGCAGCTCACCGGCTGAATGTAAATAAGGCCAGAGGCTTCATCATTCAGCTGGAGGGACTGGTGTTGCCTCTCCCCCACAAAAATTGGTCATCTGAATTTCTAAGCCATTACCCATTTACTCCAAATTGCTGGGGCATAAAAGTACTTTAAGAGCAAAGCAGTTTTTTTTTCTTAGACATCTTTGTAAAACTTATCTAGTCACAGTCAATTTGGATTGTTTCATAAATAAAATCTAAATGTACAAAAACTATACCTGATGGTGAGCACTGAAGAAGGGAAAGGGGTGAGTGGAGCAGTGGGGCAAAAATAAGGACTGAAATAGATGTATGTAGGACAATTTACATCCTGGGTTTAGCAGGAAATGTTCAAGCTTCGCTGTGAAGGCTCTTGTGGCTTTTGACAGATGCAAAAAACAAGAAGCTTTGTGAACAAAGAATTGGTAAGAAGATCAAAGGCCTAGCAATGAGAAATGTCACTCAACCATCCAACTCATGTTCACTCTCTAGTACATAATCTCATAATTATGTCCCCTGGTTCTTTGCTCCTGGTCCCTGAGAAAGAATTTCATAATTTTAAACACAAGAATCATGTCCTTCCCTGCACCCAACTCATCCCATTCCTTTCTACTGAAATAAAGACTGACATTTATCCAACACTGTATAAAGTCATCAAAATAGCTCACAGCACTTCATACGGTTAAATACTTTTGGACTGCAGTGACTGTTATATAGGGGAAATTACATGATTTGATACTTGCAACAAGTTTTTTTTTAAGTACAAATTTACTGATTTATTGATCACAAATTGGAAATCGTTTGATCTGTTAATATAAGAATAATTTGACCCAATCGAAGAATAAACGCAACCACTTGTTTCTAAGTCACTCTTCAGAGCACAGTGATCTTCCAGAGTCATACTTTGCCACCTTTCCAACAACTCCTTTTGAATGTATGGGGGTCAGAGTTGGGCACGGTGTTACAAGGAGCTCATTTTTTACATAAGGACTTATCTTATACCAGGAGCCTTATTATTCACAATCTGCCTGGTTCTCAATGTCACTAAAATGCTTATGTTGAATGTTTCAGTTTGACATTGGCTACAAGTGGTGGCAACAACAACTTACATTTGCTTTTATATAGCGAGACAACCCAAGGAGTGTTATCAAACAAAATTTGACACCAAGACACATAACGTGATATTAGAAATAAAAACAGAAAATGCTGAAAATACTCTGCAGGTCAGGCAGCATTTGTGGAGACAGAACCAGAGTTAACGGTTTAGGTCAATGAACTTTCGCTTCCTTTGGTAAGGAGATATTAGGACAGGTGACCAAAAGCTTGGTCAAAGAGGTAGGTTTGAAAGACCGACATAAAGGAGGAGAGAGAGGTAGAGAGGCGGAGAGGTTTAAGGAGGGAATTCCAGAGCTTCGGGCCTAGGCAGCTGAAGGCATGGCCACCATGGAGGTGCAAAATAAATTGGTAACAGGTAATCTGTTACAGAGTATGAGGTGCAGCAAAAGACATTCTTGAACGTTCCTTCTGAATATTAGTGGGTGTATAAAGATGTAACTATTGAGCTGTAGCAATGATCGTGTATGTGTTCTATTAATGGGGCCAAGTTTCTGGCCGCGTCTAGAACGGTGCAGCTTCGACATGGACACCCGTTTTTCGCGCCAAAAAGCGCGACAAAAATGTACCTTGCAATTCTCGGGCTCCCTGCAGGTCTCTCGGAGCTCGGCGCGGCGCGCAGACTTCAGCGGGGGGGTGGAGCCACAGAGTTGCGCCGATTCTGCAAGTGCAGGGAGCAGGGCTAAGTCAAATGAGAGAATATCGTGCCGGCAGCTCTGCGCATGCGCGTTGGAGCGCGCGCGCATGCGCAGTATCCCATAAACATTGGTACTCGGCCATTTTTAAAGGAACTTGAAGAAAAGTGCTGATTTATCTCGTGGACCTCTGGAAAGGCTTGGATATTGAATTTTGTTGATTTTTTGGTGTCTGAAAGAGTGCTTTTGCAGCACTATTGAAGAAATCACCTGCTGAAGTCAGTAAGTGCTGCTTTTCACTGCTAAACTTCCAGAACAGGTGCATGCAAAATAAGGACTGTGTGTTTTGAAAAATAAGAGTGTCAAATCAATACAGCAATGGAACAACGTTCACCAAGAACAAAGAATTTCTTGCATGGAGGAAGTGGAGATATTAGTCAATGACATTGAGCAGAGATGGCAGGAGCTAGATACCAGCAACAGAGGTCGCATAAAAGTGCCACTTAAAGAAATGAAGAAACGCTGGAACCTAATTGCAGAAGATTACTGCGCAGTGGTGCATACCATGAGATCTGGAAGCCAGTGTAAAAAGAAATTGCACGACCTTGGTCAAGTAGTTAGTGTAATTTTATTTTTTATGTAATCGTAATTGTATTATGACTATGTGTATGCCCCACCCTGCAGAAAGACGCACTCAGTAAAAAGTTATCTTTTACTCTTTGCAGAAGAAATTGGCCCACAACAAAAGTGAAGCAACTCGGACAGGAGGAGGCACGCCCAATCTGCATCCACTGACACCCTTGGAACAGAGAATTGCTGCCATGATGAGCCTTACATGGAGTAAAGCAATCAGTACAGCACAAACTGGGCCCGCACGCGAGGAAGAGGGTAAGTCCTGAAAATGCATCATGGCCCTTCAAATCAACCTGCTGCCTGGCCTGCTATGTGTGAGAGTACTCATGCCACCCATACTGCCCCCTCCCTTGCTGTTAAACTTTTGACTGTTCTGATGTATTTTGCAGAACATGATGATGATGATGATACTGCCAACCCTGAGGATCCTGAAGATACAGACCAAGAACCAGTACAACCAGATGCGGACGATCCAGACTGGATGATGGCGGCGATGACTGAAATGTCTACAGAGGAGAGCTTCCAAATTAATGTTTATGAGCCCCCATTAAGGGGCATCAGAGTTTCAACCTCTTGCATAGGTTCTGGCTCCACCTTCCATGGTTTTGATTCCGATGTTGCAGGTCTCAGTGGTGCTGCTGGTGTAATGCAACAGTTTACAGCCAGTGCACCACCGTCCGAGCCTGCGCCTCCCACTCGCATAGGTTCTGGTTCCACCTTCCATGGTTTTGATTCCGACGTTGCGGGTCCCAGTGCTGCTGCTGATATCATGGAGCAGTTTACACCCATTCACCCACCATCCCAGCCCATGGCTCGCACTCGAGTGCTGCCGTCTGGAACACCGAGCGCCCCACCGTCCCAGCCCGCGCCTCTCTCTCTAGTACTGCCGTCTGGAACACAGAGCGTCCCACTGTCCCAGCCCATGCCTCTCTCTCTAGTACTGCCGTCTGGAACACAGAGCGTCCCACTGTCCCAGCCCGCGCCTCTCTCTCTAGTACTGCCGTCTGGAACACAGAGCGTCCCACTGTCCCAGCCCATGCCTCTCTCTCTAGTACTGCCGTCTGGAACACAGAGCGTCCCACCGTCCCAGCCCGCGCCTCTCTCTCTAGTACTGCCGTCTGGAACACAGAGCGTCCCACTGTCCCAGCCCATGCCTCTCTCTCTAGTACTGCCGTCTGGAACACAGAGCGTCCCACCGTCCCAGCCCGCACCTCTCTCTCTAGTATTGCCGTCTGGAACACCGAGCGTCCCACCATCCCAGCCCGCGCCTCCCTGTGTAGTGGGACCGTTTGGAACACCGAGCGTCCCACCGTCCCTGCCCGCGCCTCCCAGTGTAGTGGTGCCGCGAGGCAGACCCAGGCAGAGGAGAAGGAGATTGGAGACACGCTCTCCTGAGATGCAGCATGCAACAAATGCGGCTCAGGTTGTGGCATTGGATATGGAGACCAATGAGCTTACCCGATCACTCATCGGTAGCGACAGTGCAGTGGATGAAGAGGTGACGGTACTGACGGGTGAAATAGCAGTAATGACACGGGAACTTAGGGAGGGAATGTCCGAGGGAGTGCAATCGACGACACAGGCCATCAGGGAGGGCATGCAAGCGACGGCACAGGCCCCCATGGAGATAGCTGCTGCAATAAGGACACACAGCCCAGCCAATCAAATTACACCCCAATGAAGAAGTGAACATTCACTGAGATGTGGATGAGAGATGGTTGCAGCCTTTCTTTGTTGCTTTTGTTCTTGTTCTTGATGTAGCGTTTTTCAAATTCAAATTGTTTTGTAACTTTTCTAACTCTACAACTTATAAGTGATCTTAAAGTTTTTAAGTGATCTTCAAGAGTCATATTAAAAAGTAAAGTTTGATACAACAAATATTTTATTACAGTGCCGTTAACTTTTCAATAAAATATTTTTTCATTAAAATGGAATCATCTTCCATTAACACAACACAACGTAGGAATAACTCCAAAGAATAAACATGTCCATGCACAACAGTGGTCGCAGAGCCCTCAGGCATCAGTAATTGAAGCGTTCACAGATGAGCTGCTGGCGCAGGGCTCGAGCAATCGTTAAAGGAGCACGATGGATGGCCCTCCTCCGACCTCGTGCTCCGGCATCAGGCACTTGCATGCTTTCCTGATCGTCGTCAACATCCTCATCCTGCTCTTCCAAATTACTATCATCAGGCACTCTCAGCTTATGCGGGGCTTCTGGTTCCACTACCAGCTCCTGCTGCCTCATGATGGCTAAGTTATGCAGCATGCAGCACACAACAGTGAAGTGACTGACAATTTGAGGAGAGTATTGCAAGAGGCCTCCAGAATGGTCCAGGTATCGGAAACGCTGTTTCAAGATGCCAATGGTCCTCTCAATGAAGCTGCGCATCGCAATGTGCGCCATGTTGTATTGACGGTCAGCTTCTGTCCGTGTCACGCTTAGGGGCGTCATGAGCCAGGTGGTCAGGCCGTACCCTTTATCTCCCAGTAGCCAGCTCTGCCCTTCTGGCTGCTGCTCCAACATGTCAGATACAATGCTGTGGCGTAGGATGAACGTATCATGGGCACTGCCAGAGTATCTCGCATCGACTGACATGCTGCGCTGCTTGTCGTCACACATGAGCTGCACATTGATGGAGTAGAAACCTTTTCTATTCCTGTACTGCTCAGAATCCTCCACAGGTGCTCGCAAGGCTATGTGGGTACAATCAATGCAGCCCTGTATCTTTGGGAAGCCAGCAATCCTGAAGAAGCCCACAGCCCTCTCATGGATTGCTTGTGCGGTCATTGGGAAATTGATGAAGTCGTTCCTCCGTGCATACAGTGCAGCCGTGACCTGGTAAATGCAGGCATGTATTGCACGTTGAGAGAAGACGCACACATCTTCAGTTGTAGCCTGAAACGATCCCGAGGCATAGAAGGCAAGCGCACCTTCACTTCAACAGACAAGGCAGTTGGCGTTCTGCTTCTGGGCTGCAAATCTGCTCTCAGCATATCACAGATCTCAACGACAACTTCTCTGTGGAAACGTAGCTTTTTGACACAATCAGCCTCGCTCATGTCCAGGTATGAGTGCCTGGCTCGATATTGCCGACGTGGGTAAGGTCTCCTGCCCATCAACCTACGGGTTATGACGTTCCTGGTGGGGTGAGCTCTAATCAATTCTTTCCTATGCAGTGAATTGCTGGCGAACCATTGCATAATCCATGGTGTTGACAATGCAGCACCCATTCTGCAATTACAAATTTAATTTTCAGGCTGCCTCTCCCTGTCCCCTGGTAGAATGGCCTCAGCCTCCCTCGCAGCTCGAAGGCTGCTTGCTGTTTCTTCGGCTGCCGTCGAGCCACTGACGCCGCTCCTGTCTCCTACATGGAAGGCCTGCCTGAAGCACCGCAGCTCGAAGGCTGCTTGCTGTTTCTTCGGCTGCCGTCGAGCCACTGACGCCGCCCCTGTCTCCTACATGGAAGGCCTGCCTGAAGCACCGCAGCTCGAAGGCTGCTGCTGCTTCACACAGGTAGGAATATTCAATGTTTTGTCTTTGCTTTGTTTATAATTTTTTATTCAGGATGGCTCTTTATTTGTATAAGTAAGACTGTTGAATGCGTGTACAATTTAATTACTTCCATTCCCCCACCGATCCCTACGCCTGATTTGTAACCTACGCCTGATTTCTAAAGTGCAGGCAAGGTTTTTCTGAGCGTACAAAAATCTACACTTAATCCATTCTAAGTTAGTTTGGAGTAAGTTTTCACTACCTAAACTTTCAAAACAAACGTAAGTGGCCGGACACACCCCCTTTTGAAAAAAAAAATCTGTTCCAAAATGAAACTGTTCTAACTGACTCGAACTGGAGCAAACTAAATGCCGGGAATTGCAATTTCTAAGATACTCCATTCTAAACCAGTTGCTCCAAAAAAATAGGAGCAACTCAGGCCGAAACTTGACACCATAGAGTGGGGCCCCAAGGATTCAATCGTCTGTTCAGTGTTAAATACAGCAAATGTTCTTGCAACATTTGAAGCAATTAGTTTGAAGGTTTAGTATATGCTCGTCATGTATCCGAATGTGCACAGTGGTTTGTATTATCATAAATCGTATAATTTCCAGTATATTTTACCTTATTATATTTTGCAACGGTTAGGATTTGCTTTAGGACAATTTGGACCAAACATTAAGCATTTCTGAGTATAGGAGTATAGATATGGCCCTTACGGCCAAAGGGATCAAGGGGTATGGAGAGAAAGCAGGAAAGGGGTACTGAGGGAATGATCAGCCATGATCTTATTGAATGGTGGTGCAGGCTCGAAGGGCCGAATGGCCTACTCCTGCACCTATTTTCTATGTTTCTATGTTTCTGTGTAAGAAAATTGAAGTCTTTATTTTATAATTTTTTTCTTCCCTCCTTTGTTTTGAGTACTATTCTGCAATCAAGACCATTTCCCAGGCCTCTATCTCAGTCAGTGTTCGACTCCACTGCTCGCACATGCAGAAGAACAGAGGAGGTTGCCTCACCCTTTCACTTCCCCATCCTCCAATACCTTGTTCACGACTGCCCCTAGAGGCTGGACTGAGATTATTCATTTACTGGATGGGAAATTACACTTAGACAGACATGTCCTTCTACCAAAGTATCGATAGATTAGTACTGACATCCATTTCTCAAACCATGACAGAGAAGAGATAAGATGGATGACACAACTAAAAGCCATGTAATGGGTGTACATGCATAAGTGAGTATCAGATCTCAGGAATACTGACTACAACATTTTTAAGACCTTGTTAGTGCCACTTCTGTGCTGTTGAAAATTGATAGACTGGGATGGTGTGGGAAAAATACTTAGAATTATAATCAAGGTAATGCTGTCACGTCAAAAACAATGATATCATGGGACACATGGAAAAGCTATTGTCTTGTATTAAGTTGTGTGTGAATGAATCCATACTAATCTTATCTTCACTTAATAACAGGGAACAAAAATTGAGTGGTGCAATGGGTCAACTCTGGGGCCTGGATTTAAATCCAGTCCATGCTGATGGAATGAAAATCTCTTCACTCTATCAGGTTTAAGGGTTCCAATGAAATTACTTCAAGCAGCTTTGACTCAGCTCTCAGTAGAGCTGGGCCCACAACACAAATCACGCTACAGATTGCCACTAAACTGCCAGTATCATTGTGAGAATGGCTGATATGGAAATCAAATGACACTGTGATGCAGTGGAGGTACTGTTCACAATTTAGAGTTAAGGCATGCTGCATGGATAGAGTAGTGGGGTGTTTACTCTGTGTCGAGCAGCAATATGCTTGACCTGGAGTGCTTGATTCTGACAGAGGGAGCAAGAACATAAGAACATTAGAATTAGGAGCAGGAGTAGGCCATTCTGCCCCTCAAGCCTGCTCTGCCTTTCAATAAGATCATGCCTGATCTTCTACCTCAACTCGACTTTCCTGCACTAACCCCATATCTCTTGATTCATAGAAACATAGAAACATAGAAATTAGGAGCAGAAGTAGGCCTTTCGGCCCCTCGAGCCTGCACCGCCATTCAATAAGATCATGGCTGATCATTTAACCTCAGTACCCCTTTCCTGCTTTCTCTCCATACTCCTTGATCCCTTTGGCCGTAAGGGCCATATCTAACTCCCTTTTGGATATATCTAATGAATTGGCCTCAAAAACTTTCTGCAGTCGAGAATTGCACAGGTTAACCACTCTCTCACTTAATATTCAAAATCTATCGATCTCTGTCTTGAATATATTCAACAACTAAGCCTCCACAACCTTCGGGGGAAGAGAATTCCAAAGATTCACCACCCTCTGAGAGAAGAAATATCTCCTCATCTCGTAACTGGCCGAACCCTTATTCTGAGACTGTGACCCCTGGTTCTAGACTCCCCAGCCAAGGGAAACATCCTCCCTGCATCTACCCTGTCAAGCCCTATAAGAATGACAATGTGGTGCAGTGAAGGTACTGTTCTCAAGTTAGAGGCAAGTTAAGGCATGCTGCATGGATAGAGTAGTGAGGGTTTACTCTGTGTCCAGCAGCAATATGCTTGACTGGGAGTGCTTGAGGCTGACAGTGGGGGCAAGAAAATGGGACTGTATTCCTTTATCCAGCACTGTTATCCTAATCTGATCAGTACAAACAGTTAAGTTAGTAGTCTGCTGCAGTGGATTGAGAAGTGGTTGAATGCCTGGTCACAGAATGTGGTTATCACTGAATTTGGATCTGCTTGGAGTGTAGTCTCTCAGGGATCGATGTCAAAACTGTTGCTACTTATTTTTTCATTCATGATTTAGATGTCGGTGCTGGGGGAATGATCCGCAAGTTTTCTGACAACACCAAGGTATGTATGAGAGTTAGGATTGTAGAGGATGTTTGACTACTACGAGCAGATCTGCATGTATTAGGGGATTGGGCCAATGTTGAGCAAATGATGTTTAACTTAGAAAAGTGTACTTGAGCAGGCTAAGTGCTAAACATACATACACTTTTCAGGGGAAATAATTAAACCAGCAGTGAAAGAAAGTGACCTGGGCATTTTAGTGCATCAATCTCTAAAGGTTCATGACCAATGCCATGAAGCTATTGCTAAAGGGAACAAGGTTCTAGGGTGTATACACAGGACAATTCACGAAAACAAAGCATACCATCGTGTTCCTGTACAAGACCCTACTTAGGCCTCAATTAGAATTAGGTACAGCCAGTGATCAGGAAAGCCAATGTAACCTTGGCTTTTATTGCAAAGGGGATAAAAACATAGAAACATAGAAAATAGGTGCAGATGGAGGCCATTCGGCCCTTCGAGCCTGCACCGCCATTCAATAAGATCATGGCTGATCATTCCCTCAGTACCCCTTTCTTGCTTTCTCTCCAGACCCCTTGATCCCCTTAGCCGTAAGGGCCATATCTAACTCCCTCTGGAATATATCCAATGAACTGGCATCAACAACTCTCTGCGGCAGGGAATTCCACAGGTTAACAACTCTGAGTGAAGAAGTTTCTCCTCATCTCAGTCCTAAATGGCATACCCCCTATCCTTAGACTATGTCCCCTGGTTCTGGACTTCCCCAACATCGGGAACATTCTTCCCGCATCTAACCTGTCCAGCCCCATCAGAATCTTGTAAGTTTCTATGAGATCCCCTCTCATTCTTCTAAACTCCAGTGAATAAAGGCCCAGTTGATTCAGTCTCTCCTCATATGTCAGTCCTGCCATCCCTGGAATCAGTCTGGTGAACCTTCGCTGCACTCCCTCAATAGCAAAAACATCTTTCCTCAGAATAGGAGACCAAAACTGAACACAATATTCCAGGTGAGGCCTCACCAAGGCCCTGCACAACTGCAGTAACACCTCCCTGCTCCTATACTCAAATCCCCTAGCTATGAAGGCCAACATACCATTTGCCTTCTTCACCGCCTGCTGTACCTGCATGCCAACTTTCAATGACTGATGAACCATGACACCCAGGTCTCGTTGCACCTCCCGTTATCCTAATCTGCCGCCATTCAGATAATATTCTGCCTTCATGTTTTTGCCCACAAAATGGATAACCTCACATTTATCCACATTATACTGCATCTGCCATGCATTTGCCCACTCACCTAACCTGTCCAAGCCACCCTGCAGCCTCTTAGCGTCCTCCTCACAGCTCACACCACCACCCAGTTTAGTGTCATCTGCAAATTTGGAGATATTACACTCAATTCCTTCATCTAAATCATTGATGTATATTGTAAAGAGCTGGGGTCCCAGCACTGAGCCCTGCGGCACTCCACTAGTCACTGCCTGCCATTCTGAAAAGGACCCGTTTATCCCGACTCTCTGCTTCCTGTCTGCAAAACAGTTCTCCATCCACGTAAGTACATTACTCCCAATACCATGTGCTTTGATTTTGCACACTAATCTCTTGTGCGGGACCTTGTCAAAAGCTTTTTGAAAGTCTAAATACACCACATCCACTGGTTCTCCCTTGTCCACTCTGCAAGTTACATCCTCAAAAAATTCCAGAAGATTCGTCAAGCATGATTTCCCTTTCATAAATCCATGCTGACTTGGTCCGATACAGTCACTGCTTTCCAAATGCGTTGCTATTTCATCCTTAATGATTGATTCCAACATTTTCCCCACTACTAATGTCAGGCTAACCGGTCTATAATTACCCGTTTTCTCTCTCCCTCCTTTTTTAAAAAGTGGTGTTACATTAGCTACCCTCCAGTCCATAGAAACTGATCCAGAGTCGATGAGCCTGTTGGAAAATGATCGCCAATGCATCCACTATTTCTAGGGCCATTTCCTTAAGTACTCTGGGATGCAGACTATCAGGCCCCGGGGATTTATCAGCCTTCAATCCCATCAATTTCCCGAGCACAATTTCCCGCCTCATAAAGATATCCTTCAGTTCCTCCTTCTCACTAGACCCACTGCCCCCTAGTACATTCGGAAGGTTATTTGTGTCTTCCTTCGTGAAGACAGAACCAAAGTATTTGTTCAATTGGTCTGCCATTTCTTTGTTCCCCATTATAAACTCACCTGAATCCTACTGCAAGGGATCTACGTTTGTCTTCAATAATCTTTTTCTCTTCACATATTTATAGAAGCTTTTGCAGTCAGTTTTTATGTTCCCTGCAAGCTTCCTCTCGTACTCTATTTTCCCCCTCTTAATTCAACCCTTAGTCCTCCTCTGTTGAATTCTAAATTTCTCCCAATCCTCAGGTTTGTTTGGAGTATAAAAGCAGGGAAGTCTTGCTGCAGTTATACAGGGTATTAGTGAGGGCAACCAAGACCACCCCAACCTCTGTTGTCAAGCTACAGTACGCGGACGACGCCTGCGTTTGTGCACATTCAGAGGCTGAACTCCAGGACAACAAAAGCAGACATTGATGAGGAGATTCAACACCGCCTCCAGTGCACCAGCGCAGCCTTCTGCCGCCTGAGGAAAAGAGTGTTCGAAAACCAGGCCCTCAAATCTACCACCAAGCTCATGGTCTACAGGGCTGCAGTAATACCCGCCCTCCTGTATGGGTCAGAGTCATGGACCATGTACAGTAGACACCTCAAGTCGCTGGAGAAATACCACCAGCGATGTCTCCGCAAGATCCTACAATCCCCTGGGAGGACAGACGCACCAACATTAGTGTCCTCGACCAGGCCAATATCCCCAGCATTGAAGCACTAACCACACTTGATCAGCTCCACTGGGCAGGCCACATTGTCCGCATGCCATACACGAGACTCCCAAAGCAAGCGCTCTACTCGGAACTCCTTCATGGCAAATGAGCCAAGGTTGGACAGAGGAAACGTTACAAGGGCACCCTCAAAGCCTCCATGATAAAGTATAACATCCCGACTGACACCTGGGAGTCCCTGGCCAAAAACCGCCCTACATGAAGGAAGTTTATCCAGGAGGGCGCTGAGCGCCTTGAGTCTAATCACCGAGTGCATGCAGAAAATAAGCGCAGGCAGCGCAAAGAACATGCGGCAAACCTGTCCCACCCTCCCTTACCCTCAACCACTGTCTGTCCCACCTGTGGCAGGGACTGTGGCTCTCGTATTGGACTATTCAGCCACCTAAGGACTCATTCGAAGAGTGGAAGCAAGTCTTCCTCGATTCCGAACTACCTATGATGATAATTGGTGAGGCCACACCTGGAATACTGCGTGCAATTTTGGTTTCCATATATACGAAAGGATATACTTGCTTTGGAGGTAGTTCAGAGAAGGTTCACTGGGTTGATTCTAGAGATGAGAGGGTTGACTTATGAGGAAAGGTTAAGTAGGTTGGGCCTCTGCTCATTGGAATTCAAAAGAATGAGAGGTGATCTTATCGAAACATATAAGGTTATGAGGGGGCTTGACAAGGTGGATGCAGAGAGGATGTTTCCACTGATGGGGGAGACTAGAACTAGGGGGCATAATCTTAAGGGGCTGCCCATTTAAAACTGAGATGAGGAGGAATTTCTTCTCTCAGAGGGTTGTAAATCTGTGGAACTCACTGCCTCAGAGAGCTGTGGAAGCTGGGACATTGAATAAATTTAAGACAGAGATGACAGTTTCTTAACCGATAAGGAATTAAGGAGTTATGGGGAGAGCAAAAGGGGTCGGAGAACACTTGCTGTCGTCCAGAAAGCCATTTTAGAAGCCATGGCCTGCAATGGCGGGAGTTCCTTCTCCAGAGTAGACAAAACAGTGCAGCTCACAGGGGAAACCCCACAGGCTTTACCAGAGCGCCTGTAGTAGGGACATCGACCGAGAAAACTTAAGCCCGACGAGTTAGCCCACTGGCTCCGAAGCCTAGTAGCTAACAGTTTACCCCAAATAAGAGCCAAGGCTGAGGCCTGGTTCGACCCAAGAGACCCCCAAGCCACAGAATAGGGAGTGGTAAGGCAACTGACTCTAGCTTACAGAAATGGCAGAGGGACAGAAGAGCACCCACAAAAGGGAAGGGTCTACGAAATTATACCTAGCCAAGATAAGAGGGAATGGCGCCATGAGGGAGGCAACCCCTCCGATACAAAACGTACCTGCTTCGGATGCGGAAAAAATAGGCACTGGAGAAAGGATTGTAGAAATCCTTGGAAGAGTAGCGCAGGAAAGAGTTCTCCAGCCCCGGCCCAAAGGGCCGAGACAGACAAGCCAGTCCCTCCCCATTTATTCAATACTTTTCTAACCGCCCTCTGAAGCATGTTAGAAGGCCCTGGGAAGGTAGCCACCGCCACCGGTACCGAAATCTCATCTGCCCCCTCCCAACCAAAACCGTGACGAGGACAGGCACAGGCTGTCCAGCTGTGCTCCCTCGAGTATGATGCGTGGGGGAGACCGACCGTTCAGATGGAAGTGGAAAAGGTGAAAGGGACTTACCTTCTGGACACTGGTGCCTCAAGCACCCTCGTCTATGCAGCTAACCCCGCCGCCTCACCTCTGTCTAATGGGGTCCCCTACAGCTTGGTGGGTTTCACAGGCACTGAACAGACTGGCTAATTCTCCGTTCCGCTCTCCATTCATTTAGGTACACTCTATACTAAGTGGACTTGTGTCCTGATGAAGTGGGAGCAGGAAGGGAGAGGGATCCTGGGGGCTGACTTCATACTAGGCCACAGGATCCTAGTGGATTTAAGAAATCACTGTCTTTGGGGGTCAGTCTTTACAGGACAGGAGAGTAAGGTGATGGTTATCTCGGGAAAACAGGGAAAAGGGACGAAGTGCACCATGAAACCAAAGGAGGGTTACGATCTTGAATCACTGGTCAGCAACACTCTGATAGAGTACCAAGAATATGTGAGGAAAAACCTTGCAGCTTTTACCACTCAAACACGACTGTGGAAGAATAAACGGGGTCGAGGTTAGCATCGACGGGGACCCCCATGACCCAACCACAGAAACAGTACAACTTCCCCAGGGAGGCGGAGGCAGACATGGAAACAGCCTTGGGTTCTCTGGTTAAACAGGGGGTATTGAGACCAATAGCTACCCATGTGAAACCGGACAACTCCTGGAGAGCCATGGTAGACTATCGAGTGCTCAACCGTAAAATCCCCGCCTGTGCACTCACCGTTGCTGTTGTCGCCGACCTCATTGGAAGTATCCCAGCCTCCCCGACCACCTTCACGGTGCCATATTTCCAACGGGTTCTGGTCCACACCTTTAAGAAGGGAAGATCAGTACAAGTTTGCTTTTACCTTTAAAGGACAACAATACATTTGGAACTGTCTCCCTCAGGGCTTCCACAACAGCCCCAGTATTTTCCATCAGTATATGGCCAACTATTTAAAGAGCTTCAGCAGACCCCAGCAGCTCATACAGTATGTGGACGACCTGCTCCTGTTCACCGATGAGGGGGAGGAGCATGGCCCACTGCTGGCTGAACTGCTGGAGCTGCTGAAAGAAGAAGGATTTAAAGTAAACCCCAAGAAGGCACAGATCGGCCTGAAGGAAGTAAAATTACTGGGACTGGCTGTGCGCGCTGGGGAAAGAGCCATTGACAAAGCTAGAAGGGAAGCAGTGCAGAAGTTACCCGTCCCCAACGCAGTAACAGGAGTAAGTTCTTTTCTAGGGCTAACCGGGTACTGCAGAGATTTCATTGAGGATTATGCAGCCACCGCAGCCCCTCTGCTCCGATTGCACAAGGGAGTGGAGTGGGAATGGGACAAAGGTTGCGAGGCAGCATTTATCCAACTCAAGAAAGACCTGCAGACCGCACCAGCTCTAGGGGCCATAGTTGGGGGTAAAGAGCTTTTCCTGGAGGTAGCAGCCAGTGGGGACAGCCTGAGTGCAATACTGCTCCAAGAGCGGCACGGCTGGCTGAGACCAGTGGTCTACTCCTCCAGGATACTCACGGACATGGAGAAGGGATACTCCAACTGTGAGCGGCACCTCCTAGTCAGTCACTGGGCTGTGAAAAGATCACTGGGGGGTCCCCTATCACACTCCTTACCCACCATACACCCACCCAAATGCTCCTCAATGAGAGAATCAAGGACGGGACAGTGAGCAGTGCCCGCATTGCATGCTGGACCCTGCTCCTCTCTCAAATGGACCTAAGGGTAAAGGGTCTCTCTGTGCCAAGACTCATAGCCAACATGATTTATCCAGGCACAGCCCACCGGTGTTCCATAGAAGGGGTATGGGAAATTAACAGGCTGGGTTACACCACACAGGCCGGAAGATCTATGTGGATAGTTTGAGCACAGTATCTGCGGGTGAACGACTCACAGGCTGTGGAGTTTATGACCCCGAGGCAGGCATTGCCCTAGCGATTAAACTCCCCAGTACTATGATCGCCCAGCACGCTGAACGGTCTGCGGTGGTGTACGTAGTCACACACCCCGAAGAATTCCCTACCCCATACACGATTTGCTCGGACAGTATGTTCACATGCAATTCGTGTACGGAGCACCTGGCTATCTGGTCCCGCCACGGATACACATCCGCAGACGGGAGAACCCTGGCAATTAAGCCGCTACTGGAAAAGATCATGAAAGCCGTAGGGGAGGAAGGGAATATCTACATACATAAAGTGAAGGCACATTCCACCACAGAACCCCATAGCGAAGGAAACCAGCAGGCTGACATGTTGACCAAGCAAGGTGCCCGCACGGGCAAGCTATGGGATCCGTACAACCAAGGACCCATCGCAGCAGTCAGTGGCATGATGGGGACGGCAGGGAAGGCAGGGATAGCTTTGCCCCCAGACCTAAAAATGGTTCAGACCCAAGACCCCGTCCTCAAAACTGTCGTGAACTCGCTAGCTAAAGGGGAAAGGATAGACAGCCCGTACGGCACTGCAGCAATTGCCATTAAAGAAGGCATGCTGGTCATCAGGGAGCAATGGGTAGAACTGCAACATCACCGGAGAGAATTCCTCCAGCTGGCCCACGAGGCTCCAGGAGCAGGACACCCCGGACCTGAGACCGCTTGGCAACGAGTGGTGGCCAGGACTCAGGGAAGACATCCGCGAGTTCTGCGCCAGCTGTCTGGTGTGCGCGGCCAAAAACCCCGACCCCCAGAAAAGAAAGGTGTCTATGGGACATATCAGGAGGCTAAAGAGACCCTGGCAGTCGATCCAAATCGATTACATCGGGCCCCTATCCACTGCCCAGGGAGGCTACAAGAACTGCCTACTATTGGTGGATGTATTCACCAAATGGATGGAAGCCTTCTCATGCCAAACAGCCACTGCCCTGGGAACAGCCAGGATCCTGGTCAGAGAAGTGTTCTCTTGATGGGGACTACCACAATATGTGGAGTCCGACCAAGGGAGTCACTTCACCGGGCAGGTCATGCAGTAGACCCTTAAGGTACTCGTCATCAAAGGTGTTGTAGAGAGTAGAAATATATATATAGACTTAGGCATTAGGCACCTGCTGGATATTTAAAACTCACATAAGCTTAAATGGACACACACATAAAATGGCTGCCCAGGCATGATGGGAAATCAGGTAGTCAAGCTGTGAACTGTTGAACGTTCACTGACCGAGCAATAACCCTGTGAGGCCCACTGTAGGAATGCCTGGGAAGACAGAGATAAGAAGGAAACCATCTCCTGTGAACAAGGTCATAAACCAATTAATTCCCCAGGAAGAAAGATAAGAGGGAAACCATTTGCTGTAAACAAGGCTATAAACCAATTATTTCTCCCAGATGAAAGAACTAGGGAGAGAACCTATAAAGTCATCGATCAGCCCAAGCTGACAATAACCGAACATATGGTTCCCTGGATACTAGGAGAATTCTATTGGGTTAAAAGAACCTATATGTAATCTATAATCGTTGTGATTGGCTTGTGTCCAGCCGTGATGGGCTGTGTAACTGTAGTAAACTGTTTTGTAACTGTTGTGAAACATCTAAAAGTACATGTAACCCTTTGTTCTGTGGAGAGAAACCTGGATACGGTCCTGTGTGTTTCCTCCCCGCTGAGCGTTATTAAAGGCCGCCAGGCATTGGAACCGACTCTGAGTGTTGAGTGATTCTTCAGAGAAAACACTAACGCTAACAAAAGGGAAATGGCATGTCGCCCACAACCCGCAGTCATCCGGGCCTGTGGAGCGTTTAAACTGCACTATCAAAGAAAGGCTGCGCAAAGAGACAGGGGACTCACCCAAAGAGTGAGGAGAGGTCCTACCACTGGTCCTCATGGGGATCCGGACCAGCCAGTCAAAGAGCACGGGGTACTCCCCGTACGAGCTTATGACCGGCAGAGCCATGCAAACCCCCACCCACGTGTTAGCCCCGGTACTCATGGAAGGTCAGCTTAAGGAAGCAAACCGGGACTGCTTTGTCAGGAATCTGTTTGAACACCTTAAACAGATTCACTGGCGGGCTGCTAACAACATGGGAAAACAGCATCGGAGCAACCGACTGCTGCTTGAACTCCATAAGCACCATGAGTGGGAGATAGGGGACCAGGTTATGGTGGGGAATTACGCTAGAGTAGGGTCTTTGAGGCACTGTACATGGGACTGTACCACATTGTCAACAAGGCAAGCCCCATGGTCTATGCCATAAAATTGCCCCGCCGTACAAAGTGGTTCCACATAAATCAGTGCAAACTTTTCAACCCAGGGGCAGCAGCTAACGACAAGGGACAGCCAAAAATTGTAAACCGTATTAAAGACAGGGACCCCCAGCCAGCAGCCCCTGACTGTGGAAATCCCACGGGGACGTGGTAGACCCACAGACTGCACCTAGAGGGGCGGAGAACTGTGTTACTGGAGGAGCTGTCCCCCCAGTCATTTGGGACTTGAATGCGCCCCCAGCAGCCAGAGCCTTAAGAAGGATTCCCCACGCGCCAAAGACACCGTAGTCACCAGCGCGCCAATTTGAATGGTTCAGCCCCGGGAAAGGGACCACCTGCAAAAGGGCACCTAAGGTCAGAGACCAGCCCGTGAGCAGGGACACCCAGCTGGTAGCCTCGAACAATAAGGGACCCTCAGAAGAGATAGTGGTGGACCAGTCACCAAGTGGGAGTCCCCAGCCCGTAGCCCTCAACCAGGCAGAACAACCCCCAGGGGAAGAAACAAACCAGGCAGCCACCCCCAAAGGCGCGGTGTGCTGTAGCACCAGAGGGGACGTTCCCCCGATAGTGTGGGACTGGAACCCATGTCCGGTCAGGACACTCCGGGTCCGGCGGTGCAGGCCGACCTACTACCGGCCCCGCTGGACATCCGGAGGCAAAAGAAGAAAGAAAGAAGGCAGGAATTAACCTGGCCACCTGGAGATGGGTGGCAGATTTACATATATAGCAATGTGAATTTAAGAATGTAATTTAGAGTAGTGTAAGATTATCTGTGTAATGATAAGTGATATATGTATTAGTTACTTGGGTAAGGAAAAGAATCTACCTGTGCAGCTATTAAAAGAGGCATAGGCCGGGTAATACCCAGGAGTAAGAAAAATTTACCAGTATAACTATTAAGGGAAGCACTGGTGAGATAACAAGCAAAACGGCTGTAAGATAAAAGTTAGAAGCAGACATCAGTCCACAGGAAACTGAATAAGACAGCCAGTCAATTAAAGACTATGAGCCCAAATTGGAACTCAGTCACCTTTGTCAAGCCAGAGAGTTTTCTCAGGGCTAGACAATCTGTTTTATATGCCCCTACAGGAAAGAGAGCAACATGAGAAGGATCCTGTTCCTGCTTGCCCTGATAAGGCTGAGCAGCAGCGACCGAGGAGATGTGGAAGAAACCCTCATTTACGGGTGTTGAGGAGGAAGAACATCAATCGTAACCACCGGGGGTGGCAACCCAGGTGTGGAAGAACTCGCTGTCTATGCCCATGAGGGAAGATGGTCAGGGTGGCTGGGATCTAATTCTACCTGCTACTCCAGCCAGGAAGGTTTTACCTACGGGTAGGCCTCACTTCCATGCCCCCGGATATGGATCATCGCTGCCCTAGTCAGTGTTACAGTGGGAAAACGTGTATGTTGACTTGCAAAGGAAAGATTCCCCTGGGAAGATGGTGGTGACTCAGAAAACTCAGCAAGGACACATGGGACCAGGAATCGGACTGGGAAAGACTCGCTAATGATACGTACCGCACCATCACAGGGACACGGGGAGGAGTAAAAGTGTGTTGGAACAAATGGTGGGAATCCAAACAAGGAATTTCTGTTTGCATGTGGGGATCAGAGAATATTTGTCCCGCAGGCATATCAATCGCCTTCGCCAGGCAATGGCAAGATGAAGGGGAAGGAATGGGGTGGGATTCGAGCCTACACGGGTGCGCGGTCCCACACTCCCCACTCCCAATTAATGCCACCGAATTAAAAGCACACATTACGAAACCCCTGCCCACAACCCCGCCAATACGCACAGTAATAGAAAGGTGTCCACCACCACCAAGGGAGCTGGAAATGGATTCGTATTGGTACCGACCGAAAAGCTGTTATACCAGGGGGTACATTATGCAGTAGCTTCAGTAATTTTAAGCCTTATCGAAGTACATCTACCTGCATGGTGCCCGAAGGAATCAGAGCTGCTATACCAGGCCCTACTTAGAGACATGTTCAAGAAATTTTATGAGTTAGACTTTGGAAATGTAGACAAAGCAGACCTATACACCCTAAACGCTAGGGACACCATGGGCTCAGGGAAACCTAGAAGGGGAATCATAAACAACGTTTTTACTGCCTACAATACAGGATCCTCTGTAATAAAAACTTAGATGACATAGCACTGCAAACACAGATAAACGGTTTAAAAAATTAATTGAGAAAAATCCTGAAACAAGAGAACACTGTAGTAGGTTCAGAACTACACGAGGACCAGGCTGTGACTGTCCATTTAAAAGGAATAGTGGCTGAGCTGGAAAAACATGCACAGACAGTGAATGCATTTATACGGGAGGATAGAAACGCTTCAGGCCAGGCTACACAGAACAAGGTGTGCGTATTGTATGGGGCATGGTTGTTGGGCGAGGGCCGCAACAACCTGGAGGATTTAAAACAAGGTTTTGTCCCCTCTTGGATCAGGAACAAGCACCTTGTAGCCCTCCACCCGTACAGTAATTCACTAAGCCCGTGCCAGCTCCGCCTAGCCTCTGAAGCCTACTCTGTCCCAGTAGAATATGGCAAATCTAACTACACCATTATGGGAATCATACTAAGAATGCCGGTCATGGGTGGGACAGCCCGACCCGCACCGGTATACCAGGTGGAGAATTTTGGAGTTATTCAGGGAGGTGCACACATTCGTTTCGCAGCGGTCCCACCCTATGTCATAAAGTGGGAACACGCTGTAACGGGTACTGACCTCTCTGGGTGCCGGAGCCGGGGTGCACACGTAATACTGTGTCCCCAGTACTTGAGTGCCCATTCAAAGTCACAGTGCGGGTTTAAAGCTGCTGGCGCACAGCCTATTAACTGCACCATGGAAGTAATGGAACAAGACCGTGTCCCTCCACAGGTCGCGTACATAGGGGGTGGGACATATTGTGTCACCACCAGTGCGCCCCACTACCAACATGGATACTTCTGGTGTCTGGTGAGTGACAGCAGTTTTTGCTTCAAACTTGAGGCATCAGTTCAAGTGGCCCAGGAACGGATTGTCCCTATTCCTGAGCCCTCCACTGTCCACCTCACTGTGAAGGAAAAAAATACAAACCTGCAGGATTATGTTGTACATTTTGGCAATGCAATTCCCCCTCTACCCAAACATCTTACCGCTCTGCTAAAAGCTGTAATTATCTCAGAAAAACACTTCTACACTCTAGAACAGAAAACAATTGAGATAGGGAAAAAGATTCTCGAGATCACAATTCCGCCTTAGTGGGACCTTTTCAGAAATATAGAAGTCCCAGTCTGGATCCGAATCGCTTTCCACACTTTAGTTATCTGTCAACTCGCGATTATACTTTACTTATGGTGTCTCATTTGCCGAGTGAAACGCAGAGGCCATCAGGTCAGGCACCAAAGGGTGCTATACGCTCCTTGGCCGAACTTGGGAATCGCGCAGGAAGGGATGACACCATACTACCGTGTTTAATTTGTGTTTGATTTTACCTGCTGTAAACCATAAAATCTCAAGTGTTGTAAGAGTGTTACTTAAAATGTGTTTGACTATGAACCTTTATGTTACTTGAGAATGTGTTTTGACTATGTGCCTTTATTTTTCTTTACTTAAAGTTGTGTTTGACTGTATACCGTTATTTTACTGTGAAAACCGAGTAAAGGAGGGGCATCGTGCCCCCTCTATGCTGTAACCGAATTCTAATGATTGTATTCGCCTGTAAGTTGCATTGCATTTCAACGGGGGATGCACGTTAATGTTTAGCTAGTATAAATACGGGGAAGGTTGACTCTCGGGATCAGGAATTTTGATTACCTTGTTTGACACTCAACAGTGTGCAATGTCAACAGGGGGACTGAAGGGTGCAAAATTCACGAGACCCGCGTCCTCCCCCCCCCTCCCCCGTGTTTGGGCTCATTCGAAATGAAATTTAATTTGGGACTATCCAACGAAAAGTTTGAAATCCCAAAGTGCTTATGGATGAAACTATGAACTTTATTCGAATTTGGACTTTTATAAGACAAACTCAAGTCTGTGGGCGGGCCTAAGGAACCAAAGAAGCCCACTTGATTATTGGAACTGTCTGGGTGTTGGGACTGAGTTAACTTGTCTGAAGCATTGAACATTCGAAAACCCTTCTCCACAAGAGACATTTACATTACAACAATAACTCAGAGATGGCCAGCCATCAAACCAAACTGAGAAAAAGCCATGTTCAACATGAATAAGAACAAAGGGCCCACTACACCCTGTATGCGAAAACCGAAGCACAAAAGGACATTGCAATTACCAAGCTAATATTTCCATCAGGAAATAGATTTAGAAATGCAACCCACCCTCGACATATTAACTTTTAACGAGCCCGCCAAAATATTACAAAGAAAAGTCAAGCCCGCCAAATTTAGACAAAGAATTCTGAACTGATTTGGCGCAAAGATTAGAACAGCTCGAACTGTATAACTGGCCCCCTGTTTTAACAGTGGGTATGACACACTTTGCCATACAACCAAGACCATGCTGATGTCAGCTAGAAGGGAGAGAAACCAACGTGACAGTTGTAAACTAACTTCTCCAGCCTCGAAGTCCTGAAGTCCTGAAGGAAAGAAGAACATCACCATCACAGCGGCAACCAACCACAGCCAACATTGTACCAACGAAAAACCACCGCGATCGACCAAACTCGAAACAAAAGTTCAACAGGAAGAAACCAAAGAATCGAAAGTTTCCACTCTACAATCTAAGGCCTGATTACCAACAGGTGAAAACATTAGTTAAAGAGACTTTGAACCTATTTCTAACAAAGAAAACCGGGTACTTACCCCACAGATCCAAAACGCACCTTACCGCATCAGCGGACTCAACACAACTGAAGATTGCGTAGTAAAAATTCTTCTCCGATGTTCGAGGTACAGCAAGCAGAACCTACAGAATTCAAAGAACCCCAAAATCGTGACCTACCACTAACTGACCAGAAAGGATTGGTAAGCATAGTCCCTGCCTGCCCTGGAGTCTAACCTAGCTACAATTAGGTATTGGGAGGTGGGAGGTGTAATTTTTACTGCAACCCCCTTTGAATGTGTAATGTATTGTTCTTTATTAGAGTGATTATAAGTTTGACATTTTATTTTCTTGTCTGTAATAAAATCAAAGTTCTTTTGCACTTTATCACATCCCCCAAATAAACCCAGAGTCTAGAACCCAAGGGAGTGGGAGCGATTCGAACTGCTCAAGTAGATCAGAGGGGAACCTGGCCCCTGGGACCACCCCTTTACAGGAGAGGTATTATTAATCAAACTTTTATAAAATCTGGTATTATATATGTGAAAGATGTATTATACGAGGTAATTCTAGGTTGGTTGCCGGAAGCGGTAGTGAGGGACATGGTTTGGGAGGAGGATCAGGAGGTGGAGGAAAAAGCAATTATGATCATGTATGAGAAGATTGTGAGGGCAATGCCACAGGATTGGATGGAAGAAATAAATGAGCAAATCTCCAAAGGAGGTAAAATGCGTCCTGCTTTTCCAAGTTTTTTGCTGGAGAAAGGGGAAGAGTTGGTCCAATTTGACAACTGTAATACTCGAGATTTCTTCAGGTATTTTGAGAATGGAGATTCAAGACACATGCTGGTCGGGAGTTTTGGCAGAGTATATACCCACAGCTGGACTCCAACAGGATTTGGAAGGGAGTGTGGGCGAATTTTAAATGTCCAGACTGGATTAAACTGGATTTCAAATTGGCTCATAACCGGATTTTTACCATGATAGTTTTATGGGTGAGTAGAGGTAGCAACCTGCCCAGTGTGTGGGAAGCGGGATGAGACTCTGTCCTATTTACTGGTGTTATGTCCGCAGTTAAAGGATCTTAAGTACTATGCTTGACAGTTGTGTGAGGTTTTCTTCTGGATGGGGACGGAAAAGCAAGAATGGGAATCCCGCAGGACTCAATTTTGAGATGGGGATTGCAGGAGAGTCTGCCCAAATCTAGCGGAGCGGCAATTAATTTAATGTTCAGTTTGGCTAGATTTGTGATTGTGAAGGGGAGGAGAATAAACCTAAAAGAGTATTTTAAACATAAACTAAAAATCATTATAAGGCTCTGTGGATGTTTTATTCTGAAAAGAATTTAAAGATAGTATTTTATGATCAATTTGTAAAGTACAATAGATTAATATATGTTACGGAAGACAAATTAAACTTCAGGTTTTAATGCTAACATGCTCTGGAAGAACGGCTGTGGAGAGGAGTGGAATGGTACAATGGGGCGGTATGATACAATGGAATGATCATGGTGTAAATATTTTTACTGTTCAATAAATATTAATTTAAAAAGTGGATAGCACTCTTGCCTCTGAGTCAGAAGTTTGTGGGTTCAAGTCCCGCTCCAGAAACTGGAGCTCAAAAAATCTAGACTGACAATCAAGTGTAGTGCTGAGGGAGTGCTGCACTGTTGGAGATGCTTTCGGATGAGATGTTAAACCGAGGTCCCATCTGGTCTCTCAGGTGGACATAAAAAATCCCATGACACTATTTTGAAGAGCAGGGAAATTATCCCCGGTATCCTGACCAATATTTATCCCTCAACTAACATAACAAAAACAGATTATCTGGTCATTATCACATTGTTGTTTGCTTGTGCGCAAATTGCCTGCCGCGTTTCCCACATTAAACAGTGATTACACTCCAAAAGTACTCCATTGGCTGTAAAGCATTTTGAGGTGCCCGGTGGTCATGAAAGGCGCTATATAAATCCAAATCTTTCTTTCTTTCATTTTACACAATACCATGAGCTAGATTTTCAGCTTGATCACCTGGGCAGTTATCTAGTGGATCAGATTGCCCGCCTATTATAGAACCCACCCAATTTTCCATGGAATGGAAATCAGGCATGTTCTATAATGGGCGAGCGATCCACACCATCAAAATACCCCCCAGACAGAGAAGATGTAAATTTACCCCAATATATCATGCAAAGTGACAAAAGGTAATATACCTCAAAATGACACAAAGTACCATTAAGCAGGCCCTTGGGAAATGAGTACCAAAATTGATATAAAAAAATCCATGCACAGAGAGCAAAATTCACCTTGTGCTTTAGCGCAAAGTCGATGGAAAAGTAAATCGCGTGGACTGTTCAACAGGCTGCCGATTCACTATTGTTTGTTTTGCGCTGTCAACAGGTACATTTCACCCCCTTAATTTTCAAAACTTATAATGAATGTTATTGTAGGTTAAGCATTGGCCTGTTACCTCTGGTCCCAGCGTTCAAAGCCAATCCTGATAGGATAAAGACCTGCTCATTGTAAGGATCCTTTGTGAAATGAACTTGGACATTCTCAATCCAGTTCCTAATTGGTCTGGCCTACAGCACAAAACTGAATTGAATTTGGCAGTGGTTTGCAATCTAACTAAGAATAGTTGGTGTGGGAAATGGAAAAGTGTCACACTGGTGTAGCAGGAGGGTGTAGCACATTGTTGGGCAGAGTAGCGGGAGTTTTACTCTGTATCTAACCCATGCTGCAACTGCCCTGGGAGTGTTTGATGGGACGGTGGAGAGGGAGCGCTATTCTGTGTCCAATCCGTGCTGTACCTGAACTGGGATGCCTTGACTGGCTGTCTGAAGTGGAACAACTTCACTTGGATAAGCAAAATTAAATTTAAAAAAAAATATATATGTGTATTTGATATGTGAATTTGACGATTTACTCAGATGTCACCAGCAGCAGGGAAGTGCCCAACTACCCGCCTGGCCAGAGAATTTGAAATTTCTCTTTCTGCCACAGTGATAGCTGGGTCACCATTAAATGCTCAGAAGGGCAAAAACCCAGAGAGAGGATTACCAAAGATTCTAGGGGCTAGATTTTCCACTGATGATCACTGGGCTATCACCCATCTATCGCCCAAATAGGCAGGCTATCACCTATTTTACTCAAAAAGTGGAAAGTTGGGCCGGAACATCGTCCAAAGATCGTCGGCCCAACTTTTGGCACAAAAGATTTTGACATCGCACACCGCAACTTTCAGCACATCGCCCACACATCGCCGAGCTGATCGTTCACCAAGAAGATCGCTGGAGATCACTGGAGAAAAGCTGCTCCTGCCTGGCACTGTTCACAGGACTCGGCACTACAGACGCCATTTTGAAAGTCGGAGGAAGTGAGAGGCTGTTTGAAGAAGTGGCTTATCGGGATAACTTTAATTTGTGACTTATTTAAGGGCCTTACTGACTGATCTGCTCACATTTATATTTATTGAGGACAAAGGACATTTATAGCAATAGTGACTTCACTACCATTATTTGTAAATGCTTACATGCTGAAGACTGAAGTTGGGTTTAGTGAAGAGCCCAATCAAAGAGGTGGCAGACTGATGCGGATAAGCCGCGGGGTGGGGGGAGGGGGGGGGGTGGGTGGGGGAGGCAGGTGGGGGGCGGGGTTGACAGTGGCAGGATCGGCTCAGGAAATGGTGAAGGGGAAGACATTCCTGAGGAAACGACTTCCGAGCCAGAAGGAAGTTCTTGCTTCGAACTCGCATCTGTGCTGGCAGTTGGTGGGACAGCACCTTGGGGCGCAGTGCCATCTCCCACCAGTCTCATATGCCGCAAGGCATGGATAGCAGCAGTCTGCTCACACATCTCCCGGATCATCTGCTGCATGTTCCCCGTGAGCACACCAAACGCCTGGAGGAGCTCGCAACTTATCGTGACACTCTCCATGCACAGTCTGGTCATGCCCTCAATTGGATCTGCCAGTAGTGGTGTGTCCTGACCTCACTGACTCCACCTCCGTGGGGTCGGCGTCAGCACTAAACACCTTGGAGTCGCCGGCTGCAAGCCGCTTGGTCCCGCTACTTCTTCTGTCGAAGATGACGACGAAGAAGTGGCCGCAGGTACGACGTCCAGTGTGAAGCAAGGGGCATCCTCCTCCCTTTCCATAACATTCTCCTCCTCTGGTTCAGGTTTGGATGTGTCTCCCTCCTCCGCACTGGTGGTGATGACCGCCTGCACGTTGACAGGTGCAGGTGCGGCCTCCCTCTGTCATGCCATCGGAGTTGTTGGACCTGCAAAACACAATTGAGCTTTTTGAGCTTATTAGAACAGAAGGGATTTTTGGGCTGCGCTGGCAGACGTAGGAGGAGCAGCACTACTACAATAAATGTGACCGAGAGATGTTACTGCATCATATGGTGGTACATATGGTAGATCATCTATGTGGAATTCACTGCCCCAGAGAGCTGTGGAGGCTGGTTCAGTCGGAGATAGACAGAATGATAAGGGAGTGAAGATTTATGTGAAGCGGGCAGGGAAGTGGAGCTAAGCCCTACATCAGATCAGCAGTGGTCTTATCAAAAATGGCAGAGCAGGCTTGAGGGGCCTGTTGGCCTGCTCCAGCTCCTATTTCTTATGTTCTTATATTGTTAACCTGAGAGTAGGACAGAAGCTGCATGCATAACATGACATCATTCGTATATGAATTACCGTTACATTACTTTGAATTAACACTGCTTTACACGTTACTCACGTGACGAAAGGGAGGGCTCTGCCTCACCACGGGTGGTGGCCAGGCGACTGTGGCGCTGTGACCGCTGCATGTTCCCCAAGGTCAGTCAGGACAGTGAGCTGGACAGGGTTTTCTCCTGTGCCCCTGCGCTCAGCTCGATTGTTAGATATCTTCCTCTGCAAATGCGACAATGGCATGGCATAAGCTAATTGATTAGGTACTATTATGGAAAGACAACAGTTTCCAACGTTACATGCTAATAGGGTTTGTATCCACAATTGATGCATGGTTATAACAAAGATCGTGTTTAGGATCTAATGCTTGACACAAACCTCTCGACTATAATCTCCATTGAAGGGCCCCCGGGGGGTGGTGAGAATCAGGATAGCTGGTGAACTCGGCAATGACAGGAGCTAATATTCCAAAGTGTCCTAATGCAGACAGCAAGCAAGGGCAGCTCTCCCCCAGTCCAGGCTGGGTCACTGTGTAAGTGACAGCAGCCGGAGAGACTGCCAGTCTGGGTAAAGGTGACCGGACACCTCATGCTCATCCACCAATGTAACCCAAAAGGAGACGGTGCCAAAATTAGACTTAAAAAGGGCGCAAGTTCCGAGCCCTGTCCAGATCTTAGCAGGGAATATATGCAAGAATAACAAGCTTAATTTCAATCCGGGAGATTTACATATTATGTGGATCATTACAATTTAAAATCAATTTCATACTTACTCTTGCCGAAGCAACCAGGCTGTTCCAGCACTTGCGACATTGGTCCGACCCTCTCGCCTCATGGGAAGCCGACGAGACCACGTCAGCGCTCTCGCCCCAAATCTTCCTGTAGGTCCGGGGTGGAGGTTTCCCACACCCACCCCAGGTTAATTGGGCCCACCGGGAGTGCAACTCCTGGACGAGGGCCTCGTTGGCCTTGTCGGAGAAGGGTTTGGCCCTCCTCCTCCCCTCCACATCCTGGCCACTCTCCGCCGATTCTTGCTCCAGGTTAATATATTATATTATAATATATAATATTTATATAATTAATAATTATTAAACTCCTCTCCTCCCTTTATATTTGTCTGTCTGTGTGTGTCTCTCTCTCTCTCTCTCTCTCTCTCTCTCTCAACAATCTCTACTCTCTCTCTCCTTCCCATTGCCTTCTGCGTATGCGTGGATGACCCCTGGCCTCCCGAATCGCAGGAAAACTTGTTTGCAAAAAAAAACACATGCGCAGAAGGCCGTTACTAGGGAAGCCTTGGCTTCCACATTGCTGAGACCTGTTTCGCATCGCTAAGGCCCAATCCACATCGCTGAGCTATTGCTGGGCTATCGCCGGGAAAAAACAGCCATAAGTAGCAATCCGAAAAATGGGCGATCTTCCAACGATCCTGAAAGCTGAAACATTAGTAAGGCTGGAACATCGCCCATTTTTTGGGCCCTAGTGATCTGAGTGGAAAGTCTGACCGGTCAGCCTGACATCGGTAGTGAAGAATATGTTGAAATCAATTATTAAAGATGTAATAGTAGCACATTTGGAAAGCAGTGACAGGATCGGTCCAAGTCAGCATGGATTTATGAAAGGGAACTCATGCTTGACAAATCTAGAATTTTTGGAGGATGCAACTAGTAGAGTGGACAAGGGAGAACCAATGGATGTGGTGTATTTGGACTTTCAAAAGGCTTTTGACAAGGTCCCGCACAAGAGATTAGTGTGCAAAATTAAAGCACATGGTATTGGGGGTAATGTATTGACGTGGATAGAGAACTGGTTGGCAGACAGGAAGCAAAGAGTAGGAATAAACGGGTCCTTTTCAGAATGGCAGGCAGTGACGAGTGGGGTACTACAAGATTCAGTGCTGGGACTCCAGCTCTTTACAATATACATTAATGATTTAGACAAAGGAATTGAATGTAATATCTCCAAGTTTGCAGATGACACTAAGCTGGGTGGCAGTGTCTGTGGGGAGGATGCTAAGAGGCTGCAGGGTGACTTGGACAGGTTAGGTGAGTGGGCAAATGCATGGCAGATGCAGTATAATGTAGATAAATGTGAGGTTATCCACTTTGGTGGCAAAAACATGAAGGCAGAATATTATCTGAATGGTGACAGATTGGGAAAAAGGGAGGTGCAACGAGACCTGGGTGCCATGGTACATCAGTCATTGAAAGTTGGCATTCAGGTACAGCAGGCGGTGAAGAAGGCAAATGGCATGTTGGCCTTCATAGCGAGAGGATTTGAGTATAGGAGCAGGGAGGTCTTACTGCAGTTGTACAGAGCCTTGGTGAGGCCACACCTTGAATATTGTGTACAGTTTTCTAATCTGAGGAAGGACATTCTTGCTATTGAGGGAGTGCAGCGAAGGTTCACCAGACTGATACCCGGGATGGCAGAACTGACATATGAAGAAAGACTGGATCGACTAGGCTTATATTCACTGGAATTTAGAAGAATGAAAGGGGATCTCATCGAAACATATAAAATTCTGACGGAATTGGACAGGTTAGATGCAGGAAGATGTTACCGATGTTGAGGAAGTCCAGAATTAGGGGTCACAGTCTCAGGATAAGGGGTAAGCCAGTTAGGACTGAGATGGGGAGAAACTTCTTCACTCAGAGAATTGTGAACCTGTGGCATTTTCTACCACAGAAAGTTGTTGAGGCCAGTTCGTTAGATATATTCAAAAGGGAGTTAGATGTGACCCTTATGGCTAAAGGGATCAAGGGGTATGGAGAGAAAGCAGGAATGGGGTACTGAAGTTGCATAATCAGCCATGATCATATTGAATGGTGGTGCAGGCTCCAAGGGCTGAATGGCCTACTCCTGCACCTATTTTCTATGTTTCTATGTTTCTATGTTTCTATGTCTAGCCCCAGGAATGAATTTCAATGGGCGTTCTCCTGGTCATCTCCCACATCATCAACGCAAGAGTCGTAGAAACCCCAGAACATAATTTACACTGTTTTACAACAATAAGTGTATTTATACAGCACCTTTAATGTAGTAAAATGTCCCCAAGCCACTTCACAGGGGCATAATAAGAAATAGTTTGTCACCAAACTACATAAGGAGATATTAGAACAAGTGGTAGGTTTAAGAAGTGTCTTAAAGGAGGAGAGAAAGGTAGAGGGGTGGCGAGGTTTATGGAGGGCATTCCGGTGCTTAGGGCCTTGGCAGCTGAAGGCACAACCACCAATAATGGGGTGAAGGAACTCAGAAATGTGCAAGAGGCCAGAATTGGAGGAGCATTGAAATCTTGGGAGATCGTAAGGCTGGAGAAGGTTACAGTGATAAGAAATGGTGAGGCCATTTGTGCAGCTCTTCTGCCTAAGTTATGGCAGACAGTTGTGAGCAAACCGATGGAAAAATAGCCCGAGTGTCAAAGATTGCATATGAATAGTGGCTACTTTGCTCTTTCCGCACAGCACTGTCCCCCAATCATCAAGATCCACGGCGCGGCCCTGGACAATGTGGACCAATTCCCATATCTCGGGAACCTCATATCAACAAGAGCAGGTATTGACAACGAGATACAACATCACCTCCAGTGTGCCAGTGCAGCCTTCGGCCACCTAAGGAAAAGAGTATTTGAAGACCAGGACCTCAAAACTACCACCAAGCTCATAGGGCTATAGTAATTCCTGCCCTCCTGTATAGCTCAGAAACATGGACCATCAACAGTAGACACCTCAAGTCACTGGAGAGATACCACCAATGATGTCTCCGCAAGATCCTACAAATCCCCTGGGAGGACAGACGCACCAACATTAGCGCCCTCGACCAGGCCAACATCCCCAGCATCGAAGCACTGACCTCACTTGATCAGCTCCGCTGGGCAGGCCACATACTTCGCATGCCAGACACAAGACTCCCAAAGCAAGCACTCTACTCAGAACTCCTTCACGGCAAACGAGCCAAAGGTGGGCAGCGGAAACGGTACAAGGACACCCTCAAAGCCTCCCTGATAAGATGCAACATCCCCACTGACACCTGGGAGACCCTGGCCAAAGAGCGCTCTAAGTGGAGGAAATGTATCCGGGAGGGCGCTGAACACCTCGAGTCTCGTCACCGAGAGCATGCAGAAATCAAGTGCAGGCAGCGGAAAGAGCGTGCGGCAAACCAGTCCCACCCACCCCTTCCCTCAATGACTATCTGTCCCACCTGTGACAGAGACTGTAGTTCTCGTATTGGACTGTACAGCCACCTAAGGACTCATGTTAAGAGTAGAAACAAGTCTTCCTCGATTCCGAGGGACTGCCTATGATGATGACTTTGCCAAGGTACAGGGGAGGCAACTGGAGACTGCGTTGAACTGCACCTGAACAAGGAATGAACACTTCTGGGAGAAGACATGGGAAGAAAATCGGCAAGAGAATAAGGGGCTGAAATTGCCCTTCGAAAAAAAGGGACGCACTCACCGATCTTGAAGATTTTCCTCTGCCCCAATCCATGGGCCGTAGGGTAGAACGAAATTCAGCTTATCTTTTTTGTTCCGAGCGGTGAAGTCAGGTTGCGGCGGGACAGAAGTGAATGGGGAGTAGGACGGACGTAGCAACGTCCCTCCCCTTCAGTTAAAGGAGAGGGCCACTGAGAACACTGCAGTCACATTAGTGGCACCCACTGGGCCACCAGGGAGGGTTTCGGCTGGGCCAGTGGTCTGGCATCCAAGAGGGGGTGCCGGGCTGCCTGTTGGCGGCCCGGCCGAACCCGTGGCCGCCATTGTCGGGCCAACCTCGGTGTTGGCCGACAATTAAAATAAAATGGCAGCTGCAGCATTGCACCCTCGCCTTTAAGGGCAGACACGCCACCCAGCCACAGGCAGCTTCCCTCAGGGGAAAGCTGTCGTTGGCACCGAACGGTAGCCGATCTGCTCCTGTGGGGCGGAAAGAGAATCGGCGCCAGTCGGTAAGGGGGTCGATGGGGCAGGAACATCGGTGGGGTGGGAATGTCCACCACCCCTCAAAAAAAGAAGGCAAGGTCGCAATTGTCGCCAACTCTGCGCCGACCGCGCGACGTGTGCTTTCTGCACCATCACCACCTCTTTGAGGCGGTAACGGCTCTTTAACAAAGGGGAAATTTCGGCCTCTAAGAATGGTTTAAATTGCCTTCACTTCAGTTTTCAAATTTCCTTGTAATGAGACATTTCTGGGGCAGTTTCAAGGATGAGCGGATCATGTGGCATGGGCCAAGGTGGGCATCAATCCGCAGCGCGAGACTCAGGAGTTATCGACTCCCAGTCTTCATCTACATTATCGAAGTCAGTGTCCTGTCCAATCCCAGTGAAAGAGCTACGTGGCTGGCGGGTGGTATTGAAATTTTGGGCGGCAGGAAATCCCCTCCAGGGACCTGATGGAATGATCCCCAGCAGCAAGGGCCAGCCCAAGGATTCCTTCTAGGGCCCGGAGAAACTTCAGCCTCTGGGTTTCTTCTGGCTCTGCTTCTCTCCCTGACAGGCTTGGCCTGATGGGATAACCATGAGGGCTACTCTGCATAGACCTAGGGCTAAGATGACATAATTGGGGGCTTGATCTGCATGTTTAAAGCAGGACCCCGCTGCCATCCACCATGTGTCCTGCTTGTCTGCTAAAAGGAACAGCTTAATATTGGGACCTGCAGCAGAGTTAGAGGGTTGCAACCTCTGCTTGCACATATACCTGGAGGTTTCATCACATGACCTCCCATTTCTAACCACCTCCCCTCCACCCCACACTGCCTGGTCAAAAAATCTTTTCCCATCTCTTAACAAAAGTGTTCAAAGAACGCAAGAAACAAATCACATCATTTTTTTTAATGCACCTATGAATTCCCTTCCAGGTTTGGTTTCTTGCAGCAATTAACGATGAATCTTTAGTTCCTGGGAATTCCCAGACAATCGTGGAGGGTTGGCAACCCTATATCAGAGGAATTAAATCACACAGGTCGTTTAACTACCTATCCACCTGGTTTCTGCTTCGAACAAAATTGTGCCAAGCTGAAATTTTGCAGGGAATTGCAGATGTAAATAGGGAAGAACAAGTGTTGCAATTACCAAGACTTGTTTTATTAAAAACCTCAGTGCCTTATGACACTGCTTTGGATGGTCATTGTGTATTTAAAGGCCTCCTTCCCAGAATGAACCCAGTTGCCTCATTATCAACCTATGGTAGTAATAAATGTTCCCATCTGTTTTATCTTGAAACAGGGCACCTTTGTGCTAATGAAAGCATACAGGGAGTGCTGTGTGTTTTTAATTAGTTCTTTGTCCCTGCTCCTGCAACATTAAACGCACAAGAAAATTCATTGGTTTAATGAATATCTCTCATTACAAAACAACAATGGCAACTTGCAAAGAACTGCAAAATGTCAAGTCAGGGGGCTCAATTTTCCCCAGTGATTTGCATCGTTTTTTTGGGGCACGTCGCTTTTTTTGGCGTAAATTTAAAAATCCAAATTTCACCAAAGATTGTGCACCAGCGTAACTAAGCTAGTTATGATTTTTTTAGGTTCGTTTTTTTTTTGCATCATAGAGGTTGTAACCCGATGTCTGCGTCAGTTTTTCACAATTATGCAAGTTTGCCCAACATATATTACTCCTAGGACAGCGTATGTGATCACTCCCAAAAAATCTTCTGGGCACTTAAGAAAAACCAGCGCACATCAAAAAATCGGCGCAGAAAGACGCGATTGATTTTAGGTGAAGTTTTGGAGGGAATCAAGAACACATAAATATGCAGCATCAAGCTTAAATTTTTCCAACTGAAAATGCAGACAATGGGAGTTTCATACAATTCTTTAAGTTTTGATTTTTTTTTAAGTGCCACGCCACCACTAAACGTCTCCAAACCGGGCTCGAGGTCGGAACGTCGGCCGACAGAATCGGCTCCTTGCTCGGACACAGGGGCTCAGGGCTTGGTTTCAAAAGAAGCCCGGGGGTTGCAGGATGAGAAAGCTGAACTGAAGGGATGAGAACTCTTACACTATGCCATTTTGCAGCAAGCAGCGTCACATAAAGCCAGGACAGTTGGGGGTGGGGGGCGGGGGGAGGCGTGTGTTTACCGATCTAAGCAAGTCTATTCGGCATGCTCAGACGAGGGTGTGGTCCATACTAGGGCATCGGCCTTGGGGCGAGAGACAACAAAGAACCTTGCCCTGCCTGCCATTTTGAGCTTCTTACAAAGGTACAATTTAATCATGGGGGCAATACTGACAATGTCATACCTCGTGCAAGTCTTCTGCATGATGGTGCTGTGGAGGAGACAATTGATTCGACGTCATCGCATGAGGAACCTCAGAGCACGTAGGATGATGGGCAGAGGGCCTTACCCACCTCGGGTATATCGAGACTGGCGTTCGTACCTGCACCTGAGTGATGCAGACTGTGACAGAAGGCTGCGTTTCCAAAAAGAAGTTGTAACTGAGATCCACCTGGCTCATGACACCCCTACATGTAATCCGGACGGAAGCTAACCAGAAATACAACATGGCGCACATTGCAACCGCAGCATAATAGAAAGGATTATTGGCATCTTAAAACAGGGTTTCTAATGCCTGGACCATTCCGGAGGCTACTTGCAATACTCCCCTGAGATTGTCGGTCAGTTCACTGTTGTGTGCTGCATGCTGCATAAGTTAGCCATTTTGAGGCTGCAGCAGCTGGTAATGGAAGAACCACCTGAGGTGAGAGTGGCGATGATGAGGAGGAATATGCAGATGATGAGGAGGAGGAGGATGAGGACGAGGAAGCCATGCAACTACCTGAATCTGGAGCACGACGGCGTGCCCCTTTGACATTGCTCGAACCCTGCGCCAGCAGCTCATCCGTGAACGCTTTGCTGCCTGAAGGCTCAGCGGCAACTATTCCAAATGGACCATGTTTACTGTTTGGACCGGTTCCGTAATGTTGTGTTGTGTTAATGGAACAAATAATGGAAATGATTCTTCTTTAGTTCAAAAAGCTGTGTTAATAATGGAACAAATAATGGAAATGATTCAGTTATAATTTAAAATATATTTTATTCAAAAGTTTAACAAACATTTGTTTGTACTTAACTTAACTTTGGTATCAAACTTTAAAGTTTTCAGTTAAGATCACTTACAAACTTTAACATCACTTACAAACTCTAAGATCACTTAAAAACTTTAAGATGACTTACAAACTTTTAAACTTGTAAATTTAAATTAACTTACAAAAAACTTTTTTAAGTCAAGAACAGTTACAACAGTAACAACAATAATAATAACAACAAAAATAACAACTGCAGTGAAGAAAGGCTGCACCCATCTCTCCTCCACCTTATTCTAAGACCACTCACTGCGCTTGGTCTTGTTAATTCCACCCCTGCCCACAGGCGGTGACACAGAGTTTCTTGGGTTGGTATCAAGCTTATTCTTTCAAACATCTCGGGTAATGCTCACTTCTTGATGGGGGTGGGGGGGAGGGGGGGGCAGCCGGTAATGAAGTCTGGGGATTGGAGTTGAAGTGGCAGTTGATTCTGTCAATGGGTGCAGGGTCTGGGCCTGTTCCTTTATTGCAGCAGCTAACTCCAACATTCCCTCCCTCATGTGCCCTGACAGTGTGGCAACTACCTGCTACATTCCCTCCCTTATGTTCGCCAACATTGTCTCAGCTACCTGTGACATGCCCTCCCTCATGTTGAACAACAGTGTGTCAGCTACCTGCGATATTCCCTCCTTCATGTTCACTGACATTGTATCCACTGCCTGAGACACTTCCTCCCTCATATTCCTGGATAGTGTTCCCATTTCTCATGAGTGTAATGTCTGTCAGCTTGTAATGTTGTAGCTCCACACTGAAGATGTAGACGGATTGTGTACTGCAAGTGCAGAACTAGGCAGATTTCAGGAGACTTCCGAGAAAGCGGCCTGCCATGTTAGGAAGCTGTGTGTGTTGTGCTCTGTGAAAATATCACATTTGGCAATGAGGATGAGATTTTTCGGATGATTTAATGCTTAATTTTTGTTGGTGAAGGATTCAGCCAGCCGACAGAGAGACTTTGGAAGATTCTGTCTTTGGAAAAAGCTACAAAATCCGAGGCAAAATATAGCACACGGTGTGAACAGCTAGAGAATAAAATGGCAGGTGCATTGGGATATTTGGGTGAATATAGACATGACCGGGGACGTTTTAAAGCATATGTGGATCAGCTAGAATTGTATTTCATTGCAAATAACATAATCAAATTTCCAGACAATGCAATCCAGAACCGGGCTGTGTTGGAACATAAGAAAGCGATCTTCTTATCGGAGACGGGTCCGGCATTATATGACACTCTTGTAAATCTGCTTGTGCCAGACGAGCCAAAGGACACAACGCTTAAAAAGATTTTAAGGAAGCTGGATTAGCACTATAACCCCAAACCGTTAGAAATTGCTGAAAGCTATCATTTCGGGATTCGGAATCAAAAGGCTGCTAAAAGTATCCGTGATTACATCGTAGCATTAAAAAAGCTATCGATGCACTGTAATTTTGGAAACTTTCAAAACTGAGCATTACGGGATCGTTTTGTTTGTGGGGTGAAAAATGATGCGATCAGAAGGAAGTTATTGACGACGGATGATTTGACTTTTGAGATTGCTTGTCAGACAGTGAGGTCAATGAGCATGGCTGAACAATATTCCCGAGAATTAAATAATGATTACAGTCGTCAGTCAATGGAGGTAAATCACCTGCAGGTTCAAAGTAAAAGACGGGCATGGCTGAAAGTCTCAGAAACTGGAAATTCTACCAGAGCGTCGAAGTCGTGCTATATGTGCCTGGGACAACACATTGCTCAAAGTTATCCATACGTGAAGGCAGAGTGTTTCTTCTGCAGGAAGACTGGGCATCTTGCGAAAGCATGCCGACTGAAGGGTAAACCAGTTTTTAAAGCTATGAGTCCAGCGTTCAAAGATATGAGTAGAAATCCAAAGAGACTACAGAGCATGGAAGAACAACAACAGGATGAGGAGATGTTAGAGTTACACGTCATCAGGAGCACAAGGTTAACGGACAGCAATTCGGAAAGCATCAAAATCCACATAGATGTTGCGGGATTCAAGATACCAATGGAAATTGACATGGTTGCATCCGTGAGTGCAGTACCGGAGTCACTATACCGCGACAAATTGCGTGATTTCCAACTGGAGAAATCCAAGATAGAGCTGCGAGGCTACTCGGGAGAGAAAATTCCTGTGGTAGGTCGTATCACCGTACCGGTGAAATATAAAGATCAATTTCAGAACTTGCCTCTAATACTAGTGAAAGGAGACAAGCCTGCCTTACTAGAAAGAAATTGGTGAGCTCACTGAAGCTGGATTGGAGTAAGATTTTCTGTGTGGAAGCGAGATTTTCATCAACAGATGAGGTTATCAAAAAGTATCCGAAGGTGTTCTGTGAAACGGGCAGTCCGATCCAAGGCTTCAAGGCGAGTGTCAGGGTACAGAAGGATGCTAGATCGGTTTACTACAAGCCACGTTCCGTACCATATGCACTCAAGGAGAAAGTTGAGCAAGAACTCAAAAGACTACAGACTGAGAACATTATTTGTAAGATAGATCGATGTAATTGGGCTACAGCCATTGTTGTTGTACCTAAGTCCGATGGTAAGGTAAGATTGTGTGGTGATTATAAAGTAACCGTAAACCAGGTTCTAGAGGGTAATGTCCCCAATACATTGCCGAATATAGAAGATTTGTTCACAACACTGACAGGTGGTCAGATCTTCTCAAAATTGGATCTTACGAATGCCTACTTACAGCTTGAACTAGATGAGGAGTCCAAGTCATGTTTGACTATAAATACTCATCTAGGCCTATATCAATTTAATAGGCTACCGTTTGGAGTGCCTTCCATCCCGGCCATATTCCAAGGGGTGATGAACCAGATTTTGCAAGGTATTGAAGGGGTAGTATGTTATTTGGATGACATACTAATTTCAGCACGAAATAGGCAAATTCATAATAACATATTGAATGAAATCCTCAAACGGCTAGAGAAGCACAGAGTACGAGCGTCTGCTCGTAAGTGTGTTATTTAAAAACTCAGTGGAGTACTTAGGGTACAGAGTAGACAAAGATGTTTTACATCCAATCATGGAAAAATTGGATGCAATTAGAAATGCACCCACTCCCAGGAATGTCACTGAACTTGGTTCATTCTTGGGTCTTTTGAACTATTAAGGGAAGTTCCTACCAAATTTGGCTACAGTATTACATCCACTGAGTGAACTTTTGAAAAAACAGGTCCATTGGAAGTGGTCAAAAGAATGCAATACAGCATTCAAGGCGTGTAAAAGCAAATTGGTAGCGAGTACCATATTAGTTCACTATGACATATCTAAGGAGATTAAGCAAGCATGTGATGCCTCTCCGTATAGAGTTGGGGGCAGTAATCGCTCATGTATTAAGTAGTGGGGAGGAGAGACCAATTGCTTTTGCTTCACGCACTCTCAGTGCCAGTGAGAGTAAATTGAAAGGGAAGCTTTGTCATTAATCTTTGGGGTCAAGAAGTTTCACAAATACTTGTATGGTCGTAAATTTAGCATCGTTACGGACCATAAGCCCCTAACAGCAATCCTCCATCCAAAGTCCCCAGTTCCAACATTAGCTGCAACCCGAATGCAGAGATGGGCTTTGATTTTGTCAGCATATACATATGATATTGAATACAGACAATCAGCTGATCACAGTAATGCTGATGTAATGTCTAGATTGCCTTCCCCATCACGAGTTACACCCGATAGGGAAGAAGTGTTTTATTTTTCATATATTGATGAACTGCCAGTCACAGCTGAAGAGATTGGTAGAGCAACTAAACGTGACCCAGTGATGTCAAAGGTGTATGATTATATTGCAAATGGATGACCAAACCAGGTAACAGACAAAGATACGCATCAATTCTTCATTCGTAGGAATGAATTATCAGTAGATAAAGATTGTATCCTGTGGGGTGCAAGAGTGGTTATACCAAGTAAATTTAGGTCCACATTATTAGGAGACCTCCATGACCAGCACCTGGGAATGTGCTTGACCAAGAGTTTTGCACACAGTTATTTATAGTGGCCAGGTCTTGATAAAGATATAGAATATCCTGTGAGTCAGTGTACGACATATCAATCGGTAAGCAAGCAACCATCACCAGTACCATTACAGCCATGGAAATGGCCTCCCAGGGTATGGCAAAGGCTACATATTGATTTTGCTGAGTTAGAAGGACAGCAATTGTTCATTGTGATTGACAGCCATTCGAAGTGGGTTGAGGTGTTTCCAATGTGGAAAATAACGACAAGTAAAACATTGGACATTTTACGAAAATCATTTTCTTCATTTGGCCTCGCTGAAGAGATTGTTTCGGATAATGGACCACAATTTCGTTCAGAAGAATTTGCACAATTCACGAGCAAAAATAGTGTGAAACATACCAAGGTTCCACCATACCATCCTTCCTCACACTTGTTGTTGGAGGAGAATGTGGTGGAGACAGGGGAGCGGGTTTCAGAAGACGGTTAGTAGTCGAGAATAGTAGCTGGAGATTATCTTTGCATTCCAGAATGATCCTGGAATAGTGACCAGTTTTGGCAGACAAGAGTTGGACCTGATAGTGCTTTATGTGGTCCAGCCAGATCTGGTGGTGAATGGCTAAACCAGTTGTCCGCCACATCCATTCAAGTCTGCCCCCCTTGGACTTGAGGGAGTGAAGATCAGGGCCGTATCAGCGGAAACGGCCAGGGTGAGAGAGAGTAATGGTTTTAATAGGGACTAGAGCATCAAATGTGAGGGTGTGGTTGATCAGATCGGTGGCTGCAGAAATGTCATGGTGAGTAGAGGGCCAAAGGTTGGACAGTTTGGAGTTGTTAAGTGCAGTTGTAAGAGAGTCGGGAGAGAGTTTTTTTCCAGTAGCGGACACAGAAGGAAGTAGGGTTGGATGGAGGAAGGAGGATGTGGGTGGAGACCGATACAAGGAAATGGTCAGAGATGGCGTTATCTGTAATTGACATGATAGGAATAGTGAGACTGTGAGAGATGGCAAGGTCAAGGGGGTGGCCATGAATGTGGGTTGAGGAATTTATATGGAGGGAGAGATTAAGGGAGGACAAGGAAGGTAGTGAACTCAGAGGAGAGAGCGCACGATGAATTGAGATGGAGGTTGAAATCACCGACGATGAGAAGTCGTTTAGTGCAAAGCATGAGGGAGGAAAGCAGTGAAGATACCTCGGTGATAAAAAATTTATCATACTTGGTTTGGCGGTAGAGACCGAGAATTTTAAATGAGAGATAAGAGGGATGGAATAAGGTGAGATGTTCAAAGGAGGAGAAAGTGCCGAAGGAGTAGGGAGACAGACCAAGGTGTGATTTGGTGATGAGAGTGGTCTGAGCAAGGCAAGTGGTGGAAGATATAGTCAGGCGGGGCAGCTTCGTTTAAAGGTAAGGTGTCATCATCCCTCAGCCAAGTTTCCATCAGAGCCATGATGTCGATGCAATCATCCACAGTAAGCTTATAGATGGCAAGGATCTTGTTCGCAAGCAAACGGACATTCTGCAAGGAGATGCGGAGAGGGTCAGTGATGGCTGATCCACTGCCAGCATCCACAGGGTCAATGCTTGGAGGGATGAGTTGGACGGGAAGGATATTGGCAAGGTTAGCCCCCCGCGGGCAAGCTGGGCGGCAAGTCCGGTCGGTGAGAGAGCAGGATGGGACAGTTAGGGTGTTGCTACTCGTGAGGAGACAGCGACGAGTACCATGGTGGGCCCTTCGGAGGATGCCAAGAGAGGCACAGAGAGAAGCTGTAGGCTTATCTAAGAGGGAGTCGAGCCTGGGACAGCAGCAGGAGAGTAGGGCGGTCGAAGAGTAATGAAGGATTGGGGTAGGGTTTGGGAGGACAGAGTATCCGAGAGAGGAAAGATAAAAGGCGGCCTGACGACAGGAGAGACTGGTCAGGGAGTGATGGAGAGAAAAGAAAAAGCAGGAGAAAGAAGTGGAAATAGAAGTGAATGGCCCGGGTCCAAAGTGGCAGCGAAAATGCACACGCAAGTGGACACAGGGAAAAAAACTCAAGTTACATAGGAAATAGGTTGGTAACAATCGTAATCCAGTATAATCTACAATAGTAGAACTAGTATAATCAGGATCAATTATATTGAGACAAAATTGATTAATATATAGATTAAGGATAAGTAAATTTAAAAATCAGAAGTTCAGTACATGTAAAGTTAAATCATTCTATAGCTGTCAGTACCAGTAGATCAGTAGGTGCGGGAGAAATGGGTTTTGATTCAATGGGCACTAGCACCAGTACTGGGATCAGAGGGAGCTGTTCTGTCAGGACGGGCTTCACTTGAACAGGCTGGGACCAGTGTCCTGGCAATTCAAATAACTAGGGCGGCAGATAGGGCTTTAAACTCAATAGTTGGGGGGGGCGGGGAGGGATCAGGTGAGCGGAACTTAAGAAAGTCAAAAAGAAAGGAGAAGGCAATAGTGCAGGGTAGCAATAGCGTTAATTATAACCAAAGAATGACAGGAAGGGACAGAGCGTGTAAACATAAGAGTGCATCAGAAAGTGGGAAAAATGGTAAAAAGACAAAATTAAAAGCTCTTTATCTGAATGCAGGCAGCATTCGTAACAAGATAGATGAGTTGACGGCACAAATAGAAATAAATGGGTATGATCTGATAGCCATTACAGAGACATGGTTGCAAGGTGACCAAGGCTGGGAATTGAATATTCAGGGGTATTTGACATTTCAGAAGGATAAGTAGAAAGGAAAAGGAGGTGGGTAGCTCTATTAATGAAGGATGAGATCAGTGCAGTAGTGAGAAATTATATTGACTCAGAAGATCAAGATGTAGAATCAGTTTGGGTGGCGATAAGAAATAGCAAGAGGAAGAAGTCACTGGTGGGAGTAGTTTACAGACCCGACAGTAGCTACACTGTAGGACAGAGTATTAATCAAGAAATAATGGAGGCTTGTAAGAAAGGTACAGCAATAATTATGGCTGATTTTAATCTTCATATTGATTGGACAAATCAAACTTGCAAAGGTAGTCTTGAGAAAGAGTTCAAAGAGTGTATTCGAGTTTCTTAGAACGATACATTGTGGAACCAACCAGGGAGCAAACTATCTTAGATCTGGTACTGTGTAATGAGACTGGATTAATTAATGATATCATAGTAAAGGATCCTCTTGCGAAGAGTGATTATAGCATGGTAGAATTTCAAATTCAGTTTGAGGGTGAGAAAGCTAGGTCTCAAACTAGAGACCTGAACTTAAATAAAGGCAATTAAAAAGGTATGAAGGCAGAGTTGGCTAAAGTGGACTGGGAAAATAGATTAAAGGGTAAGATGGTAAATGAGCAGTGGCAAACATTTAAGGAGATATTTCATAACTCTCAGCAAAGAAATATTCCAGTGAGAAAGAAAGACTTTGAGAAGGATGAGCCATCCATGGCTTACTAAGGAAGTAAAGGGTGGTATTCAATTGAAAACAATGTTGCGAAGAATAGTGAAAGGCCAGAGGATTGGGAATTTTTAGAAAGCAGCAAAGGACAACTAAAAAAATAATAAAGAGAGAGGATAGTTTATGAGAGTAAACTATCAAGAAATATAAAAATAGACAGTAAGAGTTTCGACAGGTATATAGAAAGGAAGAGAGTAGCTAAAGTAAATGTCGGTCCCTTAGAGGATGGGACTGGGGAATTAATAATGGGAAACAGAAATGGCAGAGATTTTGAACAAATATTTTGTATCGATCTTCAGGGTAGAAAACATGAAAAGCATCACAATAATTGATAATCAAGGGGCTATTAGGAGGGGGGAACTATTTATAATCTACATTAATGACTTGGAAGAAGGGACCAAGTGAAATGTAACCAAATTTGCTAATGAGACAAAAATAGAAACATAGAATCATAGAAAATAGACGCAGGAGTAGGCCATTCGGCCCTTCGAGCCTGCACCATCATTCAATGAGTTCATGGCTGAACATGCAACTTCAGTTCCCCATTCCTGCTTTCTCGCCAAACCCCTTGATCCCCCGAGTAGGACTACATCTAACTCCTTTTTGAATATATTTAGTGAATTGGCCCCAACAACTTTCTGTGGTAGAGAATTCCACAGGTTCACCACTCTCTGGGTGAAGAAGTTTCTCCTCATCTCGGTCCTAAATGGCTTACCCCTTATCCTTCGACTGTGACCCCTGGTTCTGGACTTCCCCAACATTGGGAACATTCTTCCTGCATCTAATCTGTCTAAACCCGCCAGAATTTTAAACGTTTCTATGAGATCCCCTCTCATTCTTCTGAACTCCAGTGAATACAAGCCCAGTTGATCCAGTCTTTCTTGATATGTCAGTCCCGCCATCCCGGGAATCAGTCTGGTGAATCTTCGCTGCACTCCCTCAATGTCCTTCCTCAAGTTAGGAGACCAAAATTGTACACAATAATCCAGGTGTGGCCTCATCAAGGCCCTGTACAACTGTAGTAACACCTCCCTGCCCCTGCACTCAAATCCCCTCGCTATGAAGGCCAACATGCCATTTGCTTTGTTAACCGCCTGCTGTACCTGCATGCCAACCTTGATGGGAAAGCAAGTTTTGTGGAGGATACAAAGAATCTGCAAAGGGATCTAGATAGGCTCAGTGAGTGAGCAAAAATTTGGCAGATGGAGTATAATGTGGGAAAATGTGAGCTTATCCACTGTGGCAGGAAAAATAAAAAACTAATTATTATTTAAATGGGGAGAGATTACAAAATTCTGAGGTACAGAGGGATCTGGGGTTCCTTGTACATGAAACAAAAAAGTTAGCATGCAGGTGCAGCAAGTAATTAGGAATGGAATGTTGGCCTTTATTGCAGGAGGGATGGAGTATAAAAGCAGGGAAGTCCTGCTACAACTGTACAGGGTATTGGTGAGGCCACATCTAGAGTACTGTGTATAGTTTTGGTCTCCTTATTTAGGAAGGATATACTTGCATTGGAGGCAGTTCAGAGAAGGTTCACGAGGTTGATTCCTGAGATGAAGGGATTGTCTTATGAAGAAAGGTTGAGCTACTCATTGGAGTTTAGAAGAATGAGAGGTGATCTTATTGAAACGTATAAGATTCTGAGAGGGCTTGACAGGGTAGATGCTGAGAGGATGGTTCTCCTCATGGGGGAATCTAGAACTAGGGGGCATAGTTTCAGAATAAGGGGTCGCTCATTTAAAACGGAAATGAGGAGGAATTTCTTCTCTCAGATGGTCGTGAATCTTCGGAATTCTCTACCCCAGAGAGCTGTCATTGATTATATTTAAGGTGGAGATAGACAGATTTTTGAATGATAAAGGAGTCACGGATTATAGGGAGTGGGCATGGAAGTGGAATTGAGGCCAAGATCAGATCAGTCATGATCTTATTGAATGGTGGAGCAGGCTTGAGCGGCCAAATGGCCTACTCCTGCTCCTATTTCTTATGTCTTATGTTCTTAAAAGGCACTCTCTGTCACTCTCTGTAACTTATGTTCAATGCCTCTCTCTCCCTCTCTCTCTGCTCCTCACACTGATCAATGTCTCTCTCTCTCTCTGCTCCCCACACTGATGAATGCCTCTCTCTCTCTCTGTTCCCTACATGGATCAATACCTCTCTATCTGCTCCCCATGCCAATCAATGCCTCTCTCCCTTCCTCTCTCTCTGCAACCTACACTGGCCAATGCCTCTCTCTCCGTCTCTGCTCCCTGCTTAGGGAGCAGGTTGGTAGACTTAAGGCAGAGCTCAAGGAGTCCGAGGAGCAGTCAGCTGCAAGGGCCGTGTTAGGAATGAGGCTTTTAAATGAGTTGCGAGAGGAAAAGCAGGAGAGGCACATTCAGGAGGAAACCTCCCGTAACACCGGGGAGTACCTGCAGTGTCAGGCAACAGAGGCCAAGCTCAATGAGCAGGTCGTACGGGAGGAGACTGCACTTCTAGCGGGTAAAGTAGATGGGCTGGAGGGGCAACTGAAGGATATTAAGACAGTGTATAGGGTAGCTACCAGTACGGGTTTTGAGAATGGGAATCACGCGCCCTGCCAAGAGAAAATCCAAAGCTTGACCCATGCTCTATCCAAGGCCAAAGGAACGGTCTGCCTAATGGCCCCGGGGGCAGCCCGGGGTGGACTGGGAAGGGGAAGGGGAAGACAGTGAGGATTGGGAGCTGGACAGGGATGCACGACCTCCACCAGAGACGCTGGGACCAATGTATCCCGTATGGCAGCGGAAATACGGTGCGCCCATAGATGGCCAAGGTCAGGGGGCGCAGCAAACCGATTTTATGGTCCCATTCACAACCCACAGTTGGAAAATATGATTTCAGGGGTGCCCAAGCTTACCAACGAAAGAGACCCTTCGGTCCACTTCACGGAGGTGGAACAGGTGGGAGGGATTAATGGGTGTAACGAAGCGGAGGTTCACAAGCTGCTATTGTTTTCCCTGGAGGGGAAGATATATCAGACCTTATCTGCCAAAAGCAAGAGGGGGCAGGGAACCATAGAGGGCTTAAAGGAGGAAATCCTAAGAGCTAGGTCACACCCAAGGTAGTCCATTCTCCAGGGTGGAAAGGACACTGCAGCTGGCTGGGGAAGCCGGAGTGTGAGTGCGGCCCTGAGTGATTCTCAACAACAATCTGATGATGAGCCCGAATTAGAGGAAGTTGCAAGACTGTCATTGTGGATGCACAGTGATCTACTGGATGTAATGTCAAAGGTGTCCGAGAGTCTCAATGCACTAGCTGTGAGGATGGAGGACCTGCCTCAGCTGTAACACATGCCTCTCTGCAGCCCATCGATCCCATCCTTGGTAGTTACCAATGGATGTTGGATTCTTCAAGTGACCATGGGTGACACGGGCTACGGCTGACATGGCAATAGTCATTGAGCACCAAGCCAACGCTATGGTAGGCCTGCAGATTGCCATGTCATCAGTGCATGATGGCATTAATCAGCTCTGTGGTGTGCTGCATGCAGTCTGCCATGATGCAGAGCAAACTTGATACCACACAGGCACTGACCGCTGTCATCGTGTATGGGGCCCCATCAGTTCCACGGGGACCTAACATTGCCGAAGCAGGGCAGCAATCTGTGCTCACCCAGATAGCTCCAGATGCTGAGGCTCTTCCCCAAGGGACTAACAGCTTGTTGGAATGTGATGTCCTCTCTCAGGACGACATCACTCCACCCTTGTCATGCCGCTCTCTGCAACCCATCCACCACAGAGTGCTGCCGCCCATGCTGAGGTGATGCAGTCCACAGTCGGCCATTCCAGGGCCCAAGCTATTGCGGAATATCCTGCTAGGCCATCAGCTGTGGCAGTGGCAACAACAGTGCAACCTTCTACCGTCCTTGCTGCAGGCAATGAGACCCCATTGAGGAGGAGCAGTAGGCATTGGAGGGGGAAGAAGGGAAGGGAAAGAAAACACTGAACAAGAGCCGCTAAAGATGTGTGTGCTCGTGGCAAGAAATGGTGACGTTGCTCGAATATGAAGTAATGTAAATAGTTGCACATGCATGAGCCATTAAAGAATTGTGGGATAGTGGCCAGAGATGCTGTCCTTGTTCGAATATGAACAAATGTGAATAGCTGCACTTGCATGTGGGTGAGAATGTTTCAAGGGGACTAGTTTTAATTATTGTTTGCTATGGATGATGGCGTCCTTTAGTGCTTCTTTACAGCACACTATGGTTTTTGTTGTCAATAAAAATTATTTTCATTTGTCACATTCTTGTCTTGTAATTTATATACACGGAGGTTTATAGGGTGGGACGGGATGTCTTCAGCCATCGCCAGGTGAATGGGCTGGGCATTCGGTACATCTTGCATCATTCACTGGAATCAACACGCGAGCAGCCCTTGCATTCACAGAAGTGCCTGAAGCTCCTCGTTTTCTTCCTCATCATCGTCGTCCTCCTGAGGTGGAGCTACCATCCCTGCTGGTAATGGCTGGCCCCTCATGATGGTCACATTGTGCAGCATGCAGCACACAACGGTGAACATGGAGACTATCAGGTGAGTACTGGAATGCCCCTCCAGAGTGGTCAAGGCAGCAGAAATGTCGCTTCAGAACCCCAATAGTCTGCTCTATCATGATCCTGATTGCGATATGGCTGGTGTTGTAGCGCTGCTCGGCAGGGATGGTGGGATTACGGAGGGGTGTCATCAGCCAGGTGGCGAGACAATATCCTTTGTCACCCAGGAGCCAGCCACATCCTTCATGCGGTGGCTGGAACAGTTGTAGGGTGTTTGTTTTTCACTCTACTCTGATTCTTACACCTCGGAACTTATAGTGGGAAAGGACAACATGTGGCACAAAATTTAGGCTTAACCCAGTGTCAGTTTTATTACACAATAAAAATTGACTAAAACTACAGGACTAGACTTCTGAGAGAAATTTGACTTAAGACATACAATCACAGCTCTGGCTGTAGCTATTGTAGGTTCATGGTCATTGATTCCGTGACTGGTTGGTTCTTCTTCTGTCCGTTCTCTGCAGTGCTTCTCCCGTTCCTGTCTTTCTGTCTCTGTCTTTGTGTGTTTCTGTGTCCGTATATTTATATCCATAGTATGTATAAGTTTCCCACTGGGCCGGGGTCCGATTAATGTGTCTGTATCGATGTGGTGATTTGTTTAACTGGCTGTGGTGATGAGTTTGAATGGCTATTAATTTGCACACGGAGTCGACAGTCCAAAAGATAACTCTTTATCCTTAATGCCGTGTTATCCAAAAATGTGCATTTCATAGGGTCCTTTGTAGTCCTGGTTTCTTGCAGATTTGTAGTCTCTGGGGTGAATTGTTTTACCCCCTGCGGCCAATCAACTCTGGGGCTCCATGATAGATAGTATCAATCTCTTTGTCTGTATGCATAACCAAGTTTAAGCCTTGACCACAGAGATTGTTCTTCATGGGTGATGAGTCACTATTTGCCCCAGGCTGGTTTCCTTTTCCCTCTCAGGTAATCCAAAAGGTTTTACTTTAAAACAGTTTGTTCACGGCCTTACACTCCCTCCTTTTAATGTCTCTTATAATAAATTCAGAGACATTACTCTGGGTGGCAGGATGAAGGCATCAAGGCAGCTGCCAGGATAGTCTGCATTGACAGCAAGGATCTTCTGCCTGTGTTTGCAGACCAGCTGAACGTTGAGAGAGTGGTAGCCCTTTTGATTGCATTGTGAGGCAGGGCCCGCAATGCCACAGGCATACAATCGATGGCCCCCTGAACCATGGGGAATCCCGCTATCCTGGCGAAGCCACGGGAGCGCTCATCCTGGCTCTGCCTGGACATGCTGAACCTTATGTAATCCATGCGTCGACTGTAGAGAGCATCGGTCACCTGGCAAATGTAGCAATGTACTGTAAACTGCGAGATGTTGCATATATCACTTGCAGGAGACTGGAAGGACCGGGTAGCATAAAAGTTGAGGGCAACTATTGTGGTGTCCCTGCACCTTACTACAAACTCACACGAGGCATAGATATATCAGACACGGTCACTCTGTGACCTTCACCTTTATTGCCAGGACCAAGGAGTGCTGACCCTGGGTGGGACCTCCCCTTTTATACCTGGAAACCCAGGTGAGGAGTGTCTCCTGCAAGTTCACCCCCTGTGGTCAGGCTGTGCATTTCTAGAGTACAGGTACAGTGTACATGAGTTACAGTTACATGACTATGTAATTGCTAGATGGTTAAATACATGACAACTATCGCTTTCACTGCCACTGAAAGTGAGGTCCTGGTGCCGATGTCAGCTGCGAGATCTGTCTGCAGGAGGTGGCAGAGCTCGGTGATCAGCTCCTTGCGGAACCGCAGCCTTCTTCGGCAGTGCTCCTCGGACATAGCAAGGTAAGAATAATGTGAATGGTAAACCCTCCATCTGTACGACCTCCTGCCCCGAGGTCTGGGGCCTCTCCTCTGGCGTGGACCCACATTGGCCTGAAGCCGTCTCTGTAGACGGCGCCTTTCAAGCCTTCGCCGCAGGACGACATGGTTTGCCATCACTGCCTCCATTAAGTTGCAGAAAGTACCCACGATATGCTAGTCACCAATGTATCTGACGTGACAGCCACCAATGTTTGCGAAATGCTAGGTGTGAAGCTGAGTAGTCGCTGCAAGCCAACTCCTATGCACTCTGCGAGGAGAGAACTTAACATTGACCATAACATCTGTAGTCCAGCTGCAACTCCCTTTAAATATCGTCCCAGAATCTTTACCTCGACTTGTGAATGCCAACTTTTTGTGGCGGGTTCCCCGCCAGCCGGTAAGTGAGGCGGCAAAAGTGAATTTGGTGAGACCGGCGCCAAGGAGGCGTTGCACGTGTACTGACGTCAGGATTTCCATGGTGGTAATCGGCGAGGCAGCAAATCTTTCCGCCCTTGAAAAAGCACAACAAAATTTCCCATCAGGGGCCACCCCTCCCTAACGCCGCCGCCCAGCCGATTACGCCCATTGCCACCTCACTCAGGCAGTATCAGCTGGTGGTAGCAACCGAATTTCGACCCCTCAATGCCTCTCTCTCTCTCTCTGTTCCCTATACTGATTCATGCCTCACTTTCTCTCTCTGCTCTACATTTAAACAGGCCTATGTAACCTGAGCTTTTCCCCTGTCGATTTGTGTGCACACTTTTGCTGTCGCTCCATCCCGAGCCATTCAAGACTTTTTCCATTTTTCCCCTATTTCCATTTTCTCTTTATTCCCCCCTAACCGTTCTCTCCTGTCATCATGCCTCCTTTCATCTCTCCTCTCTCAGATACAATGTCCTCCCAAATCCCTACCCCAATCCTTCATTACTCTTCGACCATCCGACTTCCTGCTGCCGTCCCAGGCTTGACTCCCTCCTAGATAAACCGACAGCTTCCCTCTGTGCCTCTCTTGGCATCCTACGAAGGGCCCATCGAGGACTTACTCTCTCACCTACCTTCCCGCCCAGCATGCCCACTGGGGGCTAATCTTGCCAATCTCATGCCCGTCCAACTCACCCCTCCATCCGCCCCTGCCCCCAGCGCTGATCCAGGCAGTGGAGCAGCCATTTCAGACCCTCTCTGCATCTCCTTCCAGAATGTCCATTCGCTTGCGAACAAGATCCTTCCCATCCATGAGCTTATCATGGATGATGGCATCGACATTATGGCCCTGATAGAAACCTGATTGAAGGGTGATGATATGTTACCCTTAAATGAAGCCTCCCCATCTGGCTGTACCTTCCACCACTTGCCCCACTCAGATGGCCGTGGTGGCGGTGTGGCTCTCATCACCAAATCACACCTTAGTCTATCTGCCAACTCCTCCGGTACTTTCTCCTCCAATGAGCATCTCGCTCGATTCCACCCCTCTCCCCTCTCATTTAAAATTCGCGTTCTCTATCGTCCACCCAAGTATCATAAAAAATGTATTACCGATAATTCTTCACTAGTTTCCCCCCTCTGCCTCTGCACTGAACGACTTCTCATCCTCCATGATTTCAACCTCCATCTCAATTCACCATGCTGTTTCTCCTCTGAGTTCACTGGCCTCCTGTCCTCCCTTAATTTCTCCCTCCATGTAAACTCCTTCACCCATATTCGCAGCCAGCCCCTCTACCTTGCCATCTCTCATGGCCTCGTTACTCCCATCGTGTCAATCACAGATAAGGCCATCTCTGAACACTTCCTCGTATCGGTCTGCACCCACATCCCCCTTCCAACCGCCGCCCCACCCCCCCCCATGTCCCCCACAACCCTAACTCCTTCTGTGTCCGCCCTGGAAAAAACCCTTTCTCGACTCTCTTACAACTGCACTTATGAGCACCCAAATGTCCAATCTTTGGCCCTCCATTCACCATGACATTTCTGCAGCTACCGATCTGCTCAATCACACTCTCACCACCACCTTTGATGCCCTAGTCTCTGTTAAAACAATTACTCTCTCACACCCTGGCTGTTCTCTCTGGGACAGCCCTGATCTTCGTTCCTGTAAGTCCAAGGGACGTAGACTTGAACGGATATGGTGGACAATTGGTTTAGCCATTCACCGCCAGATCTATCAGGACGTGCTCTCATCTGCCAAAATCGCTCACTATTCCAGAATCATTCTGGAATGTATTCCTCACATGGCTTCTATTCTCCACTGCTAACCATTTCTTTAAACCACTCTCCCCAGTCTCCACCCTCACCTCTGACAATAAGTGTGAGGAGCTCATGGACTTCTTTGTCTCTAAGATTGAGACCATCTGTTTGACCACCTCAGCATCTTCCCTTCCTTCCCCTAGCCCACCAGGCTAAACATCCTCTAAGGAAGCCCCCTGCCCTAGCCCCGACCTTACAACTTTCTCCAGTTTCTTTTCGATCTCCCCTCATGACCTTTCCGATATCATTCTGTCCATGAGACCCATCTCCTGCTCCCTTGAACTTATTCCCACCAAACTGTTGACCACCCAACTTTCTTTTCTGGCTCCCATATGAGCTGACATTGTTAACACTTTTCTCTCCTCAGGTACTGTCCCACTCTCCCTCAATCTGTCGTCATTACCCCTCTCCTCAAAAAAACAACCCTCGATCCCCCCGTTCTTGCAAACTACCGCCCCATCTCCAACCTCCCTTTCCTCTCCAAAGTCCTGGAATGTGTTGTCGCCTCCCAAATCCATGCCCATCTTTCTTGCAATTCCACGTTTGAATCCCTCCAATCCGGATTCCGTGACTGCCACTGTACTGAAACGGCTCTCATCAAAGTCACAAATGACATCCTTTGTGACTGTGACAAAGGCAAACTATCCCTCCTCGTCCTTCTTGACTTGTCTGCAGCCTTTGACACAATAGATCACTCTATCCTTCTCCAACGCCTCTCCACCATCGTCCAGCTGGGTGGGACTGCACTTGCCGGGTTCAATTCTTATCTATTTAATCGTAGCCAGGGAATCACCTGCAACGGCTTCTCTTCCCGTCCCCGCATCGGTACATCTGTTGTCCCCCAAATATCTATCCTTGGCACCCTCCTATTTCTCATTTACATGTTTCCCTTGGTGACATCATCTGGAAACACAGCGTCAGTTTGCACATGTACACTGATGAAACCTAGCTCTACCTCACTACCACTGCTCTCGACCCCTCTACGGTATCTAAATTGTCAGAACTTGTCAGAAATTTTCTCCAGTTGAATATTGGGAAGACCGAAGCCATTGTTATCGGTCCCCGCCACAAACTTCATTCCCTAGCTCTCCCCAACTTCTGCCTGAGGCTGAACCACACTGTTGGCAACCTTGGTGTCAAATTTGACCGTGAAATGAGCTTTCGACCACATAACCGCAGCATAACTAAGACCGGCTATTTCCACCTCCGTAACATCGCCCATCTCCACCCTTGCCTCAGCTCATCCGCTGCTGATGCCCTCATCCATGCCTTTATTATGTCTAGACTTGACTATTCCAATGTACCCCTGGCTGGCCTCGTACATTGTACCCTATGTAAACGAGAGGTGATCCAAAAGTCGGCAGCCCCTGTCCAAACTCGCATCAAATCCCGCTCACCCATCACCCCTATCACTGACCTACATTGGCTTCCAGTTAAGCACCGCCTCGATTTCAAAATTCTCATCCTTATTTTCAAATCCCTCCATGGCCTCACCCCTCCCTATCTCTGTAATCTCCTCCAGCCCCACAAACCCCTGAGATATCTGCGCTTCTCTAATTCAACCCTTTGAGCATCTCTAAATGTAATCGCTCAACCATTGGTGCCTTCTGTTGCCTAGACCCTAAGCTCTGGAACTCCCTGCCTAAACCTCTCTGCCTCATTACCTCTCCTTCCTTCTTCAAGACGCTCCTTAAAATTTACCTCTTTCCTGCGCTAATTTCTACTTATGCAGCTTGGTGACAAATTTTTAATCTCATAATATTCCTGTGAAGCGCCTTGGGATGTTTCATACGTTAAAGGCGCTATATAAATATGATTTGTTGTTGTTGTTGTACAATGATCAATGCCTCTCTGTGCTCCCTACACTGTTCAATGTTTCTCTCTCTCTCTCTCTGCTCCCAACACTGATCAATGCCTCTCTCTCTGCTCCCTTTACTGATCAATGGGCTGCAAAGGGCAGAAAACATTGGTGGGAATTGTTTATAGGCCTCCAAACAGCAATGGTAATGTAGGGCACAGTATAAATCAGGAAATTAAAGGTGCATGTAACAAAGGTAATACAATTAATACATGGGGGATTTTAATCTACATATAGACTGGGCAAACCAAATTTGCAGTAATAGTGTGGAGGACAAATTCATGGATTGTATACACAATGGTTTTCTTGATCAGTATGTTGAGGAACTAACTAGAGAACAGGCTATTTTAGATCTAGTATTGTGCAATGAGAAAGGGTTAATTAATAATCTTGCAGTAAAGGTGTCCTTAGGGAAGAGTGACCATAATATATTAGAATGTTACATTAAGTTTGAAAAGAAAACCTGGTTCGTGGCTGTCGTTTGAGAAACAACTGTGCTGGTGTTCTACCAGTAGTTGTATGAGGAGTATGATAAGTATTATGATAAGTAATTATATGATACTTATATAAGTAATGGGAAAATTTGTCAGTTTGTGGCCCAATGACAACTGTCGTATCTTTGGATTTGGATCCAATATTTACTTGATGAGGGCATGTTTTAAAATTGTACTGTGCGCTCTGCTGCACCATTTGAAGCAGTGCGATATAGTGGAACATTTGTATGTTTCACACCATTTCTGCTCATGAATGGTGCAAATTTTTCTGAACAAAATTAGAGCCCATTATCAGCCACAATTTCTTCTAGGAGGCCATATGAAGAAAACAATCTTCGCAAATAGTCGAGTGTTTTATTTGTTATTTTCCGCATCGCAAACACGTTTACCCACTTCGAATTACTATCTATCACTATGAACAATTGTTGTCCTTCTAGCTCAGCAAAATCTACATGTAACCTTTGCCACACCCTGGGAGGCCATTTCTATGGCTGTAATAGTACTGATGGTGGTTTCTTGCTCACTGACTGACAATGTACTCAAACCTGGCCACCAAAGTAACTGCGTGCAAATCTCTTGATCAAGCACATTCCCAGGTGCTGGTCATGAAGCTCTCCTAACAAGTTGGACCTGAACTTATTTGGGATAACCAATCTTGCGCTCCACATGATACAATCTTTATCCACTGACAATTCATTCCTACGAACAAAGTATGGTTAAATATGTTCCTCGGATACTTGGTTTAGCCAGCCATTTGCTTTGTAATCTTTGACATAACTGGGTCACATTTGGTTGCTCTATCAATCTCTTCAGCTGTGACTGGCAGTTCATCAATGTATGAAAAATAGAACACTTCTTCCCTATCGGGTGTAACTTGTGATGGCAATAGCCACATGGACATAGCATCAGCATTACTGTGATCAGCTGATTGTCTGTACTCAATGTCATACGTATATGCTGACAAAATCAAAGCCCAAACTGCATTTGGGCTGCAGCCAAGATTGGAACTGAAGACTTTGGATGGAGGATTGCTGTCAGGGGCTTATGGTCAGTAACAATGGTAAATTTACGACCAAACAAGTATTTGTGAACCTTCTTGACCCCAAAATTCAATGCCAAAGCTTCCCTTTCAAACTGCGCATAATTCCGCTCACTGGCACTGAGAGTGCGTGAAGCAAAAGCACTTGGTCTCTCCTCCCCACTATCTAATATATGAGAGATCACTGCCCCAACTCCATACGGAGAAGAATCACATGCTAGCGTGATCTTCTTAGATACATCATAATGAACTAACATGGTACTCTCTACCAATTGGCTTTTACACTCTTTGAATGCTGTGTCGCATTCTTCTGACCACTTCCAATGGACCTGTTTTTTTCAACAGCTCATTCAGTGGATGTAACACTGTAGCCAAATTTGGAAGGAACTACCCACAATAGTTCAAAAGACTCCAAAATGATCGAAGCTCAGTGACATTCTTGGGAGTGGGTGCATTTCTGATTGCATCCAGCTTTCCCTTGGTTGGATGTAAACCAACTTTGTCTACTCTGTGCCCGAAGTAATCCACTGAGTGTTGAAATAACTCACACTATTGAGCAGTCACTCATACTCTGTGCTTCTCTAGCCGTTTGAGCACTTCATTCAACACATTATTATGGATTTGCCTGTTTGGTGCTGAAATGAATATGTCATCTTAATAACATATTACCCCTTCAATGCCTTGCAGAATCTGGATCATCACCGCTTTGAATATGGCGGGGGCAGAAGACACTCCAAATGGTAGCCTATTAAACTGATATAGGCCTAGATGAGTATTTATGGTCAAACATGACTTGGACTCTTCATCTAGCTGAAGTTGTAGGTAAGCATTTGTCAGATCTAACTTTGAGAAGATCTGGCTAACTCAGCGTTGTGAGCAAGTCTACATTTAGCAATGTATTGGGTAGATTACCCTCTAGAACTTGGTTTATGGTTACTTTATAATCACCACACAACCTTACCTTACCATCTGACTTAGGTACAACAACAATAGGTGTAGCCCGATTACTTAGATCTACCTTAGAGGTAATGTTCTCAGTTTCTAATCTTTTGAGTTCTTGCTCATCTTTCTCCTTGAGTGCGTATGGTACGGGATGTGGCTTGTGGTAAACTGGTTTTGCATCCTTCTGCACTCTGACACTCGACTTGAAGTCTTGGATTGAACTGCTTGTTCCGCGGAACACCTTCGGATACTGCTTGATGACATCATCTTTCAATGCAAATTTCACTTCCACACGAAAAATCTAATTCCAATTCAGCTTCAGTGATCCCAACCAATTTCTACCTATCAAGGCAGGCAAGCTCTGAAACTGATCCTTGTATTTCACCGGTACAGTGATACTTCGTACCACAGGGATTTTGCTCTCCTGAGTAGCCTCGCAGTTCTATCTACGATTTCTCCAGTCAATAATCATGCAAATTGTCAAGATATAGCAATTCCGGTACTACGCTCACGGATGCAGCAGTGTCGATTTTCATGGGTATCCTGGTTCCTGCAACTTCTAATTGGATGATGATACTTTGTGAATTGCTGTTAGATACCCTTGTGCTCCTGATGATGTGTATCTCCAAAACCTCCTCATCCTGTTGCTTCTCTGCAATGCTATCTAATGTCTGGCGATTTCTACTTCTAGCATTGAAAGTTGGTTTACTCTTCAGTCGGTATGCCTTCGCAAGATGCCCAGTTTTCTTGCAGAAGAAACACTCTGCCTTCACATATGGACAGCTTTGAGTGAGGTGTTGTCCCAGACACTAATAGCACGACTTCAATGTACTGTTAACTTGGTCAGATGCGGAGGCCTTAGGGCCCAATTGCCTTTTACTTTTAACCTGTAGGTGATTCATCTCAGTTATTTGATCACTGAAAATGATGCGAAATTCTCGGGATTATTGGTCGGCCATATCCATCGCCATAGCTGTCTGACAAGCTAAATCAAAAGTCAAGTTAGGGGTTGTCAACAATTTCCTTCTGATTCCTTCATTTTTCAACCCAAAAACAAAACGGTCACACAATGCTTGGTCCTGAAAGTTTCCGAAATGACAGTGAATGGACAGTAGACTCACTGATACCCTTGTCAGTTAATTGATCTTGTGTTCCAAAATGATAACATTCAGCAATTTCAAGAGGCTCAGGATTGTATTGCTGTTCTAACTTGGTTAGAATCTCCATCAGTGTTGTGTCCTTTGGCTTGAAGGGAGCAAGCACATTTTTCAGGGTTTCATGCACCTCGGGCCCTGCTTCAGTCAAGAAAATAGCCCGTTTCCTTTCTAAAACCACCCGGTTACGGTTTTCATCATCAAGGATATCGGTGATACTATGCGCGGTGAAAAACATTTCTAGCCGCTCCACATATGCCCCAAAGGTCATCATCAGGGACTTTGATGATACTATTCATGGTGAAAAACATTTCTAGCAACTCCACATAAGTTTCTCGGTTGCAATGGAGCTCACCCAAGTGCCCTATTGTTCCCATAGGCATGGATATCTGGACTCTGGCAATATCGGCAGTTCAGCCAAGTGTACTTGAAATTTACCTGTGATTTTTAGCTGTTCTGCAAAGCAAAAAACCTCTCACAGTATCCCCATCAATTAGCAGGATTATCCACCAAAAAAATATCAGCTAGGGAATCCAAATATCCTATCTTCATCACCATCTGTGATATCTTTAGAGACCACTAACAGCACACACTGCAAGATGGCTCCTTAACCAGAACTGTGTCATGTGACCTTGCCACATGGTCTTTTATTGTTAATTCATCAGTCATTGCATTACATCAGTAGTCCACTAGGTGGAGCTCTATAACACTGATCAATGCCTCTCTCTCTGCTCCCTGCACTGATCAATGCCTCTCTCTCTCTGCTCCCTACATTGATCAATGCCTCTCTCTGCTCCCTAACTGATCAATGCCTCTTTCTCTCATTGCTCCCTATACTGATCAATGCCTCTCCTCTCTCTCGCTCTCAGTTCAACTGAAAGTTTGACTATCCATCAATTTCCATTATCCATTGCGGGTCGGGATGAAGCAGGAATGACTCCACTGTAAAAGTAATGAACCCTATCAATGCAAGATACAAGAGCTCAGTTGATATCAACATGTTGGATTTCATTTCTATTTCTAAGCGATGAAGAGCCCTGAAGGAGGTTGTGTTGGGTCATGTTCTGATTTACAAGGTTCCTCATCAGTGTGGATTAGCATGATGCAGTTGTTTCTCTGTGCTGTAATCATTTGGAAAATCCTGAGGGGGTAAAGCAATGTAGGAAGCCTCCGTCCCATGAGAAGGTTAGGCTTTTGCGATTGACTGAACTGTGCTTTTGAACAGAACTCCTATGGAATCCCCCTTCTGAATAAACTTAGTTATGGAAGATGAATGTTGTGTTCAAGATTACACTTTCAGTGAATCATAGAATGATACAGCACACATGGAGGCCATTTGGCCCATCGTGCCTGTGTCAGCTCTTTGAAAAAGCTATCCAATTAGTCCCACTCTGCTGCCCTTTCCCCATAGATCTGCTAAAAGTGTTTTATTTCTTTGGTGACAGGATGTGGGCATCGCTGGTAATGCTGGCATTTATTGCCCATCCCTAATTGTCCTTCACAACAGTCTACTTGAACTGCTGCAATCCTTATGGTGAAGGTCATAACCCACAATGTCATAACGGTTGGTTACAATTGATTGGCTTGGTAGGCCATTTCAGAGGGCAGTTAAGAGTCATCTACATTGCTGTGGGTCTGGAGTTACTTGTAGGCCAGACTGGGTAAAGACGGCAGATTTCCTTCCTGAAAGGACATTAGTAAACCAGATGGGTTTTTACAACAATCCGGTAATTTTGTGGTCACCATTAATGATACTAGATTTTCTTTAAATTCCAGATTTATTTAGTTAACTGAATTTAAATTCCCCAGCTGCCGTGGTTGCATTTGAACTCACATCTCTGAATTATTAGTCCAGGCTTCTGGATTATGAACCCAGTAACATAACCACTATGCTACCATATTCTGTTTTTACCCCTTCAAGTATTATCCAATTCTCCTTTGAAAGTTATTATTGAATCTACTTCCACCATTCTCTAATACATTGCATTCTAAATAACAGTTCTAGTGCTATAGAACTAGCCGTGCCTCTCACCAAGCTGTTCGAGTACAGCTTCTGCACTGGCATCTATCCCGACAAAGGGAAAAATTGGTGAGATATGTCCTGTCCACAAAAAGCAGGACAAATCCAATTCAGCCAATTACCGCCCTATCAGCCTCCTCTCATTCATCAGCAAACTGATGGAAGGGATGTTGACATTGCTATCAAGCAACACTTACTCACTAATAACCTGCTCACTGATGCCCAGTTTGGGTTCCGCCAGGACCACTCTGCTTCAGACCTCCCTATAGCCTGGGTCCAAACATGGCCAAAAGAGATGAATTTCAGAGGTGAGATGAGAGTGACTACCCTTGACATCGAGGCAGCATTTGACTGAGTGTGGCATCAAGGTGCTCTAGTAAGACTGAAGTCGATGGGAATGAGGGGGAAAACTCTCCACTGGCTGGAGTCATACCTAGCACAAAGGAAAATGGTTGTGGTTGTTGGAGGTCAATTATCTCAGCCTCAAGACATCGCTGCAGGAGTTCCCCAGGGCAGAGTCCTAGGCCCAACCATCTTCAGCTGCTTCATCAGTGACCTTCCCTCCCTCATGAGGTCAACAGTGGGGATGTTTGCTATTGATTGCACAGTGTTCAGTTCCATTCAGAACTCCTCAGATAATGAATCAGTCCATGCCCACATGCAGCAAGACCTGGACAACATTCTGGCTTTGGCTGATAAGTGGCAATTAACATTCACACCACTCAAGTGCCAGACAATAACTATCTGCAAAAAGAGTGAGACTAACTACCTCTCCTTGACATTCAATGGCATTACCATCACCGAATTCCCCCATCATCTACATCCTGGGGTTACCATTAACCAGAAATTTAACTGAACCATCCACATAAATAGTGGCTACAAGAGCAGGTCAGATGCTGGACATTCTGTGGCAAGTGTCTCACCTCCTGACTCCCCAATGCCTTTCCACCATCTACAAGGCACAAGTCAGGAGTGTGATGAAAACTCTCCACTTGCCTGAATGAGCACAGCTCCAACAACACTCAAGAAGCTCGACACCATTCAGGACTAAGGAGCCCGCTTGATTGACATCCCATCCACCACCTTAAACATTCACTCCCCCCACCACTGGCGCACCGTGGCTGCAGTGTGTACCATCTACAAGATGCACTGCAGCAACTCGTCACGGCTTCTTTGACAGCACCTCCAAAACCCGCGATCTCTAACACCTAGAAGGACAAGGACAGCTGGCGTATGGGAACACCACCACCTCCAAGTTCCTCTCCAAGTCACATACTATACTGACTTGGAACTATATCGTTGTTCCTTCATCGTCGCTAGGTTAAAATCATGGACCTCACTCCCCAACAGCACTGTAGGAGTACCTTCATCACACAGATCGCAATGGTTCAAGAAAGTAGCTCACCATCACCTTCAAAGGGCAATTAGAGATGGGCAATAAATGATGGCTTTGCCAGCGAGGCCCACATCCCGTAATGATAAAAAAAAACTGCAGTACAGACTGAGTAGCGAGAGTGTTGATGCATGAGCAGAGTATGCTTTGGTTGATAGAGATTTGTAGAACTATTTTGAACTATTTTGTCTTTTGAGATCAACAATATAAAGCCTAATCGTGGCAGAAATCAGGGAAAAAGCACTGAACTCCAGTGAAAGATAGAAGAATAGTGGAAACAGGTGAGAGGCGGGAGCGGCCTATAAAAGGCCCAGCGGGAGAGCGAGAGCCAGTGGCAGTTGGTGAGAGGCGGGAGCGGCCTATAAAAGGCGTACCGGTGCAGCTACAGCGGGAGAGAAAGCAAAATAGAAGTAGAAAGGAATCAGCCAATGGGGTAAGTGATTGGTGAGTAGCTTTTCTTTTTATTTTTTATTATCAGTAAGTGCACTGTAACATTGTTATTACCAATTTAAGGGTATCTAAGGGTTAAGGCATGGCAGGAGAGCTCGGTCACATGATATGCTCCTCCTGTGCCATGTGGGAACTCAGGGACGCTTCCGGTGTCCCTGAGGACTACGTGTGTGAGATGTGTATCCGCCTCCATCTCCTGACGTACCGCGTTGCGGAATTGGAACTGAGGGTGGATTCACTCTGGAGCATCCACGATGCTGAGAATGACATAAGTGGCACATTTAGTGAGTTGGTCTTACCGCATGAGAAGGATCCACAGCCAGCTAGGGAATGGAAGACCAGCAGGAAGAGTAGTACAAAGAAAGTAGTGCAAGGGTCCAACCTGGTCATCCCCCTGCAAAACAGATACACTGCTTTGAGTGCTGTTGAGGGAGATGACTCATCAGGGGAGAGCAGCAGCAGCCAAGTTCATGGCACCGTGGCTGGCTCTGTTGTACAGGAGGGCATTAAAAAGAGTGGGAGAGCGATAGTGATAGGGGATTCAATCATAAGGGGAATAGATAGGCGTTTCTGCGGCTGCAATCGAGACTCCAGGATGGTATGTTGCCTCCCTGGTGCAAGGGTCAAGGATGTCTCCGAGCAAGTGCAGGACATTCTAAAAAGGGAGGGAGAACAGCCAGTTGTCATGGTGCACATTGGTACCAACGACATAGGTAAAAAAAGGGATGAGATCCTACAAGACGAATTTAAGGAGCTAGGAGTTAAATTAAAAAGTAGGACCTCAAAAGTAATAATCTCGGGATTGCTACCAGTGCCACGTGCTAGTCAGAGTAGGAATCGCAGGATAGCACAGATGAATACGTGGCTTAAGCAGTGGTGCAGCAGGGAGGGATTCAAATTCGTGGGGCATTGGAACAGGTTCTGGGGGAGGTGGGACCAGTACAAACTGGACGGTCTGCACTTGGGCAGAAACGGAACCAATGTCCTAGGGGGAGTGTTTGCTAGTGCTGTTGGTGAGGAGTTAAACTAATATGGCAGGGGGATGGGAACCAATACAGGGAGACAGAGGGAAACAAAAAGGAGACAAAAACAAAAAACAGAAAAGAGATGAGTAAAAATGGAGGGCAGAGAAACCAAAGGCAAGAAACAAAAAGGGCCACTGAATATAAAAGGGCTGCAGGGGGGTAAAAACTAAAAATCATGGTTTAAAAACTAGGATGAAAACACTCTACCTAAATGCACGCAGCATTAGAAATAAAGTAAATGAGTTGATGGCACAAATCATTACAAATGGGTATGATTTGGTGGCCATTACAGAAACATGGTTGCAAGGTGGCCAAGACTGGGAATTAAACAAACAGGAGTATCTGACGATTCAGAAAGATAGGCAAGAAGGGAAAGGAGGTGGGGTAGCTCTGTTAATAAAGGATGATATCAGGGCAGTTGTGAGGGATGATATTGGCTCCAATGAACAAAATGTTGAATCATTGTGGGTGGAGATTAGAGATAGTAAGGGGAAAAAGTCACTGGTCGGCGTAGTTTATAGGCCCCCAAATAATAACTTCACGGTGGGGCGGGCAATAATCAAGGGAATAATGGAGGCATGTGAAAAAGGAACGACAGTAGTCATGGGGGATCTTAACCTACATATCGACTGGTCAAATCAAATCGCAGGGAATTCATAGAATGCATACGGGACTGTTTCTTAGAACAGTATGTAACAGAGCCTACAAGGGAGCAAGCCATCTTGGATCTGGTCCTGTGTAATGAGACAGGAAAAATAAACGATCTCCTCGTAAAAGATCCTCTCGGAATGAGTGATCACAATATGGTTGAATTTGTAATACAGATTGAGGATGAGGAAGTTGTATCAGAAACGAGGGTACTATGCTTAAACAAAAGGGACTACAGTGGGATGAGGGCAGAGTTGGCTAAAGTAGACTGGAAACAAGGACTAAACGGTGGCACAATTGAGGAACAGTGGAGGACTTTTAAGGAGCTCTTTCATAATGCACAAAAAAATATATTCCAGTGAAAAAGAAGGGCGGCAAGAGAAGTGATATCCAGGAAATAAAGGAGAGTATCAAATTAAAAACCAATGCGTATAAGGTGGCCAAGGTTAGTGGGAAACTAGAAGATTGGGAAAATTTTAAACGACAGCAAAGAATGACTAAGAAAGCAATAAAGAAAGGAAAGATAGATTACGAAAGTAAACTGGCGCAAAACATAAAAACAGATAGTAAAAGCTTTTACCGATATATAAAATGGAAGAGAGTGACTAAAGTAAATGTTGGTCCCTTAGAAGATGAGAAGGGAGATTTAATAATGGGAAATGTGGAAATGGCTCAGACCTTAAACAATTATTTTGCTTCCGTCTTCACAGTGGAAGACACAAAAACAATGCCAAAATTTGCAGGCCACAGCAATGTGGGAAGGGAGGACCTTGAGACAATCACTATCACTAGGGGGTAGTGCTGGACAGGCTAATGGGACTGAAGGTAGACAAGTCCCCTGGTCCTGATGAAATGCATCCCAGGGTATTAAAAGAGATGGCGGAAGTTATAGCAGATGCATTCGTTATAATCTACCAAAATTCTCTGGACTCTGGGGAGGTACCAGCGGATTGGAGAGCAGCTAATGTAATGCCTCTATTTAAAAAAGGGGGCAGGCAAAAGGCAGGTAACTATAGGCCGGTTAGTTTAACATCTGTAGTGGGGAAAATGCTTGAAACTATCATTAAGGAAGAAATAGCGGGACAGCTGCATAGGAATAGTGCAATCAAGCAGATGCAGCATGGATTCATGAAAGGGAAATCATGTTTAACTAACTTACTGGAATTAAGGATATAATGAGCATGGTGGATAGAGGTGTACCAATGGATGTGATGTATTTAGATTTCCAAAAGGCATTCGATAAGGTGCCACACAAAAGGTTACTGCAGAAGATAAAGGTACGCGGAGTCAGAGGAAATGTATTAGCATGGATCGAGAATTGGCTGGCGAACAGAAAGCAGAGAGTTGGGATAAATGGGTCCTTTTCTGGTTGGAAATCAGTGGTTAGTGGTGTGCCACAGGGATCAGTGCTGGGACCACAACTGTTTACAATATACATAGATGACCTCGAAGAGGGGACAGAGTGTAGTGCAACAAAATTTGTAGATGACACTAAGATTAGTGGGAAAGCGGGTTGTGTAGAGGACTCAGAGAGACTGCAGGGTGATTTGGATAGGCTAAGCGAGTGGGCTAAGGTTTGGCAGATGGAATACAATGTCAGAAATTGTGAGGTCATCCACCTTGGGAAAAAAAACAGTAAAAGGGAATATTATTTGAATGGGGAGAAATTACAACATGCTGTGGTGCAAAGGGACCTGGGGGTCCTTGTGCATGAATTCCAGGGGGTTAGTTTGCAGGTGCAACAGGTAATCAGGAAGGCAAATGGAATGTTGGCCTTCATTGCGAAAGGGATGGAGTACAAAAGCAGGGAGGTGTTGCTGCAACTGTATAAGGTATTGGTAAGGCCGCACCTGGAGTACTGCGTGCAGTTTTGGTCACCTTACTTAAGGAAGGATATACTAGCTTTGGAAGGGGTACAGAGACGATTCACTAGGCTGATTCCAGAAATGAGGGGGTTACCTTATGATGATAGATTGAGTAGACTGGGTCTTTACTCCTTGGAGTTCAGAAGGATGAGGGGTGATCTTATAGAAACATTTAAAATCATGAAAGGGATAGACAAGATAGAGGCAGAGAGGTTGTTTCCATTGGTGGGGGAGACTAGAACTAGGGGGCACAGCCTTAAAATATGGAGGAGCCAATTTAAAACCGAGTTGAGAAAAAATTTCTTCTCCCAGAGGGTTGTGAATCTGTGGAATTCTCTGCCCAAGGAAGCAGTTGAGGCTAGCTCATTGAATGTTTTCAAGTCAAAGATAGATAGATTTTTAACCAATAAGGGAATTAAGGGTTACGGGGAGAGGGCGGGTAAGTGGAGCTGAGTCCACGACCAGATCAGCCATGATCTTATTGAATGGCGGGGCAGGCTCGAGGGGCTAGATGGCCTACTCCTGTTCCTAATTCTTATGTTCTTATGTTCTAACTGTTTCTCAACCATGTCCAACCCACATTTCTCCTCACCACCCTCCCATTTGAGAACTATGGTATGCCAATAAAAGGAAGAAATATTTCTTATTGAGGTTACTGGAGCCAAGGGAATTAGAGATCTTTAACGCATCAGCACAGTGAAAATTGTTCAGAAAACCAGAGACTTGTGTATGATCACATCACTCTTGATTTCTAATGTTACCTCATGCACTTATTTTACAGATAACTATAATTTGAATGGAAATAATTGCATAGTTCTTTTTTCAAGTACAAAATTGGCACTGGACCAGTGCTTATATTGACAAAAGCCTTCCTGAAAGGTAAATTTGTTTCACTACAATTGCTTGTGAGTATATAAGGAATAGATAAATGATTATTCTTACTGTAAACACAGCCATGTCTCTCCTGATGTGAATCTTGCAGCAACTATGCACAGAAGAAAATGGTAAGAGATACTTTTTGTAATATAGCCCTTCCTGTGTACCTAGCTACCAAACCCGTATCACCATTGGAAAGAGACTCTCACAGCAAACTATCCCTCAGCTTATTTGCAGTAATATTCTTTGCAGTATTTGTTTTCTTTACTTTTTAAAAGCTTTTTTTTTTACATGTGGAAAATACAGATAGTGTAATATAGATTAAATCGCATCTTACCGTTGCTTCATGTTCTAATGCGCTTATTCCTTTCTCCACAGTTCAAAGTCATTTCGAAACTTTTCCTTCCGGTCGACAGTGTCCTAGTGATAATGACGATCCCAGACATTGCATCTACTGAAAGACCTAACCACATTAACCAGTCAGCTTCATGTCGTCCAAACTGAAAGAAGCTCGTGATCTTATCCAGTGTCCCTGAGCAGAAAACTTTTGCCAACTTGTATTTCTTAACAGATCTACTATCAACTTTAATCTTGTTGAAGGTTTCTTCTTTGCACATTTACAGTATTTTAACCCACATAAAGTGCTGCTGTTGAAAAAAAAATTCCCAACTAGAAACCATGCCCACACACCCGGCTCTTGTGTAGGTTAATCTCACTATTAACCCTAGTCTGAGTCAAGTTTAGTAAATAGTAACTATCATCATGTTAAGGTCCTTTTAACACATTCAGCGCTGGTGGCGAGGTTAGCTGTTTAATGTGGGTACCATTTCATTACTGATTCCATAAGTGACAACATTGATGGGCTCGTCTGAGTCCTCTTCAGCGGTTGTGTGAGACCTTGGCCTGTAAAACAAAGAAGACTTGCTGAGAAGCTGTGTCATGAGGCCTCAGCAATTAGTGCAAGTGTGGGTCCATTACATGCAGGTGTCAATCTCACATGAAAAGGGAGCCTCCATTGCAAGTGTGCACACACAGAAATACAGGCCTCAGCAAACAAATGCTGCTTCAGTGACTATATAGTGTTGGTGAGAAAGAAGAGAAGGTGAAGGAGAATCTCGCAGATGGAAGGTGAGGAGTTAGAGGTATATGTACTCACTTTCATCATTCGAATGAGGTCGTTGAGCCTTTTCCAGCATTGGGTGGCAGTGTGCTGATGAATGGAGGGCCCCGATATCTCCTCAGCGATTTCTCTCCAGGTATTGAGAAATATGCTCCGAGTGGGTTGGCCTGTGTCAAGCTTCCAGCAGGGTTTCGATCTCCACATCACTAAAGCGGCTGGCCATCCTCAAAGATCTCGATCTGCCATCTCCTCTCAAGCAACAGAGACCAAACTCAGTGCTCAAGGCCTAGCTGTACAACCTGCCCATTAAGGCCAGGGATCAGCTGCCTCATTGTGAGCAATTGGTCAGCAGTTGAATTTCGTTGTCCTAAGGCCACTCCACACCCACACTGCTGCAAAGAGACCATTCCTGTCTGCAATACTGCTTCGCTCCTTTTGACCACCGAAAACACTAAGTTTCGCTCTAATCACCATTGGGGTGGGAATGAACAGCAAAAAGCAGTAGGTGCACTCCATTTCAGGCGGAGGGCAATTTCGGGGCCAGTGTATCGTGCAGATTTGTCGAATGTGCATCATTCTAATTCGAAACATTTATCCAATTGAAAGCGTTATGTGATTGCTTTGGCTTTGATTTTTCCTCAGTTTTCTTCCCTTCTCTCTGAAAGCAGTGGCTTACGTTAAGGTACAGTGTCACAGATTCTACCAGCATTTTAGCATTTCATTCAAATGACCATTCTTTGTGTGCAAGCCTGGAGATTGACTACGAGTGGACTGTGTCTGATTGCAGTCTCCGCTGACATCCACATACACACACTAGCCGTGCCAGCTGTGGCTCAGCAGGTAGCACTCTCATCGTTAGAAAATTGTGGGTTTAAGTCTGTTACGTATGCAATAAAGGTTCAAACTGAGTACTGTTTAACTTAGCAAGGTACAACCTTGGCTCTGCTTTATTTAGCCCCAAGGTGCCTGACTCTCAAAATGGCTGGCCGTTTATACTAGAGCAGCACCATGTGCAGCTGCTCAGTGGCCTCCAACAATGACGCCATCTGATGGCTACAAAGAGAATGCACATACATGACAATACCCACCTCTGAGATCTTATCACAGTCTTTCACAGGTGGAGATGGTCCGGTGCTTTGCGCTCCCGGGTTGACCGTCTCAGTTCGGTTCAAGGGTGAGTATGCGGGGTCTGTTGTGGCCGATGGCTGGACGACTGACTTGTTGGGGGTGGCAGTGGCCATGTCAGGAATTGCAATTCAATTTTTATTGAACAGGTCTGTGATGGAAATTCTGGGTTCACTGATGACCCTTGAGTCCTCTGTAGACTGCTGGAAGTTTGGTTGGTCGTCAATGGTCAATTCATCCGACTGTTCTGGCTCGTCTGTGTGCCTCAACTTTGTCTGATCCATGTGTTTCCTGCAAGTTTGCCCATTCTTGAGCTTAATAACGAATACTCTGTTGCCCTCCTTGGCCATGACCGCACCAATGATCCATTTGGGACCCTGACCATAGTTCAACACATATACAGGATCATTAACAGAAATCTCGCGTGACACAGTTGCGCGATCGTGGTACCCATCTTGACTTTGTCTTCTGTATTCAAATCCGGGTGTACCAGAGATAGCCGTGTCTTAAGACCTCTTTTCATCATGAGTTCAGCAGGCGAGATCCCTGTGAGTGTGTAGGATCTTGTTCTGTAACTCAGCAATATGCAGGACAAGTGGGCCTGCAGTGACCCTGGGGTTACTCTCCTCATGCTTTGCTTGATAATTTGTACTGCACATTCAGCTTGCCCGTTGGACGCAGCCTTGAATGGTGCTGACCTTACATGTTTTATGCCATTGTGTTTCACAAACTCCTGAAACTCTGACTGATGAAGCACGACCCATTGTCACTCACCACTATGTCAGGCAGACCATGTCGCGGAGTCGTCGAGGAGCGGTAGTCCGGGGGAAGCGATAAAAGGCCCAGCAGCGTCGGAGGAGCAGTGAGTCGTCGAGGAGATGGAGTCCGGGTGAGGCCCATAAAAGGCCCAGCAGTGCCGGAGGAGCGGTGAGTTGTCGAGGAGCCAGCTGGTGCAGCTGCAGCAGGGAGAGAAGGCAAAAAAGAGTAAAAAGAAATCAAAGGGTGACGTTACAGCCAATGGGGTAAGTGATTGACTGGTGATTGATGAGTAGTTTTTCTTCTTTTTCTTTCTCTTTATCAGTATGAAACCTTTGGCATTGTTGCCAAATTAAATTAATTTAAGGGTTAAGTCATGGCAGGAGAGCCCAGACCCATGTCATGCTCCTCCTGTGCTATGTGGGAAGTCAGGGACGCTCCCAGTGTCCCTGACAACTATGTGTGCGGGAAGTGTATCCAGCTGCAGCACCTGACAGGCCACATTGCGGCACTGGAGCTGCGCATGGATTCACTCTGGAGCATCCGCGATGCTGAGGATGTCGTGAATATCACGTTTAGTGAGTTGGTCACACCAAAGGTAAAGGTTACGCAGGTAGATAGGAAATGGGTGACCATCAGGCAGAGCAGTGGAAGGAAGGTAGTGCAGGGATCACCTGCAGTCATCCCCCTCCAAAACAGATACACCGCCTTGGGTGCTGTTGGGGGGGGGGGGTAACTCATCAGGGGAGGGCAGCAGCAGCCAATTCATGGCACCATGGGTGGCTCTGCTGCACAGGAGGGCAGGAAAAAGAGTAGGAGAGCTATAGTGGTAGGGGATTCTATTGTAAGGGAAATAGATAGATGTTTCTGCGGCCGCAACCGAGACACAAGGATGGTATGTTGCCTCCCTGGTGCAAGGGTCAAGGATGTCTTGGAGTGGCTGCAGGGCATTTTGGAGGGGGAGGGTGAACAGCCAGTTGTCCTGGTGCATATAGGTACCAACAATATAGGTAAAAAATGGGATGAGGTCCTACAAGCTGAATTTAGGGAGCTACGAGTAAAATTAAAAAGCAAGACCTCAAAGGTAGTAATCTCATGATTGCTACCAATGCCACGTGCTAGTCAGAGTAGGAATTGCAGGATCGCTAAGATGAATACGTGGCTTGAAGAGTGGTGCAAGAGGGAGGGATTCAAATTCCTGGGACATTGGAACCGGTTCTGCGGGAGGTGAGACCAGTACAAACCGGACGGTCTGCACCTGGCAGTGTTTGTTAGTGCTGTTGGGGAGGAGTTAAACTGATATGGCAGGGGGATGGAAATCTTTGCAGGGAGACAGAGGGAAGTAAAATGGGGGCAGAAGCAAAAGATAGAAAGAAGAAAAGTAAAAGTGGAGGGCAGAGAAACCTAAGGCAAAAATCAAAAAGGGCCACAAATTCAGCAAAATTCTAAAGGGACAAAGTGTGTTAAAAAAACAATCCTGAAGGCTCTGTGCCTCAAGGCGAGGAGTGACACAATTAATTCAGAGACTAGGGTCCTGAACTTAAAGAAAGGAAACTTCGACGGTATGAGACATGAATTGGCTAGGATAGATTGGAGAATGATATGTAAAAGGTTGACGGTGGATAGGCAATGGCAAATATTTAAAGATCACATGGATGAACTACAACAATTGTACATCCCTGTCTGGCGTAAAAATAAAATGGGGAAGGTGGCTCAACCGTGGCTAACAAGGAAAGTTAGGGAAAGTGTTAAATCCAAGGAAGAGGCATATAAATTGGCCAGAAAAAGCAGCAAACCTGAGGACTGGAAGAAATTTAGAATTCAGCAGAGGAGGACTAAGGGTTTAATTAGGAGGGGGGAAATAGAGTATGAGAGTAAGCTTGCAGGGAACATAAAAACTGACTGCAAAAGCTTCTATAGCTATGTGAAGAGAAAAAGATTAGTGAAGTCTAATGTAGATCCCTTGCAGTCAGAATCAGGTGAATTTATAATGGGGAACAAGGAAATGGCAGACCAATTGAACAAATACTTTGGTTCTGTCTTCACTAAGGAAGACACGAATAACCTCCTGAAAATACTAGGGGACCGAGGATCTAGCAAGAAGGGGGAACTGAGGGAAATCCTTATCAGTCAGGAAATGGTGTTCCGTAAATTGAAGGGACTGAAGGCCGATAAATCCATAGGGCCTGATAGTCTGCATCCCAGAGTACTTAAAGAAGTGGCCCAAGAAATACTAGATGCATTGGTGGTCATTTTCCAACATTCCATGGACTCTGGATCAGTTCCTATGGATTGGAAGGTAGCTAAAGTAACATCACTTTTTAAAAAAGGAGGGAGAGAGAAAACATGGAATTATAGACCAGTTAGCCTGACATCGGTGGTGGGGAAAATGTTGGAATCAATTATTAAAGATGTAATAGCAGCGCATCTGGAAAGCAGTGACAGGATCGGTCCAATTCAGCATGGATTTATGAAAGGGAAATCATGCTTGACAAATCTTCTAGAATTTTTTGAGGATGTATCTAGTAAAGTGGATAATGGAGAACTAGTGGATGTGGTGTATTTGGACTTTCAAAAGGCTTTTGACAAGGTCCCACACAAGAGATTAATGTGCAAAATTAAGGCATGGGGTATTGGGGTAATGTTTTGGTGTGGATAGAGAACTGGTTGGCAGACAGGAAGCAAAGAGTGGGAATAAACGGGTCCTTTTCAGAATAGCAGGCAGTGACTAGTGGTGTGCCGCAGGGTTCAGTGCTGGGACCCCAGTTATTTACAATATATATCAATGATTTGGATGAAGGAATTGAGTATAATATCTCCAAGTTTGCAGATGACACTAAGCTGTGTGGCAGTGCGAGTTGTGAGGAGGATGCTATGAGGCTGCAGGGGAACTTGGACAGGTGAGGTGAATGGGCAAATGCATGGCAGATGCAGTATAATGTGGATAAATGTGAGGTTATCTACTTTGGTGGCAAAAACAGAAAGGTAGATTATTATCTGAATGGTGACAGATTAGTAAAAGGGGAGGTGCAAAGAGACCTGGGTGTTATGGTACATCAATCATTGAAGATAGGCATGCAGGTACACCAGGCAGTAAAGAAAGCAAATGGCATGCTGGCCTTCATAGTGAGGGGATTTGAGTATAGGAACAGGGAGGTCTTCCTACAGTTGTACAGGGCCTTGGTGAGACCACACCTTGAGTATTGTGTGCAGTCTCCTAATCTGAGGAAGGACGTGCTTGCTATTGAGGGAGTGCAGCGAAGGTTCACCAGACTGATTCTCGGGATGGCAGAACTGACATATGAGGAAAGAATGGATCGGCTAGGCTTATACTCACTGGAATTTAGAAGAATGAGAGGGGACTGGACAGGTTAGATGCAGGTAGAATGTTCTTGATGTTGGGGAAGTCCAGAACCAGGGATCACAGTCTAAAGATAAGGGGTAAGCTATATAGGACCGAGATGTGGAGAAACTTTTTCACCCAGAGAATTGTGAACCTGTGGAAATCTCTGCCTCAGAAAGATGTTGAGTTCAGTTCGCTGAACATATTCAAAAGGGAGTTAGATGTGACCCTTATATCTAAAGGGATCAGGGGCTATGGAGAGAAGGCAGGGTGGGGTACTGAGGTTGAATGATCAGCCATGATCATATTGAATGGCGGTGCAGACTCGAAGGGTCGAATGGCCTGCTCCTGCACCTATTTTCTATGTTTCTATGTTTCTATGTTTCTATAAGTCTAACTAGAGGGATGGCAGTGCACCTCAGTCCCGTGGAGTGCACATCATGCGGCATGTGGGAAATTCTGAACGCTTCGCGCGGCCTAGTCAATCATGTGTGGAGGAGGTGTCTCCAGCTTCAACTGCTCAAGCTCGGTGTTTCAGAGCTGGAGCAGCGGGTGGAGTCAATACGGTGCATCCGTGAGGCTGAGACCTACATGGATATCACGTTTCAGGAGGTGGTCACCCCGTAGATTAAAGGCGTGCAGGCAGAGGGGAAGTGGGTGAGCACCAAATGAAGCAAGAATGCTAGGCAGGTAGCGAAGGAGTCCCCCCGTGAGTCCCTCTCGCTTTAAAACCGATATTCACTTTTGAGTATCGGTTAGGACGATGGTGCCTCTGGGGAGTGCAGCCAGAGCCAATTCCAAGACACCACAGGTGGCTCAGCTGCACAGGGGGAGGGATAAAGAATATAAGAGACCGGGTGATAGGGAATTCTATAGTTAGAGGAACAGACAGGCGTTTCTGCGGCCGTAGACTTGACTCCCGAATGGTTTGGTGCCTCCCTGTTGCCAGGTTCAAAGATGTCACAGAGCCGACGCAGGGCATTCTGGTGGGGGGGGGGGGGGAAACAGCTTGAGGTAGTGGTCCATATCGGTAAAAAGATAAAAAGAGGGATGAGGTCCTACAGGCAGAATTCAGGGAACTAGGAAGAAAATTAAAGGGTAGGACCTCAAAGGTAATAATCTCCGGGGTACTACCGGTGCCACATGCTAATGAGTACAAGAATAGAAGGATAGAGATGATGAATACGTGGCTGGAGAGTTGGTGTAGGAGGGAGGGCTTTAAATTCTTGAGACATTGGGACCGCTTCTGGGGGAGATGGGACCTGTACAAACCGGACAGGTTGCACCTCAACAGCGCTGGGACCAATATCCTCGCGGGGGAGTTTTGCTAGTGCTGTTGGGGAGAGTTTAAACTAGCTTGACAGGGGAATGGGAACCTGAGAACAAATTCAAAAGGGAAGGAAGCAAAGCAGAAATTGGATAGCAAGAATCTAGAAAGCGAATCTGTAAGACAGAGGAAAGAAGGCTTAGTAAGTAGTAAGCTAGGAGGTCTTCCTGTGCTAAATGATCTTTACTTTAATGCAAGGAGTATAGCGAATAAGGTGGATAAGCTAAGAGCATAGGTAGATACTTGGGAGTATGACATTATAGCCATTACAGAAACATGGCTGAAAAAGAGGCAGGTTTGGCAGATCAATATTTCTGGTTACAAGATTTTTAGACAAGATAGAGAGGGGGGCAAAAAGCGGGGCCGGGAGGGGGGCGGGCAGGGGGTGCGTCGCGGTACTGGTTAAAGAAACTATTACAGCGGTGAGGAGGGATGATATGTTAGAGGGATCATCAAATGAAGCCAAATGGGTCGATTTGAAAAATCAAAAAGGGGCGATCACACTGCTGGGCGTGTATTATAGACCCCCAAACAATAGAAGGGAGAAGGAGGAGCAAATATGTGTGAAAATTGCTGTGAATTCCAAAAACCATAGAGTAGTAATAGTAGGGGATTTTAACTATCCAAATATTGATTGGGACAAATTTAACGTGAAGGGTATAGAGGGTGCAGAACTCTTGAAATGCATTCAAGAGAACTTTTTTAGCCAGTATGTAGCAAGCCCAACACGAGAGGGGGCGGTTTTGGATTTAGTTTTAGGGAATGAAGCTGGGCAGGTTGAAGGGGTATTAGCGGGAGAGCACTTGGGTGCCAGTGACCATAATTCAGTCAGATTCAAGTTGGTTGTGGGTAAGGACAAGGATAGGCCTGGAATAAAAGTCCCGAATTGGGGAAAATCTAATTTTGCTAAGTTAAGGAGTGATTTGGCCACAGTGGACTGGAAACGGCTACTTGTGGTTAAATCAGTATCGGAACAGTGGGAGGCATTCAAGAAGGAGATCCGGAAGGTTCAGGCCAAACAGGTTCCCTTACAGAAAAATGTTGGGAATAATAATTTTAGAGCCCCCTGGATGTCTCGGGACTTACAGGGAAGGATAAAGAAAAAAGGGACGCTGATGTCATATACCAACGGCTAAATACTATGGAATCTTTCGAGGAATATAGAAAGTTAAGAGGCAAAATTAAAAAAGATATTAGGAATGCTAAGAGAGAGCATGAAAAATTCTTGGCTAGTAAAATTAAGGAAAACCCTAAGATGTTCTATAAATATATTAAGAGTAAGAGGGTAACTAAAGAAAGGGTAGGGCCTATTAGAGACCATGAGGGTAATCTTTATGTGGAGGCGGAAGATGTTGGTAAGGTTCTGAACGAATACTTTGCATATGTTTTCACAAAGGAAAGGGGTAATGCAGATATTGCTATCGAGGAGGAGTGTGATATCCTGGATGAAATAAATATAGTGAGAGAGGAAGTATTCAGGGGTTTAGCAGCTTTGAAAGTAGATGGCCCGGATGAAATGCATCCCAGGCTGTTGAGCGAAGTAAAAGAGGAAATAGCAGAGGCCTTGGCCATCATTTTCCAATCCTCTTTGGATTTGAACATGGTGCTGGAGGATTGGTGGACTGCTAATGTTTAAGAAGAGAGAAAGGGATAGGTCGAGTAATTACAGGCCTGTCAGCCTAATCTCAGTGGTGGGAAAATTATTGAAAAATCCTGAAAGACTGGATAAATCTACATTTGGAAAGGCAAGAATTAATTAGGGACAGTCAGCATGGATTTGTTACGGGAAGATCGTGTTTGACTAACCTGATAGAATTTTTTGAGGAGCTACCCAAGAGGGTCGATGAGGGTAGTGCATACGATGTAGTGTTTATGGACTTCAGCAAAGGTTTTGATAAGGTCCCACATGGTAGACTGGTCATGAAGGTTAAAGCCCATGGGATCCAGGATAAAGTGGCAAGTTGGGTCCAAAATTGACTTGGAGGTAGGAAGTAAAGGATAATGGTTGATGGATAGTTTTGTGACTGGATGGATGTTTCCAGTGGAGTTCCGCAGGTTCTGCTTTTTGTGGTATATATCAACAATTTAGATTTGAATATAGGGAGTATGATTAAGAAGTTTGTAGATGACACTAAAATTGGCTGTGTGATTGATAATGAAGAGGAAAGTCATGGGCTTCAGGGGGCTATCACTCTACTGGTCAGGTGGGCAGAGCAATGGCAAATGCAATTTAATTCAGAGAAGTGTAAGGTAATGCACTTTGGAAGGCTAATAAGGAAAGGGTGTACACATTAAGCGGTAGGTTACTTAATAGTGTAGATGAACAAAGGGACCTTGGAGTGCTTGTGCACAGATCCCTGAAAGTTGCAGGCCAGGTGGATAAGGTGGTTCAGGAGGCAAACGGAATGCTTGCCTTTATTGGCCGAGGCATAGAATATAAGAGCAGGGAGGTTATGCTTAAATTGTATAATACTTTGGTTAGGCCACAGCTGGAGTACTGCGTGCTGTTCTGGTCGCTGTATTATAGGAAGGACGTGATTACACTAGAGAGGGTGCAGAGGAGATTTACTCGGATGCTGCCTGGAATTTAGAATATTAGTTATGAGGACAGATTGGATAGGCTGGGTTTGTTCTCATTGGAACAGAGGAGGTTGAGAGGAGACCTCATTGAGGTGTACAAAATATTGAGGGGCCTGAACATAGTGGATAGTAAGGGTCTATTTCCATTGGTGGAGGGGTCTATTATGAGGGGACATAATTTTAAGGTGGTTGGTGGAGGTTTAGAGGGGATTTGAGGGGGGTTTCTTTACGCAGAGAGTTGTGGGGATCTAGAACTCACTGCCTGGAAAAGTGGTGGATGCAGAAACTCTCATCACTTTAAAGAGATGGTTGGATGGGCACTTAAAGTGCAGTAACCTGCAGAGTTACGGACCTAGAGCTTGTAATTGGGATTAGACTGGATAACCTTTTGTTGGCCAGCGCAAATATAATGGTAAGTATTGTAGGGAATCGAATACGGCCAGGTGGATCTCCTGGACTAGTTTCGATCGCCTGGATTGGTCGGAGAGGAATTTTCCCAGATTTTTTTCTCTCTAAATTAGCCTGGGTTTTTATCTGTTTTTTGCCTCTCCCAGAAGTGTAGAATGTTTCAGTATAAGGGATGTCGCAGTTGTGTGAGGTGAACTGGTTGGGTTGGGTGCTCTTTGCCTTTCCGCCATTGTTCATTGTTCATAGGTTTATATGTAACCTTCAGGGTTGCTGGCCGAGGGCCGTGCGGCTCTTTGTCGGCCGGCGTGGACAAGATGGGCTGAGATGGCGGCCTCCTGCGCTGCAAATTTCTATGTTTCTATTCCGCTCATCCCTCTCCTCCCTGGGCTGAGATCACTAACTCAGCACTGGGCACGAATGACACTGGGATTTGCAGGTGGTTATACGCTGCCTCTATCAACTCAACCAAGTCGTTTTTGTCACAGTACATTTCCAGTGTTCAATGGCTGTAAATCAGCCACTTGATGGGGATTTTATTTTGATATTCACAGATAGCGGAGAAACTATCAGATATTCTGTGCAAAGTTTTGAAGCTTTCTCTTCTTAACAGTACATTTCCACTAGTTTATGTATCTTGATCTGCAAACGTGTGGATGTATTTTAGTTGTGGATATGTGTAATTCAGTGGTTGAAATGTGCTGTGTGACATCAACAATGCATATTGCACAAATTGAATAAGAACATCTTGGATCAGTCATTGAAAGTTAGCATGCAGGTACAGCAGGCGGTGAAGAAGGCAAATGGTATGTTGGCCTTCATAGCGAGGGGATTTGAGTATAGGAGCAGGGAGATCTTACTGCAGTTGTACACCTGGAATATTGTGTTCAGTTTTGGTCTCCTAATCAGAAGAAGGACGTTCTTGTTATTGAGAAAGTGCAGCGAAGGTTCACCAGACTGATTCCCGGGATGGCAGGACTGACATATGAGGAGAGACTGGATCGACTGGGCCTGTATTCACTGGAGTTTAGAAGGATGAGAGGGGATCACACAGAAACATGTAAAATTCTGACAGGCCTGGACAGGTTAGATGCAGAAAGAATGTTCCCGATGTTGGGGAAGTCCAGAACCAGGGGTCACAGTCTAAGGATGAGGGGTAAGCCATTTAGGACCAAGATGAGGAGAAACTTCTTCCCTCAGAGAGTTGTTAACCTGTGGAATTCTTTACCGCAGAGAGTTGCTGATGCCAATCCTTAGATATATTCAAGAGGGAGTTAGAAACATAGAAACATAGAAAATAGGTGCAGGAGCAGGCCATTCAGCCCTTCTAGCCTGCACCGCCATTCAACGAGTTCATGGCTGAACATGAAACTTCAGTACCCACTTCCTGCTTTCACGCCATACCCCTTGATCCCCCGAGTAGTAAGGACTTCATCTAACTCCCTTTTGAATATATTTAGTGAATTGGCCTCAACTACTTCCTGTGGTAGAGAATTCCACAGGTTCACCACTCTCTGGGTGAAGAAGTTTCGCCTTATCTCGGTCCTAAATGGCTTACCCCTTATCCTTAGACTGTGACCCCTGGTTCTGGACTTCCCCAACATTGGGAACATTCTTCCTGCATCCAACCTGTCCAAACCCGTCAGAATTTTAAACGTTTCTATGAGGTCCCCTCTCACTCTTCTGAACTCCAGTGAATACAAGCCCAGTTGATTCAGTCTTTCTTGATAGGTCAGTCCCACCATCCCGGGAATCAGTCTGGTGAATCTTCGCTGCACTCCCTCAACAGCAAGTATGTCCTTCCTCAAGTTAGGAGACCAAAACTGTACACAATACTCCAGGTGTGGCCTCACCAAGGCCCTGTACAACTGTAGCAACACCTCCCTGCCCCTGTACTCAAATCCCCTCGCTATGAAGGCCAACATGCCATTTGCTTTCTTAACCGCCTGCTGTACCTGCATGCCAACCTTCAATGACTGATGTACCATGACACCCAGGTCTCATTGCACCTCCCCTTTTCCTAATCTGTCACCATTCAGATAATAGTCTGTCTCTCTGTTTTTACCACCAAAGTGGATAACCTCACATTTATCCACATTATACTTCATCTGCCACGCATTTGCCCACTCACCTAACCTATCCAAGTCACTCTGTAGCCTCATAGCATCCTCCTCGCAGCTCACACTGCCACCCAACTTAGTGTCATCCGCAAATTTGGAGATACTACATTTAATCCCCTCGTCTAAATCATTAATGTACAATGTAAACAGCTGGGGCCCCAGCACAGAACCCTGCGGTACCCCACTAGTCACTGCCTGCCATTCCGAAAAGTACCCATTTACTCCTACTCTTTGCTTCCTGTCTGACAACCAGTTCTCAATCCACGTCAGCACACTACTCCCAATCCCATGTGCTTTAACTTTGCACATTAATCTCCTGTGTGGGACCTTGTCGAAAGCCTTCTGAAAGTCCAAATATACCACATCAACTGGTACTCCTTTGTCCACTTTATTGGAAACATCCTCAAAAAATTCCAGAAGATTTGTCAAGCATGATCTCCCTTTTACAAATCCATGCTGACTTGGACCTATCATGTCACCATTTTCCAAATGCGCTGCTATGACATCCTTAATAATTGATTCCATCATTTTACCCACTACTGAGGTCAGGCTGACCGGTCTATAATTCCCTGCTTTCTCTCTCCCTCCTTTTTTAAAAAGTGGGGTTACATTGGCTACCCTCCACTCGATAGGAACTGATCCAGAGTCAATGGAATGTTGGAAAATGACTGTCAATGCATCCGCTATTTCCAAGGCCACCTCCTTAAGTACTCTGGGATGCAGTCCATCAGGCCCTGGGGATTTATCGGCCTTCAATCCCATCAATTTCCCCAACACAATTTCCCGACTAATAAAGATTTCCCTCAGTTCCTCCTCCTTAATAGACCCTCTGACCACTTTTATATCCGGAAGGTTGTTTGTGTCCTCCTTAGTGAATACTGAACCAAAGTACTTGTTCAATTGGTCTGCCATTTCTTTGTTCCCCGTTATGACTTCCCCTGATTCTGACTGCAGGGGACCTACGTTTGTCTTTACTAACCTCTTTCTCTTTACATACCTATAGAAACTTTTGCAATCCGCCTTAATGTTCCCTGCAAGCTTCTTCTCGTACTCCATTTTCCCTACCCTAATCAAACCCTTTGTCCTCCTCTGCTGAGTTCTAAATTTCTCCCAGTCCCCAGGTTCGCTGCTATTTCTGGCCAATTTGTATGCCACTTCCTTGGCTTTAATACTATCCCTGATTTCCCTAGATAGCCACGGTTGAGCCACCTTCCCTTTTTTATTTTTACGCCAGACAGGAATGTACAATTGTTGTCATTCATCCATGCGTTCTCTAAATGTCTGCCATTGCCCATCCACAGTCAACCCCTTAAGTATCATTAGCCAATCTATCTTAGCCAATTCATGCCTCATACCTTCAAAGTTACCCTTCTTTAAGTTCTGGACCATGGTCTCTGAATTAACTGTTTCATTCTCCATCCTAATGCAGAATTCCACCATATTATGGTCACTCTTCCCCAAGGGGCCTCGCACAATGAGATTGCTAATTAATCCTCTCTCATTACACAACACCCACTCTAAGATGGCCTCCCCCCTAGTTGGTTCCTCGACATATTGGTCTAGAAAACCATCCCTTATGCATTCCAGGAAATCCTCTTCCACCGTATTGCTTCCAGTTTGGCTAGCCCAATCTATGTGCATATTAAAGTCACCCATTATAACTGCTGCACCTTTATTGCATGCACTCCTAATTTCCTGTTAGATATGGCCCTTACGGCTAACGGGATCAAGGGGTATGGAGAGAAAGCAGGAAAGGGGTACTGAGGTGAATGATCAGCCATGATCTTATTGAATGGTGGTGCAGGCTCGAAGGGCCGAATGGCCTACTCCTGTACCTATTTTCTATGTTTCTATGTGTCGCCAACATGACATTGAGATTCTCTATGGTTGGCGTGGACGTGCTGGATGACATGATTATGTTTTCTATCCACTTCGAATAAGTTCCCACCACCACTAAAAACATCTTGCCCAGGAAGGGACCTGCAAAATCTACATGGATCCTGGACCAAGGTTTGGATGGACACAACCACAGACTCAGCGGCGATTCCACTGGTGCTTTGCTGAGCTGCATGCAAGTGTTACACTGATGCATGCATGCTTCCAGCTCAGAATCAATTCCTGGCCACTATACATGGGACATGGCGATGGACTTCATCATCACTATACCAGGATATGTGCTGTGTTACTCACGCACGAACTTTTCTCCCCTTTCTTGGGCATTACAGCACGATTGCCCCACGATATGCAATCTGCTTGAATAGACAGTTCGTCCTTGCGACGAAAGTATGGTTTGGCTTCCTCGCACATTTGCTTAGGTATGGCAGACCAATCCCTTTTGAGGATGTAACCCTTTACCACCGATAAAATCGGATCATGGCTGGTCCAGGTCTTAACTTGTTGAGCCGTGACAGGGGTTCCTTCACTCTCAAAAGCATCCATGATTAACATTAGATCCCCCAGTTGTGGCGTTTCCAACTCCGGTGTGGGCAATGGCAACCGGCTCAAAGCATCAGCACAATTCTCTGTGCCAGGTCTGTGGCGAATGACATAATCATAGGCAGATAATGTCAGCGCCCACCTTTGAATGCAGGATGAAGCGTTGGTATTGATACCTTTGCTCTCGGAAAACAATGAAATGAGTGGCTTATGATCAGTCTCTAATTCGAACCTCAGACTGAACAGGTGTTGATGCATCTTTTTAACACCGTACACACACGCTAAAGCTTCTTTTTCTACCATGCTGTAGACTCTTTCTGCTTTAGACAAACTTTTGGATGCATATATGACAGGTTGAAGTTTTCCCTACTCATTGGTTTGTTGTAACACACAACCAATTCCATATGACGATGCGTCACAGGCCAAAAGTAAACGTTTACATGGGTCATAATATACCAGCAGCTTGTTCGAGCAAAGCAGATTGGTGGCTTTCTCGAAAGCTCTGCCTTGCGATGTGCCCCTCACCCAGTTGTCACCTTTTCTCAATAGCATGTGCAGTGGTTCTAGTAAGGTGCTGAATTTAAGTTGGAAGCTACCAAAGTAGTTAAGTAGACCCAGGAACGAACACAGCTCCATCACATTCTGTGGCTTGGGTGCATTCTTGATGGCCTTGGTTTTCACGTCAGTAGGTCTGATGCCATCAGCGGCGATTTTCCTCTGAAGGAATTCGACCTCCGGTGCTGTGAAGATGCACTTCGAGCATTTCAGTCTGAATCCCACTCTATCCAAACGCAGTAGAACCTCTTCCACGTTGTTCAGATGTTCTTGGAGTCACGACCGGTGATCAGGATGTCATCTCAGAACACGATGGTTCTGGGAACGGACTTCAGTAGACTTTCCATATTCCTCTGGAATATTTCTGCAGCCGAGCGAATTCCGAAAAGGCGCGTCTGGTAAATAAACAGTCCTTTGTGCGTGTTAATGCACGTAAATCTCTTCAACGGCGCAACCAACTCCTGTGTCATATGGGCCAACGTCAAGTTCAGTTTAGTGAACGACTTACCTCCGGCTAGTGTCACAAACAAGTCACCAGCCTTCGGTAACGAGTACTGATCTAGTTTTGAAACCCTATTGATCGTAGCCTTGTAGATTCTGACTGTGCCATCATTTATCAGCAGAAGAACAATGGGACTGGCCCATTCATTAAGTTAGACCAGTGATATGATCTCTTCATGCTGGAGTCTGTCCAATTCAATTTCGACCTTCTCCCTCATCATACAGGGCACTGCCCGACCTTTATGATGAACGGGTCTTGCAGCTGAGTCCACGTGGATCTGCACCGTGGCTCCCGTGAAGTTGCCGATACTCGGTTCGAACAACGAAGGGAACTTGCTCAATACTTGTATCTTCCTCCGATGACAACGCCTTTATGTCATTCCAGTCGCATCTGATTTTCTCCAACCAGCTCCTGCCGAGCAGCGTTGGGCCATTGCCTGGAACAATCCACAGCGGTAACTCGTGAACCACACCGTTATATGACATATTAATTTGTGCACTGCCAATCACCTTTATCAGTTCTTTGGTGTATGTGTGCAGCTTGGCATTAACAGGGCTCAGATTGGGCCTCACAGCCTTAGTATCCCATAGCTTATTAAATGCCCTCTCGTTCATGATCGATTGATTCGTCCCCATGCCCAGTTCCATTGATACCGGTATCCCGTTAAACTTCGCATTAATCAAAATTGGTTTACTCTTGGCTATGAAGGAGTATAGCCCATACAATTCCTCCTCTGGCATCTCAGATTGCGTGTCTGAATCCACGCTAGTCTGACTGTCATCCTCCACGTGGTGTGTTACAGCTCGCTTTCTCATCTGCGGACACTTGCGCTGGAGATGCCCCACTCTCAGACAGCCTTTGCAACTATATTGCTTAAATCGGCACTGCTGGTGCTGATGATTTCCCCCACAACGCAAACACGGAGAAGTCAGATACATTCCCGCTGGCGGACTTTGGGCAGCCACAGGTTTCGCGAACGCAGCCGGATAGGCCCTGCCAAGTGCCACTCTGCCGAACGCCAAATCAATCGCACTTACAGTACTTTCCGAGGTTCGGTTCTTCACCGCTATTTGCTTTAGACTCCTATCCCTCGTCATACATGATTGAGCGATCTGGATGGCCCTTTTTAAATCCAACTCCTCCACTACCAGAAGTTTGCGCAGGATCACCTCGTGGTTGATACCAATAACAAAGAATTCCCGCAGCATGTCTGCCAACAACATCCCGAACTTGCATGGTCCCGCTAAACGTCTCAGGTCGGCAACGAATTCCACAGCGCTCTGGCCCTCCGATTGAACGTGTGTATAAAACCTGTATCTCGAGATGATGCTGTCATCTGGCTTGAGGTACTCCCGTACCAATGTACACAACTCCTCTGTTGGATCACTAGGCATGAGTAGATTCTTTATCAGACCGTAGATCTTTGAACCGCACACGTGAGAAACACGGCTTGGTGACGATCTGCATCATCGACCTCCTTCATTTTGTTGGCCACAAAGTATTGGTTCAAATGGCTCACAAAGTCTGCATAATCTTCTCCCTCCATGAATTGCACTAAAAATGGAATCGTGCTCATTTTGCAAACAAAGGTTCTTGTATTCTCACCGCCAAATGTTACGTATGCAATAAAGGTTCAAACTGAGTACTGTTTAACTAAGCAAGGTACAACCTTGGCTCTGCTTTATTTAGGCCCAAAGTACCTGACTCTCAAAATGGTTGGCCTTTTTTACCTGAGCAGCACCAAAATCTAGGCTAACACTGTTGGAGATGCCGCCTTTTGGATGAGATGTTAAACTGAGGCCCTGCCTGCTCTCTCAGGTGGACGTAAACGATCCCATGGCACTATTCTGAAGAAGAGCAGGGGAGTTATCCCTGTGTCCTAGCCAATAATTATCCCTCAATCAACATCACTAAAAATAGTTTATCTGGTCATTATCACATTGCTGTTGGTGGGATCTTGCTGTGCACAGATTCGCTGCCTGAATTCCTACATTATAACAGTGACTACACTTAAAAAGTACTTCAATGGCTGTAAAGCGCTTTGGGATGTCCTGAGGTCATGAAAGGCGCTATATAAATGCAAGTCTTTCTTTCTTTTCAAAGTACTTTTCAGCAAAAGGGAGAGAAATGATAAACTGACCAAGTTTGCCCTCCCTATTCTAGTGACATTGAGTCTTACTTGCAATATCCTACCCATTGCCACACCAGGTAATATCAGTTAACTAACAGCCCAGACCAGGCATTGAACCTGGAACCTTCTCGGCTTGTGTGACTTTGTACAGTTACTCACTGAAGTGTTTGGGAGGCTTGGCAGGTTTACATTTCTCCCAGATACAAGTACAATTCATCATGGTTGTGATAATATTTGATTCTTTTATCTAATTGATATATTTTAGTAATAGTACAGAACTGATTTCTTCGATGCATTATGCTGTACAGTATATAAAGTTTCAATCAAATAACTAGAAGTTGTGATTCAGTCAGCTTTGCTGCCAACAGTGGCCAAACTTCAGCCCAAGTATGTTTCACACAGACTGAGCTTTGCAGCTAAAGTTCAGCTTTGACTCTTTGGTTTCTTCCATTCATCCATTTCAATCGTCAACGCATCCACGACTTTCCAATATATGCAGTGGGGGGCGGGGTTGGGGGGGTGGCTGTGGATGGAGGAAGGTGCGGGATCCCTGTCGACAACACGCTTTGTAAATTCAGCTCCATATTGTTATCCATTGTCGGCTTTCTCTTTTTAATCCTAAATCCCCAATCTTTCTTTCTCCGTATCCCTTACTGCCTTCACTTCCTATGTAAGCAGTTATATACTTCTTAAACACCTCAGTTCATACTTGCCAACCCAGGACACTAGCAAAACGCTGACCAATTACTTGAAAAGTACCCATAAAGCACCAGAAAGAGCTGACAACTGACAAACCATGCTGAATATAGGCCCATGACTTGTAATTACACTGAAAGCATGGTGCAGCTTGAACTTGTCATGACTGCCATTGCAAACAAATTGTGGGTTACTTCAGAAATGTATTGTCACTCTCTATTGCTAAATCTGTTTGCTAAATTGTTAGTAGACTCAGTACTTTTCACCCCGTTGTCACTGTTCATACTGGCCCTCTGCTCTCTTCCCCCTCTAGTCTACACTGACTCTCAACTCCCCTTCCCTCTCTAGTCTAAACTGGCTCTCAACTCCTCTTCCCTCACTGGTTTACACTGGCTCTCAACTCTCCTTCCCTCTCTAGTCTAAACTGGCTCTCAACTCCTCTTCCCTCACTGGTTTACACTGGCTCTCAACTCCCCTTCCCTCTCTAGTCTACACTGGCTTTCACCTCCCCTACCACTGCCCCCCCCCCCGCCCGCTATAGTCTACACTGGCCCTCAACGACTTTCCCTCACTAGTATAACTGGCTCTCAACTCCCCTTCCCTCACTAGTCTACACTGGCTCTCAACTCCCCTTCCCTCTCTAGTCTACACTGGCTCTCAACTCCTCTTCCCTCTCTAGTCTACACTGGCTTTCACCTCCCCTACCACCGCGCCCCCGCCCGCTATAGTCTACACTGGCCCTCAACTCCCCTTCCCTCACTAGTCTACACTGGCTCTCAACTCCCCTTCCCTCACTAGTATAACTGGCTCTCAACTCCCCTTCCCTCACTAGTCTACACTGGCTCTCAACTCCTCTTCCCTCACTAGTATAACTGGCTCTCAACTCCCCTTCCCTCTCTAGTCTACACTGGCTCTCAACTCCCCTTCCCTCTCTAGTCTACACTGGCTCTCAACTCCCCTTCCCTCACTAGTATAACTGGCTCTCAACTCCCCTTCCCTCTCTAGTCTACACTGGCTCTCAACTCCCCTTCCCTCTCTAGTCTACACTGGCTCTCAACTCCCCTTCCCTCACTAGTATAACTGGCTCTCAACTCCCCTTCCCTCTCTAGTCTACACTGGCTCTCAACTCCTCTTCCCTCACTAATATAACTGGCTCTCAACTCCCCTTCCCTCACTAGTCTACACTGGCTCTCAACTCCTCTTCCCTCACTAGTATAACTGGCTCTCAACTCCCCTTCCCTCTCTAGTCTACACTGGCTCTCAACTCCCCTTCCCTCACTAGTATAACTGGCTCTCAACTCCCCTTCCCTCACTAGTCTACACTGGCTCTCAACTCCCCTTCCCTCACTAGTATAACTGGCTCTCAACTCCCCTTCCCTCACAAGTCTACACTGGCTCTCAACTCCTCTTCCCTCACTACTATAACTGGCTCTCAACTCCCCTTCCCTCACTAGTATACACTGGCTCTCAACTCCTCTTCCCTCACTAGTATAACTGGCTCTCAACTCCCCTTCCCTCACTAGTATAACTGGCTCTCAACTCCCCTTCCCTCACTAGTCTACACTGGCTCTGAACTCCTCTTCCCTCACTAGTATAACTGGCTCTCAACTCCCCTTCTCTCACTAGTCTACACTGGCTCTCAACTCCTCTTCCCTCACTAGTATAACTGGCTCTCAACTCCCCTTCCCTCTCTAGTCTATACTGTCCCTCGCCACCCCTTCCCTCCTTAGTCCGTACTGGACCTCACCACCCTTCTCTCTCCAGTCCATACTGACCATCTCCTCCCTTTCTCCCTCTAGTCGATACAGGGCCTCTCCATCTCCTCCCTCTCTAGTCCATACTGACCATCTTCTCCTCTTCTCCCTCGAGTCTACACAGGGCCTCGTTTCCCTTTCCCCCTTCGAGTTGATCTGGCACTCGTATTCTCCTGCTTCCTACAATTCTTTCTCCTTGCAGTTTGTACTGTCACTGTTAATTCCCCGAACAAGATCCTTGCCATCCATGAGCTTATCGTGGATGATTGCATCGTCATCATAGCCCTGACAGAAACTTGGCTGAGGGGTGATGACACCTTACCCTGAAATGAAATCTCCTCGCCTGGCTGTACATGCCACCACTTGCCCCACTCAGACCACTGTGGTGGTGGTGTGGCTCTCATCACCAGATCACACCTTCGTCTGCACCGCTGCTCTTCCAGCACTTTTTCCTACTTTGAGCATGTCACCTTATCCCACCCTACTCACCTTTCATTTAAAATTCTCGTTCTCTACCGCCCACACAAGTACCATAACATAGAAACATAGAAACATAGAAAATAGGTGCAGGAGTAGGCCATTCGGCCCTTCGAGCCTGCACCACCAATCAATAAGATCATGGCTGATCATTCACCTCAGTACCCCTTTCCTGCTTTCTCTCCATACCCCTTGATCTCTTTAGTCGTAAGGGCCATATCTAACTCCCTCTTGAATATATCCAATGAACTGGCATCAACAACTCTTTGTGGCAGTTTCTCCACATCTCAGTCCTTACCCCTTATCCTTAGGCTATGTCCCTTGGTTCTGGACTTCCCCAACATCAGGAACATTTTTCCTGCATCTAACCTGTCCAGTCCTGTCAGAATTTTATATGTTTCAATGAGATCCCCTCTCATCCTTCTAAACTCCAGTGAATACAGGCACAGTCGATCCAGTCTCTCCTCATATGTCAGTCCTGTCATCCCAGGAATCAGTCTTGTGAACCTTCGCTGCACTCCCTCAATAGCAAGAACATCTTTCCTCAGAGTAGGAAACCAAAACTGAACACAATATTCCAGATGAGGCCTCACTAAGGCCCTGTACAACTGCAGTAAGACCTCCCTGCTCCTATATTCAAATCCCCTAGCTATGAAGGCCAACATACCATTTGCCTTCTTCATCGCCTGCTGTACCTGCATGCCAACTTTCAATGACTGATGTACCATGATACCCAGGCTTCGTTGGACCTCCCCTTTTCCTAATCTGCCGCCATTCAGATAATATTCTGTCTTCGTGTTTTTGCCCCAAAGTGGATAACCTCACATTTATCCACATTATACTGCATCTGCCACACGTTTTCCCACTCACCTAACCTGTCCAAGTCCACCTGCAGCCTCTTAGCGTCCTCCTCACAGTTCACAACGCCACCCAGCTGAGTATCATCTGCAAACTTGGAGATATTACTCTCAATTCCCTCATCCAAATCATTAATGTATATTGTAAATAGCTGGGGTCCCAGCACTGAGTCCTGCGGCACCCCACCCCTGCCATTCTAAAAAAGACCCATTTATCCTGACTCTTTGATTCCTGTCTGCCAACCAGTTCTCTATCCACGTGAGTATATTACCCCCAATACCATGTGCTTTAATTTTGCACACCAATCTCTTGTGTGGGACCTTGTCAAAAGCCTTTTGAAAGTCCAAATACACCACATCCACTGGTTCACCCTTGTTCACTCTATCAGTTACATCCTCAAAAAATTCTAGAAGATTTGTCAAGCAGGATTTCCCTTTCATAAATCCATGCTGACTTGGACCGATCCCGTCACTGCTTAACAAATGTGCTGCTATTTCATCTTTAATAATTGATTCCAACATTTTCCCCACTACTGATGTCAGGCTAACCGGTCTATAATTACCCATTTTCTCTCTCCCTCCTTTCTTAAAAAGTGGTGTTACATTAGCTACCCCCCAGTCCATAGGAACTGATCCAGAGTCGATCGACTGTTGGAAAATGCATCCACTATTTCTAAGGTTACTTCCTTAAGTATTCTGGGATGCAGACTATCAGGCCCCGGGGATTTATCGGCCTTCAACCCATCAATTTCCCGAACACAATTTCCTGCCTAATAAGGATTTACTTCAGTTTCTCCTCTCACTAGACCCTCGGTCCCCTAGTATTTCCGAAAGGTTATTTGTGTCTTCCTTCGTGAAGACAGAACCAAAGTATTTGTTTAACTGGTCCGCCGTTTCTTTGTTCCCATTATAAATTCACCGGAATCTGACTGCAAGGGACCTACGTTTGTTTTCACTAATCTTTTTCTCTTCACATATCTATAGAAGCTTTTGCAGTCAGTTTTTATCTTCCCAACAAGCTTCCTCACATACTCTATTTTCCACCTCCTAATTAAACCCTTTGTCCTCCTCTGTTGAATTCTAAATTTTTCCCAGTCCTCAGTTTGCTGCTTTTTCTGGCCAATTTATATGCCTCTTCCTTGGATTTAACATTATCCTTAATTTCCCTTGTTAGCCACGGTTGAGACACCTTTCCCGTTTTATTTTTACTCCAGACAGGGATGTACAATTGTTGAAGTACATCCATGTGATCTTTAAATGTTTGCCATTGCCTATCCACCATCAACTGGGATGGTAGGACTGACATATCAAGAAAGACTGGATCAACTGGGCTTGTATTCACTGGAGTCCAGAAGAATGAGAGGGGACCTCATAGAAACTTTTAAAATTCTGACGGGTTTAGATAGGTTAGATGCAGGAAGAATGTTCCCAATGTTTTGGAAGTCCAGAACCAGGGGTCACAGTCAAAGGAAAAGGGGTAAGCCATTTAGGACCGAGATGAGGAGAAACTTCTTCACCCAGAGAGTGGTGAACCTGTGGAATTCTCTACCACAGAAAGTTGTTGGGGCCAATTCACTAAATATATTCAAAAAGGAGTTAGATGTAGTCCTTCCTACTAGGGGGATCAAGGGGTTTGGAGAGAAAGCAGGAATGGGGTACTGAAGTTGAATGTTCAGCCATGAACTTATTGAATGGCGGTGCAGGCTCGAAGGGCCGAATGGCCTACTCCTGCACCTATTTTCTATGTTTTTCTATGTAACCCTTTAAGTATGACTCACCAGTCTATTCTAGCCAATTCACATCTCATACCATCGAAGTTACCTTTCCTTAAGTTCAGGACCTTAGTCTCTGAATTAACTGTGTCACTCTCCATCTTAATAAAGAATTGTACCATGTTATGGTCACTCTTCCCCAAGGAGCCTTGCACAACAAGATTGTCAATTAGTCCCTTCTCATTGCACATCACCCAGTCTAGGATGGCCAACCCTCTAGTTGGTTCCTCGACATATTGGTCTCGGAAACCATCCCTAATACACTCCAGGAAATCCTCCTCCACCGCATTGCTACCAGTTTGGTTAACCCAATCAATATGTAGATTAAAGTCGTCCATGATAACTGCTGTACCTTTATTGCACACATCCCTTATTTCTTGTTTGATGCTGTCCCCAACCTCACTACTACTGTTTGGTGATCTGTACATAACTCCCACTAAAAATGTTATCACCAAGATATCTTCACTGCTGTCCTCCCTCAGCCTCTGCAATGAGCGACTTCTCATCCTCGGTGATTTCAACATCAGAACATAAGAAATAGGAGCAGGGGTAGGCCATTTTGCCTCTCAAACTTGCTCCGCCATTCAATAAGATCCTGGCTGATCTGGACTTGGGATCAGCTCCACTTCCCTGCACGCTCCCCACAACCCTTCACTCCCTTATCGCTCAAAAATATGTCTACCTCCACCTTAAATATGTTTAATGACGCAGCTTGCACAGCTCTCTGGGGCAGAGAATTCCACAGATTTACTGTTATGTCTGCAATGTACTTATGAATGACTCCACAGTCACTATTCAAACTGTAGTGACCTTGGTACTTTATTCGTAATTCCAGAGTGAGGCACAAGCATGGTGGGTAGACTTTTATACTGGGCCCTGCACACCAATGCAGGTGACCCTCAGGTCTCCCACCGCAGTGGCCTCTGGTGGACAGCCTCTGCCACAGGGGCAGGAAACCACGGTCTCCACCAGTTGCGCCCTCTAGTGGTACCAGCATAGTATATACTCCGTGTAAACCTTATTGATAGTACATCAGGTAACAAGTCTCCATCTTATGCAATTATACAGTGAGTATTCAGAGAGTATATCTATAGTCTGCATATATAATATCACACTCCCCCAAGTCTTTTGTGCCGATTAGCTTTGCACTACGTGCTCTGGCTCAGCTCTCCCCAGTCATAAATGCCGCTAGCCCTTGCACCTTTGATGTGCTTTGGCTTGGCTCTCTCCCTGTTAATCCCCAAGTCCCTTTGCCACAACGTTGGATAATGGTTACCAGTTTGGATGGTTCGATGATACAGTGGAGGTTCCAGAGGTTTCTGGGTGTGATCCATGTGTGTGTCCATGGCTACATACATCCACTGGAGCCGGGAAGGTACTTTTAGGTCGTTCCGGTCGGATCATTGCCAAGCAGTCATGGTGGACGATCTGTGCCTCAGGTGCTGCGCTGGTCTGTTCTCTGGTGCCTGGCCCAAGCGAAGGTGAGGTTTTGCTCTGCCTCTGAACAGGGGGTACATCGATTGCTGGAGTGAAGAGGTCTTCCCATTTCGCAGCAATAAGCTCGCTCCTTTAAGGGCGGCCGCACCGCCCAGTCACTGGCAGCTTCTTGCCTCGTAAAGCTGTCAGTGGCACTGATCGGCAGCGGCCACGCTCCTGAGGGGGCAATTTCCCCCGCGGGGCGGAAAAGGGGTCGCCACCGGGCGGTAAGGGGTCAGAGTGCCGGGCAAGCCGGAAAGTCGCAGTGCGATGGAAACCCCTATCCGCCAACTCGGGCCCGGGGGAAATTGCGGATGGATCAGCCCTGCCGCCTGCCCCCAGGCAGAAAGGCCTTACCGCCCCGTTACCAGCTCTGAGACGCAGTAAAGGGCCTTAAAATAAGGAACCATTTCGACCCCCTTTTCTTCACACACAGTTTTTTCACTTATAACTTCATTCGTATTACAAGGATGATTCCAAAACTGAGAGGTTATATCCATCAGGAAAGATTGAACAGGCCGGGGCTCTTCTCTCTAGAAAAGAGAAGGGTTGGAGGTGCCTAAGAGAGGTCTTTAAAATTATGAAGGGGTTCAATAGGGATGTAGAGAAGATCTTTCTACTTGTGCGGGAGTCCAATACTGGGGGCCATAAATATAAGATAGTCACCAATAAATCCAATAAGGAATTCAGGAGAACCCTCTTTACCCAGAGTGTGGTTAGAATATGGAACTTGCTACCACATGGAGGAGTTGAGGCGAATAGTATAGATGTACTTAAAGGGAAGCGAGATAAGTATAGAAGGGAGAAAGGAATAGAAGGATATGTTGATTGGGATAAATGAAGCAGAGTAGGCGGAGGCTCAAATGGAGCATTAATACCAGCACAGACTTTTTTTGCCGAATAGCTGTTTCTGTTCTGTAAATTCGATGGGCTAGACTTTCTACTTTTGTGCAGATCACCCAAAAATGGCCGTTATTTCCAGCATGGGCAATAAAAATGGGTTTTGAGATCACCGGATTATCGCCCATTTTCAAAACCCTAACTTTCCATTTTTGAAAATGAGTGTTAGCGTAACATTTTTTTGACCTGCTGCTGTAAAGTGTCGCCGACCATAGCAATGGCATGGCAATGCTCGTTTTCCGCGTTTCAGGAGGTCAGGGGTCATGTGCAGGAGACAGAGAGAGAGGGAGTAGAGAGGGATTGAAAGCGTGTGTGGGTGTGGTGTGTGCTTGTTTGGCTGTTGTGAGAGGCAGGAGGGAGATTCTCCAGCAGCAAAAGGCCTACTAAGCACCAAGAAGGTAGTTGGCACTGAGAGTTTGTGGAAAAAATAATATTTAAGAGGAAAGGGATGGAGGAGGCGACCCAACACGCTATGGTGATTGACGCTGGCGAAAGCAGTGAGCTGGGAGAGGAACAATTGGGAGGGTGAAAAAGAGCGAAGAGATTCTCGGACGAGGTAAATGCTTCCCTCATGCAGGAGATTGAGGCATGCTGGGGTGAATTGACCCAGGGAGAGCGTAGGAAGCCCACCCCAAAGGCCTACCAGAAGACAGAGGACCTAGATAGCCGAGGTGGTCTCGTCGGAGACCAACGAGGTGCGTGAGGGCAACCAATGTCACAAGTGATGAAACGACCTTGTCGGATCCGCCAGAGTAAGTATAACATTTATTTACATGTACTTATATATTTATATAATTAGAATTGTAAGTGTAATGAGTGATTAAAATCAGATGTGATGTCTTACACGTATACTGGGAAGGTTGTACTCAAAGCCTGCGGTCACGGTGTACGTTTTTCGGGAAAGAATGATAATTTTCATTCTAATCATGATTACATCTGTCGGTTATGTGTTGTATCAGTCTCTGTGACAGTACCTAGCAATGATTTCACGCAATGATCTCATGCCATGTCATGCTATTGTTACCTTATACAGAAGAAGCTTTCGAGGAATAGGGCCGAACAGAGGCGAACGGGTGAGGGGCCACCAGTCATCATCGACCTAACCGACACCGAGGAGAGGGTGTTGGCACTAGTGGGGACAACAGCCAAACAAGCAGCAGCAGAACCTGATGTGATGCCATGTGAGTAAAGTATATATCATTGCGTGATGTAAAGTCAATAGATGACACACCCACTCATATCCGACCAATATTATATGATAGATGAATCATAAAATTCTTCTCTAAATAATGATGTCCTCATGAGAATCATTGCAAGGCAGAATTTGATGATGGTCATGAAATGTGATGTCTGCGATGATCTTGATAGCGGTGGTGCTTTTGTCGTGCATATGCTGTGTGTAGTGCTGGACTCACCTTGTGACACTAGCACCCCGTTCTCCTCTAATAACCTCATTTATGTTTTGCAGCTCAGCCAGCAGCCCGGCCCCATGTGAGAACACTGAGCCCAGAGGGTGGGGGCACAGGGACGGACTCACCGGACTCTCCTCCATCTGGTGCTGAGGAGCACCAATTGTCGCCCGTGCATCTGCTGGGTCCCTTCTCAACGGATGACAGTGCTGACTTTGAGGAACCTGCATCCCCAACCTCTATAATCCATTCGACACCGATGACACCTAGTGCTTCTGTGGCCATTCCCGCATCCACCGTGGAGGTACTGGGCCCAAGCACCTTGCCACAGGGCACCCCAGGTGTCTCCAGGATGGCGCCGACCAAGCAGAGGTTGTTTCAACGTGGCAGGTCTGCTCCACAAGTGGCAGATCTGAGCGGGGACATTGTCCAGAAGGAGTGTTGACATAGGTCAGCAGATCCAACAGACAATGGGGGGCATATCCCTCCAGCTGGCCAGCATGTCCGCCACCATGACGGAGTACGTGCCGCGGATGGCGGAGGCCTTGGAGCTGATAGCCAGGAACTGGTGGCAGAGGCCTCCCAGTGGTCCCAGAGTGCAGCAAGGTGCCGCACCCCCATTGCCAACAACACATGAGAGCCAGGAGGAAGATTTTGCTTCTGACCCGAAGGACGTTCCTACCTTGGGACCGGCCTCTCCCATATCCATCCAAGCAGCAGTTCTGCCGTCATCCCCCTCAATGAAGCAGTGCCTGAGGAGCTCCTCGGCCAGGCGGCTTGGAGTCAGGAGGGGAAGGGGAAGGGGTAGAGGTGGGGAGGAGAAGCGGGGAAGTAAAGGAAAGAGAGGTGCATGGCCGCTGGTGTTGTCTTGGGCATATTTTTATGTTGTTTGTGCTATTTTGGTGGGAGGGTCAGGGAAAGGGGCAAGGTTTGCTGGTTTGCATTTGTGCTCTGTGTTGCTGGAAATGGTGACCATTCAAATGATGTAAATGAGATTAGTTTGTTGTTTACAGTAATAATTATGATTTCATACAAATTATGGGATTAAATGTTTTTTATTTAACATAACCTTGTTGCGCATTGTCTCAGATAGCTGCAGCATTACACACTGGTGATTCCTTACCATGAAAAGGTATAATTACACTTAACTTGAATCAACTTAAACTTTAACTGGCACCAAGGTGATGCACACCATTAATGTATGACCTGCACACCCAGCAGTGTTGCAGCTTTGTAAATAACAACGTTCTTTCAAGCAAAGAGCTCATTTATGAGATGTTGATGTAAGAGTCTTGCAGCTATGATGCCACCACGGGCCCTTTCCTGCGGTCTATAAGGGGGTGGGGTATGGTTTCAGCGTCAGCCTGATTGTCTGGCCCGAGGTCAGCATCCACCTCCTCGTCTTCCTCTTCCTCTCTCTGGTGAGGTGGACCGTCAGACCTTTCTGGCAATTCTTGTCCCCTCCTGATAACCAAGTTGTGCAGCATTGAACACACCACCACAAATTGAGCTACCTGCTCAGGGTGATATTAAAGCTCTCCTCCTGAGTGGTCCAGGCATCTAAGGTGCTGCTTAAGCACTCCAATGGTTTTCTCGACGATATTGCGAGTGGCTCTGTGGCTCTCGTTGTATCGCTTCTCGGCCTCGGTGTGGGTATCATGCAGGGGGGTCCTCAACCAGATGGCGAGGTCATACTCTTTGTCCTCAAGCATCCAGCATTGACCTTGTGGCTGACTGGTAAACATGTCAGATACAGTGCTCACACGCAGGATGTGAGCATCATGATTGCTGCCAGGAAATTTGGCATTCACTGCCATAATTATTTGCTGGTGGCCGGCAATGAGTTGCACATTCAGGGAGTGGAATCCTTTGTGGTTCCGAAAAACCTCTGCATCCTGAAAAGGAGCCCACATCACAATGTGCGTACACTCTATTGCTCCCTGCACCTTGGGGAAGTTAGCAATTCGGTAGAATCCAAGAGCCCTCTCAGTCTGAGTCTCACTGGTCATAGGGAAGCTGATAAAGTCCATCCTGCATGCATAAAGGGCTTCAGTGGCCTGTCTAATGCAGCGATGTGTGGCATGCTGAGATATGCCGCAAATGTCGCCAGCTGAGGCCTGTAAAGAACCCGATGCATAGAACAAAAGTGATACACACATAATAAAGGATGAAACTGAGTACTGTGAACAATGAGCAAGTGTGAACTTAGCTCCTTTAATAAGACTCCAGAGTGCAAGTACCTCGTGGGTGGCCTGCTTATATACTGTGCTCCCAAGGAATGCTGAAATCCCTTGGGACTCCAACAGCTAGGTCCTCTGGTGGTAGGGTGATACAGGTTGCAAGAGGTTAAATACATAACATCACTCCCTCGTAAAGTTAATAGTACACTTATTTACAAGGTGAGACGATCTGGTGCTTTTCACTCCCTTGTCGATTGTCTCAGTACAAATGCGGGTGTGGGTAAGTTGGTTAGTTCTTCACTGGGCTATTGGGCAGCCGGCCTTGCCGGGCTGCTGGGGATGCTGAGTCCGGCTTCGTGGTCAACCATGATGTCAGTTGCCACTTGTGTGTGTGTTGGAGGGTCAGAGTTGGTGGTGTTTTCTTCGGGTTGTTCGTAGCTGTTGGTAAACTGCAATTTGATTTGGTCCAAATGTTTTCTGTGCATTTGTCCATTGGCCAATTTGACCTGAAACACCCTACTCCCTCTTTGGCTATGACCGTGCCAGCGAGCCATTTGGGACCATGTCTATAATTGAGCACAAACACAGGGTCATTGACCTCAATATCGCGTGACAAATTTGCGCGGTCATGGTACACACATTGTTGATGCCGCCTGCCCTCCACATGATCATGGAGATCAGGGTGAAAAGAGAGAGCCTTGTTTTGAGCACCCTTTTCATGAGCAGCTCGGTTGGGGGAGCCCCGCTGAGTGAGTGGGGTCTGGTGCGGTAGCTGAGCAGCACTCGCGACAGTCGCGTCTGCAGGGAGTCTTCCGACACGCCTTTAAAGCTTTGCTTGATGGTCTGAACTGCCCGTTCTACCTGGCCGTTGGATGCGGGCTTGAACGGGGCAGATATGATGTGCTTGATCCCATTGCAGGTCATGAATTCCTTGAATTCAGCACTGGTGAAGCATGGCCCATTATCGCTGGCTAGGACATCAGGCAGGCCGTGTGTGGCAAACATGGCTCGTAGGCTTTCAATGGTGGCCGTGGACGTGCTTACAGACATAAGTGCACATTCAATCCATTTTGAGTAAGCATCCACGACAACAAAGAACATTTTGCCTAGAAATGGCCCGCATAGTCCACATGGATCCTCGACCACGGTTTGGAGGGCCACGACCACAAACTTAGTGGTGCCTCTCTGGGTGCATTGCTCAGCTGAGAGCAAGTGTTGCACTGGCGCACGCATGACTCTAAATCTGAGTTGAAGCCGGGCCACCACACATGGGATCTGGCTATGGCTTTCATCATTACAATGCCTGGGTGGGTGCTGTGCAGTTCACGAATGAACGTATCTCTGCCTTTCTTGGGCAAGACCACGCGATTACCCCACAACAGACAGTCCGCCTGCAGGGATATTTTTCTTTGCGCCTGTGGAACGGCTTAATCACCTCCTACATCTCCTCCCATGGAGGACACAGTTTTTTTTACCAAGGACAGTAAAGGATCTTGGCTGGTCCAGGTCCTGATCTGGCGGGCCGTAATGGGTGACTTTTCATTTTCAAATGCATCCATTACCATGAGCAAGTCCGCAGGTTGTGCCATTTCCACCCCAGTGGTGGGCAATGGTAGCCAACTGAAAGCATCAGCGCAATTCTCTGTGCCCGGTCTGTGACGGATTACATAGTTGTATGCCGACAGCGTGAGCGCCCATCTTTGGATGCGGGCAGAGACATTGGTGTTAATCCCTTTGCTCTCAGAGAACAGCGATATGAGCGCTTGTGGTCAGTTTCAAGCTCAAACTTGAGGCCAAACAAGTACTGGTGCATTTTTTTTACCCCGTAAACGCACGCCAGAGCCTCTTTTTCAATCATGCTGTAAGCCCTTTCGGCCTTGGACAAACTCCTGGACGCATAAGCGACTGGTTGCAAAGTCCACGATTCGTTAGCCTGTTGTAACACACACCCAACCCCATATGACGACACATCGCAAGCTAGCACTAATCATTTACAAGGGTTATACAGGACAAGCAGTTTGTTTGAACACAACAGATTTCTGGCTTTCTCAAAAGTAGCCTCTTGTGAATTACCTCATACCAAGTCGTCTCCCTTGCGCAGGAGCACATGTAGGGGTTCTAGCAGGGTGCTTAACTCAGATAGGTAATTGCCGAAATAGTTAAGAAGTCCCAGGAACGGCCGCAGCTCCATCATGTTCTGTGGTCTCAGCGCGTTCTTGATGGACTCCGTCTTGGTGTCTGTGGGTCTGATGCCGTCTGCTGCGTTTCTTCTTCCCAAGAACTCGACCTCTGGTGCCAGGAAAACACACTTCGAGCATTTCAACCTGAGTCCCACGCGATCCAACCGACTAAGTACATCTTCCAGATTCTTCAAGTGCTCAATGGTGTCCCGACCTGTAACCAGTATGTTGTCCTGGAAAACCACAGTGCGAGGAACTGACTTTAGCAGGCTCTCCATGTTCCATTGGAAGATTTCCGCAGCTGACCGAATCCCGAACGGGCATCCGTTACAGATGAACAGATCTTTGTGCGTGTTGATGCAGGTGAGTTCTTTCGAAGACTCCTGCAGCTCCTGCGTCATGTAGGCCGAGGTCAGGTCCAACTTGGTGAACGTCTTCCCTCCAGCCAGGGTCGCAAAGAGGTCATCTGCCTTGGGTCCTGGTCCTGCAGCGAGAAACAGTTAATCGGTACTTTAGAGTCCCCACAAATTCTGACTGTGCCGTCCTCTTTAAGTACCGGGACTGGAATTCCACCGGCGCGATGATGCCTTCTCGCTGCAGCCTGTCCAGCTCAATTTCCACTTTCTCACGCATCATATATGGTACCGCCCATGCCTTGTGGTGGATAGGTCATGTACCGGGAACCAAATGGATCTGCACTTTCACCCCTGAGAAGCTTCCAATGCCTGGCTCGAACAATGATGGAAATCTGCTCAGAACCTGGGCACATGAGGCGTCGTCGACAGACGAAAGCGCTTGGATGTCGTCCCAGTTCGAGCGGATTTTTCCCAGCCAGCTTCTGGCAAACAGTGTGGGGCCATCCCCTGGCACGATCCACAGCTGGAGTTCGTGTACTGCTCTGTCATTATTGGAGATTTGACTTCTTCACTACCAATTACAGGGACTAGTTCCTTGTTGTAAGTCCTTAGTTTGGTGTGAATGGGACCAAGCTTGGGCTGTGTGCCTTGTTGCAACCTGTCGAAGGCCGTTTTACTCATTATGGACTGACTCGCACCCGTGTCCAGTTCCATAGATACTGGAATTCCGTTCAGTTCAACTTTCAACATTATCGGTGGACATTTTGTGGTGAATGAGTGTATCCTGTACACTTCTGCCTCCTCAGTACGAGTCTCCAATTCAGCCTGATCCACATTGGATCGATCTTCCTCTGCAACGTGGTGGTTTGCAGGGTTAGCAGCTCGCCTGCACATTCGCTGGAGGCGTCCCATTGTTCTGTAGCAGTTGCACGCATAGTGCTTGAAGTGGCAACGATGAGCCTGATGATCACCTCCACAACACCAGCAAGGTGTTAACTGCCTCACATTAATGATTGATGGCGGTCTCTGGGTCATCTGAGGTCGTGCAGCAGCAGCCGGTGTGTACGTTCTGCCATGTACATTCCTGCTCAAAAACGACGTTACTTTGTGCACAGCACTGGCCGACACCTGTTTACTCTGTGAAATCTGTTCGGTGGACATAAATGCCTGGGCTATCTTTATGGCTTTACTTAGATTCAGAGTTTCTACAGTCAACAGTTTGCGAAGGATTACCTCATGGCCAATGCCCAGTACAAAAAAGTCTCTGAGCCTTTGTTCTAGGAATCCCTCAAATTGTCAATGTCCTGCGAGGCGCCTCAGTTTGGCGACATAGCTCGCCACTTTCTGGCCCACCGACCTTTGACACGTGCAGAACCGATATCTCGCCATCAAAACGCTTTCCTTAGGATTTAGGTGCTCCCGGACCATCGTACACAATTCTTCATAGGATTTAGTTGTTGGTTTTACCGGAGCTAGAAGATTCTTCATGAGGCCATAGGTTGTTGCCCCACAGACGGTAAGGAGGATTGTCCATCGTTTGGCAGCGTTCTTGTCCCCTTCCAACTCGTTGGCCACAAAGTATTGGTCGAGTCTCACCACGAAAGCTTCCCAATCGTCCCCTTCTGAGAACTTCTCCAGGATACCAACTGTTCTTTGCATTTTCGCGCGGTTGTTCTTTACCTTGTCGCCAATTGCTACATTCATAATAAAGGATGAAAAAAGTATTTAGCTCTTTTAATAAGACTCCAGAGTGCAGGTACCTCGTGGGTGGCCTGCTTATGTACAGTGCTCTCAAGGGATGCTGGGATCCCTTGGGACTCCAACAGGTAGGCCCTCTGGTGGTAGTGTGATACAGGTTGCAAGGGGTTAAATACATAACAGAAAGTGCCGTGGTGACCTTGACCTCGATGGACAGTGCGATCCTGATGGTGCTGGCTTGCGCAGATCTCCCTTGATAAGTTGGCATATCTCACTGATAACCTCCTTGGCACAGTCTCCTAAGGCAGGCATTATCGGACAAGTTGAGGTAAGACCGCTTCTCATGAAAGTACGGTGGGTGTAAAGTCTAGTCCTCCTCATCAATCTGGCACGTCTTAGATTGGGCACATAATGCTGTCGAATATACCTTCTGCCATCTCTAGTCTGCAGCATGTGCGTACTCATCAAGACAGGCTGAGAAATGACAGGCCCTATTCCAACAACTATCATTATTACACCGATCGTTCACAAACAATAAATGTCCCCACTAAGACACCTAAAATAAATTCAAGTGAGAGCAACTTTTTCATGGCATTTTTTTCAGTGAGCGATATTGTCGGCGAGATGTGTGCGAGGTGTCGAAAGTAACGCTGGCCGATTTTCTGGTAACGGTAGTTTCGTCAAATGTGATCTTTATGACAAAAAAAAGTGGGCGGGCGTTATTATTGAATCTTGGCGTTAACTACGTGGCAAAAGTAACGCTGGGCGATATTATGGGTGTTGGTTTCGCCCATTCTGATTTTTTCACCCAAAAAAGGTGAATGGGCAGTATTATTTTTTATCGCCATTAGGTTCATGCTGAAAGTAATGCTCGGCGATAAGTAGCCGATAAATGGTCATTAGTTTCCATTTTGTGGCTAAATGGGTGCTATAGAGATAGAAACATAGAAAATAGGTACAGGAGTAGGCCATTCGGCCCTTCGAGCCTGCACCGCCATTCAATGAGTTCATGGCTGAACATGCAACTTCAGTACCCCATTCCTGCTTTCTCGCCATACCCCTTGATTCCCCTAGTAGTAAGGACTACATCTAACTCCTTTTTGAACGTATTTAGTGAATTGGCCTCAACAACTTTCTGTGCTAAAGAATTCCACAGGTTCACCACTCTCTGGGTGAAGAAGTTTCTCCTCATCTCGGTCCTAAATGGCTTACCTCTTATCCTTAGACTGTGACCCCTGGTTCTGGACTTCCCCAACATCGGGAACATTCTTCCTGCATCTAACCTGTCTAAACCCGTCAGAATTTTAAACGTTTCTATGAGATCCCCTCTCATTCTTCTGAACTCTAGTGAATATGGCCGTTATACCTCATTTCAGCATTAAAATGAACATTATGTGGGCGGTATGCATGCAAAAATATCGAAAGTATAGCCCTATATAGTTCTAATTTTGAGATTATGTCCACTAGTTAACAAAATAGTTAGGGTTAGGGATCGGATTCTCCTACTCGAATGAAGCATGATTCCCAATCTACAATATCTACTCCTTTCATTATTGTAAATACCTCAGTCAGTTCACCCATTAAGTTCCTATCCCCAGGGCCGTAAAGGCGAACAAGGGGGATGGGAAAACTGGAATAGCAATATTTTGACTTTGATAGGCTTGCGAATTCTGGTTGGATGCATTCCTGGAGTTTTCAGCACATGAACTCTTGCCTCCAACCATATCATCCAGTTAAACATCCTTTTTCCCCATCTCCAATACTTTAATAACTAATAAATAAGTGTTCAAAGAAAATTTAAAAAACACTCCTTTTTAATGCCCCTATGAGTTTTCTCCTGGATTACTTGCAGTTGTATCCTGGAGATTAATCGTTAATTCCTGGAGACTCCAGGGCAATGTGGGAGGGTTGGCAACCCTAGATTTGGGCACTCAAAACTCATAAATTTATTTGCCACTGGTTCACCCAGCAAAACATGGACCTCTTAAACATGAGGGAAAGTTTAAAAAAAAGAAGCAGAGCTGAAAATAGTTCTGGTTAGTGCTGCAAGGGGTGAGATAAGATGGAAGGCAGTTGGAAGTGAAACCCTTTATCTGGCAGCACAGCACTGGCCTGGTCTCATGTACATCTTGATAAGGATGTAGGATTGGAGGAAAGGCTTTGTGCAAGCTGTGTGAGGGGAAAAGCATGCAGGTGCCTTTTCAACTCCTAGCTCTATCCTGAAGCTAAACAGAGTGACACTCTCAACCACAAGAAAAGATTTACATTCCTTGTGATTGAAAAATAGATTCTCCTTATTGGATATTGTGAATTGCATTAAAACATTGGAGTCGTATTCACTTCTATGCTAAAAAATCTCCAGTGCAAAGCCCAAGCACTGAAACGTGACTCTGCTTCAAGCTCTCATGTACTGTACTGGAAATAATTACATTGAGCCAATCTCTGCTAAAGTCTGCACTTATCATGTCTATATGCAGCTTCAATTAACTATCTGGAATAGTGCACCATTAATATATCAACAATTTAGCTTGCAAATTTTCAAGTATTTAACTTTTGAGACCTCCACCACCTAATGATCTGAATATAATTATTCGTAGACAGCACCTATAACAATAAATAGACACTATTTACAGGGACAAATCGTACCATAGAAACATAGAAACATAGAAAATAGGTGCAGGAGTAGGCCATTCGGCCCTTCGAGCCTGTACCGCCATTCAATGAGTTCATGGTTGAACATGCAACTTCAGTACCCCATTCCTGCTTTCTCGCCATACCCCTTGATCCTCCTAGTAGTAAGGACTACACCTAACTCCTTTTTGAATATACTTAGTGAATTGGCCTCAACAACTTTCTGTGGTAGAGAATTCCACAGGTTCACCACTCCCTGGGTGAAGAAGTTTCTCCTCATCTCGGTCCTAAATGGCTTACCCCTTATCCTTAGACTGTGACCCCTGGTTCTAGACTTCCCCAACATTGGGAACATTCTTCCTGCATCTAACCTGTCTAAACCCGTCAGAATTTTAAACGTTTCTATGAGATCCCCTCTCTTTCTTCTGAACTCCAGTGAATACAAGCCCAGTTGATCCAGTCTTTCTTGATATGTCAGTCCTGCCATCCCGGGAATCAGTCTGGTGAACCTTTGCTGCACTCCCTGAATAGCAAGAATGTCCTTCCTCAAGTTAGGAGACCAAAACTGTACACAATACTCCAGGTGTGGCCTCACCAAGGCCCTGTACAACTGTAGTAATACCTCCCTGCCCCTGTACTCAAATCCCCTGCTATGAAGGCCAACATGTTATTTGCTTTCTTAACTGCCTACTGTACCTGCATGCCAACCTTCAATGACTGGGTACCATGACACCCAGGTCTCGTTGCACCTCCCCTTTTCCTAATCTGTCACCATTCAGATAATAGTCTGTCTCTCTGTTTTTACCACCAAAGTAGATAACCTCACATTTATCCACATTATACTTCATCTGCCATGCATTTGCCCACTCACCTAACCTATCCAAGTCACTCTGCAGCCTTATAGCATCCTCCTCGCAGCTCACAATGCCTCCCAACTTAGTGTCATCCGCAAATTTGGAGATACTACATTTAATCCCCTCGTCTAAATCATTAATGTAAACAGCTGGGACCCCAGCACAGAACCTTGCGGTACCCCACTAGTCACTGCCTGCCATTCTGAAAAGTACCCATTTACTCCTACTCTTTGCTTCCTGTCTGCCAACCAGTTCTCAATCCACGTCAGCACACTACCCCCAATCCCATGTGCTTTAACTTTGCTGCAAAGTAATTGGGGTCGAAATTGGATATTGCGGTGCCCATTTACTGAATGAAAAACAGGTGCAGAGAGGTCAAATTGAGGGGGCCAAACTCCCATGGCCGACAGTGTTCAATGCACATCCAATGCCGTATTGGTTCAGGCATTGTAGCGGTGTCACTGGTGGCTGCCTAAAACAGGCATTGAGGCCCTTAAACATGCTAAAATGGGACCGAAAATCGTGTTTCCTGTGTACCGTTGGTGTCGGGACTGTTGCATTCAGAATTAACTGATCGACATGCAGCCTGCTCCTCATACGAACCACTGGAGGCTGCCACCAAAAATTAACCTTTAAAAAAATACTTAGCTTAATGTGGTATCAGGAGGAGCAGGAGTTTTCCTCCTGGATCAATATTAAAACTGGGGCCGCTGCCAGCCACCGCTTGTCCCCCTCTCTAATTGCCTCTAGGTGACAACATTCCTGATCACATTCTGCAGGAAAACCTTCAGTATCCCGCAGGTCTCCTCATATATCAGACCCGATATCCGGTCAACACCTTCAAAGCGAGGTAGGTGGTGAATGATTGGTCTAGCAATTACTTGGATGTAGTTACAAAGCACTTTGAGGTGCCACTTGACTCCACCTTTGTCCAGTCATTTGCCACCTTTACCTCTGCCAGACATGATGATTCTTGAAGAGCACTGCCATTGCTGAGCACCCATATAAAACAGGCCCCAAAGTGAGCCATGTTGGTTCCTGTTTCTTAAAGCGAAGTCTGCATACAAAGCAAACATTTTTTTTAATTCATTCATGGGATGTGGGCATCTGTGGCAAGGCCAGCATTTATTGCCCATCCCTAATTGCCCTTGAGATGGTGGTGGTGAGCCCCCTTCTTGAACTGCTGCAGTCTGTGAGGTAAAGGTACTCCCACAGTGATGTTATGAAGTAGACGTCACGGGTTTGGAAGGTGCTGTCAAAGAAATCTTGGTGAGTTGCTGCAGTGCATCTTGTAGATGGTACACACTGCAGCCACGATGCACCAGTGGTGGAAGGAGTGAATATTTAAGGTGATGGATGGGGTGCCGATAAACATAGAGACTTCATAAAGGGTTTTGAGAGAGTAAATTGGGGGAAATGATTTCCACTGGCAGGAGGGTTGATACCCAGAGGATACAGATTTAAAATGATTGCCAAAAGAACCAGAGGGAAGATGAGGAGAATTTTTTTTACTCAATGAGTTGTTACCATCTGGAATGCACTGCCTGAAAGGGTGGTGGAAGCAGATTCAATAGTAACTTTCAAAAGGGAATTGAATCTCGACTTAAAAAGGAAACATTTGCAAGGCTATGGGGAATGGGTGGGACTAATTGGATAGCTCTTTCAAAGAACTGGCACAGGTATGATAGGCCAAATGGCCTCCTGTCTATGATTCTATAAATGGTGTTGAAAAAGCGAAGGATGAAACTGAAAGAGTTAGTGGTCTCAATGTTGATGGTAACATACCCAAGCAATACAAAGCAGCATCATCAAAGCCAGTAGAATGCTGAACTACATTAAAAAAAGACTTGCATTTCTATAGCACCTTTCACAACCACCAGACGTCCCAAAGTGCTTTAACAACAATGAACTAATTTTTGAAGTGTAGTCACTGTTGTAATGTAGGATGTGTAGCTAGGAAAATCAAATATAAAAGTCGACATACCAAAAGCATTGATATATAAGTCAGAGGAAGTAATGATCAAACTTGATACTGCTCTGGCCAGACCACACCTTAAATACTACATCCAGTTCGGGCTGCCAAGAAATAAGACAGAAGTTCAAGCACTGCAGGGAGTGCAGAGAGAGTTGCTGTGCTGATTCGCAGTGTATACGCCATGCAGGGTTGGACACTCCAGGCCACTGAGCAAGAACAGGACCTGCACTTGTAATTCATGAATCATTAAAGGTCTATAACCAGTAGCGTGAGGCAGTTGTGAAATGAGATTGGGTGTTAGGATGTGTAGCTAGGAAAATTAAATGTAAAACTAGAAGTACAATCCTTACTCTGCTCAAGGCCAGATCCAGCCACACCTAGAATACTGTGTCCACTTTTGGTCTTCTCACATGGTGGGGGATATCGAGACCATAGAAAAGGTTCAAAGAAAGTCTATTCGATTGATACCTAGCTTAAGGTTCCTTAGTTAGGATAGGCTTAGAAAATTGGAGACTTTTACATTGGAAAAGCATAGACTTTGAGTGGATACGAATGAGATTTTAAAAATAACTAAAAGATTAGATTATGTTTAAATGGACATTATTTGAGCAAGATAGGCAGGTGAAAACCAGAGTTGCCGAGAGTTGTTGATCTCCAGAATAGGTATGTTCCACAGATCCATTCATTACTACAGTGACTATATTTGAATTGGCTATGAAACATATTGGGATGCCCTGAGGCCATGATAAGTGCTGTATAAATGCATGCTCTCTCTCTTTCAGTTCATCCAGTGAGTAGCTGATCTGTACAGTCCAAGCAAGATCTCAAACTGCAGAGCTGAGTTAGGTCATCTCAGCTAGGAGATGGAGATAAAGGTGCTAAACTTAGCCCAAGTGACCCTAGGTTAGAAAGGGGAAATCAGATAGAAATCTCACATTTGATCCACCATCCAGCTAGTGTTGCTGAAAAATGCATATGTGTGAATGTCAGTAGGCATGCAGTCAGGATTGTGGAATGAACCCCACACAGGCATACTGATCACTTACTGCGCAGGTACAATTGGACCCCACAGCAATTAGTGAGCATATAGGAGAACATACATGATCTGACTCATTTCATCTTACTCGCCCAGCAAGACCAGACTAATCACATGGTGTTGTGTTCTTTCACAGGTCTCTCGTTCAGCATGGGGCTTGATTATGAGTGTGCAGGTACTGGCACAGTCTGCCTGACAGGTAAAATGTGAGGAGTGGTAGGTCAGTTGCTATGTCTTGGACTAGCAATAGCATGGGGACTTCTTGCAACATAGGTAGCTCAGCCAGGTTGGGTTTCGGTGGTAAGCAGCGGAGCTGTACCGATACTGGGAATGGGTTGCTGAATAACTACGGGGTCTCCTGGGAGTGAACATCGTTCTGTGAGAAGTAAGCTGGATCTGGGTTGAAACTACATGGGTATTATCTAGAGGCTCTTGCCTACAGTACTAGGTCTGAGGGAATGATAGGGACTGTGCTGGTGGAATGCCATGTGTCAGTAACTGAGAGATTGTGGGCAGACCTCCCACATATGCACAGTGGGTATAGCCCTACATATGGGATAAGAGGATCAGGATTATCTGCAATGTCCTTTGTGATGGAATAATCATTGTGAGACACCAAGAGGCAATCAGCACCTGTGGCACTGGACCCAGCAAGGAGTCACTGCCTTAAAGAGTGGAGGGGAGTAGAGAAAATTGACAAAAAATTACACTTCAATCTCTTATTTTGAAGGCTGCATGCAGTGACACCACTATTCCCAGCCAGAATGGAGATGTTTGGGCAATTCCCCCGTCAATCACGCCTGTAAGTGACTGAGATTGAGTTTACGCACATAATTTGTATATAACTATCCTCCACTCATTTCATTTTGCTGGAAAATTAATCCTGCTTTTATTGAAGGACTTTGCTATAGTTTCGGTTGTGAGTCCTGTTTGTCGCATTGCATAAAGACTCTGTTTAAATAGACTCTGTTTTCTTTTTGCTGAGTAAATAGACTCTGTTTGCTGTAAGTCATGCTTTAAATCTTGCCATGCCTCCAACTCATTGGCTGAAACAGTGTAATTCATTGGCTGACACAGAGTTGTCACTACTCCCTCCGTATTTTTAAAGTAGTCCATCAAAATTATATTAGAGTTCAATAGATGACACTTGCCCTTTAAAAAGAAGGGTTGTATTTGAGTTAGCTGCGTACATGGGAATGCTCATAATATTTGGCAGGACTGGTGAATGATCAAGGTTCAAAACCAGGCTGGGGAAGGGGGTGGGATTTTCTCCATCTGGTGTTACCTCTCCCTTACGTCTGTGATTTCATATCTGCCACACCAAATAAGCTCTAATCCTTCTGAAAGTACTGGATAGTGACAAGCAATGTACCTCTTCATATATTTTCTAGTCCCTTTCTGAAAGGTACACAACATAATATTATGAAACTATGGGGCTGGTAATGCTAACCCGACTCAGTACCTTTTGAAGTGTTATGCATCAGGTCGTCACCACGTCTGCGGGGCTACAAGCTGACCTTGTCATTTTAATATTTAGATGGCATTTTTACCTTATGATGCAATAAGAGAACAGCAAAGTGAAATGAGCAACTATCAAAGGGCTGCAGTGTCATCAGTGGAGGTCATTTTGCAGAAGGTCCTGCAATGAAGGGTGACCATATGTTACAGGGGAGGTCATTCAGCAAAGCAGTCCATTCTTTTTTTTGCAGGCCTCTTTTGAAATGTCCATTGCAACTGGGGGTTGAGCCATATATGAGGTTTAGCAATAGGGTTTTAATGAATCTTGCACACAGAGGCCGGGATTTCACCAACAGAGGCGAGTTCGATGCAGGCGGCATAAGAGTAGCGTGGGAAACTTGGGGCCCAGAAGAGGCGTGGGCACAGGGCAACACGGGCCAGCTCACACTGTGATACGTGTACACCCTAGGTCCGTGCAGCAGAGCTGGTCTCCAGTCGTTTTGGTTAATCCTTGCCACTGGACCAAGACCAAGCTCTATCAAGCCCATCTGCTGGCTGGTGTGCATCGGCCACCACACGTTAAAAAAATCCACGCACAGGCATCTTCAACCCTTCTATATGCAGTTCGAGACCTGGAATATTAGGTCCTTCATTGAAACACCTGTAAACTCATCGAACTCATCCCTTTTTGGCGTGGAAGCAAGTCATCCTCGATTCAAGGGACCGCCTAAGAAGAAGAAGACCCATGTTTAATAATGGAGACAGAGCTAATCTAAGTAATTACAGACCAGTTAGATTAAGATCTAGTTAATAGAAAAGGATCATTGTTTTTGACAAACCCCATAGAATTTTTGAGGAGTTAACAGACATGGTAGGTGTGAGAAAAGCAGTGGATGCAGTTTACATGGACTGTAGGAAAGCCTTTAGACAAGTTACCACACAGCAGATTAGAAGAGAAGACTAAGGAGTATGGAATTAGAGGAAAACAGCAATTAAGTTACATAGGTCCTGATAATAATTCAGGAGGTGTGTTCGGAACAAGGATGCGGGGAAGGGGTGCGATATGGGGTGGGCAACCCAGAAGAACTTGCATTGCATCAGTCTATGACATTTTAAAACAGACACCTAAGTATAATATCACTTCTGGGTTTGGAGTCAAATGCGTGGCAGCGGGCATGGTGCAGATCAACCTCACCTCGAATGTTTAAAGGGCCAATCCAAAGATGGAATTTGGAGGAGTTGGGAGGTTTTGCCTAGAGACAGCAATTGCAGAAGTTGGCTTCAGGACACTCATAGGCTGTATCCAGTCTGAACGACGCCTCACTTGTTGTGCTGCTGGGGGCAGTGATTTCCACAGATATCACCTGCAGAGGAGGAAGCGCTGGCGATCAGTGGCGTTTCGGCATCCCGGGCTGTCAGAGATGAGGAAATGGGGAACTCTCAGCTATCTGGTAACAAAATTAAATATGTCATAAAAAATTCAGTCATTTTGACTTGATTTCAGCAACAAGCGAAATCTGATCATCTTCAAAATGATAAATTACAACATATTTACCTTGCCAGTACTAAATCATATCTTTTCTCTCTGCTAGGGACTTCACGTGTGCAGAGTACGGTAGCATTGTGGTTATGTTATCGAACTAGTAATCCAGAGGCCTGGACTAATGGTCTGGAGACATACTTTTAAATCCCACCACAGCAGCCGGGGAATTAAAATTCAGTTAATTAAATAAATCTGGAATAAATAGCTAAAATCAGTAATGTTGACCATGAAACTACCGGATTGTCATAAAAACCCATCTGGTTCACTGAGGTCCTTCAGGGAAGGAAATCTGCCGTCATTACCTGGTCTGCCCTATATGCGACTCCAAACGCACAGCAATGTGGTTGGCTCTTAACTGCCCTATGAAATGGCCTTGCAAGCCACTCAATTGTACCAAAACCACTACAGAAAACAATAATAAGAATAAAACCGGATGGACCACCCAGCATCGACCTCGGTATGGCTTCGGACATGACACAGGCACACCCAGCCCAGTCGACCCTGCAAAGTCCTCCTCACTAACATCTGGGGATTGTGTCAAAATTGGGAGAGCTGTCACAAAGACTAATTATGCAACAGCCTGACAAAGTCATACTCACAGAATCATACATTTCAGCCAATATCCCAGACTTCACCATTACCACCCTTGAGTACACCCTGTCCCACCGACAGGACAGACACACCAGAGATGGCGGCACAGTGGTATACAGTCAGGAGGAACTGGCTCTGGAGTTCTCAACATTGACTTTGGACGCTATGAAGTCTCATGGCTTTAGGTCAAGCATGGGCAAGGAAACCTCCTGCTGATTATCACCTACTACCTTCCCTTTATTGCAATGGGGATGGAGTATAAAAGCAGGAAAATCTTGCTACAGTTATACAGGGTATTGGTGAGACCACACCTGGAATACTATGTGTAGTTTTGGTTTCCATATTTACGAAAGGATATACTTGCTTTGGAGACAGTTCAGAGAAGGATCACGAGGTTGATTTCGGAGATGAGGGGCTTGACTTATGAGGAATGGTTGAGTAGGTTGGACCTCTACGCATTGGAATTCAGAAGAATGAGAGGTGATCTTATCGAAAGGTATAAGATTATGAAGGGGCTTGTCAAGGTGGATGCAGAGAGGATGTTTCCACTGATGGGGGAGACTAGAACTAGAGGGCATGATTTTAGAACAAGGGGTCGCCCATTTAAAACTGAGATGAGGAGAAATTTCTTCTCTCAGAGGGTTGTAAATCTGTGGAATTTGCTGCCTCAGAGAGCTGTGGAAGCTGGGACATTGAATATATTTAAGACAGAAATATATAGTTTCTTAAACAATAAGGGGATAAGGGGTTATGGGGAGCGGGCGGGGAAGTGGAGCTGAGTCCATGATCGGATCAGCCATGATCTTATTGAATGGCGGAGCAGGCTCGAGGGGCCATATAGCCTACTTCTGCTTCTATTTCTTGTGTTCTTATGTTCTCAGCTGATGAATCAGTACTCCTCCATGTTGAACACCACGTAGAAGAAGCACTGAGGGCAGCAAGGGCACAGAATGTCCATCACCAAGAGTGGCTTGGTAGCACCAATTCTGACCGAGCTGGCCAAGTCCTGAAGGACATAGCTGCCAGACTGGGCCTGCAGCAGGTGTTGAGAAAACCAACATGAGGGAAAAACCTACTTGACCTTGTCCTCACTGTCGCAGATGCATCTGTCCATGGTAGCAGTGACCACTGCACAGTCATTGTAGAGACAAAGTCCCGTCTTCACACTGAGGTCACCCTCCATCGTGTTGTGTGGCACTACTACCATGCTAAATGGGAATAGAGCTAGCAACTAAAAACTGGGCATCCATGAGGTGCTGTGGGTCATCAGTAGCAGAAGAATTGTACTCCACCACAATCTGTAACCGCATGGCCTGGCATTTCCCTCACTCTACCATTAGCATCAAGCCAGGGAACCAACCCTGGTTCAATGAGGAGTGCAGAAGAGCATGCCACAGCACCACCAGGCATATCTAAAAATGAGATGCCAACCTGGGGAAGCTGCAATAGAGGACTACATGTATGCTAAACAGTGAATGGAGTACGCTATAGACAGAGCTAAGCAATCCCACAATCAACGGATCAGATCAAAGCTCTGCAGTCCTGCCACATCCAGTCATGAATGGTGATGGACCATCAGACAACCAGCGGGCTTCGCCATCATTCACATCCACAATGATGGCGAAGCCCAGCACACGAGTGCAAAAGATAAGGCTGAAGCGTTTGCAACCATGTTCAACCAGAACTGCCGAGTTGAGTTGATGACCCATATCAGCCTCCTCCTGACATCCACACCATCACAGAAGCCAGTCTTCAGCCAATTTAATTACCTCCACGTGATATCAAGAAACGGCTGAGCGCACTGGATACATCAAAGGCTATGGGCCCTAACAACATCCCGGCTGTAATGCAGAAGACGCACCCCAGAACAAGCTGTGACTCTATCCAAGCTGTTCCAGTACAGCTACAATACTGGCATCTACCCGACAATGTGGAAAACTGCCCAAGTATGCCCTGTCCACAAAAAGCAGAACAAATCCAATCCGGCCAATTACCCCCTACTCTCAATTATCAGCAAAGTGTTGGAAGGTGTCATCAACAATGCTATCAAGTGGCACTAACTCACCAATAACCTGCTCACTGATGCTCAGTTTGGGTTCCACCAGGACCACTCAGCTCCAGACCTCATTACAGCCTTGGTCCAAACATGGACAAAAGAGCTGAATTCTAGAGGTGAGGTGAGAGTGACCACCCTTGACATCAAGGCAGCATTTGACCGAGTGTGGCATCAAGGAACCCTAGTAAAACTGAAGTCAATGGAAATTAGGGGGAAATCATGCCTCTGGCTGAAGTAATACCTAGCACAAAGGAAGATAGTTGTGATGGTTGGAGGTCAAATATCTCAGCCACAGGACATTGCTGCAGGAGTTCCTCAGGGCACTGACCTAGGCCCAACCATCTTCAGCTGCTTCATCAATGATCTCCCCTCCATCATAAGGTCAGAAGTGGAGATGTTCGCTGATGATTGCACAGTGTTCAGTTCCATTTGCAACTCCCCAGATAATGAAGCAGTCCATGCCCGCATGCAGCAAGACTTGGACAACATTCAGCTTAGGCTAGTGGCAAGCAACATTCATGTCATACAAGTGCCAGGCAATGACTATCTCCAACAAGCGAGAGTCTAACCACCACCCCTTGACATTCAATGATATTACCATCGCCGAATTCCCCACCATCAACATCCTGGGGGTTACCATTGTTAGAAACTTAACTGGACCAGCGACATACATACTGTGGCTACAAGAGCAGGTCAGAGGCTGGGTATTCTGTGTTGAGTGTCTCACCTCCTGACTCCCCAAAGCCTTTCCAGTATCTACCAAGCAAAAGTGATAGAATGCTCTCCACTTGCCTGGATGAGTGCAGCTTCAACAATACTGAAGAAGCTCGACACCAACCACGAGAAAGCAGCCAGCTTGATTGACACCCCATCCACCATCTTAAACATTCACTCCCTCTATCATCAGCGCACCGTGGTTGCAGTGTGCACCATCTACAAGATGCACTACAGCAACTCGCCATGGCTTCTTTGGCAGCACTTCCCAAACCCACGACCTCTACCACCTAGAAGGACATGGGCAGCAAGCACGTGGGAACAGCACCACCTACAAGTTCCCTTCAAGTCAGACACCATCCTGACTTGGAAATATATCGCTGTTGCTTCATCGTCGCTGGGTCAAAAACCTGGCACTCCCATCCTAACAGCATTGTGGGAGTACCTTCATCATGTGGACTGTAGCGGTTCAAGAAGACAGCTCACCACAACTTTCTCAAGGGCAATTAGGGATGGGCAATAAATGCTGGCCTTGCCAGTGATGCCCATGTCCCAGGAACACATTTTTAAAAACAGGAGTCCATCGACCTCGCAGATGATGAATCCTCAGAGGAACTGATTCCTTCTGAAGTTGCACCAACACAGGACTCATGCAGACCATGCACCAGCTCCGATACTCACACTTCAGTGGAACCAGTAAGGCAGATAGCTGGGTTTTTACCTGGTGACTCACACTGTACAAGTGAGCAAGAGCAGATGATGGAGACAGGGACAGCAGTGGACAGTCTGTGTCAGTGGGCACAGCTATCTCCAAGCTCTGCTCAGCTGGGCACAGATGTTGGAGCCTGGGGGTCATCGATGAAAAGGAGTAACATTGAGAAGCAGCAGCGAATGTGTAATGCACTGGTAGGCCTTCCAAGCACACTGTTAATGACTGCAGGGAGATTGGAGGAGTCCGCCTCAACTATGAGTGGCATGATGTCGCAGGGAGTTAGAATAATGTCTTCTTTCAAGAATAGATTGGCCAATCAAATGAGTTCATGGCCATGCAGACTCTGGATACCAACATGTCTGGCACCTTCAATAGGATGACAGATACCTTAGCCTTGGCCTTACAACACCACACTGATTTGCACAAGCTACTCTCCACAAAGTGGTAGCAGTTAATTGTGGCTGATCCATGAGAGCGATGATGGCGAAAGGGGCATGGTAGTGGGGATGCCACTCAAAGCACTTCCACTTCTCATCTGTTATCATCCCTCAGTCAGTAGCCCACATGCTGCCTCATGTCCCGATGGCCGCGTCTGCTCCTGCACAGGTGCAGTTGGAGCAATCTTTGGCTGGGCCCTTCTGGACTCCAACACCCAGAGGCCGTCAGGCAAGAGCACCTCAGCAGTCAGAGCGGGGATCTGAGCAGCCTGCCTCTACCTCTGCTGAAGCCACAGGGGTTGCACCATGTAGGAGCCGTAGGAAAAGGAAGAATAAAGCTTTGTAGTTGCTCAAGGCTATGCACATGGGTGCATGAGAAATGTTACATTATTTGGTTTCTGATCTTTAGTTGGATCACATAAAGTGTATTACTTTGCAACACTTTTCAGTGTTGTCCATTACTGGGGCGGCAACTCACCTTTTCAGTTGCTTGTTGATGAATGGGAAGAGATGAATTGACGGAGACCAATAGAGGGATGTGCAATGGCTGGTTATAGGACTGCTTTGTGTCAGTGGGATTGTGTGTGGAGCGGGGGGCGGGGGTGAGGGGATAAGTGTGACCTTTGGATGTGACCATTACATTATTCCAGTGGGGGAACTAACTGAACCCGGGCAGCAATGTGAGCGGCTGGTTCTGTGATAGGGTCACCATTTTCCTCCTCCTCAGATTCATCTGCAGACAATGCATACTCAGTGCCTTGTTCCTCCTTCAGTTCCAAACCTCGCAGCTATGCACTGTTGTGCAAAGCGCAGCTCACCACGATCATTCTGGAGACCCTGGCTAGCCAGTACTGAAGGGTGCCTCCAAATCTGTCCAAGCAGCTGAAGTGCATCTTAAGCATGCCAATCGCTTGCTCAATGTCACATGGCTTTTGTTGTACTGCTCTTGGGTTTTTCATGGGTGTCATCAGCCAAGTTTGAAGGGGGTATCCTTTGTCTCTGAGCAGCCACACCTTAGTCTGCAAAGATGTCGGGAGCTTGGACTGCTGCAGAATGAAAGCATCACGCAGGTCCCCGGTAATCTGGCACACACCTGCATAAACATTTTCTTGTGGTTTCACACCATTGATGGAGTTGAAGCCCTGGCGGTTCACAAATACTCCCGGTTTATCTGGGGATCTGGGGGTGCGCGGATTGCCACGTGTGTACAGTCAATGAGGTCCTGCACCTGTGGGAAGCCAGCCAGAGACACAAACCCGAGTGACTGCTCATTCTGACTGGCATCATCACAGGCAAAGTTCACATAATCATCAGCCCCGGCAAACAAGCCATCAGTTACCTGTCTTATACATTTGTGGGCGGCCGACTGGGAGATCATGGATATGTCTGTAGCAGAGCCCTGGAAGGATCCTGATGCAAAAATGTTGAGGGTGGTGCTCACTTTCACAACCACTGGGAAATTGTGGCCACCTCGTCCAACAGGGAGCAGGTCTTCTTCTAGGAGGCTGCAGATATCTGCCACCACCTGCCGCAACAACCTGAGCCTCCTGAAGCACTGCTGTTCCAATAGGTCAAAGAAGCTCAGCCTCTGTCTTTGCAAACTGTGTCGCAGGTAGTGCCTCCTGTGAGCTGCTCCCCTCTCTACCGTTCCGCTCTGTGCCGGTCCCCTCTCTGCCACTCTCCTCTCTGCCGCTCTCCTCTCCGTTCCCCTCTCTGCCGCTCTCCTCTCTGCCGCTCTCCTCTCCGTTCCCCTCTCTGCCGCTCTCCTCTCTGCCGCTCTCCTCTACGCTCCCCTCTCTGCCGCTCTCCTCTCCGTTCCCCTCTCCGTTCCCCTCTCCGTTCCCCTCTCTGCCGCTCTCCTCTCCGCTGCTCTCCTCTCTGCCACTCGCCTCTCCATTCCCCTCTCTGCTGCTCCCTTCTCTGCTCCCCTTTCTGCTGCTTGCCTCTTCGTTGCTCCCTTCACCGCTCCCTTCTCTGCTCGTGACTATTGTATAGTTATGCCCCCTTATACTGAATTCATGCACAAGTAGAAACAGTTTCATTGCTGCTTTATATAACTTGAACATTACCTCATGCTTTTGTATTCTATTCCTCTCGAAATGAACCCCTTTACTTTGTTTTCCCTTAACATACTGTGTTACTACTTTTAGTGATTTATGTATCTGTATTCCCAGATTGCTTTGCTCCTCTATCCCATTTACTGGACTCAATTTTCTCCAACGCCATTTTTGGCATATTGCCAGAGTTCCGCCCGTTTATTTTGGCCCCAACTACTCAAAAAAAATAAGTAGCAAGTTTCCCCGTTCTAGTTTTTTGAAATTGGAACCGCGCAGCATGTCCTGTAGCTTTGGAGGGTGGAGCCTAATGTCTGCGCCGAAAAAACGATGCTCCGCTCCCCTTTCTGCGCATGCGCAGAAAAAAAAGGACATTTTTGAAGTGATTACTATGGGCGCGCATGCCCAGTACAGCTCCCGGTTTACATTCGGCCATTTTTCAAGAGCCAGTTGTGTGTGAGAATGTTAATTCATGTTTGACAAATTTGCTGGAATTCTTTGAGAATGTAACGAACAGAGTGGATAAATGGGAACCAGTGGATGTGGTGTATTTGGACTTCCAGAAAGCATTTGACAAGGTGCCACATAAAAGGTTACTGCACAAGAAAAGGTTCATGGGTTTAGCTGTAATATCTTAGCATGGATAGAGGATTGGCTAACTAACAGAAAACAGAGAGTCAGGATAAATGGTTCATTCTCGGATTGGCAATCAGTAACTAGTGGGGTGCCACAAGAATCAGTGCTGGGACCTCAACTATTTACAATCTATATTAACGACTTGGATGAAGGGACCGAGTGTAATGTAGCCCAGTTGCTGACGATACAAAGATGGGAGGAAAAGCAATGTGTGAGAAGGACACAAAAAATTTGCAAAAGGACATAGACAGGCTAAGTGAGTGGGAAAAAATTCGGCAGGTGGAGTATAATGTTGGAAAGTGTGAGGTTATGCACTTTGGCAGAAAAAAATCAAAGAGCAAGTTATTATTTAAATGGAGAAAAATTGCAAAGTGCTGCAGTACAGCGGGACCTGGGGGTCCTGGTACATGAAACACAAAAGGTTAGTATGCAGGTACAGCAAGTGATCAGGAAGGCCAATGGAATCTTGGCCTTTATTGCAAAGGGGATGGAGTATAAAAGCAGGGAAGTCTTGCTACAGTTATACAGGGTATTGGTGAGGCCACACCTGGAATATTGCGTCCAGTTTTGGTTTCCATATTTAAGAAAGGATATAGTTGCTTTGGAGGCAGTTCAGAGAAGGTTCACTCGGTTGATTCCGGAGATGAGGGGGTTGACTTATGAGGAAAGGTTGAGTAGGTTGGGCCTCTACTCATTGGAATTCAGAAGAATGAGAGGTAATCTTTGTCATGTATGTACTTTTGGGATCACTAGCCACTAGACGGCGTCACTGTTGGAGGCCATTGGGCTGCACACATGTGTCTGCAGCCCAAGTATAAAAGGCCAGCCATTTTGTATATTAGTCACTTTGGGCCTTAATAAAGCAGAGCCCAGTTCATATCTCTTGGAGTTAAACATTACTGAGTTTTATAGTTGTTGCATTCACAACATTTGGCGACGAGGCAACAAGAACCTTTACATGCAAAAATGAGCACAATTGGATTGTTGGAGCGATTTGTGGAAGGAGAAGATTGGGCAGACTTTGTGAGCCATTTTAGCCAGTTCTTCGTGGCCAACAAAATGGGGGAGGTCGGCGACGCAGATCGGCGGCGGGAGGTGTTCCTCATGGTTTGCAGTCCAAAAGTTTATGATCTGATAAAGAATCTACTCCTGCCTGTGAGTCCAACAGAGAAGATGTATGAAGAATTGTGTACATGGTACACAATTCTTCACCTTAAGCCAGACGAAGGCATTATCATCTCAAGATACAGATTTTACACGCACGTTCGCTCAGAGGGCCAGAATGCGGTGGAATTCGTTGCCAACCTGAGACATCTAGCAGGACCGTGTAAGTCCGGGGTTGTGGAGGCAGACATGCTTCGGGACCACTTTGTAATCAGCATCAACCACGAGGTGATCCTGCATAAACTACTGGCGGTGGAGACGTTGAACAGGGCAATCACGATCGCTCAGTCATGCATGACGACGGATAGAAGTCTAAAGCAGATATTAGTGAAAAATCGAAACCCGGCAAGTACTGTAAATATGATTGTTTCGGCGTTCAGCAGTGCAGCACATGGCAGGATCTACCCGACTGCGTACCTGTGGCTGCCCAAAGTCCGCCAGCGGGATGCAGCCGATTTCTCCATGTTGGTGTTGTGGGGGAAATCATCGGCATCAGCAGTGCCGATTTAAGCAATATAGTTGCAAAGGCTTTCTGAGAGTAGGGCATCTCCAGCGCAAGTGTCCGCAGATGAGCAAGCGTGCTGCAACACACCACGTGGAGGATGATTGTCAGACTAGTGTGGATCCGGATACACAATCCAAGATACCAGAGGAGGAAATGCATGGAATGTACTCATTCCTAACTAAGAGCAAACCAATAATGATCAACGTGAAATTTAATGGGGTGCCGGTATCGATGGAACTGGACAGGGTGACGAGTCAATCGATAATGAGCCAGAGGACATTCGACAAGCTGTGGGATACTAAGGCTGTGAGGCCCAGGCTGAGTCCACTCAATGCCAAGTTGCGCAAGTACACCAAAGAACTCATAACAGTGATTGGCAGTGCCACAATTAAAGTGTCATATGAAGGTGCGGTTCAGGAATTACCGCTATGGATTGTCCCAGGCAATGGCTCAATGCTGTCCGGCAGGAACTGGCTTGAAAAAATCAGATGCGATTGGAACGACATCAAGGAGTCGTCGTCGGAGAAAGATGCATGTGCCCAAGTACTGAGCAAGTTCCCCTCGCTGTTCGAACCAGGCATCGGCAACTTCACGGGAACCAAGGTGCAGATCCATGTGGACTCAATTGCAAGACCCATCCAACATAAAGCTCAGGCAGTTCTGTATATGATGAGGGAGAAGGTCGAAATCGAACTGGACAGACTCCAGCGTGAAGGGATTATATCATCGGTTGAATTTAATGAATGGGCCAGCTCCATTGTTCCTGTGCTGAAAAGTGATGGCACAGTCAGAATCTGTGGAGACTACAAGGCTACAATCAACAGGGTTTTGAAACAGGATCAAGACCCGTTACCAAAGGCTGATGACTTGTTTGCAATGCTAGCCGGGGAGAAGTCGTTCACCAAACTGGACTTGACATCGGCCTATATGACACAGGCGCTGGTCGAGATGTCGAAGAGACTTACGAGCATTAACACACATAAAGGACTGTTTATTTATCACAGGTGCCCTTTTGGAATTCGCTCGGTTGCAGCAATATTTCATAGGAACATGGAGAGTCTACTGAAGTCCGTTCCCTGAACCGTCGTGTTCCAAGATGACATCCTGATCACAGGTCGTGACTCCGAGGAACATCGGAACAGCCTGGAAGAGGTTCTACATCATCTGGACAAAGTGGGACTCAGACTGAAATGCTCGAAGTACGTCTTCATGGCACCAGAGGTCGAATTCCTGGGGAGGAAAATTGCTGCTGACAGCATCAGCCCCACGGACGCGAAAACCAAGGCCCTTAAAAATGCACCCAAGCCGCAGAATGTGATGGAGCTGCATTCGTTCCTGGGTCTACTCAACTACTTTTGTAACCTCCTACCTAAATTGAGCAGCTTATTAGAACCACTGCACATGCTGCTAAGGAAAGGTGACAACTGGGTGTGGGGTGCATCTCAAGACAGAGCTTTTGAGAAAGCCACAAATCTGCTTTGCTCTAACAAGCTGCTGGTACATTATGACCCATGTAAACGTTTAGTATTGGCCTGTGATGCTTCGTCATATGGAATTGGTTGCGTACTCCAACAAGCTAATGAGTCGGGTAAACTTCAACCAATCACGTATGCTTCAAAAAGTTTATCTAAAGTGGAAAGAGTCTACAGCATGGTAGAGAAAGAAGCATTAGCCTGTGTGTATCAGGTTAAAAAGATGCATCAGTACCTGTTTGGTCTTCGGTTTGAACTGGAGACAGATCACAAGCCACTCATTTCACTGTTCTCTGAAAATAAAGGTATCAATACCAATGCTTCATCCCGCATCCAGAGGTGGGCGCTGACATTATCCGCTTATGATTATGTCATTCGCCATAGACCTGGCACCGAGAATTGTGCTGATGCTTTAAGCCATCTGCTGTTGCCCACACCGGAAGTGGAAACACCACAACCGGCAGACCTATTGTTAGTTATGGATGCTTTTGTGAGTGAAGCAACTCCTGTCACGGCTCAACAAGTTAAGACCTGGACCAGCCAGGACCCAATTTTATCGGTGATGATGAGTTGCATCCTCAAGAGTGATTGGTTTGCCGTACCCAAGCAAATGTGCGAGGAGACCAAACCTTACATTCATCGCAAAGACGAATTGCCTATTCAGTCGGATTGTATACTGTGGGGCAATCGTGTTGTTAGGCCCAAGAAAGGGAGAGAGAAATTTGTACGTGAGCTACATAGCACACATCCCGGCATTGTGATGATGAAAGCCATCGCCAGGTCTCATGTATGGTGGCCGGGAATTGACTCTGAGCTGGAATCATGTGTGCATAGGTGCAACATTTGCATGCAGCTCAGCAAAGCATCAGCGGAATCGCCGCTGAGTCTGTGATCGTGGCCGTCCAAACCATGGTCCAGGATCCACATAGACTTTGCAGGTCCCTTCCTGAGGAAGATGTTTTTAGTTGCATATTCGAAGTGGATAGAGTGTATAATCATGTCATCCAGTACATCTACAGCTACCATTGAGAATCTCAGTGTCATGTTCACGACACATGGTCTGCCTGACATCGTTGTTAGCGACAACGGATCGTGCTTCACCAATCAGGAGTTTCAAGAATTTATGAAAATCAATGGTATCAAACATGTAAGGTGAGCATCGTTCAAACCTGCATCCAATAGGAAAGCAAAATGTGCTGTCTAAATCATAAAGCAGAGTATGAAGCGAGTAACCCAAGGGTCACTGCAGACCCGCCTGTCATACATACTGCTGAGTTACAGGACAAGACCACACACGCTTACTGGGGTCTTGCCTGCTGAACTAATGATGAAGAGAGGTCTTAAGATCAAACTACCTCTTTACATCCTGACTTGAATAATCATGTTGAATATAGAAGACAAAGTCAGCAAGGGTATCACGATCACGCAGCGTGTCACACGATATTTCTGTAAATGATCCTGTATATGTTCTTAATTAAGGTCAGGGTCCCAAGTGGATCGCTGGTACTGTCATGGCCAAGAAGGGCAACAGAGTATTTATTGTCAAGCTCAAAAATGGGCAAACATGCAGGAAACATATGGATCAGACAAAGCTGCGGCACACAGACAAACCGGAACAGTCGAAGGAAGAGGCAATCGATGACCAACCAACCTACCCCCAGTCATCAGAGGACTCAGTGGTCATCAGTGAATCGGGACTTTCAATCACTGACGTGTTCAATGAAAATGGACTTTCAATCCGTGACATGGCCATTGCCACTCCCACCAGGTCAGCCACCCAGCCACCAGTCACAATATACTCTGAACACTCATCCAAGGCTGGAGTTGAACTGAGACGGTCAACCTGGGAGCATAAAACACCGGACCGTTTCAATTTGTAAAAGACTGTGTTAATATGTCAGAGGGGGGTATTGTCATGTATGTACTTTTGGGATCACTAGCCACTAGACGGCGTCACTGTTGGAGGCCAATAGTGTCTGCAGCCTAAGTATAAAAGGCCAGCCATTTTGTATATTAGTCACTTTGGGCCTTAATAAAGCAGAGCCAAGGTCATACCTCTTGGAGTTAAACAGTACTCAGTCTAACAGTTATTGCATACACAACAATCTTATCAAAACCTATAAGATTATGAAGGGGCTTGATAAGGTTGATGCAGTGAGGATGTTTCCACTGATAGGGGAGACTTGAACTTGGGTGCATAATCTTAGAATAAGGGGCCGCCCATTTAAAACTGAGATGAGGAGGAATTTCTTTTCTCAGAGGGTTGTAATTCTATGGAATTCGCTGCCTCAGAGAGCTGTGGAAGCTGGGTCATTGAATAGATTTAACACAGAGATAGACAGTTTCTTAACCGATAAGGGAATAAGGGGTTGTGGGGAGTGGGCAAAAAGTGGACCTGAGTCCATGATTGGATCAGCCATGATCATATTAAATGGCGGAGCAGGCTCGAGGGGATGTATGGCCATCTCCTGCTCCTTTTTCTTATGTTCTTATGTTCTCATTGAAAAAATCGGAGCTGCAATACACATGCAATGCAGCTCAAAGACCAAGAATTTCTTACAGGATGAAGTGGAGGTACTGGTTACTTGTGATTGAGACCAGATGGCACGAGCTGGACACCAGCAGAGGTCACATAAAAGTTTCACCACAAGAAATGAAGAATTGCTGGAACCAAATTTCAGAAGATTACTGTGCAATGGTGACCACCACGAGCTCTGGAGGCCAGTGCAAAAAGAAGTGGCAGGACCTTGGTCAAGTAGTTAGTGTAAGTAATATTTTCATTTATTCAATGGAATTGCAATTGTAAATGTGACCAGCTGAATATGTCCCACCCAGCAGAAAGACACCCTCTCTAAAACGTTATATTTTCATCTTTGCAGAGGAAGGTGGCACACGATAAACGGGAAAGAACTCGAACAGGAGGAGGCCCAGCAAATTTGCACCCACTGACACCCTCGGAAGAGAGGGTCGCTGCTTTGATGGATCCTGCCTGGAGAAAAGCAATCAGTACTACACAAGCTGGGCCCACTCTCGAGGGAGAGAGTAAGTCCTACAAATTCCACATTCTGGCTTTGCTAAATGTTAAGTACTGCGCGGGCTAGCCATGCTTCGGTTCATGGGGATGTCTCTGTCAGCTACGCTTCGGTTGATACAATATGCAATCATTCATCGTGGTCCTTCAAATCAGCCTGCTGCCTGCGCTGTGTGAGCCTACTCATGCCACCCACCCTGCCCCCTCCTCTGCTGTTAACCATATGTCTGTTCTGTTATATTTTGCAGAACTTGAGGCCAACCCTGATGACGCAGAAGAAGTTTCCGACGCGGACGAGCCTGAAGAGGAGAACATCTTCCAATCCCACCTACCAGACCAAGAGCATGGGGTGAGGGGGATGGGGAGGAGGAAGGGAAGGATGAAGCTCTCACTGTTATACTCACTTTGGAGGTGCAGGTGCCGCCCATTGAGGTGCCAGCCCCTTTCCTGACTGGTAGGAGTGTTGCTGGGACATTCCAGGGTTTCCCACAGTCCGAGGCTGGGGATCCAGTGGGGTGCAGCGAGGCACACTCAGGGCCCCACCATCGGAAGCTGCATGTCCCAGTGGGTGGCAGCGAGGCACACCCAGGGTGAGGAGGGGACAGCGCTCCGCTAAGGTGCACATACAATGTCGGTGCACATGAGGGAGCAAATGTTGCAGGTAGTTGACACACTGTCAGGGCACATGAGGGAGGAAATGTCGTCGTTAGCTGCTGCAATAAGGGAACATGCCCAGACCTCACACCCATTGACAGAATCAACTGCCACTCCCACTCCAATCCCCAGACCAGCCTCTGAAGAGGCCCAAGCCAGGCGCTCCACATTACCACCTGCCCATCAACCGCCACCCCACCCGCCGCCCACCCCATTAAGAAGTGTGCATTACCCGAAATGTTCGAAAGAATAAGCTTGGTACCAACCCGAGAAACGCTACCCCACCTACTTTTCCTTTCTGGCTATCCTTCCTGAATGTTGAATACCCCTGGATGTTAAGTTCCCAGCCTTGGTCACCCTGGAGCCATGTCTCCATGATGCCAATTACATCATATCCGTTAACAGCGATCTGCGCAGTTAATTCATCCACCTTATTCCGAATACTCCTCGCATTGAGGCACAGAGCCTTCAGGCTTGTCTTTTTAAAACATTTTGTCCCTTTAGAATTTTGCTGTAATGTGGCCCATTTTGGTTTTTGCCTTGGGTTTCTCTGCCCTCCACTTTTACTTTTACTTTTCTTCTTTCTATCTTTTGCTTCTGCGCCCATTCTACTTCCCTCTGTCTCCCTGCATAGGTTCCCATCCACCTGCCATATTAGTTTGACCCCTCCCCAACAGCACTAGCAAACACTCCCCCTAGGACATTGGTTCCAGTCCTGCCTAGGTGCAGACCGTCCGGTTTGTACTGGTCCCACCTCCCCCAGAACCGGTTCCAATGTCCCAGGAATTTGAATCCCTCCCTTCTGCACCACTCCTCAAGCCACGTATTCATCTGAGCTATCCTGCAATTCCTACTCTGACTAACACGTGGCACTGGTAACAATCCTGAGATTACTACCTTTGAGGTCCTACTTTTTAATTTAGCTCCTAGCTCCCTAAATTCGTCTTGTAGCACCTCATCCCATTTTTTCCCGATATTGTTGGTACCTCATCATCATCATCACCACGACAACTGGCTGTTCACCCTCCCCCTTCAAAATGTCCTGCAACCGCTCCGAGACATCCTTGACCCTTGCACCAGGGAGGCAACATAACATCCTGGAGTCTCGATTGCGGCCGCAGAAAGGTCTATCTATTCCCCTTACAATAGAATCCCCTACCACTATAGCCCTCCTGTGCAGCAGAGCCACCCACGGTGCCATGAACTTGGCTGCTACTGCTCTCCCCTGATGAGTCATCCCCCCCAACAGTACCCAAAATGGTGTATCTGGTTTGCAGGGGGATGACCACAGGGAACCCTTGCACTACCTTCCTTCCACTGCTCTTCCTGTTGGTCACCCATCCCCTATCTGGCTGTGTACCCTTTACCTGCGGTGTGGCCAACTCAATAAACATGCTATTCACGACATCTTCAGCATCGCGGATGCTCCAGAGTAAATCCACCCGCAGCTCCAGTGCTACAACGTGGTCTGTCAGGTGCTGCAGGTGGATGCACTTCCTGCACATGTAGTCGTCAGGGCACCTGACTTCTCACATAGCGCAGGAGGAGCATGACACGTGTCCGAGCTCTCCTGCCATGACTTAATCCTTAGATTAACTTAATTTGGCAACAACAATGATAAAGGTTACCTACTGATAGGGAAAAGAAAAAGAAAAACTACTCACCAATCACCAGCCAATCACTTACCTCCTTGGCTGTGATGTCACCTTTCGATTTCTTTCTACTTCTTTGTTTACCTTCTGCCCCTGCTGCAGCTGCACCGGTAGGACTCAAGAACTCCCCGAACTCCTCGCTGACGGGTCTTTTATAGGCCTCCGCCGATGCTACTCCCCGGACTCCCGCCTCACGAGACTGGATCGATTGGGCCTGTATTCACTGGAGTTTAGAAGGATGAGAGGGGACCTCATAGAAACATATAAAATTCTGACGGGACTGGACAGGTTAGATGCAGGAAGAATGTTCCCGATGTTGGGGAAGTCCAGGACCAGGGGACACAGTCTAAGGATAAGTGGTAAGCAATTTAGAACTGAGATGAGGAGAAACTTCTTCACTCAGAGAGTTGTTAACTTGTGGAATTCCCTACTGCAGAGAGTTGTTGATGCCAATTCATTGGATATAGAAACATAGAAACATAGAAAATAGGTGCAGGAGTAGGCCATTCGGCCCTTCTATCCTGCACCGCCATTCAATGAGTTCATGGCTGAACATTCAACTTCAGTACCCCATTCCTGCTTTCTCGCCATACCCCTTGATCCCCCTAGTAGTAAGGACCTCATCTAACTCCTTTTTGAATATATTTAGTGAATTGGCCTCAACAACTTTCTGTGGTAGAGAATTCCACAGGTTCACCACTCTCTGGGTGAAGAAGTTCCTCCGCATCTCGGTCCTAAATGGCTTACCCCTTATCCTTAGACTGTGACCTCTGGTTCTGGACTTCCCCAACATTGGGAACATTCTTCCTGCATCTAACCTGTCTAACCCCGTCAGAATTTTAAACGTTTCTATGAGGTTCCCTCTCATTCTTCTGAACTCCAGTGAATACAAGCCCAGTTGATCCAGTCTTTCTTGATAGGTCAGTCCCGCCATCCCGGGAATCAGTCTGGTGAACCTTCGCTGCACTCCCTCAATAGCAAGAATGTCCTTCCTCAGGTTAGGAGACCAAAACTGTACACAATACTCCAGGTGTGGCCTCACCAATGCCCTGTACAACTGTAGCAACACCTCCCTGCCCCTGTACTCAAATCCCCTTGCTATGAAGGCCAACATGCCATTTGCTTTCTTAACCGCCTGCTGCACCTGCATGCCAACCTTCAATGACTGATGTACCATGACACCCAGGTCTCTTTGCACCTCCCCTTTTCCTAATCTGTCACCATTCAGATAATAGTCTGTCTCTCTGTTTTTACCACCAAAGTGGATAACCTCACATTTATCCACATTATACTTCATCTGCCATGCATTTGCCCACTCACCTAACCTATCCAAGTCGCTCTGCAGCCTCACAGCATCCTCCTCGCAGCTCACACTGCCACCCAACTTAGTGTCATCCGCAAATTTGGAGATACTACATTTAATCCCCTCATCTAAATCATTAATGTACAGTGTAAACAGCTGGGGCCCCAGCACAGAACCTTGCGGTACCCCACTAGTCACTGCCTGCCATTCTGAAAAGTACCCATTTACTCCTACTCTTTGCTTCCTGTCTGACAACCAGTTCTCAATCCATGTCAGTACACTACCCCCAATCCCATGTGCTCTAACTTTGCACATCAATCTCTTGTGTGGGACCTTGTCGAACGCCTTCTGAAAGTCCAATTCAAGAGGGAGTTAGATATGGCCCTTACGACTAAAGGGATCAAGGGGTATGGAGAGAAAGCAGGAAAGGGGTACTGAGGTGAATGATCAGCCATGATCTTATTGAATGGTGGTGCAGGCTCGAAGGGCCGAATGGCCTCCTCCTGCACCTATTTTCTATGTTTCTATGTTTCTATGTTCCTATGTTTCAATCGCAGCGGGCGGTCTTAGAATAAGGTGGAGGAGAGATGACTGCATCCTTTCTTTGCTGCTGTTGTTGTTATTATTATTGTTGTTGCTGTGGTAACTGTTCTCAAATTAAAAGTTTTTTGTAAGTTATGTAAATTTACAAGTTTAAATGTTTGTAAGTGATCTTAAAGTTTTTAAGTGATCTTAACTGAAAACTTTAAAGTTTGACACAAGAATATTTTTATTAAAGTTAAGTTAAGTACAAACAAGCGTTTGTTAAACTTTTGAATAAAATATATTTTAAATTCTAACTGAATCATTTCCATTATTTGTTCCATTGTTAACACAGCTTTTTGAACTAAAAAAGAATCATTTCCATTATTTGTTCCATTAACACAACACAACATTACGGAACAGGTCCAAACAGTAAACATGGTCCATTTAGAATAGTTGTCGCTGAGCCTTCAGGCAGCAAAGTGTTCACGGAGGAACTGCTGGCGCAAGGCTCGAGCAATCGTTGAAGGGGCATGACGGCCCGCCCTCCTCCGCCGTCGTGCTCCGGGTTCAAATAGTTGCATGGCTTCCTCATCCTCCTGGTCCACCTCCTCCTCCTCCTCATCATCATCTGCATCTTCCTCCTCATCATCAACCATTCTCACCTCAGGTGGGTCGTCTACGAAGAGCTGCTACTGCCCATGATGGCTAAGTTATGCAGCATTCAGCACACAACAGTGAACTGACTGACAATCTCAGGGAAGTATTGCAAGTAGCCTCCGGAATGGTCCAGACATCGAAAACGCTTTTTCAAGATGCCAATGGTCCTCTCTATTATGCTGTGCGTTGCAATGTGCGACATGTTGTATTCCCAGTCAGCTTCCGTCTGGGTTACGCATACGGGTGTCATGAGCCAGGTGGCAAGGTCGTACCCTTTGTCTCCCAGTAGCCAGCTCTGACCTTCTGGCTGCTGCTGAAACATGGCAGATATAGCGTTTTTGCGAAGGATGAACGCATCATGGGTGCTCCCAGGGTATCTTGCATCAACTGACATGATACGATGCATGGCGTCACACATGAGTTGGAATCCTCCAAAGGTGCTCACAAGGTGATGTGGATGTAATCATTGCAGCCCTGTACCTTTGGGAAGCCAGCAATCCTGGAGAAGCCCACAGCCCTTTCACGCATTGCTTGGGTGGTCATGGGGAACATTATGAAGTCATTCCTCCGGGCATATAGTACAGCAGTCACCTGCCGAATACAGATGTGTGTTGCATGTTGAGAAATGGCGCACACATCCCCAGTTGTGGCCTGGAATGGTCCAGGTGCATAGAATGAAAGTGCAGCTGTAACCTTCACTTCAACTGACAAAGCAGTTCTCATGATGCTTCTAGCTTGCAGGGCTGCTTTTGCTAACTCACAGATTTCAGTTACAACTTCTTTGTGGAAACGCAGCCTTCTGACACAGTCTGCATCATTCAGGTACAGGTACGAATGCCTGTCTCGATATATCCAACATGGGTAAGGCCTCTTGCCCATCATCCTACGTGCTCTGAGGTTCCTCATGCGATGACATCGAATCAATTGTCCCCTCCGCAGCACCATCATGCAGAAGGCTTGCATGAGGTATGGCATTGTCAGTGTTGCCCCCCATGATTAAATTGTACCTTTGCAAGAAGCTCAAAATGACAGGCAGGACAAGGTTTTTTGTTCTCTCTCTCCCCAAGGTCGACACCCTATTATGGACCACACCCAGGTCTGAGCCTGCGTAATGATCGGGAAACATCCCCCCCGGGGCTTCATTTAATGCATAATAGCCTAGTGTAAGGCTTCTCATGCCTTCAGTTCGCCTTCCACACCCCCCCACCCGCCTTGGGCTTCTTTTTAAGCTGAGCCCCGAGCCCCTGTGTCCAGGTGTGAGACTGATTCTGCCGGCCGACGCTCCAACCCTTGGAGACGTTTGTTGGTGGCGTGGCAATTTTAAAAAAATCAAAACTTAAAGAATTCCATGAAATTTCCATTTTTTGTGTTTTAAGTTTGAAAACTTTAAGCTTGATGATGCATATGGTATTCTTGAATCCCTCCAAAACTTTGCCTAAATCAATGGCGTCTTCCTGCGCCGATTTCTTGATGTGCGCTGGTTTTTCTTATGTGCCCAGAAGGTTTTTCAGGAGTTGAGGAGTTGTCACATATACCATCCTAGGAGAACTGTAAATTGGCAAAACTTGCATAATTGTGAAAAACTGGCGCAGACATCAGGTTACACCCCCTATGACGCAAAAAAAAACTAACCTAAAAAAAAATCATAACTAACTGAGTTACGCTGGTGCACAATCTTTGGGGAAACTTGATTTTTTAATTTAGGCCAAAAAAGCAGCCCGCGCCGAAAAAACAGCACAAATCACTTTCCAAGTAATAAATGGCCTCCTTATTCCTCCTCCCAAAATGAATCATCTCACACTTTGCTAGATTGAGTTTCATTTGCATTTATTTGCCCGATCTGTAAACCTGTTCTTTTACTTTGGTGCAATCTTTTACATTATTAGCTATACCCTGCCCCCACCCACACCCCCCCCCCATCCCCCAGCCCCCAACCCCCGCAACCACCTCCCCCCTTTAACTGTATTAAATATTGGTTATAAGACGGAAAGCAGAGAGCTAGAATTAAGGGCAGTTTTCAGAATGGTTGGAAGCGGGTAGCATTGTCCAATAAGGTTCAGTCCTGGGCCAGTTCTGTTCACTGTGTGTATCAATGATTTGAAATGCAGACTAAGGAGTGGTGTCAACATTTGCAGATGATTTCAAAATAGGAGTTATAGTTAAAGTTCCAAGAAAACCAAAGGAATCTGTAAACGGATATTGATAAGATGGAAGATGGAATTCAATGTCAGTAAGTGCGAGGTGATACATTTTTCTAAACAAGTAACAGCAGTAATTATGGGGCCCAAGTTTCGGCCTGAGTTGCTCCTGTTTTTTTGGAGCAACTGGTTTAGAATGGAGTATCTTAGAAATTTGAATTCTTGGCATTTAGTTTGCTCCAGTTCTAGTCAGTTAGAATAGCTTCACTTTGGAACAGAATTTTTTTTTCAAAAGGGGGCATGTCCGGCCACTTACGCCTGTTTTCAAAGTTTAGGCAGTGAAAACTTACTGCAAACTAACTTAGAATGGAGTAAGTGCAGATTTTTGTACGTTCGAAAAAACTTTGTCTACACTTTAGAAAATCAGGCGCAGGTTACAAATTAGGCGTAGGGAATAGCGGGGTGGGGGGGTTTAAAGGGAAGTTTACAAACATTAAACACTTCAGTTTTACAAATAAAGAGCCATCATCAATAATACATGATAAATACATCAATAAATCAACCAATAAATCAATCAAAAAAAATTAATAAAAAATACAAAAATTTTTTAAAATCAATAAATAAAAAAATTTCTACTTACCGACTGCAACACCGGGAGTCCTTCAACAGCGTGCTGGGACGGCCTCCCCAGTGTGTCTCTGTCAGTGTCTCTATCTCTCTGTCTGTCTGTGTGTGTCTCTCACTCTCTGTCTGTCAGTGTGTGTGTTTCTGACAGCGAGGGGAGGGGGAGAAGGGGGGTGGGGGAGGGGGAGAAGGGGGGTGGGGGGAGAACGGGGGTGGAAGGGGGAGGGGGAGAAGGGGGTGGGCGGGAGGGGAGAAGGGGGGTGAGGGGGAGGGGGAGAAGGGGGGTGGAGCGGAAAGGGGATGTGGGGGGAGGGGGAGAAGGGGGTTGGGGGGAGGGGGAGAAGAGGGGGAGAAGGGGGGGAAGGGAGGGGGGGAGGGGGGAAGAAGGGGGGAAGGGGGGAGAGGAGGAGAAGGGAGAGAGGATGTAGGGAGGGAAGGAGGGAGGGAAGGAGGGGGTGAAGGGGGAAGGGGGAGAGGATGTAGGGAGGGAAGGAGGGAGGGAAGAAGGGAAGGAAGGAGGGAGGGAGGGAAGGAGGGAAGGAGGGAGGGAAGGAAGGAGGGAGGGAGGGAAGGAAGGAGGGAGGGAGTGAAGAAGGAGGGAGGGAGGGAGGGAAGGAGAGAGGAGGGAGGGAAGGAGAGAGGAGGGAGGGAGGGAGGGAAGGAGAGAGGAGGGAGGGAGGGAGGGAAGGAGAGAGGAGGGAGGGAGGGAGGGAGGGAAAGAGAGAGAGAGAAAGAGGGAGGGAGGGAAGGAGAGGTGGGGGGGAAGGAAGAGAAGGAGGCTGAACGGCCGGGCCCAAGACCTCGGGCTGGATTTACAGGAAGGTTGCGTCGGATCTCGGGGGGGGGGGGGGAGGGGGGGGTTGCGGAGGTCCGGGGGGGAAAGAGTTGCGGAGGTCGGGGAGGGGGGAGGGGGGGAGGGGAAAGAGTCGCGGAGGTCGGGGGGTGGGGTGGGGGGAAGAGACAGTCGCGGAGGTCGGGGGAGGGGGGGGGGGAAGAGACAGTCGCGGAGGTACGGGGAGGGTGGGCAGAGAGAGTCGTGGAGGTCCGGGGGGAGAGAGAGTCGTGGAGGTCCGGGGGGGGGCTGGGTGCAGAGGTCGGGTCGGGTGGGAGGAGCCTTATTCACGCAGCCCCAATGAGGCCATTCGGCCAGGGCTAGGGGCTGCGTGCTTCGTGCCCCTCCCACAGTTTTGGGTGCCTGGAGCTACTGCACATGCGCGCCCACTGCAGCGATCATGTGCAGAGGTCCCGGCAATGTTTTCAGCGCAGGGACCTGGCTCCGCCCCCCACAGCTCGTGCTGCGCCGCGCCCAGCTCCAGAGGGCCTGCAGGGAGCCGGGGAATAGGTAAGTTTTTTTTTTGCGCACTTTCTGGTGCGAAAAACGGGCGTCCAGCTCCGGGCTGCGCCATTTTAGGCGCGGCCCGAAACGTGGGCCCTATGTTCGGAATGGAAGTAGCTCGGTGCTATGGGAGAGAAGAGGGGTCCAAGTTCACAAGACATTCAAGGCAGCACCTCAGGTTGATAAAGCTGTTCAAAAAGCTAATGGAATTCTCGGTTTTATCACAAGAGGTATAGGATACAAAATTCAAGAGGCAATAATGAGCCGATATAAAATCTTGACAAGACCTGAGTTAGAGTTCTGTGCATAACATCAACAGACGCTAATGAATTCTGCTTCCTGGATCTTTCCTCGGGGAGCTTCTTCTGCCCCTCGAATAAAAATAACTCATTACCACTCTGCCATATTTTTAGTTGAATGGAAAAAGAAGTTACCCACTGGTCTATGTGTGGCATTGCTAGTCACAGATCCAGGCACAGACCAGAGTCACTGCAAAGATCAGACTCGTGACAGGAGTGGGCAATTGAGTGTCAGGATGGAATAAATTATAGGGGAGTGTCACAATAGGGGACAAACATTCTGGGAGCTTTTAGAGATTGTAGTGTAATCCCTTAATAGCCTTTGCCAAGGCTGAAGGGCCAAGTCTCATTAATATATATACAGCGGGCTGCCTGATGTAGCTAGCCTGGCTCCGAGCTGGTGCAATAACTGACAGGCTGGAGGCCCAATCCAGCTGGGAAAAGATAGGTCCGGGGCAGGGTAAGTGGGGGTTTGCAATCACAGATGGGGGTGAACCCCACAAAAATTTTAGGAGTTACCTACTCAAGTCATTTCCACTGTATCGCCATGGTTTACAATGCGAAGTGGAGGATCCGCCCAGTACACAATTAAAATGACCTTTCTACAACATAGATTAGGAAGTCATAGGCAGAAATGAAGGGGGAGGATTCCCCAGGGGAGATTTTAACTCCCTCTGTCTGGCAGAAAGGTGGTGTAAATGGTGCTAAAATGGAGGTGGTGGCATTACCACCCCATTCTCATTATGCTGCCATTTTTCCCAGGACCTGCCGCTGGGAATCCCACTTCAGATGCCCACCTGAAGCTGGCAGGAGCCTCATTAATCTACAACATGCTAAAGCGTGAACTGGTCACTGGTGCCTGTAGAGAGTGGTGTGAAGGTACTGGTGTAGCCTGACCGACCTACCATCCCATCAGTGGCCCTGTCCTTCCCAGCACCCCTCATTGGGGGCAGGGGCTTCCCTTTGGAAAATCCATCGATGACAGTAATGGCTTGAGGACAAAAAGTATTAAAACAATTGGAAGTGACAGAAAAAGAACACAAAAAATTTATAAAAAACAGCCAGACATAGCCTCAAAACTCCAAGAAATGCTTTTTGCATGTTGAAGTCTACTTACCTGCATTGCTCAGTGGTCAGAAACCTGGACATGTACTTCCTGTATCAGTCATCTTTGATTTTCATTATACTTTTCTTTGATTTCAATTTTATTAAGTTTTATTTGATCCTTTCTTATTCTGTTTGGCAAACTACCTTGCAATTTCTGGTTTTACCTCTCCTTTTGTGTTTCTCTTTCTGTCCCTCCTGTTTGTTTCTATTGTTTTATTTTTGATATTTCCTCTTTCTGTTCTTTCACACCCCTTCGATTGTCTCCCTCCCCCCACTCCCCATTAATCTATATTTGATCTCCAGTTTCTAAAATGCTGGATAGAGTTGGGAAGACTCACTAAACAGTTTGTCTGGTACAACAAACACCACAGTGAAGGCCATGGTCTTCGCTGCATTCTGTTCTGTGGCAGTGGTTGCAGCCAAAAAATGCTGTTTCTGGGTATTTCAAGAAGACATATTGTCAACAGCACTGCCCTGAACTGCAGACATCCCCAAGTGGCAGACCACACCACAACAAAAAAAACCCCAGCAGTGACAAAACTGTAAAAATACCAGCGACTTGCCGAGAATTGTTAATTTTGCAGAAAAGTAGACTAATTAAGTGCAGATTGCAATATTTAATAACAAGCTGATGGGCCATCTTTACAGAGTGAAAATGTAACAAAATAAACCTACACTCTTTTTGTATCACTCTAACGTTCCTCACTTGAGTAAGTGTCACTGGGGGCAGTGCGGTGTGGGTTGAAAGATAAAAAGTGGGAAATGTGGTTATAGAGAATGAGTATTGTATCTACGACAGCTGAATCAGCTGCCATTGTCACTCTTAGTATGCACACTAGCATTCTAGAACATAATCTGCAGCTCAGTGACACCTCCTGCTTTGCATTGCCTTCCAGAAATACTGTCCCACAATACAAGGCTATTATACAGTAAAATCAGCAAGTGCATATTTGTAATTGTTGCATGTGCAAACTTGAATAAAAACAGTAACTACAAGGGTGTGTTGTGAAACAAGGGATTTATTTGAGCTCACTTACTATGGTTTGTTGCCATGCTCCAAGTATCTGAATTATAACAAACCTAATTACATACAACAGTAGTTTCAAATCGCTGTGTCCGATAAATGTCATAGTTTATAAAACAATACACCTAGCTAAGCCTGGTTGATTTTATTTTCATCTTAAGGAAATCAGTTGTGCTGACTTTTGACATGATGAGAAGGAAGACAAGTGCAAGTCCTGCCTCCCACTTTCATGCTTTAATTCTCACCATTCATTTTAAGTCGATTTACAAGGAGCAGCATCATCCCTCACCACTTCTCGTAACTTGCACTCAGCTCAGAGTCACGAATGGTGACTCTCACTATTAAAGAGGAAGTTTCAGATCAGAGCTCCTAAAACTCAAACATTGCAAGTAATCAGCATTAACTCGTTTTTTTCTTCTCTCAGTTGGTATCTTAACACTATTTTTTGTTGAGCAATACAAGTGCTGATGGTACTTCAATGGTACTAATGGGGCTTCCGTGTAGGAGTTATTAAGTCCAACACTGTGAACTAATAGCAATGCCTACTACTGCTCACCAAGGATGCTTTAGTAACTTTTGTTACTTCAGCTGTGTATATTAATCCTGAGAGTGCCAACAGATCCAGGGAAATTCCCGTCTCTATGGGCAACTGGTTTTGTTTTCAGCTCATGCAGTATGATGCTGAAAAAGAATAGTAATGCAGTTAACCTAGCACATAATCAACATAGAGTTTGCGATGTTAAACAGTTGTTAGATATGGGTGTTTGTTCAATGTGAGGTTGATTGTATTTGTGAGTACTTTGTTATCCGCCCATTCCTAAGGTAAAAGAAAATATATTCCAGTACACTTCAATTTCACATTACTTTGTTTGGTCAGTTTTCTCCTGTTCCAGTTGATGCCACAGTTTCACTGGCATTGGTGCTGACACCTAGCTGGGCTCTGACTTAATTGTGGTAGTGAGTGCCAGTGAATGATTCAGCAATGGAGGATATTGACAGTGCCAGTGCAATCACACCCCAGCAATGTCAGCGTCAACACTAATGGAATTATACCCCAGAAAGGAGTCAGTGCCTATCCAATCCTTGCTCCCATCTGCTAACGTACTTTTATTATATGTAGAAGCAAGAATTCAAGCTAATTTTTCTCCCTTACCCATGATTAATTGTAGTGATCCTGTAGCCACCTGTTGTGGCCAGCTAACTCAGCAGAAGGAAGAGGGCTTCTGTGGCCTTCCTCTCTGTACAGCTCAGTTATTCATTAGATAAAGTCACGAGGCCATCGTGGAAGTTTTATATTTTATTTTAAAATCTCCCAATCGGTTGCGAGTTTGAATAGGGGAAGGAGGCAGTTCTTACCATCAGCAGTCCCGAGCAGAGACTGGGAAATGTGAGCAGAGTGAGGGGTGCAGGTGGCACGGTGCAGTTCCATGCTGTGTGTGGCCTCTGCTTTGGACCTGGAGCAATCTTCTCAGCAACCAACTCACAGTAGTGCGTCCCCTCACAGAAGCCCAAGGGGCAATATTTTTGGAGAAAGCTGAAAGTGATGGGAACCAGTCTGTGAAAGAGACTGGTTAAAAATAAGTGAATGGGACTGGAAACAGAAAACGAGTTGTTGAGTTTTCAGGGAGATTTTGTTTTAAAAATAATCATTGGAAATGGGTAACTTGTTCATTACACAGCAGTGATATCATCAAAGTCTATTATATTTAATTCAGACATTACAATGCTTGTTAGCAAGTCTTCCTAGATTCCGAAGGACTGCCTACGATGATGATGAAAGGTAAGGATTTGTTAAAAACTGCCACGAAGTAAGTGGCCCAGCATATTACAACACAGCTAATCAGACATCAGGAATAGTTTTATTACTTTAACCGAGAACATAGTTGTAATTAAAACAAATACAAGTACTTCATTCTTGTCCTTTCCTCCTCCTATTCTCTATTTCCTTTTTGTCCTATTGTTAAAAAAAAACATTTATTTTACTTTTCCCCTGTTTAATCTATTCTTTTCTATCTTTCTTACCTCATTCCCCCACCCTCCACCCATCCCCTTGGAAATTAAGTTCAAAAACTTTATTTTATCCGTTTTCCCCTTTGACTCCCCGCCTCTGTTTTGAAATACTCATCTTTAATTAGTTGAAAACTGCCTTTAAAGGCTGTTTTTTTCAGTCAATTAAACTGAAACTAGTTGGTTGATTGACATGGTCACATCATAGATGTAATCAGGTCAAGCTTTGACTCTCTTGTATGTGTCAAAACAGCAAGAATGCTGCAGAATGAGAATAGCAGTCATCAGCTTCTGGAGCCAGACAACATCCCGAGAAGGAAACCAGTCAAAATCACTGATTCAATTCTCTCACACTGAAGGGCTGAGTAATTCTTCCAAGACTGCTCCCTGAATTATGCCATTGGCTTTCATCAGTTAAACAAAAGTATGCAGGAAAAAAACAAAATGCGGTATTAGGTTCCTTCTAGTCATTTTGAATGGCTGGATTTTTGTCAAGGGACTCCCACTTGTAATGTAATTTAGTAGAAAGTAGATAGGAATAGGAGTAGGCCATTCAGCCCCTCGAGCCTCTTCCACTATTCAATTAGATCATGGCTGATTTGTATCTTGACTCCATCTATCCGTCTTGGATCCATAACCCTTAATGCCCTTGCCTAACAAAAAAATCAGGAACATCAAAGACCAGAGAGCTGCCAAGTTCACCAGAAGAAGTGATTCTGACATTAACATTTTATGTTTGACATCTCTGCTATTTTTCAATAATAAACAGGGGTCATTTTCAGTAAACTTTCTGTATTGTCCTCACAGTTTTTAATCCTTTAGGAAGCATGGTATAGTGCATCAAGCGATTGATGTCAGCCAATGCACCCAGCACTCTGTTCTGTTTTAATTGTGTCAGCGATAACCAGCTGCTGTTTCGGGTCTGCAGTATATTGTGCTCCCACATCAGATGTTGACCCAAATTCCATTCTTCGGGAGGTATGATCATTCCAGCTGTAAATAATAAAGAGCAATACCAAATGAAAACTGCCTCTACCAACTCCAAATTGCATAGTATAGAAAATACTCAATACACAATTCTGGCTACTGGGCAATAACCTCTTCTCAGAATTCAGATGGTGGGTTATCATATCATCTGAACTTTCTGTTTATAGTATTGGATACCCAAGAAGGGAAAACCCAAATTTAAATTTCATGTAGATGGCACGATTATGACCTGATTTCGATCAGCACAGAAAGAGTTGGTGAGTATGAATTTGTTCAAAGTTTACCACTGTGATTCAGTGCCCTTTAAAAAGAACAATCCATTCATCTAATCAGTCTTAGTATTCAATACTGAAGTTGCATGATCAGCCATGATCGTATTGAATGGCGGTGCAGGCTCAAAGGGCCGAATGGCCTACTCCTGCAATTATTTTCTATGTTTCTATATTTCTATGTTTCAATACACCTTCACATGATTCTCGTGTACAGAGTAAGAAATTAACCCAAAAACAGCTCTACATTAAAAGTAAATCATCGAAACACAATTGGGAATGATGGAACATGCAATATATGTTCTTAATTTTTAATGTTGCCCAGAGGTTATAAAATGCACTGGGTAGACCACATTTCTGGAATACTGGCCTCGAAATTGGGCGTACACCTTGCACCGGAATGGTGGACCCAAGGCTCACTGCTATTGGAACTTGTTTGCAAAAGACCAGCGAGCTGCAGACACATGCTGGGCATTCACAGGCAGCTCACCGGCGAGTTGCAGACACATGGGCCAGAATCATCCCAGCCCTGCGAGTGCAGGTTTGGAGACGGTTCCGCTGTCAAAATGGCTCTGATTGACAGCGGGGCAGAAGTCTGCTCTGAACCCGCCTCCATGTGAGTTTCTCAACTTTCGTGTCTGCCTGTGGATTGCAGACCCGACATCAAGCACCGGGCCAGTCAATTACGATGCTTAAGAGGTAATTTAAAGGTATTGAAAAGGATTTTACTCAGGCACTTACCATTTTATCAAGTTTTCAATGAATTTGCTGTCCCTCCGGGAACACGTCAGGTAAGTGTGTCGGGTTCTCAATGAGCCTCCATTGCTCTGAATAGGTGAAGCTGCAGAAGTGGTACAAAAGCTACCATTTCACAGCTGATCACTTTCCAATGTCAGAATCTGAAGCCTTCATCATTTGGAAGAAACCTTTGAGCTGTATGCACTTTGAAAGTATTTGCAGTAAACTCTCTATTCACTGTCACCTCCTTGGAGCAACCTCTCTCACCATTGACAGGGCGCTTCTGTCATCTCAACCTCAGCTGCCATCTATTCCAGCAGCATCGGTGCTCTTGAAAAAATCTCACCTTGGTCATCAGAATCCCATCACAATCAGCCCCAACACCAACATCACTAAACCCACCAGCAACACCAACCTTCTCCGCAATCACCTGATGCTGCACAGTACACAGGGCATCAGCACCTGACCACAATGCTGCCTGCGATCCCAGGGATGGCCTCACCATGGCCCCATTTACTTCACTTGATACTGTGCACCCTGACTGCCATATGATGCGCCAGATTGGCACAACCCCACACCAGCTCCATAAAGCATCCCTGCATTGCCCAAACCATACCTTTTATACTCATTACCATTGCAGGGGTACCCTTATGCCTGACAATTCACTTCAACTCACTTAGCCACTTCCAAAGGAGCACACAAATCTGTCCAAGAACACAAAGTGTTGAAAATAAAGATTTCAATGTTTGACAATACATTAGCAGAAACTCTACATGAACGTTGGCTAAAAGACCCAGTGCCTCCCCTTGTGTGTTGTTAGTTGGTATGAATGGACAAGGATGAGGGTGAATGTGAGGGGAGGCTAATGAGATGGGGTAGTGATAATTTAGAGAGAGAGAGATGGGTGGAGGTGCAAGCTAAGTTGGTGTGAGTAAGGATGTGCAGAAGTAGGATAGGGAAGACAGAGTGATGGGGATGTGATGAATGGCACAGCAGGATGAGGTTGAATGTGGTTTTGCAATATCGTTTCATGATCTACTGACATCATTAAAAGGTTTGTACCACTGCAGCCAGGTCGTCCTGATGACATCCCTGCTTGTACCCTCCTGTGCAATGTGTAACCAGGCTGCATTGGTGTCCTGGGGAGGTCTCTTCCACCCATTGGAAGGGAAGAGGATTTCCCTGCGTGCTGTGATACCCTCCATAAGGATATGGAGGGAGTCATGGGAGAGCCTGGGTGCAGCCCTGTGCCTTTGTGCAGTGCAGGAGGACGACGGCAGTGAAGAGGGTGACTGGATTGGATGTCATCAATGTCCAGGTTGCTGATTGGAGCATGGGCAGGTACAGCAGGAGCAATGAGGTTGGGGCGCAGGAGCGGCGAGTAATCGTGGAGCATCATGATCGGGGCCCAGGAGAGGCGTGAGTTTGGGGCCAGAAGAGGTGTGGGCCCAGGGACAGCACTGGCCAACCCACACTGCGATTGTGTGCGCACTCGGTCCGTGCAGCAGTGCTGGTCTCCAGTCGTCTTGGTTAATCCGGATCAAAACCTAGCTCTGTCAAGCCCGTGTGGTGGCTGGTGTGCAAAGTTTAAAAAAATCCATGCATAGTAATCTTCCACCCTTCAGGATGTAGTTCGGGACCTGGAATATTAGGTACTTCATTGAAACACCTGTGAACTCATCCCTTTTTGGCATGGAAACAAGTCATTCTCGATACGAGGAACCGCCTATGATGATGATGATCAATGCTGTAGAACACTGACAGAACAATTGCCAAAAAAAAGTTGGCCATGGACCCTTTAAGGAAACTGGCTGATGACATGTCATCAGATTACATCATTAGGCCCGCTTCCTGTTAACTGGCCAGAATCTCACAGGGTGGGCTTAATAAGCTCCATCAATGTAAAATCAGATCAACAGAACTCCATGGAAGTGGGAGCAGGGTGGTAGTCCGCCACTTTCCTCGGCCGCAGTTAGCCCACCTTGGTAAGTAAATTAGCGGCCATGCTGGGCATTCCCAGGTAGATCACCAGCAAAGATCATTTGATTTTCAGGCATAAGCTCTCAGGTAGGTCTTGGATGAAGTGGATAAAGATGGGGAGGCACCTATCGGGGAAGGTGGGGGGTTGCGGACAGACAGACAGACAGACAGACAGACAGACAGGCAGGAGGAAGCGAATGGGAGCCGGGCAAGTGTTTGGCCCTGGTTTTAATGTGGAGCCGGGAGCAGCATTCCACATTCAACAACAGCAACTTGCTTTTATATAGCAACTTTAAAGTAGTAAAACACACTAAGGCACTTCACTGGAGCATCATCAGACAAAATTTGACACCGAGCCACATAGGTGATATTCAAGCAGAAGCTTGGTCAAAGAGAGAGGTTTTAAAGAATGTCTTAAAGAAAGAAGTAAGTATTTTTTTTAAACTTACCATTTAGTGGCAGCGTTTCAGGACTGCTGGTAAGGCTGCTGGTGGACTTAATTTTTCAGAAAGCAGCCAGCCTGACATTTAGTAATGGGGCACCAAACACCATTTGTATATGCAAAGGGACTACCTGTTTCAAGCACGGGCCCTGGGTGCTTCTTTTGATGCCTAAACCAATATGTCCACCCACCATATTGAACAGTGGTGTTCCTGTTTTATGCCTATAGATAGGGCACAGGGTCATCAAATTTCTAGGTCACTCTGTGTAATTCTGGTCACCACACTTCAAAAGTAACATGCATGCATTGAATAGGGTGAACATCAGAGCAACAAGATTAATTGCAATTGTAAAGGGAATGAATTCCACGACAAGATTAAGAGGGCTAGTTTGGTGAAAGGGTGAAAACAGGTGCTAAATGGACGCTTTGCTAATAAGAAAGGGCTGTTTGAAAGTATGGATTTAGCACACAGTTTTGGGGCTAATTGATGATTACCAGGATTTAAACGTGCCTGCGGGCACTAAAATGGAAACTTGCACGTGTACCACTCAAGTGCTGATTAGAAGTAATTTTCCTGGCCCTCCCCTCAGCCACTTCCACTGAAGGTGTGGAGTGCACTGGCTGGGAGAGAAGCGAATGTTGAAAGTCGGCTCAGGGATCGAGAGAGAGGACACCCAGGTCCTCGGACAAGACACTGGAGGTCCTGTTGGAGGAGGTCCTGAGGAGGAGGGACATCTTGTACCCGCCAGGGGGAAGGCGGCTACAGAGGCAGCTAATGGGAGGAGATCGCCCAGGAGGTGACAGCCAGAGACCCTGGCCCCAGGTCATGGCTCCAGTGCCACAAGAAATTTAACAAATTGACACGAGTGGCCAAGGTAAGATCCCATTTCACAAACACACTACTCAATAACTGCACCCCCACCAGCATCACAACATCAAGACACTTCATCTACCATCTAACTTTACACTGACATTCACACATCTCACACTATTGCATCCTTCACAGGCAATATTCACACATCAGGAATATCTGAAAGCTCTTCAACCATGTGAGGCATCATATACACACACACAAATATCAATACACTTAGTCACAATCACAACTCTTTCACTTCCAGGAAAAATAACACATAACAGGCCGAGGAGGGGAAGCACAACTTCATGATATCACTCCCCTTGAGGAGGCAGTGCTGGCCACGATCAGGAGGGGAGTGGGAGATGCCATGGCCAGAAGCAGAGTAGGGGGCATCTCACCTAGAGGTATGTGACCACTGCAGCTTCCTTACAGATGCACAATTATTCCTGATCCCTAATCCCCCAAACCTATCCTCACTCCCAAGCTCCACATGGTCACATCACACACATCCTCCGATAGTGGCCACACGCACTGCACCCTAACCCTTCCAGCTTTATCATTGCAGGTTCCCAGGAGCAAGATCCCCCTCGCCACTCCTTCCTACCCTCCCCCCTATCCCAGAGAATGAGGAGGAGGAGGAGAGCGAGGAAGAATGAGCTGCATCAATTGCTACCACTGTCATAGAAACATAGAAAATAGGTGCAGGAGTCGGCCATTCAGTCCTTCGAGTCTGAACCACCATTCAATAAGATCATGGCTGATCATTCACCTCAGAACCCCTTTCCTGCTTTTGCTCCATACCTCTTGATCCCTTTACCTGTAAAGGCCATATCTAACTCCCTCTTGAATATATCTAACGAACTGGCATCAACAACTCTCTGTGGCAGGGAATTCCACAGGTTAACAACTCTGAGTGAAAAACTTTCTCCTCATCTCGGTCCTAAATGGCTTACCCCTTATCCTTAGACTATGTCCCCTGGTTCTGGACTTCCCCATCATCGGGAACATTCTTCCTGCATCAAACCTATCCAGTCCCGTCAGAATTTTATATGTTTCTATGAGATCCCCTCTCATCCTTCGAAACTCCAGTGAATACAGGCCCAGTTGATCCAGTCTCTCCTCATATGTCAGTCCTGCCACGACGGGAATCAGTCTGGTGAACCTTCGCTGCACTTCCTCAATAGCAAGAACGTCCTTCCCCAGATTAGGAGACCAAAACTGAACACAATATTCCAGGTGAGGCCTCACCAAGGCCCTGTACAACTGCAGTAAGACCTCCCTGCTCCTATACTCAAATCTCCTCGCTATGAAGGTCAACATGCCATTCGCCTTCTTCACCGCCTGCATGCCAACTTTCAATGACTAATGTACCATGACACCCAGGTCTCGTTGCACCTCCCCTTTTCCTAATCTGTCGCCATTCAGATAATATTCTGCCTTCCTGTTTTTGCCACCAAAGTGGATAACCTCACTTTTATCTACATTATACTGCATCTGCTATGCATTTGCCCACTCACATAACCTGTCCAAGTCATAGAATCATAGTGCGAGAAATTTTTGGCCTTAGCCCCACTCCGTAGCGTCATAAATGGCGATAAAACAGCGGCTGCTGCTCTTTTGCCAGCTGCTGGTGGTTCCCATGGCAGCCGCCATTGTTATTCTTATCATCCTGAACAAAATGGCAGCGTTGAATTGTTCACCCTCCCCAAATTCATTACCTCGCATTTCTCTGGATTGAATTCCACTTTTGCCACTTTTCTGCCCACCTAACCAGACCATTGATATTTTCCTACAGTCTACAGCTTTCTTCCTCACTATCAGCCACACGGCCAATTTTTGTATCATCTGAAAACTTCTTAATCATACCCCCTACATTGGAATCTAAATCATCGATACATACCACAAAAAAAGCAAGGGACCCAGTACTGAGCCCTGCCGAACCCCACTGTTGCAGGGACCAGCTCAGAGACCGGCACCATGCGCAACTTAGAAGCTAGATTAGAAGAGGGATTGTCACAATAGGATGCACCGGGCAGCAGCCAGGCATAGAGAGGCTGCTGGCTTCCAGCCAGCGACTTGTGGAGCTTGATATCATGCAGCGTCTGATGACTGAGATCACAGCTTCCACTGCAGTTGTTGCAGCTTCCATGGAATGATAAAGTGTTGTAATAGAAACCCAAACAGCTTGTATTGCACTACTTGCGTCTTCCATGGAATGACAAAGTGCTGCAAAGGAAGCTTGGGCAAGTGCCATGGCGGCTCTGTGCTCCTCGATTGAAAGGGGCTTGCAGTGTGTCTCCGTTGCCCAGTGATCTGTCCTCCAGCAGATCACTGGACTGGCTGAACAGATGTCCCGAGGTAGAGGCATGGGAATCTCTCTGGATGCCAGCATTGATGCTCCCTCCCCAACCATTGCTGTTGCTCTTGCCCGTCAGCCAGGCGGCCCAGAGTGCTGAAGCCCATGCTGAGATGGTGCAGCCTGAGGCGGGGCTATCACGACCCACAGCCTCTTGAGGGTGTTGCAGGACATCTGAACTGCCCTCTTCAGAATTACAGCAGCCATCCACCTTGCCTGCTGCCACGCGCTTTGTAGAAGCACTAGATTAGGCAAGAGCACTAATAGATAGTCACTCAGGATAAGCACCAGAGTGAATTGTTTAATATTTGTTAGTTGTATCATGTTACCATTGTTTGATTGTGTTGCAGATAAAGATTGATTATGGTAGCTGGAATCGGTGATCTTTTTTATTGCAATCCTCATGGGGAAGGGGTTGAAAGGATTGAGTGCAGATGATGGACTTCCTGATGGATTCTCAGTTGTGGCAATAGTGCTCCGGAGTCTGATGGTGGAGCACGTCTCTCAAAAGTGCTCCCAATTAGATGTCGCTGAGAGTTCCTCCCTGGTGCGGGCCATCTACCTGGAACCCCCTGGTCCCCCTTCTTCTTCTTTCCCCTCCTTTTCCTCCTCTTTCACTCCCTCCTCTTCCTCATCCTCCTCTTATGGCTCTTGAGCTTGACGTTCTGGCATAATTGCTGCTGGTAACGGTTGGTCTCTCTCGATCGCCTGATTGTGGAGCGTGCAACAAATCACCACAGATCTGGACACCTTCGAGTACAGCAGGACACTTCCTGATCAGTCAAGGCATCTAAACTTGAGGACCCTAATGATCTGCTACATGCTATTCCTGGTGATTGAGTGGCTCTCATTGTACGAGTTCTCAGCTGGTGTCCAGCAGTTTCTCAGGGGAGTCCTGAACCATAGCATCAGAGGGTATCACTTGTCACCTAGCACATTGTGTTCTGGCTCAAAGATCTGTGGGACGGATGACTGTCCCATTAGAAATGCATTGTGGCAGCTCCTTGGATAGCAGGCATTCACCTGCATGATGCACTGGTGGTACACGAGCTGCACACTGAGGGAATGGAATCCTTTCCTGTTCTTGGATATCGCCGAGTTTAAATGAGAGGCACGCATGGCCACATGTGCAGTCAATGGCTCCCTGGACCATGGGGAATCCCACAATCCTGTTGAATCCTAGAGCTCCCTGTCTCTGGTCTTCTCAGGCAATACAGAATGATATATAGTCATTCCTCAGAGCGTATGGAGCCGCAGAGACCTCCCTTATGCAGAAGTGCAGAAAGGATTGTGAGATGTGACTTATATCATCTGTGGCAGCCTGGAAGGTTTCAGTAGCATAAAAGTTAAATGCTACTGTGAACTTGACTACCACAAGCAATGCAGTCTTCGCTGTGCTGCATCGTCTGTGTCTTCGTTCCACGACCTCCTTGGTAAAGTGCAGCCTCCTCATGCACTGGTCTTAGTTCATGTGAATGTATGAGTAGCACTCTCAAGATCCTGGATGGATAGGGCCTCCTGCTGAGAGCCCTCCTGTCCCTCTCTCCTGCAGCAGCTGGTGCTGCTCTGCCTGGCCTCATCTCCTCTTCCCATTCCTCGTGCAGACCAAGGGGGACCCCGAACAAAATGCCGATGACCCAGCACTCCCTTTCTCCCGGTGATTCCTATAAAATGTCCAATAAGGTAGAGTAGCACAGCACTCACTCTTTTAAGGAGAAAATTTACAGGAGAAATGTTGATAGAGTGTTGGTGAAGTATTTACAAAGTGTCCTAGAAAATGTCTCAAAAGTCCTCTTCAATTGCAGTGTCATCAGTTGATCTCAATCAGTATGTCAACAGTGAAAACTGAACATGGCTCGAAATCCTCAGCAACGCCTTGTTTACTCCTGTTCAGCTGGTCGCTGTTAGAAGAGATAGTTAATTAAACACTATGCACCAAGATGTTGTGCAGCCTCTTTAATGAGCGCTAGCAGACAATTTAATTGGCAATCAGCCCCATAACAATTCTCTGGGCGCCCATTACTAATGCAAGCTTCAACTCCTTTCGTCTTGTGCTGAACACGGGCCCAACTTGCTCTCCTCAGAGGTCCTTTAGCGCCTAAAGTAGCTGGGCAAAATCGCCCCCCACCCCCATAGATCTAGAGTGAAGAAGGTTAAGAGGGAACCTCACTAAGTTATATAAAGCATTTGAATGGCATAGATAAGGCAAAGCCAATATATTAAGTTAGGGCTATCTGAAGGTGCTTCCATAGGAGAGAACAGACCAAGCTGTCATAAAAGAATTAAGAGAATTATCTAAAAGTATGAGTCAACAGATAGGCTTTGAGGAGCCTTTATAAAGGCAGGGAGAAGAGTCATAGAGGGTAGGACCTAGATGGCTGAAAAAACAGTAGAGGAATTCAATACATTGTTGGATGATGGGCTGGTTGAGTTGAGTTGAATACAAGAGGGATGAGCTTGTTGGGCCAAATGTCTGTTTCACATCCATGACTTTTCCTTAGTTCTTAACTCATTGTATATGCAAAAAAAAATAACCATTTAGAAAGATTGCTGTATATTGACAAATAGTCATCACAACCCACAACAATATCGATATTTGTGTGGGCTGAAAACTGCTGAGATAAACATCCATATTTCCCATATTGTCAGCCAATATGATTCCCTCTAGCTGAGGAGTGAAGGTATGAAAACTGCTTTTCAATTTACATTGTGACAGAATTACCATTCTCTGGTATCAGCCTTGGACCAATAGTAGCTCTCTCACCTCTGGGTCAGAAGATTATGGATTCAATTCACCACTCTAGAGATTTGGGCACAAAATCTAGACCACTCCATTGCAGTACTGAGGGAGTGCTGCACTGTCGGAGGTGCCGTCTTTCCAATGAGATGTTAAACCGAGGCCTGGTCTGACCTCTTAGGTGGATACAAAAGATTCCATGACACTATTAAAATAAGGGGGAAACTCTCCACTGGCTGGAGTCACACCTAGCACAAAGTTGTTAGAGGCCAATCATCTCAGTCCCAGGAGTTCCTTAGGGCAGTATCCCAGGCCCAATCATCTTCAGCTGCTTCATCAATTACCTTTCCTCCATCATAAGGTCAGAAGTGGGAATGTTTGCTGAAGATTGCACAGTGTTCAGTTCCATTCATAGCTCCTCAGACACTTTTTTTGATACACCAGTCAGTTTTTATTGTTCATCTGTCTTCTCTGCTTTGGATGTGTCCTGTCCTTGCACATCAGCTGCATTTTGCAAGAAAAAAAAGTGATCTGTAAAGTCATTGCTGGAGTTACCACATTTTTAAGACCTAGACAACATTCATGCTTGGGCTGATTAGTGGCAAGTAACATTTACGCCACACAAGCTCTAGGCAATGACTATCTCCAACAAGCAAGAGTCTAACCACCACCCCTTGAAATCAATGTACAGGTCAGGTGGGCAGAACAGTGGCAAATGTAATTCAATCTGGATAAGTGTGAGGTAATGCATTTGGGGAGGTCGATTAAGGCAAGGGAATACACATTAACTGGTACTACACTGAAAAGTGTAGAGGGACAAAGGGACCTTGGAGTGCAAGTCTACAGATCCCAAAAGATAGCAGGCCAGGTAGATAAGGTGGTTAAGAAGGCAAATGGAATACTGGCCTTTATTAGTCGAGGCATGGAATACAAGAGTGAGGGATATTGACAGGCTAAGTGAGTGGGCAAAAATTTAGCAGATGGAGTATAATGTGGGAAAATGTGAGGTTATCCACTTTTGCAGAAAAAATAGAAAAGTAATTTATAATTTAAATAGAGAAAAATTGCAACGTGCTGTAGTGTAGAGGGACCTGGGGGTCCTTGTGCATGAAACACAAAAAGTTAGTATGCAGGTACAGCAATTAATCAGGAAGGCAAATGGAATGTTGGACTTTAGTGCAAGGGGGATAGAGTATAAAAGCAGAAAAGTCCTGCTACAACTGTACAGGGTATTGGTGAGACCAAACCTGGAGTACTGTGTACAGTTTTGGTCTCCGTATTTAAGGAAGGATATACTTGCATTGGAGGCTGTTCAGAGAAGGTTCACTAGGTTGATTCCGGAGATGAGGGGGTTGACTTATGAAGATAGGTTGAGCCTATACACATTGGAGTTCAGAAGAATGAGAGGTGATCTTATTGAAACATATAAGATAATGAGGGGGCTCGACAAGCTGGATGCAGAGAGGATATTTCCACTCATAGGGGAAATTAAATCCAGGGGCTAGAACCTCCACTTTTGTGCTTATCATCCAAAAATGGGTGCTATTTCCAGCATGGTCATTAAAAAAGGGTTTTCAGATCGCCGGCTTCTCGCCCATTCTCAAAACACCTAGTTTCCATTTTTGAAAATGGCTGTTACCGCGAGCGATATCAAATGGGCGGTAGCGTAACATTTTTTTGACCTTCTGACATAAAGTGTGGCCATCCTTAGCAATGGCATGGTAATGATTCCCGTGATTCAGGAGGTCAAGGGTCATCATGACATGCGCAGAAGAGGAGACAGAGACAGAGACAGAGACAGAGACAGAGACAGAGACAGAGACAGAGACAGAGACAGAGACAGAGACAGAGACAGAGACAGAGACAGAGACAGAGACAGAGACAGAGACAGAGACATCTTGCTTCTGTCGGGACCGTCCTCTCCCGTATCCGTCTAAGCAGCGCTTTGGCTGTCATCACCCCCCCCCGCCCCCCCCCCCCCACCACCAATGAAACATTGCCTGAGGACCTCCTCGACTAGGCGGCTTGGAGTCAGGAGGGGAAGGGGAAGGGGTAGAGGTGGGGAGGAGAAGCAGGGGTGGGTGTGGGGAAGGATTGGTTTGTACAGAAATACTGATGATTTCAGACTAATGTTTAAATGTTTTTTATTTAACAAAACCTTATTGCGTATTGGCTCAGAAAGCTGCACCATTACACGCTGGTGATTCCTTAACATCAAAGGGTATAATAACACTTAACTTCAATCAACTTAAACTTTAACTGTCACCAAGGTAATGCCCACCATTGATGTATCACCTGCACACTCAGCAGGGTGTCAGCCTTGTCAATAACAGCAACGTTCCTTCAGGCAAAGCGATCATTGATCAGCTCCTGATGTAAGGCTCTTGCAGCTATCATGCCACCATGGGCCCTTTCATGCGGTCTACAGGGGGGCAGGGACATGGCTTCAGCGTCTGGCCCAAGGTCAGCGTCCGCCTCCTCGTTCTCCTCTTCCTCTCTCTGGTGACGTGGACTGCCAGGTTCATCAGGCAATTCTTGTCCCCTCCTGATAGCCAAGTTTGTGCAGCTTAGAGCACACCACCACGAATTTAGCTACCTGCTCAGGGTGGTATTGGAGCTCGCCTTCTGAGTGGTCCAGGCATCAAAAGCGCTCCAATGGTTATCTCCACGATATTGCAAGTTGCTCTGTGGCTCTCGTTGAATCGCCTCTCAGCCTCGGTGTGGGTGTCACACAGGGGAGGTCATCAGCCAGGTGGCGAGGCCATATCCTTTGTCACCAAGCATCCAGCATTGACCTTGTGGCTGATTGTTAAGCAAGTCAGATACAGTACTCTCTCGCAGGATGTGAGCATCATGGATGCTGCCCGGAAATTGAGCATTCATTGCCAGTATAATTTTCTGGTGGTCGACAACCAGTTGAACATTCAGGGAGTGGAATCCCTTGCGGTTCCTGAAAACCTCAGCATCCTGAAAAAGTGCCCGCATCGCCATGTGCGTTCAGTCTATTGCCCCCTGCACCTTGGGGAAGTTTGCAATTCTGGAGAATCCTAGAGCCCTCTCACTCTGTGCTTCCCTGGTCATAGGGAAGCTGATCAAGTCCCTCCTGCGTGCATACAGGGCTTCAGTAACCTGCCTAATGCAGCGATGTGTGGCATGCTGAGAAAGTCTGCAAATGTCTCCAGCTGTGGCCTGAAAAGAACCCGAGGCGTAGAACGACCGTGCCGTGGTGACTTTGACCTTGACGGACAGTGCAGTTCTGATGGTGCTGGCAGGCTGCAGGTCTGCCCTAATCAGTTGGCATACCTCAGTGATAACCTCTTTGTGGAAGCACAGTCTCCAAAGGCAGGTGATGTCAGGCAAGTCGAGGTAAGAATGCTTCTTGTACTTGCAGGGGGGTGTAACGTCTGGTCCTCCTCATCTGTCTGTCACTTTGTTCATTGGGCACATAATGCAGTGCAGCGTTTCTTCAGCGATGTTAAGTCTGCTGCAAGTATTTGGCCACCAAGAGGGGGTGAGAAAGGACAGGCCCCATTGCAGTAGCTCTCTGGTTTCCACCGATTAGTCACAAACGAGGAATGTCCCGACGAGCACACCTCTTCAATTCCAATCGGTCACAGTATGGTCAAGATGTTTTCACAGTTGTTCACATTAACTCCAACGACCTGCAGAGTACATCCGAACTCCGCCGAGGTTGAAGCACAGCAGCCTTTTAAAGGACGCGACATGTGATCTAGAACATGGCATCAATAATGCTGTGATTAGTTCCGGTTAGTTCCACTTTTTGTGGGCAGTGTTTTGGGCGAGCGATATTGTGGTCGACATGTGTGCGAGGTGGTGAAATTAATGCTGGCCGATCTCATGGCCGCTAGTTTAGGTAAATATGCGCTTTACGACAAAAAAAAGTGGGCGGGCAATAATACTGAATCTCGGTGTTAAATCCGTGCGGAAAGTAACGCTGGACGATATTATGGGTATTGAATTTGCCCATTCTGCTGATTCCGCCCAAAAAAAGTGGGCGCGCGCTAATATTTTTTCCCGGTGTTAAGCACATGGGGAAAGTAACACTCGGCGATAAGTTTCCGAAAAATGCCAGTTTCCATTTTGTTCCAAAATGGGCGATTATATGGGCGTTATACGTCATTTCAGCGGTAAAATGGGCGTTAAGTGAGCGTTAAGCATGCAAAAAAAGTGGAGGTTCTAGCCCATAGTCTCAGAATAAGAGGTCGCCCATTTAAAGCTGAGATGAGGAGAAATTTCTTTTCTCAGAGGGTTGTAAATCTATGGAATTCTCTGCCCCAGAGAGCTGTGGAATCAAGGTCATTGAATATATTTAAGGCAGAGATCGACAGGTTTTTGAGCAATAAGGGAGCAAAGGTTTATGAGGAGTGGGCAGGGAAGTGGAGCTGAGTCCATGATCTTATCGAATGGCAGAGCAGGCTTGTGGGGCCAAATGGCCTACTCCTGCTCCTATTTCTTATGTTCTTATATTCTAAGGAGATTATGCTTGAACTGTATGAAACACTGGTTAGGTTGTAGCTGCAGTACTGTGTGCAGTTCTAGTCACCACATTGCAGGAAAGATGTGATTGCACTGGAAAGGGTGCAGAGGAGATTTACAAGAATGTTGCCTGGACTGGAGAATTTTGGCTATGAGGAAAGATTGGAGATGCTGGGTCTGTTTTCTTTGGAACAGAGGAGACTAAGGGGAGACCTGATTGAAGTGTATAAAATTATGAGGGGCCTGGATAGAGTGGATAGGAAGGACCTGTTTCCCTTGGCAGAGGGGTCAACAACTAGGGGAAATAGATTTAAAGTAATTGGGGGGGGGGGGGGAGGTTCAGAGGAGATATTTCTTCACCCAGAGGGTAGTGAGGGTCCGGAACTCACTGCCTGAAAGGGTGGTAGAGGCAGAAACCCTCACCAAATTTAAAAATACTTGGATGTGCACTTAAAGGGCTACAGGGTTATGGACCAAGAGATGGAAAGTGGGATTAGGCCGGATGGCTCTTAGTTGACTAGCGCGGACACGATGGGCCGAAATGGTCTCTTTCCGTGCTGTAAATTTCTATGATTCTATGATTACCATCACTGAATTCCCCACCAGCAACATCTTAGGGGTCACCATTGACCAGAAACTCAACTGGACCAGCCACAACTGGAGCAGGTCAGAGGCTGAGTATTCGGCGGCGAGTGTCTCAACTTCTGATTCCCCAAAGCCTTTCCACCATCTACAAGGCTCAAGTCAGGAGTTGGAATACTCTCCACTTGCCGGGATGAGTGCAGCTCCAACAACACAAGAAGCTCGACACCATCAAGGACAAGCAGCTGACCAGCATAGAGAGGCGAACTGCATCTCATGTCACAGTGAGACATATCAAAGTGTGCTCTGTGCTAGTACCAGACCGCCTTAAAATTAAAATCAAAAATATATATATATTGCTACGGTCCGTAAGGTATCTTTCATTTTCAATTCATTCTCTGTTTTACTATAGTTTCCAGGATTAACTTGTTGAGACCGAAACTATGTCAACATTCAAGATTAGTTTGGATAGGTGGATGAAAGAAAAAGTGTTGGAGATATATGGAACAGGGTGGATATACATGATTATGACTATTTTCTCGTGTTAAGGGTGAATGTTGACACGGACTGGTTGAGCCAAATGCTCTGTTGAATCCAAGAGCTCCCTGCACAGGAGGTGTATCTTTAAAGGGGCAGTAACATGACAAAGTGTCTGGGAGACCTTTTTTGCTTTTTTTTAATTATTTGTCACAATAACATGTATAATTCCATCAATTGCAAGTCATTAGAATAAAAGAAAATGATGTATCTTTTTGTTGTGTATCTGTAAAGCATGCACTCCCATGTTCCGCCATCAGGGAGCTCATCCCCTGAAGTCCCAAGGGATCCCAGCATCTCTTGGGAGCACTGTATATAAGCCGGCCCCTAAGGCCTGTCCCTCACTCTGGAGTGTCTTATTAAAGACTGAGGTCACTGTTATTTTAACCTCTCTGTGTGCAGCCTCATCTGTGTTAGGAACACAATAACTGGTGACGAGAATACGAATCCAACACAAAGATGCAGCAAACTGTGGGCATCCTGGAGAAGTTCTCGGAGGATGAGGCCTGGGAAGCCTATGTCGAACGGCTAGACCAGTACTTTGTAGTCAACGAACTGGATGGAGAAGGAAGCGCTGCAAAAAGGAGAGCGGTCTCCTCATGGTCTGTGGGGCACTGACCTACAGCCTCATGAAGAATCTTCTGGCTCCAGTGAAACCCACAGATAAGTCGTATGAGGAGCTGTGTACACTGGTTTGGGAGTATCTTAACCTGAGGGAGAGCGTGCTGATGGCGAGGTATCGGTTCTACACGTGCCAGCTACGTGGCGAGCTACGTCGCCAAGCTAAGGTGACTTGCAGGACAATGTGAGTTTGATGGCTACCTGGAGCAAATGCTCAGAGACCTTTTTGTATTGGGCATTGGCCACGACACCATCCTACGAAAACTTTTGACTGTAGAGACACTGACCCACAGTAAGGCCATTGCAATACCACAGGCGTTTATGTCCACCAGTGATAACACCAAACAAATCTCTCAGCACACAAGTGCTAGCAATGTTTATAAATTAACTGGAACTGTGCTTACGAGCAGAAATGTACAAGGCAGAACCCACGAGTCTGCAACTGCGAGCAGGCCTTAGGTGACCCAGATGACTGAGTCCCCAACAAAGGATGAATGCAAGGCAATTCACACCTTGTTGGCGTTGTGGAGGCTTCCATTCAGCTTATTCATGCCGCTTCAAAGGGTATGTTTGCAAGAGCTGTGGAACAATGGGGCACTTCCAATGAGCTGCAAGCTCTGCAAAACCTGCTAACCATCACGTGGCAGAGGAAGATCGGTCCATGGTGGATCAAAGCAATTTCGAGCATCAGAGAGAGGAGGCAGATGCTGAAGTACACGGGGTGCACATATTTTTGACGAAATGTCCACCTATAATGCTAAACGTAAAATTGAATGGCTTACCCGTAGCCATGGAACTGGACACTGGCGCTAGCAAATCCATCATGAGTAAAAAGATGTTTGAGAGACTGTGGTGCAACAAGGCACTCAGACCAGCCCTGAGCCCCATCCACACAAAACTGAGAACGTACACCAAAGAGCTTATCACTGTCCTAGGCAGCGCCATGGTCAAAGTCACCTATGAGGGCACGGTGCACAAATTGCCACTCTGGATTGTCCCGGGCGATGGCCCCACACTGCTTGGAAGGAGTTGGCTGGCCAAAATCCGCTGGAACTGGGATGACATCCGAGCACTATCACATGTCGATGAGGCCTCATGTACCCAGGTTCTTAATAAATTTCCTTCCCTTTTTGAGCCAGGCATTGGAAACTTTCCCGGGGCGAAGGTGCAGATCCACCTGGTCCCAGAGGCACGACCCATTCACCACAAGGCGCGAGCGGTTCCTCACATGATGAGGGTGAGAGTGGAAATCGAGCTGGACATGCTGCAACGCGAGGGCATCATCTCCCCAGTGGAATTCAGCGAGTGGGCCAGCCTGATTGTTCCAGTACTCAAAAGTGATGGCACGGTCAGGATTTGCAGCGATTATAAAGTAACTATTAATCGTTTCTCGCTACAGGACCAATACCTGCTACCTAAGGCAGACGACCTATTTGCGATGCTGGCAGGAAGCAAGACGTTCACCAAGCTCGACCTGACTTTGGCCTACATGACGCAAGAGCTGGAGGAGTCTTCGAAGGGCCTCACCTGCATCAACACACACCAGGGACTGTTCATCTACAACAGATGCCTGTTTGGAATTCGGTTGGCTGCAGTGATCTTCCAGAGAAACATGGAGAGCCTACTCAAGTCAGTACCACACACGGTGGTCTTTCAGGACGACATATTGGTCATGGGTCGGGACACCGCCGAGCACCTAGAAAACCTGGAGGAGGTCCTCCAGCGACTGGATCGCATAGGGCTGCCGCTGAAGAGGTCGAAAAGCGTCTTCATGGCAACAGAAGTGGAATTTTTGGGGAGAAAGATCGCGGCGGACGGCATTCAGCCCACAGACGCCAAGACAGAGGCTATCAGGAATGCGCCCAGGCCACAGAACGTCACGGAGCGGCGGTCGTTCCTGGGACTCCTCAACTATTTTGGTAACATCCTACCGGGGTTAAGCACCCTTTTAGAGCCCCTACATGTGTTATTGCGCAAATGTGAGAACTGGGTATGTGGAAAAAAACAAGTAATTGCTTTTGAGAAAGCCAGAAACATTTTATGCTCCAACAAGTTGCTTGTATTGTATAACTCGTGTAAAATACTTGTGCTAGCATGTGACGTGTCGTCATACGGAGTCGGGTGTGTATTACAACAAGCTAACGTTGCGGGGAAGTTGCAACCTGTCGCCTATGCTTCCTGGAGCTTGTCTAAGGCTGCGAGGGCCTACAGCATGATTGAGAAAGAGGCATTAGCGTGTGTGTTCGGGGTAAAGAAAATGCATCAGTATCTGTTTGGCCTCAAATTTGAGCTGGAAACCGATCACAAGCCCCTCACATCCCATCCTCGTCGCCAGTTATTGTGTTCCTAACATAGACAAGGCTGCACACAGGGAGGTTAAAGTTATAGTGACCTCAGTCTTTATTAAGACACTCCAGAGTGAGGGACAGGCCTTAGAGACCGGCTTATATACAGTGCTCCCAAGGGCTGCTGGAATCCCTTGGGACTTCAGGGGATGAGCTCCCTGGCGGCGGAACATGGGAGTGCATGCTTTACAGATACACACCTTTCTCTACATGCAAACATAAATTGTATTTCAAGATTCGACATGTGTCAACTGTAGCTCAACTAAAGCATTCTTGCCTCTGAGTCAGAAAGTTGTTGGTTCAAGTCCCACTGCAGAGAGATAATCTAGGTTCTACTCAGTGCAGTACTGAGGGAATGCTGTACTGTCAAAGGTGCTGCCTTTTGGATGAGACATTAAACCGAGGCCCTGTCCGTCTTCTCAGGAGGATGTAAAAGATCCGAAGAAAAGTTCACCCCGATGGCCTGGCCAATATTTATTCCTCAACCAACATAATTAAAACAGATTATTTGGTCGTCATCACATTGCTGATTGTGGGACTTTGTTGTGCATAAATTGGCTGCCATATTTCCTAATTATAACAGTGACTACATTTCAAAAGTGCCGTGGAATGTCCAATGGTTGCGGAAGGCACTATATAAATGCAAGTTCCTTTTTCCTTATGGTTCACAAAGGTTATGAGTTACACTTTAAGAAGAGCCTTGTATCCCATTTACATTGATAGCCTCTTTGTCTAATGATGCAGCAGCTCCTGTTACAAATTTGCTTTCTTTACATTGGAAGGCGGGTTTAGAGACTGACAATGTCAGAAATTGGGTGATTGTACAAATGTAACTTTAAAGCAAGTGACTAAGTCAGACCTTGTGTACGTACAGCAACTCAAAGGTTGTGTTCGTAACTTCACACTTCTAGCCGCTGGCATTCCCCATTGTTGGAGAACAGTTCACAAAAGTGAGCCAAGTGAAAATCTGTGCTGCTTCACTGGTTGAATAGGCTGAAAGCTTAGCTTGGTTTAACCAAAATGCTGCACCAACGACAAGCTCTGGTGGTCTTTTACAGTTGTTGCCACTAATGCTTTACCTGGGAACAAAAGCAACTTGCGAGGTTATGATCACTGCCACCAGCAACCTGTACACCTCCTTACTAATACTGTATTGTTATCTCCAGAGGCATTGCCGCAACATAAAAGTATTAAAAAAATTAGTTGTGTTTACATGAGGTTCAGCTAAATGCATCTAATTATATAATTAGCAGTGGATGGGATGTCAAATTGCTTTCCATTAGCTTGGCAACCGATTGCAGTGAAATGACACTCAGGGCTCCTGGAGAGAAGGGGAGCAAATCAGCCAAATAATGATCTCCAGGTAATTCCTACCTCATACTCAATCACTTTAGATACAAGAACACAGATTATAGATTCAAGGATTTAGTTTGCTTTATAATTTAGTATTGGAAGGACAAGTTATACTTGAGATTCTTAAAGTGCTTGTATGACATTTTCTTTAGTGAATAAATGAATAAGAAAATTGTTACATTAATGTATATGTATAAAGCCTCACTATGTTGTATCTTCTATGTGAAGTTTCATAATAGTACAGAGAGTGAAACAACTGGACACACAGAGTTCATTCCTGAGGTTCCCTAAATTTATTTCAGTATTTGTGCACTCAAACAGTACAAACCTTACAGTAGTTTTCCCTAAAAAAAAATATTAACAAAGATTCTGTAACTTTTTGGGGATTTTTTACAAGCCATGTTATTTAGGTCATAGTAACAGGGGTTTTCAACACTTTCTTAATCAGTTAAAGTATTTCAAAAACATTTTACAAACTATTTCCTAAATTGAGAAAATACATTATACAGTCCAAGAAAAAAAAGGAGTATTGCACTTGAAAACTGCATTCACCTGTATAGAATAACCGATTCAAGTTTGGAGAGTCTGTTGCGGACTCTTGTGATGCTTATACCACTGAGTGACAAGAACTTGAGAAAAAGTCATTAGAATTAAACTTAGGCTACAAACAGCTGCTGCCAACGTCTGACATTGGAATAAAGTAGTTTTATTTACAAATTTTAATTAAAGCATTTTAAAAGATTTATAACATACTATAATTGTCAATGCTGAAACTTTCTAAATAATTGCATAAAAGTTTACAGTTTCAGTCTTCTTACAAAGTTATGTTATAAGGAAAATGTACATCCAGAGTTTTACACCAAAAAATAACAGCATATGTTGCCACCATTAAACAAACCAAGGAAGAGGTTCCAGTTACCCGATTCCAGTAGCAAATGCACTACAAAGCTAATGGACCTTTTTTATTTTTCAAGCATTTTCATGTATAAAACTACACTTTAGTACAAAAATATGTAAACAGTTTATACCTAATGCTTTAGCAACAAAAAAGCCCGAGGACTTAGGACAGGGACATTTGTCCCAGATTAGAAAATGCTACATGAAACAGGAAGTGAGTCTGGTTGAGAACTGACAGCGCTTCACAATCAGTTGAATGATCACAGTTTCAGAGTTTTAATACATCCTTCCCTTGTTCAGAAATTAACAATAGTCTCCAGTACTTTTATGAAAATTTCCAATAAGTGCATAGTTTGAGTCCTAATTTTGTTCCCTCTTCAACAAGCAATCTAACTGTGAGAGGTAATCTTTATCCAAGGAGCAAGTGCCACAAGACAGGTTGTCAGGCATGTCATCTGATTGGCACTGTATCATTCATCTCTTGCTTGCAAGAAAATGCAGTTACGGACTCAACAGGTTAAGACTGTGATAGTCAAAAAAGGGAGCACCATCACTGGATTAATACTGAGCCTGTGATTAAATGTGTTTTACCTCATAACCAAGTAGTGATGACCTCACCTAACAATTCTTTTTTTTTTCCTCCAGATTTACACAAATTTGAAGACTTAAAGATGTGACCTTTTTCAATTATTTTGGTCAACATTACAAAGTATAAAAATTAACCAACAAGTGCTTGCTTTTATTCTGGTGGGCTTTTTCTTGGTTGATGTGTGTCTGAAACGGACAAACATATTAATTATGAAAGACTGCTGCACACAAGAAAATATTCATCTTTTACTCCTCCATTTAGAAGTTGAGGACATGCAGTACTTGGTTTAAGAAATGGTTCACCCTTGATCCTACATTATTCTTTTCTTCTTCATGTAATTCTACGTATGAGTCGTTCACTAGCTTGTCACAGCTGCACCTACGCAAGGACCGAGTTGAATGATACAACATTCTGAAGATGACATGACTGACAGCTCATTTTCATAAACTAAGGGCTAATTTTAATTCCCACAATGTCATATGAGTGAAAAGTCACATTACTGCAAATGAGTGGAATATACTCACTGCAGTATATTTTTGGTCCATGAATAGTAAAAACAAGGCAAATCTTCTGTCACTAGGCCACTTCTGCCTTTCAGTTATGTCAATGTGGTAGTCCAAATACAGTTCTTCATCACTGTCCTTGAGCTCAAGGCCTAGTGGAATGTGTGTTCTCCACGAACAATGTGCGATGAGAACTCATAGCGATCCTGGCTTTGGTAGCCACAGATGTTGCACTCAAATGGGTCTCTGAAACCATGGCAGCCCATGTGAATGGTGTACATGACATGGTCTAGAAACAGCACATGACAGTGCTCACACTTGAAAGCCCTAATTTGCTCACCCTCTCCACTGAAGACCCTGTATACCGCTTTAGAGGTATGAGACAAAACCTTTGTTGGTTCCAGGGCCTTTGATTCCTCCTTTGTGTAGACAGGACTTTGCTTATTTCGAGGAGTTAAGGCTGGGATTCCAAGGTATTGCTGACCACTTCGATCATCATGGCTGCTTTCTGTGTCAGTAGAATCTAAACAGCTGTTACTAGGAGATATTCCTCTTTCTGTGGTCTGATCTTTTGCTCTTATAAGAGAAATGGGGCCATCCACTGTATTTTTGTGGCTTTCTGCTATTTCCCTTCTGCTTGGCCTTTCAAGCCTGCTTGGATGGTATACCTGAGGATAGACAGAATTCATAACTGGAACTGCTTCTGCCATTGTGCTGGGTTGATGCTGCATCAGAGGTCTGAGGGATTCAGCCCCAAGGTATGTAATTGCATTGTTGATGGCTTGATCCATCATGTGCGAATGCATGAACTCAGCCTCTTTCTTGTAGTTCAAGCTCATGTTAAAATTGATGTCTGGATAATTCAAACGCATGAACTTTTCACCTAGAACAAGACATTGCAAATAAGTGAGCTAATACTTACATATGACACACTCAACCATTCAGTAGGTTTGTTTTTCACATATTCTATCAGAGTGCAACTTTAAAATATTTATTACTGGTTTAGCCAGAGAACAATTAGGAATTATGAAGTTCAATGTTAGGTTACAATTCTAAAGTTCAAAATCAGAAGCAACAGACTAACAACTTAAATGTGACTTACATGGATCATTTGGATATAAATGGGTTAAGATACAAACCAACCATATTTAATTGGATGGTGGAACAGACTTGATGGTGGCATTAGGATCTGTCTTTTTCCTTTTGCACAAGAAAAAGATTGGGCTGGGACTTCTGCCCACCAATCCCAACACCTCATGATGTATGTCTCAATGTATTCCTCTCCCACAGCATCTGCTCAACTTCTCTTACTCCCTTTTCTTCTTGACATTCGCTTGTGTTCACCTAGTCCTTAAGAAAGTGAATCCTTTTTACCCTTCTACTGCCTGCTGTGCTAACATCTGCACTTTCCAAAGTTACGGAAATCTACGGTTAATTCTCAAATTATCCATCACCTTGAGAGCTCTGATTAAATCCATGATCACCGATATGACTTTCTGAATGACCATTCCACTGGTGATCTTGTTGCCTACGTTATGCGCCTCTGAAAGTGCAATCTTGAACACCTTTGTTACTCATCTGTCATTGCCTCATAAATCTCCAAAGCCTCTGACATCGTCTGGCACCATGCTCTTCAAAACAAATTCCCATCATATAGTCTCCCACAAAACTTATGTTCATGGCTATCTAGTATCCTCTCAAATCACTCTACTTCTGTACAAGTTGATGGCTCACCATGTGACTGTTTCCCCAGAGGTCTAATCTCTCTCATGTTCTGTTTCTTCTTCACAACAATATAGTAACCTTATTAACTCTTCCATCTATATGCATCAACTTCCTTTAGAACACATTCCCTCAATTTTCACAAAATCCTCTCACAATATGATGCATAAATCATTGCACCATAATCTCCTCCATTTTCTTCAATGGGAAAATGGAAGCCTTGTCCTTTTCGATGCTTCAAAGGCATGGGGACCTAAATTCATTAGCGCCCAAAACCGGCCGCGATTCATGTAGCGTGCAGCCATGGTGTGCCAGAACAGAGGCTCCAGGATGGTCCTAAATTGGTCCCTGGGCTTCATAGTCATAATTCCAGCAAGCTGCAGTTGACAGTCGGGTACCCCAATGCAGATGACCAGTCGGGGTCCGACCAATTCGTCCACAGGCGAGTCTGGGGAGGAGGTGATTGGAGGGGATGAGCTATGTAAGTTAGCAATATTGTGTACACAAGACTATATAAACAGCAAATTAGATAAGTGACCAATTAATTTGTGGTGTTGCTTGAGATGAATATTTGGCAGGAAACCAGGAGAACTCCCTGCTCTTCTTCAAATAGTGTCATGGGATTTTTTATGTCCATATGAACATTCTGATGGGGCCTCAATTTAACTTCTCACCTGAAAAACAGCACCTTCGACAATGCAACACTTCCTCAATACTGCATTGAAGTGTCAGCCTACATAATGTGGTCCAGTCCTGGAATGCTGCTTGAACCCACAACTTTCCAACTCAGAGGCAAGAGTGCGATCACTGAGCCAGAATGATAGAATAAAGCTTAATTGTTTTAGCGAGGGAATGTTGGGCATTGTAATTTCCAGATTACTAATTGGCTTTATTTCTGGTTCTTTTATAAGATAGTTTTGCAGAATGGGGTGTGTGTGAGATGGCCACATGCTATTTGCAAGACATACATATTCAAGGCACATCTGTGTGTGTGTGTGTATTGTGTGCATCCATCATACTTTAGATGTCACATTTCAGCTGAAAAATCTTAATTTTAAAAGAGACAGCCAGTTAATTGCTGCTTGTTTTTCTGACTTTGATAATCTGCCCTCTCTCCAGGGGTAGGATTGGGGAATTTACAAACATTGGTCAATCTACAAAAAATTCCCTCAGCATTGAGCCTCTAACTGACCTTAAGGGGTGCCCATTTAAACTACTTCCCACAGGTTGTATCTGAACAGTGACTTTAAGGATACAGGCCAAGTTACCAGCCAAACATCACAACCATGCTCCAAATCCCAGATTACCCGTCAGTAAAACCATGACAGATCAGCTAGTTTATTTTAATGTAATAGTGAAGAATGCCAATTATGTAAATAAAGTGCTAATATTTGTTCAAATACTTGCATTCAGCAAACAATACAGTCCAAACAAATAGCAATTTGTGACAAGAAAGATTTATTCTTTATTTCCTCCTCAAATCCTCTTCACGTGTCCTTCTTTTAGAATGTGGTTAACTTTGAAAAGACAGCTGGTTATTAACAATAATGTATTACCCATTAACACAGAAAGATGGCAAACCTCACCAACAAATTTTTGAGGTGTTGAGCTTTTACGCTTTCCCACATTGCTTGCCAGCCTCTCTATGATTGCTGGTCTCTCAAATGGCATAAGAGGAATATGGTCTGCCACTGGATCTTGCTCCTTGTACTCATCTACTGCAGAGAACAGAGAACATTCAAATGTGAACACATTATTCCACAGGACTTCTCATTTTCAAATATCTCTTTTACACCATAACATAGTTAAAATTAACATTCAAGGTATAGAATATTTTAGAAACCCAGGGATTAGTTTATCAGATTTAGTTTTACAAAAGATTTCACTTCTAGTATATGAGCTGTATTTGAAATGAACAGAAAGACTCAAATTCCAGGAGTATTTAAAATGTAATTTTACGACACAATGTTTTAATTATAAATGTGTGTTTTTTTTTAATCATTATAAAGAGTAAAAATGCTGTTTTCTGCTTGACTGTATTGAAGCTTGACAGAAATTCTACATGTAAACTAAAATGTGGAAATTTAGGACAACACTAAATGATTAATTATGCCCCCTCATCATTTAAAATGAAAATATATTACTGGAAAAGTCAATGAAACTTAGTTTGTTAGCAGAAATTTCATTTGTTGTCAGACATGCCCATAATTTTTGCAGATTTAACTGGAATTGTATTCTATATTGTATCTGACAAAGCATAAGAATCCACCATTTCTGCCTCCTTAAGACAGCCAAAACTTTTATTTTACTTTCTGCTTACTTCATTATATTTCTCAGATTTTTATTTTAATCCCTGATTGGGGAAAAAAAGAAAATCAATATTCTAAGTCTAAACTAGTAAAGGACACTGTTGGCCCCAGAAAATTACCTACTGATTCTGCCAACATTTAATCATGCAAAATTTCATTTCAGCAAAAAAAAATTGGCACATAATGCTATCTTGTATATGAGCTTGGCATCGATGTGTTTTAGTAATTGTTGTTACTTTGTGCAAATGAAACATTATGATAAGTATTGGAAAATAAAGAAAAGAAAGGATACAGAACTAATCCTTAATAAGCATCAGATATGGAAACAACTGCAAATTAGAAAGTGCAATCCGCTACTGATAATTGCTTCCTTAAGGGTCATTTGGAGCTGGTATTGCAGCAGTTCATTTTTATCAGATATAATAATTATATTTACAGACTTGGATTTTTCTTTTTGCCTCCTAGTACAGGGAGGCCTAAAATGGTTTGGTATTAGCTGAAGAAGTATTTTACTTGTTGCTTTTTTTAAAAAGTATAAAAATGTTATAATGGTAGAGGTGTCCCAGTTGCTTATGGCTTTAAAAAGATAGTGTGTCCAAAAAGAGTAGAAAATAACACCAGTGTTGATGCAGGAAGGGAGTCCTTCTGTTAGAGTTAAAGATACATAAACCATACGTGATTACATATGGAAGTGAGGGAAGAACTTTACTCATTTTATGGGTTCACTTATACATGCATTTGGAACTGAGTGGCTATTGTTTTTATTTGTTAGTTTATCATTATCAACTGCTTTCTCACACAATATTGTGCATTTTGTCCCTTTTCTCCTATTATTAAGCTTCTCAGCCTGAAAAGTGGGCAAATGGAAATCCAAATGATGCTTTGTGAGTCAGGTGGTTATGAGTCAATAAAATCATAGAAATTTACAGTACGGAATGAGGCCATTTTGGCCCATCGTGTCCGTGCCGGCCAACAAAGAGCTATCCAGCCTAATCACACTTTCCAGCTCTTGGTCCGTAGCCCTGTAGGTTACGTCACTTCACGTGCACATCCAAGTACTTTTTAAATGTGGTGGGGGTTTCTACTTTTACCACCCTTTCAGGCAGTGAGTTCCAGACCCCTATCACCCTCAAAACCACCTAGCAATTACTTTAAACCTATGGTCCTTGGTTGTTGACCCCTCTGTTAAGGGAAATAGGTATGTCCTATCCACGCTATCTAGGCCCCTCATAATTTTATACACCTCAATAAGTCCTCCCCTCAGCCTCCACTGTTCCAAAGAAAACAAACACAGTCTATCCAATTTTTCCTCAAAGCTAATATTCTCCAGTCCAAGCAACATCCTCGTAAATCTCCTCTGTACCCTCTCTAGTGCAATTACATCATTCTTGTAATGTGGTAACCAGAACTGCACGCAATACTCTAGCTGTGGCCTAACTAGTGGTTTATACAGTTCAAGCATAACCTCCCTGCTTTTGTACTCTATGCCTCAGCTAACAAAGGCAATTATTCCATATGCCTTCTTAACCACCTTACCTACCTGGCCTGCTACCTTCAAGGATCTGTGGACATGCACTCCACTGTCCCCGTATTCCTTGCCTTGTTAGCCCTCCCCAAATGCATTACCTCACACTTCTCCGGATTGAATTCCATTTGCTGTTCTGTTCACCTGATCAGTTCATTAATATCTTCCTGCAGTCTACAGCTTTCTACTTCATTATCAACCACACAGCCGATTTTAGTATCATCTGCATACTTCTTAATCATAACCCCTACATTCAAGTCTAAATCTTTGATTATATACCACAAAAAGCAAGGGACCTAGTACTGAGCACTGCGGAACCCCACTGGAAACGGCCTTCCAGTCACAAAAACACCCAACAACCATTACCTTTTGCTTCCTGCCTCTGAGCCAATTTTGGATCCAACTTGCCACTTTGCCCTGGATCTCATGGGTTTTTACTTTCATGACTAGTCTGCCATGTGGGACCTTATCAAAAGCCTTGCTAAAATCCATATACACTACATCAAATGCCCTACCCTCATCGACCCTCCTTGTTACCTCCTCAAAAAATTTAATTAAGATCGTCAGACACGATCTTCCCTTAACAAATCCATGCTGATTAATCCGTGTCATTCTAAATGAAGATTTATCCTGTCCCTCAGAAGTCTTTCCAATAATTTTCCCACCACTGAGGTTAGGCTGACTGGCCTGTAATTACTCGGTTTATCCCTTCCTCCCTTTTGAAACAAAGGTACTACATTAGCAGTCCTCCAGCATCACACCTGTAGCCAGAGAAAATTGGAAAATGATGGTAAGAGCCTCTGATATTTCCTCTTTTGCTTCTCAACAGCCTGCGATACATTTCATTCGGGCTTGGGAATTTATCCACTTTCAAAACTGTTAAACCCCTGAATACTTCCTCTCTCACTATATTTATTTCATCTAATATTCCACACCTCCCTGATTGCAATGTCTGCATGGCCCCCCTCTTTTGTGAAAACATACGCAAAATATTCATTGAGAACCATATCCATGTCCTCCACCTCCACACACAGATTACCTTTATGGTCTCTAATAAGCCCTACTTTTTCTTTAGTTATTCTCTTGCTTTTAATGTATTTATAAAACATCTTTAGGTTGTCCTTGATTTTGCTTGCCAAAATTTGTTCATGCTCTCACCTTCCAACTGAAGGTGAATTTGGGTCAGCTGGCCTGTTCTGTAAATGTTGGGACACTGCTCTTCACACAGTCTGGCTGAGAAATTACAGCAGTAATTTTTGCAATGGCAATCAGCTTGGAGCAATCTATCCAAACTCAAACCACCACCAACAGACATAAAACATCCCCTTAGCTTTTTTAATGAATTGTTCTATTAATTTCATTTTTTTTGCTGACTAAAGTAATAAAGAATATTTCTGATGAAAGATTCCATTATTTCTATTAACTGTATATGAGGATTTTTCTGAAATAAAAATATTAAAAGTTTGCCATTCTGTTTGAGGCAAAACCAGTGAGGAAAATGCTAAGCACAGGCTTAGTGTCTCCTGACAGGATGGGATGGAAAAATCTGAAGGTGTCACCTGGGCCATTGTCATATCTCTCAGCAACTCTCTCTGTCTCTCTCTCTCTCTCTTTCTTTCTCAAGTGACATTACCAGATAAAAGAGAGAAGCTTAATCCTCTTTTCCAGCAATGCAATGAATCAGAGAGAAGAAAAAAAATAAGGGCCCCGAACCTGGTGGAAGCTGAGTTCCGCCCAAGTGCCACACAAAGGACCGCTGAGATCCTGACGGTACTTTAGGATGGAAGTTTCTTGAAAAAGTCCTGGAAAGACCGCCCGGCGGCAAAAAAGCGACTTACTCCCTGAATATGGGCGGCAGTGGGCAGTGAGTCCAGCAAGTTTGGTCCGAAGGTATACTAAAAAAGGTTGGAAAAGGAAAATTTAAAGAAAAACTTTGGTCCAGGATCTTTACTGTACATGGGTGAAATAGTGGACTAAATACCAGTAGCTGAGTCTCACCACTTTTCTTTGGACAGGACGGAGATAGAAACATAGAAACATAAAAATCCACAGCGCAGGAGGCCACCTCGGTCCATCATGTCCGCGCCAGCAGACAAAGAGCCACACGGCCCTTGGTCAGCAGCCCTGAAGGTTACATGTAAACCTATGAACAGTGAACAATGATGGAAAGATAAAGAGCATCTGGACCAACCAGTCCACCGAACACAACCACGACACCCCATGTAACGCAACATTTTAAACTCCACCTCAACCGGAGCCATGTTATCTCCTGGGAGAGGCAAAAAAACAAACAGATAAAAGCCCAGGCCAATTGGGGAATAATAATCTCAGAAAATTCCTCTCCTAACCATCCAGGTGATCGAAACTAGTCCCGGAGATCACTCTAGCAGTATTCGATTCCCTGGCGTACTTACCATCATACCTGCGCCAGCCAACAAGAGGTTATCCAATCTAATCCCACTTACCAGCTCTCGGTCCTTAACCCTGTATGTTACGGCACTTTAACTGCCTGTCCAAGCACCTTTTAAATGTGGTTTGTGTTTTTGCCTCTACCACCCTTCGAGGCAGAGTTCCAGACCCCCACAACCCTCTGCATGAAGAAGCTTCCCCTCAAATACCTTCTGAACCTTCCACCGGCTACCTTGAGGAGGAGTTCATAGAGTGGGTAAGGGACGGGTTCCTTGAGCAGTATGTAACGGAACCAACCAGGAGGCAGGCTATCTTAGATCTGGTCCTGTGTAATGAGACAGGATTAATAAACAATCTCCTAGTGAAGGATCCCCTCGGAATGAGTGATCCTGGCATGACTGAATTTCAAATTCAACTGGAGGGTGAGAAAGTTGGATCTCTAACCAGTGTACTAAGCTTAGATAAAGGAGACTATAAAGGTATGAGGGCAGAGTTGGGTAAAGTGGACTGGGAAAATAGATTAAAGTGTAGGACGGTTGATGAACAGTGGGGTACACTTAAGGAGATATTTCACAACTCTGAAGAAAAATATATTCCAGTGAGGAGGAAAGGATATCGGAGAAAAGATAACCATCCGTGGTTAACTAAAGAAATAAAGGACGGTATCCAATTAAAAACAAGGGCATACAAAGTGGCCAAAACTAGTGGGAGGACAGAAGACTGGGAAGCTTTTAAAAGCCAGCAAAGAACGACTAAAAAAATGATTAAGAAAGACTATGAAAGTAAACTAGCGCAAAATATAAAAACAGATAGCAAGAGTTTCTATAGGTATATAAAAAGGAAAAGGGTGGCTAAAGTAAATGTTGGTCTCTTAGAGGGCGGGAATTAGTAATGAAGAACATGGAGATAGCAGAAACTCTGAACAAATATTTTGTATCAGTCTTTATGGTAAAGGACACTAACAATATTCCGACGGTGGATAGTCTAGGGGCTATAGAGGGGGAAGAACTTAACACAATCACAATCACTAAGGAGGTGGTATTCAGTAAGATAATGGGACTAAAGGCAGATAAATCCCCTGGTCCTGATGGCTTGCATCCTAGAGTCTTAAGAGAAGTAGCGGTAGGGATTGTGGATGATTGGTTGTAATTTACCAAAATTCCCTGGATTCTGGGGAGGTCTCAGCAGATTGGAAAACTGCAAATGTAACGCCCCTATTTAAAAAAGGAGGCAGACAAAAAGCAGGAAACTATAGACCAGTGGTTGGGAAAATGTTGGAGTCCATTATTAAAGAAGCAGTAGCAGGACATTTGGAAAAGCAAAATTCGGTCAGGCAGAGTCAGCATGGATTTATTAAGGGGAAGTCATGTTTGACAAATTTGCTGAAGTTCTTTGAGGATGTAATGAGCAGGGTGGATAAAGGGGAACCAGTGGATGTGGTGTATTTGGACTTCCAGAAGGCATTTGACAAGGTGCTGCATAAAAGGTTACTGCGCAAGATAAAAGTTCATGAGGTTGGGGGTAATATATTAGCATGGATAGAGGATTGGCTAACTAACAGAGAACAGAGAGTTGGGATAAATGGTTCATTCTCTGGTTGGCAACCAGTAACTAGTGGGGTGCCGCAAGGGATCAGTGCTGGGACCCCAACTATTTACAATCTGTATTAACGACTTGGAAGAAGAGACTGAGTGTAATGTAGCCAAGTTTGCTGATGATACAAAGATGGAGGAAAAGCAATGTGTGAGGGGGACACAAAAAATCTGCAAAAGGACATAGACAGGCTAAGTGAGTCGGCAAAAATTTGGCAGATGGAATATAATGTTGGAAAGTGTGAGGTCATGCACTTTGGCAGAAAAAAATCAAAGAGCAAGTTATTATTTAAATGGAGAAAGATTGCAAAGTGCCGCAGTACAGCGGGACCTGGGGGTACTTGTGCATGAAACACAAAAGGATAGTAAGCAGGTACAGCAAGTTATCAGGCAAGCCAATGGTATCTTGGCCTTTATTGCAAAGGGGATGGAAGTCTTGCTACAGCTATATAAGGTATTAGTGAGGCCACACCTGGAATACTGCGTGCAGTTTTGGTTTCCATATTTACGAAAGGATATACATGCATTGGAGGCAATTCAGAGAAGGTTCACTAGGTTGATTCCGGGGATGGTGGGGTTGACTTATGAGGAAAGGTTGAGTAGATTGGGCCTCTACTCATTGGAATTCAGAAGAATGAGAGGTCTTATCGAAACGTATAAGATTATGAGGGGGCTTGACAAGGTGGATGCAGAGAGGATGTTTCCACTGATGGGGGAGACGAGAACTAGAGGGCATGATCTTAGAATAAGAAGCCGCCCATTTAAAACTGAGATGAGAAATTCCTTCTCTCTGAGGGTTGTAAATCTGTGGAATTCGCTGCCTCAGAGAGCTGTGGAAGCTGGGACATTGAATAAATTTAAGTCAGAAATAGACATTTTCTTAAATTATAAGGGGTTATGGGGAGCGGGCAGGGAAGTGGAGCTGAGTCCATGATCAGATCAGCCATGATCTTATTGAATGGCGGAGCAGGCTCAAATGGCCGTATGGTCTACTCCTGCTCCTATTTCTTATGTGGTTGTAAACTGATTACTAATACTTCACAAAATAAGATTCCTCAAGAAATACCTTCTTAATTGAAATTGGCTTAGTGAATCAGTAACTTGAAGGAAAGAAAATCTGAAAGCAGCTAATTGCCAGCTGTTTTAAATTTCTATTTTATATGATCATAATGTGGATTCATATTTTAATGAATTTCCTATTTCAGATTTTCCATTTAGTAAGCGTGACACCAATTCAAAAAAAACCAAACATTCATTACTTTTAACACAAGCTTTTTTCAGCTGGATAAAAGTTATCGATAAGAAGTCATTTAAAAAAACACTTGGTCTTATCCTCTGAATTTGTCTAATATTGAATTTATCTTCATTTTCGAATAACACAAACAGTAACTGTCAGTAGTCAGTTACTGGAATTGAATATTTCTTTTGGAAAAAGTCTGAAGAAATATTATTGCCAAAATGGAAATGGTTGGGTGAGAAAGGACTAATAGGAAATTCTGAAAAGGTAATAGTCACTTTTTCACATTAATATTCAATCATAACACTACGTGTAGTAGGAAAATATAGTATGTGAAGTAACACCATGCCCACGTCAGGATGCCTGTTTTACTATTTCCTTTTAATAGTAGTAGTTTTGATAATAAAAACTAATTGCGTTGGCTGGCCATTCTGGGTATTACAGAAAGCATACTTAGTAATATCTAAAACTGTACACACTATCAAGATAGAAAAGATAGAGCTTCAAGGTAAAACCATTGAGGAGTCACTACAAACTGGAACTCCTTCACGTCATCCCACCCACCCTGGTGATTCATGGGCTGTGCAGCCTCCACGCCGGCATTCTGCAGGTAGTTGTGACAGCGCTCTTTATGCTCCTCCAGTGAACTGCGCTGTTTGTAGCTTCTACCACAGTAGTTGCATTTGTGAGGCTTGCCCACTGTGGAAGGAATTGTATTCAAGTTACATCATCATTATTTATATCAATCATTTTCAAATAAGCAGCAAAGGTATTTAAAAGGAAACTGTGCACCATAAGTTTCATAAGGTGTGATTCAGAGGCAACGTGTAAGTTTAACCTATAGTTATCAGCAAAGTATAGACAGATGCAGTCGAGTGCTACTGACTCATCTTTTTTTGAAACCACTACATAAACACATGCAATGGGAAAGCCACCAAAAATTAAATTTTATTATATGTCTTTTCTGAGAACTTTCCCAATTAACTCTGTCCATATGTCATCAGTTAACTTCTTACTATGCCGTGCTCGGACATGGGGGGGGGGGGGGGCGGGGTGGCGGTGAATGAAAAGCTACAGAAATGTCTGGTTTCATTACAGGTACAGACACAGAATAAGAATTTCCTATTGACTGCACCATATTATTTTGCAGTAATGAACCAATGGTGTGTTCATTGTTCCTGGAACTACATGGAAGTTGGCCTAATGAAGCTTTGTCAAAAATAGATACTTTGGAATGGTTAAAAATACAGACCTCTTCCATTCCAAATAATTTTTTATTACAGAATTAAATCATGGAAGTCTGGTTTATTGACATTTTAAATATATATATTTTTTAATGTAATATCAATTACAGATAATTTTAAGGAGGTTCCATTGTTTCATGAAGAACAAAAGTTTTCTTATGCATTTTCTAAACCGTTTAGTATTAAAACATGTACAACAATTTCATATTCTTTTCTCTACTAGTAAGGATGTGTCTGGAGCTCAACACTCAGCTTTACTTTATTAGATGACCATAGATTTATGATAACTGAATAAGTCAATTTCTGTTTTTATTTTGTAGCATTCTAGAAGTTTAGGGACAGTTTTACAATTACAGTTTTAACTATTATAATTTAATATTTAACATGTCTCTATATAATTAAGACCACATGCTTATGGTGACTGAATAAGTCAAAATCTGTTTTTTATTGCAGGGAATGCTAGAATTTTTACCAATGTTTTAGATTACATTCTACTATTCCGTCCATTTTTCTTGCAAAAGCTGCAAATCAGGGGTCTTGCTTATGGGCATTTGTAAGTAATAAATGCATGGTAATTATACAACTGTGTCAGGGCAAATCCATTTTCCTGAATGCCCCTACCATATTTATAGATTGTGATATGAGATTTTCTTGGTTTAAGTGTGGGAGTTTTTCAGCTCTTTGATAAATATTCAAAAGTTTAAAGCATCAGTTATACATGAAAATATTTTAAATACTCTATTAGGATATTTTCCATGAAATAGTTAGTAAATCTATAAAAACAATTTAATTTTATTGGCATCTGCATTAAAAACACTATTTTGTCCTACAGGGAGGGTATCGACAGCTAACAAGATTATGGCAACATCTTGCACCAGCCCAAATGGTCATCATTGTGAAACATGACCGTTCAACATATAGCATAGTGGAAATATGACTTTATTATAATAAAAATGTTTTAAGCTTGGGTTTATTCACTCTTCCATCAACAGTCTGGAATATGTGAAAGTTTGCATATACACTCTTAATATTGCTCTGTATTGACCGACACAGTGCAGAACAAGACAGATCTCCCACTGTTTTACTCCCCACCTGCCCAAAAGTAGACCAATCATTCACTGAGACTTTTTACATTTAGTGGCCAAGAACCAGTGTAACACATTGAGGGAGAGTAACAATAATAATGGGTAAGGCTAGGATTGAGATTTGGATCTGGGTGTGGACCTTATCCATTGGAGTTTTACTGCCAAAGCTACCCAGCTGCCTTGCAAACCTTTTGGCTCCCCAGAGCAAAATGTTTCAAAGTGCAGAAATGTTTAATGACATCAGAAAACTCAGGAGTACATGTTTAATGGAGTTTGTGTGTTCCTCATTGTTCCAACACTAAAACCAATGGTTTTAACACTGAGTTTCCCTTTATCCCTTCATGCCAAAATAGATACTAATGTGTCTAAACTCATGATAAATGAACACCTACTCATTTATTATTTCCTATATGACATAAAAGAGTTATATTCTGCAAATAGTAACAGCCTGGATTAATTGCAGGACAACAGAATATCAACTCAGTGCTTTACAACTGATACACTGGTCCTGAAATCGCAGCTTCGCTGGGTCCGGACGGAATGTGTATGGACGTGGGGAGACATTACAAAAGCCAGTTTTCGGTGCGCAATGCGCATGCGCTGAAAACCGTCTTTTCCGATCTGAAAAGTTCTAGCTTGACAGATCCTCCGTATCTTCGGGAAAAGGACATTTGCATGAGCAAGATTGCGCTATTTGCCCATCTCTTGCCCAACGAATGTCCTTCAAACTCTTGCGCCTGGTAAAAGCAGGCACATAGCTTACTTTTATCAGCGTAAGAGTTTTAAAACATATAAAAAACATAAAAATGTGTTTTTAAATTTTACTTTTCTATGTTAAAAATCCTGTCCACTAAGGTAAGTTTATTTTAAATCCTAACTAAAATACTTAAAAATAAAAATATATTTTTTTCTAAAACATTTCTTTAACTTTAATTTCAATATGTGAGGTGTTTTTTATTTATTTTTTATGTTGTGTTTGGGTGTTGGGAGGGTGGGGGGGGGGGTGGAGGGTTCTCATTGATTGTAATAGGAACTCGTAGTTACGGAGCTCCTATTACTATGAATGAGAATACTTTACCTTGATTGGGTGTCCAGGCCCACGTGACTCCAGCTCCAGTTACGTACCTACAGGACATGAACGCGCTCCTATGCACATGAAGAAGTGGCCTAAAACCGGAATCGCTGATGGGCGCCTGAGCAAAAGGTAAGTGCGCATCTTTTTTCTTCTTTTCAGATGTCCGTCTGCTGGAAGCCCAGAACCGGGATTTCAGGCCCATGGGACATGTAAATGTAAAACTAAAAATCATTTACTGTTGTGAGTGGTGCTTGCATGCATAAAATGACTTAAATATCACAAAATATAAAAGCCGCAAACTAATGTAAATTTCAACGGGATATATTTGCTTCTGATACAACGGATATTATACTAGACAAAAAGAAATATTAGCATCAAAATAGTGCTGAAATTAATGCAACCATGCACTTTAGGAAATAAATACGTTAAAATTACCTTTAGGTTTGGTGCAACAAAGTTGAGATGGAAACCATCAAACCTGGTTCTACAAAGCAAATGTCAACAAAACTAACAATAAAAGAATTTGGAACAAATAAAATGGCTTTAGAGTATTAGAAGCATTTTTTAAAATTATGATATAGTGCTATGCCTACACTTAGCTACAAATGCATAAATATGTATCTACTGTGACCTGATTATAGGGACGGTCCTTTTGGAAGCTGGCTGAGACAGAATACAAACTGGATGCTAACTTGGCAACTTTACTTTAATAAGGCTTAACTCACACCATATTATTAGATAATTATAGATTGTATCATCAAATAAGTTTAGGCCAGGGACATCCAAATTTTTAGTCCTCGTGGACTGCATAGATGTGTATTGCAGAGCCTTGAAGCCATGTATAAAGTTTATATTCATGTTTTTATTACTCTACATTTATCTCAAGTTGCTGATCTTGCTCTAATTAATGATTTATCGACCAATGAGACAACATTCCCAAAAACACCCTTTGCAAATCTACAGACTCGCTGAATTCAATCAGCGAATAGGACGAGTTTGACAGCCAGATTGATTGTATTTGGGAGGCTGCAAGTGCAGCATTTATTGTTTCATTCTGGCCTACTCAATAATAACTGATGCTTGACCATTATTTAGGAATGTTAGAAAATCTTATTTTGTTTCCCTCACCATCACTGTAATTAATGGTGCTACAATACATGTTAGTTGTTTGCTGACTCTCACCAAGCTACAACAAGCTGTTTCGTAATGTGTGTCCATGGAAAAATTGGAAAGGTGAAGTATAAGGGAAGAACAGCCTGGAACAGTTTTCAAATGGGTTACAACAACATACACTGTGCCCGTATACAGACATAGGGCTCAATGTTTACTAATAATTTGGTTATGGTTAGTTTTGTTTTAACCAATGTTAAAGCAACAATTTTTACGTTACCAAACCTAGAGAATGGCTATTTGCTACAATCAAATGACCAGTATACAGATATAGCATAAATAAGGAAAGCCAATCTACAGGTAAACGTATGAGAAAGAGATGGAGACAGAGACAGATAGGAAGAAAGAAGCAGGTTAAAGTAATTTTACAATGGCAATGTTACAGAATATATGAGAAAACAGCTGGGGCATAAGCATTATCTTTGGGTTACTGCAATAAACTATCAATAAGTATCAATAAACTTCCAATATTCAGTGCACAAGGTATTTATGGTAGTATGATTTGTAGGTTAACTCTTACAGCACCAGGATCACTAGGGAATTCTGTACCACTGAGCCCATCATTTTAGTATTTCACATCACACACCACGAGGAACAAAATCATTCAGTACAGTAATCTCTTTGGAATAGTTTTATTATTCAAATACTAGAATAATTAATAAAGTAGTGCTTAGTTGATATCTGATAGTGTTGCATATGGACACAATTTTATAATAAATGGGAAAAATTGTTGAAACATTTCCTCTCAATTTACATTCTATTTATGATTCTGGAAGATATTTTTGAAGGGAATTGTTTTGTCATCCAAGATATACCAGTTGAAACTGTTTCAAAGAAAAAAAAATTACTTTTTTTTAATGGCGCTTTTCATGATCAACGAAATCCCAAAGCACTTTACAGCCAATTAAGTACTTTTTGAAGTGTAGTCACTGTTGTATTGTAGGAAACACAGCAGCTAATTTGCACACAGCAAGCTCCCAATGTGATAATGAGTAGATAATCTGTTTTAGTGATGTTCATTTCTTTGTCATTGGGTCTGTCATTATATTGTCATTCTTTGCTATGATCACAAAGTTATGAGGAGCCAATCATAGGCAATCCCTCAAAGTGAGGATGACTTGCTTCCACACCAAAAAGGAATGAGTTCACAGGTGTTTCAATGAAGGACCTAATATTTCAGATCCCGAACTACATCTTGGAGGGTGGAAGATGCCTGTGTTTGGATTTTTTTAACGTGTGGTGGCCATTGCACACCAGCCACCACACGGGCTTGAAAGAACTAGGTCTTGGTCCAGTGGCAAGGATTAACCAAGACGACTGGAGACCTGCTCTGCTGCACGGACCAAGGAAGCACATATATCGTAGTGTGGGCTGACCTGGCTGCCCCTGGGCCCTCGCCTCTTCTGAGCCCCAGACTCACGCCTCTCCTGGGCCCCGGTCCCTTCCATCTACAAACTCTTGCCGCTCCTTCGCCCCGCCTGCTGTGCCTGCTCGCACTGCAATCAGCGACCTGACTTCACAGCCGCCGCCCTCCTGCAGTGGTATGCCGTCGCTGCATGCTGATGATCTTGCAGGCCGGGACCGCGCCGTCGCACACTGCTCCCTCTCATTAGCAACACGTTCCACAGACAAAATGCTTCTGTCACACTGTCCCCATAAACTAATGACAGCACAGTACTCAAAACCAATGAGCTTCAATCATGAGGCCATCAAACTATCAATCCAGAAATTGAAATCGGCAGAGTACCACTTCAATTTGATCTGCCTTTACCAGCATTGGTCCAAACCTAGTGATCAATTACAGAACAATTAGATAGGTCACATGATTAGCTCCCGCCAATGGCACTGCTAGAAAGCAACAAATAGAACAATCACATGATCACCATTGGACCAAGTTGAAAGGTCACGTGATCACTATTGGCTAATATGAAATGACGGACAGGAAAATACCAAGTGGCGCATCGAGCATGTCCTATACTGTCATAGTGCAACTTAACACCAACCCCCATCGCACCCCCATCCATCCGCAGCCGCATAATCTCCTGGGAGAGGCATAGAAACCAAAAAAACAACCCAAGGAAAATTCAGGGGAAAAAAACCTAGGAACATCCTCTCTCACCACCCCCTCCCCCCCACCAAGGTGATGACCACATTCCACGACCACAATGAGCAGGAGACAAATCACCCAGTACCCTACCTGCCTTTGGTATGCTATGATGTAAGTCTCAGTTAGGAATTTATCCAGCCCCCTTTTGAATGCTTGTAGCAAAGCCATGAACTTGTACCAAGATGGACACTACTCTGTGAAAAGAAAAACTTTCCAACATCTAACTTATGTTCATGTCCTAACTAGCTAACCAAATAGTGATCCACATGGACCAAATCTAATCCTTTCTTTATTTTAAGGACCTGAATCAAATCTCATCAAATCTACACGTTTCTGGAGTAAAAAGACCAGCTCCCTAAGCCTATCTTACGCATTTAAATTAGACATCCATCTAGTGGCTCTCCTCGGAATCTTTTCCAATATCTCTATATAATCCATCATGTGAGGGAACCAAAAATAAACACACTATTCTAGATGAGGCTTAATGAGGTCTTATACAAGGACAATATCGTTTTTGTTTTGTACTACATTGTCCTAGCAGTATATATAGCTTTGACTATAGCCTCACGGCACTGGTCATGAACCTTAAAGGGTCCATGCACTATAACAAAAAGGACTTGCTTTCATTTCACTATCTATTTTATCATCTAAGTTCCTACCACCCACACAGATCTTTACATCATCCAAAAAGTTGTGGACAGCTCCCCTGACCCCTTCATCTAGATAATTTATAAAGATTGTGAAGAGCAACAGCCACAATATTGATCCCTATGGGACTCCATGAGTAACTGGTCCTCAAGCAGAATTACTGCTATTAAAAAGAAAAATTTGCATTTATATAGCACCTTTCACAACCTCAGGATGTCCCAAAGTGCCTTACAGTCAATTAAGGACTTTTAAAGAGTAGTCACTTTTATAATGTAGGAAATATTATGTAATATTAGTAACAATTTTCTGCCTATGGGGATACAACACATTCTTCATCCAACCCAGGATCTTCCCACAAATCCCACAAAACTCTATCTTAATAACTCGCCTATTTTGTGGAACTTTGTCAATGCGATTGTTCAAAAGGTAGAGCAATTTTTTTAGTACGTATTGCTGTATAGGTACATTTAAAAAATAATCAATTATAACATGATTAATTATAACCCTTTTTCTATACTTTGTCAACTTATTTTTAGAAAAATATATCTACTGTCCTTTGCCTCTTCTGACCAAGCAGCCATTTTTGAAGTCCTATTGCAAATCCATTAGCAATTCATCAAAAATGGCATAAATGTCCATTTTTTTCTGGCTCATCAAGAAATATGAAGGTTTAGCCTGATTGCGCCCTTAAAACAACTGGTCAGATTTTTACTATGTTTATTCAGCCAATCCCGCCATGAGCAGAAAACACAGGTTAGAACACAAAACTTTCCACCATTACTTGTTGTAAATGATGTGAAACAATTCATTGATATGGACCCAATAATGTCAAAACAAAAATGGCAAAGATTTCAAGCTCATTATAAAAATGCCAAAGATTTCAAGCTCATTATGCGATAGTGGTACAAAACTGTTTTGGTGAATGTATTTAATTTTTCCCTTCTTTACCCAATCTTGTTCTTCCTGTGTTACAATTCACACTGTGCTGAGAAGGTACACAATCATCTGGTTCCCAGGCTTTTACAAAAGTGACTTTTGACTCAGCCAGTAGGAGGTGTGCAAGAGTGACCTGGGGTGACTCAATGACTTGGACTACACAGCTTCGATGTGACAAACCATATAGCCTCTCTTGCTACTTCTGTCATTACACAATTGGGACTGGAAACTTGTCTTTGAGCGCAAAATCATATTCTGCTGCTGCAATGACATGAATATTCTACTGCATAGACAAGAAGGTGGGCAGAAAGCTGCCATTACTCTTTATCCACCCATACAAAGGTGCACAACAGCAGAATGCAACAAAAATAGTATTTTATTCTCTGCAGTACACCAGCCATTTATTTTTGTGCAACAGCAGTAATATCAGAGAAAGCAAATGTCAATATGAAAAGCCAACAACAGCAATTCCCTAAGTTACTATACCAAAACAGGCAGGCCAGTTAACAATTGACTCTGGCAGCTGAAGTGTCCTCAGTAATGCTTTGTGGGAAACTTTAGTTCTACTTAGGGGAAATGTTACTCGAACGTTAATACAATCCCAAGAATGCCATGCAATGTCAGTGAGACAAAAAAATACTTCTTATATATATATATAAACAATGACAACAGATTACCGACTATATAACTATTAAAATTGATGAATTGGTAGCTTCTACTATGCGCGTGTGTGTTTGGACGATTTTTGTTAACATACAAATCGAAGGGCAGGAAAGGACCAGTTGATTCATCTAGCCTGCCCCACACAACCGCGATACATGCAGCATCACAATTAGGCAGCCATCCCATCAGCACACTTACCCCCTTGACCAACATTGGTCATGTAATCTCCTGGGAGAGGCAACAAGCCAGAAAAAAACTCAAGCCTAATCAGTGGAAAAAAATCTGGGATATTCCTCTTCGACCCCCTTAGGTGATTGAAACGAATCCAGGAGACCACATTGACTATGCAAATAGCACTTGGTATTTATCTACCTTTTTATAATACATGATCTTCTTCCCAATCAGGAACTGGCCCAGCACTCTTGAAGGCATGCAGAGAGTTTGCAATCACCACATGAGCTGTTACCTCGTTCCATAAGAACAACTACTGCAATAATTCATATCGTGCTTTAATGTAGAAAAAACATCACAAGGTGTGAATATTACAACAGTGTAATTCCTACATTATAACGTGACTATACTTAAAAAAGGACTTCTTTGGCTGTGAAGTGCTTTGGGACGTCCAAGGTCATGAAAGGGGCTGTATAAATGTAAGTTGCCTCTTTATTTTATAAACTGTTAATCCCATTCAAAGAAGCCAAAAGGAAGGCTGGCAGGGGAAGTTAAAATATTCACTGTTGAGCAGCGAGTCCTCTTTCGAGGCTTAGATAAATCACATTGCTGGGGCAGAATAAACTAGGTTTTACCCTGCATAGGTGGTGGAATGGGCGGACACATGGCAGATAAAATTTAACGCAGAAAAGTGAGAAAGTGATACATTTTGATAGAAAGAATGAGGAGAGGAAATATAAACTAAAGGATACAATCCTAAAGGGGATGCATGAACAGATAGACCTAGGTTTGTATATGTGCACAAATCATTGAAGGTGGCAGGACACATTGGGAAAGCAGTTAAAAAAGCTTATGGGATCCTGGGCTTCATGAAGAGAGGTATAGAGTACAAAAGCGTGGAAATGATGATGAACCTGTATAAAACACTGGTTCGGCCTCAACTGGAGTATTGTGTCCAATTCTGGGCATTGAACTTTAGGAAGGATGTGAAGGCCTGAGAGAGGCTGCAGAAAAGATTTATGAGAATGATTCCAGGGATGAGGGACTTCAGTTACACAGATAGACTGGAGAAGTTGGGGTTGTTCTCCTCAGCAGAGATGATCAAGAGGAGATTTGATAGAGCTGCTAAAAATTATGAGGGGTTGTGACAGAGTAGATAGAGAGAAACTGTTCCCATTGGTGGAAGCATCCAGAACCAAAGGACACAGATTTAAGGTGATTGGCAAAATAAACAAAGGCGACATAAGAAAAAACTTTTTTACACAGCGAGTGGTTAGGATCTGGAATGCACTGCCTGAAAGGCAGACTCAATCACGGTTTTCGAAAGGGAGTTGGATAAGTACTTCAAAGAAAAAAAATTGCAGGGCTACGGGGAAAGGACGGGAGAGTGGGATAGCTGAGGTGCTCTTGCAGAGAGCCAGCACGGGCTCGATGGGCCGAATGGCCTTCTTCCATGCTGTGATTCTATGATAGGGCTATGCTTATACCTGATTTGGTAGTACTTGATGGAAACACTGGATAATAATTCTCCATTTTAACACTGAACACTGGCGTGCCACAATTATGCTGCACCCGAGGACCAATGTGCTGAATTAACAGGACAGAAAGATTGAACAGCAGGTCATTGTTGGACAGTATTATAAACTTGTCTAAAGAACAACCTAGCCATAAGGCTGGAAATAGGTTGTCACCCAGGGAATAATCAGCAATTTGTGTATGTGCATTGGGAGATAGAGGAAATTAAGTTGATGCAATTAGATATCTACCATCAGACAGAAGCTCAGACCAGATTTCAAAAGGCAATCTAACAGTATGTAGAACATGGTCCCATGGTATGCAAGCTCTTCATTTGTAAGATAAACCATAAAGAATCACTCATGCCCTAACTTGTGACAGAACGTAAAAAAGTTAAGGCCATTTACCCATTAAAGCTCACCCGTTAGCACCCTAACTCTACCAAAAGTAATACATGGAGTGGTACTTCAGTTATGAGGAGACATTGGAAAGTTAGGACTACTCTCCTTGGAACAGATAAGGTAAAGAGGTGACTAAATAGAGGTTTTGAAGATGAAGGGAGGTTTTGATAAGAGTAGAAAAAGAAAACTATTCCCTCTGGTGTGAGTCAATAACCAGAAGTCATAGATTAAAAATCATTGGTAAAAGATTGTCCACTCTTAGAGTTGTCGGGATTTGGAACACTCTATGTGAAAAGGTGGTGGAAGTTGCTTCCATAAATAATTTTAAAAGGGAGTTTGACAGGTTCTTGGGGATGAGGAACTTACAGGGTTACGGACAAAGCAGGGATGTGGGACTAACCATGACTGCTCTTTCAAAGAGCCAGCACAGACACAATGTACTGAATGCCCTCCTTTTGTGGTTTCTCTGTTTCTATGTTTTCAAAGTACTTTCTCAATAGGAAAAACAGTTTAAAAGGAGAAGAAAAGTCTAGCACGTGATCTTAGGGTATCACACATGCAGCATTAGTATGGCACCTGTTGGCTACTTATGACTAGACTTGGTTGAAACAGCTATTGTTCATTCCAATAGTCACATTGAAACCACTTTCATTTGCCCATTGACATGAAACTAAATCAGGGTACACATTTCACACTCCACATGCCAACTATAGCCCTATGTAAAGGCCCTACTCTCTGTGTGATAGCTTAGATGTTATACCTGACACCAATCCCAGAAACCATCTGAAAATTGAACAAATTCGCCAGTATTCTCGAACAAATTCCATATGGCTGAGATTGTTGGGACTATTTTTTTCTGTGTGAGGCATTATAGTAGAACACAAAATTAGTGTGGTTTTGCGATAGCTGTTCCTAATCTGCCAAATGGCTGCTCACCCCAAGGAATCGTGCTGATCTTTCTCTCGCTAAGAGGGAAGCCCAATCAATCTGGACTCAACTTTTCATTATGAACTGGCAGATGAGTGAAAATACAAAAAAACCATAGCTTACAGGTTGCAGCAGTTAAAAATCAAAAGAAGTTGTTAAAGAACAAAGCAGGTTGCTTTCTTCTCCTTCATCCTGTACTCGCGTTTGTTAAATGAGTCGATAGCAATGATAGCAGATGTGAAGACGGTTACTACCCTTAGTGGTTTGGATGTAAACAGTTTCAGTAGTTCAATTCACCACGTTGTCTGTTCTATCTATTATTTATTGTTCGATTTTTTTTGTCCAATCAGTTTTCGGTCTTATCTGAGGTAACTTTTTATAGCTTTCAGGCACGTAATTTTTCAAATACAAAGAGAGCAACAAAAGCAATTAATAAAACAAGCCACAATATATTTAGTATTGAAGGAAATGGGGCACTGCGAGAGCACATGCATCTCCCTGCTGTAGCATTTCCTTCATAACCTCAATGGAGCGCTTTGCTCCACTCAACTACTCAAGTGCTCTTTTAAGACAAAATGGATCTTACAAACTGTGTTTCTGTGGGCAATGCATCTGCCACAGAGGAGAAACAACAATGACTTACACCTATATAGCGTAAGTAAAAATAAAATAATCCCCATGGTGCTTCATAGAGGACAAAAGGTAGGGTTAGGAGAGGTAGCCATAAGTGTTGTCAGAGAGAGGTGTTTTGCAAATGGTGTTAATGGTGGGGAAGGAGATGGTGAGATAGAGGGGAGAAAGTTCTGAAGAGTAGTGGAGTAACCGAGAGGAAAATGAACAGCAGATCAGAAGCAGTAGATGGTTGTGAGCTGGGGAGGATCTCCAAGGCTGGAATAGGTTGTAGAGATAGGGTGGGGCAAGGTTAGGTAGATATTTATAGGTGAGGATCCATTGGGAGATGAGTAGTCAATGTGGAGCACTGAAGGAAGCACTGTTAAAGGACATCTAGTACAGCATTATCTATACTTAATGATGGTAATAAGTGTACATATATTTATCCAAACTTTAATAAATTACATATTTACAGGATCCTTAGTCTAGTTAGGATGGATATATGTACATCTGTAACATATTCAAAGTTTTATGTATAGCACGCACATCCTGAAAGTGTCGCAACTATTTCCTGTGGTGCTAGCAAATAACAAAATTATTTTACCATTTTGGCGAAAGCACAAAATTAAAAAGAACCGCAGATGAGCCCAACCAAAATCACCGTTGACTTGTAATAACAATTAATTTAAAACAAACATTTATTTATTTTTCATACAAATGTAGTTCGAAGATACATTTTTCAATTCAGTGCAATTTAATATTCTTAAAAATGGAACAAGCATGCAAGCAAAGTTCCCGAGAACAAGGGATTACAAACTATGTCCATGGTCCACATGCAGTCAGAAAGCCCCCAAAGGCCAGGCAACTCAGCTTCTATTTGCATTTATATTTCTTATTTACAGATATATCCTGTTTGAATTTAATGAGTTTGGAGGACTGCAAAGAACTGTTTTTAGTGCTGTTGCACATTGATGGAAAAATATATAATCAGATAACAACAGCTATTAGCATCCATAGCTTGACGCCATAAAATTGATAGAAGCATTGATTTAAACTTTATATGTGGTTCTTGAGGATTCATGATATGTACCTAACTGGGCCTAGAAGACAAAAACCTTGGACACGTATGCATTAAAGGGATAATAATTCCAAATCTGAATAATTTAAAAAAAGGTTGGTACATGTCCCTTTTCAACAATCTCATTGGCCAATGGAGATCATGTAACTATTCTATTTGTGTTGCCTTCTAGCATTCTTGTTGGCTGCACGTGACCGATCTGATCATTGCCTGTGGCTGGTAGGTGTCTGGACTAATGTCCTCAAACACAGGCCACCTCTTGGCAAGGATTTAGTGCATTTCGTTTTAGTCCATGGTAACCATATGACCATTGTCATGCAAACAGTTTTATCTTTTTTAGTGTTGTGATTAGTCCATGGAAACAATGTAAATAAAAAATGTCATCTGTCATTGGTCTATGCTAACTGTTCCTCATTAGTAACCACATGACTGTAAAAATAATTTGTATCACAGTGACAAAGTTGCTTCTGAGAGTAAATTTAATGGATTTTTCTGGGGTACAAAAGTATTTTCTTAAAAATGCATTATCAAGGTCATTATCAGAACATAAATTACAAAGTAATAGAGGTGTGTAGTATAGGCAGGTGCTACAGCAATGATTCAATGGTCGCCGGGTAATCACATGACCATTTCCACAGTAGCAGCTGCTCACCTCTTTTGGTCACCACAGATCAATGAGAGATGGGACTTTTCAGTCACATTGTTCCCACGGAGTGTCATTATTCTAATTGGCTCCTGAATATCACATGATTATGACAAGAAATCTTATCAGAATACCAAAGTGAGAATAGTTTCAAGTAATATTTTGTGGGCTCCAAAAAAACTTCCTTCAAATATATGTTACTGCAGTGTTAAGTAAAATACAAAGTGATGGGATGGGGGCGGTCAGCATTTGTTCCCATTGTAAAATGAATGGAGAAATGTAGCATAGGCAGGTGAGCAATGGCATAATACCTATAAAGGGCAGGCTTTTTCAAGTTCTTGCCTGTAAGATACCTAACACAGCCACCATGAACAAAGATTGGATAATTGTAGATGCACTCGCCAAAACCTGTCTATTGAAGGCAATGAATGAAAACCTTTGGCTAGTGTGCCTGCAATTTTCCAAGCAGCACTTGTGGCAGGCCTGGGACCTGGATTTGGGAAATCTACCCTGAAATGTACTAGATGTGCATTTAAAAAAACTGTGAGAAATGCCACCATAGAACAAACGTGAATAGCACGTTTAGCGAGTTGGTCTTACCGCAGGTAAAGGCTACACAGTCAGATCGTAAATGGGTGACCAACAGGAAGAGCAATGCAAGGAAGGTAGTGCAGGGGTCCCCTGCGGTCATCCCCCTGCAAAACAGATACACCGCCTTGGGTACTGTTGAGGGGGATGACTCATCGGGGGGAGCAGCAGCAGCCAAGTTCATGGCACGGTGAGTGGCTCTGCTGCACAGGAGGGCATGAAAAACAGTGGGAGAGCTATAGTGATAGGGGATTCAATTGTAAGGGGAATAGATAGGCATTTCTGTGGCCGCAACCGAGACTCCAGGATGGTATGTTGCCTCCCTGGTGCAAGGGTCAAGGATGTCTCGGAATGGGTGCAGGACATTCTGAAAAGGGTGGGTGAACAGCCAGTTGTCGTGGTGCATATAGGTACCAACGATATAGGTAAAAAATGGGATGAGGTCCTACAAGATGAATTTAGGGAGCTAGGAGCTAAAGTAAAAAGTAGGACCTCAAAAGTAGTAATCTCAGGATTGCTACCAGTGCCACGTGCTAGTCAGAGTAGGAATCGCAGGATAGCTCAGATGAATACGTGGCTTGAGGAGTGGTGCAAAAGGGAGGAATTCAAATTCCTGGGACATTGGAACCGGTTCTGGGGGAGGTGGGACCAGTACAAACCTGGGCAGGAAAGGACCGGAACCAATGTCCTAGGGGGAGTGTTTGCTAGTGCTGTTGGGGAGGAGTTAAACTAACATGGCAGGGGGATGAGAACCTATGCAGGGAGACAGAGGGAAATAAAATAGAGGCAGAAACAAAAGATAGAAAGGAGAATAGTAAAAGTGGAGGGCAGAGAAACCCAAGGCAAAAAACAAAAAAGGGCCACATTACAGCAAAATTCTAAAGGGGCAAAATGTGTTAAAAAGACAAGCCTGAAGGCTCTGTGCCTCACTGCGAGGAGTATTCGGAATAAGGTGGATTAATTAACTGCGCAGACAGCAGTTAATGGATATGATGTAACTGGCATCACGGAGACATGGCTCCAGGGTGACCAAGGCTGGGAACTCAACATCCAAGGGTATTCAACATTTAGGAAGGAGAGGCAGAGAGGAAAAGGAGGCGGGGTGGTGTTGCTGATTAAGGAGGAAATTAATGCAATAGTAAGGAAGGACATTAGCCTGGATGATGTGGAATCGGTCTGGGTGGAGCTGCGGAATACCAAACGGCAGAAAAGTGGGAGTTGTGTACAGACCACCAAACAGTAGTAGTGAGGTTGGGGACAGCATCAAACAAGAAATAAGGGATGAGCACAATAAATGTACAGCAGTTATCATGGGCGACTTTAATCTACATATTGATTGGGCTAACCAAACTGGTAGCAATGCGGTGGAGGAGGATTTTCTGGAGTGTATTAGGGATGGTTTTCTAGACCAATATGTCGAGGAACCAACTAGAGAGCTGGCCATCCTAGACTGGGTGATGTGTAATGAGAAGGGACTAATTAGCAATCTTGTTGTGCGAGGCCCCTTGGGGAAGAGTGACCATAATATGGTGGAATTCTTTATTAAGATGGAGAGTGACACAGTTAATTCAGAAACTAGGATCCTGAACTTAAGGAAAGGGAACTTCGACAGTATGAGGCATGAATTGGCTAGAATAGACTGGCAAAGGATACTTAAAGGATTGACAGTGGATAAGTAATGGCAAACATTTAAGATCACATGGATGAACATCAGCAATTGTACATCCCTGTCTGGAGTAAAATTAAACGGGGAAGGTGGCTCAACAGTGGCTAACAAGGGAAATTAAGGATAGTGTTAAAAACAAGGGAAATTAAGGATAGTTTTAAAACCAAGAGGCATATCAATTGACTAGAAAAAGCAACAAACCTGAGGACTGGGAGAAATTTAGAATTCAACAGAGGAGGACTAAGGGTTTAATAAAGAGGGGGGAAATTGAGTACGAGAGGAAGCTTGCAGGGAATATAAAAACTGACAACAAAAGCTTCTATAAATATGTGAAGAGAAAAAGATTAGTGAAGACAAACACCTGCAGTCGGATTCAGATGAATTTATAAGGGGGAACAAAGAAATGGCAAATCAATTGAACAAATACTTTGGTTCTGTCTTCACGAAGGAAGACACAAATAACCTTCCGAATGTACTGGGGGACAGTGGGTCTAGTGAGAAGGAGGAACTGAAGGATATCCTTATTAGGCGAGAAATTGTGTTCGGGAAATTGATGGGATTGAAGGCCGATAACTCCCCGGGGCCTGATAGTCTGCATCTCAGAGTACTTAAGGAAGTGGCCCTAGAAATAGTGGATGCACTGGTGATCATTTTCCAACAGTCTATCGACTCTGGATCAGTTCCTATGGACTGGAGGGTAGCTAATGTAACACCACTTTTTAAAAAAGGAGGGAGAGAGAAAACGGGTAATTATGGACCGGTTAGCCTGACATCAGTAGTGGGAAAATGTTGGAATCAATCATTAAGGATGAAATAGCAGCGCATTTGGAAAGCGCTGACAGGATCGGTCCAAGTCAGCATGGATTTATGAAATGGAAATCATGCTTGACAAATCTTCTGTAATTTTTTGAGGATGTAACTAGCAGAGTAGACAAGGGGATCCAGTGGATGTGGTGTAGTTGGACTTTCAAAAGGTTTTTGACAAGGTCCCGCACAAGAGATTGGTGTGCAAAATCAAAGCGCATGGTATTGAGGGTAATGTACTGACGTGGATAGAGAACTGGTTGGCAGACAGGAAGCAGAGAGTTGGGATAAATGGGTCCTTTTCAGAATGGCAGGCAGTGACTAGTGGAGTGCCGCAGGGCTCAGTGCTGGGACCCCAGCTCTTTACAATATACATGAATGATTTAGATGAAGGAATTAAGTGTAATGTCTCCAAATTTGCAGACGACACTAAACTGAGTGACGGTGTGAACTGTGAGGAGGACACTAAGAGGCTGCAGGTTAGGTGAGTGGACAAACGCATGGCAAATGGGGATAAATGTGAGGTTATCCATTTTGGGGGCAAAAACACGAAGGTCGAATATTATCTGAATAGCGGCAGATTAGGAAAAGGGGAGGTGCAATGAAACCTGGGTGTCATGGTTCATCAGTCATTGAAAGTTGGCATGCAGGTACAGCAGGCGGTAAAGAAGGCAAATGGTATGTTGGCCTTCATAGCAAGGGGATTTGAGTATAGGAGCAGGGAAGTCTTACTGCAGGGTCTTAGTGAGGCCTCACCTGGAATATTGTGTTCAGTTTTGGTCTCCTAATCTGAGGAAGGACGTTCTTGCTATTGAGGGAGTGCAGCGAAGTTTCACCAAACTGATTCCACGGATGGCTGGATTGTCATATGAGGAGGGACTAGATCAACTGGGCCTTTATTCACTGGAGTTTAGAAGGATGAGAGGGGATCTCATAGAAACGTATAAGATTATGATGGGACTGGACAGGTTAGATGCGGGAAGAATGTTCCCGATGTTAGGGAAGTCCAGACCAGGAGACATAATCTTAGGATAAGGGGTAGGCCATTTAGGACTGAGATGAGGAGAAACTTCTTCACTCAGAGAGTTGTTAACCTGTGGAATTCCCTGCTGCGGAGAGATGTTGATGCCAGTTCATTGGATATATTCAAGAGGGAATTAGATATGGTCCTTACGGCTAAGAGGATCAAGGGGTATGGAGAGAAAGCAGGAAAGGGGTACTGAGGGAATGATCAGCAATGACCTTATTGAATGGTGATGTAGACTCAAAGGGCCAAATGGCCTACTCCTGCACCTATTTTCTATGTTTCTATGTTTCTAATGGGTTTGGTTTGCACCGGAAGTGGACAATTTAAAGTATTTCAATGCATTAATTAATTAATTTAGAATAAACAGGTTAAGAGCAGATTTAAAACAGTATACATAGAAATTGCATGTAAATTCATTAGTTGGCGTGCTGCTAGATAAAATTACTCCCTTCCTGCACATTTCCCCCATTTAGTTTATACTTTTCTTGCCTTCTTACTGTAAACAGGCAATTAATTTCTCTGGACCAATGGATTTATGGATTTTCAAACAGTACAATTCTGGTAATCTGCCTCACTGTGTACAAAATTAAAATGTTCCTGTTAACAGTCCTAAAGTCTATCAGAATCATGTGAATCATTAATTAATAAATAAAAATGATTGAATTCTGAAGGCTCAGTAAAATAGCATGGTAGTGCCATCTGCAGCAGAGCAGAATGCTCAAATGGTTCCCCAAAAAAGTTTTCATAAATGGCCAGATGCAAATAAGTTGAATCAAGCATAATATTGGGGGACTTTCTAAAAAAAATGGAACTGTCATTTGAAAAGAGGAACTTTGACATTAAAAATTACAATGTTGCTGTTTGACAGGTGCAAAGCCATCCAACGGATTCATTACCACAGGTTGTAACATTTAGAATAACAGTTCCATATGCATGTAGACAGGTTGTTAATTTTCAAGATGCCCTTTTAACATCCACAAATTCCCAATGTAATATATGTGCACATAAAATGTAGAAATTGGCAACATACATTAGCCTGCAATTTCCTAAAGGCTATTGGAAGGCGAGTACTAGCAGTTATTCCCTTTTGAAGCTCACCATATGCAGATCTGCATCACTTTGGTTTGCCAGCACTTGCATTCATGAAAGATCAACAGATAACAGTTTCACGGCTGGAACTGAAAACACACACATACTGCTCTGCTGTACATCAACACCTGTGCTTCTGCCTATATGCTCTGCTCTCTTCAAACCATGCACCACTAACTCGGGTTATCTGGATTACAACCATGGTCAACTTAACACCATTTAACCTCAAACTTGCTGCCCACACAGAATCCAGCAACCATGCGTAATGAAAAGACTAATTTTAGATATGAAATTAGCAGCCTATCGCAAATTTTGCCCCCTCAAACTGATATTTAGTTTATATCTGTCTCTGAACAGATCAGTAAGGTCAGGGAAGTATTCCGAGAGCTTTTCTCCTCAAACTAATGTTTAGTGTATGTATGTTTCTGAGAGCTTTACATTAAATGTGACAGATGCAAGTTGGTTTGCTAAGTTTTTCACACATTTAAGAAGAGTGATGAATGGGATTCTGCCAGTTATTTGAATATATATTAGACTAGAATATGCAATATATACTAACTAGTGTTTCCTGATAATAAACTACTATCACCACACAATAAAATTGAATCACAAATCGTGTAGAAGTCAACACATATTAGCGACATAGAACATCCAAGCATTCAATGTCCACACTCGCCTTAGGCCAAGGAAAAGGGAATAATAAAATAAAATTCTCCCTATAAATTTCGCGGTACATGCTGTATTATAGAAAGAAGACTTGGATTTATATAGCGTCTTTCACGACCACTGGATGGCTCAAAGCACTTTACAGCCAATGAAGTACTTTTGGAGTGTAGTCACTGTTATAATGTAGGAAAACAACTGATACATGGGAATGTTTCAAAGCTGTAAACTCCTCTTGGGATTCATTGTTTATATTGTAATCTGAACCCCTCATGAGATTACAGTCTTGTAATCATTCCCCTGGTATGTATTACTTTCTAATAACAGAGGAGAAAAAACTTAACCTGAAAGATGACATCATCAGCATAGGCAGTCCCTCGAAGCGAGGATGACTTGCTTCCACGCCAAAAAGGGATGAGTTCACAGGTGTTTCAATGAAGGACCTAATATTCCAGATTCCGAGCTACACGTTGAAGGGTGGAAGATGCCTGTGCGTGGATTTTTTTAATGTGTGGTGGCAATTGCACACCAGCCACCACACGGGCTTGAAAGAGCTAGGTCTTGGTCCAGTGGCAAGGATTACCCAAGACGACTGGAGACCAGCTCTGTTGCAGGACCTAGTGCGCACACATATCGCAGTGTGGGCTGGCCTGTGCTGCCCCTGGGCCCTCGCCTCTTCTAAGCCCCAAGCTCATGGCTCTCCTGGGCTCCGGTCACTTCTATCTACAAACTCTTGCCGCTCCTTTGCCTCTCTTGCTGTGCCTGCCCGCACTGCAATCAGCGAACTGACGGGGCTGTGGGTAATATATTAACATGGATAGAGCATTGCCTAATTGACAGAAAACAGAGAGTTGGGATAAATGGGTCATTTTCCGGTTGGCAAATGGTAACTAGTGGGGTGCCATAGGAATAGGTGCTGGGGCCTCAACTATTTACAATCTGTATTAATGACTTGGATGCCGGTCCTGGCCTGCAAGACCATCAGCAAGCCGGGGTCATTCGAGGGAGCAGCGTGTGGCGGCATACCACTTCAGGAAGCAGCACGTGCTGCTGCAGGATGCAAAAGTAATGGCCAATGGAGCAGCAGGGGTCAATCCGTGTAAGAGGGGGGGTAAATATAAAAATGAAAAACTCCTTTTTGGAGTCTTGCAACCAGTCCGCAGGCAGGTTACCTGAACAGTAATAATATAAAATAATGGACAACTCAATGTATTAGTACAGCTTCTGACTTCCCTTTGTAGTTCACTGCTAAAAAGTATTCCATGACAAATGGGAGGGTGACCATAACAGCTACAACAAAATGTACCAAATATATCTTTGAATTCAACAGAATTCAACAACATCCATCTGAAATTAGACAATTTGAACCTATTCACAATAAAATTAGGTAGTAGAGACCACTCATGCGTGCTACATTGTAATAGCACAATTTCAGGCAGAAGAGGACCTCTGGTTCATTTCACCCACATATACACAGTATTCCCTTGGTGCAGTTCGAATTTCATTTATGGACAAGAACCTATCTAGTTCCTTCTTGAATCCCATTAAGGTTTCTTGTTATACCAGCTGTTCTACAGACTTGGTTAAAAAATGTTTCTCTTGCATTTCCTATTTTAAAACTTTGTAAAAAAAGACGAACGCCACAGCAACTTATAGTTATGATTTTAATTGTAAAGCAAACAGAATGTTGGGACACACAACCCTTTCCTTCAACGACTGTCTGTCCCACCTGTGACAGAGACTGTTATTCCCATATTGGACTGTTCAGTCACCCGAGAACTCACTATTTGAGTGGAAGCAAGTCTTCCTCGATTTCGAGGGACTGCCTATGATGATGATGTTTTTCTTTTGTGGTCCTTAATTTGTAAATGTGCTTACATTTTTATACATGGCAGGAAAGCTTACTTGGATCCAATCTGTCCAAATATTTTAACATTCTAAACACATTGATCATGTCCCCTCTCATTCTTCTGCTTTCAAGCAAGAATAAACTAGGGTAGTCAATCTTTCCCCAAATATCATTCCCTGAAGTTCTTGGATCAACTGTGTCGCCCTTCTCTGCATTCCCTTCAATAACTAAACATCCTTTTGAAATAGGGACACCAAAACTGCATGCAGATGTGGTCTCAGCAGGGCCAAATACAGTTTTAAAGTGATTTCTCTGGACTTTATATGTTGGACCCTTTGCTGTGTAGCCCAACATTCTGTTTGCTTTTCGATTAAAATCATAACTATAAGTCTTTTGGCGATCGTCTTTTTTACAATGTTTAAAATTTATCTTTCTCATTAGATTTTTGTGTGTTACTTCACTGTTTCAAAAATGAAGCTATTAATTATTCTAGGCTCTTCCCCTTCCTTTCCCAAAACAACCATAATTGTCCTTTTAAGTTTGGCATGCAGGTGCAGCAGGCGGTGAAGAAGGCAAATTGCATGTTGGCCTTCATAGCTAGGGGATTTGAGTATAGGAGCAGGGAGGTCTTACTGCAGTTGTACAGGGCCTTTTGATGAGGCCTCACCTAAAACTGTGTTCAGTTTTAGTCTCCTAATCTGAGGAAGGACGTTCTTGCTATTGAGGGAGTGCAGCGAAGGTTCACCAGGCTGATTCCCGAGATAGGAGGACTGACATATGAGGAGAGACTGGATCAACTGGACCTGTATTCACTGGAGTTTAGAAGAATGAGAGGGGATCTCATAGAAACATATAAAATTCTGACGGGACTGGACAGGTTAGATGCAGGAAGAATGTTTCCCATGTTGGGGAAGTCCAGAACCAGGGGTCACAATCTAAGGATAAGGGGTAAGCCATTTAGGACCGAGATGAGGAGAAACTTCTTCACTCAGAGAGTTGATACCTGTGAAATTCTCTACCGCAGAGAGTTGTTGATGCCAGTTCATTAGATATATTCAAGAGGGAGTTAGATATGGCCCTTATGGTTAAAGGGATCAAGGGGTATGGACAGAAAGCAGGAAAGAGGTACTGAGGTGAATGATCAGCCATGATCTTATTGAATGGTGGTGTAGGCTCGAAGGGCCGAATGGCCTACTCCTGCACCTATTTTCTATGTTTCTATGTTAATAACATTGAAAACAAATACAACAGCTGCAGTTAACAAATCCTTCAAATAAGCTGCATCATAACATTCAACAAATTGGTCTCAAGCTATTGACTCAACATAAGAACATAAGAAATAAGAGTAGCCCTATAGCCCCTCGAGCTTGCTCCGCCATTTAATAACATCATGGCTCTAATGAGTACAGGACCAACCTGCTCAATCAACCTTTCCTCATAAGACAACCTCTTCACCCCAGGAATCAACATAGTGAACCTTCTCTGAACTGTCTCTAATGCAAGTATGTCCCTCCTTAAAAAATCTACGCAGTACTCTAGGTATGGTCTCATCAACGGCCTATACAGTTGTAGCAAGACTTTCCTACTTTTATACTCCATTCTCCTTGCAATAAAGGCCAACATTTAATTTGCCTTCCTAATTATTTGCTGTACCTGAGTGCTAACTTTTTGTGTTTCATGTATGAGGACACCCAGATCCCTCTGTACCGCAGCATTCTGTAGTCTCTCTCCATTTAAATAATATTTTGTTTTTCTATTCTTCCTACCAAAGTGGATAACCTCACATTTTTCCCACATTATACTCCATCTGCCAAATTTTTGTCCACTCACTTAATCTCTCTATATCCCTTTGCAGATTCTTTGGGGTAGAAATTGCCGCCCGCCCGAAACGGGGCGCTCCCACCCTGTTTCGCTGGTTTTTACCACAGCTGTAGTTCAGGTCGCCTCTTGAATGACAGTCGACTCTTTGTTTTTTTTAGTTTTGATCCGGAAGTCGGTCTTAATGGGGGCGGTGACTACACCCGAGGAGCAAAGACGTGGCTGTGACAGCAACTGAGGGGCAGAAGTTGGGTGAGGAGCAGAGTCGCCGCCACGTCACCACGGCTCGCCCCTTCACTTAAAAGGGAGTGCCTTCTTGATTTTAAAACTTCGGCCCACTGGGCCACCAGGGAGGGTTTCAGCCGTGCCAGCGGCCTGGCTCCCAAGTTGGCGGCCCGACCGAACCCAGGGACACATTTGATGGGCCGACATGGCAGTCGGCTGACAAAAAAAAGCATGGTTGCAGCGGCAGTGCGCCCTCCCCTTTAAGGGAAGTCGCAGCATCGCTGCAGAAGGTCACAGCCTCACTACACCACTGGGAAAAAACTTGATTTGGCACCGCCGGACGGGCCGAAGATTTTACGAGGGGAATGTCGCCGTCGGGGTTTAAATCAGCAGTGCACACGGTGATGTCGCGTTTAAGATGGATCGGCAGCAGCGAAGAGGTAAGGGGAGGTCGGGGCACTGCCGGGAAAACTCGGTAGGGCAATTGGGCTAGCAGAAGCCATTCCACCAAAAGTCGGCAGCCACTCCACTCCGCAGCATGGCCGCCAATTTGTGATGTAACTGGCCTTAAGGGAAGGGGCAATTTTGGCCCCTCTGTGTCCTCCTCATAACTTGCTTTCCTACCTATCTTTGTATCGTCAGCAAATTTGGCTACAATACAATAGTCCCTTCATCCAAGTTATTAATATAGATTGTAAGTAGTTGAGGCCCCAGCACTAATCCCTGTGGCATCCCACTTGTTAGAGTTTGGCAACCTGAAAATGACACATTTATCCCGATTCTCTGTTTTCTATTAGTTAGCCAATCCTCTATCCATGCCAATATATTACTCCCAACACCATGAAAGTTCTTTCACAATATGAAAGGCCATTGAAACTTGTTTGTGCATATGGCAATCATGATTTATGACATTTTTTGCACTGAGATAATGGAGGTAATCTACCATCAACAGCAACATACTGCACTCTATGAGGGTAATTTTAACTCTGGGTGATGCTGTAAAACAGGAGATATCGAATTGACTGCCCACATCAATGGAAATAAATTTTGGGCATAGTGTGTAACACGCAGCTAATTTCATATCGCTCTTTTTGCACCATCAGCCAAAGTTAAAATTACTCCCTGCATTTCACAGCTCTAGCCTACCTCAGCTCTGCATTGGGTTCCAACATTTCTGAATTTAAACCTATGAAATTGCTGTTACACCCAGCTCCAAAATTACTTTACAGCCTACTAGAAGAATGAGACAGCGATTTAAAAGAACACTCATACTTATATGCCATATTTAATATCCAAAGGGCAGGTGACTAGTGTAGTTATAACAAAATTAAATTGGGAAATTTTTTAAACTCAATTTTGCATTGAGTACTGCTGTAGGAAAGAAAAGGCTTCTGAGACAGTCCCAAAAATGTACACTGCAGCATTAAATAGAGGAATTGTCAGGGCTGTTAATGGTATATTGAGCTTTTGTTTTTTTTAGCCTCCACGAAAGTGTTTCAGTGACAGCTCAGATAAAGCCTCTTTATTTGCTACTACCAATATGACATTATCGCCTTGGAATTACTGTTGCCGATCTTAGCTCAACAACACTTCACACATTCACATGACACTTCACTGTCCATATTTTAACAGAGACATTAGCCCATTTAGACCGTCTGGTCTTTTTACATATTGAAAAAAACACAATTGCCCTTCAGCTATATCTGGAAAAGCACCTCTCACTCGAGCACCAACCGTTATTTAAGCAGGCACCAAATTAGGTACAAACATTTTAAAAAAAGGAAATATTGATGCTACTAAGAAAGCATGGGGTGAGGCATAGAGAAACTGGGAGGGATGGGCAGCAGTGGTAGTGATTGATGAGAGGCACAGAGAAGGAACCCAACATGCTGAATGCTCCTACTAAGCTGTATGGGATATGCAGATAATAGTCAGCCTGCTCTGACAACAGACGCTGGTGCGGCAGTACAGTAAAGGAGTTATTTGCCACCTTACCCACAACAGTGGAAAGTGGTCTAGGGTGTAGCAGAGTCCAATACATAGATCTGTACTGCCATCTTCCACAAATGATGTCATGGAGCAACAGTCTTCTGCACTGAAGTCTATCATTTAGCAGGTGACAACATCAATGGCATCTGCAGTGGAGATTTCAGATATGCAATGCTACAGGCATAGTAAGAACAACTGCCACGAATGCTCCCACGGCTGCTGAAGAGTCATTAGGATTCAAACTTCAGGATACACAAAAAGTCACCTCCAACTTGCTGAGACTAAAGTTAAAGGCTTTCATGATAGAAGGATTCTGAGACCCCACACGCATCCATATTTTTATTCTCAGTTACATCAAAGGGCATCATGATAAAATGCCCTCCAGCAGTACCAATATGCACTATTCACAACTGCTGTGATGATTCTCTGAAATGTTGCTGTTTCGTATGCTCACTATTGCCAGGTTTGAACTGGAATAAAATACTCACTCCAACACCTCTCTGCCTTTTCCACTCCTACATTTCCATCTTTACAAAGATGTGATTTTTTTATAGTGCCTCTCCCGACCTCAGGACTTACGGCCAATGAAGTATTTCTGAAAGTACTAGAAAGCAGTCGGGAAACCTGGGTGAATGGGTTTCCCGCATGCCCTGCCGAATTTAACACAGAGCCTGATTAACATTTCAAATCTCTGCTTCCTGCCCGCAGCCAGCCAGATGAAGAGGCTGCCATTGGGTGGGTAGGCCTGCGGCACTAAGCTGCAGGGAGGAGTGTGATTCAGGGCTAGAGGACGATCGGGGGTGAATCGGGGCCGGAAGTTCCCGACCAATTTCTCCCAAACACATTTCACGTTTCTCCCTTCCATTCTGGAACTGTTTTGCTCACCTTTTGTTTTTCTCATGCCTTTTCAGGACCTGGCTGACCTGACCTTTGTATATCATTCACCACTTTTCACTTCTGTCCAGTTTTGTTTTAAATACTATTTAAAACCAATTTTTTCTTGCATTTAGCATATTTAACAAGTGCCTTTGACTCTTGCCCTCACCTACCTTTTTTACTTTCATCTGTCCTATAAAGGACTCACTTGCCTTCCTTTTTAAGTTCTGATGAAGGGTCTCTACCTGTAATAATGAATTTGCTGAAAACTTACGCCATAGTCATGGCACATCTATGATGTATGTCATTATTATGGTGCAGAAGTTCCAGGATATGATGGTGTAAGTGACGTAGGCCAAGACATCATTTCCTGGTACTTTTGTGCTGCTTCACAGAGTCATTGCCAAAAAAGTTGAACAGCTAATCATCATCGTCCTGCACCTCCCATTAAAATCAATGGTGAGGTTGAGTTTGCTGAATTAACACCACTGTGATTACCACAGTCACTTAAACCATTACAGAATAGTACTGGAGGGCTCCATATGTTTGGTGCAATCACAGGAATCATAGTTTATTGTTTAAATTCAGTGGTTAAGTTAGGTGCTTTTTTTTATTATTCAGTGCGGTGGTTCCGACAGTGTCTAGTGTCACAGGTACAAAGTGAAAAGCAACAAAAATTACATGTAATCTGGTGGGATTTGCCGATTCCTAACCTTAAACTACCATCCAAATGTGACTGTTTTAATAGGTAATTGAAATCATTAATCCTATGCGTTGTGAATGTGGTCATTAGTCATCACAATTTGCCCATTTACACCTTATTACAATCCAACTAGCCAATCAGAAATAGCACAGGGATTATAGACTGCTTGAGCAATTGAAGATTAAAAGCCTCTGGTTTCTGTGTTGCTTGTACAACCTCAATAGGAAAAGGAAGGTCACTAACTAGACAGATATAAAATCAGTTCTTAAGGTGAATCAGCTCTCTATAATTTGAATTTGTGCTTGTGTCCGCCCATCAGTTCAATCTTTAAACATCGATTTTAAACACTGAGAAGCATCACATCGCAATAGGTTTTAATTTTGCCATTGGTCGTGCCGCTCCTGATCTGCCACTACTCTTGCTGCGTGGTATTCTAATTAATTTTCCATCAAATTGTTGTGTAAATTCCCCATCAGATTAGGGAGCATATCGGTCTATGTTAAGGCGCTTGTTGCCAATATCGCCCTTGCAATGAATTCTGGGCAATTAACTTAGCATTTCTCTTTTCAAATACTGACAAGATCCATTATGTATTTCCAACATTTCCTGCTATTATTTCATATTTTTAGCTTTTGCTTTTTACTGTAACATAATTTGGATTTGATTGTGAAGCTGCAGAAAGAAGCTCAACTTTAAGATTAATGACCAACTTAACAAGGTCTTAACCTAATCGCAAAACTTCTTAAACTCATTTTTCACTAATGTTCACTGATCCATTTTTGGAGGGATAGGAATCCTCGTTTACAGGGACAATTTTCTCTATACAAATTATTTTCCTTTCCAGATTCTGGACAAGCAGATGGACCAGGGAACCCAAATTATATTTTTCAAGGCTTTTTAGTGCTTCATTTATCCAAAGAATACTTTAGGAAAAAAAACAATTTCAGTTGGCAAAGCAGTAACAGGAAAATTAAATAAGTGCAATCAATAAGGGGCTTTTAATTTACTTTTTAAAATACCTTATTTAATGCAAGTGATTCATTCCCTTTTATGCTTACATTTTTTTTTAGCAAAACTTTTACATTATGCAGCATTTTACAAAATCCCAATAGCAGAAAAAATTGTGCAAAGGGTATGACTTTTCACATACACAATCCAAATGTGTATATGCTGAGATCGCGCTAGTGCACATTTAAGAGATTGATGCTAGGGCACTTAAACATCTACTTTAGAGAAGAATTGCAAAACAACCTCAGTAAAAGGATGCACGTATAATATCACCAGATAAAATCAAGTACAAAATGTTCAGTCTGACAAAAGAAATAAGCCAATCTATTTGGTACTTTCTGTTTGATTATCTAATTGCTTTTATTGGATATGGCAAATAAACTGTAAAAAACTAGTGACCTCCAGCAAGAGAAATCAAAACTTTAAAACATTACACATATTTCCACTGGCTGGTCAGATTTTGCCGAAGATTTTATGCAGGCCAGGCTTAAAAGAAGCAAATCTTTGTCATTTTCAAACTTTTGGGATTTTGTAAGAATGAGTGTACATTGCCAACCCATGATTTGGTATCTTGGGACTATTTTGATGCCATGCAGAACACAGCCAACAATTATGAAAAATCACTAACATGATAATACAAACCAAGAAGGTCTGTGGGCTATTATTTTAATTTCCTCTCTAAAACAGAAGAACATAAGAACATAAGAAAATAAGAAATAAGAGCAGGAGTAGGCCATACGGCCCCTCGAGCCTGCTCCGCCATTTAATACGATCATGGCAGATCCGATCATGGACTCGGGTCCACTTCCCTGCCCGCTCCCCATAACCCTTTATCGGTTAAGAAACTGTCTATCTCAGTCTTAAATTTATTCAATGACCCAGCTTCCACAGCTCTCTGACACAGTGAATGCCTCAGATTTACAACCCTCTGAGAGAAGAAATTCCTCCACATCTCAGTTTTAAATGGGCGGCCCCTTATTCTAAGATTATGCCCCCTAGTTCTAGTCTCTCCTATCAGTGGAAACATCTTCTCTGCATCCACCTTGTCAAGCCCCTTTATAATCTTATACGTTTCGATAAGATCACCTCTCATTCTTCTGAATTCCAATGAGTAGAGGCCCAACCTACTCAACCTTTCCTCATAAGTCAACCCCCTCATCAACGGAATCAACCTAGTGAACCTTCTCTGAACTGCCTCCAAAGCAAGTATATCCTTTCGTAAATATGGAAACCAAAACTGTACGCAGTATTCCAGGTGTGGCCTCACCAATACCTTGTATAACTGTAGCAAGACTTCCCTGCTTTTATACTCCATCCCCTTTGCAATAAAGGCCAAGATTCCATTGGCCTTTCTGATCACTTGCTGTATCTGCAAACTAACCTTTTGTGTTTCATGCACCAGGACCCCCAGGTCCCACTGTACTGCAGCACTTTGCAATTTTTCTCCATTTAAATAACAACTTGTTCTTCGATTTTTTTCTGCCAAAGTGCATAACCTCACTCTTTTCAACATTATACTCCAACTGCCAAATTTTTGCCCACTCACTTAGCCTGTCTATGTCCTTTTGCAGATTTTTTCTGTCCTCCTCACAAATTGCTTTTCCTCCCATCTTTGTATCGTCAGCAAACTTGGCTACGTTACACTCAGTCCCTTCATCCAAGTCGTTAATATAGATTGTAAATAGTTGGGGTCCCACCACTGATCGCTGCGGCACACCACTAGTTACTGATTGCCAACCCGAGAATGAACCATTTATTCCGACTCTCTGTTTTCTTTTAGTTAGCCAATCCTCTATCCATGCTAAGATAGTACCCCCAACCCCGTGAACTTTTATCTTGTGTAGCAACCTTTTATGTGGCACCTTGTGAAATGCCTTCTGGAAGTCCAAATACACCACATCCACTGGTTCCCTTTATCCACCCTGTTCGTTACATCCTCAAAGAATTCCAGCAAATTTGTCAAACATGACTTCCTCTTCATAAATCCATGCTGACTCTGCCTGACTGAATGATGCTTTTCCAAATGTCCTGCTACTGCTTCTTTAATAATGGACTCCAACACTTTCCCAACAATAGATGTCAGGCTAACTGGCCTATAGTTTCCTGCTTTTGTCTGCCTCCTTTTTAAAATAGGGGCGTTACATTTGCAGTTTTCCAATCTGCTGGGACCTCCCCAGAATCCTGGGATTTTTGGTAAATTACAACCAATGTATTTACTATTCCTGCCGCTACTTCTCTTAAGATCCTAGGATGCAAGCCATCAGGTTCAGGGGATTTATCTGCCTTTACTGAGTACCACCTCCTTAGTGATTGTGATTGTATTGTTCCTCCCCCCCTTGACTATCCACTGTTGGGATATTTTTCGTATCCTCTACCATAAAGACTGATACAAAATATTTGTTCAGAGTTTCTGCCATCTCCATGTTCCCCATCACTAATTCCCCGGTCTTGTGCACCCATCACACAAAAGTAGCCATTTACAACAGAAAGTCACAACCAGTATAAGCTTTTCATAAGGATCTCCCAAAATTTACTTACAAATATGCACCATGTCTTAGATACGCCATTTCTGAGTGCTCTGGCTTGTCTGAGGAACCACTTCACTAAAAGAATGTTCAACCATGGAGAGATGATTCATTTACCCCTGAACAACATGCCTATCCACTGCGGAAACCAGAACATAACAACTCAATTGTCCCATTATGAACATATATCAAGTAAGTGAGTTGGTATTCACTGGATACCCCCTCACCATTCTGTGGTGAGTGTACCTTTATTTGTCAACCTGATTTATTACCTGTCCTATAAGGTGAACATGAGATGTAAAGTCGATCCACTTGAGTGTATTTGATCATATTTCGGGTACGGAAAATACTCACAGAATTTGTTTCTCGTTGCACTTTGTTATCTCATCTTTTACCTTCTTTTATGGAACAAATCTTTTCAATGTCATTTATTTAAATAAATGCACTTTTAAAGAAAGAAAGATTTGCATTCATACAGCGTCTTTCATTACCTAAGGAAGTCCCAAAGCGCTTTACAGCCAATTAAGACTTTTAAAAATGTAGTTACTGTTGTAATGTTGGAAACGAGGCAGCCAATTTGTGCACAGAAGTCCCACAAACAGAAATATGGGGCCCAAGTTTCCACAAGAAAAAAAACGGGCGCCCCTCCGAGCTGGGCGCCCGTTTTTCACGCCTAAAACGGCGCCTAAAAAAATCCTCGGTATTCTCCACCGACTTACAGGTCCTGTGGCACTCGGCGCAGCCGGCACGAGCTATGGGGGGGGCGGTGCCAGGTCCCTGCGCTGAAAACAGTGCTGGGACCTCTGCACATGCGCGCTACAGTCGGCACGCAAGTGCAGTAGCTCCAGGCGCCGAACTGTGTGGGAGGGGCCCGAAGCACGCAGCCCCTAGCCCTGGCCCAATGGCCTCACTGGGGCTGCGTGAATGAGGCTCCTCTCATGGCCAGCTCCTGCTCCCCGCCCCGACCAGACCCGACACTCGCTCCCCCCCGCCGACCAGACCCGACCCGACACCCGCTTCCCCCCCCCCCCGCCCCAACCGAGACCCGAGACCCGCTCCCCCCCGCCCCCCCCCCCCGAGACCCGCTCCCCCCCGCCCCGACCGAGACCCGAGATCCGCTCTCCCGCCCCGACCCGAGACCCGCTCCCCGCCCCGACCCGAGGCCCGCTCCCCGCCCCGACCCGAGGCCCGCTCCCCCCCACCCGACCCGACACCCGCTCCCCCACCCCCAGACCCGACACCCGCTCCTGTTCCCCGACCCCCCCCCTCTTCCCTCCCCTCCCCCCTCTCTTCCCTCCCTCCCCCCTCTCTTCCCTCCCTCCCCACTCTCTCTCTTCCCTCCCTCCCCCCTTCCCTCTCCTCTTCCCTTCCCTCCCTCTCCCCTTCCCTCCCTCTCCCCCTCCCCTTCCCTCTCCCCCTCCCCTTCCCTCCCCCCCTCCCCTTCCCTCCCTCTCCCCCTCCCCTTCTCTCTCCCTCCCTCTCCCCTTCTCTCTCTCTCTTCCCCCCCTCTCTCTCTCTCTCCCTCCCTCTCTCGCTCAGCGGCACGAACAACTGCAGAATTCTCCCTGGCTGAAGCACTTTCACACAGGTAGGAAGATGGTTTATTTAATCTTTTCTTGGCTTATAAATGTTTATTCAGGTTGGATTTATTTGTATAATATTTGTAGAAGTATAAATAAGGATTTATTGTCGAATTTAATGAGTTCCCTTCCCCCCCCACCTCGTTCTGGGTGCCTAATTTGTAACCTGCGCCTGATTTTTTAATGTGTAGAACAGGTTTTTTCAGTTCTACAAAAATCTTCACTGGCGCCATTCTACTTTAGTTTGGAGTACATTTTCACCGTGGAAACTTTAAAATCAGGCGTCAGTGGCCGGACACGCCCCCTTTTGAAGAAAAAATTCTGTTCTAAACTAGAACTGTTCTACCTGACAAGAACTGCAGAAAAAAAAATGTGGAGAATTGCGATTTCTAAAATAGTCCGTTCTCCACCAGTTGCTCCTAAAAATCAGGCGCGAATCATGTGGAAACTTGGGCCCATGATATTGACATGATAATCTGTTTCAGTGATGTTGGTTGAGCGATACATATTGGCCAATACACCAGGGAGAACTCACCTGCTCTTCATCAAAATATTCCCATGGGATCTTTTACATCCACCTGAGAGAGCAGATGGGACCTCAGTTTAACATCTCAACCAAAAGATGGCAACTCTAACAGTGCAGCACTCCCTCATGTTTGCACTGGATTGTCAACCTAGATTCTGTGTTCAAGTCTCTGGAGTGTGATTTGAACCCATAACCTTCTGACTCAGGGCGAGAGTGCGACCTTTAATAAATGGAGAGACCATACTCAATATCAGATGATTTACAGCATCCTGAGAGGATTGCTGATCCCATCAGCTGACTACACTGGGCTTTTCTTTAGTCTGGCATAGAGATTCTCCACTTAGTTGTTTCTACCAATACATGAGTATTACATGAACAATTCTACTAACATAGAATAATCTTACATAATACAATCAATTGACATTACATCATACCATTTACTTAATACAGTTCAGGCGGAATTTCCATTCTCAAAAATTACAATCAAGAAACTCTTGTTCCTTGGAAAAAACAAATAGAAGGCTATAAATTTTAAAAATCCTGAATCTGAAGCAGATAACCAGCCAGTTTTAAAACATAGCAGCTAGTTTCCTCCAATTCAATAAACATGAGGTGAAACTCCCTTTTTTAAAAAAAAAGCATGATAAATGTTTTTGTTGAAATTAATGAACTGCTAAAATAATCATAGTTTTATTAGCACAATATTATCTAAAAGGAAGCTTCAATCTTCATTGGGCTTTCAGGCTTAGGCCTTATGTCTCTTTGCATACCAGCACTCCCACAGACCATTTGTGCTCCTCAGAGGTATTTTTGTAAACCTGCTATATTCTAGTCCTCAGTGTTTCCTGGCCTGTCCAACCCCACCCAGTCCCATCTTGAGTGTACCAGTTTTGATCTGATCGTTGCTGCCAGGCCTGGCTTGACAAGTGCATGGCCCATCCACTCTGCCCTTCTTTCATAGCAGAAAATCTTGGCCGCAGATTGTCACTTTACCCATCCATGGAGACCTACCTACCATGCTCCAAAATTTCCCCTGGCTGCCACTCACCATGAGAATCATCATGGGAGATCCATTAGTATACATTATTGTTTTAGCTTGGATTAGACCATCAAAAATTTGTTGGAGGCATGTCCTTATAGTCTCCTCGAAAACAAATCACCCAAATGGGCTGCTTTTAAAGTGGAATAGAATAGCCATCAACTAATTTTTTTTTTACTGCTGTAGAATATGAACCATGCTTTATTTGTGGCAAATAGTGGTGATTCTATGAAATCTTCACTAAAGTCACAACTGTCAGAACTGGTTTGAGATCAAATATTCTCTTTTTGGCTTGACTGTGCAGCTTTGATCTTAGCAAAGAAACAAAGTTTTATTTTAATATAAAGTAACTTCACTAATATTCATGAATCCATTTTTGGAGGGGTAGGAATCCAAACCACAGCACGGATGAATAGTATGTTAATGTGTTCTTTTGATATTACTCCCCTATTTGCACATGACTACATTTTATTACTAAATTTAGAGGCAGATATTTCAGCCAATAAGTTTTCCAAAAATGGCTTCGAAATGAAATAAATTGGATTAAATTAGCACACTATTTGAATAAAGTATTTTTCCAGTTATCAGTGAGGTTATTAGTTAAGCATCAGCCTATTATTACAGTTGGATGTTTGAAATGAGTTGTGCATAGTCTACAAAATTCTGTTAAATGGGAATCTCATGAAATTCATCAATGTTTCCTGCAGTCAGTGTAAAGCACGATAAAATTAATGGATGGATTTCATTAGGTCTTCATGACTTCAAGGTGCCCCTGCTGCACACAAGAAAAAAAATAGGACATCATGGTTTGGTGGAGCAGCATATGTAATGCTAGCAGTGTGCTTGTGGCAATTATTAGAAGATGAAAAATGCAGTGAAGAATATTCGAGAGAAGTGTTAAATTTTGTAATGTTGCTATCCTTGTGGGAAAAATATAAACCATTATTAACTTGTTTTCTCAGTTAAATGAAATACAAGCTCAAATATATTATTCAATATGCACTTGGTTGCAAAATACGATCAGTACTCTACTGGGCATAATCTGGATGATGCATTCCACTTGGGACCAATTCAGCAGGGAAATGTAACCATTGCTGCAGGAAGACAGAGGAACCTTGTTACCCACACAGAGAATCTGCGAGATTCCTAGATTTCTCCACAACACTGTCGTTTATGGTTAAAATACGTTTTTTTAGCAGAGGGCTGGAATTGCAGCCTTAGAGATGCTAAATTGAGGTAAGGAGTTAACTATTATGAATTCTTAGAATGTAAATTAAAGTATATACTGAAAAATAATAACTTTGCAAGAAACTCATCCTTATTATTGTACACTAAACAGAACAGACACCTGTAGATGAACCTTGAAATAAATTTAAGTTTTTAAAAAGCATATAGTTAAAAGAAAGACTTAATGAAATACTTGCATTTATATAGCACTTTTCACGACCACTGGACATCTCAAAGCACTTTACAGCCAATGAAGTACTTTTGGAGTGTAGTCACTGTTGTACAAGCAAGCTCCCACAAACAGCAATGTGATAATGACCAGATAATCTATTTTTTGTTACACTGATTGAGGGATAAATATTGGCCAGTACACTGGGGATAGGAAGCAATACAGTGGAGGAGGATTTCCTGGAGTGCATAAGGGATGGTTTTCTAGACCAATATGTCGAGGAACCAACTAGGGGGGAGGCCATCTTAGACTGGGTGTTGTGTAATGAGAGAGGATTAATTAGCAATCTCGTTGTGCGCGGCCACTTGGGGAAGAGTGACCATAATATGGTGGAATTCTGCATTAGGATGGAGAATGAAACAGTTAATTCAGAGACCATGGTCCAGAACTTAAAGAAGGGTAACTTTGAAGGTATGAGGCGTGAATTGGCTAGGATAGATTGGCGAATGATACTTAAGGGGTTGACTGTGGATGGGCAATGGCAGACATTGAGAGACCACATGGATGAACTACAACAATTGTACATTCCTGTCTGGTGTAAAAATAAAAAAGGGAAGGTGGCTCAACCGTGGCTATCAAGGGAAATCAGGGATAGTATTAAAGCCAAGGAAGTGGCATACAAATTGGCCAGAAATAGCAGCGAACCCGGGGACTGGGAGAAATTTAGAACTCAGCAGAGGAGGACAAAGGGTTTGATTAGGGCAGGGAAAATGGAGTACGAGAAGAAGCTTGCAGGGAACATTAAGACGGATTGCAAAAGTTTCTATAGATATGTAAAGAGAAAAAGGTTAGTAAAGACAAACGTAGGTCCCCTGCAGTCAGAATCAGGGGAAGTCTTAACGGGGAAAAAGAAATGGCAGACCAATTGAACAAGTACTTTGGTTCGGTATTCACTAAGGAGGACACAAACAACCTTCCAGATATAAAAGGGGTCAGAGGGTCTAGTAAGGAGGAGGAACTGAGGGAAATTCTTATTAGTCGGGAAATTGTAATGGGGAAATTGATGGGATTGAAGGCCGATAAATCCCCAGGGCCTGATGGACTGAATCCCAGAGTACTTAAGGAGGTGGCCTTGGAAATAGCGGATGCATTGACAGTCATTTTTCAACATTCCATTGACTCTGGATCAGTTCCTATCGAGTGGAGGGTAGTCAATGTAACCCCACTTTTTAAAAAAGGAGGGAGAGAGAAAACAGAGAATTATAGACCGGTCAGCCTGACCTCAGTAGTGGGTAAAATGATGGAATCAATTATTTAGGATGTCATAGCAGCGCATTTGGAAGGAGGTGACATGATAGGTCCAAGTCAGCATGGATTTGTGAAAGGGAAATCATGCTTGACAAATCTTCTGGAATTTTTTGAGGATGTTTCCAGTAGAGTGGACAAGGGAGAACCAGTTGATGTGGTATATTTGGACTTTCAGAAGGCTTTCGACAAGGTCCCACACAAGAGATTAATGTGCAAAGTTAAAGCACATGGGATTGGGGGTAGTGTGCTGACATGGATTGAGAACTGGTTGTCAGACAGGAAGCAAAGAGTAGGAGTAAATGGGTACTTTTCAGAATGGCAGGCAGTGACTAGTGGGGTACCGCAAGGTTCTGTGCTGGGGCCCCAGCTGTTTACACTGTACATTAATGATTTAGACGAGGGGATTAAATGTAGTATCTCCAAATTTGCGGATGACACTAAGTTGGGTGGCAGTGTGATCTGCGAGGAGGATGCTATGAGGCTGCAGAGTGACTTGGATAGGTTAGGTGAGTGGGCAAATGCATGGCAGATGAAGTATAATGTGGATAAATGTGAGGTTATCCACTTTGGTGGTAAAAACAGAGAGGCAGACTTTTATCTGAATGGTGACAGATTAGGAAAAGGGGAGGTGCAACGAGACCTGGGTGTCATAGTACATCAGTCATTGAAGGTTGACATGCAGGTACAGCAGGCGGTTAAGAAAGCAAATGGCACGTTGGCCTTCATAGCGAGGGGATTTGAGTACAGGGGCAGGGAGCTGTTGCTACAGTTGTACAGGGCCTTGGTGAGGCCACACCTGGAGTATTGTGTACAGTTTTGTTCTCCTAACTTGAGGAAGGACATTCTTGCTATTGAGGGAGTGCAGCGAAGGTTCACCAGACTGATTCCCGGGATGGCGGGACTGACCTATCAAGAAAGACTGGATCAACTGGGCTTGTATTCACTGGAGTTTAGAAGAATGAGAGGTGACCTCATAGAAACGTTTAAAATTCTGATGGGTTCAGACAATTTAGATGCAGGAAGAATGTTCCCAATGTTGGGGAAGTCCAGAACCAGGGGTCACAGTCTAAGGATAAGGGGTAAGCCATTTATACCCAGGAGAAACATCTTCACCCAGAGAGTGGTGAACCTATGTAATTCTCTACCACAGAAAGTTGTTGAGGCCAATTCACTAAATATATTCAAAAAGGAGTTAGATGAAGTCCTTACTACAAGGGGGATCAAGGGATATGGCGAGAAAGCAGGAATGGGGTACTGAAGTTGCATATTCAGCCATGAACTCATTGAATGGCGGTGCAGGCTCGAAGGGCCGAATGGCCTACTCCTGCAGCTATTTTCTATGATATCTCCCCTGCTCTTCTTCAAAATAGTGCCATGGGATCTTTTACGTCCACTTGAGAGAGCAGACAGGGTCTCGGTTTAACGTCTCATCCGAAAGCCAGTGCAGCGTTCCCTCAGCACTGCACTGAAGTTTCAACTATGATTTTTTTTATGCTCAAGTCCCTGGAGTGGGTCGTGAACCCACAACCTTCTGACTCAGGCGAGAGTGCTACCCACTGAGCCAAAGCTGACACTAAATATAGTGGATATCGCTCTCTAAAAATCCGAATGCTGTTGCACTAAGCCACAGAGACTGGAAGAGATCAACGGTTCCATCCCCAATCTGTGCCAAGCTAACCATACAAAAAGAGTTAGACAGAATAATCTAAACTTTTGATTGGCTGTGAAACAGATTTTTGAAGAAGTTTTTCAGCCAATGAAAATCATCTTAGAAAAAAGTTGTTTTCAACTTCCAAATGAATGGTGCAACAAGGAGATGAAACAATAAGGGCCAAGTTGAACACTTTAAAAGGCAGGGAGAAAAGGGTTAGAATGGATAGAGAAGAACATTAAAAGTTATAATTAAATAGCGGATTGAACAATGAATAGAAGAAAAAAATGACAACATGACTGTCATGGGCAAAGTGTTCACTTATTTTCATATGTCAAAAATTATGTTTTTGACATTTAGGTGGAAAATTTAACTTAACTTGCCTGTCGGGAAATTAATGGGATCGGGTGCAACATTCGTTTTAGACCTGCCCGATCTCACTCTCCATTGAACTCACTAGAGAGTACTGTTGGGCGTGCTGTAAAACCGGTGTTCCAGTCCTTGGGTTTCCTGACAGGCAAGTGAAGTTAAAATGAACCCTTTAGTAGTTTAGGGTTAATATTACAGTAATAAAGCTATTTGAGTCGCTTTATTACTGCAATATTCTTTATTTCAATGTCACAATGTGTACACTGAAAAACAAACAAATCCAGCCAGCACGGAGAGACAGGAATTACCCTGAACCTGCCAGTCGTCCAAAGGTTGGGTATAATTGCCTACAGAAATTCCCACCACTGAACACATCATATTATTTCCTACCATGAGAGCAAACAAACTGAAAAACTCCATTTCCTCACCATGCTGATATTTAACATTTGAACAACAACATAAGGTGACAGTCACTGCAAACAAAGTAAACTTAGTGACTTTTAAAGTTACATAGACTACTGAAAAACCTATCGATTCTTACTTCAGAACTGCTGCAGAAAGCATGGGTACCATTAGACATGCACCTTCAGCCTTGCAATACATCAAACAGGACCGTTCCTAAAAACGGCAAGGTTCTGCACTGTTAAGACACAGGAAATGTCAAACACAACTAATAGAGAAAGAAAAACCAGAATTGGTTATAATATATGGTTATAATGTCCGCTTTGGGGGATTTTGCAGCATGTTGTTACAATGATAGTGGCACTTAAAAAAATGAAAGTAGCTCTTTTTGCATACTGTTTCATTCTCCTTTTTACTTATTGAAAACAGGCTAAATCCAGTTATTATGGGTGCAACATACTTCATAGTAATTTGGGTAATTTTATGCTGTATATAGATATGTTGGGATGTTGGGTAACAGTACTTGTGTTTGATCAGTTAGGGAAACAATGGGGTTTCTATTTCTGATAAGATTTAAAACTGTGGATAACGACCTAGGATGACCAAAAGTAAGTGGAAAGGCACTTGCTCATATACAATAGTCATCTGAACTCACCAGAATGTGTCCTGAGGTGACCAGTCAGTGCATCTCGTCGCCTGCAGGCATAGCTGCAAAAAGGGCATTTGAAAGGTTTCTCTCCTGTATGTAGCTTGATGTGCCTCAGTAGGTTTCCTTTTTGGGTAAATGAAGCACCGCACTGGTTGCAGTGGAAGGGACGTTCACCTGTAACACACAAAACCAAGATAGCACACCTGCGATCAAAAGCAGACTTCAAAGGGACCAGGTGCTGAAAATATTACCACGGCACATATGGTTTCCATGGTAGCAGCTTTCAAGTTTTACCATCAGTACATCTCCCACAAGAGAAACTATCACTGGATGAAGTGGCTTGAAGGAGTTGTTGAGCCAATTGGTGTAAGGGGACCGATCTAAAATGCAGAGTTTAAATGATACAGGGAGTAAATTTCCTCTGAGTTTTATGTGCAGTAGAATCCTAAATGAGTTGTTTACAACAGGCTTACATATAACACACAGAAACTTGACCCCATGATCACTGAACACTGGGATAATTCAATTGTCAATAATTTCACCTATACAATTGCACTGATGGTGTCATCAGTATTGTTTAAGCAAAGAAGTCCAAATTTCCATTTTCATGGGCCATTTATTGCATACCATGGGGTCCTGTGAGCTACATATGAAGAAATACAATACAAAACTTTAAAGTCAAGGAATGCATATAAAGTGCACAACCCTGAGCTAAATTACACACATCAATTAAAAATTAGTTTTCTATAATTAAAATCAAAGTGCTTATAGGATAGATATGGGCAACAAGTAGCTTGGGTTTAAACAATATATTTTTTTAACACTGAAAGACAGAAATAAAACTATATAGGGCCTAAAATTCCGATCGATGTCGTCCCGCGGGCAAACGAGTGAAAAAGGGAAAAAAGATACGCACTTACTTGTTGCTGCTGCGCCCGTTCGAACTTCCGAGCCTGAGGCCTCTCATGACTGCATGTCGCAGCGCTTGCACGTCGGGACGTGCGCAGGCTGGGAGCTGGAGACACATGGCTCTGAGCAGCCAATCAGGTGTAGTATATTCTCATTCATAGTAATAGGAGTTCCTAAGTCCGGAACTCCTATTACTATGAATGAGAAACCACCACCCCCCAAAAAAAACCACCCAGAACACAATAAAAAATAGAAAATACACTACATATTTAAGATTAATTTAAATAAAATTTCTTATAAAAAAATATATTTTCCCGACTTTTTAAAAAAGTTTTTTTAATTTTGCCTTAAAATAAACTCACCGTAGTGGGGAGGGTTTTTAACAATAAAATGTGTTTTTATAACTTTATTTTAAAATGTTTTTGTGTATTTTTAAACATTTGTGCTTGTAAAAGTAGGCTGTACGCCTGCTTTTTCAGGCGCAAGATTTTTGAGGACATTTGCTGGGCAAGATATCCGTAAATATCGGAAAGCTTGCCCTTCAAGTGTCCTCGCTCCCGATCTGCGGATGATCTGTCAAGCCAGAAACTTGACAGATCAGAAAAGCCGGTTTTCAGGGCATGTGCATTGCATGCTAAAAAACAGCTTTTCAATGCCTTCCCGGGTCCATAGAAACTTCATACGGACCCGGGACATCGGAATTTCAGCCCTATTAATAATAGTTCTTTATAATGTGATGCACTGATGTTGGCACTTCAAACCTTTACTTGGAAAATAATTTATTGATTCAAACTAACTGCAATTTACAATGCTGTCAGGCTACTGCAGTGATCATTTATACAATCTGTGTAGATCCACTGTAATCGGTGATTGTTACAACGGGTTTCATTGCTGAAACTACTGATGTTTGTGATGATCAATTAAAAATTTCAAAGAAATTTAGAAAAACATATTGCATAAATAAAAAGCACAATTACAGCACTTGATTATATCAAATGAACCGTCCAAATGTAAAGCAACACATTGTGGACATGACTTAAGAGTTTATTGATCGGAAGCTATTGCTGCCCATGAACAAAAATGTTGAATTCTGACATGCCCCTAGAAGTTTAATTTTCAAATCATCGTAGCATCTTCATCCAGTCAAACATTACTATTTAATTACAATGCATCAAATTAAATATTTAGAAACCTACAATAGAACCAGTAAAATAGCATTTCTTTCAAGTTCATTTTAAAGTTATGTTATGTTTGAACCCACTCCCAGCACATTAAAATGATTCATATTCCTTTATTTAGGGTCACCTTACACCACTGACACACTCTTCTCCCAATTCCCTAATTACTGCTGTTATTCCACAAATACTGTTTTTCTATGTCGAGTAGGTGCCTGACAGCAGATTGAGGTTACTTGCCCTACAGGGATTATCCCTCCCTCTGGGGAAGAGCATCGTCTTCACTTGGTGCTTTCTGTTGATGACACAGCAGAAACTGGGAATGCACTTTGTGAAGAATCCAGAGATCAAGGGGCACAGATTCACAAATCATTAAAAATAGCAACGCAGGTTAAGAAGCCCATTAAAAATGCAAATACAGCCCTGGAGTTAATTTCTAGAGGAATAGAATTGAGAAGCTGAAAGGTTATGGTAAACTTGTATAGAGCCTTGGTTAGACCACACTTAGGGGTCGAAATTCATAGAAACATAGAAACATAGAAAATAGGTGCAGGAGTAGGCCATTCGGCCCTTCGAGCCTGCACCGCCATTCAATGAGTTCATGGCTGAACATGCAACTTCAGTACTCCATTCCTGCTTTCTCACCATACCCCTTGATTCCCCTAGTAGTAAGGACTTCATCTAACTCCTTTTTGAATATATTTAGTGAATTGGCCTCAACAACTTTCTGTGGTAGAGAATTCCACAGGTTCACCACTCTCTGGGTGAAGAAATTCCTCCTCATCTCAGTCCTAAATGGCAGCGGCCCTCTCCTTTAACTGCAGGGGAGGGACATTGTGACACGTCAGCCCGGCACTGATGACTGGTCGGAGCGGCCGACCCGCTGCAAGGTCACTTCCGCCCCGCAGCCGCCCAGAACATCGCGCCGACCAAAAAAAAATTAAAGTACTGAATTTCACCGGAATCTCCACCCCAAACTTCTAAAAAGGTAAATGCGTCCTATTTGGGGCAGGGCCAAATTTCAGCCCCAGAGAGTATGTTTCAACTTGTGGGGATCCAAAAATAGGGGTTATAAATATAAAATAAAAAATAAATCCAATAGGGAATTCAAGAGAAACTTCTTTACCCAGAGAGTGGTTAGAATGTGGAACTCGCTACCACAAGGAGTAGGTGAGGCGAATAGCATAGATGCATTTAAGGGGAAGCTAGATAAGTACATGAGGGAGAAAGGAAAAGAATGATATGTTGATAGGGTTAGATGAAGTAGGGTGGGGGTAGGCCTGAGTGGAACATAAACACAGACCAGTTGGGCCGGTTGGCCTATTTTTGTGTTGTAAATTCTATGGGCCAGATTTTGCTCTAGTGTGGCATATCATGGCATGCCCCATTAGTTATAGCTGTTTGCGCATAAAACATTTTTACCCCCAAAATTTCTGGAAGTGCGAGCTGATAATGGCGCAGTGAAGGCAAAAGGGCATTTGGTACCCTGGTGAACAATGTGATCAACAGTGTATCTCCTTAACCAATGAGATGTAAGAAGTGAGAAAAAAACAGCGGAAGGGCTGGGCAGGTGAATTAGAGTGGGAGAATTAGAGTGAAATCAGATACAGAAAGAGAAATAAAGAGAGGGAAAGGAAGATTGGATTAATGGGGGGGGCGGACAAAGAAAAAGTAAGAAAATGTTAATTTTTTAAATCTGTAAGAATTTACAACCTGAAGGAATGAGACTTCACACTTAGAATTGTTCACTTTCTGGGCGAGAGATTGGTTGGCAGTCACTAACAATTATCACGCCATTAAAAGGGTACTTATGCTATTAACAACTAGACTTAACTTTGTGGTGAATTTAACAGGAAATTAACGTGCAAATGTAGCAATTTCATGAAAATCTTGGGGTGGTTAAGTGCGAGCTTATGTTTTTGTGAAGCAAATGGCGGAGTGGTGCAAATCGGTCAGCAAATTGTGGCAATTTGCAATTCACAGGGTATCTCTTCCTCGCGACAAGTTGCTGGCCGATTTACACATTCAGACGCCATTATTCTTTCAGCAAAATCTGGCTCCATGTAATTCTATGTAATATATGTAATCACAGACATGCTTATGCCCTACCATCCCAAAGGCACAGCTGAAACACCAATGTAATAGTTAGTGATTCTTTAAAGATACATTTTTTTATAGTGAAAACATTTGAAACTTCACATTCATGGCATGTGAACATTCTAGTCATAGGCCTTCGATGCCTGTAATCCTACTGCATAGGACCTGCTTATGTGGGTATTTTAATTGCAATACATAATTCCTTGGTGTTAATGAATAGTCACTTCATTGCTTGGAGATGTGGTCATTTGCTGAAGAGATATCCCATTCTAACTCACTCATATCTGCACCACTTAGAAGTTATCCAGCTTTCACAATTGTGAAAGAGCCTAGGAACTGCAACATGCTCTGTGCCATAACCTACACTTATTGGGCCTAAGTTTGCCCCCCCGATTAGAACGGCGCAAAACCACGCCTAAAACTTACCGCGGAATTCTCCCCGCTCCTCAGGACGTCTTCGGCCTTGGCGTAGTACATCACATCCAGTGGGGGGCAGAGCCAGATCCCGGCACTGAAAACAGTGCCGGGACCTCTGCACATGTGTGCTAGTGTGTGCGCGCATGTGCAGTAGCTCCTCGTCCCCACAATCTCTGCAGGCTGTGTGGGAGGGGCCCGAAGCATGCCGCTCCTAGCCCTGGCCGAATGGGCTCCCTCATCGGCGGCCCACTACCTTATCCAGCCACACAGTTGCAATAAAGTAAAGATCAGGGCTCAGGCGTTTAAGTGGGAAGTGTTTATAGACTCAATAATGGCGTCTTTTGAAAAAAATCCAGACAGGAAAGGCATGCCTGTAAGGGCCAGGCTTCCGATGGTTAAAGAGGATGCGGTAAATGGCAGGAGTTTATGTAATCCACCCATTTTTTTAATGTCTTGTTTGTCACTTAAGCTGTGGATAATTAAGCCCGAGCAAAGAAAAAGTATTGCTTTAAAGAAAGCGTGAGTGCAAATATGAAGAAACGCAAGTTGGGGCTGATTTAGTCCAATTGTAACTATTATTAGGCCCAGTTGGCTTGATGTTGAGAAGGCAACAATTTTTTTAATGTTGTTTTGGGTGAGTGTCATGCAGCAGTAAATAGGGTAGTTAAGGCCCCCAGGCAGAGGCATATTGTTAAGATTAGTTGATTGTCTTATATTAGTGGGTGTAAACGAATTAATAGGAAGATGCAAGCGACAACCATGGTGCTGGAGTGGAGTAGGGCAGAGACTGGCGTGGGGCCTTCTATGGGCGCCTTACCTGTAAACCACCCGTGAACAGACCCCCGTAATCAGCCGACTCCCCCCACGATCGGACATGCCTCCCCTCACCCTTCCCGATGTCAGCTCCCCTCCCAATAGTGGATGCCAGCTGTGGCCTGGAGCCGCAGGCCTACCCACCCGACAGCCAGGGGAGGTGCGTCAGAGGCTAAAATCGGTCAAAGAACCCAGTATGGCCAGGGACGTGGAGGCCCTGCCCCTCCACCCCATCCCGCCCGCTCACAGGCCTCCATACCTCCCCATTCAACCGGTAACTTCTCTCCACCCCCCCACCCGCCCTCCCAGTCGACGGCATCCCCCAGCCTTTCTAATCGCCGACCAGGACTGATGCTCCCTTCCCAGTACTGGGGACCAAACCCAAGGGGAGCAAACCCAAGGGTCCCAGGCTGCAGTCAAAAGGAATTCTGTGAAGTAGTTTGGCTGAAACTCTTATTTACAGGACATGCTGGGGGGAGAGGGTTAACAGCCAGAGGTCGTGGTCTACATCGGTACCAATAACATAGGTAGGAAGAGGGATGAGGTCCTGCAGGCAGAGTTTAGGGAGCTAGGAGATTAAAAAGCAGGACCTCAAAAGTAGTAATCTCCAGAATACTCTCAGTGCCACGAGCTAGTGAGTACAGAAATAGGAAGATAGAGCAGATAAATATGTGGCTGGAGAGATGGTGCAGGCGGGAGGGCTTTAATTTCCTGAGGCATTGGGACCGCTTCTGGGGGAGGTGGGACCTGTACAAGCCGGACGGGTTGCACCTCAACATCATCATCATAGGCAGTCCCTCGAAGCAAGGATGACTTGCTTCCACACCAAAAAGGACTGAGTTTAAAGGTGTTTTAATGAAGAATCTAATATTCCAGATCCCGAGCTACATCTTGAAGGGTGGAAGATGCCTGTGCTTGGATTCCTCAACAGAGCCGGGACCAATATCCTTGCGGTGGGGGGGGGGGGGGTTGCTAGTGCTGTTGGCGAGGGTTTAAACTAGCTTGGCAGGGGAATGAGAACCTGAAAATAGATTCAGTAGGAGGGGAGTAAAGCTGAAATTAGAAAGCAAAAATAAAGAAAGTGAGTTTGAAGGAGAGAGGAAACAAAGAGGAAAAAAGGGTAAAAAAAACAAACTTAAAGGCACTTTGTCTAAATGCACGTAACATTTGTAACAAAATAGATGAGTTGACGGCACAAATTTAGACAAATGGGTATGATCTGATAGCCATTACAGAGACGTGGTTGCAAGGTGACCAGGACTGGGAATTAAATATTATGGGGTATTTGACAATTCGGAAGGATAGACAGAAAGGAAAAGGAGGTGGGGTAGCTTTATTGATAAAGGATGGAATCATTGCAATAGTAAGAAACGATATTGGCTCAAATGATAAGCATGTTGAAACAGTTTATGTGGAGATAAGGAGCAATAAGGGTAAAAAGTCACTGGTGGGCGTAGTCCATGGGCCCCTTAACAGTAGCAACTCTGCTGGACGGAGCATAAACCAGTGGGGGCTTGTAAAAAAGGAACAGCAATAACCATGGGTGATTTTAATCTTCATATTGATTGGACAAATCAAATTGGTCAGGGTAGCCTCGAGGAGGAGTTCAAAGGGATGGGTTCCTTGAGCGATATGTAACGGGACCAATCAGGGGGCAGGCAATCTTAGATTTGGTCCTGTGTAATGAGATAGGATTAATAAACAATCTCCAAGTAAAGGATCCCCTCAGAATGAGTGATCACAGCATGATTGAATTTCAAATTCAGATGGAGGGTGAGAAAGTGGGATCTCTAACCAGGGTACTAAGCTTAAATAAAGGAGACTATGAAGGTATGAGGGCAGAGTTGGGTAAAATGGACTGGGAAAATAGATTAAAGTGTAGGACGGTTGATGAACAGTATGTGTACATTTAAAGAGATATTTCATAACTCTCAAGAAAAATATATTCCAGTGAGGAGGAAAGGATGTAAGAGAAAAGATAGCCATCCGTGGCTAACTAAAGAAACAAAGGACCGTATCCAATTAAAAACAAGGGCATACAAAGTGGCCAAAACTAGTGGGAGGACAGAAGACTGGGAAGCTTTTAAAAGCCACTAAAAAAATGATTAAGAAAGGGAAGATAGACTATGAAAGTAAACTAGCGCAAAATATAAAAACAGATAGCAAGAGTTTCTATAGGTATATAAAAACGAAAAGGGTAGCTAAAGTAAATGTTGCTCCCTTAGAGGACAAGACCGGGGAATTAGTAATGGGGAACATGGCGATGGCAGAAACTCTGAACAAATATTTTGTATCAGTCTTTATAGTAGAGGACACTAAGAATATTCCGACAGTGGATAGTGTAGCGGCTATAGAGGGGGTAAGAACTTCACACAATCACAATCACTAAGGAGGTGGTACTCAGTAAGATAATGGGACTAAAGGCAGATAAATCCCCTGGACCTGATGGCTTGCATCCTAGGGTCTTAAGAGAAGTAGCGGCAGGGATTGTGGATGCATTAATTGTAATTTACCAAAATTCCCTGGATTCTGGGGAGGTCCCAGCAGATTGGAAAACTGCAAATGTAACGCGCCTATTTAAAAAAGGAGGCAAGACAAAAAGCAGGAAACTATAGACCAGTTAGCCTAATATCAGTGGTTGGGAAAATATTGGAGTCCATTGTTAAAGAAGCTGTGGCAGGACATTTGGAAAAGCAAAATTAGGTCAGGCAGAGTCTGCATGGATTTTTGAAGGGGAAGTTATGTTTGACAAATTTGCTGGAGTTCTTTGAGGATGTAATGAACAGGGTGGATAAAGGGGAACCAGTGGATGTGGTGTATTTGGATTTCCGGAAGGCATTTGACAAAGTGCCACATAAAAAGATTACTGCACAAGATAAAATTTCACGGGGTTGGGGGTAATATATTAGCATGGATAGAGGATTGGCTAACTAACAGAGAACAGAGAGTCGGGATAAATGATTCATTCTCTCGTTGGCAACCAGCAACTAGTGGGATGCCGCAGAGATCAGTGCTGGGACCCCGCCTATTTACAATCTATATTAACGACTTGGAAGAAGGGACTGAGTGTAACATAGCCAAGTTTGCTGACGATACAAAGGAGGAAAAGCAATGTGTGAGGAGGACACAAAAAATCTGCAAAAGGACATAGACAGGCTAAGTGAGTGGGCAAAAATTTGGCAGATGGAGATCTATGTTTCTATAATGTTGGTAAGTGTGAGGTTATGCACTTTGGCAGAAAGAATCAAAGAGCAAGTTATTATTTAAATGGAGAAAGATTGCAAAGTGCCGCAGTACACTTTTGAAACACAAAAGGATAGTATGCAGGTACAGCAGGTGATCAGGAAGGCCAATGGTATCTTGGCCTTTATTGCAAAGGGGATGGCGTATAAAAGCATGGAAGTCTTGCTACAGCTATATAAGGTATTGGTGAGGCCACACCTGGATTACTGCGTGCAGTTTTGGTTTCCATATTTACGAAAGGATATACTTGCTTTGGAGGCAGTTCAGAGAAGGTTCACTTGGTTGATTCCGGGGATGAGGGTTTGACTTATGAGAAAAGGTTGAGTAGGTTGGGCCTCTACTCATTGGAATTCAGAAGAATGAGAGGTGATCTTATCGAAACGTATAAGATTATGAGGAGGCTTGATAAGGTGAATGCTGAGAGGATGTTTCCACTGATGGGGGAGACTAGAATTAGAGAGCAGGATCTTAGCATAAGGGACCGCCCATTTAAAACAGATGAGGAGAAATTTCTTCTCTCAGAGGGTTGTAAATCTGTGGAATTCGCTGCCTCAGAGAGCTGTGGAAGCTGGGACATTGAATAAATTTAAGACAGAAATAGACAGTTTTTTAAACGATAAGGGGATAAGGGGTTATGGGGAGCAGGCGGGGAAGTGGAGCTGAGTCCATGATCAGATCAGCCATGATCTTATTGAATGGCGGAGCAGGCTCGAGGGGCCTTATGGCCTACTCTTGTTCCTATTTCTTATGTTCTTATGTTCTTAATGTATTTGCTAGTTTACCAATCCATTTTTAATCTAGTTGTTTAGTGCTTTGTAAGTCTTTGTGCTAGGTGCAGGTCCCCTCAGCTTCCTTGTATTTTTTATCTGTTATTGAATGCTTATTTTTGTGCTTTGTTTCGTGTTTGGTGCTTTAAATGTATTGGTGCTTCTTTAATGTTGCTGTGAAGGTTTTTAGTGCTTTGTAAGAACCTCTCACTTCCCTTTCCCCGCCGCCCCCCCCCTCCAAATCTCTGGCTATCTGCGCTGATTTCTTAGCTGACTACAAGGTTTTTCTGTGCGGACACAAGTGGCCACATACGCTGCCCTAAGTTAGTTTGGAGTAACTTTTAGCTGTCTAAACTTACTTATATGGCCAAAACATGTGTAAGTGGCTGGTAACACCCCCTTTTGAAAAAAAAACGAAACTAAAAAAAACCTAACTCACTTAGAATGGAGCAAATTAAATGGGCAGAATTGGAATTTTTAAGATACTCCAAAAAATCAAGGTGTTCCAAAAAAATAGGAGCAAATCCTGGGCAAACTTGGGCCCACTGACTGTAGCTTTTGTTGATGTTTCATTCCTAGGAATTTGGGAAATTTACTGGGAATTTTGGAATGTAATTTGGTGAATTTTTCGACAAAAGTAGATTTTACTTTTACATCATTAGTCCTGGAAAAACTAAACTTTAAATAAAATACTGCATTTGATGGAAATCAGAAACAAGAATAGAAAATGCTTTTTTTCATTCCAGCCAAAGATCATTAACCTGAAATAGTTCTCTCTTCACAGATGCTGCCTGACCCACTGAATGTTTATAACATTAAGCTTCTGTATGCTAAAGTTTATTTTCTAAAGCTTGTCATGGTTAAATATAAAAATGTATTGCTGAAGAACTTTCAATCTAAAGACAGTGCAATCAGAAATTACCAAGTGGCACCAGGTGCAAAACTGATAAGGCCAAATGTAGTTGTAGGCTATTGGAGAGTTCATTGCATTGGTCAACTGGCTTGTGTATAGACCATGGAGTTACAAAACATATTTTATTGTAGATATTTCCATATCATGTTTTAAAATTACTTTCTGTGGTTGCTAAATAATGGCTTTGGAAAGGTTTGTATTGTAGTTCTTAAGTATAAAAGTTCTGTACTCAATTTATTTTGCAATTAATACACCAAATGCTCACCCAGTGACCACTGCAGACAGTTCAAAGGAGTGTCATGATTGCATATAAATATATATGTGTGCAGGTGTGCATGTATATGTGTTGCAATGACTTTTCAATTTCAAGAGTCAAAAAATTGCCACTGCAAATACACCATCAATATTCACTCCATATGTATATACAATAAAAAGGTACTGCACTGACTGTGGATTTGTGGTCAGCTCACAGTAGGTCATGCATTTTTTGCATAAGAATGTCGAAGTGTTAGAAACAAGACTTAGCACCATTATGTGGGTAAGGGTAAAGTTTAAGCCGTGTGCAATGATCCAATGCCTTCTTTGAAGTGTGGTACCATTTACTTGAAATTAAAACTGATTTTGTGACTAATAACATTATTGTATTTTAGATATGTTCAATTTGTTAAAAAAAGTAAGGTGTATTTTGCACAATAATTTGAGACTCTAGTTCTACTTGAATAGCTGAATCAATGTATGAAGGCCTAGAAATTTGATCGCGGTGTACGCCCATTTTACAGATGTAAAACGGCCAGCTACAGTCCAATATGATGGGCGGCTTGTGCAGGCTCATTCCGTAACAGCATCAGAAGTGTGCCACTCCCTATATTGGATCGGACTCCTCATTAGACGTCCAGGACGCGCACCAGAAGTATGAAAAAACCTCATTATAAATTTTAAATAAGGTCCCTACGCTTGTTGTAGGATCCTTTTGTGATATTGGCTGCTCCAGCTTCTGACTCGCCACGTGATAAACTCGCTCCGCAACTCGTGGCACTAACAGGCAGGAAAGACCTATTAGCACCTTTTTCTAAAGGGCTCATCCATGCCATACAGGTTTATCCTTTTCTGGCTATCCTTTTGCCTATTTTGTGCCTTTACAACTGAATTATGACTTGTTATCAAGTTTTTGCTGGTGCTAAACTACTTTAGTCTGTCTTCAAAATAGGTTTTATTGTAGTTATGGGTGGTCTGGTAAGTCTGCATTTGGGGCTGGAAATATGAGGAGGGGCAGGGAAGAATGCAGGAAAGAGCAGGAGCTGCTGGGGAAGATGGAGGAGGACACTGTGCAGGGTTCCATACCAACAGCGTGTCTTCAGGGAGAACTTCTCATACTTCAACTTCACTGAGGAGCAACGTCTCAGGCATCTTCGCTTCACCAAGGGAGTGGTCACTGAGCTATGTTACCTGCTGCAGCCACAAATAGAGCCTCAAACCAAAGCCTTTAGTTGTCAAGGTCACCATGGCTCCTTCTAGGCCTCTACAGATCACATCAGCAACAGTGCACTGTTGTATCCGGGAGGTCACAGAGACTCTCTATGGCAGGAGGAATAGCTACATTAGTTTTTCCATGGACAGAGCGAAGCAAGACGATTGCAGGTGCCATAAACTGCACACTCATGGCATTGCTTGCTCCCTATCACAATCCTGGCATCTTTCTGTATAGAAAGGGAGTCTACTACCTCAACATCCAGCTTGTTTGCGACCATAGGCAGCGCATCAAGCAGGTCTGTGTCCAGTTTCCTGCAACAGTCACGATTCATTCACCCTGTGCCAGTCATCTGTGCCACCTTTATTCCAACCAGGCTGGCTACTAGGGACCAGGCTGGCTACTGGGAAACAAGGGTTATCCCCTTTAGACATGGTTTTAATTTCTGTCAGAAATCCGGGCACAGCTGCAGAGCAGGCCTACAAAGAGAGCCATACTGCCATCAAAAACATAATCGACCAGACAGTCGACATGCTCAAGCAACATTTCTGCTGCCTGGACCGTTCAGAGATGCTTTACCGTACATCCCTGAGCAGGTCATGTGCTGCATAACTTTGAGATAATGAGGAACCAGCCCTTACTGCTGCCTGGGCAACAAAAAGTGTAGCAGAAGGAGGAGCAAGAAGAATAGCAGCAGAAGGAGATGGAAGAGCAGCACGAAGAGCAGCACATCGACCACCAGTGCCCCTAGTTGCCATAGCTCGCAAAGAGCAACTCATCCTAGAGTGCTTTACATAAACCATCCCTTCCATAATCAGTACACAAACAGTCCCACAATTCTCATTGCCACCATCATGACCATCACTAACGAATTGCCATGCTTCAGACCAGCCTTATGGGTTAAAATTCAATTCAACAACTCAATTCTATCTATGTCCAATATACAACAATAATAATTGAGAATCACCTTTTTGCAATGCCTTAGTGGCTCGTTTCCCTATTCTAGTGCTCCGATGAAGTGTATCCCCAGTGGCTACAATTTCCAAGGTGGAAGGATGCTGAGCTCCCATTGAGGATACTTCAGATGACCATGGTGGGCGACCTTGAGCAGCTCTAGGCATTGAGGGCCCAGCTGCAGACTGCAGCATCTTGGCGTAGGCTGGGGAAATCTGACGTTATGGCTGAGTGACACTAAAAAGAGCACTGGCAGAATAGGTGGTGGGAGTGCAGGCAAGCTATCATTCTGAGAGAGACAGTAGGTTCCTATCCCAAGGAGTGAAGGCCACTTTCCTGAGAGTGTGCCTCAGCACTTCTATGCTCTGCATGAGAACAGAGTGCAGTGGTGATGTGACACTCTGAAAACAACTGTCAATGCTAGCCACCAGATCCAAGATGTCAGCCATCTGAGAGTCCACAGCAGAGCTGTCAACAGAGGCTTCATCATTGTGGGCACCACTGTCATGTTCATGAAGCTGATCACTCGCTCCAGTTTGGACAGAATGGTCTCCAGAGTCTACTCAAAGCCCCAACACATTGAACCTGGACTCCTGCATGCTCAGAGCTATTACGTGTGAGAACCTTGGCAGGCTTCCCAGTACATTTGCATTTCCTGGTGAATGCCCATCAGCCTTCTTCAGTAGACTGGGCCCTCAAAAGTCTGCATCTGAGTCCTCTGTAACAGAGCTAGTATGTGATTCTGCCTTCTGGTGAGTTGGCATCTGTAGCATCCTAGCCCCCTGTCCTAGCTCCTGCACACTTGTGTGTAGTGATTCACCACATGATGACCCCCTTCTCTAGCCTCTAACCTACATGTGGTGCCAGTCTCTGAGCTGGTGCTTGGTGGGGTCAGATCAAATGACTGCAGCTTCTTCCTTAAGTGGTAGAGCAAAGTATCCTCCAGTATTGCCACTCACCATGCCCATGACTCTACCCCTGCCTCTGATGGCCAGCAAGTATTTCTTCCACAGGGGAGAGGATGTACAGGTAGGCTTGGCATCCATTGGTAGCGGCCTCCTGCTGCATGTTGTGTGTGACTGCAAGAAAGAAGGGAGTGTGTTAGTGACAGCCTTGTGAGAAACTGTACTTGTCATAGCTGAATAGTTCATATGTACTGTGCAAGATATGAGATGTGGGAAGTGAGAGTTGCAATAGAGGTGAGAGTAGGAGGTGCAAAGTGTGTGTAGCAGGAGAAAGAGGTGGTGTGGTATAGTGCAGAGATTGTAAGAGAGTGAAGGGAAGCGGAGGAGCATTGTGAGTATGAGGCTGCAAGTGGTGCAGGTGTGAGGGGAGGGTAACTTATGTGAGAGGTAAGATTCTTACCTTGACAACTTTGATAAGGTTGCTGCATGTGAGAATTTCCTGGGAGCTAAGCTCCTGGCATTGACCTTCTCAGTGAAATCTTCCCATGGCAGTGATGGTGATACCTGGAGTGGGGGGGGAACAGGATCTCCCTCCTCATATCAACAGCCTGGACCAGGCATCCAAAGCTGTATCAGAGAACCTGGGTGACTTCTCTGTGCCTCTTCCAGTCATTGGAGACCTTTCACAGCATTTCCCTGCTGCCTGTAACCAAAGCGCACATCCTCTTTAAGAAGTGCTGGCCGCCTTTAAGTAGCATCAGTAAAGCCTGATTTTTCACAAACCCCCACCCTCCAAATAAGCACATAATCAATACATGGTCTGGGTAAGGATGGCAGCACCAATTTAACATGCATCCTGCGTGCCCATTTTTAGGTGCTAGCAAATTCTATGCTGAAAAGTATAATATTCACCCAATTTTCCTGAGCTTCCAGGAAATGTCCAAGATTCCAGAAAAAAAATTACATCCACTAAAATCAATGACAATGCTCAGTATTCTCAGTAGTGTCACTTTATATTAAAACCAGCAGCGTGTGATTTTGTTTTAAGATTTGTGATTCTTTGTGGTCAAGTTTTCATCATGTAAATGAAAAAGATTGAAAAGGTGGTAACTTAATAAATCAGTCTTGCTGCCAAGGTATGTGGATATCAGGAAATGGCAGCAAAACCTGCAAATAATAAATTCATCTCAAAGGGCATGTCAGAAAAGAACAAAAGATTGCTCATGTCAGATAAAAGCAAACCTAGTTACCAAAGACATTAGTCTTAGAAAAGATTATATCTGTCTAACAGATTTAACCCCAGTGGATGAGGGGGAATAGAATTAAACAAAATGCTAAAGGCATTGGGCCCAATTTTATAATACGGTGTCTTTTATTCTGTATGAATCCTTTTTGTTCTGTTAATATCCCTTCTTCCCTTATCAATCCATTTGCACTATAACATTCCCTTTTGTGCCTCCCATTTCCTAGTCTCTCCATGCTGTATGCAACATGTCCCCAAGTAATACCAAAGACTGGTTCTTTGACGTCTGCAAATGTATCACGGTGACTATCACTCTGATTTTACCTCTCCTATTTGGGGAAGTAGCTGGACTCTGTATGGCGCCTCCCATAGAAGCAACAAGAAACAATGGGGAACTAAACATGATTAAATAGAAGTTTTATTTTTCTTGTTAAACAGAAAGAGTTGTTAAATGGATGTTAAATAAAGTCTTGATTTATTGAACCCTGTTGACATTTAACATACTGACTGATACCATGCCAAGGTAGTAACTTTTATGAATAACCAAAGGTAACTTAATAAATGTTTTCAAAATTGTAAAGTTTTTGAGAGGGTAAACAGTGAAAGATTATTTCCGCTCATTGCTGAATTGGTAATAAGGGGGCATAGACCTAGAATTGTCAGTAGATAAAATGAAAGAGAAAGTTGGAAGAGTTTTGTTCACACAGAAAGTCATTGGGACGTAGAATGCTTTACCATAAGAAGCTACTGAGGCATTGACTATAACATCATTTGAAAGGGAGCTAGCTAAGTATTTGGAGAGGAAGAATATAAATAGAATGGAAAGGTCAAGGAATGGGACTAGAGTAGTTAGCTCCAGTTATAGAGCTAGCACCGGCATAGGCACAATTTTGCTAAGTAGTCTTCTTCTATGCTGTAATTTCTATGGTTCTAGGACTTAACGCAGAGATAAGGTTTCATCTTGCCCAGCATAAAGTTTTCAACATCATGCTACAACTTTGCATGATGACTTACTCAGGGTCACTACTTTGTTTAGCTGTACTACAGTTAGAAAATCTCAGTTGTTGAAATGATACTGCACTGGCCCATCTACCATGAGATAGATGTTCAAATTCTAGTCTCAAATGTCATTCATTTTCAGGCCTCCTGTGCATGGAAGTCGGGCCATGAAGGGTCTTCTGGCCTGTTGCCAAAGTAACAACATTAGTAGGACTGATGGGTGTTATTTCTGGCTGGGGAAGGGAGGGAAGAAAGGGAAGAGAAACATTACAAACATATTTTTTAGAAAGTATTTGAATTGTTTTTCCAGCATAGGTTATGGTAATTTAAGATTGTATGTTTGGGTATGGAAAATATTTCTTCGAACTTACTCTTTAGTTTTATTTACTGGTAATTCTGAGTCTATGTCCCCTTATTACTATTTAATGTTGTGCATATGGCAACCTCAGATTATTAATTGGTATTAAGTGCCAAAATATTAGTCTTTTGTCACTAACTAGATGTACTCAATAGAGGGCTACCAATGGTAATTAACTTAAACATTGAGTAGAAATAAGCAATTTAAAGTTGGCTACATTCATAGCATTTCTGACATACCACAGCTATGCTATATGTGTAGTTATATTGTGCAATACATCATAATACTACATAGGTAAGTAATGCACAATAGACAAATATGTCATTACCACCACCCCAAACCAGCCCTAACTCCCCCATCAATGGAAATCTTGATGTATCAACATTGAGACTGTCTATGTGAGGTCAATTATATTAAAATATTCTTTTCTAAACAGTTTAATGTGACATAAATGGGTAATTACTGACCTCTCTAATCCTTACAGCTGTTCTATATAAAAAAAACATATATTATTTTTATAAAGGTTAGAGCCACACATGAAGTCTTAAAAGAAGCTGATTAAACAATTTAAATATTTAATGCTGACAAGGGTCTGAACACTGCAATTTGTAAGCACTGATCTCTAACATTACTTCTCTAGAACTTCTGAATGAAACATGCCAATGTATTCATTAAAAAAGCTAATAGATAAGTCGCATTTGTAAGTATATTTTGCAAATGAACAAAATTATGAGATAGTACAATTGCTAACCTAGGTATTCTTGATTTTACATTACCCTTTATTCAATAACTATGACTGCTGCAATTTTCTAGGCAACAACATTCAGTTTGGTTAGCCACACTAAGGCCTAGAAACTTGTCTCGGGCAGTGATGCAAAGCGGGCGGTATTGGATCGGCTGCCCGTTACGCGTAGCTCCTGATATTCAGTTCCATTGACTGCAATGGTATTAAATGTCAGGCACTGTGCATAACAGACGGCCAATCCGATATCGGCCGTTTTGCGCCACTGCCCAAGATTAATTTCTAGCCATATGTCTACTTTACAGCAAGTTTATTATAGAGTGCTTGATGATAGATAATAATCTTAATTATGTATGCAGTTTGTGCAACTACAATATCTTACAAAAATCTATTTACTCACAATTTCTATATTATTTATTGCACCACACTGGTGATATTTTTAAATTTAGCTGTTGGAAAAATGTATCTAAAGCTAAAAGTGGACCACAACTTTGGTTCCTTTCGAAGTACACATTTCTTATCTAGTGTACGATCAACTTTTCTTTTAGCTGCTTACCAGTGTGGCTCCGTTTATGTACCATTAGAACATTGGGCCCAATGCAAACCATCCCACAGATGTCACACTTCAGTTTACCATTCGGAAGTCGTATCCCTCCATCAGCTTGTATCTCCTGCCCTTGGTTGCTTTCAGTCATTCCGTTGCTTTCCACCACGGACTCCTCCATGGCACTCATTTCCTCTTTGCTACTGGCCCGGTCCACCTGATTAAGAACTTTTCCATCATCCTCATCACTGTGCATCTCTATCTTGATGGAGTTTGCTGCAAAACCAATAAAATGTGGTTACTGTACTACTAGCTGCTCAAAGCCTAAGGGAAAGCCATCTTCTTTCTTCTTATCCCAGTCCTTCCTCCTGCCTACGCTTAGCTGACAGCCAATTAGGAAACCCAGATTGCTGAAAATAGGCTTCACACGAATGAAGTATAACAAACATGTTTCAAGCACACATTATTAACAATAAGCAACTGTCATTAGATACAGGCGCAGCAGCTTGTATTGTATGTTTTTTTAACCACGGTGATCTATTATTACTTGTGCGTCACTGAGCCATTTGTTTTTGTAGATATTGTGGTGTGCAGTTTCCTCCACCCACCGTCTGGGACAGCTCTTGGTGCATGTCTCAGCGGAATGCGATTTCTGGAGCGATGTTCTAAGTACTTGCAAGAGCACAAGCAGCCAGCCCATTTCCCCCTTGTGCTCTGATAAAGATCTTTGTTTCATCCCACTAAAAAAACATACAACTTGTTTTTTCTTCAATTGTGCCTTAAAAAGAGCATTTGGTTTTGAAAACTTGTTCCAATTTGTTTTTGGAAATATAAAGTGCAGATTGCATTTCATCAATATCAACAATTTTGTAACAAGGCAAACAAAATGCATTTTCACCTTTTTCTCCGTGTAATAATGATGATGCTCCAAACTGTCAGATATTTAGCTCAGTGACTTTGTACAATAAGTATCTGTGTATGGGACATAAAGGTCTTCCACGCACACAAGAGTTGAAAGGATGGTTACAAAGCCACATTTTAGTTCTTTTTGTTGAGGGCATCTAACCCCTCTAAATTCCCCACTTTTTCCTCCCAGTTCAGGGTTCACCATATTTCAACTCCTATAGCATAAAGATTGGGTGGCTGAGCAAATTCCACTCAGCCTTCCATCAATGCCGCCCTTCTGCCAGTTGCATGAAGGCTTAAGGCAGCAGGCCAGCACTGGCTAATTTTCCTCCAATCCTGCAAGGATGTACCTGACTTCAGGAATTCAGGAGAGAAGGGGAAATATAAACCTGTATCACACTTGATACTGTGCATTGATACTCCAATGCACATACAATGTGGTTACAAGGTTACAGCTGAAATCTTCTTTACTATAATGTGACAATCTAACAGTTGAAATTATCATACATTCCATTCCAAAATGACTCTCCTGTTTGATTTTTTTTGTACATAGCATTGAGCTTTCAGAGCATTCTGGCATTCAACAAATGCAACAATAAAAGAGGAAAAAACAGAATACAACAAACTTAAATTTTTAGCACAAACCTTTGCACTATTTCTCAAATGATTAACAAAATGCACCCACAATCAAAGCAGCTTACTAGATATAATGTAACTAGCTCCATTAACCAGGTCAATGAAATGTGCAGATCAGAAGCAGATTTCCGACAGCTGAATGAAATTAACTTTTGGAGCACTGGATAGGTCAAACAAGTTCAGGCTAGTTCCCATTTTTTATATTGGACTACAATGCAAGAACTGGCACTTCAAGTGTACAATTGAAATAAATGGGAATTCTGATAGAGCTTGAATTATATCGGATGGAAAGACTTATTAAGTTAAGAAAATATTGTTTGATTTTCAAGCAGAGATTAATGGAACATCGATAGTGCTCCCAAGTTCCAAAGAAATCCATAGTATTCTTTTCAATGTTCAGAATGTTACTGGTGAGCTGTGTGTCATCCTAAATGTGGTTTCTCCCAAAAGCCTAGCTGACTTTTTCTTCACAAAGTAGTAAAATGTGAAAGTGTAAAGGTAAATATGATAGTGAGTTAAGTCTGCCACAATCAGCTGCAAAGTTTAAAATGACAAACATATTTGTAATGAATGCTTGAATATGAGCATGTATCCATTTGACAGAGCACAGTGACAGCCTTGGCTCGGTGGTAGAACTCTTACCTCGAAGTCAGGTTTTAGCTCCATTCCAGACACTTGAGTTTATAATCTAAGCTGACACTTTAGTGTAGGTGTTGTCTTTTGGATGAGACATTAAACTGCAGTCCTGTCTGTCCTCTCAGATGGACATAAATGATCCAATAGCACTATTCCAAAAAGAACTGTGGAGTTCTCTCAGTGTGTTGGTCAACATTTATCCCTCAAACAACATCACTAAAAATAGATTATCTGCTCATTCATCTCATTGCTGGTTGTAGGATCTTGCTATGCAAATTGGCTGCCACGTTTCCCTACATTGTTACATTTCAAAAGTAATTTGCGATATCCTGAAGTCATGAAAGGTAAATGCAAGTTCTTTCTTTCACAATCTCCAGTCTGAACCAAAGAGATTCAAACCATGTAATCACGAATCTAGAACAGATGTTTAATAATAAAAATAGAAATTTGTAAAACTAAAATTTATTCACACAGCAGTACAAATACTGCCATTGATATCGGTTACTAGTGAACATGAACTCTAAATTGTCTCCATTGGTTCAAAACTCCATGTTATGAAGCAGCTGTACCAGCAAAGTGGCAAAACAGTTCCTGATAGGTGCAGTCCAGCAAGCACAACCATTGAAAACAAAACCATTGAAAGTGAAGTTATTGAAAGGTAATGTAATCATTATTTTGTTTTACTTTTGCTCCAACTCAAACTCTAGACCAGGAAAAGGCTAGGCATGGCAATAAAAAGGTACTCTGAGCACAAAGTTCTCAATTTCAGCCAAGCTGCAAGGACACAAGGCAATTGAGGTCAGATCATTCTCCTCTCATCCCCACCCTATACCACCTGCCCCACAAAACAGAGTGACATTGCAGAGCAACTTTTGAAGAGGCTCGGAAGCAGGTTGCCTGAAGATCCCCGTTTGCAAGCAAATCATTTATGGTGCAATGAGGCCTAAAAAGGGATAAGATGTTACATAAAATGATAGGGCAGGGATATGAGAAAAAGACCATAGCCAAGGATGATTCATTGCAGAGATAAACCCGACTGGGGAAGAGAAGAAAGTATCTTAAAAGGGGGAATGAGAGGGTTATCTTAAATCAAAAATGCATTAATAATAATGTCGTTGAGGTGAATAATATGGATGCATTTAAGCAGAAGCTAGATACACACGAGGGAGAAAGGAAAAGAAGGGTATGCTGAAAATTAGACCAAAAGTGGGGCGAGAGGAGGCTTGTGCAGCACATAAAAGCAGCATACACCTGTTAGGCTGAATGGCCTGTTTCTGTGCTATAAATTATGTGTAATTCTATGTATATATTACTACATTACAGTAACCTTTCTGAATAAGTCAGAAATGCAACAGTGTGAAACAGTTTGGAATTCTCAAAAACATTTCACCATCGGAGTATAAAAGCTAACAAACGTAAAAATATATTCGCAGAATAGGTCTTTGAGTTTGTTATCAGAAATATTACTTTAACTTTAATAACTATAACAATGAAAAGAAGCTTCAGGAAGGTATGACTCTAGAATTGAAGGTTTCTCTCAGATAACTGGTTCTAGTAGGAGTTGATGTCAAGTTCATTTACAATCAAAATATACAGAACAGAATATTAAACACCATCAGTAAATCTATAATGATTCACTGCTTTGGCTTTAGAAGATGCAGAAGATGTTGCTTAATGTTGACTGAATAACATTACTTTTCATGAGGGAATGTACTCCTGCTCTTTCAAGCCACGTTAGGTCAATTAAACTAGTATATGTTAGTTGTAAATAACATTCCATAAATTTGATTATACATCTTTTAGCTTGAATTATAGGTCAGTTATTCAACACATTACATCAATGTGAGACTGTTTGGGTATAACTTGGGTATGAGGATTTGGTGTTAGGCCACTTGTCCTGAGGAAGTAGCCTCACAATACTTGAGCTACCCACACGCTTCAGTGCAAGTGCAACCATTGTGAAGCAACATTTAAAGAGTTTTCAGGTGGCCAAGGAACTTTTTAAACTTCACATAACTTTTTTTTAATGTCAACAGTGTTGTTAACATTAAACATAACCAAAAGCTCCATTTACCCAGCCAAGGAGCAACAGGGAAACAGCAGTTTAATTCAAACCATTATTGATTATTAACAATGCCCTAAGATTTAAAAACACCTCTTTAAAGCGATATGCATTTGTCACTGACAGCTAATCCTTTAAAACAGAAATATTTCCTATTTCAATATGCAAGGTTATTTATTAAGTTAATGCTGATGTTTTTGTACTGACAAATTATCCCGATCCTTAATCTCTGTCTGCATATAATAACAAACTGAATTTGTAGACAGCAATAGGTATATGTCATCATCTTTTGCTCCAGTATAGCAAATATATAGATAGCCCTCATTAATCGCTTTTGTAACTATCCATCCTTCTGAATGCTCTAGGTGTATTTCATGCAGTTGTCTTAGACAGTGAGTGAACAACAGCCTAATTTGTTTGTGAGGTGGCCAAATGAGATCAGCTACTGTGTTTTAGCTTTAGTTTAAGTGACGTTGATTAGGATCAAATAGGTTTTAGATTATAATGCTTGAACCGTCAAATAAAAAATGGAGAAAACTATATCTAGACTACTATCCAATATGTCCACAGTTGGAATTATTTGTCTAGATTTGATTCTCACACATAATATGAGGGATATCTAGGTTCTAGAAAAAGTACAAAAGAAGGCAACCATTATTATATCAACTCTTGGAGCTCTCAGTTATGTAGATAAACCCCAAGAGTTTGAGTTATTTAATTTGGACAAATGCAGGCTGAGGGAGGATATGACTGAAGTTTTCAAAATTTTAGAATATTAGATACATTCCAGTTCGATAGCTGTTTTGAAATGGGGATGGTCGGTCAGACCTATGAAATGCGTAGGTGAAAAGTTAGGTTCGATGGCAAAAAGTATTTATTTTCTCAGAGCATCATTGGGAATCTGACTAGTTCCTTAGGACAAGGAGTATGGTAGCGTAGTGAATATGTTACTGGACTAGTAATCCAGAGGTCTGGACTAATTATCCTGAGATGTGAGTTCAAATCCCACCACTGAAGCGGGGGAATTTAAATTCAGTTAATTAAATAAATCTGGAATTAAAAAGCTAGTATCAGTAATGGTGATCATGAAACTGCCAGATTGTCATAAAAACCCATCTGGTTCACTAATATCCTTTAGGGAAAGAAATCTGTCACCCTTACCCGGTCTGGCCTATGTGTGACCCACAATGTGGTTAACTCTTACCACCTCCTTCTCAAAGGCAATTAGGGATGGGTAATAAATGTCAGCCTTGCCAGTGACGCCCACATTCCCAGGAATGAATAAAAATAATGTCAGCTGTGAGGGCAAATTACTAGTTAGTTGCGATTATAAGGAGTCAGGGACTTCTGGAATTTGTTCAATTCCTTAGGGAGATGGAAAGAAAATTCCCAGAGATTTTTTCTGAATTGGCCAATCCAATGGGATTTTTCTGTTTTTTATGCCTCTCCCAGGAGAAACTGTGGTTAGGGAACATAAGGGGTAAGCAAATGGTACAAACAGCAACGTTGACTGGATGGGGCAGGCTTGAGGGGCCTTATGGTCTATTCTTGTTCTTCTTTTAATCTGTACATACGTGATATCAGATGAATCTTACTGGCAAAATCTAACACATGGAAATAGTACTTTAATTCAAGCTGCACAACCTTGAAAAGCTAAAATCAAGTTTGTACCCACAGTTCCAAGATACTAACTGAATGTTTTGAATGATTGTGAAAGCTACAGATTGTTATTAAACTGGTCTTCTTTCAACTGTCTGTTGGAAGTTGATGAGACAAAGACAATTTTGACAGTCACTGAAATGACCAACACAAGAGAAATAGCATCACCAAGACAATATATAATTACATTAAACTATAGCAAAGCAATGAAAAGCTTCACTTTCTACAGCTGTTTTTTCATCTTATAACATTATCCAACATAACAAAATCAGATTATCTGGTCATTCTCATATTGCTGTTTGTAGGAGCTTGCTGTGCACAAATTGGCTGCCGCGTTTCCCACATTACAACAGTGACTACACTCCAAAATGTGCTTCATTGGCTGTGAAGCGCTTTGAAATGTCCAGTGGTCATGAAAGGCGCTCTATAAATGCAAGTCTTTCTTTCTTTTTCTTTTCTTATGGAAAAGCAAAGCTGGTAAGAATAACTGAAAGTAGTATTTGTCTGATTTTCATTTATTGCAAGGTTTCGAATTTTACTGCATCCCAATCTGTGTAATATTTTCAGTTGTCATTGTTAATGTTACTTGCACTGAGTGGTACTTTTTTCAATCATTTAATTTGAGAGTCACTTCAGCAATCCCAGGTAGTTAACTGCATCTACAAGAGCTTTCCTGATCAGATAGTGATGTTTCAAAAAAATACTGGTAAAGCTACAGAAAACTTTTCAGCAAAACAGTTAATGCATTCAAACAGTAAAAGGCAGCCAATCTTTTGAATGTGCAAAAGTACGATTTTAATCAAATCAAAATATATCTGGAAATTACAGGAACCCCGTATGCTGACTTTGAACTGGAAACTTTACAAAGAAAATTTCCATTTATCTTCAGTCCTTAGTGGAAGTACTATTGACAATGATAACTGGAAAATCCTATCAAAACTCTGTATACTAACAGGATTTAATCATTTCTACAGAAATTACATAGTCCACTGTTTCAATTTGGAAGCCATTTGTAAGTCAAATTACCTTTGCATTAGTTACTGTATGAATTTAGTGCACTTACATTTTTGATAGAACAAATTGCCATCTGATTTTGCATGATGTCAGCACTTATCTGGTCATTTTATTTCATAAAATCATAGAAATTTCAGCACAAGAAGGAAGCCAACACGACTGTGCCAGTGCTAGCTCCACACTGGAGCTAACTACTCTAATTCTTGCCTTTTTCCCCATATCCAACATATTCTCTCCTCTTCAACAGTTCATTTAATTCCCTAATAAATTCTGTGATTGGCTAGGGGTCAACAACCACAATTCTTTATATTCTGAAAAAATCTACTAACCTTTCCCTGATTCTAAATCCCTTTGCTAAGCTTTTCAACAAGTTTGTTTTTAGAAAAATAAGTTAAAAATGTGAACAAAATGGTAATTATTTTTAACTTTCTGAACTTTATACATGGAGACCGCAACAACTTACCATAATTTATGAAATATATGGAAATTTTACTTCTAGCTAATGAATCATTTTAATCCAGGAAAAAGTTGTCTTTAACAAAAGCTGTCAAGGTTATGAATGTACATAAATGTGAAATGTAAAAGCTATCTACTATAAATGTTTTAATATTTCAAAACAAACATTTGAATCAGTTACTGAATAATACACAATAATAGCATAACATGTTTCTGGGTGATGTGGCACCTCAATTTGACAACAGGGCTGAGAAATCTATAGTGTTCCCAACAGTTGTGTAATATTCGGGATACAATTGTTAGCAAGTATTCTGTACTAAAGCTATGTAGATTTTAAATGCTTTTCCACTGCTTTCATTGTCCTTACTTGGTATTAGTTGCATTTAGTGTATAGTAAGGTGTTTGCCACATGTTCAAATTAAGTTTTTTCCTTGTTAATTATTGATCTGTTTTCAAATATGAGGCCAAAATATTACATTCAAAGGCTAGCAAAGCAGGTATATAACATTTAATGTAATTTGACACCTTTCGGATGAGACGTTAAACCAAGGCCTCGTTTGCTCTCATGTGGACGTAAAAGATCCCATGGCATTATTTCGAAGAAGAGCAGAGGAGTTAACCCTGGCATCCTGGCCCAATATCCCTCAATCAACATAACAAAAACAGATTATCTGGTCATTACCACATTGCTGTTTATGGGAGCATGTTGTGCGCAAATTGGCTGCCGCGTTTCCCACATTACATTGGTAACTACACTTCAAAAGTACTACATTGGCTGTAAAGCGCTTTGAGACGTCCAGTGGTCATGAAAGGTGCTATATAAATGCAAGTCTTTCTTTCTTCTTTTAAATTGCTCTTTAAAATTAGCAATTGAAACAAACCATCCCAAATAATATACATCTGCCAATTTTAAAACCGGTTAAAATCAATCAAATGTCAAGATGTTGCTCATTAAGAATGATACAGCACAGGAGGCCATTCAGCCCATCGTGCCTGTGGTGGCTGTTCGAAAGAACTATCTAATTAGTCCCATTCCATTGCCCTTTCTCTGTAGCGTTGCAAATTTTTCCCCTTCAAGTATTTATCCAATTTCCCTTCGAAAATAATTATTAAATCTGCTTCCACCAGCCTTTCAGGCAATACATTCCAGATTATAACAACTCGCTGCATATAATAAATTCTCCTCAACGGCAGTTATCTTAACTATGTATCCTCAGATTACCGACCCTTCTGCCAATGAAAACAGTTTCTCCTTATTCACTCTACTGAAACACTTCATGATTTTGATTACCTCTATTAAATCTCCCCTTAACCTTCTCTGTTCTAAGGAAAATAACCCCAGCTTCTCCATCATGTTCCATTCTAGTAAATCTGCTCTGCATCCTTGCTGAGAACTTGACATCCTTCCTAAAGTGTGGAGCCCAGAATTGGACATAATACTCTAGCTGGATCATTTCTGCATCATTTAAAGGTTGTCAATCAACAAGCATATTATACACCAGTGTAATAGTTAAATTACTGGACTAGTAGTAATCCAGAGGCCTGAACTAATAATTTAGAAAATATATGAGTTCCAATCCACCATGGCAATTTGAGAATTTGAATTCAGTATTAAAAACCTGGGAAATAAAAAGTTGGTATCAGTAAAAGAGATCACGGAGCTGTTGGATTGTCATAAAATCCAACTTGTTCACTAATCTCCTTTAGGGAAGTAAATGTGCCATCTTACCCGGTCTGGCTTATCTGTGACTTCACTCCCACACCAATGTGGGTGACTCTTAACTGCCCTCTGAACTGGTCTAGCAAGCCACTCAGTTGTAACAAGGTCACAAGCCCCTACCAGCAGTTCAAGAAGGCAGCCTACAACCACCTTCTCAGGGCAATTAGGATAGGCAATAAATGCTGGCCTTGCCAGTGACACCCAGATACTGAGAATGAATTTAAAAAAAAATGTTGCAGACTTTGAAACGAATTGAACAAGTTAATAAGCCAATTTACATACATAAGTTCCCTCTTGTTTTGAATTAGTATAAAAGACCTGCATATTACACTGTTGTTTTATAACTTTTAAAAAAATCATTCCACACTTCTCCAAACATTTACACCCAATGGTAAACATGGTACCCAACATCAGTGATGACATAACGCATTTTACATACTGATATAACAGAAATTCTGTATTTCCTTGATGTAATCTCATCCTTTCCCCTTTTTCCTTTCCAAGTGTTCACTGTAATAATTGCAACAAGCTAAAGACAAAAAGAAAAACTGTGAATACTGCCAAATTAAAACAAAGATAGAAAGTGCGAGAAATACACTACAAGTCTGTCATCATTTAAAAGAGAAAAGACGGGTTAACATTTTAGGTGGAGACACGTTGTCAGAACTGGTGAAGTATCTACACCTGAAATGTAAGCAGCTCAAAGAAAAAAAGGCAGATTAATGTTTCAGGTGGAGACCATTCGCTGGTACGAACAAACTGTCTCTACCTGAAACGTTAAGCAGTCTTTTATTTTTTGGCTGCTGATAGATCTGTATTTCTAGCATCTTTCAGATGCGACATTAGCAATGACTGCCCTTTCTGCTGGACATAAAAGATCTCATGGAACTATTTTGAAGAAGAGCAGGGGAGTTATCCCTGGGGACTTGGCCACTTTTTATCCCTCAAATACCATCACTAAAAAATCAGATTATTGGGTCATTATCACATTGCTGTTTGTGGAAGTTTGCTGTGTGCAAATTGGCTGCCATGTTTCCTCTATTACAACAATGACTACACTTCAAAAAGTACATCATTGGCTGTACAGCGCTTCGCAATGTCCTGCGATTGAGAAATGTGCAATACAAATGCAAATTCTCCCTCTTTTTAACTACAATAAAACTATTATCCCCAAATTACTGTACAATGCACAGTTAGAAAATCGAGTGATTTTTATTTTCATTACGTCAATGACTGACAGATGCGAAAAACTGATTATGGCTAGAACTGCACAGATCTTAATTTATGCACTGTCTAAAATTAAGGCCTTTCTCTTTAATTTGATGCAGTCAGTGCTTCAATTAGGATGATAGTTTTCTAAGGAAACAAATACAGGTTGAATGGAAATTCTTTTGGGGAAACGAATTTGATTTAAAATGTTAAACATAACTAATATGCTATAAAGTTATAGTTGAACCATCAAATATCTGTTTGTTTTACGGAGAATAGTCCCTTCTGTATAGACATATATTTTTTAAAGAATAAACGTACATGTGTAGTTGGTGGAGAAGAATGGCAATCAAAAGGTTAAATAACACTGTTTTGACAAAAGCTCCAAGGCTGAGACAAACCCACTTTCTTCCACCCCATTCCTGTAGCAAACTTGTTGCCAGTCCTGTCTGCACCATCCTCACTCTCCCAATAATACTTGGCCTTAAGCCAAAGGTGTCATCTTACATACAAGATAAAAAGGGATCTTTTTTGAGGGCAGATCCCCATCCCCCCCAACCACCACCGAACATATATGTTACATTGTGTAGTACCACACTCCCTGCTGCTCCCAACCCCATTTCCATAGACAATAATCTTGAGTCAAGTATAAGAAATAGTTTAGAATACTATCACGTTTTAGACAGAAACAGCAGGTTTCATTCCCGATTCTTTCTGCTTTGGCAACTGCAGTAGAAATATAGCACCACACTTTGTCCCATGAGATTCAAATGAGATTTACAGTAAAAGTATAACAAAGTAACCAAGGCCATTGAGAAACCTATGTTAAGGCAACTCCTGTAAGAAAATACCTGAATTAATACTACTGTTCTACTCTAAAATGCCAAAGGAAACCATGTACAGCAGGGAAAACAGGGATCTCCACATTCTTTAAATATTTCATCCCAAAATGCTTTGTTCATGTCCATACTAACCCCAAACATTTTGCAATATGATTAACAGCAAAGGCATCTCATTATTCAGTGCACCCCACCTGATATTAAACACTGCTAATGAATAGTCAATATGCAGAAAACATTTCTCAGACAGTTTTTACAAATTTTAACCACATAGTATAATATTCAACTTTTCAAATTCAACTTTTGCCTCTATTTTATCTTTTTTTAAATGCATGAACTGTAGCGGACCTTGCAAAAAAGTTAATATCTACTTCTTTTCAACAGATGCAATATTTTCCATTAAGCTTTCATTTAATCCAGAGAAAAATCAATTGTTGTTAACTTTTTGATAGAAGTGTAAAGGATTTACTCAAATTGTATACAGAAAGTAATTTTCAAAAGTTCAAAAACACATTTAAAATGATCAATGACTATTGCTTACTCCAGCTAAATTTGATAAATTTTAAATAATGGAGAAAGTAAAGATGATTCAAATTACATATCTGTTACTTAAAACATTTTTTTTTTGCTAGCCTTGTTAATTTTAGAAGTAAGCCAGTCACATCAAAGGAGCAAACTTCTTCTATCTTTGAATGCATTGATCTTCCAAATTACTATTATGCCTGTGAGAGGCATAATCCATACTTGCATCAGCTACATGGAGCACCTGCTTATATTTTAAAACTAGGTTTAGTTACCTTTAACTTACCTAATTTTAGCTAAAATTACAGTAGCAACTTGTGTAATCTATGAATGACAGACTGTGTCTGCCATCTTTCTTTGGTAGAGAGCAATGTAGCAGCCCGCTCTTCTGGCAAACAATTTTTACATCAGTTGGTAACATTCAGAATCACAGAATACTTTCTAAACACCTAAACATATTTTCTGAGTCCGGCATTCTGACATATGGAACAAACCACACCAGGGAACAAAGACTACAAATCAAAAATGCTTCCGATATGATTATTATTTACTATAACAAGTTTATGGTGACTTACTGTAAATTAAGTATTGTGGAAATTAAGATAGAAAAAAATACATGGTTGTAAAAGATATCAAAACTGACTCAAGTGGTTTCACGTGCAGCAAATTACATAAATATTTTCTGAAATTCTATTTCTATTTACTATCTATATTTATACCAAAATTCAAAATGTAATCAATAGTTCTCTCTAACAATTGTAAAAAATAAATTAATAATTTTAAGAAATCCATTATTTTATTCTTAAATAGATCTTTCTAATACACATAAAACCTCATAAGAACATAAACAGTTCTTAAACTAGACCCAAATAAATCTTACCTGGCAAGGATAAACATAAATTTCCAAATCCATATGTTCCATAATTTAAACCACTAAGTAAGTTCATATTTATGAGTATTAAATAGTCTCTGCCGAGTTTCTGTTCAGAGAGTTGAGTGTTGTGTTTTGTGCTGTGGTAACAGAACCAGCAGACTTGGAGAATTATGCTGGCGCAGAGTAGAAACTAGCATAAAAAAAGACACTTACTGTTTGTCATGTGACTCGGGGAGGTGTACTGGCCATTGGGCGTGCTTGTGGTGGGGACCACCACCCTTGAATGCTCCATCTTGGAAGAGAAGTCATCACTACCTGTTCCAATGAAAAGGTCAGTCATCACACTGTAGTTAATAAAGCATTGTTTTTGTTTCCAATAAATGATTCTTCTTGTGCAATGTGAGCTATTTTTGTTCTAAGGTTGACTTAAACATGATATAAAGCAACATTGCTTCAGCCAGAAGGAAAAGACTGATTTATCTCTTAGGGAACTTACTGTACATCCTGCTTTAAAAGCATATTTAATTTTCAAAAGTTCACTTCCTCTGGGTGTTATAAATTCAAATAACAGCACTAGATTTTTAAAAGCAGCATTTGAAAGTAAGTGAGCAAGAAGTTTCACAACTTTAAGTTAAACATATTTCTTGATTATTACAGTTTAAAAACTCACCACCACCAGGGATAGGGCCATCAGTAGCCTCTGTTTCCATATTCAAAATGCAGTGCTGTAAGAAAAATTGACAGAAAATGTCTTATTCGTCACTGAAATGTGCTAATGGTAATTAAAAGACACCTGTGATCGTGGAACCCTATCCTTGCACTGATGCTATACCTACTGTGTGGTGTGGTGATAGGACTACAAATTCCAGAAGGCTAAAGTTTGTTTTTAAAGACATTTAAAACATTGCAATATTATAAGAATATGTAAAGCAATCATGGCTCTGAATACTGTGTGCATCATCCGTGGTAAATTACAGTGGCATATTTCCTGGTTTTGTTACTGCTGAGGACTGTCAGGGATTATGGCAGTGTCCTGCATCCAACTTACAAGATGCATGAAGTGACTGCAACCTTTGTCAGAGGTCAGCACAGCAGCTAACTAGAAGTTTCAAAGAACATATTTTCATTAATATTTCTTCAGCCTAACAAGATGGGTTGCTGGCCAGTTCCTGGTAACATGTCATCATAAAATTCTGTATGTCAGTCATATTAAAACATATATTTAAACCTTTTTCAGTTACTGCAACTTCTTTGTGAATTAATCATATGACATTAATATTAGTAACTGAAACGACCGAAACTTGTCTTGTGTAATATTTTGTACATACAACGAAACCTGTGTTCATAAATTTATATTTCATTGAAAGTCAAATAAAACTAAATATATTGCGAATGGTAAACATGAATCCAGAGATCAAGCAATTCTTAACGCCCAATGTAATAATACTCGTTATATCTGTCCTGAGGGATTAATTAGCATTGAGATTATGAGAGAGATTCTCTGAGACATGACTACTTTTTTTTCCAGGATAATGGATAATCTCAAGAACGATACGGTATTAGGAGTTAACTGCTGTGAATTAATCTGTAGAATCTATTTCTAATTATCTCAAAATATTTTTAGCCACGACGACAGGAACGTCGCGTTATTTACGGGAATGGGGTTATTTCTCCACATGCCTCCAGCTACTTCCCTGAAAAGTGTGAATTCTATGTTCCTCTTTTTGCTGCTTTATATTAGTCAGACATACTATTTACAGTCACAAATACCCTGGAATAAATCTTAAGCCAGCGACAATCTACGACCCAAACCAATTACGAGGTACTTATAAGTAAAAATAACAATGCGATATTTACGTCGGACCAATATGTACACTCGTTCTAATATCACCATTAATACACACGTACAACAAATCAGCCGAATCGAACCCAGCTCCTCTGAGTAAAAGCTGAAACCTGCGTCAGAAACACTGCAACAGGAAGAAAAGTCCCACCAACAAAAATGGTTAAAACACCGTTTACGTTCGCTCACGCCAGCATCTCCACTTTTCCAGCCTGCAGATCGGATGAAAATCGTGAAAGTCAAGCGACTGTCAATTCTTACTGGTGTTGAGGATAAAAAGTGCAAGGTATGGAACGGGTGTTGGAAAAGTGTTCAGGAATGTCATCGTACAGTACTCCGGGAGAGAAAGAGGTCAGCGCCTCGGCAATGCGATTAACAAAAAAAACTTGACACACCGGTTCCTAAGTAATCGACTAGAGAGAGAGAGAGAACAGGCTTTTAGATTCAGACCAAGTTACCAGGATTGTTTAAATGGCCCGTGGCAAAATGTTCTTTCATTCAGTGGTATGTGACAAGTCAAGTGCTGACAAAAATCCTTTCCATTGGCAGTGACAGTATCAATCGGGAATGAGCAAGGAGGTAATGGGTAATAATGCCAGTGATCATGCTAGCCTCTTAACTCATTCATATTTACTGTGCAATGATTCCTTAACAACTGTGCGTGCATAATATGGGTGCGATTGCTATCAACACGAGTCGTGACACTAACCCAGCCACCGTATGAATACGATGGGATTTGTTTGGGGCTGCAACAAGTCATTAGATCTGTACAGTATATGTGTAGGTGCTTTAAAAAAATCTTCGCTGAATCAAACTGATCTGATTCGCTTCTCTGACTGGTGCGGAAGCAAGCCTTGTGATTACCTCAGTAATGGGCTACGGTCAAACAGATCCATCACCATTCCCTTTAGTATTGCACAGAGGCGAGCTGTTGGATGTGAAACGCTGCTAATCCAGCAGCCACTTCCTCCATCTTCACCATGGTAGTATGGGAGTTTGTCAAGCTCCGAGAAACCGAACCGCGCGGTTCTGCCTCTCGGCGATCGACTAGAGCAAAGATGCACTCCAGCCGACACAAGGGAAATACCAAAGATAAGAACCACATACAAACCCGGCCAATCATTATGGCTCATAAAGCTCCTTTTTTTGCAATCTGCAACACAGACCTGTCGCTAATAACACTGGCAATGCGCCCATTATTAATATGCAATAAATCATGAATGCATTGACAATCGGTATTAAATTGTGGCTATTAATAACCGATATTAATAAACTTACCCAGGCAATTTATGTAAGTATATAAAAGAACCATTCGATTCACTTTGGATACATAAACAACGCTCTTTTGCTAGTAATGAACTGCACTGTAATTGGTTACGGGCCATTTTCAAATATATACACTTATCAACTTCAGAAATTTAAAATCATTTCATTGGAGAACTCTACACATTCGCCTAGTTAGCAGTTAGGTCAAAAAGTGATATTAAAAGTTGATATTAAATGCTGTAGAAAAGATCCAGTGAAATGTAGCATTACAGTTTATTATGAGCAAACTCAATGATTTATGTGATTGAATAAGTCCATTTTTTTTTACATAGAACTGGTGGATTTTTACAATTTTGGGGATGACATTCCACCAACTGTGCCTTTACAATTAGGATCTCTGATGGCTGAATAAGTGACATTGTGTTTCATAATATTGAATTTGGGAATTTTACCAATGTTTTGTGAATAACATTTTGTGATTCTACCAATTTTTAAAGCAGGGGCTTTGGTGATAGTCACAAGACAGTGACCTGATAATGCACCATTTGAAAAAAATCCTTGAAGTACCACTAATCATTATTGTCTTTTATCTCACTGACATCTTGCACATTTTATTTCACATATAAAATCATACTAGTTTGCAATATGGGATTCGCTGGTGGGCCGAATTCAACTATTTTAAATTCAGTGATTTAAAAAAAAATGTTCAGTGAACTATAATCTTAAAAATATTTTAACGATCTTGTAACAATCTTATGTACTTTTTGACGATTGAATATTGCCACCACATCTGGTCTCCATGTTCTAGTTTTTCCCCAATGTCAATCACATTTCATCCATTGTAAATTTATTCTAATCCACAAGAACACTATCTGGGTTTAGTTGGTCAATAATGTTTTCAGATGATAAATTGATTGGACATACCACTTTCGTTTGTTCATTTAAAAAGTACCACCAAATAAGTCATCCCCCACGTTTTTAACATGGAAAACATAGAAACATAGAAAATAGGTGCAGGAGTAGGCCATTCGGCCCTTCGAGCCTGCACCACCATTCAATATGATCATGGCTGATCATGCAACTTCAGTACCCCATTCCTGCTTTCTCTCCATACCCCTTGATCCCTTTAGCTGTAAGGGCCACATCTAACTCCCTTTTGAATATATCTAACGATCTGGCCTCAACAACTTTCTGTGGTCTGTCTGTCATCATCTGACAGCTACAAGTGATCCAGTCCCTAATCAGAACCAACATACATAAAGTTCATCAGCAAAATAATATTATTTGAGTTCCACAAAAAATAAACCTAATGCTTCAAATGATGTGAGGGACACACATATACCAAAGCATTTATGGTTAAAAAGCAAAGTTCTTGAACATTTAAGCACATGGGGGTAGTGTGCTGACATGGATTGAGAACTGGTTGTTAGACAGGAAGCAAAGAGTAGGAGTAAATGGGGACTTTTCAGAATGGCAGGCAGTGACTAGTGGGGTACCGCAAGGTTCTGTGCTGGGGCCCCAGCTGTTTACACTGTATATTAATGATTTAGACGAGGGGATTAAATGTAGTATCTCCAAATTTGCGGATGACACTAAGTTGGGTGGCAGTGTGAGCTGCAAGGAGGATTCTATGAGGCTGCAGAGCGACTTGGATAGGTTAGGTGAGTGGGCAAATGCATGGCAGATGAAGTATAATGTGGATAAATGTGAGGTTATCCACTTTGGTGGTAAAAACAGAGAGACAGACTATTATCTGAATGGTGACAGATTAGGAAAAGGGGAGGTGCAAAGAGACCTGGGTGTCATGGTACATCAGTCATTGAAGGTTGGCATGCAGGTATAGCAGGCGGTTAAGAAAGCAAATGGCATGTTGGCCTTCATAGCGAGGGGATTTGAGTACAAGGGCAGGGAGGTGTTGCTACAATTGTACAGGGCCTTGGTGAGGCCACACCTGGAGTATTGCGTACAGTTTTGGTCTCCTAACCTGAGGAAGGACATTCTTGCTATTGAGGGAGTGCAGCGAAGGTTCACCCGACTGATTCCCGGGATGGCGGGACTGACCTATCAAGAAAGACTGGATCAACTGGGCTTGTATTCACTGGAGTTCAGAAGAATGAGAGGGGACCTCATAGAAACGTTTAAAATTCTGACGGGGTTAGACAGGTTAGATGCAGGAAGAATGTTCCCAATGTTGGGGAAGTCCAGAACCAGGGAACACAGTCTAAGGATAAGGGGGAAGCCATTTAGGACCGAGATGAGGAGGAATTTCTTCACCCAGAGAGTGGTGAACCTGTGGAATTCTCTACCACAGAAAGTTGTTGAGGCCAATTCACTAAATATATTCAAAAAGGAGTTAGATGAAGTCCTTACTACTAGGGGAATCAAGGGGTATGGTGAGAAAGCAGGAATGGGGTACTGAAGTTGCATGTTCAGCCATGAACTCATTGAATGGCGGTGCAGGCTAGAAGGGCCGAATGGCCTACTCCTGCACCTATTTTCTATGTTTCTATGTTTCTATGTTTCTATGTTTCATGATTAGTTTCAACTTGTTGAAAGATTTTACAAGTTTGTTCAATCACAACTGATAGAATCCTAGAATATGGCTTTCCTTTTTTATCCCTGAGAATAGTTATCATTCTGCAACTATGAGCTAATGTCTTAAAGTAGTTTCCATATTAAAGAAAGCGGGCAGCTTTCTGTAATTTTTCTGAGAGCACTTGAAGAATTTCAGGCTTCTTAGGGTTTATACGCGTTCCTTGGATAATGCATGTCAAAAGAGAACAAGGAATGGACATATATAGAGGTACATGATCATGTATTTGTATGTCTTCTAAAGTCACGCTTACTTTTTCATTGAGAAACAATTCCTACATACGAGATCGCTTATGTCATCGTTACAATAGCCGATGAGATCGAAATTTGGTACCGCCATATTTGAGGTGGTGTCACCGGCTGAGAGAAATTTTCAACGCAAAGCATTAGGCGCAGACCCCAAACGCGAAATTAGGTTTTGCCGCCTAAAGAGTGGACAGCAGCATTAAATCATGGCTGTGCACATATATCTGGAGGCGCTACGCAGCACTAAGTGGGCCGATAAGCATGGGCTCAACATCCGGGAGTTAGGCATCATTTGGATCTGTGCCACAGAAATAGTGGCACCACCTGGATTCGATTGAGGTGTTGATTGGGTGCCTCAATGTCTAGTGGGTACATTTGCTTCCTACGCACTCTCTCAGAAGCTGAGCATGGCAGACCTAGCAGCAGCAGCTCGTCAGCGTGCCCATCAGTTCTCGGATGCCGCAGTGGATGCACTCCTTGATGCACTGGAGAGGGGTCGGCAAGTGCTCAGGACAGAAGCTGGGAGGAGAACACAACCCAAAACATACCGAAGGCTATGGAGGGAAATAGCAGAGCGAGTGTCTGCGAGTGACACGGTGCCAAGGACAGCTATGTAATGTAGAGAAAAGTGGAACAACTTGATGCGGATAGTGAGGGTGAGTATCTTTAATTTCAAACATCAATATGCTATGCTCTGACCTCAATGTGCACTCTCTGCTCAATGTAGTGTCTCGGAATCCATGCTCTAAGTGGGTGAGGCCACAGTCAAGATTCCCATTTGCAGCCTCACCCATTGCAAGGACCTGCATGCACTGTTAACCTTGCTACTCAGTTCTGCAGACCTACCCCTCATGTTGTTAACTCCTCAGTCTTCATATGCGTGTAGAAGATGGTTGCCTCTCTGTTAGGTCCTGGCCCCCTAATTCAAGCATTGTGGACTTGCTGTGGCAATGGTAGTTACATTGAGCTGCAAAGACTGTCATAGAGTAAAATGTACTAAACATCGAGGTGTGAAGACTCTCAGAGTAGCATGTACTAAAATATGTAAGGCACTTGGGACACACTGATAGAAAGCCTCTAACTCCGACTTTCTCTTTAATGTTACAGTCAAAACTCGCACACAACTGGCGGGAGCAAATGCAGACTGGTGGAGGGGAGCCAGACCTCCAAGTGCTCACTATGTTGGAGGAACGGATAGCTGCCCTGATGGGCGTTCAAGTTGGTGCGATGGCGGTGGGTGCGGCCAACCCCCCTCGGGAGAGTGACGGTATGTTGAGTTCATTTGCAGCGAGCTGCAGGACACTTGTCCCTCACACCATCATCGTGTAGCTCTTTTGATGAGACTGGCATTCATGAATGCCTTTCCTGCTCTTGACCCCCTCCCCTGCAGGTAACCACGCTTCTATGTTTCTGCTTTCAGCTGATCAACCAGATCCACCGGGGCCTTCTCGGGCATTTTCCACGGGTGCAGATGGTGGCGACGATGAAGAAGAGGAGGAGCAACAGGACAACGCCTCATTCGACCTCACGCAGGTCTGAGAGTGACGCCAGCAGCGCTGTCGATGAAGGGATGGTCAGGGAGGTGGAGGTGTGTGATTCTCCAGGACCAAGTGGCTTCCAACAATGCCTAAGGAGAGGGGAAGGCCTGGGGCCAGCTCCCCGGAGGGGGAGTGCGTGCCTGAATGATGCTCAGCAGCACTCCGATGACGAGCCTGACCTAGAGGTTGTTGCAAGACAATCTCTGCAGTTAGAAACATAGAAACATAGAAAATAGGTGCAGGAGCAGGCCATTCAGCCCTTCTAGCCTGCACCGCCATTCAATGAGTTCATGGCTGAACATGAAACTTCAGTACCCCCTTCCTGCTTTCTCGCCATAACCCTTGATCCCCCGAGTAGTAAGGACTTCATCTAACTCCCTTTTGAATATATTTAGTGAATTGGCCTCAACTACTTTCTGTGGTAGAGAATTCCACAGGTTCACCACTCTCTGGGTGAAGAAGTTTCTCCTCATCTCGGTCCTAAATGGCTTACCCCTTATCCTCAGACTGTGACCCCTGGTTCTGGACCTCCCCAACATTGGGAACATTCTTTCTGCATCTAACCTGTCTAAACCCGTCAGAATTTTAAACGTTTCTATGAGGTCCCCTCTCATTCTTCTGAACTCCAGTGAATACAAGCCCAATTGATCCAATCTTTCTTGATAGGTCAGTCCCGCCATCCCGGGAATCAGTCTGGTGAACCTTCGCTGCACTCCCTCAATAGCAAGAATGTCCTTCCTCAAGTTAGGAGACCAAAACTGTACACAATACTCCAGGTGTGGCCTCACCAAGGCCCTGTACAACTGTAGCAACACCTCCCTGCCCCTGTATTCAAATCCCCTCGCTATGAAGGCCAACATGCCATTTGCTTTCTTAACCGCCTGCTGTACCTGCATGCCAACCTTCAATGACTGATGTACCATGACACCCAGGTCTCGTTGCACCTTCCCTTTTCCTAATCTGTCACCATTCAGATAATAGTCTGTCTCTCTGTTTTTACCACCAAAGTGGATAACCTCACATTTATCCACATTATACTTCATCTGCCATGCATTTGCCCACTCACCTAACCTATCCAAGTCACTCTGCAGCCTAATAGCATCCTCCTCGCAGCTCACACTGCCACCCAACTTAGTATCATCCGCAAATTTGGAGATACTGCATTTAATCCCCTCGTCTAAATCATTAATGTACAATGTAAACAGCTGGGGCCCCAGCACAGAACCTTGCGGCACTCCACTAGTCACTGCCTGCCATTCTGAAAAGTACCCGTTTACTCCTACTCTTTGCTTCCTGTCTGACAACCAGTTCTCAATCCACGTCAGCACACTACCCCCAATCCCATGTGCTTTAACTTTGCACATTAATCTCTTGTGTGGGACCTTGTCGAAAGCCTTCTGAAAGTCCAAATATACCACATCAACTGGTTCTCCTTTGTCCACTTTACTGGAAACATCCTCAAAAAATTCCAGAAGATTTGTCAAGCATGATTTCCCTTTCACAAATCCATGCTGACTTCGACCTATCATGTCACCATTTTCCAGATGCACTGCTATGACATCCTTAATAATTGATTCCATCATTTTACCCACTACTGAGGTCAGGCTGACCGGTCTATAATTCCCTGTTTTCTCTCTCCCTCCTTTTTTAAAAAGTGGGGTTACATTGGCTACCCTCCACTCCATAGGAACTGATCCAGAGTCAATGGAATGTTGGAAAATGACTGTCAATGCATCCGCTATTTCCAAGGCCACCTCCTTAAGTACTCTAGGATGCAGGCCATCAGGCCCTGGGGATTTATCGGCCTTCAATCCCATCAATTTCCCCAACACAATTTCCCGACTAATAAAGATTTCCCTCAGTTCCTCTTCCTTACTAGACCCTCTGACCCCTTTTATATCCGGAAGGTTGTTTGTATCCTCCTTAGTGAATACCGAACCAAAGTACTTGTTCAATTGATCCGCCATTTCTTTGTTCCCCGTTATGACTTCCCCTGATTCTGACTGCAGGGGACCTACGTTTGTCTTCACCAACCTTTTTCTCTTTACATACCTATAGAAACTTTTGCAATCCGCCTTAATGTTCCCTGCAAGCTTCTTCTCGTACTCCATTTTCCCTGTCCTAATCAAACCCTTTGTCCTCCTCTGCTGAGTTCTAAATTTCTCCCAGTCCCCAGGTTCGCTGCTATTTCTGGCCAATTTGTATGCCACTTCCTTGGCTTTAATACTATCCCTGATTTCCCTAGATAGCCACGGTTGAGCCACCTTCCCCTTTTTATTTTTACGCCAGACAGGAATGTACAATTGTTGTACTTCATCCATGCGGTCTCTAAATGTCTGCCATTGCCCATCCACAGTCAACCCCCTAAGTATCATTCGCCAATCTATCCTAGCCAATTCACGCCTCATACCTTCAAAGTTACCCTTCTTTAAGTTCTGGACCATGGTCTCTGAAATTACTGTTTCATTCTCCATCCTAATGCAGAATTCCACCATATTATGGTCACTCTTCCCCAAGGGGCCTCGCACAATGAGATTGCTAATTAATCCTCTCTCATTACACAACACCCAGTCTAAGATGGCCTCCCCCCTAGTTGGTTCCTCAACATATTGGTCTAGAAAACCATCCCTTATGCACTCCAGGAAATCCTCCTCCACCGTATTGCTTCCAGTTTGGCTAGCCCAATCTATGTGCATATTAAAGTCACCCATTATAACTGCTACACCTTTATTGCATGCACCCCTAATTTCCTGTTTGATGCCCTCCCCAACATCCCTACTACTGTTTGGAGGTCTGTACACAACTCCTACTAACGTTTTTTGCCCTTTGGTGTTCTGCAGCTCTACCCATATAGATTCCACATCATCCAAGCTAATGTCTTTCCTAACTATTGCATTAATCTCCTCTTTAACCAGCAATGCTACCCCACCTCCTTTTCCTTTTATTCTATCCTTCCTGAATGTTGAATACCCCTGAATGTTGAGTTCCCAGCCCTGATCATCCTGGAGCCACGTCTCCGTAATCCCAATCACATCATATTTGTTAACATCTATTTGCACAATTAATTCATCCACCTTATTGCGGATACTCCTTGCATTAAGACACAAAGCCTTCAGGCTTGTTTTATTAACACCCTTTGTCCTTTTAGAATTTTGCTGTACAGTGGCCCTTTTTGTTCTTTGCCTTGGGTTTCTCTGCCCTACACTTTTCCTCATCTCCTTTCTGTCTTTTGCTTTTGGCTCCTTTTTGTTTCCCTCTGTCTCCCTGCATTGGTTCCCATCCCCCTGCCATATTAGTTTAAATCCTCCCCAACAGCACTAGCAAACACTCCCCCTAGGACATTGGTTCCAGTTCTGCCCAGGTGCAGACCGTCCGGTTTGTACTGGTCCCACCTCCCCCAGAACCGGTCCCAATGCCCCAGGAATTTGAATCCCTCCCTGCTGCACCACTGCTCAAGCCACGTATTCATCTGCGCTATCCTGCGATTCCTACTCTGACTATCACGTGGCACTGGTAGCAATCCCGAGATTACTACTTTTGAGGTCCTACTTTTTAATTTAGCTCCTAGCTCCTTAAATTCGTTTCGTAGGACCTCATCCCTTTTTTTGCCTATGTCGTTGGTACCAATGTGCACCACGACAACTGGCTGTTCTCCCTCCCATTTCAGAATGTCCTGCACCCGCTCCGAGACATCCTTGACCCTTGCACCAGGGAGGCAACATACCATCCTGGAGTCTCGGTTGCGGCCGCAGAAACGCCTATCTATCAGTTGCACAGCAATCTGATGGGTGCAATAGCAAGGGTGCCCCAGAGTCTCAATGCACTAACTGTGAGGATAGAGGAGTCCACCTCAACTGTTGCTCATGCCTCTCAGCAGCCCAACAAGCCAATCCTTGGTAGATACCAATGGATGCTGGATGTAAATAGTGACCAGGGGGTCCCAGACATGGTGGCACAGGTTATGGCTGATGTTGCAGTAGCCATTGAACACCAGGCTGAAGCTATTGTAGGCTCCATACTCAAATGGCATCAGTGCGTGGTGCCTGTCCTGAATCAGATCTCTGGTGTACTGCAGTTGCATTCACTCTCGATGCAGAGGCAAATAGATTCAACGGATGCACTGACCACTGCCATCCTGTCTGGGGCCCCATCAGTTCAACGGGGACCTAACCTTGCCAAACCAGGGCAACAATCTGACCTCACCCAGTTGGCTGCAGATGATGAGGCTCTGCCCCAGGAGAGTAGCAGCGTGTTGGGCCAGTTGGAACGTGATGTTGTTTCTCAGGACGATATAATTTTGCCTTCATAGTTGCCGCTCTCTGCAACCCATCCACAACAGAGTGCTGCCGCCAATGCTGAGGTTATGCAGTCCGCAGCTGGATCTTCCAGGGCCAGAGCTGGTCGGGGATGTCTTGCTAGATCATCATTTGTGGCAGCGGCTCAAAGTGAGCACCTAACTACCAGCCTTGCTGTAGGCCCTGACACCCCATTGAAGAGAAGCAATAGAGAAGCGGGGAGGGGGGGAGAAGGGAATGAGTGGTAAAGCACTCTTCATGGCAAAGTAAAGACTTGTGGGAAGGTGGCCACATATGCCGACCTTGTTAAAATATGAGCTTTTATAACTAGTTGCACATGTATGACCCATCCAAACACTTGCTTGATAGTCAACAGAGAAGGGTAGCTTGTTGCAATGTGAGCTCATGTAAATTGTTGCACTTGGATAAACAATTAAACAATTGTTTGGCAGAGATGGCTACCTTGTTAGAAAATGAACTGATGTCAATAGTTGCATTTGGATGTCTCTGAGAATGTTTGAAGGGGTTTTGTGGGTATGTTGATGTGTTGGGAATGAAGTTGTTGTCTTGTACTTGTTTTCAGCACACATGATTTATGTTTGCAATAAACCAATTCTTGACTGTTCACATGATTATGTAGTGATTATTAAAGACGGTGGGCTGCAGAGTGGGTAGCGATGTGTTGAGTTGATGGCCAGGTGTATGGGCTGGCCATTTAGCACATCAAGAGTCATTCACTGGAGTCGATGAGCGATGAGTCTCAGATGAGCAGCACTTCCAGCCACAGCAGTGTCATGCTGCCTTCTGCTTGGCTGAAGCTCCTCGTCTTCCTCCTCATCGTTGTCATCCTTCTGAGGTGGATCATCCATCCTTGGTGGTAATGGCTGGCCCCTCATAATGGCCAGAGTGTGCAGCATGCAGCAGACAACGGTGAACATGGAGACTATCAGGCAAGTACTGGAATGCCCCTCCAGAGCGGTCAAGGCAGCTGGAAACGCTGCTTCAGAACCCCCGAAAGTTTGACCTAGCTCTGACAAGCCCGTGTGGTGGCTTGTGTCAACGGCCACCACACGTTAAAAAAGTCCACGCACAGGCATCATCCACCCTTCAATATGTAGTTTGGGACCTGGAATATTGGTCCTTCATTGAAACACTTGTGAACTCATCACTTTTCGGCGTGGAAGCAAGTCATCCTCGATACAAGGGACCGCCTATAAGATGAGAGTTTGCTCGATAATGGCCCGGATTGTGGTATGGCTGCTGTTGTAGTGCTGCTGGGCAGGAGTGGTGGGATTGTAGAGTGGTGTCATCAGCTAGGTGGCCACAACATATCCTTTGTCACCCAGGAGCCAACCATGGTCTTCATGCGGTGGCTTGAAGAGTCATGGCACAGTGGTCTCCCGCAGGATGAAGGCATCGTGGCAGCTGCCAGGATAGCGGGCATTGACAGCAAGGATCATCTGCCTGTGATCGCAGACCAGCTGTATGTTGAGGGAGTGGAATCCCTTGCCGAAACATCTCTCCATTGTGGGGCAGGGCCCTCAAATCCACATGCGTACAATCAGTGGCTCCCTGAACCCTGGGGAAGCTCAGTATCCTGGCAAAGCCATGGGTGCGCTCATCCTGGTCTTCCCTGGACATGCTGAAAATTATAATATCTATTCATTTTCTGTAGAGAGCATCGGTCACCTGGCGAATGCAGCAATGTACTGCAAACTGCGAGATGTTGCATATATAGCCTACAGGAGATTGGTTTATTGGCACTTTCACTGCCAAGGACAGTGAGGTCCTGGTGCCAATGTCAGCTGCCAGATATGTCTGCAGTAGGTTGTAAAGCTCTGTGACGACCTCCTTGTGAAACCTCAGCCTTCTTAAGCAGTGCTCCTTGGACATCTCAAGATAAGAGTAATGCGCACGGTATACTCTGCATCTGTAAGACCTCCAGCTCCGCCATCTGGGGTGTCTCCTCTGGGGCGGATCCACATTTGCCCTAAGCTGTTTCTGCAGCCAGTGGCTTGCAAGTCACTGCTGCAGGATGATGTGGTATGTGATCACTGCCCCCATAACTTTGCAGAGGTCACAGCGAAATGCAACTTTAAAATTTTTCTGATATGGAACCCAACAATGTGTCCGAGATACTAGTACTCCATCTGACGAGTCAACAATAGTACGATGCCAACACCCTACTCTCTGTGCAAGCATCAAATGCAGTACTGACTGAGACCTCTGCAACTCCCTTTAAATAAAGCTCCGGATTCATTTCTCCGCCTTGTGCAGTCCAACTTTTTCAGGCGTTCCAACGCCAGCCATTAAGTGAGGCAGCAATGTGGCGAGAAGGGCGCTGTGATATATACATCACAAATACATACAGTAGGTAACCTTTGACATTGTTTCCAAATTGTTAATTTAAGAGTAAGCCATGGCAGGAGAGCCCAGACCCGTGTCATGCTCCTCCTGTGCTATGTGGGAAGTTATGGATGTACCCAGTGTCCCTGACGACTACATGTGCAGGAAATGCATCCAGCTGCAGCTCCTGACAGACCGCATTATGGCACTGGAGTAAAGAAAAACACAAAACCCCCCCCCAAAAAAAAAAAATGAAAAAAGAGGGCAGTTAAATGTGTCTGGAGTGTCCCCCAGATCGGGGGGGGAGTGGCACTTGATCTAATGTTTATTTTGTTCTCCCCCCCAAAAGAGTTGTGGCACTGGAGCTGCACATGGATTCACTCGAGAGCATCCGCGATGCTGAGGATGTCGTGAATAGCACGTTTAGAGAGCTGGTCACACCGCAGGTAAAGGTTACTCACGCAGATAGGGAATGGGTGACCATCAGGTAGAGCAGCGGAAGGAAGGTAGTGCAGGGTCCCCTGCGGTCATCCCCCTCCAAAACAGATACACCACCTTGGGTGCTGTTGGGTGGGGGGGGGGGGGATGACTCATCAGGGGAGGGCAGCAGCAGCCACGTTCATGGCACCATGGGTGGCTCTGCTGCACAGGAGGGCAGGAAAAAGAGTGGGAGAGCTATAGTGGTAGAGGATTCTATTGTAAGAGAAATAGATAGGCGTTTCTGCGTTGCCTCCATGTGCAAGGGTCAAGGATGTCGCAGAGCAGCTGCAGGATATTTTGGAGAGGGAGGATGAACAGCCAGTTGTCGTGGTGCATATAGGTACCAATAATACAGGTAAAAAATGGGATGAGGTTCTACAAGGTGAATTTAGGGAGCTAGGAGTTAAATTAAAAAGCAGGACCTCAAAGGTAGTAATCTCAGGATTGTTACCAGTGTCACATGCTAGTCAGATTAGGAATTGCAGGATAGCCAAGATGAATACATGGCTTGAAGAGTGGTGCAGGAGGGAGGGATTCAAATTCCTGGGACATTGGAACCGGTTCTGGGAGAGGTGGGACCAGTACAAACCGGACGGTCTGCACCTGGGCAGGACCGGAACCAATATCCTCGGGGGAGTGTTTGCTAGTGCTGTTGGGGAGGGGCTAAACTAATATGGCAGGGGGATGGGAACCAATGCAGGGAGACAGAGAGAAGTAAAATGGGGGCAGAAGCAAAAGATAGAAAGAGGAAAAGTAAAAATGGAGGGCAGAGAAACCCAAGTCAAAAATCAAAAAGGGCCACATTACAGCAAAATTTGAAAGGGACAAAGTGTATTAAAAAGACAGGCCTGAAGCCTCTATGCGAGGAGTATTCGTAATAAGGTGGACGAATTAACTGCGCACAGCTATTAACAAATATGATATAATTGGGATTACGGAGACATGGCTCCAGGGTGACCAAGGCTGGGAACTCAACATCCAGGGGTATTCAACATTCAGGAAGGGTAGACAGAAAGGAAAAGGAGGTGGGGTAATGTTGCTGGTTAAAGAGGAAATTAACGCAATAATATGGAAGGACATTAGCTTGGATGATGTGCAATCTGTATGGGTAGAGCTGCGGAATACCAAAGGACAGAAAACGCTAGTGGGAGTTGTGTACAGATCACCAAATAGTAGTAGTGAGGTTGGGGACAGCATCAAACAAGAAATTAGGGATGTGTGCAATAAAGGTACAGCAGTTATCATGGGCGACTTTAATCTACATATAGATTGGGCTAACCAAACTGGTAGCAATACGGTGGAGGAGGATTTCCTGGAGTGTATGAGGGATGGATTTTTAGACCAATGTGTCAAGGAACCAACTAGAGGGCTGGCCATCCTAGACTGGGTGATGTGTAATGAGAAAGGATTAATTAGCAATCTTGTTGTGCGAGGCCCCTTGGGGAAGAGTGACCATAATATGGTAGAATTCTTTATTAAGATGGAAAGTGACACAGTTAATTCGGAGACTAGGGTCCTGAACTTAAGAAAAGGTAACTTCGATGGTATGAGGTGTGAATTGGCTAGAATACACTGGTGAATGATACTTAAAGGGTTGACGGTGGATAGGCAATGGCAAACATTTAAAGATCACATGGATGAACTTCAACAATTATACATCCCTGTCTGGAGTAAAAATAAAACGAGGAAGGTGGCTCAACCGTGGCTAACAAGGGAAATTAAGGATAGTGTTAAAAACAAGGGAAATTAAGGATAGCTTTAAAACCGAGGAAGAGGCATATCAATTGGCTAGAAAAAGCAACAAACCTGAGTACTGGGAGAAATTTAGAATTCAACAGAGGAGGACTAAGGGTTTCATTAAGTGGGGGAAAATTGAGTACGAGAGGAAGCTTGCAGGGAATATAAAAACTGACTACAAAATATGTGAAAAGAAAAAGATTCGTGAAGACAAACGTAGGTCCCTTGCAGTCAGAATCAGGTGAATTTATAATGGGGAACAAAGAAATGGCAGACCAATTGAACAAATACTTTGGTTCTGTCTTCACTAAGGAAGACACAAATAACCTTTCGGAAATACTAGGGACCGAGGGTCTAGCGAGAAGGAGAAACTGAAGGAAATCCTTATTAGTCAGGAAATTGTGTTAGGGAAATTGATGGGATTGAAGGCCGATAAATCCCCAGGGGCTGATTGTCTGCATCCCAGTGTACATAAGGAAGTGGCCATAGAAATAGTGGATGCATTGTTGATCATTTTCCAACAGTCTATCGACTCTGGATCTGTTCCTATGGACTGAAGGGTAGTAATGTAACACCACTTTTTAAAAAAGGAGGGAGAGAGACAACGGGGAATTATAGACTGGTTAGCCTGACATCAGTAGTGGGGAAAATGTTGGAATCAATTATTAAAGATGAAATAGCAGGGCATTTGTAAAGCAGTGACAGGATCGGTCCAAGTCAGCATGGATTTATGAAAGGGAATTAAGCTTGACAAATCTTCTAGAATTCTTTGAAGATGTAACTAGTAGAGTGGAAAAGGGAGAACCAGTGGATGTGGTGTATTTGGACTTTAAAAAGGCTTTTGACAAGGTCCAACACAAGAGATCAGTGTGCAAAATTAAAGTGCATGATATTGGGGGTAATGTATTGACGTGGATAGAGAACTGGTTGACAGACAGGAAGCAAAGAGTAGGAATAAACAGGTCCTTTTCAGAATGCCAGGCAGTGACTAGTGGGGTACCGCAAGGTTCAGTGCTGGGACCCAGCTATTTACAATATACATGAATGACTTGGACAAAGGAATTGAATGTAATATCTCCAAGTTGCAGATGACACTAAGCTGGGTAGCAGTTTGAGCTGTGAGGAGGATGCTAAGAGGATGCAGGGTGACTTGGACAGGTTAGGTGCATGGGCAAATACATGGCAGATGCAGTATTATGTAGATAAATGTGAGGTTATCCACTTTGGTGGAAAAAACAGGGAGGCAGAATATTATCTGAATGGTGACAGATTAGGAAAAGGGGAGGTGCAATGAGACCTGGGTGTCATGGTACATCAGTCATTGAAAGTTGGCATGCAGGTACAGCAGGCAGTGAAGAAGGCAAATGGCATGTTGACCTTCATAGCGAGAGCATTTGAGTATAGGAGCAGGCAGATCTTATTGGAGTTGTACAGGGCCTTGGTGAGGCCACACCTTGTGTACAGTTGTGGTCTCCTAATCTGAGGAAGGACATTCTTGCTATTGGGGGAGTGCAGCGAAGGTTCACCACACTGATTCCCGGGATGGCTGGACTGACATATGAAGAAAGACTGGATCGATTAGGCTTATATTCACTGGAATTTAGAAGAATGAGAGTGGATCTCATAGAAACATATAAAATTCTGACGGAATTGGACAGGTTAGATGCAGGAAGAATGTTCCCGTTGTTGGGGAAGTCCAGAACCAGGGGTCACAGTCTAAGGATAAGGGGTAAGCCATTTAGGACCGAGATGAGGAGAAACTTCTTCACTCAGAGAATTATGAACCTGTGGAATTCTCTGCCACAGAAAGTTGTTGAGGCCAGTTCGTTAGATATATTCAAAAGGGAGTTAGATGTGGCCCTTACGGCTAAAGGGATCAAAGGGTATGGAGAGAAAGCAGAAATGGGGTACTGAAGTTTCATGATCAGCCATGATCATATTGAATGGTGGTGCAGGCTCGTAGGGCCGAATGGCCTCCTCCTGCACCTATTTTCTATGTTTCTATGTTACAGGAACTTGTCATCATGTGACTTCACATGACCATTTTATTGCATTTGCGTCAGCAGTTGGATTACCATAGTAGTCCACTAGGTGGCGCAGCAGTCTATATTGCACTTTTCCCTCCTTAATGAAGTAATCATAACAAATTAATCATCATACATAACTTGCATGGTTATACACAACAAAAGATATGGACATATTTTGCCATATTTACAAATCAAACTTAACCATTTGTTTTCTGGTTCGAAGAGGATACCTTCACTCTTGAACAGCACTTTCCATACATAGTGTCGAATTTAGACTCATTCTAGGCTGAGCCTGAAGAGAATTTTTCTCCAAGGGCAACCCTTGGTTTATATTTGGACTCTCTACCACTTGAGACTGTTTGTCTGCCTGACTCGGACTCGGACTTAAATTCTGACTATCTCTTGGACTTGGTTTCTAGTACATCTGATGTAGGATTTGCTACAGGTACTCTACTTGTAACAAAACTATATGACTCATCAGAAATAATCAAATCATTCCAACTTTTAACTCCTTCTATACCTGTAGGTTAAATATGATCAACGTGAACAAACCTAATCTTTCCATGATCAAACATCTTGACCAAATATGTGCGAGGGTCACATATCTTCACTATTCTTCCTGGTAACCACTTTAACCATTTATGCGGATGGTTCTTCACTCTAACCTTATGATTCAATTTCACACTTCTCTTTCTTATTCTATCTCTATCCTGATTCTCTTTCTGTCTTACTTGTTTCTCTTCTACCGAATGTGCCAAGTTTGGCTTTAATAACGAGAACCTGGTTCATGGCTGTCATTTGAGAAGCAACTCTGCTGGTGTTCTACCAGTAACTGTATGAGGAGTATTATGATAAGTAATCAGGAAATTTGCTAATTTGTGGTCCAACGACAACTGCCGTTTCTTTGGTTTTGGAACCGACATTTGCTTGATGAGGGCACGTTTTACAATTTGTACCTTGCGCTCTGCTGCACCATTTGAAGCAGGGTGGTACGGTGGAACTTTGGTATGTTTTACACCATTTCTGCTCATGAACTGTGCAAATTCTTCTGAACAAAATTGAGGCCCATTATCATACACAATTTCTTCTGGTAGGCCATGTAAAGAAAACTTCGCAAATTGTCTCGTGTTTCACTTGGTATTTTCCACATCAGAAACACCCAACTTTGAATGGCTTTCAATCACAATGAACAATTGTTGTCCTTTTAGCTCAGCAAAATCTACATGTAACCTTTGCCACACCCTGGGAGGCCATCTCCATGGCTGTAATGGTACTGATGGTGGTTTCTTGCTCACCGATTGACATGTTGTACACTGATTGACATGTACTCTATATCCTTATCTAGACCTGGCCACCATAATTAACTGTATGCAAAACTCTTGGTCAAGCACATTCCCAGGTACTGGTCATGAAGATCTCCTAACAATTTGGACCTGAACTTATTTGGGATAACCATTCTTGCATGCCACATGATACAATCTTTATCCACTGATAATCCATTCCTACGAACGAAGTATGGATGAATAGCTTCCTCATATACCTCGTTTGGTCAGCCTTTTGCTAATGAATCATACACCTTTGACATAACTGGGTCACACTTGGTTTCTCTACCAACCTCTTCAGCTGTGACTGGCAGTTCATCAATATATGAATAATAGAACACATCTTCCCTATTGGATATAACTTGTGATGGGGATGGAAACCTGGATTACTGTGATCAGCTTATCGTCAGTACTCAATGTCATATGCTGACAAAATCAAAGCCCATCTCTGCATTCGGGCTGCAGGTAAGGTTGGGACTGGGGACTTGGATGGAGGATTGCTGTCAGGGGCTTATGGTCAGTAACGATGATAAACTTACGACCATACATGAAATTTGTGGAACTTCTTGACATCCGTTTACTATTGAGTCGGCAGGCCTTTGCAAGATGCTCAGTTTTCTTGCAAAAGACTTGCTCTGCCTTCACAAATGGACAACTTTTAGCAATGTGCTGTGCCAGACACCAATAGCACGACTTCAATGTGCTGTTATCGTGGCCAGTTGCTAAGGCGTGGGGCCCAACTGCCTTTTACTTTTCACCTGCAGGCGATTCTCCTCGGTTGTCCGATGATTGGAAATGGCGTGAAATTCTCGGGAGTATTGGGCGGCTATATCCATCGACATAGCTGTCTGACAAGCTAAATCAAAAGTCAAATAAGGGTTGTCAACAACTTTCTTCTGATTGCTTCATTTTTCATCCCACAAACAAAGTGGTCACGCAATGTTCGGTGCTGAAAGTTTCTGAAATTACAGTGAATAGATAGCTTTTGTAAAGCTACAATGAACTTACTGATATTCTCGTCATGTAATTGATTTCGTATTCCTAAATGCTAACTTTCAGCAATTTCCAGGGGTTTAGGACTGTAGTGTTGAATCTCAGTCAGTGGCATGCCCTTTAGCTTGATGGGAACAAACACATTTTTCAGGGTTTCATACACCTCAGGGCCTGTTTCAGTCAGGAAAATAGCCCGTTTTCTTTCTAACACCACCCGGTTATGGTTTTCATCATCGGGGACGATACTATTCGCGGTGAAAAACATTTCTAGCCACTCCACATACGCTCCGAAAGTCTCTCGTTCGTGATGGAACTCACCCAAGCACCCTATTATTCCCATAGGCACAGCCATCTGGACTCTTCAGTTCAGCCAAGTGTGCTAGTAATTTACCTTGAATTTTTAGTTGTGCTGCAAAACAAAGAACCTCTCAAAGTCTTGCTTGTATGGCTGGAATCATCCACCAACATAAATTTCAGCTAGGGAATCCGATTATCCTATTCTACATCGACAATATATATTCTTTACGACATCACAATCACACACAGACACACAAGAGGAAATTGTCACATGACCCTTTTATTGTATTTGCATCAGCAGTTGCATTACCACAGTAGTCCGCTAGGTGGAGCAATAGTCCAATAGGGGAGCTCTATATTACAGGTGCCAAGGAGGCGTTGTATGCATACAGATGTCATGATTTTCATGTATTTTACATTTTAGTGCCCTTAAAAAATGACCACCAAATTTCGCGGCAGGCATCAACAGCACCCAGCGCCAGTCCAAACTGCCTTGCGCCCACTTAACATCGGCGTTATCAGCAGGAGTTAGTAACTGAATTTCAACCCCAATATCTTTCCCAGATTTACGTACAGATTCTTTCAGATTACATTTGATCTAGACAATGAAAATACATATTGGAGTATAAAATTTCTCATGTATAGTTAAACATACACATTCTCTCCTTCCACAACCATTTATAGAACTTGGACTGACAGAAAAATGACAAATGGTTTGTGTCTGCTCGCTCATAATCAGGTAACAAATTAGGAGTGTCAAAGTTTTTCTACATGCCAGTAAAATGCCAATGGCATTGCCCTACGAATTTTTTATGAATAAGATGGCTACCCAGATGAGACACTTCAGAAACTGGCTCCACAGTGCCATTTACTCGCTGCGGCTGAAACTACATGGCTAAAGACAACTGTTTATATACATTTCTCTGTTTACAGAGAATTGCCCTGGTGTCTCCAGGAATCTTCGACAATAATAACATTTATTTTTTGTCTGTTCTGGGGCAGGGCGGGGCAAAGGACTGGGAGCATGAGGTCAAGACTGAGTGACAGTTGCACCAAACAATGGCCGATCAGGGCCCACCCGGCCTCACAACCAATCAGGGTGGGGACCGATGAGGAGGCAAAAGTAGATGCGGCTGGGCCAATGGATGTGGGCACAAAGGGTACGGCCCCTGGGCATAGCTGCGGAAAGGGAGGGGGAGAGGGAGAGGGGGAATGGAGAGGGAGAGAGAAAGGGAGGGGGATAGAGGGAGGGAGGGATGGAGAAAGAGGGAGGGAGGGAGGGGGGTTGAAGAAAGTGGGAGGGAAGGGGGAAGAGAGCGGGAGGGGGTGGAGAAAGAGGGAGGGAGGGAGTGGATGAGAGGAAGGAAAGGTGTGAGAGAGGGAGGGAGGGGGAGAGGGAGAGAGGTGAGGAGCTGGAGGGAGAGAGAGAGTGTGAGGGAGGGAAGGAGAGAGAGCGAGGAAGGGAGGGAGAGAGATGGAGGGATACGGACAGTGGAAGGGAAGAGATGGAGGTGAGAGGGGAGAGAGGGGAGATAGACAGGGAAGGGGGAGAGAGGGGGAGGTGGGGAGAGGGAAGGAGAGGGATGGAGAGGGTGTACGGGAGGGGAGAGAGGGAGGATGAGGGAGAGAGAGGGAGGGAAAGAGGGATGAAAGGGGAAGAGAGGGATGGAGGGGAGAGAGGGATGGAGGGAGGGAGGGCTGGAGGGGAGGAGGGAAATGAGGGATGAGGGAGAGGGGAAATGAGGATGAGATGGAGGGGAAGAGAGGGGAAATGAGGGAAGAGGAGACAGGAGAAGAGGAGGAGAGCCGAGGGAGGCAGCGGAATAGAGGAGGGAGGAAGGAAGGGGAGGGGAAGAAAACGAGGGAGAAACATAGAAACATAGAAATAGGTGCAGGAGTAGCCATTCGGCCCTTCGAGCCCTCCACCACCATTCAATAAGATCATGGCTGATCATTCCTTCAGTACCCCTTTCCTGCTTTTCTCTCCATACCCCTTGATCCTTTAGCCGTAAGGGCCATATCTAACTCCCGTTTGAATATATCCAATGAACTGGCATCAACAACTCTCTGAGGTAGGGAATTCCACAAGTTAACAACTCTCCCAATGAAGATGTTTCTCCTCATCTCAGTCCTTCCCCTTATCCTTAGACTGTGTCCCTGGTTCTGGACTTCCCCAACATCAGGAACATTCTTCCTGCATCTAACCAGTCTAGTCCCGTCAGAATCTTATATGTTTCTATGAGATCCCCTCTCATCCTTCTAAACTCCAGTGTATAAAGGCCCAGTTGATCCAGTCTCTCCTCATATGTCAGTCCAGCCATCCTGGAATCAGTCTGGTGAACCTTCGCTGCACTCCCTCAATAGCAAGAACGTCCTTCCTCAGATTAGGAGACCAAAACTGAACAATATTCCAGGTGGGGCCTCACCAAGGACCTGTACAACTGCAGTAAGACTTCCCTGCTCCTATACTCAAATCCCCTTGCTATGAAGGCCAACATACCATTTGTCTTCTTCACCGCCTGCTGTACCTGCATGCCAACTTTCAATGACTGATGAACCATGACACCCAGTTCTCACTGCACCTCCCCTTTTCCTAATCTGCCGCCATTCAGATAATATTCTGCCTTCGTGTTTTTGCCCCCAAAGTGGATAACCTCACATTTATCCACATTATACTGCATCTGCCATGTATTTGCCTACTCACCTAACCTGTCCAAGTCACCCTGCAGCTTCGTAACGTCCTCCTCACAGCTCACACCGCTACCCAGTTTAGTTAGGAGGGGAGAGATGGAGGGGGAGAGGGTTGGGGAGGAGAGGAAGGGAGTGTGAGAGAGGGAGTGGGAGAGAAGTGGAGGCAGGGAAGTTGGAAGGGGAGAGAGGGAAGGGAGAAATGGAGGAGTTCGGGGGAGAGAGGAAGTGGCAATTAGTGAGGGAGGGAAGGGTGTGGAGAGAGGGAGGGGAGAGGCAGTGGGAGAGAGGGACTGAGAGAGGAAGGGGGAGAGAGATAAGGAGTGAGTCGCAGAGGGGGAGAGAGGAAGGGTAGGGGAGAGAGGGAGGGAGGGAGGGGTGAGAGCGAGGGAGGCAGGGGAAGAGAGGGACGGAGGGAAGGAAAGAGGGAGGGAGGGGGAGAGAGGAAAGCGGGAGGGAAAACGAGGGAGGGGCAGAGAGGTGGAGGGAGGGGGAGAGAGGGAGGGGATGAGGGAAACAGGAAGGGAGGGAGAGAGAAAGGGAGGGAGGGCTAGAGAGGGAGTGGGAGAAAGAGAGAGATGGGTAGGGGAGAAAGAAAATGGAGGAGAGGGAGGGGGAGGGAGGGGAGGAGAGAAGGGGGAGGGGAGGAGAGAAGGAGGGGAGAGAGAGGGATGAGAGAGGGGTAGAGAGGGAGGGAAAGGGGGAAGAGAGGGAGGGGGAGAAAGAGGTAAGGAGGAAATGGGAGAGGGAGTGGCATAGAGAGAGGGAGGGGAGAGGGGGAGGGAGGGAGGGAAGAAGGAGGGAAGGGTGTGGAGAGAGGGAGGGGAGAGACAGAGTGGGCGGGAGTGGGAGAGACAGAATAGGAGGGAGAGAGGAAGGGGAATGTTGGAGAGAGCAAGGAGAGAAGGGAGGGGGAGAGAGAGAGAGAGGGGCAGAGAGAGGGATGGAGCGGGGGGGGAGAAAGTGGGAGGGATGGGGAAAGTGAGAGGGAGGGAAGAGAGCGGGAGGGAGTGGGGGAGAGGGAGGGTGGGGCAGAGAGAGAGGAAGGAGAGGGGGGAGAGGAAGGAAGGGGAGAAAGGGAGAGAGGGAGAGAGGGGGGAAAGAAAGTGGGAGGGAAGGGGGATGAGAGAGGGAGCGGGAGGGAGGTGGGGAGCTAGAGGGAGAGAGAGAGTGTGAGGAAGGGTGGGAGGAAGAGAGAGAGAGCGAGGGAGGCAGGGAGGGAGGGAAGGAGGGAGTGATAGAGGGAGGGAGTTGGAAAGATGCGGACAGTGGGAGAGAAGAGAGGGAGGTGAGAGGGGAGACAGAGTGTTGTCTATGTAAACACTGTAACTGTATAAGACTTGCCACCAGAGGGCGCAACTGTTGGAGGCCCAAGGGTTACCTGCACACCTCATGCAAGGGAGTATAAAAGATTGTTTGCTATGCTGCTTAGGCACTCTGGAGTTGTATTAGAGACTAAGGTCACAGCAGTTTTATCTCACGGTACTCTGTCTTGTGGGGTTCTTCCATACTTAACAATTGGCGACGAGTAACAGATTACAAACTTTCACGCGGTCTTAGCTGCCATTGGTATTTTAGAAAGATTTGTAGAGGGTGATGATTGGGAAGCCTTCGTTCACTGTCTCCACCAGTACTTCGTGGCCAATGAGCTGGATGGAGACGATAAAGCGATCAAGCGCAGGGCGATTCTCCTCACTGTGTGTGGGTGCACAATATATGGCCTCATCAAGAATCTGCTAGCACCCAGAGAAACCAGCGGCAAAGACATATACAGAGTTGTGTACGCTGGTTCGGAAACACCTCAAGCCAAAGGAGAGCGTGTTAATGGCCAGGTATCGCTTCTACACGCACCATCGCTCCAAGGGCCAGGACGTGGCGAGTTATGTTGCTGACCTGCGATGCCTTGCGGGAACTTGCGAATTTGCTGGATTTTTGGGGAAAATGCTGCGGCACTTTTTTGTCCTTGGCATCGGCCACAAGGTCATTCTTCGCAACCTGCTGTCCGCCGAATTCCTAGACCTGAGCAAGGCCATCACGAAAGCCCAGGCATTCATATCCACGAGCGATAATACCAGACAGATATCTTCCCAGCATCGAAGCTCACTGGCAAGTACTGTGCATAAAATAACATTGCTAGCAGGCAGAAGTACATATGGCAGGGTCTACACGTCTGCAGCTGCAAGACCTAGGATGGCTCAGAGTCCGTCATCTGGCGTGAATGCAAATGCATTAGCACCATGTTGGCGCTGCGGGGATAATCGTCGAGCCCATCAATGTCGATTCAAGCACTACGAATGCAAAGGCTGCGAAACAATGGGGCACCTCCAGCGAATAGAAACATAGAAAATAGGTGCAGGAGTAGGGCATTCGGCCCTTCGAGCCTGCACCACCATTCAATAAGATCATGGCTGATCATCACCTCAGTACCCTTTTCCTGCTTTCTCTCCATACTCCTTGATCCCTTTAGCCGTAAAGGCCATATCTAACTCCCTCTTGAATATATCCAATGAACTGGCACCAACAACTCTCTGCGGTAGAGAATTCCACAGGCTAACAACTCTCTGAGTGAAGAAGCTTCTCCTCATCTCGGTCCGAAATGGCTTACCCCTTATCCTTAGACTGTGTTCCCTGGTTCTGGACTTCCCCAACTTTGGAACATGCTTCCTGCATCTAACCTGTCCAGTCTCATCAGTATTTTATATGTTTCTATGAGATCCCCTCTCAGTGTGGAAGAGTGCTGCGACTCACCACGTGGCAGAGTCGGCAGAGGATGATCGATCATGCGTGGATCACGCAGAACAAAGAAAGGCAACTCAACCCGAGGAAGAAGTGTATGGGGTACACACCTTCATCATCAAGAGCCCTCCTATCATGCTGAAAGTCAAATTGAACGATATTCCGGTATCAATGGAGTTGGACAAGGGGGCGAGTCAGTCAATTATGAGCCAGAAGGCTTTTGAGAAACTGTGGGGCAACAAGGCACAAAGGCCCAAACTGAGCCCGATTCAGACAAAGCTGCACACCTACACCAAAGAGCTCATACCAGTCATTGGCAGTGCGGCAGTTAAGGTATCGTATGATGGAGCTGTGCATGATTTATCGCTGTGGATTGTACCAGGCGATGGCCCAATGCTATTCGGCAGAAACTGGTTGGGAAAGATTCGATGGAGCTGGGACGACATTAAACCACTATCTTCAGTGGATGATGCCTCGTTCGCCCAAGTGCTGAGCAAGTTTCCGTCGCTATTTGAACCAGGCATTGGCAACTTCACAGGCGCCAAGGCGCAGATCCATCTAGTCCCCGATGCAAGGCCCGTTCATCACAAGGCTCGAGCGGTTCCATGTATGATGAGGGAGAAAGTCGAGATCGAACTGGACAGACTTCAACGAGAAGGAATCATATCACCAGTCGAGTTCAACGAGTGGGCCAGTCCGATTGTTCCGGTGTTGAAAAGCGATGGCACGGTCAGAATCTGCGGAGACTGCAAGGTAACGATCAACCGAGTCTCGTTACAAGACCAGTACCCACGACCTAAGGCGGATGACCTGTTCGCAACATTAGCAAGGGGGGGGGGGGGGGGGAGTCGTTCACCAAGTTGGACCTAACCTCCACCTACATGACACAGGAGCTGGCTGAATCGTCGAAAAGATTGACTTACATCAACACGCACAAAGGACTGTTTAGATACTACGTGTCCTTTTGGGATTTGCTCGGCCACTGCCATCTTCCAGAGGAACATGGAAAGTCTGCTGAAATCGGTTCTGCTTGGATAAAGAGTCAGACTAGATACTGCAAGCTCAATGTAAGTGTGACCGTAGTCCTTTATTACAGATCTTTATTACAGTGCCTTTCCAGCCTGTGAGGCCTCCTTATATACAGGTGCTCCCAAGGGATTGTAGGAACCCTTGGGACTCCAGGGGATAAGCCCTCTTATGGTTAGACATGGTAATTACAAGTTTACATACATAACAACACTTCCCGCCAAAGTCAATAGTGTAACTATTTACAATGTGAGTCGATCTGGGGCCTTTCTTTCCCTGGTTGATCATCTCGGTACAAATGCTGGTGTTGGTGAGTCGTTTGTTGGGCCTTCGCTGGGCTGCTGCGCAGCTGGCCTTGCTGGACTGCTGGGGGTGGTGAGTCTTGCTGGGCTGCTGCAGTTGATGGGTTCTGCTTCGTGGTCAACCGCTGGGTTGGTTGCCACTTGTGTGTGTGTGTGTTCGAGGATCGAAAAAGCTGGAGTCTATTGTGGGTTGTTCTGGATAGTCCGTAAATCTGAATTTGGTTTGGTCCAAGTGTTTTCTGCAGGTAAGTCCATTTGAGAGTTTTACCACAAACACCCTACTCCCCTCTTTGGCCAAAACAGTGCCAGCAATCCACTTGGGACCTTGTCCATAGTTCAACACAAATACAGGATCATTTACTTCAATTTCATGTGACACATTTGCGCAATCATGATATGTATTCTGTTGAAGCCGCCTGCTCTCTACCTATTCCTATAGATCAGGGTGGACTAATGAAAGCCTTGTCTTAAGTGCCCTTTTCATGAGCAGTTCAGCGGGAGGGACCCTGGTGAGCGAGTGGGGTCTTCTGAGATAACTAAGCAGGACCTGGGATAAGCGAGTCTGCAGTGAGCCTTAAGTTACCCTTTTCAAGCTCTGCTTGATTGTTTGAACTGTTCATTCTGCCTGACCGTTGGATGCTGGCTTAAACGGGGCAGACGTGACATGTTTGACCCCATTGCGGGTCATGAATTCCTTGAATTTGGCACTGGTAAAGCACGGTCCATTGTCACTTACAAGGACATCAGGCAGGCCGTGTGTGGCAAACATGGCCCGTAGGCTTTCAATAGTGGCAGTGGATGTGCTTGCCGACATTATCACACGTTCAATCCACTTGGAGTACGCATCTACAACCATTAAAAACATTTTTCCCAAGAATGGGCCTGCATAGTCGAAATGAACCCTAGACCACCAGAGGGCGCAACTGTTGGAGGCCCAAGGGTCACCTGCACACCTCGTGCAAGGGATTATAAAAGATAGTCTGCCATGCTGCTTTGGCACTCTGGATTTGTATTAAAGAGACTAAGGTCACATCAGTTTTAGCTCACAGTACTCAGTCTTGTGGAGTTCTTCCATATTTAACAGAGAGGGAAGAGGGGGAAGAGGGAGGAGAGAGTGGGAAGGGAGGGAGAGGGATGGGGAGGGGGTGCGGGAGGGGAGAGAGGGAGGGAGGGGGAAGTGGGAGGGTGAGGGAGGCAGGGAGAGACGGATGGAGTGGTGAAGAAGGATGGAGGGAGGGAGTGAAGAGAAGAGAGGAAGTGAGGGAGTGGAAGAGAGAGCGAGAGAGGCAGGGAAGATGGGAGTGATGGAGGGAGAGAGGGAGGGATGCGGACATTGGGAGTGGAAAGAGGGAGGGGGGAAGAGAGTGGGAGAGAGGGAGATAGGGAGTGGCTGAGATGGATGGAGGGAGTGAAGGGGAGAGTGGGAGGGGGGAGAGTGGGAGGGGGGAATGAGGGAGAGAGGAGAGTGGGAGGGGAGAGAGGGAGAGTGGAAGGGGGTGAGAGGGAGAGAGGGAATGGTGAGAGAGAGGAAGAGAGGGCGGGGCAGAAGTGGGAGAAGGGGAGAGATGGGCGAAGGTGGGAGAGAAAAATGGGGAGGGTGGGTGGGGGAGAGTGAGGGAGAGGGGGGAAGAGGGGGAAGAGAGGAAGGGGAGGGGGAGAAAGAGCGAAGGATGGAAGGGGTGAGAGAGGAGGGATTGGGATTGAGGGAGGGAGTGGGAGAGAAGGAGGGAATGAGAGAGGAAGGGAGTGAGGGGAGAAAGGGAGTGAGGGGAGAAAGGGAGGGAGGGGTGAGAGCGAGGGAGGAAGGGGAGAGAGGGAGTTAGGGAGGGAGAGGGGGAAGTGAGTGATGTTGTGCGAAAGGGAGGTAGGGGGTAAAAGGGAGGGAGGTTGGGAGAGTGAGGGAAGAGGGAGAGAGAGGGAGGAACAGCGGGTGAAGAAGGAGGGAATGGGAGAGGGAAGGAGGTGGTGAGAGTGATGGAGAGAGGAGGAGAGAGAGAGGGGGACGGAAGGAAGGAGGGAGAGGGACGGAGGGAGGGGAAGAGGGAGGAGAGAGTGAGGGAAATGGGGAGAGAGTGAGGGAAGTGGGGAGAGAGGGAGGAAAGTAGAGGAGACGGAGGGAATGGGGGAGAGAGTGAAGAGAGTGAGGGAGGGGGAGAGAGATGGAGGGAGGGAAGGGAGAGAGAGGGAGGGAGGGAAAGAAGAAAGATGGAGGGAGGGAAGGGAGAGAGAGGGAGGGAGGAAAGGGAGAGAGAGGGAGGGAGGGAGGGAGGGAAGGGAGAGAGAGGGAGGGAGGGAAGGCAGAGAGAGGGAGGGAGGGAAGGGAGAGAGAGGGAGGGAGGGAAGGGAGAGAGGGGGATGGAGGGAGGGGGAGAGAGGGATGGAGGGGGAAGAGAGGGAGGGAGGGGGAGAGAGGGATGGAGGGGGAAAAGAGGGATGGAGGGGGAAGAGAGGGATGGAGGGGGAAGAGAGGGATGGAGGGGGAAGAGAGGGATGGAGGGGGAAGAGAGGGGAAATGAGGGAGGGGAACAGAATGATGGCGGTGGAAGAGAGGGGAAATGAGGGAGGGGGAGAGATGGGGAGCGCGAGGGAGGGAGCGCGAGGGAGCGGGCGAGATGGAGGGGGAGAGAGGAAGGAAGTGTGAGAGAGCTGGAGGCAGGGAGGTAGGAAGGGGAGAGCGGGAAGGGGAAGGGAGAAATGGAGGAGGTCAGGGGAGTGAGAGCGAGGGAGTGGGAGAGAGGGAGTGGCAGTGAGTGAGGGACAGGGGTGAGAAAGGGAGGGAAGGGTGTGGAGACAGGGAGGGGAGAGACAGGGTGGAAGGGAGTGGGAGAGGGAGGGAGTGAAGGGGAGAGGGGTAAGGAGCGAGTTGCAGAGGGGGAGAGAGGGAGGGGTGGCAGAGAAGGTGGGAGTGAGGGGTGAGAACGAGGGAGGATGGGGAAGAGAGGGAGGGAAGGAACGAGACGGAGGGAGAAAGAGACGGAGGGGGAGAGAGAGGAAAGCAGGGGGGAAAGAGAGGGAGGGGCAGAGTGGCGGAGGAAGGGGAGAGATGCAGGGGGTGAGGAAGGGAGGGAGAGAAGAAGGGAGGGAAGGGGAGAGAGGGAGTGGGGAGGAGGAGAGAAGGAGTAGGAGAAGGGGGCGAGATGGGTAAGGAGGGGGAGAAAGAAAATGGAGGAGAGGGAGAGGGAGAGAGGGAGGGGGGGAGAGGGATGGGAGAGGGGTAGAGAGGGAGGGAAGGGGGAAGAGAGGGAGGGGGAGAAATAGGGAAGGAGGAAATGGGAGAGGGAAGAGGGAGTGGCAGAGAGAGAGGGAGGGGAGAGGGGGATGTAGGGAGGGAAGGAGGGAAAGAGGGAGGGCAGGGTGTGAAGAGAGGGAGGGGAGAAACAGGGCGGGTGGGAGTGGGAGAGAGGGAATGGGAGGGGGAGAGGGAGGGGGAGAGGAAGGGGAGTGTTGGAGAGAGGAAGGGGAGAAAGGGAGGAGGGAGGAGGAGAGAGGGCGGGAGAGAGAGGGAGTGAGCGGGGGGCTGGGATAGGGAGGGTGGGGCAGAGAGAGAGGGAGGGGGAGAGAGGGAAGGGGAGAGTTGGAGAGGGGAAGGGGAGAAAGGGAGGAGGGAGGGGGAAAAAGGGAGGAGGGAGTGGGAGAGAGGGGGGGATAAAGTGGGAGGGAAGAGGGAAGAGAGTGGGAGGGGGCGGAGAGAGTGAGGGAGGGAGTGGAAGAGAGGGAACGAAGGAGGGAGTGATGGAGAGAGGGACAGAGATGGAGGGATGTGGACAGTGGAAGGGAAGAGAGGGAGGTGAGAGGGGACAGAAGGGAGACAGAGAGGGGGGAGAGGGAGAAGGGGCGAGAGGGATGGAGAGGGGGTGCGGGAGGGGGAGAGAAGGAGGGAGGTAAGGGGGTGGAGAGAGGGAGGGGAGGGAGTGGGAGAGAGGGAGGGAGTGGGAGAGTGAGATGGAGGGAGATTCGGAGAGGAAGGAAGTGAAGGGGAGAGAGGAAGTGAGGGAGGGGTTGGGAGAGAGAGGGAGGCAGGGAAGGATGGAGTGATGGAGGGAGAGAGAAGGAGGGATGAGGACTGGGAGGGGAGAGAGGAGGGAGAGAGTGGGAGAGAGGGAGGCAGGGAGTGGCAGAGAGAGATGGAGGGAGTGGTGGAGAGGAAGGGCGGGAATGAAGGGCAGAGAGGAAGTGAGGGAGGGGAAGAGAGAGAGAGAGCGAGGGATGGAGGGGGAGAGAGGGAGGCAGGGAGTGGCAGGGATTGACGGAGGGAGTGAAGGGGAGAGTGGGAGGGGGGATGAGGGAGCGAGGAAGGAGAGAGGGAGTGGGAGAGAGGGAGGGGAGCGAGGGAGAGTGGAGTGGGGAGAGAGGGATGGGTGAGAGAGAGGAAGAGAGGCAGAGAGGAAGGAAAGGAGGGGCAGAGAAGGAGTGGGAGAAGGGGAGAGATGGATAAAGTTGGGAGAGAGAAAAAAGGGGTAGAGTGGGAGGGGGAGAGAGTGGGGGAGAGGGAGGTAGAGTGGGAGGGGGAGAGAGTGGGGAAGAGGGAGGGAGTGAGAGGGAGGAGGGAGGAAGGGGAGGTGGAGAGAGGGAGGGAAGGGGAGAGAGGGAGGGGAAGAAAGAGGGAGGGAGAGAAGGGGATGAGAGAGGAGGGATTGGGAGAGAGGGAAGGAGTGGGCAAGGAAGGGAGTGAGGGGAGAGAAGGAGGGAGGGAGGGGTGAGAGCGAGGGAGGTGGTGGAGAGAGGGAGTTAGGGAGGGAGGAGGAAGGGAGGGAGGTGGTGTGAAAGGGAGGGAGGGGGCAAAAGGGAGGGAGGAAGGTTGGGAGAGAATGAGGAAAGGGGGAGAGAGAGGGAGGAACTGTGGGGGAACAAGGAGGGAATGGGAGATGGGGAAAGGGAGAGAGGGAGACAGAGAGAGAGAATGCGTGATGGAGGAAGAGAGGGCTAGAGGGAGGGGGGAGTAAAGTGGGAGGAGAGAGTGAGGGAAGAGAGGAGAGGGAGGAAAGGAGGGGGAGAGGGAGGGAATGGGGAGAGTGTGAAGGAAGGGGAGAGGGTGAGGGAAGGGGAGAGTGTGAGGGAAGGGGGGAGAGAGTAAGGGAAGAGAGGAGAGAGGGAGGGAAGAGAGGGATGAAGGAGGAAGAGAGGGGAAAAGAGGTAGGGGAGAGATGGAAGGGGAGCTGAAAGCGAGGGAGGGGGAGAGATGGAGGGAGAGAGATGGAGGGGAGAGAGGGAGGGGAGAAAGGAAGAGAGTGTGAGAGAGGGAGTAGGAGAGAGGCAGTGGCAGTGAGTGAGGGACAGGGTGAGTGAGTGAGGGAAGGGTGTGGAGAGAGGGAGGTGAGAGACAGGGTGGGAGGGAGTGAGTGAAAGAGAGGGGCTGAGAGAGAGGGAGGGAGGGAGGGGGAAAGCGGTAGGGAGCGAGTCGCGGGGGGGGCAGAGAGGGTGGGAGGCAGGGGAAGAGAGGGAGGGAGGGAGGGAAGGAAAGGGAGGGAGTGGGAGAGAGGAAAGCGGCAGGGGAAACGAGGGATGGGCATAGAGGGATGGGGAGAGAGGAAGGGGGTGAGGGAGAGAGGAAGGGAGTGAGGGGGGGGAAGAGAGGGAGTGGGGAGGGGGAGAGAGGGAGTGGGAGAAGGGGAGAGATGGGGAAGGGGGGAGAAAGAAAATTGAGGAGAGGGAGGGGGAGAGAGGGAGAGGATGAGAGAGGAGTGGAGAGGGAGGAATGAGGGAGAGAGTGAGGGGGAGAAAGAGGGAAGGAGGAAATGGGAGAGGAAGTGGCAGAGAGAGGGAGGGGAGAGAGGGAGGGAGGGAGGGAGTGAAGGGGGAAGAGAGGGCGGGAAGGGTGTGGAGAGAGGCAGGGGAGAGACAGGGTGGGCGGGAGTTTGAGGGAGGGAGGGAGAGAGAGAGCGCGAGGGAGGCAGGGAAGGAGGGAGGGAGAGAGATGAAGGGATGCAGGCAGTGGGAGAGAAGAGAGGGTGCTGAGAGGGGAGAGAGCAGAGACAGAGAAGGGAGGGGAGAAAGGGGGAAGGGGGTTCAGGAGGGGAGAGAGGGAGGGTGAGTGAGGGGGGAGTGGGAAGGTGAGGGGGGTTGGAAGGGGAGTGCAGGAGGAGGAAGGGAGGAGATAGGTGGAAAAAGAGAGGGAAGGGGAGAGAGTGAGGGAAGCGGGAGGGAATGGCAGAGAAGGAGGAAGGGATGGGAGGGGGGAGGTAGGAGTGAGAGGAAGAGAAGGAGGGAAGGGGAGGAGAGGGCGAAAGGGAGAGAGGGGGAGAGTGAGTGGGAGGAGGAGAGAGAGAGAGGCAGTGGGAGAGGGAGGGAGGGAGGTAGTGAAGGGGAGAGAGGAAGTGAGGGAGGGGGAGAGAGCGAGGGAGGCAATGAAGAGGGAGGGAAGGAGGAAAGGAGGGAGTGCTGGATGGAGGGAGAAAGAGGGAGGGATAAGGACAGTGGGAGGGGAGGGTGAGAGGGAGAGAGAGAGGCAGGGAGTGGACGAGAGGGATGAAGGGGAGAGTGGGAGGGAGGGACGGGGAGAGGGAACGAGGTGGGAAGAGGGAGGGGGAGAGATGCGGAGAGGAGAGAGTGGAGGGAGGTGCATATCTGCAAAGCATGCACTCTCATGTTCCGCCACCAGGGAGCGCATCCCCTGAAGTCCCAAGGGATCCCAGCATCCCTTGGGAGCACTGTATATAAGCCGGCCCCTAAGGCCTGTTCCTCACTCTGGAGTGTCTTAATAAAGACTGAGGTCACTGTTACTTTAAACTCCCTGTGTGCAGTCTCATCTGTGTTAGGAACACAATAACTGGCGACGAGTATACGAATCCAACACAAAGATGCAGCAAACTGTGGGCATCCTGCAGAAGTTCTTGGAGTTCTGGTAAGCCTATGTCGAACGGCTAGACCAGTATTTTGTAGCCAACGAGCTGGACAGAGAAGGAAGCACTGCAAAAAAGAGAGCGGTCCTCCTCACAGTCTGCAGGGCACCAACCTACAGCCTCATGAAGAATCTTCTGGCTCTGGTGAAACCCACAGATAAGTCATATGAGGAGCTGTGTACACTGGTTCGGGAGCATCTTAACCTGAGGGAGAGCGTATCGGTTTTACACGTGCCAGCGATCTGAAGGTCAGGAAGTGGCGAGCTACGTCGCCGAGCTAAGGCGACTTGCAGGACAATGTGAGTTTGATGGCTACCTGGAGCAAATGCTCAGAGACTTTTTTGTACTGGGCATTGGCCACGAGACCATCCTACAAAAACTTTTGACTGTAGAGACACTGACCCTCAGTAAGGCCATTGCGATAGCACAGGTGTTTATGTCCACCAGTGATGACACCAAACAAATCTCTCAGCACACAAGTGCTAGCAATGTTCATAAATTAACTGGAACTGTGTTTGCGAGCAGAAATGTACAAGGTGTGTTTGTGAGCAGAAATGTACAAGGCAGAAGCCACGAGTCTGCAACTGCCAGCAGGCCTCAGGTGACACAGATGACTTAGAGTCCGCAACAAAGGATGAATGCAAGGCAATTCACACCTTGTTGGCGTTGTGGAGGCTTCCATTCAGCCTATTCATGCCGCTTCAAAGGGTATGTTTGCAAGAGCTGTGGAACAATGGGGCACCTCCAACAAGCTTGCAGACAAGCTGCAAGTTCTGCAAAACCTGCTAACTACCACGTGGCAGAGGAAGATCGGTCCATGGTAGATCAAAGCAATTTCGAGTCTCAGAGAGAGGAGGCAGATGCTGAATATGGGGTGTACACATTTTCGATGAAATGTCCACCTATAATGCTAAATGTAAAATTGAACGGCTTACCTGTTGCCATTGGCGCTAGCCAATCCATCATGAGTAAAAAGATGTTTGAGAGACTGTGGTGCAACAAGGCACTCAGACCAGCCCTGAGCCCCATCCACATGAAACTGAGAACGTACACCAAAGAGCTTATCACTGTCTTGGGCAGCGCCATGGTCAAAGTCACCTACGAGGGCACGGTGCATGAACTGCCACTCTGGATTGTCCCGGGCGATGGCCCCACACTGCTTAGAAGAAGCTGACTGGGCAAAATCTGCTGGAACTGGAATGACATCCGAGCGCTATCACATGTCGATGAGACCTCATGTACCCAGGTTCTTAACAAATTTCTTTCCCTTTTTGAGCCAAGCATTGGAAACTTTTCCGGGGCGAAGGTGTAGATCCACTTGGTCCCAGAGGCACGACCCATTCACCATAAGGCGCGAACGGTACCTCACATGATGAGGGAGAGAGTGGAAATCGAGCTGGACAGGCTGCAACGCGAGGGCATCATCTCCCCAGTGGAATTCAGCAAGTGGGCCAGCCCGATTGTTCCAAACTCAAAAGTGATGGCACGGTCAGGATTTGAGGCGATTATAAAGTAACTATGAATCGTTTCTCGCAACATGACCAATACCCGCTACCTAAGGCAGACGACCTATTTGCGACGCTGGCAGAAGGCTCGACCTGACTTCGGCCTACATGACACAGGAGCTGGAGGAGTCTTCGAAGAACCTCAGCTGCATCAACACGCACAAGGGACTGTTCATCTACAACAGATGCCCGTTTGGAATTAGGTCAGCTGCAGCTATCTTCCAGAGAAAAATGGAGAGCCTACTCAAGTCGGTACCATGCACGGTGGTTTTTCAGGACAATATATTGGTCACGGGTCGGGACACCATTGAGCACCTACAAAACCTGGAAGAGGTCCTTCAGCAACTGGATCGTGTAGGGCTGCGGTTGAAGAGGTCGAAATGCGTCTTCATGGCAACAGAAGTGGAGTTTTTGGAGAGAAAGATCACGGCGAACAGCATTCGGCCCACAGACGCCAAGACAGAGGCTATCAGGAACGCGCCCAGGCCACAGAACGTCACGGAGCTGTGGTCGTTCCTGGGACTCCTCAACTATTTTGGTAACTTCCTACCGGGGTTAAGCACCCTCTTGGAGCCCCTACATGTGTTATTGCGCAAAGGTGAGAACTGGGTATGGGGAAAAAAAACAAGTAATTGTTTTTGAGAAAGCCAGAAACATTTTATGCTCCAACAAGCTGCTTGTATTGTATAACCCGTGTAAAAAACTTGTGCTAGCATGTGACGATTCGTCATACGGAGTCGGGTGTGTATTACAACAAGCTAATGTTGCAGGGAAGTTGCAACCTGTCGCCTATGCTTCCAGGAGCTTGTCTAAGGCCGAGAGGGCCTACAGCATGATTGAGGCATTAGCTTGTGTGTTTGGGATAAAATAAATGCATCAGTACCTGTTTGGCCTCAAATTTGAGCTGGAAACCAATCACAAGCTCCTCATATCCCTGTTCGCTGAAAACAAGGGGCTAAATACTGATGCCTCAGCCCGCATACAAAGATGGGCACTCGTGCTATCAGCGTATAACTATACCATCCGCCACAGGCCAGGCACCGAGAACTGTGTCGGTCTCAGTTCGGCTACCATTGCCCACCATGGGGGTGGAAATGGCGCAGCCTGCAAACTTGTTGATGGTGCGCAGCCGCAGACTTGTTGATGGTCATGGAAGCATTTAAAAATGATAAATCACCTGTCACGGCCCGCCAGATTCGGACTTGGACCAGCCAAGATCCTCTGCTGTCCCGAGTAAAAAACTGTGTACTGCATGGGAGCTGGGCCAGCATCCCTGTTGAAATGCAAGAGCTAATCCAGCCGTTCCAGCAGCGCTGTCCATTCAGGCAGACTGCCTGTTGTGGGGTAACCGCGTAGTGCTACCCAAAAAGGGCAGCGAGACGTTCATCTCGGATCTCCACAGCATACACCCGAGTATAGTAATGATGAAAGCGATAGCCAGATCCCACGTGTGGTGGTCCGGTATCGACTCTGACTTAGAGTCCTGTGCACGGCAATGCAGCGTGTGCTCAGTTGAGCACCGCGCCCAGAGAGGCACCACTAAGTTTGTGGTCCTGGCCCTCCAGACCATGGTTGAGGATCCATGTCGAGTATGCGGGCCCGTTTCTCGGTAACATGTTCCTGGTGGTGGTGGATGCTTTTTCAAAATGGATTGAACATGAAATAATGTCGGGAAGCACCGCCACCGCCACCATTGAAAGCCTGAGGGCCATGTTTGCCACCCACGGCCTGCCTGACATACTGGTCAGTGACAACGGGCCATGTTTCACCAGTGCCGAATTTAAAGAATTCATGACCTGCAATGGGATCAAACATGTCACCTCGGCCCCGTTTAAACCAGCCTCCAATGGGCAGGCAGAGCGGGCAGTACAAACAATCAAACAAAGCCTCAAACGAGTCACAGAAGGCTCACTCCAAACTGCCTGTCCTGAGTACTGCTCAGCTACCGCACGAGACCCCCATTGAGCTACTCATGAAAAGGACACTTAAAACCAGACTCTCGCTGGTTCACCCCAACCTGCATGATCAGGTAGAGAGCAGGCGGCAGCAATAAAACGTTAACGATGGTCGCGACACTGTGTCACGGGAAATTGATCTGAATGACCCTGTGTATGTGCTAAACTATGGACATAGTCCCAAGTGGATCGTGGGCACAGTGATAGCTAAAGAAGGGAGTAGGGTGTTTGTAGTCAAAGTAGACAATGGACAAATTTGCAGAAGGGACCTGGACCAAACGAGGCTGCGTTTCACAGACTGCCCTGAACAACCCACAGCAGACACTACCTTTTTCGAGCCCACAACGCACACCCAAAGGAACAACGACACCACCCCGGACCAGGAAATCGAACCCATCATGCCCAACAGCCCAGCAAGGCCAGGCTAACCCAGCAGCCCTGCAGGGCCAACAACATGCCAGCCCAGCGAGGGCACAGCCAACACACCAGAACAGACATTTGTACCGAGGTGGTCCACCAGGGAAAGAAAGGCTCCCGACCGCCTCACCTTGTAAATAGTTTTCACTTTGAATTTGCGGGGGAGTGATGTTGTGTATCTGTAAAGCATGCACTCCCATATTCCGCCACCAGGGAGCGCATCCCCTGAAGTCCCAAGGGATCCCAGCATCCCTTGGGAGCACTGTATATAAGCCTGTATATAAGCCTAAGGCCTGTTCCTCACTCTGGAGTGTCTTAATAAAGACTAAGGTCACTGTTACTTGAACCTCCCTGTGTGCAGTCTCATTTGTGTTAGGAACACAAAAGGAGGTAGGGGGATATAGGGGAAGGAGTAGGAGTGATGTTGGGAGTGAGAGGGAGGGGGAGAGAGGGAGGGGGAGTGTGGGAGGGGGAGAGAGGGGAAGGAGAATGAGAGGGAGTGGGAGAGAGGGGGAGGCAGAAAAGGGGAGTAAGAAAGGGGAAAGGGAGAAAGGGAAGAGGTAGGATGAGAGAGATGGAGGAAAGGCGAGAGAGAGTGAAGGAAGGGAGGAGAGGGCAGGGAAGAGAGAGGGAGGGGGAGAATTAAGGGGAGAGGGAGAGCAAGGGATAGAGGAAGAGCGAGGGAGGCAAGAGAGAGGGAGGGAGGTGAAAGAGAGGGTGGGAGAGTGGGGGAGAGGGAGGGAGGGGGAGAGAGAGGGAGGGGGAGAGCGAGGGAGGGGGAGAGAGGGAGGGGGAGAGAGGGAGGGAGTGGATACAGAGGGAGAGAGGGGATACAGAGGGAGAGAGGGGATAGAGTGGGAGGGAGGGACAGAGGCGGAGGCAGAGAGGGATGGGAGGAAGAGAAGGAGAGAGAGGGAGGGAGAGGGAGTGAGAGGGAGGGAGATGCAGGGAGCAGGAGAGAGGGAGGGGATAGAGAGGGAGGGAGAGTGTTAAAAGGGAGTGAGGGAAGGGGAGGAGAGAGGCAGGGGGAGTAGAGAGGAAGGTGGAGGAGAGGAGGGGAGGAGAGAGGGAGTGGTAGGAAAGATGGAGAGAGCAGGGGAGGAGAGATGGAGGAAGCAGGGGAGGGAAGGAGTGAAGTGGGGGGAGAGAGCGAGGAAAAGAGGGAGGGGGAGAGTTAAGGGGAGAGGGAGGGAGGGGAGAGAGGGGGAAGGAAGGGGAGAGAAGGAGAGACGGAGGAGTGAGAGCGAGGGAGGTGGGGGAGAGAGGGAGTTAGGGAGGGAGGGGGAAGGGAGGGAGGTGGCGTGAAAGGGAGGGAGGAGGGGCAAAAGGGAGGGAGGAAGATTGGGAGAGAGTGAGGAAAGGGGGAGAGAGAGGGAGGAACTGTGGGGGAAGAAGGAGGGAATGGGAGATGGGGAGAGGGAGGGAGGGAGACAGAGAGAGAGAGAGTGCATGATGGAGGGAGAGGGGGCTAGAGGGACGGAGGGAGGGGAAGCGAAGGATGGAGGGGGAGAGAGGGAGGGAGAGGAGAGAGGAGGAGGAGGAGAAGGAGAGGGGGAGGAGAAAGGGAGGAGGAAAGAGAGAGGGGTAGGAGGGAGGGATCGGAGAGAGGGAGTAGGAGGCGAGAAGGTGGGGGAGGAGAGAGGGAGGGAGCGGGGATAGAGGGAAGAAGGGGAAGAGGGAGTGGGATGGTGGGGGAGAGAGGGAGGGAGCAGGGGAGAGAGAGAGGAAGGTAGAGAGTTAAGGGGACAGGAGTGAGAGAGAGAGGGAAGGGTGGAGAGAGTGAGAGAGCAGCGGAGACAGTGAGGGAACGGGGGAGAGAGGGAGGGAACGGGGAAGAGAGGGAGGGAGGTAATTTGGGGGAGTTAGGGTGGAAGGGGAAGATTTAAGGGGAGAGAGAGGGAGTGAAGGGGAGAGAGAGGGGGGTAGGTGAAAGTGAGGGAGGGAGGAGGGTAAGAGGGAGGGGGAGAGGGGGAGGGGGAGGAGAGAGGGAGGGAGGGGTGAGAGAGAGAGAGAGAGCAGCGGAGACAGTGAGGGAACGGGGGAGAGAGGGAGGGAACAGGAAAGCAAGGGGGGAAGTGGGGGGAGAGAGGGAAGGAGGGAGAGAATTAAGGGGAGAGGAAGAGAGAGGGAGGAAAGGGGCGAGAGAGGGATGGAGGGATGTAAGAGAGAGGGAGGGTATTGAAAGTGATGGAAGGAGGTGAAATAGAGGGATTCAGAGGGAGGGTAAGAGGGAAGAGGGAAAAACAGAGGGGGAAAGAGGGAGGGGTAGAGAGGGAGGGGGTAGAGAAGGAGGGAGGGGATAGAGAGGGAGGGAGGGACAGGGAGGGGCAGAGAAGCTGAGGCAGAGAGGGAAGGGAGGGAGAGGGAGAGAGAGAGGGAGAGGAGAGAAAGAATTGGATGCAGGGAGCGGGAGGGAGGGAGGGGAGAGAGAGGGACGGAACTAGGGAGGAGGAGAGTTAAGGGGAGTTGGAGGGGGAGTAGAGAGAGGGAGGAAACTAGGGAGGGGGAGAGTTGAGGGGAATTGGAGGGGGAGGAGAGAGGGAGGGAAAGGGAGAGAGATGGATGGAGGGAGGTAAGAGAGGGAGGGAGGCAAAAGAGAGGGAGGGAGTGGTAAGACGGAGGGAGGGGGAGAGTGGGAGGGAGCGGGAGAGAGCAGCGGAGACAGTGAGGGAACGGGGGAGAGAAGGAGGGAACAGGGAAGAGAGTGAGGGAGATAATTGGGGGGAGTGAGGGTGGAAGGGGAAGAGTTAAGAGGAGAGGGAGGGAGGGGAGAGAGAGGGAGGGAAGGGGAGAGAGAGTGATGGAGGGAGGTAAGAGAGAGGGATGGAGGGAGGTAAGAGAGAGGGATGGAGGGTGGTGAAAGAGAGGGATGGAGGGGGGTAAGAGGGAAGAGGAAAGAGGGAGGGAGGGGGAGAGAGGGAGGGAAGGGGGGAGAGAGGGAGGGAAGGGAAGAGAGGCAGGGAATGTGTGTGGAGAGGGGGAGTAGAGAGGAGGGGGAGAGGGAGGGAGATGAAAGAGAGTGAGGGAGGTGAAAGAGAGGGAGGGTGGTGAAAGAGAGAGAGGGAGGGAGCGGTTAAGAGGGAAGGAACGGTGGGCAGAGAGGGAGGGAGCAGGGGAGAGAATAGGGGTGGGAGGGAGAGAAGGGGAGGGAGGGGGAGGAAAGAGGGAGGAGGAGGAGAGATGGAGGGGGAGGAGAGAGGGAGGGAATATGTGGGGAGAGGGGGAGTAGAGAGGGAGGGAGCAGAGTAGAGAGGGAGGGAGGGCGAGAGAGGAAGCAGAAAGAGGGAGAGGGAGAGGGAGGTGGTTGAGGTGGAGAGAGAAGGAGGGAGAGGAGAGAGAAAGAGGGAGTAGGAGAGAGGGAGGGAGAGAGATGGAGGAGGGAGAGGGAGGGGGAAAGAGGAAGGGAAGAGAAGGAGGGGGGAGGAGAGAGTGAGGGGAGGAGAGAGGGAGGAGGAGGAGAGAGAGGCAAGAGGAGGAGAAAGAGGAGGGTAGGAGAGATGAAGGGAACAGGGGAGAGAGGGAGTGAGGGAGAGAGAGGGAGTGAGGGGGAGAGAGGGAGGGAGCGGGGGAGAGAAGGAGCGATAGAGGGAGGGGGAGAGAGAGTGGCAGAGAGGGAGTGGGAGAGAGGGAGTGGGAGGAGAAAGGGAGGGAGAGGAGAGAAGGAGAGAAGGCGGGGAGAGAGGGAGGGAATGTGTGGGGAGAGGTGGAGTAGAGAGTGAGGGAGGACAAGAGGGGAAGGGGAAAGAGGGAGGGTGAGGGAGGTGGAAAAAGAGGGAGAGAGAGGAGAGAGATAGAGGGTGAGGGAGAGGGAGGTGGTTGAGGTGGAGAGAGAAGGAGGGAGAGGAGAGAGAAAGAGGGAGTAGGAGAGAGGGAGGGAGAGAGATGGAGGAGGGAGAGGGACGGGGAAAGAGGAAGGGGAGAGAAGGAGGGGGAGAGAGGGAGTGGGAGGAGAAAGGGAGGGAGAGGAGAGAAGGAGAGAAGGCGGGGAGAGAGGGAGGGAATGTGTGGGGAGAGGGGGAGTAGAGAGTGAGGGAGGACAAGAGGGGAAGGGGAAAGAGGGAGCAGAGTAGAGAGGGAGGGAGGGCGAGAGAGGAAGCAGAAAGAGGGAGAGGGAGAGGGAGGTGGTTGAGGTGGAGAGAGAAGGAGGGAGAGGAGAGAGAAAGAGGGAGTAGGAGAGAGGGAGGGAGAGAGATGGAGGAGGGAGAGTGAGTGGAAGTGGGAGAGATGGAGTGGAAGTGGGAGAGAGGGAGGGAATGTGTGGGGAGAGGGGGAGTAGAGAGGGAGGGAGCAGAGTAGAGAGGGAGGGAGGGGGAGGGGAGAGAGGGATGGGGAGAGGGAGGTGGTTGAGGTGGAGAGAGGGAGGGAGAGGAGAGAGAAAGAGGGAGTGGGAGAGAGAGGGGAGGAAAGATGGAGGGGGAAAAAGGGAGGGGGAGAGAGGAAGGGGGAAAGAGGAAGGGGGAAAGAGGAAGGGGGAAAGAGGAAGGGGAAAGAGGAAGGGGGAAAGAGGAAGGGGGAAAGAGGAAAGGGGAAAGAGGAAGGGGGAGGAGAGCTGGAGGGGGAGGAGACAGGTGCGGGAAGGAGAGAGGGAGGGGACGCGAGAGGGAGGGGGAGGAGAGAAGGAGGAGGATGCAAGAGGTAAGAGGAGAAGAGATGGAGGGAGCAGAGGAGAGAGCGAGGGACGGGGATGAGGGAGGGACGGGGATGAGGGAGGTAGGGGGAGAGAGGGAGGGAGCGGATGAAGAGAGGCGGATAGCAGGGAGGGAGGGAGGGGATGGGAGAGAGGGAGGGAATGGGGGAGAGAGAGAGAGACGGAGGCGGAGAGAGGGATGGAGAGAGGGAGGGCGAGAGTTAAGGGGAGAGACAGGGAAGGGTGTAAAAGGGAGGGAAGGGGGTACGGAGGGAGGGGGTAGAGTGGGAGGGAGGTGGTAGAGAGGGGGAGAGAAGGGAGCGAGGGACAGGGAGGGGCAGAGAGGCAGAGGCAGAGAGGGACGGGAGGGAGAGAGGAAGAGAGAGGGAGTGAGGGGAGGGAGGTAGATGCAGGGAGCGGGAGGGAGGGTAGAGAGAGGGTGGGAGAGAGGGAGGGAGAGAGGAAGTTAAGAGGAGTGAAGGAGGGGGAGTAGAGAGGGAAGGGGAAGAGAGGATGGGGAGTAGAGAGGGAGGGGGAGGAGAGGGGGAGGGGAGGAGAGAGGGAAAGAGGAGGCGAGAGGGAGGGGGAAGAGAGGGAGGGAGGGGGAAGAGAGGGAGGGAAGGGGAAGAGAGGGAGGGGGGAGAGAGGGAGGAGGGAGAGAGAGGGAGGGAACCGGACAGAGAGGGAGGGAACGGTGGAGAGAGGGAGGGAACGAGGGAGAGAAGAAGGGAATGGGAGCGAGAGGGAGGAAGGTGAAAGAAAGGGAGGAAGGAAGGAGAATGAACGGTGGGGAGAGGGGGAGTAGAGCGGGAGGACGCAGGGGTGTGTGGGGAGGCAGAGTAGAGATGGAGGGAGGACGAGAGGGGAAGAGGAAGAGGGATGGTGGAAAGAGAGAGAGAGAGAGGAAAGAGAAAGAGGGAGTAGGAGAGAGGAAGTGGGAGAGAGGAAATGGGGGAGAGGGGGGCGGAAAGAAAGAGAGGAACAGGAAAGAAGAGAGGACAAAGAAAGCACGAGAGGAAACAAGAAAGAGAG